>NW_026988415.1:41432500-42682500 GCF_030222135.1 Aotus nancymaae | reverse complement strand
CCTGGCTCCATAATTTGCTAATAGGGATGATCTATGCTAGCTTTCTGGGCCATTTCCTCACTTGAATATATTGGGAGAATTTAATGAGATGATGCATGTGTTTAGTAGGAAGTAGACACTCAACATTATCTGCTATAATTAGACTATGATTTTTATCACTTTCACCACTACTACAATTTTGCCACCCTCATTCCAAAAACTTGGTAGTACCTCAGACTCCATAGCTTCCCTCTCCACCCGGGCCTCCCAGTGCAGGGTCCTAGAGAGTGAGTCCCATGATCTAGACCTCTCTGCCCTAAAACTTTATCTAATTTTGATTCAATTGCTTTGGACAATGAGAGATGGCATCTGACTCTAACTAAACCAATGGGGTGACCTCAGTAAGCCTTACATCTTTAACTGTAAAATTTAAAAATATAACCTTCTGCATGTGGCCATTGAGAGGATTAACTGAGATAATCCATGCAAAGGGGTTAGCATAGTGCCAGGTCCAGGGTAGTCCTCTGTAAATGCTGTTGGCTGCTTGAATTTTGTGTATTTGTCAAAACAGGATAGTGATGAGATTGGCAGGAAGATGCCAACAGACACAGTTTGAGGTGATGTTTCTTTCAGGAAAAAAGAATGAGAAACTAGAGGGATGGTATGAATAGCAGCAGATAGGGCACCATGCTTCCTGGTGAAAGCATGGCGCTCAGGTTTCTGCAATTTTCCTTGGGGATATGCAGCTTTGGTGACACCACCTGCTTTAAATAAGGAGTTTTTCAGGGTCTAGCAGGTCCTTTTGCCATTTTTACTATATTTTCTTTTAATCATTCCCTGGCATTTCCAAACTATTTTGCAGACTCTGATTATAAATCTACCTACTCACCAGGGTAAATAAATGACCACAACTCTTTCACATTCTTAAGTATTTATGGGAAAACTAGGTGAGGGGAAGGTCACTTTTCAGGAAACATCATTTAGTGGGATAGGCCTGTTTGAGGTCTACTCCTGCAGGGCTCTGGTGATGCTTTGGAATAGGGTTTATCTTTATTCTGAAGTAGTAAGAAGTTCAAATGAGAACAAAACATCTCTTAGATGGGAGAGTTTTTTCCTTTGAAAGTACCCAAAATAAAATAATGCAAACTTGTAAAAATTTTAATTAGTACAGCAGTGTATAAGAAGTAAAAATCCCTGTTCCTTTATCTACAAGCCCACTGTCAGTCCCAACCCCCAGATAATCACTGTTAACTCTTAGTTGTGTATCCTTTCAGATCTTTCCCCATCCATCTATAAATAAATATATATACAAAAATAGGATTCTACTATAGTGTATAGTATCTACTTTAGTTATCACATAATAATATGTCTTGGAGATTTTTCTATGTTAATACATTGGGCTCTTTATCTTTTTTTAAACAACTGTATAATATAAATTGACTTGGTTTTACTCCTTTTTTATCTTTATGAACAAGCCATTTTAAAATAAAAATGGCACTTATGTGTTAATTCAGTTATCTAACTTCATACAGCTAGTAAGTGAGGAAGTCAAGATTTACTAATGTTGGCTGATTCCAGAACTCATGGTATTAACTGCTAGGCATTGCTATTATTTCCATAAGTTTATTATTTTCACTCTAGTTTTCTAGTGTAGGCAGTAGTTATGAGGCAACAATTAAATCTCAGAATTAAAAAGAACCTTAAAGACAGGTTATTTAGTTTAACCTCTGACTCTGCAAGCAAATTATTAGATGTTTACTTATTACGAAAAATCATTACTGAAACTTTATTTTGGCCAAATAAAATTCCATTAATTTATTTGTATTTGCAGTGGTAGAAACTGTGGGTTGCTTAAATAATAGTTTATCTTGCCTCTTTTAGATTTTATATCACCATTTTTTCATATGATCATAATCCTCTGACATAGGTACAGTAGGCTATTATTATGCCCATTTCATAAATGGGGACACCAAGGATCAGGGAAATTAAGAGACTTAAACTTATATAGTCAGTTGCGGAAGGCCACCTGAATGGCAGGCAAAGGAGTTTAGACTTTCCCCTGAAGGGAGTGAGGAGTTATTGAAGACTTTTGAGCAGGTCTGAGATTATGGGTTTAGGTGGATAGAGGTCAGTAGGTGGTAATATGACAACTGAAAAACATCAGGAATAGGAGTGGCAAGAGCACAGTTTGCAAGCCAAGTCAGCCTTTCAAGTGCAAGTAGATAAGAAGCATGATTAATCTTGATAGTTATCAGGCTTGAAAGGAGAGGATGGATATAAGGAAAAGTAAGAAGACAATATTGCTGGACATGGGGGACTAGAGAGAGGAAAGAGGTAAAGATGATTCCAAAGATATTGGCCAGAAGAATATCAATGCTGGAGGGAAAAGTAGTTTGTATTAGTTGTGACATGCTGGCAGTTAGATATCTAAGTAGAAATGTGAAGCAATATTTGGAAAATATAGGACTGGGACTTGGGTGAGAGCAGTTTTGAGGTTCAGCATCAAGAGTGTTCTGCCTTCACAGAGCAGGACAGTAGGTCTGCAAAGCGATCTTAGAAATGATGTACTGGAGGTCCCTCATTTTACAGATAAGACCAGTAGATGATATAAATTGCCCAGGGCTTCACATAGTTCCTGAGAGGTGATGATGAATTAGATCTTTTGAGTCTTAATTCCTTACTTTTACCTGAAAATGTGAAGTTGTAAACTGGTAATGGACCAGTATGTTTGGCCAATAGGGTTATATTTACTGTTCACAAATACTTGCTGCCTCTCTCTGCTCCACCTTCCCTTAACATCAATTTTAGCCACATAGCTTACTTTCGTCAATGAAATGTGAGCAGAAATAATATGCAATATTTTTGAGAGGACCATTAAGGCAAAATTTAAGTGTATAATGTACCAGATTTTCTTTTCTTTTTATCATTAGGTCATCAATATTCTAGACGGAAGCTTGAGCCCCAGACTGAACATGATATGGAACAGAGAAACAACTACCTATGGTGGGACTGTGATATGCATAACGAAAAACTTTTGTTGTAAGCTAAGATCACAGGGTCATGTGTCAGTGCAGCATAATCTAGCCTGTCTTATCTAATACAGTCTGCAACGTTCTGAAAAACTGAATCAGTGACTAACATTTAAAAATTTGGAGAGTTAACAGAAAAATCTAGACTTCAGGCTTCTGATGAGAAATTAGCCGACTTATATACACATGGCATGAATTGTCTGAGTCTGAATAGCAGTTTCTCCCTTAGAAATTTGTGTTCTGTAGTTTATACCCAGTATCTACTATTGCTAATTGTATCTTACATCCACCCATTTTAAAAAATCTACATTTGCATATTTTCATATTATATTTATTTTCCTTATCTGCCTGGGCCTTGCAAGCATTTGAATTTGCCACCCTGGCTTTATTACAGCTTTCCACTCCTCAGGGAGAAAATGCTACAGACAAAAGGAACAGAAGACCGGAGACAGAAATTTAGATAATACCTACCTGTAAGTGTGAGAAAAAGAATCAGTGGAGAGACAAATAATAAATGCCTAGAAAAGTAACCAAAAAAAAAAGAAAGAAAACAAAAAAACCTGAATTGCATACTGACCAAAACAAGAAACAAGGAAGAGTCAAGAAAGAGGGATGATCAACATTAGGTAAATCACAAAGTTCAAGAATAAAGACAGTGGAAAAAAAGCAGGTCATGTGTGATGCCTAAGAGAATAATTCCAGTGCTTTGGGGACTACGGAAGCCAGAGGATAAGAGATTAAGGGGAAAGTGCTTCTGAGAAGATGGAGGCGTTGACATATTTTTTTTTTTTTATGTTTGGCATTGAATTTCGGAAGGAGAAAAGTAATTGGTCTCTAAAATGGCAGCAGAATCAAGCCAAAGGGTATTTTTCCCCCTCGTTTTTCTGTTTTTGAAAGAGAGACAAATTTTTGCAAGGCAGAGTAAGGAGGAACCAGGTAATTGAGGGAACACAGTGTGGGATGTATCTGGGAGGTGTGGATGGAGAACATACCTGATGCAGTTATTTTAGAAATAAGGGGTAATATGGGTCAGGTGCGGTGGCTCATGGCCGTAATCCCAGCACTTTGGGAGGCCGAGGTGGGCGGATCATGACATCAAGAGATCGAGACCATCCTGGCCAACATAGTGAAAGCCCGTCTCTACTAAAATACAAAAATTAGCTGGACATGGTGGTGTGCACCTGTAGTCCCAGCTACTCAGGAGGTTGAGGCAAGAGAATTGCCTGAAGCCAGGAGGTGGAAGTTGCAGTGAGCTGAGATGGTGCCACTGCACTCCAGCCTGGTGCCTGGCAAAAGAGCGAAACTTATCTCTCAAAAAAAAAAAAAAAAAAAAAAAAAGAAGGAAAAAGAAAAAAATAAGGGATAATAGACTTTCATCTAAGTCTGCTAGCATAGGGTATGGTTTCTTAGTGAATCATCAGGAGCCACTCAGAAGAAGCAGTCTCTGGGCCCCACAATGGGTATGGGGTAAGGGAAGAATGATGACCTTGTCTAGAAGTTCATAGAAGGTCTGCTGTCTCTGGTTACAGTCTTGAATGAAGAACAGACAGGCAGTGAAGGATGTGATCACTGAGAGACTGAGAGACTGAGTTCCCTTCGTGGCAGGAACCTGAGCCCTATGCTCAGATATAATCTTGGTGCCATTCTGGCCCTCTTTTCTGTCAGTTCTGCAATTGTACTAATAGTAAATATCTCTTATCTCCCATGGGTTAATTAGTTTGGGGAGGAAAAATGCAATTTACTATGATGGCAGGAAGGGCAATGCAAATGGTCCACTGAGAAACTTGAAATGCACCCAAGGGCTTTAAATTTGATTTCAACAGACAAACATTCTGCTCATCAAACAGCATCCCCTGAAGAAGGAATTCAGAATGACTAAATATACTAAATTCAGCAGTTTTCAACCTGTGATCCTAGACCCCTTGAAGCCCTGCTGATGGTCTGCATACGGAGTCCCTACACTATTAGTGTTTACAGTATGACAATGTCTATATTCCTGCCAATGACATAAAATGGGGACTTACTTATGCTATATTAGCATGTCATTATTATGCTTGGGTTTGGAAAAAAATTGCAAATGACCCATAGACCTTCCCTATCATGCAACAAAAAGAGAGCCACTCTGGGTCATGATATTTATAGGGACCATGCTGTCATTCCTACTATGACCACAATGAGAATATTACCAGCGACTTCCTGATGGGGTCTTAGTGTGGAATGAAGACAAGATGGTGCTGGGGTTTCTTCTACCTTAACAAGAGCAGCAGCACTTATCTCACTATATTGAGTAAAGTCTGTTTTGTGGAGGCATACAGGTGGGGAGGGGACTTGGAGATGAAAGCTGATGATAGGTGGCCCATAGGATCATTTGCCTGTGGAAGGGATTGAAGAATGGAAACACAATTATAATCACTAATCAAGTGTTATGGGGTTTGAGTTATGTTTCCATTCCGTCCGTAGGTTCATTTTTCTGACTGTAGAATGGGGCCAGACTATAGAAGAGGGGTAGTAGTGTGGTGGTGGGAAATGTTCTGCCTTGAGAGAAAAGGAAGGGTGTGTGGAGAAGGAAAAGACTGTTCTTGGACTGTAGAGTAAAAAGCAAAGTGAGAATGACTGGTTTTCAGCTGTGTTTGACTTTATTATTTCTTCTTGAGTGACTGGACTATGCTAGGCATAAAAATTAAGAATTAGCACAATGGGCAAGGCCCATGCTCTCTTCAGCTTATTCACTCAACTATGACAGTGACACCTAGGGATATTCTATTAGAGAACTAGGTTACTTCTCATAATAGCAACTGTGTTTTCCTTGATTACATGAATGTTGGGAGTGACATACTGATTCATACTTTTATGGCTGGCTTCATATGAGAGATTGGAAAATCCTTTCTTAGGAAGTGGTATTTACGCAGCAAACTCAAGAATGAGTAGGAGCTAGTCAGCAGTGGTGGGGTAGGTAGAAGGGATTGTATTAGAAAGTGACATGTACAATTTCCTTGGGAAGGGAAGGAGCAAGGGATGCCTAAGGATTTGTGGGAAGATCAGTGGAGCATGGTGAACAAATGGGAGAGTGCTTTGTGCCACTGAGTTGTACACCTTCCAGATATGTGTAAATTTCAGATACCACCAACAATGTGGGCACTTTTTCCATCCCATCCTTACGATAGCGTCAGACTCAGCTTCTTTTCATTATTATTATCTTAGGTATAATGTACTGGTTTGAAGAAGAGGACCCAATGCCAGTGACCTCTGCTGCCAGGTATCCAGAAAATATTTTCTAAGACTCTCCTTAAGCTCCTGGTGAGCAAGAGCAGGAGAGAGAAAGGAAACTGCAGCTGTGTCTTCATGACAGTTAAACAGCATTTGGGGAGGTATTAGGCTTCGTTGTCACAGCTGTCTTTCAACTATGAGCTTTGACAAGAAGTCTCTAATCGTCATTTTGAAAGTGGGTGCATGTCACTTTCTTCCTCCTTTGTCTTTCTAGCTTTTCTTTATTTAGACTCTGTTTTTTTCCCTGCTGCCTTTTCCCATTTTTTTTCCATTCTTTTATTCAATTATCCTGGCCATCTCTCTGAGCATGGGTTACCAGGGGTAAGGACCTTGTTCTCTGTAACAGGGAAAGTAGAGCTTCACTCAGATAGTCTAGCCCTGACCCAGGAAAGCACCTCTGCATACATCTTTATCCTCATTCACAAATAGTATTTGTGCTGAAGGAATCAAGTAAATGGCAAAGAAAAACTGGCTTTCTTATCTGGATACCTATTTAAGAAGCTTTCTCCACTTACTCCGGCCATTACTAATCTCATCTTTCCCTGAATTGTATAGTACATCTCCACTATGAATGAGAACCATATGATTTGCCTCTTGATGATTTGTTGTATTGAATTAGTTTCTAAATCTTTAGTATTTGTTGATTTCATTTCCCTAAAAAGACTTGAAACTCCCTAGGGAAAGGGACTATGACCATACTTATATTTTATCATCTTAGAGATGAGCATAATTGCAGGCATGCAGTTTAGCCATTCAGTTAATACTTCACTGATTTAACAAAACCTGCTTCCTTATTGTACAAAGCAGTGTAACATAGAGGAAGACCTTTAGATTCCCACTGGCCTTTCTTTGATTATTGAAAGACAATAGAATTTTTGACAATATTTTATTGTCACCCTCTCTCAGTTTTCTTTCTACTTGTAAACCAGTATGGAGGCATGAATTTAGATGAAACATCTATTTCTTTGTGTCAGATTCTGCTCCTTTATGTGACAGTCTGCATTATACAAGGATGCCCTTGCCTTATCTCTACATCAAAAAAAGTGCCAGACAAGAAATGTTCTTAATGAGTTCTTTTTGGTTCTTATGCCCTCTGAAGCAGCCCAGGAGGCAGAGAAGACAATAATAGGGGAGAACAACAATATAGGGAAGTAGGAAGATGGTATAAATGAAAGGGACAGATGTCACTTGAGGTCACAAATTAACTTCATCAGATCTTTGAATTGTTGCAAACAAACGGCAAGTGCGGAACAGGGAGCAGTATGTGAAGAAGACATTCTCTGGTTTTGGCAGCCTGTGCTTATATAACAAACATGAGAGATGGAGTTGCTGGTATTCTCTGTTGAAGATGTAGGTGTTCAATAGTGAAGAAAAAAAAATCTAAGAAAGCAAATAATTGGGATAGGGAGCAGGGATTATGTTTGTTTCCTATTGCTGTTGTAACAGATGACAACAATCTTGGTGGTTAACACAACACACGTTTATTATCTTACGGCACTGGAAACCAGGATTCCAAAATGGGTATCACTGAGAAAAAATAAGACGTGGGCAGGGCTGCATTATTTTCTGGAAATTCTAGGGTAGAATTCATTTCTTTGTCTTTTTCAGCTTCTTGAGGGTATCTGAATTCCTTGGACTGTGGTACCCCTTCATCTTCAAAGAACCAACTAACTGGACAAACTCTGGTGAAGAGTGTGTAGATGACATAGGAGATACAGACCAGGAAACACTGAGTGAAAGCCAATGCCCTTCTGAAGATATAAAATAATTTGTAAATGTATGAGAGACAAATGGCTTAAGACCCTAGTCATGCTGTTTTAAAATAATTTTATGATTTCTAATGCATATTAATACATTTATACATGTAATGTGTTTATGTAGAGTAAAAGTTAGTAGTGTTTAGTTCTGTGATTTAAGATATAGTGTAAGTCAAGTCCATGGACAGAATTTTGTGAATGATCTTACACTTAGCCTTCTTTTCACAGAGCTAATTGTGTAATGCTTCCTTTGCCCTCTGCTGTACAGCCTTATGTTTCATTCTGGAACACATTCTCCCCCTCTCTCTCTTTTTTTTTTTTTTTTTTTTTTTTTTGTAGTTCTTAGCCTTTTCCCTTTGTACCTCTACTGACATCATACATGCTTTTGAGAATTTAATAAAATACATAGAGTACACCCTACCATATATACAATTTGGGGGCAAAAAATCTGTTTAGGAAGACCTCTAAAATATTTAATTTCGTACTAGTTAAAATTTCAGTTTAAAGATAACATTTTTACAGATCCCTGTAGCCAATTCCCTAAAACCTCTTTAATTTCTATTCTATTTCTAATTCCACTTATGATGCCTCAGTGCTCTGACATGTGGCCTGCTTAGAAAAAAATAGCTTTGTTGAGGATACTTGTGACTTTTCCCTAACTTGCTTTGATCAGAGCCATGGATTTAATTTTTATGTGGGCTACAGTGTAATTCTAATTCATGACTATAGTCTGTACTCTTTATCCTGGGTTATTTTACAAAAGGAGTTTAGATTAACCAACCCCAAAGTGATTAGATGTATACGAGCTTTCCATTTCTATTATTGGATAAAGAACTCCTAAGTTTCTGCCCTAGTGATAGTGACTCAGTATTCCCATAATTGTACATGGAGGAAGGCATGTAGTGAGCCCTTCAGACAAGATACTTTCATCAGTCTCCTTAGTCTTCAATGACTCCATCCTTCCCAGAATGACCTCATCTCTCTCAGAATGACTTACAAAGAAACATAGCTTTAAAAATGAGACTGCTAATGACTTTATGATCCTGAGGCAAAGTTTTCTTTGTACAATAAATAGTTATGATTTGATAGTCAAATGTGATAGAAAAATGTATGATAGGTAGTTTGAATCTGTCAGTGTAGAAAACTCAGAAAAGTGGCAGTATAGCCAAATGGTTAAATTTTTGGACTCTGGAATCATGAAGAGTTGGTTTAGTTTCTAAGCCCAACACTTAATGGCTTTATGACCTTAACCTTTTTGACTTAACCTTTCTGAACTTAACTTTCCATATATGTAGTGTTGCCTATCTTAAAGGTTAATTACATCACAGGGTGATTTTCATTGAAGGCTGTCTGCCTAAGGAAGTTGGTGGCTGCTCTGAAGTTTGAGAAATCAACTTGAAAATAGCAGATAATAGGTGAAAGGACATATAAATTTATTTAGCATATATATATTATATATATAATATATATATATAATATATATATATATTATATATATAATATATATATATAATATATATATATATAATATATATATATATATGATCCTTTAGAATGAAGACCAAAAGATACAGGGGGAACTGTTAATTTTTATGCTTAGGATCAACAAAGTATGGGCAGCTGCAAAGAAATATGATTGGACAAAAAGTGTATGATCTAATGCTAATAGGCTGAGTGGGGAAACCAGCAGGTCCTGTCTGTCTAGATTCTTCTTGGCCTCTCTGAGCACACAGTTTTTCCTTCTGGGCATGGGGCAGGACCCTTTCTGGAATAGAGGGTCTGATAAGCTACAGTCAAACAAGGTAGGTCAGATAATTTCTTTATGGCTGGTTTTGACACAGAAAGTCATAGGGAAAGTTGGAATAATATTTTTAGGTTTTATGGCTGGCTTAGGGGAACACGGATTCTGGATTTCATGACCTGGCTTGAAGAAGAGGGATTATAATTTCTTTGACAAGTCTCAAGGCAGAATAGAACTGAGAGAAAGGAGGATAGCAGAAGGTTAAAGAAAAACTTTTGTGTCTGAGGCTGCTCCTAAGGCCTTAATTTTGGGGTATTGTTTTCTGAGACCCAACACTGCCTATCCAGGGAATTTAAGTGCAGAGACACCATAGAAATGAAACAGAAATAAGGCAGCCTAGAGTAGTAGCTCAGTGGATGGGCTCTAGAGCTGGATGGCTTGGATTCAAACCCATGCTTTACCATTTAATAGATGTATGACTTCAGGCAAGTTATTTTACCTTCTGTACTTCAATTTTCTTATCTATAAAATGGGAATCATAATAGTGCCTACCTCAAATCCTCGGTATTAAAATGAAATGGATACAGCTAGAATAATTAGCACTGTGCCTGGAATTTACTTAATATTCAAGAAGGGCTATCTCTTCTTATTACTGAAACTAATGTTGTTAATACTATTAATAAAAAGATGATAGATATAGAGATTGAGATACAAAGAAGAATTAAGGATGACTCCTACTTTTCAAGCTTTAGCAACTGTTTCTGTGGTGGTGCCATTCATTGAGATGGAGAAGAGTGAAGGAGTAATAGATTTGGGCATGTGTTTAGTGAATAGCAAGTTTTGGTTTTGGACATGTTGAGTGTGAGATGCCTGTGGAATATTGATATAAAGTTAGGCAGCTGTTATGTGTGTCTGGAGATCACAGAATTGTGAACCAGGAATGTACATGTGGGAGAAGTCAGTATTCTGATTTTAAAGATTATGATACTAGATGAAGTAACCAAGAAAGATAATTTAGAAAGAGAAGGGAGGAAAGCCCAGGATCAATCTCAGGGGCATAGAAGGTGAGGAATCAGCAAAGAAAATGAATAGATATGGAAAGAAGGTAGGAAGGAAATCTATCTTTTGTGATAATTGAGACAAATGTTTTAAGAAGAGAGTAATCAACTGTATAAAATGAGGACATAGAAACATCAATTGAATTTGACTCCTTTGAGAAGCTTGGTTATAAAGATGCAAAGAAAAATGGAATGGTGACTGGATGAGTCATCAAGAAAGGATCCATTTTGTATAATATAGAAAGTTATAGTGACTGTTTATATTGTAATAGAGATGATACACTAGAAAAGGAGAAATTAAAGAAGAGAAAACAGGAGGGAACGGGATCCAGAGTACAATGGAGGAGCAGGGATACTTTCTTTATTTCTAGGAGATAAAGTGCATAGCACAATGCCTGGCATATAGTAAGCATGGAGTGAATAGTATCTGTTATGTTTATTGTTGTTGTTACTGTATTAAGAGCTCAAGCTGGTTTGCACATGGAAAAGACAGTTTGAGCATGCACAGAGCCAAAGGACTTCATGGAATGAAAGGCCTTGGTGAGCAGATAGCATTTAAAGTGCCGTATCCTAAACAAACGCAAAAAAAAAAAAATGTGATTTCCACATATACAGATGCTCCTCGATTTACAATAGTATTATGTCCAGATATACAAATTGTAAATTGAAAATATAAAGTAAAAAATGTGTTTAATACTACAACACAGCAGATAGCCCCCAACTTATGATGGTTCAACTTATGAGTTTTTCATTTTACGATGGTGGGAAAGCAGTACACATTCAGTAGAAGCTGTAACCCCATTCTAAGTCGTAAAGACCTTGACTTACGATGGGTTTACATCCTAACATACTCATTATAACGCCAAACAATTGTTAAGTCTAACTATCCTAAATCAGAAACTGTCTGGAAAAGCATTTGGTTAGGTTGGCCTATCTACCCTAACCAAATTTTTTATATGATGTGAGGATGGGAGGTGTCTTTGATTATCATATGTATGAAAAGATAGGGTACTTTTTTTCTTAGCAGCTATACTTCAAAGAAATGACTCTAAGAAATGGGTAGATCTAGTTCTGTTGAGATTCATTGATCAGCACATTCCTGGACAGGTAGCCAACACTCTCCTATATGTTGTCCCTGTAACATGTGTACTTAAAGGGGAAAATGAAGTGTACTCATTGATTATATTTACTTTAGCAAAATGTGCTTCCAGATGATGATATTATGCAGTAAAAATGCTTTGTGAATTATACTGTGCGATGTTATTGTCTCAATGCAATGAGCTGAAGGCTTTTGCCTGTCATTCCTTTAGAAACAAGTGCCCCTTATTGAGGACTGATTTTTTCCATAGCATCTTGAAATGCTTTTTGCCTATTCATGTCTAAGTATAAATATCAGCTTTGTGATTTTTTTCTTAACCCTGTAAAATTTCCCCAAAATGTGTGTTTTTAAATCTTTCCCCAAACGTGTGGTTTTTATGCAACCAATAAAAATCTAAACATTTCATCAGTTTTCCACCCTGTGTTGTCTAGATAAAGAAAAGTTTGACTGGTATTAGGTAGGAAAGATGGAATATGCTTTAAAATTTTCAATCTGTCATTTGAGATCAGTACCAGAGAGTGATACCTATTAGACTCTTTGCACAATGGTCTCTTACCCTTGTTAAAGTTTATAAGAAGTTACCTGGCGAGGAAATGGGTTTCAGTGGTTTTAAACATCCTTTGTTATTGGTACCATGTATCTGCTCTCCTTAGTACTGAGCCCAGCCATTTGGTTTATGTGAATTTCTAGATTCCTATGTATTTCCCTTACTCTCTAGGATTTACGCTTTTATAGTTCCCGTATTTGGCTTGGACTAGCATGTCACAATTTGTCCTTTGTGCTTTTAGACTTGTGTGTACTTGCTTGATTTAATTTATTATCTTGTCTCAACTGCTGATTCAGCTTTGCCTTTTGACTCTTGAGCCCTGGACTAATTCTCATCCTAGAGCACCAGGTTTTTACCCTTCCCTCCATGCTACATGGTGACCTCAGCACCAGCATTGAGAGCTGGTATAACTCATAGGTCTAACTCAGTACATTTCTGATTTTCATAGTGGCTGTGGTAGAATAAAAAGAATGCTATGCTTAATGTTTGAATCTCTGGGTATAAGCTCTAGCACTGCCAGAAACTCACTAAATGTCTATAGAAAAATATCTTAGCATCCCTGAATTTCAGTTTTATCCTTTGTAAGATAGGAATAATATTCTCCTCACTCATTTTTGTGATTAAATAAGATATCATATGTAAAACTGCCTAATGTGATAACTGGCAAATATTTGTAAAATATTTATTCTCAATTTTGGACACTTGTGATATTCTCATATAAGTTTCTTTATTATTAGCCTGTTTCTTTTTATAAGCAAACATTTAATTTATTTTCATGACAGATAACAATCATAAGTAAATTGTATCAGTGACAAGTTTTCTGGTAAAAAATCAAAGTGAAATTACAACACAAACTAATTTTAACAAGGTTCCAAATTTCCCAATTAATTTGTCTCCATTTCTTATGTATTCTGAATACCAATTGCATTATGTCTCTTCTGAAAACAATATGACAACTTAAAAATTTCTGGCAAAGAAACTGAATATCTAGAAATGAGCAAAAATATGACAGTGATTACAACAAATAATTTTTGTGTATTTGTTCGTAAATCTGTTTTTTAATTTTTTTTTAAATTATACTTTAAGTTCTGCGATACAGTTGCAGAATGGGCAGGTTTGTTACATAGGTATACATGTGCCATGGTGGTTTGCTGCACCCATCAACCTGTCATCTATATTAAGTATTTCTCCTAATGCTATCCCTCCCCTTGCCTCCCACTCCCCAAGAGGCCCCAGTGTGTGTTTTCCTCCCTATGCCTGTATGTTCTCATTGTTTAACTCCCACTTATGAATGAGAACATGTGGTGTTTGGTTTTTTGTTCCTGTGTTAGTTTGCTGAGAATGATGGTTTCCAGCTTCATCTATGTCCCTGCAAAGGACATGAACTCATTCTTTTTTATGGCTGCATATTATTCTATGGTGTATATGTGCCACATTTTCTTTATTCAGTCTATCATTGATCAGTATTTGGGTTGGTTCCAAGTCTTTGCTATTATGAATAGTGCTGCAGTAAACATACATGTGCATGTGTCTTTATAGTAGAATGATTTAGAATTCTTTGGTTCTAACCTTTGGCTTCTAATGGGATTGCTAGGTCAAATGGTATTTCTAGTTCTAGATCCTTGAGGAATCACCACACTGTCTTCCACAATGGTTGAACTAATTTACACTCCCACCAACAATGTAAAAGCATTCCTATTTCTCCACATCCTGTTCAGCATCTGTTGTTTCCTGACTTTTTAATGATCACCATTCTAACTGGCATGAAATGGTATCTCATTGTGGTTTTGATTTGCATTTCTCTAATGACCAGTGATGATGAGCTTTTTTTCATATGTTTGTTGGCCACATAAATGTCTTCTTTTAAAAAGTGTCTGTTTATGTCCTTTGCCCACTTTTTGATGGGATTTTTTTTTTTCTTGTAAATTTGTTTAAGTTCATTGTAGGTTCTGGATATTAACCCTTTGTCTGATGGATAGATTGCAAAATTTTTTTCCCATTCTCTAGGTTGCCTGTTCACCCTGATGATTGTTTCTTTTGCTGTGCAGAAGTTCTTTAGTTTAATTAGATCCCATTTGTCAATTTTGGCTTTTGTTGCAATTGCTTTTGGTGTTTTAGTCATGAAGTCTTTGCTCATGCCTATGTCCTGAATAGTATTGACTAGGTTTTCTTCTAGGATTTTTATAGTTTTAGATCTTACATTTAAATCTTTAATCCATCTTGAGTGGACTTTTGTATAAGGTGTAAGGCAGGGTCCAGTTACAGTTTTCTGCATACAGCTAGCCACTTTTCCCAATCCCATTTATTAAATAGGGAATCCTTTCCCCATTACTCGTTTTTGTCAGGTTTGTCAAAGATCAGATGGTTGTAGAGGTGTGGTGTTATTTCTGAGGCCCCTGTTCTGTTCCATTGGTCTATATATCTATTTTGGTACCAGTATCATGCTGTTTTGGTTACTATAGCCTTGTAGTATAGTTTGAAGTCAGGTAGTGTGATGCCTCCAGCTTTTTAAAATTTTTATTTTTTTAAATTTTTTTTTTGCTTAGGATTGTCTTAGCTATATGGGCTCTTTTTTTGATTCCATATGAAATTTAAAGTAGTTTTTATTTAATTGATGGGAATAGCATTGAATCTATAAATTACTTTGGGCAGTATGGCCGTTTTCATGATATTGATTCTTTCTATCCATAAGCATGAAGTGTTTTTCCATTTGTTTGTGTCCTCTCTTATTTCCTTGAACAGTGGTTTGTAGTTCTCCTTAAAGAGGTCCTTCATGTCCCTTGTAAGTTGTATTCCTAGGTATTTTATTTTCTTTGTAGCAATTGTGAATGGGATTTGCTCATGATTTGGCTCTCTGTGTGTCTATTATTGGTGTGTAGGAATCCTTGTGATTTTTGCACACCGATTTTGTATCCTGAGACTTTGCTGAAGTTACTTACCAGCTTAAGAAGTTTTTGGGCTGAGACAATGGGGTTTTCTAAGTATACAATTATGTTATCTGCAAACAGAGGTAATTTGACCTCCTCTCTTCCTATTTGAATACATTTTATTTCTTTCTCTTGCCTGATAGCCCTGGCAAGAACTTCCAATACTATGTTGAATAGGAGTGGTGAGAGACAGTATCCTTGTCTTGTCCTGGTTTTCAAAGGGAATGCTTCCAGCTTTTGCCCATTTAGTATGATATTGGCTGTGGATTTGTCATAAATAGCTCTTATTATTTTGAGGTATGTTCCATCAATACTTAGTTTATTCAGTGTTTTTAGCGGGAAAGGGTGTTGAATTTTATCGAAGGCCTTTTCTGCATCTATAGAGATAATCATGTGGTTTTGTCATTGGTTCTTTTTATGTGATGGATTATGCTGATTGATTTGTGTATCTTGAACCAGTCTTGCATCCCAGGGATGAATCTGATTTGATCGTGGTGGATAAGCTTTTTCATGTGCTGCTGGATTCAGTTTGCCAGTATTTTATTGAGGATTTTCACATTGATGTTCGTCAGGGATACTGGTCTGAAATTTACTTTTTTTGTTGTATCTCTGCCAGGTTTTGGTATCAGGATGATGCTGGCCTCATAAAATGGGTTAGGGAGGAGTCCTTCTTTTTCAATTGTTTGGTATAATTTCTGAAGGAATGGTGCCAGTTCCTCTTTATATCTCTGGTAGAATTTGACTGTGAATTGTCTGGTCCTGGGCTTTTATTTGGTTGGTAGGCTATTTATTGCTGCCTCAATTTCAGAACTTGTTATTGGTCTATTCAGGGATTCGACTTCTTCCTGGTTTAGTCTTTGGAAGGTGTACATGTCCAGGAATTTATCAGTTTTTTCTAGATTTTCTAGTTTATGTACATAGAAGTGTTTGTATTTCTGTGGGATCAGTGGTGATCTCCCCTTTATCATTTTTTATTGTGTCTATTTGATTCTTCTCTCTTTTCTTCTTTATTAGTCTGGCTAGCAGTCTGTCTATTTTGTTAATATTTTCACAAAACCAGCTCCTAGATTCATTGATTTCTTGGAGGGTTTTTCATGTCTCTATCTCCTTCAGTTCTGCTCTGATCTTAGTTATTTCTTGTTTTCTGCCAGCTTTACAATTTATTTGTTCTTGCTTCTCTGGTTCTTTTAATTGTGATGTTAGGGTGTTGATTTTACATCTTTCCCATTTTCTCATGTGGGCATTTAGTGCTATAAATTTCTCTCTAAACAGTTTTAGCTATTTCTCAGAGATTCTGGTACATTATGTCTTTGTTCTCATTGGTTTCAAAGAACTTCTTGATTTCTGCCTTAATTTCTTTCTTTACGTAGTAGTCATTCAGGACCAGGTTGTTCAGTTTCCATGTAGTTGTGTGGTTTGAGTAAGTTTCTTAATCCTGAGATTGTTTATGATTTCCATTCTTTTGCATTTGCTGAGGAATGTTTTACTTCCAATTATGTGGTCAATTTTAGAGTAAGTGTTATGTGATGCTGAGAAGAATGCATTCTGTTGATTTGGGGTGGAGAGTTCTGTATATGTATATTAGTTCTGCATGTTCCAAAGCTGAGTTCAATTCCTGAATATCCTTGTTAATTTTCTTTCTCATTGATCTGTCTAATATTGACAGTGGGGTGTTAGTCTCACACTATTCATAAAATAAAGCAAGTGGGGTGTTAAAGTCTCCTATTATTATTGTGTGGGAGTCTAAGTCTCTTTGTAGGTCTCTAAGAACTTGCTTTATGAATCTGAGTGCTCCTGTATTGGGTGCATATATATTTAGGATACTTAGCTTTTCTTGTTGCGTTGATCCCTTTACCATTATGTAATACCCTTCTTTGTCTCTTTTGATCTTTGTTGGTTTAAAGTCTGCTTTATTAGGGACTGGGATTGCAACCCCTGCTTTTTTTTTTCCTTTCCATTTGCTTGATAAATTGTCCTCCATCCCTTTATTTTGAGCCTATGTATGTCTTTGCACATGAGATGGATCTTAATACTGCACACTGATGGGTCTTTATTCTTTATCCAATTTGCCAGTCTGTGCCTTTTACTTGGGGCATTTAGCCCATTTACATTTAAGGTTAATATTTTTATATGTGAATTTGGTCCTGACATTATGATTCTAGTGGTTATTTTGCACATTAGTTGATGCAGTTTCTTCATAGCATCAATGACCTTTATACTTTGGATTGTTTTTGCAGTGGCTTGTACTGATTTTTCCTTTCCATATTTAATGCTTCCTTCAGGAGCTCTTGTAAGGCAGGCTTGGTGGTGACAAAATCCCTCAGCATTTTCTTGTCTTTAAAGGATTTTATTTCTCCTTCACTTATGAAGCTTAATTTCGCTGGCTATGAAATTCTGGGTTGAACATTCTTCTCTTTAAGAATGTTGAATATTTGCCCCTACTCTCTTCTGGATGGTAGGGTTTCTGCAGAGACATCTACTGTTAGTTTGATGAGCTTCCTTTTGTGTGTAAGACTACCTTTCTCTCTGCTGCCTTTAACACTTTATGCATTTATTCTGATCAGTGATCTCTTTCACATACCTTGATTAGGATTTTCCATCTATAATTTGTCCTGCTTCTCTTAGTTGGGAATTCATATAGTTTTTTACCAACTTTGCATCAAAAGCCATTGCGGGTAACTTTCTTCGTGTATCATCTAATTAAAATATCACTCTGAGACTTTTCCTATATTTAAAAAACCTTTACTTTATCTCCACATTTTCTAATCTCTTCTTACTATTCTGCTTACATGTAACTGAAGACCACAGGAGTCTATTAGCCTTGTGTAAGCATACCATTGGCTTGCGATTAGATATGCAGTTGATAGAAAGCAGTTTTTATTTATTTTTTTTTTCAAGAGTATCTCTCTTCCTTTGTCCGCCTATGTAGGAATCCATCTACTCTGTTTAGCGTTACTTGAAATTTCTGTATCATGCATTAGCAAGTGAACCTCAGCTTTTATAGTCTTGGATACATACTGCATTAGAAATGTTCTTGTCATACTAATTTAAAAACCAACAGATAGGTATTCCTGCCAGGCAAAAAAGGTTTTGAGGATAAATGTAAAGTATTTTCACCACAGACATTTAATTTTTTGTTTTTGTTTTATTTTTAGTTTTTGATAAATAATCATATATGGGGCACACAGTGATTGTGATGTTTCAGAAATTAGCTACTTAAAGTAGCTAATATCTGATATTTCAGACTCCAGTTGTTCATTGTTGGAGATATCATTATATCTACTTTCACATTGGTTTTTCTTATAAACTTGAGACTCTGTTCGTGCCTATGTCTTTCTGAGAGGGAAGATTGAAACAAAATGAAATTATTTCCTGAGGAGGTGGCACACTTTCTTTTGAGAATCCAATGTATGGGATGGACAGCTTTCTTCTCTCTACGTTAGAGAGATTTTCATGAAGCAAATTGCTTCTTTCCCAGGAATAGGTTAGAATTTCTGTTTCTTAGGTGTTCTGACTATAGCACAACTTCAAACTAGAACATTTGCATTTGAAATGAAGTCTTATGGAAGAATTTCTTCTTGAGGTTCACTAGAAAAAAGGACAGTTTTCTCTTTCATTTAAACACATGGAGACAATGTATTTTCTTATTACCTCAATCTAATTTCTGTTTTGCTAATTTGGTTCTACCTTGGATTTCATTGCTTTAAAGGTGTATCTATTTTAATATATGGGATCAACATCAGTTAAAAAAAAGTTGATTGTGGCTCCCCTGACAGTTTCATTTTATTCCATTTTTGTTCTTTTGAATTTCACCAGTTTACACTTAGGAACTTCTAGTATATGAAACAAAAATTATAAGAATGATAATTTGTATAGAAAATGCACATCAGATATTCTTTATGAGTAGAAGACTTCTTCTGCACATTTTTTTCTGTAATTTCAATGAACTGTTCTTTGTTATCTGACATCTTCCCACTCACTTGCATTTTAATATGCAGTGTAAATATTGTTTGTTTGTTTTTGAAAGAGGGTCTCATTCTGCTGCCGAGGCTGGAGTACAGTGATGTGATCACAGCTCACTGCAGCCTCAGTCTCCTGGGCCCAAGTGATCCTCCCACCTCAGCCTCCCATGTAGGTGGGACTACAGTAATGCACCACTGTCCCTGGCTAATTTTTATGTTTTTTTGTGTGTAGAAACGGGGTCTCACTATGTTGCCAAAGGTGTTGCTGTTTACTTTTGAATGGTGAAACTAATTTTCAGGAGGATCCCAAAGAAATCTTTTCATATTTAAATTATAATCATTTCATGAAATTGTTTATTTAATTTGAATTTGGTGTAAAATCATTTGGTTATTTTCTTTTTAAGTGAGACTTCTGAGTCATCCACTCAGAGCCAGACTGGCTGGGTTAATTAGAAGCAGCTGGGGTGCATATGGTGCCACCAGAAGCCTGTAAGAGGCCCACAGAAGAGGTTTGCCCTAGGAGACTCATGAACAGTGGTTAGTTGTACCAAGAGTATAGCAAGAATTAGTTGAGGACGATTCAGGAAAGTTATTACATAGTTGAAGCATAAAAACTTTTGTTACTAAAAAGGATTGTTAAGTCAAGTTTTTAAACACTGGGGCTTGACTTATCTACTGAGGATAAGTGACTATTGAAAGGGCCAAATCAATGTAAAAAGGAGAAGAAATCTATGAAGTTAAGAATCAACAAATATTTTCCTCTTTGTTCTTTAGCTTCTTTAATATTATACAAATATATTAACTATGTTTCATTGGTTAATTGATTGGTTGGTTTTAGCAATCCATTTGATTTTCTTTATTCATAATCTACAATTCTTTTTATTTGAATCTCATTTTGTTTTGCTGCCACAAACAAAGGAACCACGACTCTTTTGGTGACAGCAACTAAACCAAAGTCACTATCTCCGGAACTAAATAGTTCATTTAAGACACAGCCTGACTGCTCCCTAATGCTAACCCCAACTCTTAAGTAGTTACTGAAGTACTGAAAAGTGTTCTGATGCTGCCTTGGTGTATAAAAACTTTCATCTATTTTCCTCTGCTTATTTGTGATGCCATTCCTCCTTGTTATTCAATACATTGCTGAAACTCACTTCTATAAAATTTTCCTAATTTTATTGAATGAGGACTCCCATGTTACTCAGTCCCTTTCCTATTCTATTCAGAATCTTTGTCCCCACTGTACCCTTTATGTTCATTTATCTCTGAGACAGTTTTAATATTCTATTATCTGGCTTGTCCTTTGGCTCTTTGTCTACATTATTATTGGCTTTATAAAGTCAATTTGCATTCCCTGAGTACCCACCATAGAACTTCAGAGAAAAATGGTCCCAAAACTGTGTGGGAAAGACAAGAGGAAATCAGTTATAAATATTTTACACACAAACAAATGATTCATTTGCTGTCACTGAGAGTTGTTATTCATAGCCATTGATATAAACAAACACTTTACAAAAGACTTGTTGATGAATAAAAATATGAAGATTCAAAGAGTTGGTAGAATTCCTTGTTGATTATTGATTTCCATTTTGCTCGTGGATCTACAAGATGCAGGGTAATGCAACCTGGACTCTTCTTGCACACCATGATATGTCAATGTGCCTAGTCAGGTATGAAACCAAGTCTGTGTGGTGAAGGGTGGCTTTTGCTACAACTCCCTTCCCTCACCCAACAAGCCTCCTCTTTGGGTGTTTCTCATCACTCCTTTTGAAACATTTATCCTCTGGTTCTTTTTCTTACCTTTTAATTCCATGAAAGTGTACCTGTCTTCAGTCTCATTCTGACAAGGCTCTAGTGTTTGCTTTTGAAAATGGGAAATTAAATCGAAAATCAATCCCTGTCAATATTTGTCTTCTTTGAAAACAGAAAAACAAGTTGTTAGATTGATCATTGATCACAATAGCTTAAACTTACTCCTTCATTCTATAAATATACTTTTCCTAAAGCCTAAGAATCACTTTTTAACAAATCATTGCTTTCATTACTGAAGCACTGAATTATAGTATGACTTTGGGCTCTGATTGAATACTGACTCTCAAAAACTCTCAAAAATTTATTTAATAACCACTAAATTGGAGACACAGAGAGGTCAGTGATTCTCTCAGTGTTACTTAGCTGTTTTGTATAAGAACTATGTTGGAGCATTGTGATTTTCTTTGTAAAACATGTTTCCAGGCTAACCAAATGGATTTTGACAACTGATCTCATCATCAAAAAAAAAAAGAAAAGAAAAGGTTTAACTTTGGTATTTAAGTCTCTACAACTTGGCTCCATCCTATGTGGCCAAGTTTATCTCTTCACTATACATCCCATATGGGTCTTATTCATTTCTTGCTAATTGCTTGATGTATTTTTGAAATGACATCTCATTTAGATTTGAAATTTTTTGACCATGTCTTATACTTTTCCTAATACTCCCAGTTCTTCAATACTTTGTACAGAGCTAGGCATACTAAAAAAATTAAATAAAAATTTCAGTATCACCCACTTACATGTAATAGAAATTTATGCCACTAATACTGGCACCACTAATACAAAGGTATTATTAAAACTGTTTCTTTTCTTCTCCCTCAACTGTCCCAGTTGATGCCTTACCTAAAATTCTAACAGTACATTCAAAAATGTTCTTCTGTGGGTAAAATTTTAGCCACGTTTTCAATACAAAATAACTTCCTTAAGTTCCACTGACTTTGATCTCATATTCTGCAATCAGACATAACATTGTTTTTGCAGTTCTGGTTGGTCTGCTTGTGATGGTGATTAAATCACATCTGTGGTACTGTTTTTCAAGCATGTGACATTAAAGGGTCAGCTGAAAGGAGCTAATGGGATGATCCATTCTGCTTGATAATGTTTATTATCCACATCAAGAAAGAAACACATTCTATTTGTACACAATGGAGTACTATTCAGCCATAAAAATAATGTAATCCTGTCATTTGCAACAACATAGTTGGAACTGCAGGTCATTATGTTAAGTGAAATAAGCCAGACACAGAAAGACAAACATAGCATGTTATCATTCATCTGTGGGAGCTAAAAATTAAAACAAACTCATGGAGACAGAGAGTAGAATGATGATTACCAAAGGCTGGGTAGGATAGTCGGGGGCTGTGGAGGAGATGAGGATGTTTACTGGGTACAAAAAAATAGAAAGAATGAAAAATATCTAGTATTTGATAGCATAACAGGGTGACTATAGTCGATAACTGTACATTTTAAAATAACAAATAATATAATTGGATTGTTTGAATCACAAAGCATAAATGCTTGAGGTGATGGATAGCCCATTTACCCTGATGTGGTTATTACACATTGTATGCCTGCATCAAAATAGCTCATGTACCCCATAAATATACACACCTACTATGTACCCACAAAAATTAAAAAATAAAAAAGGAAACAATCACATCGACCTATGGGCTATGTTTAAACATAAATAATGCATCCTATATATGCTGGCTATGAATATTATTGATTCTGTTATTTATATACAGGTGAATGAGAATAACTTTCTCAAACATACACAATTCTTTATCTTTTTTTACTTTAAGTTCTGGGATATATATGCAGAGTGTGCAGGTTTGTTACACAGGTATACATGTGCCATAGTGATGTGCTGCAACTATCAACCCATCATCTAGGTTTTAAGCCCCACATGCATTAGGTATTTGTCCTAATGCTCTCCCTCCCCTTTGACCCCACCCCCAGTAAAGGCCCCAGTGTGTGATGTTACCCTCCCTGTGCCCATATGTTCTCATTGTTCAACTGCTACTTATGAGTGAGAACATGTGGTGTTTGGCTTTCTGTTCTTGTGTTAGTTTGCTGAGGATGATGGCTTCCAGCTTCATCCATGTCCCTGCAAAGGACATGAACTCACTCTTTTTTATGACTGCATAGTATTCCATGTTGTATATGTGCCACATTTTCTTTAGTTATCATTGATGGGCATTTCAGTTGGTTCCATGTCGTTTGCTATTGTAAATAGTGCTACAATAAACATACATGTACATATCTCTTTATACTAGAATGATTTATATTCCTTTGGGTATATATCCTGTGATGGGATTGCTAGGTTGAATGGTATTTCTGGTTTTAGATCCTTGAGGGATCACTGAATTGTCTTCCACAATGATTGAACTAATTTACAATTCCACCAACAGTGTAAAAGTGTTTCTGTTTCTCCACAGCCTTGCCCACATCTATCGTTTCCTGACTTTTTAATAATCACCATTCTAACTGGCATGAGATAGTATCTTGATTTGTGGTTTTGCTTTGCATTACTCTAATGATCAGTGATGATGAGCTTTTTTCATGTTTTTTGGCTGCATAAATGTCTTCTTTTAAGAAGCATCTGTTCATATCTTTGTCCACTTTTTAATGCTTTTTTCTTGTAAATTTGTTTAAGTTCATCATAGATTCTGAATATTAGACCTTTGTCCAATGGGTAGATTGCAAAATATTTATCCCATTCTGTAGGCTGCCTGTTCACTCTAATGCTAGTTGTTGTTGTTGTTTTTCCTGTACAGAAGCTCTTTAATTAGATCCCATTTGTCAATTTTGGCCTTCGTTGCAATTGCTTTTGGTGTTTTAGTCATGAAGTCTTTGCCCATGCCTATGTCCTGAATGGTATTGCCTAGGTTTTCTTCTAGGGTTTTTATGGTTTTGGGTTTTACCTTCAAGTCTTTAACCCATCTTGAGTTTATTTTTGTGTAAGTTGTAAGGAGGGGCCCAGTTTTAGTTTTCTACGTATGGCTAGCCAGATTTCCCTGCACTATTTATTAAATAGGCAGTCCTTTCCTCATTGCTTGTTTTTGTCAGATTTGTCAAAAATCAGACTGTTGTGAGTGTGTTGTGTTATTTCTGAGGTCTTTGTTCTGTTCCATTGGTCTGTATGTCTGCTTTGGTATAAGTACCATGGTGTTTTGGTTACTGTAGCCTTGTAGTATAGTTTGAAGTCAGGTAGCATAATGCTTCCAGCTTTGTTCTTTTTGCTTAGGATTTTCTTGGCTATACAGGCACTTTTTTGGTTCCATATGAAATTTAAAGTAGTTTTTTCTAATTCTGTGAAGAAAGTCAATGGTAGTTAGATGGGAATAACAGTGAATCTGTAAATTACTTTGGACACTATGGCCATTTTTATGATATTCTTTCTGTCCATGAGCATGGAATGTTTTTCCATTTGTTTTTGTCCTCCCTTATTTCCTTGAGCAGCAGTTTGTAGTTTTTGAAGAGGTCCTTCACATTCGTTGTAAGCTGTAAGACTAGGTATTTTATTCTCTTTGTAGCAATTGTGAGTGGGCGTTCATGAATGAACGCCCTAATCTCAGTTCTTTTTTTTTTTTTTTTTTTTTTTTGAGACAGAGTTTCACTCTTGTTACCCAGGCTGGAGTGCAATGGTGCGATCTCGGCTCACCGCAACCTCCACCTCCTGGGTTCAGGCAATTCTCCTGCCTCAGCCTCCTAAGTAGCTGGGATTGCAGGCACGCACCACCATGCCCAGCTAATTTTTTGTATTTTTGGTAGAGACTGGTTTTCACCATGTTGGCCAGGATGGTCTCGATCTCTTGACCTCGTGATCCACCCGCCTCGGCCTCCCAAAGTGCTGGGATTACAGGCGTGAGCCACCGCGCCTGGCCCCATTGATTTTTTTTAAAGTTTGTTTTTGTGTCTCTGTCTCCTTCTGTTCTGCTCTAATAGTAGTTATTTCTTGTCTTCTGCTAGCTTTTGAATATATTTGCTCTTGATTCTCTAGTTCTTTTAATTGTGATGTTAGGGTGTTGATTTTGTGTTCCTTCCAAATTTCTGATGTGGGCATTTAGTGCTATAAATTTCTCTCTTAAAACTGCTTTAGCTGTGTTCCAGAGATTCTGGTACATTGTCTCTTGGTTCTCATTGGTTTCAAAGAACTTCTTGATTTTTTCCTTAATTTTGTTATTTACCTAGGAGTAATTCAGGAGCAGATTGTTCAATTTTCATGTAGCTGTGTGGTTTTGAGTGAGTTTCTTAATCCTGAGTTCTAATTTGATTGCACTGTGGTCTGAGAGACTGTTTGTTATGACTTCTGTTCTTTTGTATTTGCTGAGGAGTGTTTTACTTCCAGTTATGTGGTCGATTTTAGAATAAGTGCCATGCAGCACTGCGAATGATGTGTATTCTGTTGATTTTGGGTGGAGAGTTCTGCAGATGTCTGTTAGGTCCACTTGATCCAGAGCCGAGTTCAAGTTCTGAATATCCTTTTTTATTTTCTGTCTCATTGATCTGTCTAATATTGACAATGGGATGTTGAAGTCTCCCACTATTATTGTGTGGGAGTCTAAGTCTCTTTGTAGGTATCCAAGAATTTGTTTTATGAATCTAGGTGCTCCTGTATTGGGTGCATATATATTTAGGATAGTTAGCTCTTCTTGTTGCATTGATCCCTTCACCGTTATGAAATGCTCTTCTTTGTCTTTTTTGATCTTTGTTGCTTTAAAATCTGTTTCATCAGAAACTAGGATTGCTATCCCTGCTTCTTTTTGATTTCCATTTGCTTGATAAATATTCCTCCATCCCTTTATTTTGAGCCTATATGTGTCTTTGCATGTGAGATTTGTCTCCTGAATATAGCACAGCAATGGGTCTTGACTCTATACAATTTGCCAGTCTGTGTCTTTTAATTTGGGCATTTGGCCCCTGTACATTTAAGATTAGAATTGTTATGTGTGAATTTGATCTTGTCATCATGACAACCAGCTAGCTGGTTGTTTTGCACATTAGTTGATGCAGTTTCTTCATAGTGTCATTAGTCTTTATATTTTGGCGTGTTTTTGTATTGGCTGGTACTGGTTTTTCCTATCCATATTTAGTGCTTCCTTCAGGAGCTCTTGCAAGGCAGGCCTGGTGGTGACAAAATCCCTCAGCATTTGCTTGTCTGTAAAGGATTTTATTTCACCTTCCCTTATGAAGCTTGCTTTGGCTGGATGTGAAATTCTGGGTTGAAAATTCTTTTCTTTAAGAATGTTGAGTATTGGCCCCCAGTTTCTTCTGGCTTGTAGGGTTTCTGCTGAGAGATCCACTGTTAGTCTGTTGGGCTTCCCTTTGTAGGTGACCTGACCTTTCTCTCTGGCTGCGCTTAACATTTTTTCCTTCATTTCAAGCTTGGAGAATCCGGTGATTATGTGTCTTGGGGCTGATCTTCTCATGGAGTATTTTAGTGGTATTCTCTGTATTTCCTGAATTTGAATGTTGGCCTATCTTGCTAGGTTGGGGAAGTTCTACTGGATAATATCTTGAGGGCTGTTTTCCAACTTGATTCCATTCTCTTCCTCACTTTCAGGTACACCAATCAATCATTGGTTTGGTCTTTCCACATAGTCCCATATTTGTTGGAGGCTTTGTTCATTCCTTTTCATTTTTTTCCTTTAATTCTGTCAGCATGTCTTATTTCAGCAGGTAGTCTTTAGTCTCTGATATCTTTTCTTCCTCTTGATCAGTTCAGCTCTT
Source organism: Aotus nancymaae (assembly GCF_030222135.1). Taxonomy (NCBI): domain Eukaryota; kingdom Metazoa; phylum Chordata; class Mammalia; order Primates; family Aotidae; genus Aotus; species Aotus nancymaae. Next base: position 42,655,589 of record NW_026988415.1, on the reverse strand, counting down.
GATACTTGTGCATGCTTCACGAAGTTCTTGTGCTGTGTTTTTCGGCTTCACCAGGTCATTTATGTTCCTCTCTAAACTGGTTATTCTAGTTAGCAGTTCCTGTAACCTTTTATCATGGTTCTTAGCTTCCTTGCATTGGATTAGAACATGCTCCTGTAGCTCAGAGGAGTTTGTTATTACCCACCTTCTGAAGCCTACTTCTGTCAATTCATCTATCTCATTTTCCTTCCAGTTTTGTGCCCTTGCTGGAGAGGTGTTGTGATCATTTGGAAAAGAAGAGACACTCTGGCTTTTGGAATTTTCAGCATTTTTGCACTGTTTTTTCCTCATCTTCATGGATTTATCTACCTTCAATTTTTTGAGGCTGATGACCTTTGGATGTGGTATTTGTGGGAGGGTCTTTTTTGTTGATGTTGTGGTCATTGTTGCTTTCTGTTTGTTTTTCTTCTAACAGTCAGGTCCCTCTTCTGCTGGTCTGTTGCCATTTGCTGGAGGTCCATTCCAGACCCTGTTCACCTGGGTATCACCAGTGGAGGCTGTAGTACAGCAGAGATTGCTGCCCTGCTCCTTCCCCTGGAAGCTCGCTCCCAGAGGGTCACTGGCCTGATGCCAGCTGGAGCTCTCCTGTAACAGGTGTCTGTCCACCCTTGTTGGGAGGTCTCTCCCTGTTAGGAGACACAGGGGTCAGGTACCCACTCAAGGAGGCAGTCTGTCCCTTAGCAGAGCTGGTGCACTGTGCTGGCAGAATCCCCTTGTCAGAATCAGCTGCTCTCTTCATAGCTGGCAGGCAGAAACAATTAAATCCACTGAAGCTTTGACCACAGTCGCCTATACCCCCAGGTGCTTCGTCCCAGGGAGATGAGAGTTTTATCTATAAGCACCTGACTGGGGTTGCTGCATTTGGTGTAGAGATGCCCTGCCCAGTGAGGAGGAATCTAGAGAAGCAGTCTGGGCACAGATGCTTTGTCAAGGTGTGGTGAATTCTGCCCCTTCCAAACCTCCTAGTCTCCTTACCACTGTCAGGGGAAAAATGCCTACTAGCCTGAGTAATGGTGAATGACTCAACCATTCCAGTATGACTCCAGACTGTTGTACTGGCAGTGAGAATTTCAAGCCAGTAGTTCTTAGCTTGCTGGGCTCTGTGGGAGTGGGACCTGCTGAGCAAGACTGCTTGGCTCCCAGTCTCCTTTCCAGGGGAGTGGATGGTTCTCCTGTCTTGCTGGAGTTCCAGGTGCCACTGGAGTATGAAAAAGCTCCTGCAGTTAGCTTGGTGCCTGCTCAAACAGCCACCCAGATTTGTGCTTGAAACCCAGGGCCCTGGGTTGTATAGGCTCACAAGGGACTTTCCTGATCTGCAGATTGCAAAAATCTGTGGGAAAAGCACAATACCTGCAGCAGGTAGCACAGTCCCTCACTGCTTCCCTTTCCTGGTGGAGGGATGTCCTGCAGCTCCTTGCACTTCCTTGTTGAAGCAATGCTTCACCCTGCTTCTGCTTCCTCTCCGTGGGCTGTACCTACTGCCCAATCAGTTTCATTGAGATGAACTGGGTACCTTAGTTGGAAATATAGATATCACCCACCTTCTGTTTTGGTTTTGCTGGGAGCTGCAGACCAGAGCTGTTTCTATTTGGCCATCTTGGCTTCTCCTCTCAAACATATACAATTCATAAACATACTTATGAGTTGTAATTCCTTCTGATCTTGGTCTATCTGAGAGAATGTGTGAGATATAATTTCTCTGTTTAGGTTGTTTAAGCTTTGACCATATAGAACTGAGCAACATTTCTGTATACCTTTTATTCCCACAGTAAGTGTTCTTGAAGCTTTTAACTTGTGAAGATCTGGTCTTTACAAAATTTCTGTAGGTCCCCAAGTATTGCTGTTTTTTTTTTAATGATTAAGATCAAGTGGTTAGCAACCTTCTATGACTCTTCCTATTTCTTCTTTATTCCTTTCTTTTCTGGAAGTTAAACCAAGGTGCTTCACTTTTCTGTCCTGCCTTTAAAAATTAAGAAGAGAGTAATTTCACCAAGTGGTACAGATCAATGTTCATAGTACCAAGCAGCAACCTAGGATAATCAATTAGGTCAGCCTTTTCCAAGTAAGTACCATGGGTCATTAGTTCTGAGGGAGGTTGGTTAATTGGTGCTGCATGGAAAAAGAGAAAGTAGCTATAATTAAATATCTTTTTAAAACTGATATTTTAATGCATTGTTTCTCAGAACCTTTAATATACTACTATTTCATGTGAATTTCCTGGAAAGAGATACAGTAGGTGGTATTTACAGGGTGATCCAATCTTTTGGCTTCCCTGGACCACACTAGAAGCAGAAGGATTGTCTTGGGCCTCACATATAAGACATTAACAGGAACAATAGCTCATGAGCTAAAAAAAAATCACAAAAAAAATCTCATGTTTTAAGAAAGTTTACAAATTTGTGATGAGCTGCATTCAGAGCCATCCTGGGCCTCATGCAGTCCATGGGTCATGAGTTGGACAAGTTTGATTTAAAACTTTTTTCAAATGAAACATCTCAAATAACTAGTGACAAATATTCCACAGCACATTTTGTAGAATCCTACATTAGATAAATCCTGTACCAAGTATGTGGAGACATGTGCTCTGGTTCCTCTTCTACCACAGAATAGTTCTGTGACTTTGGAGAAGTTGCCTTTCTGCCTTTTGCATTTCCTATTTGTAAAAAATTATGAAGTTAAATTGGAACAGAGGTAGGGGTAGGGGATCACTTCTCAGAAAAAAACTCTGAGACTTTTCCAACCGCCCTCCCAAATAAGTTTTAACATAATCTTCTAATCTCTTCCAACTTCAAAGCTACTGTTACCTTGGGAGCACAGAGTGTCCCTTATCTGTGTTGAGATAGAGAGTAGAGGTTGAGAACCACTGGGATGAAATCCTCTATGAACTCACTTCCATCTCACACATACCATGTATATTACAGATAGCCAGTCAACCCCATAGTTTGTTTTGTCTGCCTGAAAAAAATGTTATTTTTTTTGGTTGATGTAATATTTCCTGATAACAGTTTGTCAAAAAATATTCTGATGCTTAGAAGCAGTTATGAGCATTCTCTCTTATCTGTTTCAGGAATACTTACGTCATAGGTGGTATCAAACTAAATAACAGAGAGAATCTCTAAAAAAAAATGTTTATTTGGGAGTAGGCATTGCAGTGGGAATACAACAAGTACCATAGTAAACTATTCAGGCAGGTAAAAATTTTTAAAGAAAAAATGATGAGAATTACATAAATATTTTGACATAATTATTCTTAGCTATGAGGATTAATAACAAGGGTAGCACTAAGTGTGAAGTTGGACAGGTAGCTTCTGGGCAGATGTTCTCACGGAAGACTGAAATGGTCTTTGTGCAAGGTTGTGGCTTTTGCAGTCTTTTGTGATAATTCTTGTTATTGGGCATTTACGCATGAGAACCCTCCCTTTGTGGCCTTCCCTGACTCTACTTGTCATGGTTTTTGCACAGATGACTCCATTTTGATTATGACAACTTTCACATTTTTCCCTTTTGATCAAGATCTTTTTCTGAAAGAGTTACCGATTGATCATCCTATAGTTAGGTTTTCATTGTCCCTCCATGTCAAGATGGACCTGTCCTGATTTCTTCTGGTCTGGTCTGATCTCATGTGGGAAGGAAGTGATTGATGACTAAGAGTCAGTGTCAAAACCCTTTTAGCCACGTTTGAGCGACAGGGGAGACTGGGGAGAGCTGCTCTTCAGCTAAGTCTGTCTAGAATCCGTTAGTAAATTCAAATTTGTCTGTTTTGTAGGTTTTTGTTATTATCTCTAAGTATTGGGCCAGTATCATTTTGTTAGGAGTTATACTTTTATAGAAATGTAACAACTAGATGGTACAATGTTTAAGAAGAAAACTATGAAGTAAATTTAATAGTAATATAATAATCTTAGTTTATAGGATAATTTTGAGTCACAAGCCTAGGCTTAAAGGCAACAGCAATAAAATAAATGACCATGAAGAATTAAGTAAAACTTGTAAACATGTGGCCTGTTTTTAAATTTTGTGTATATGGGTGTTAACTTTTCCATAGGAATATATTTAGGTATGGCATGTAGTATTAGTAGAGTCTTTTTAATGTAAACAAAATTTAATATAATTTTATCATTAATATCCCATTACTGGGTCAAATTAAAGCAGACAGTAACCGTTGTATTAGGGATGTTGTCAAAGTCACCAACTAGGTGAACTAAAAAATTTCTTACGTCTGATTTTGTCAAGTTACCAGAAGTTATTGATTGTAAAATTTTATTTGCACCATTATCATGCCAAGTGATAATTACATAATTATTTTGCAGTAAGAGGGGTAAGAGTCTTATTATGGTATGGAATCTTGTTTTGATATCTTGGGAAATATCTACAGCATGAAGTCAACTTTTTGTCCTGGTTTGTATTTTTAGTGCCTTTGGTTATGGTATTGGGTCGTTTGGTAAATTTTTTATGTAACTCATATATCAGTCATGAGATATGTCTCTAAAATTTATCTAACTTTATATTATAGGGCTTTGGGAACAGAGTACTTTCCATTTTTAATGGTTTTATGAAAGAAAGTTAGGGCCAGGTGCGGTGGCTCACACCTCTAATCCCAGCACTTTGGGAGGCCAAGGCAGGTGGATCATGAGGTCAAGAGTTCAAGATCAGCCTGGCTAACATGATGAAACCCTGTCTCTACTAAAAGTACAAAATAATTAGCCCGGCATCGTGGCAGGCGTCTGTAATTCCAGCTACTCCAGAGGCGGAATAAGAGAATTGCTTGAGGCAGAGGTTGCAGTGAGCCAAGATCACGTCACTGCACTCCAGCCTGGGTGACAGAGCGAGACTCTGTCTCCCGGGCTCAGGTGATCCTCCCACCTCAGACTCCTGAGTAGCTAGAACTACAGCTACCCACCACCCCACCCAGCTAATTTTTGTACTTTCTGTAGAGATGAGACTTTGCCATGTTGCCCAGGCTGGTCTCAAACTCCCAGGCTCAAGTGATCTGCCTGCCTCAGCCTCCCAAAGTGCTGGTATTACAGGTGTGAGCAACCATGCTCAATGGATATTTTTCTAAACAATGATACCTAGATTACATATGAAAACTAAGATATTAGATAAAGCCGCTTGTTATTATAAGTTATTTTCTTGTTAACCCCTTTTTTCCTTATGAACTTCATTTGTAAATTGTTAATCATTTTTATAGCCTGTGAATATCTTGGTGTTTACCTAAGTAATAGCCTTAAATATATGAGTGTTTTGTCAATAACCCAGAAGATATAGCTGTTTTACTAAACTTGCAATATTAAATTAGTTTTATCAAAGAGTTTTCCAAACACAGATTATTATGTTTTTAGGCTGGATTTATAGTTTTATGACCTCAAAAAATCTAGCAGAGATAAGTATAATCTTGTCTAAAAAGTAAACCCAGAAAAAAAAATGTTGACAATTTTGAATATATTTTAATTTTAATTTTATAAACAAAATGTATAACAAGATTATTTATCGAAGATTTACTGAAGTCATGTGAACTAAAAAGCATTTGGGTTAATTACTATATATTAACAATTTTTATGAGTGCTCATTTGTCTAAGCCAATCTAAACAGAGTTTTTAAAAGGTATTTTTGGCCAACTATGCCAGATTTTTCCAAATAGATACAACACATTTAAGTAGATACAGCACATGTAAATATACCTAGACATGTGTGTATATATACACAAAAGATCTTATAATTTTTATTTTAAAATTTTAGTTATGAGACAGTAAAACATGGTAATACAAACTTACCAGATTATAAAATGATAGTTGCTTTTTTAAAATTATGTTTTTGACAAAATCAGACTAGTTTACATGGCTAAATTTTATTTGTCCCAGTAGGTAATCTAATGAAGGCTATGGACCTACATTTTGGATAAACCATTTTTATAGTGGTAGCTGGATTTCTTTTTAATAAAAAAAAACCTCTTTTATTTTTATTTCTTGTTTTAAGTAAGTTTAAGTATTTAAATGTTAACATTTTAATTAGGACTGGCTGAATTGTGTAAGGAAAACAAAATTTCCAGATGACCTTGAATTTTAGTAACAAATTTATCTTTTGTTAGTCTGGTTTGACTAGTTAATGTGGGAAGTGAAACATTTTAGTAAATGTTATTATTTCTTTTCAGCTCTTTTTGATCCCTTTGTGGCACAGGAAGCAATTTTTATGTCAGACTGAGATACATTATTGTTTTGAGCTGAAGATTTTGATCTGTTTGAATCTTTCATAAACACTTATCTAAGTTTTAAGACTATTAATCCTTTAATTAACTATTTCATTACCCTGTGTAATTATTAGTTAGGCAAACCTAAGTTCACATTTTAAAAGGTGTCTAGGTTGTTGGTTGCCACAGAGCTGTTGTAATTTTTAACGTCATTAAATTGAAAGCCCTTGGAGACTCTTGTTTAAAAACTCTTGACTGGAATGTCATAAGAAGTGAGTTTATTTTAATACTAGCAGAAAAGTCAGCAGATTTAAAGTAGGTAGGAAAAAATAGAGAGACAGAGAACTTAGAAGACTCTACATGTTAATTCTATAGGTGGTTGTAGTATTTTTAATAATTAGAGAGTTTGAATAATTGCCATTGAGTTCTGAATTTTTTATGTGGTTTGCCCATCAGTCGAAAAATGTGTATGAGAATAGACTATAAATTTTTAATGTATAGTTGTCTAGAATTACAGAGGGTTTGGCATGCTTTAGAATTTTTAGGACCCTGTTTTTTTTTTTAATTGTTACTATTATTATTATTAATCTCTCAATATCAGAGAAAATCTTATCAATACTGTCAGGGAATGTCAGGAGTTTGGACTGGTGTTTTCAATGTTATCAGTTACTCTAGTAGCTTTTAATTGGCCATCTTGCACTAACCATTTAGAGTGTTTATTTTTGCTCTTGGAAGATGTTTCGAAACAAGGGAAAGAAGTGACAAATTATTTGCAGACACATGTAACTAAACCAAAACGACACCAAAATCAGAATATTCACAAAAATTTTTACCCAGGCATATATATCAAACAAAATCTTAAACCAGGCATGAAGAAACAAAAGTGAATTTACCAGAAAATAAATGTCTCACAGACAGAATGTGAACTAGGAATTCTCAAACCAGAAGGATCCTTGTCTTTAATCAGAAGGGGCTTGTCAAAAAAGACTTAAGGTCCCAGGAGGTATGTAATATTCTTTACTTAAAGTGTTCTTATAACTAAATCAGATCTGGAATAAAGTAAAAAAAGGACTCACCAAAGGAAGGGAGTCTGAGAATCTGAGAGAAGATTCACCAGGGCAGAAAAGGAACTCATGAAAATAAAGACTATAAAGAATTCAGTCATTGCTGCATTCAATTCCAGAGGCCAATGATTTGTCTGAAGTGAGTTCATTTTGAACCCATTTCTAACATTGCTTTAGTCTGTTGTGTTGCTATAACAGAATACCCGAGACTGGGTAATTTACAAGAAAAGAGGTTTATTTAGTTTACAGTTCTGCAGGCTGGCTTCTGTTGAGAGCTTTCATGTTGTATTGCAACATGACAGAGAAGGTCAAACAGGAATCCGATGCATACAAAGAAGGAACCAAATGGGAGGAAGAACCTCACTTTATAAAAGCCTGCTATCATGGGAATTAATGCAGTCTTTTAAAAATGATCACTCTCTTAATACTCCAAGTTGGCAATAAGCTATTTATGAGAAATTTGTCCCCATGACCCAAACACCTCCCACTAGGCCCCACTTTCCAACACTGCCACATTGGGGATCAAATTTCAACCTGAGTTTTGGTGGAGACAAACTGACCACCTCCAAACCATAGCAAACACCATTAAATAACAGAAAGGGAGACTCCCTACAAAGAAAACTAAATAAGGAACTGGCAGACTCTCCAAAATAAAATGATGTATTCGGGAATAGGCATTGTAATGGGCATAAGTGGGCCATAGTAAACAATGTGCATATTCAGGAAGGTGTAAAGGAAGGCAAAGATTTTAAAAGAAAGAATGAAGAAGATTACATGATTGTTTTGAGATAATTATCCTTGGCTACAAGGATCAAAAACAAAGGTGCCACCAGTCTGGACAGGCAGTTTCTGGGCAGATGTCCTCACAGAAGTATGTTTTTGTGTGTGTAAGGTCTTTGTACAAGGTTGTGTTTTTTGCCATTTTTTGTAATAACTCTCATTATCAGATGCTTTTGCTTGAGAATCCTTTCTTTATAGCAGGCTCCAGTTCAATTTGTCACGGTTTTTAACACAAGCAACTCCATTTTGATTCTGACAACTTTCACAATAGTGTTTCCTACAAGCTAAACCTGAGATTAGGATGCTGTGTAAATGGTTTATTAAGGGAGTGACCTAAAGAAAAGCTTTTAATGAAGCAAAGGAAGCAGGGGAAGGCAAGATGTGAAGCTAACTAAGGACATGGCACCAGGAGAAGCATAGCCTGATCCTATGGGGGCCAAAACATAAATTACATCACTGATTGTTTTGTTCTGTGGTAAGGAGGATGGACTTTTGTGCTACTGCATCTGTCATTTATTGGTGATGAGTTGCTTCTGGGACAAGGGACATAACCTTCCTGACTTATGAAGGTGAGGCGGCTCCTATCAACTTCTGAAAAGGGTGCAACTGTGAACCATTAGAGGCCAACCCTCAGAAAACCTGGATGATGGGTGCATTGGCCCGGAAAAAGGGGTATGAGCAGGGTACAGACATCATCTGCTACAACCTACTTGTTGGAAATCAAAATCCCCTTTGGTTTCAAGTCTTCATGTAAGCACTTAACAGATACATTCCTAAAGACAGTAGTTAAATGTAATTTAAGTCAAATACTTGAGTGTCTACTATTAGCCAAGCTGCACAATGCTAGGTACTGTGGAGAATATTAAGGGAATTGATTATATTTGCTCTTGAAAAGCTTAACACCAAATGTTAAGCTTTTCAAGAGCAAATATAGTAATTCCTTTAATATTGATTGGTGTGATGAATACTATGTACATAATATTGTGAAATATCAATGATAAAGACTTAATCATATGTTATACAAATGGTACCTAATGGTATCAGAGGCAGCATGCTTAGGTGATCAGAGTAGGGCAACTTTGGGCTAGGATACAAAACCGTAGGCAATCTTTAGTATTACTAAGGATGGTGAGAGTTTATGGTGGGCAGGTGTAAAGAAAAACATCATGGAGGAAAGTGACTTGAGTTTAGCTGATAAAGAATGGTGAACAAAAATGTGGCAGGTATGCAGTGGGGCAGGAATTTACAGGATGCAAAACCTGAGTAAACTTTGGACCATTACACATTCCAAGTGTGAGGAGTGAGGGAGTATTGAAGAGCATTATGCACTCCAAGTGTGTTGTGCGGGAGCATTGAAGAGCATGACTTAGTTTGTCCAGAGGATTTGTGTTGCAGGGTAGTGGAAAGAGTATAGCAGTATAGGATGGTACTGGAGTGTGTGAAAAAAGTATAGAACCAGGCAGACTAATATGAATTCACTTCTTAGACAGTGACTCCTGAATGTTTGTGAGCATTAGAATGATCTGATGTGAAATGATGCTTTAGGAAGGGTCATCTGGGCAACATAAGTTGTTGGAGCTGTCTTTATGCACAATTTCTAAAATGGATTAATTGACTTTAAGATGTCAGAAACTTGTTTATTTAAATCTTTCATGTTAATGTCTCGTATTTGGAATGCAGTTACTTAACTCAAATCTTGCGCTTGATTACATTCAGCTTTTCAGAAACAGCTGTGTTAGGTCATCCAACAACCCTGATTTTTTTTAAAGGTGTCATTAAGTGGTGAGAAAGAAAAGACTCATTCGAAACTTTCAATTGCCTTTCAAACCAAAGCCTAGGGATAATTATTCATAATCATTTCTAGGTCTGAAATGTGACATTGTTCTATGAGTCACCATCTAGGTTTTAGCCACACATGCACACACACACAAAAAAAAGCACAACGTAATTCCACACAGACTGTTTGAGAAAGCATTCAGAGAAATGGTCTGCCCTTTTGTGTTGACTTCCTGTGTATAAATCTGGAGTCCTAACAGCCCAAGGTCACTCTCCAGTAGGAGTACATTCAGTAAATAGCATGTGTGGAGCAACCACTGTATACAGAACTGTAGTAGAACCTGGTTACAAGAGAAAGAAGTTTTTTTCCCTTTGGAGATGCTGTAGTAGAAATAGGATACAGTGTTTGAAAAATAGAAGGTTTGAAAAATGTATGAGAACATGTGTAAAGCAGTATCTAAAAGGGGACCCATGAGATACAAACTGAGAATTAATGCCAAATGGCTAGGAGAAGTCACAAAATAGGACTCAGACATGATTGAGTCACAAAACTAATTTTCTGACCTGGGCCAATTTTTCCTTAAATAGGTGTGGGTTACCAAAAGAAGAGAACATTGTGTTTCTCTTCCTGGCAATTACTTTCGGTTGCTGAAGACTATATTATCAGATGGTGAAAATGTTTATTCTATTAATGTGGTTCTTCAATGGTAAATCATCACGTCTTTCTAGAAGAGCCAAAATCTTTTGTGAATGAGCTATGTTTTATGGCAAGCTGTTAAACGACTATAGAATTACAGTTTCTCATGCCAGAATGTCTATTTACTCTAGGCTGGCTAGCTATAAGACTGACCTCTGCCCTGGATTATATAGTAAATACCCATCTTCTTAACTCACAAAGGAGGTTCTTAGACTGAAGTTCGGACATGGGTCCAGAGAATATGACAGGAGCCAGGATTCCAGGGTGGTAGATGAGGTAGCAAAGTTTGGAGCTACTGAGTCAGACTCATCTTAGCTAGACTTGGCAACTACTAATTCAAAGGAGTTAGGGATCAAGAACATAGAATCTAAAAGGAAGGAATGAGGTAAGGGAATGGCAGTAAATAGTTATTAAAAATGGGGGAAACTAGGTCAGGATAGCAAAGGTGAACCCAAGGCTAAGAGCAACAGTCCAGATTTCTCCTAGCAAAGTGTCTCACAGAATTAAAGGGCCTGAATCCTTGAGTATACAATTAACAGCACAGGTTTTGAAATCAGTCTAAGTACGAATTTCAACTTTGCCACCTAGCAGCTAGGGTACCTTGAGTAAAAGTTTGTTAACTGGGCCAGGCGCGGTGGCTCACGCCTGTGATCCCAGCACTTTGGGAGACTGAGGTGGGGGGGGATCATGAGGTCAAGAGATCGAGACCAGCCTGGGAAACATGGTGAAACCTGGTCTGCACTAAAAATACAAAAGTTAGCCGGGAGTGGTGGTGCACGCCTGTAGTCCCAGCTACTCAGGAGGCTGAGGCAGGAGAATTGCTTGAACCTGGGAGGCAGAGGTTGCAATGAACCGAGATCATGCCATTGCACCCCAGCCTGGCACCTGGTGACGAAACAAGACTCTGTCTCAAAAAACAAAACAAAAACTCCTTAACTGTGCTAAGGATCAGGAGTGTGTGTGTTTTTTGTTTTGTTTTGTTTTGTTTTGTTTTGTCTTGAGACTGTGTCTCTCTCTGTTGCCCAGGCTGGAGTGCAGTGACACTGCAGCCTCAACCTACTGCACCCAAGTGATCCTCCTGCCTCAGCCTTCCAAATAGCTGAAACTGTAGGCATGTACCACCACACCTGGCTAATTATCTATTTTTATTTTTTGCAGAGATGACATCTCACCGTGTTGCCCAGGCTGGTCTCAAACTACTAGGCTCAAGTGATCCCCCTGCCTTAGACTCCCTAAGTGCTGGGATTATAGATATGAGTCACTGCTGCTGGCCTAAGGCCCAGTTATTGATAATGAGGACAGTGTGGCATTTTACCACATAAATCTGTGGTGTGAGTTAAATGAGGTAACACATGTTAAGTATCTGACCAAGTGCCTGCCATGTAGTAAGCACTCATCCTGGTAATGCAATTATTGTTACTATTGCTACTGCTTCTCTTCCTCTACCACATCATCACTCACACAATTTGAAATAGCAAAACGACAGTATCTGATATTCCAAGAAGATTGAAGCAAATAACTTGAGAAATCTTTTTTTATTATAGGAAAGTTCTCTAAGGATTGTGAAATATTTGAAACAGAAATTTTCAGTTACCTGGCATTCAAATATTTATTATCTCAAAGCCCAAAGCCTTCTAAGTGCTAAAACTCAACTGTGTATCAGATATGTCAGCACGACAATATTCACATTAACAGGAAAATGAATCGGGACAAAATCTGCAGAAGTGCACATGAAAAATGTATGACAGAAATTAGTCTCTAACCAAAAGGGAATGGCTTGATATGAAATTGATAAGAAATTGTTTTCCACATGACCTTGAAAGGTCATGAATAATTAAAATGCCATTAAAGGTCTACATCTGTTGTGAATTCATGCATGTTTGGAGCATATGTATACTTAATTTGGAATAATTTCTTATACCTCTTTACTCCCACTCCAGCCATACTTAGTACCAGTGTCTTATACATAATGGTAATGGACACTCATATACTGATTGATTGATTCAACTTATAGAGATTGGTAGATTTTATTGGCCTTTGCAAAACTTACCTTCAAAAACTCAATTAATATATGCATTTTGTAGCATATCAAGAATAAAACATTTTAGTAGCTTTGATTCATAGATAAAATTTATAGAGGAAATTATTTCTGTAATATGTATAAAGACATAATCAGGGGTTTAATTTATTCTAATGAGAAAGTGAGATTTCAGAATAAATCTACTTTTAACTATTCTGGTTATTTCTGAACGATTCTGTCAAATTGTTACCTTTGCCCTCAAACTTTGTTTTCTCTGTTTGAATGAAGTTGGTTGTCTTTTACTGTTTACAAAGCAGCTGAGGACATTCTCAAAATGCCATGTTACTTTTTAGAATTTTTATCTGTGACAGGCCACTCTTTTTTCTCTTTAGCACGTCTCAAAACTAACAAAATAATATTGGTTATCTTATGGGTCACAGAACAAATACCTATTGGACTATGGAGGTTAGAACCCCTATTCCCAACCTGACTCCTAAGTACCTTAGTGGTAAGACAGGCAGGTTGAGGCTTATAGGTTTAGGACATAAGATGTTAGAGCTGCAGGTGGCAGGGTGTTGATAAATGACATTATTCTCTTTGTGTGTACATTTATTTTTCCTTTCTTGTTGCTCCAAGGACTGGAGGGTGAAGCAGTGTAAAGATGTACCAGATCCCAGAAGGTTAGCAGTTAAATATTTTTCAGTTTGCAAATACAACAAATCATCTCCCATAGTGTATTTACTATTTCAAAAATTGACCCTCTACAAAGAAAATTCACTCCCTAGAATTCCTGGAAAGACTGGAACCACTTTAATGACATTCCCATAAAGTGAAAACTGTTTATTAAATGTTTGTAGGACATTTTCTTGCTGGAAACTAGTATCGTGTGATCATATTTTAAACGTTAAAATTAAGGGCCAAGATGGACTGCCTATGGAAGACTCTTGTAGTCTATCAGCAGTCCTCATGTCACATTTTAAGAACTGAGAATGGCTCACTTGTACCACACTATTGCCTGCGTAGTACTTCTGAAAGTCCTCCCACTGCTCAGATTAATCAGTGCTGCCATATGGAATGCCATTGCCTTCCTTCCTCTCCAACCTGTTTTTTGTCCCTATAGTACCTGCTGCCAGTAGAATCATAGACTCATGCATACTCAAAAAATCTTCACTTTTTAAAACTAATTGTTAGAATCCTGCAGTTTTAGGGGAAAATCAGGGGCACTATATTTAGAATACACTTACCTTGATATTGCAGGAAGCAAAATTTTCTAATTTTTTTCAGTCCCCCAGTACTCAGTCTTCCCTCATTTGGGTCCTAAGACTGAAAGAGGAATCTAGATTTTAATACAGTTAATAATAATGCTAACAATGTAATGATGAAAATATAAATCAAAATTACTTTAAGTGATTAATACTACAGTGTTCAAGGTTTGAGATTCCTTTTTTCCTTGAAGATAGAAACTATTCATTCTTGGTATCCTTAATATATAGCAGAGATTTTTAATATGAAGTTTTAAAATGATTGTAACTTACAGGAATTAAACATTTTATCTAAAGTATAGAGTTTATAGGATTTTCAGAAATCAGAGAGGGGCTTGACATCAAATGTAAACCAGCTATTGGTATGCACTTCACTAATTTCCTAATTCAGACCCAATTATTAATTTTCTTAGTGAATCACAAACCACACCAAAGATAAAAACAAACAAACTTGTAAACAAATTTTAAACAAATGCAACTTCTGTCTTTCATTAAGACTAGCAATTAAAAGAGAATAAAATAGGAATGCATTTACCCAAAGCTTTAGAAGTGTTTACCTCTTCAAAAGAATTCATGGATCAACAGAGACTTAAATTTTTAAAGATTTTATACCACTACCTGTGTCACTTATGTGTTTGGTTTTGGTTTAGTATGAAACATGTCTCTAGTCTGAAAAAATGATTGCGTTTGAAAAAAGAACAATTTATAACCAAAAAAAAAACCCTCAAATCAGAATAATGTGAATGAAGTGGTATTACACATAAAGACAAGAGTAAAGTCAAGTTTTTCCCCAAAGGATCTGAAAATATCATCAAGAGTCAATGACCTTTCATTTAGCCTTTGAATAGGAAGAGTCGTTCTTTAGCTAGACAGCTGGCTGGAAATAAATAAAATTGGAATTGCAAGGAAGATCAGATATTAATCTCTTTCCCACATTGCTGAGACTCTAAAACAGTAATATGGTACTAAATTTATACAGATAATGGCTTGATTGACCTACCCTATTCAGCTCTTTTCCCATTGAGGTTTTGTTCAAATGGCTTTTAAATTTATTTCTAATGAGGCTACTAGGGTGTATGCTGTATTGCTAATATGTTTTTTCACCACCTTGAATGATATGTCAACCCTAAAGAGTTCATTGTTTCTAGCTCTTCTACTCAAATATTCACGAGTCTCTCAACTTATGGCCATTTATCTACCTATGAATTTTCTGGGTACAGGAAGACCAAGAGAAAAAGGAAACGACAAAGTAATCAAGGTTTTAGCTTACTGAAAGAGACATAGAACAACCTGAAAATGATACAAAAACACCTTGAATCAAGTGCTAAATTGTGTGTGAAAGCAAGATCAGAGTGGAGCAGCAAAGTACAGCGGGAAGAGCAAAGGCTTTGGAATCTTAACTGACCTGGGTTCACAGGCAGGCCCATCACATAATGTCTCTGAGCCTCACAGTCTCCTCATCTGCAAAAAGTACTTATATAATGAGACTTCCCTGACAGGATTTTTGTGTGTCAGATGTGAAACATACTAAAATACCTAGCACAATCAAGGGATCCCAATTAATGGTAGGTTCTGTGATTATACAGACAGGTATGATACAGAGAGTTGGCCATGAAGCTGTAATTTAGGGAAGAAAAAATACATTATTTTATCAGAGTGGGAAAGGAATTTTTTCTAACTGGTATAAAGGTACCACCTTTTCTATAATGAACATAATGGACCTCAGAAAATTATATCCTATCACCTGCCTGCTTGGCACAACATATGTAATATAGTTTAATGGCTGTAACTTCAGACATGAACCTAAAACTACTTGGAGGTAATATTGCTTTGCGTTGCAGTTTCAGTGAAGTGGACAAGCAGAATAGAGTTCAGATTCACAGTCTGACCTCTTAGTCATTATTTAAAGCCATAGAGCCATTTTTAATCTTTGCATTTTCCCCTTTGCAAGTACTTTCTAAGATAGACAGCATGTCATGCACTAACTAAATTTTAGATTTTAAAAAGACATTTAGCTCTATAACTTCAGATGATAGAAACCCATTTAAAGGATAATGTTCTTTTGCTGTCTGCTTGATCAATAAATTAAATAGATTAATTAAGTCAGGCTGTCAGGACCAAGGACTGTCACTAATGATAGCCAATGGAGCTGACCCATTTATCAGAGACTAGGGCTGAAGAAAGGCAGTCTTTGTCCTGTAATTCTGTAATGAATATAAAGAAATAACTTATGGTGAGAAAACTCTGTCACCTGACTCTATCTCAAGGTAGAGTAGATACGGTGGGAAGAAACCTTATCATTGTTATTTTCACTTACTTAATTGATTGGCTTTTTCCCTACGTTTCTCTGTATCTACCTTTGTCTTTTGCATGGCATATGAGGCTCCTTCTCAATTTTATACGTAATCTATAGTGATTTTCTTTGTTTATCTGAATTGGAGCTGTGACACAGTACACACCAAAGATGTATAAAACATCATCCTTGCCTTCATAGAGCATACACAGAAATAATACAGATTAAAGTATCCCTTATATGAAGTGCTTGAGGTCAAAAGTGTAGTTTTTTTTTGGATTTTGGAATATTTATATATACATAACCAGTTAAGCATCCCTAATCCAAAAATCTGAACTTGAAAATACTCCAATGAGTATTTCCTTTGAGTTTCATGTCAGCACTGAAAATAATTTTTGAAATTTGGAGCATTTTAGATTTAGAATTTTAGGATTAGGGATGCTCAACTTGTATATGACTATGAAACAAAGAATCTTAGTGGGGGACCAGATTGGCAAAGTGGAAACAGTTAGGTTAAATTGGAATCCAGGATTGGAATAATGTGATACCATTACCAACTGCATCAAGCACTTTAAGACTTCCAGGTGGTCTTTCCAGAGGTCCTGATTCTTGGACCTTCACTATCTTACTCATTTTCTTTTCCTCTCCTTTGGCTTTGTCCTTGGTGCGTATGATCTGGCAAATATGAACTTGACATCTGCCTAGTATTTTCCACCATTACTTCCAGAGCCTTCCTATTAACTGTATTACCTGAATTTCTAAATTTAGAAAAAATTGCTAACCATTACCCATTGATAGAATGCCAATGCAGGTCAGATCAGTGGTCTGTATGCCCAGCATTCTGACTGACATAGGTTCCAAAAATATTATTAAAAATTTGTTTTAGTTGTCCTTAGCATCAGTCTCATAAGGCTAAGGGATGACTCTTTAAAAAGTCTACTTTTCTTTAATCAGTTATTTGTCTGCTTACTAACAAATGTTTATTAAGTGCCCACTATGTGCCAGGCACATGTGAGCACTGGGGCCATAAAATATGTAAGTAAAATATATTTGGTGCCCTCAAAGAACTCCCTTTATAGTGGAAGACAGATATACTGAAAAATAAAATATAGACTATCTTGAACTTAGGAGGATTCAAATTAGTATTTTTCAACTTTGTGATAGTGTGAAAGCAATACATTCCTCTACTTACACTCCACTACTTACTATGGAGTCAAGCCATAACCCCATTGAGAATTGAGGAGTATCTGTGTATATGGTATGGTAGGTTCTGTAAAACATATGTATAGTCATCTTTCGATATCCATAGGGGATTGATTGATTTGTTACCCTAGAGAATGCCAAAATCCACAGATGCTCAAGTCCGTTATGTAAAATTGCATAGTATTTGCATATAACCCATGTATATCTCCCTGTGTACTTTAAATCATCTCTAGATTACTTTTAATATCTGATAAAATATAAAAATATAAATATAAACAACTGTTACACTGTGTCTTTTATTCACATTTTAAAATTGTTGTATTGTGATTTTTTTCTAAATTTTTTTTTCTAAGGTTGATTGAATCTGTGGATGCAGAATCCACAAATACAGAAAGCCGACTGTAAAAGGTCAGATGGTCAGAGAAAGTTTTGAACAAGAGAAGCTTGAGCTGGGTCTAAAGGATAAATAGGAGTTTGTTAGGCAGACAAAGGGAAGGGGAAGGCATTCTAGGCATAGAGCAGCCTACGTAAACACCCAGTAGCATGAAATGACAGGGTACAATTTGAAAGTAGTTTGATGAGGCTGAAAATTTAGTCTAAGAAGGAAAAGTAAAAGATGTCCCTGAATAGGCTGACATGGACTTGAACATGGGAGTCCTTTTATGTCACATTGAAGATCTGAACTTCATTTTGAAGCATACTGGTGAGCTGCAGTTTATGAGCTTCATGCCTTAAATAAGTCATTGGTTACTGTTATGTGCTGAATTATGTCTCATCCCCATCTTCTGCCCTCCCCCAACATTCATATGTTGAAGTCCTCATCCCCAGTGACTTAGAATGTGTGACTGTATTTCTAGATCAAGCCTTCAAAGAGGTGATTAAGGTAAAATGTGGTCCTTAGGGTAGGCCCCAATCTAGTCTGCCTGGTGTCCTTATGAGAAAAGGAGATTAGGACACAGATGAAGAAGGAAGACCATGTGAAGACATAGGAAAAAGACTTCTATCTACAAGCCAAGAAGAGAAGCCCCAAGAAGAAACGCTATCCTGTTGACACACTGATCTCAGGTTTCTATCCTCCAGAGCTGTAAGAAAATAATTTTCTCTTGATTAAGCCACCCAACCTGTGGTACTTTGTTATGGCAGCCTAACAAATTAATACAGTTACTAATAATATAGTTCCAAACTTTATAAATGTTATCTTTTAAAATAAAAATATTCAGGTTTATTCCTATAATAATAACATGATGTTCATTTACTTAGAGTATAATATGCTTTCTTGAGTATAAAAGAAATCAGTGAAGCCATCTTAATATTTTGATCAATGAAGAGACAAGGTCAGATGTATGTTAGGAAGATTATTCTAGGAGCATTGTGGAGGTAGTATTGGAGGACACTGTGACTAGAAACAGGAAGACCAGTTAGGAAAGTGGTGGTGTCTTTATGGGGCCTAATAAATATCATAGTGCCCCCTTCTCTACCTGAGATCTAAACCAATTGAGAAATAAAGCACAATTTTGGGAGTTAGAGATGGAAATAACACCTTTAATTCTATGAAGGCTAGACAGTTGGAGGATGTAGCTGAGCATGAGGATAAAATACACTTATTAATTCTCTGTATCCCAGACTGGTACTTGGAACAACTCAGCCAAGAAAAATTTGAATCTGAATATACTTGCTTAGACCACTTCTACCCACTGGGCTGGGTAGAGAGGAAGGAGAAAGACACCAAAGCCCCTGATCCAGCCAATTGAGAAACATGGATCATTTAATCACTCATACATTTATATAAAAGCTTTTTTTTTGTCTTGGGGAAGGGTGGAGAAGGGTATAGTCATTGAGATTTATTACAGTACTTTAAGAGATAACAGATTCCATTATGTTATATCTGCTATATATCATAGGACTTCTCATATGAAAAGCTAAATTAAAAATTTACTACTCCCAATGCCCTTTCCCTTTTTCTCTACTTCAAAAGCTTCCAATGACAGATTATAGAGCTAAATTTTGGGAATAAGTTAAGAATCAGGGTAAATTCCATATAGACAACAGTGACCTCATACTCTGTGAAATTGTTTCACTGTCTCAAACAGCTTAGCTGTGGTCAAAAACTCATGGAACAGTTGTTAATTCCTAAAGTATCCTTCTAAGCTGTAAAGAATGGTTGACTTTTGCCACCTGGCCCAGCTAATCAGAAGCTGATTTCAAGGAGTAAGACATAGCTTTTATCACCACATTTATGATGAAAATGGTGTAAGACTAAATAGTATTTCATGAGCTTCTTTGGCCCTTCAATAGTTTAATTCCTCAGTTGAAGAAAAACACAGTTCATATTTTGAGTTGAATGACACCACTTCAGTTCCAACTCTGAAATGTGAAATAATTATTTTCTTCAGCTATTTTCTCACCCTGGGAGGCAGAGCTTGTCTCAATATTGAAAGCAATTGTTCGTGAATAGTAGATGACTTCCTTTAGCTTTTGGGCCCCTAAAGGCTCCCACACTTGGGAGAAGCTTGTTGTGGAACTGACACTGAGAGCTCTTGTCATAATGAAGAGCACATGTTAGCCAAATAACCAACTTCCTTGAATTCCAGATGTTGTCCTGCAAACTGGCATTCGCTTAGCCTCTAGGCTGTGTTATAAAGAGCCCTTGAATTCCCACATTGCATCTTTTCCTTTCAATTTTATAGATTGATCAACTAACTTCAGAGGTCAAGCAGAAAGTAAAAGAACCTCTCAGGCTAAAGATAGTCCTTATATGGGAATAATTATTAGGTTTCACATTCATTGCTTCTGAGCTCTGAAAACTTCAAGGAAACTCACTATGTTTCTGGAACATATCCTAAGACAACAATGCAGGAGGAAAGTGGCAGAGAAACTGTTTTAAGTTGGGAAACGATACAAAGTCAAAACATTCCAAGTGGCGTATTTGAGTACTTACTCAGAATACTTCTGGACTGTTTACTCAGTTGGATTCAGAACATGTTGTGATGGTTAATACTGAGTGTCAACTTGATTGGATTGAAAAATGCAAAGTGTTGTTCCTGGGTGTGTCTGTGAGGATGCTGCCAAAGGAGATTAACATTTGAATCAGTGGACTGGGAGAGGCAGATCCTCCTCCTATCTGGGTGGGCACCATCTAAATCAGCTGCCAGCGTGGCCAGAATAAAACAGGCAAAAGAAGGTGGAATGCAACGACTTGCTGAGTCTTCTGGCCTTCATCTTTCTCTCATCCTTCCCCAAGGAGACCTCTGGCCTTTTACCAGGGTAACGATGGCAGTGGGGAAAGAGGAATGATCAGACATTTCAATGACTACTGGACACTGGCTCTGAGCTGACATTGATTCCATGGGACCCAAAATGTCCTTGTGGTCCTCCAGTTAAAGTAAGGTCTTATGGAGGTCAGGTAATTAATTTAGCTCAGGTTCAATTAATTTAGCTCAGCATGAGTCCAGTGGATCCCTGGATTCATGCTGTGGTCATCTCCCCAATGTCAGAATGCATAATTGGCATAGACATAACTTAGCAGCTGGCAGAATCCCCACATTGGTTCCCTGACTGGTAAGGTTATGGTTATTATGGTGGGAAAGGCCAAATGGAAGCCATTAGAGCTGCCCCTACCTAGAAAAATAGGAAATCAAAAACAATATCGCATCCCTGGAGGGATTGTGGAGATTAGTACTACCAACAAGGACTTGAAAGATGCAGGGGTGGTGATTTCCACCCCATCTCTATTCAATACTCCTATTTGGTCTGTGCAGAGGACAAATGGATCTTGGAGAAAGACAGTGGATTATCATAAGCTTAACCAAGTGGTGGCTTCAATTGTAGCTGCTGTAACAGATGTGGTTTCATTGCTTGAACAAATTAATGTATCCCCTGGTACCTGATACACAGCCATTGATTTCGCAAATGCCTATTTGTTCCATTCCTGTCCATAAAGTCCACCGGAAGCAATTTGCCTTCAGCTGGCAAGGCCAGCAATATACCTTCACTGTCCTACCTCAGGTATATGAACTCTCCGGCTTTGTGTCATAGTCTTGTTAAACAGAGATCTTGATCATTTTTCTCTTCCACAAGATATCATACTGGTCCATTACATTGATGGCATTATGCTGATTGGATCCAGTGAGCAGGAAGTAGCAAACACACTGGACTTATTAGCAAGACATTTGTGTGCCAGGGGATGGAAAAAAAATCCAAATAAAATTCAGGGACTTTCTACCTCAGTAAAATTTCTAGGGGTCCAGTGTTGTGGGGCCTATAGAGATATTCCTTCTAAGGTGAAGGATAAGTTGCTGCATTTTGTACCTCCTATGACCAAGAAAGAGGCACAATGCCTAGTGGGGCTATGTGGATTTTGGAAGCAACACATTCATCATTTGGGTGTGTTACTCTGACTCATTTATCGAGTGACCCGAAAGGATGCTAGTTTTTAGTGGGGTCCAGAATAGAAGGGTCTCCAACAGGTCCATGTGGCTGTGCAAGCTGCTCTGCCACTTGAGCCATATGACCCAGCAAATCCAATGATGCTTGAGGTGTCAGTGACAGATAGGGATGCTGTTTGGAGTCTTTGAGAGGCCCCCATAGGTGAATCACAGCAGAGTCCTCTAGGATTTTGGAGCAACGCCCTGCCATCTTTTGCAGATAATTACTCTCCTTTTGAAAGACAGCTCTTGACCTGTTACTCGGCTTTGGTGGAAACTCAACATTTGACTATGGGTCAAGTCACCATGCGACCTGAACTGCCTATCATGAACTAAGGATGAACTCACTGCCACACTTCTAGCCATAAAGGGTTATGCACAGCAGCATTCCATTATTAAATGGAAGTGGTATATACGTAACCAGGTTCAAACAGGTCCTGAAGACACAAGTAAGTTACATGAAGAAGTGGCTCAAATGCCCATGGTCCCCACTCATGCCACCCTGCCTTCTCTCCTCCAGCCTGCTCTGATGGCCTTATAAAGAATTCCCTATAATCAATTAACAGAGGAAGAGAAGACTAGGACCTGTTTTACAGATGACTCTGCACAATATGCAGGCACCACCTGAAAGTAGACAGCTGTAGCTCTACAGCCCCTTTCTAGGACATCCCTGAAGGACAGTGGCAAAGGAGAATCTTCTTAGTGGGCAGGACTTTAAGCAGTGCACCTGGTTGCGCACTTTGCTTAGAAGGGGAAATGGCCAGATGTGCAATTATATACTGGTTTATGGGCTGTCACCAATGGTTTGGCTGGATGGTCAGGGACTTGGAAGCAACATGATTGGAAATTGGTGACAAATTTGGGGAAGAGGAATGTAGATGGACCTCTCTCCGTGATTAAAAACTGTGAAGATATTTGTATCTCATATGAGTGCTCACCAAAGGGTGACCTCAGCAGAGGAGGATCTTAATGATCAAGTGGATAAGGTGACTTGTTCTGTGGACACCACTCACCCTCCTTCCCCAGCCACCCCTGTCATTGCCCAATGGATCCATGAACAAAGTGGCCATTGTGGCAGGGATGGAGGTTATGTATGGGTTCAGCAACATGGACTTCCACTCACCAAGGATGACCTGGCTACAGCCTCCAAAGAGTGCCCAATTTGTCAGCAGTTGCTGTCAACACTGAGCCCTCTATATGGCACCATTCCTTCAGGTCATCAGCCAGCTACCTCATGGCAGGTCGATTCTATTGGACCTCTTCCATCATGGAAAGGGCAGTGTTTTTTTTTTTCCCCCCACAGGTATAGACACATACTCTGGATATGCGTTTGCCTATCCTACACACAATGCTTCTGCCAAGACTGCCATCTGTGGACTCATGGAATGCCTTATCCACTGTCCTGGTATTCTACGTAGCATTGCCTCAGACGAAGGAACTCACTTTATGGGTAAAGAAGTGTGGCAGTGAGCTCATGCTTATGGGATTCACTGGTCTTACCACATTCTCCATCATCCTGAAGGAGCTGGATTGATAGAATGGTAGAATGGTCTTTTGAAGTCACTATTACACCAACCAGGTGACAATACTTTGCAGGTCTGAGGCAATGCTCTCCAGAAGGCTGTGTATACTCTGAATCAACATCCAATATATGGTATTCTGTCTCCCATAGCCAAGATTCATGGGTCCAGTAATTAAGGGGTGGAATTAGAAGTGGCACCACTCATCATAATCATCCTTATTGTCCCACTAGCAAATTTTTTTTTTTTTTTTTGAGACGGAGTTTCGCTCTTGTTACCCAGGCTGGAGTGCAATGGCGTGATCTCTGCTCACCGCAACCTCTGCCTCCTGGGTTCAGGCAATTCTCCTGCCTCAGCCTCCTGAGTAGCTGGGATTACAGGCACGCGCCACTGTGCCCAGCTAATTTTTTGTATTTTTAGTAGAGACGGGGTTTCACCATGTTGACCAGGATGGTCTCGATCTCTTGACCTCGTGATCCACCCACCTCGGCCTTCCAAAGTGCTGGGATTACAGGCGTGAGCCACTGCACCCAGCCTCTAGCAAATTTTTTGCTTCATGTTCCCACAACATTATGTTCTGCTGGCCTAGAGGTCTTAGTTCCAGAGGGAGGAATGCTGCCATCTAGAGACACAACAATGATTCCATTAAACTGGAAGTTAAGATTGTCTCCTGGCCACTTTGGGCTCCTCCTACCTCTAAGTCAACAGGCTAAGAAGGGAGTTACAGTGTTGACTGGGGTGATTGACCTGGAGTATCAAGATGAAATCAGTCCACTACTCCACAATGGAGATAAGGAAGAGTATGCATGGAATACAGGTAATGCCTTAGGGCATCTCTTAGTATTACCATCCCCTGTGATTAAGGTAAATGGGAAATTACAACAACCCAATCCAGGCAGGGCTATAAATGGCCCAGACCCTTCAGAATGAAGATCTAGGTCACTCTACTAGGTAAAAAACCATGACCCACTGAGGTGCTTGCTGGAGGCAAAGGGAATACAGAATGGGTAGTAGAAGGTAGTCATCAATACCAGCTACGACCACATGACCAGTTTCAGATATGAGTATGAGGATTATAATTGTCATGAGTATTTTCTCCTTATTTTGTTAAGAACATATTTGTGCATGTATACACTTGTACTAAGAAGATATCTTCATTTTTTTTCCTTTCTTTTACCTTTATCATATGACACAAGATTTATTTACTTCATATCAGCATTTAAGTATTGTTAACTTTATGTAATAGTGTTTGGGTTGGGGAATGGTACGTTTCCAGTTGTAGGAAACATAGTTGTATTATGTTAGGCATAATTATGACCTTATTGTTGTCTTTATTTGAAGATTATGTATGATTTCAGAAGATGCGTATGGTTTCAAGTTGACAAGGGGTATACTTGGGATAGTTAATATTGAGTATCAGCTTGATTGGATTGAACGATGCAAAGTATTGTTGCTGGGTATGTCTTTGAGAGTGTTGCCAAAGGAGGTTAACATTCAAGTCAGTGAACTGGGAGAAGCAGACCTACCCTCAATCTCGGTGGGCACCATCCAATCAGCCTCCAGCATTGCTGGAATAAAGCAGGCAGAAAAAATTGGAATGAGAAAACTTGCTGAGTCTTCCAGCCTTCACCTTTCTCTTGTGCTGGATGCTTCCTGCCCTCAAACATCAAACTCCAATTTCTTCAACTTTTGGACTGTTAGACTTAACACCAATGATTTTCCAGGGGCTCTCAGGCCTTTGGCCACAGACTGAAGGGTGCACTGTCGGCTTCCCTACTCCTGAGGTTTTGGAATTTGTACTGGCTTCCTTGCTCCTCACCTTGCAGACTTCCTATTGTGGGATTTCATCTTGTGATTGTGTCAGTCAATTCTCTTAATAAACTCCCGTTCACATGTACATATATTCTATTAGTTCTGTACCTTTAGAGAACCCTGAGTAATATACATGTACTGGCAGTGACCACACAATCTATTATTTATAATGGTACCTTTCTATTATTTATAATGGTACCTACAGTGGCTATTGAATGAATTAATTCATGAAGGAATGAGTATTCAAATGCAAGTTATGCAAATATAAAGTCACTTCTGACCTATGGTTCAGACAATGAATAAAACAGTGAAATCCACAGGAATAGTGTTTTTCAAGTTTTGAATCATAACTCAGTGTGTTTAGAGTCAATTCAGTAGGTTACAACCAGCATTTTAAAGGGATAGAATGGAAGGAAATAGAAAGTAATGGAGTACATTGTACATATGAAGGATAATTTTTTCTTTATTAAATTTTTAAAATTCTATACAGGTAAGTATATACTAGATCATGGGTAAAATATATTTTTTTTTTTTTTTTTGAGACAGAGTTTCGCTCTTGTTACCCAGGCTGGAGTGCAATGGCGCGATCACGGCTCACTGCAACCTCCGCCTCCTGGGTTCAGGCAATTCTCCTGCCTCAGCCTCCTGAGTAGCTGGGATTACAGGCACGCGCCACTGTGCCCAGCTAATTTTTTGTATTTTTAGTAGAGACGGGGTTTCACCATGTTGACCAGGATGGTCTCGATCTCTTGACCTCGTGATCCACCCACCTCGGCCTCCCAAAGTGCTGGGATTATAGGCGTGAGCCACCGCGCCCGGCCTGTAAAATACTTTTTTTATGTGAGTCACAGTCAAAATAGTTTGAGATTGGCAAACTCTGGCTCACAAGCCAAATTTGGCATATCACCTCTTTTTGAAAATAAAGTTTTATTGAAACATATCTATGCTCATTTATTCATGTATTCCTAGGGCTTCTTTTGAAATACAATGGCAAAAGACGGTAGTTGCCACAGGACCTGACAGTCTGCAAAGTCTAAAATACTCTGATTTTTCATGGGAAAAGTTTGTGGATGCTAGTATTAGAAAACACTGGAGATGTTTAAGCATAGAGAGACTAGTTTTGGTGCTTTAGAAAAATGTAAAAGTGAATATAATGGATTTCTATGTAGTTGGGAGTTCATCTTATTTCTTTTGGTTCAGAGGAAACATTGTTAGGGTTTTAACCCTAACACTTCAAAGTGCATTTGAATTGAGCTAATTGCAGATAATTTAAAAACGGGGGCCAAAAATGAGTGTATGTTTCTTGAATATGGTCATATTCTTGAGTAGTGGGTTGAGGCTATCTGGTCTAGTATATAGCAAAGATTCCTAACTTTTTGTAAACTTTGTAAACACTACCCAAGAAGATTCTAGAAACCAATATGACTAGCTTAAAACCTTTATATATGCTTTCAAAATTGTATAGCCATGCAATAAAAAAAATTGGATTGAGGAACTAAAAATGGTATCACAGGGAGGTAGATATGATGCAAGCTATGTACAAGAAATAAGGCAGAACGAGTAGCATCTAATGGCTTCTTCTCTTTCCCTAAATATTGGCTGCTTAAGTTACTTACCAGCAAAAAGGATTGCTTAACTCATTTGCATTTGCTTAAACCATGCTTATTGAGCCATGTATACAAGAACTGTGATGAATGCTGACAACTGTAACAATCCACATGGCTAGAGAGGGTATGTGGATGTGACAGTGAGGGGTTGAGTCTGGAGATATTGGTAATGCCCAAATAGTGTGTGAGTGAGGCCCTCTGAACCAAGCTAAAGAGAACCTGGCCTTTATCCTGAAGGAAATGGGGAACCATGGGAGGTTTTTAACCAGGGAGAGAGATAATCAGCTATGTGTTTCAGATACACTCTTTGCAGTATGACTGATGGATTGGAGGGAGTAGAAACTGGAGGAAGGAAAACCAGGTAGAAGATTATTTTAACCATACAATTGAGAAATAATGAGGGCCTTTAGTGAGTGCAGTGACCCTGTAGACTGTTTCATGGGTGTAGATGTGAAATATGTTTAGGAGTAAGAAGCACAGAATTTGTGGAAAGGAATGTTAACAGATTAATCTGGAAGTTAAATGGGGACCTCTTAACAGAGGGCCTTTTACACCACATGAAGGGATTCAGTCTTTATCATAAAGGCACCAGGTAGGGGACACTGATGGAAAATCAGTTCGCTGCACTGTAAAAAAATGGATTGAAGATAGACAAGCTCAGAGGTAGAGAGATCCATTAGGAGGCTATTTCCAGAAGACATGCTTGTAAAGTAGTTTTAAGTGAGACTATGAGCATATTAAGTTCCTCCTATCTCCTCCCAGACACAAGTAGAACAATTCAGTCACAAAAGTATACAATTTAGCTATACTGCAAGATTGAGAAGATATTCTTGATATACTAGTAGCAGGGTATTGGACTGCTCTCTCATGCAAAGTTCTGAAGTTCTATGTGTAGACGTGTTTTGGGAGGTAACTCTTCTGATGATATAGGTTATTCTTTAGGGATACTCTCCCTCCTTAGGGTATTAAAGTACAAGCATCTGCTCTGAAAAATACTGAAGAAAACAATGGACCGATTCCTTCCTTATCATTTTTGTTTGAAATCCAGTACTAAGCATATTTGCAACAACAGCAGTTGACTGCAGAAAAGAACTTGATAACTTGTCCCCAATGGGGCATCCAACATCATGACATCATCTCACATATATAATTGTTATTTATTTGATCCCCAAAGAAACATAAGTGCTGCTTCTGTGGCAGTAGAAATTTGCATAAATCTAAGATCTCCTGTGAAGCTGTACCCTTCTAATTAATCTTTGCAAAGGGAAGGGATTATAGTCATCTGTGAATTACACTGCTAATTAATTTCTACACAAATCAATTTTATTTTGCCAAATACACAAGTCAACCTTGCATAGCTCTGAGTACTACATATATCCATTGCCTTAAAAAGTCTCCAGTCAAATCATCATTTCATTCTTTCTCACGAAGGAAAGTAAATGCATTGGATTCAGACATTTTCCTCTCCTCCTGTGTTAACTTTGATGTTTGAAGGTGCCTTGAATAATCGTTTCTCTTTTTCTGAACATACGTTAATATCAAATATTCATTTATTTTAATATATAGTATTCTACCTTGTAAAACATTGTTGCCTGGGAGAAAAATGTCAACTTTTCTTGGACTGTAGTAGAACTTTCTGGCTGATTCTTGAAGTTCTTTTAATGCAAGTTGTTTGTTTTTGTAAGGGGAAAAGCATCTTGTATATTCTTAGTATTATACATTCAAGACTCTGAGAAACTGCTGTAAATACATTTTTCTTTTATGTTTTCTATTTTTTATTAATATTTTTAATGGAAAAATCATAATTGTATACATTTATAGTATACAATGTGAAGTTTGATATATATTTGCGATTTAGAATGATTAAGTCCAGCTAGTAATAACATATCCATCACCTTGCTTATCATTTTTTGAGGTGAAATATTTGACTTACTCTTGTAGCTATTTGACATACACAATGTATTATTATTAACTATAATCACCTTGCTGTCTTAAATATATTTTGATAAAAACTTCTTGCTTTTAAAATATTTTTTTCCCCCAAATTCATATGCCACTTCATGGTTCCCTGTAGAATTCTTTTTTTTCTTTGTCTCTTCCTAGAGTGAGAGAGACTATTTCTAACAGAGCTATATCCATTAACAGTTTTATCCAGAAGGAGCTATAGCCAAGCTGTATCACAAAAGCTATAAGAATGTCAGTCACATGCAGATATTCAAACATAGAAAAGGGGAGAGGCTGTGTTTGTGAGGCCCAGTTCCCACTCTTCTGATTTCATTTCTTCTTTAGGATCTTTTCACTACCACCACACTGGTGCACATTTCTAGTAATCATTGGAAAAACATCTGAATGGATGTAGTATGACTACTATTTTTTATTCATCACTGTTTAGATGAAATTATTCCAAAAGTTTTCTTATATGTATCCCTTGGAGACCCCCATGCTAATACATACCCCTGGGATGTTGTGTTTTTTCCACTATCACTACAATAAAATATTACCATTGCAACCATTTTGCAATAACTTCTCTGAAGAACACTACAAATTAAATGAGCTTAGAGCCAGAAGTCAGTGCTATGAATAAGAATAGCAGCTATTTTTTGAGTGCTTACAGTGTGCGAGGTTCTGGCCTAAGCACTATATATGTATTATCTCATTTTATCCTCACAACAACTCCATGAAGAGATTACTAAGAAAGCTTGGTCTACTGAAAAACATAATAAACTTGTGATTCCTCGTGCTTTTGAAGAAAAGTGGTAGTAGGGTCTCTCTATTGCTTTGGAGTGTATTCCTATATTTAACTATGAATAGCAATAATGAGTAACATGTATTGAGTGCTTACTATGTGCCAGGCACTATATTAACCATTTTATCTGGATTGCTACAAAGTAGATACTAGAAATTTATGGATGAGGGAACCAAGAATCAGAGATGTTAAGTAACTGGCTCAAAGCCATAGTATAAATTGGGCAACTGGGATCCAATCCAGGTTTTAGGTGACTCTGAAGTTTGTGCTCTCAACTCATCCTTCCTATTGCTAGTGGTCCTATTTATCTCCCCACCATACCCTGCATTCTTTGTAACTTTCTCTTATACTATTAGGGAAAATTGTCAGGGTGGCCTTATACTTTCTATCTCTGTGATTTTTCTCAGGATACCTTGTCTTATTGGCTCTTCTGGAAATGTTCTATTCTGTCTTCCTAAAAGAAAATTGTCTTCAGGAAAACAAGTCTTTTTTGTTTTTGTTATTTCTAAATTGTTAGTTGTGAGTATGGGAGCTATTTGTATGCTTTATGGAATGCTTTCTATATATCACTTATCTCTTATAGATAAATGATACCAGGGTCCTAAGTTCTCTGTGAAAATGCTCTAACTGTAAAAATTACCCCAATTGTGTAACAAGTCTCTTTGTGAACTTTCCCCTGAGACTCTGGAAAGCATTTTCAGATCTCCCCAAAGACAAACATATAAAGAAAAACTCAAATAACTACTAATATAAGTTCTTAAATGTTCATAATGGAAATAAACATGATTTTTTAAAGTTTCAGAGCATGAAAAGATCTCCTGGCAAAGTATGTTTCTATTCATATAAATTTCACCAAATTAGACTAATTGGTCAAAAAGTCAGTTTGCTTAGAAATATTTTATATTCAAGTTGTCTACTAAAATAAAGTTTCCTTTACAAGTGTTTTAAAATGTAGAAAGAAACCTGCAGAAAGCCGTTCCATTATTCCAAATGACATATTTCTCTACTGTCACATGATAATACAAATCTGGGACACCACAGTGGAAATATAGAACAAGCTGCTGCCATTGAATCTCTCCGGTCCTTAATTTATTCATTTATACAATAAAGGAACTATCTTGTTGATGTTTAAGGTCCTTTCAATACTGACATCATTTTTTTCCTTACCATGGGCTCTGAATTATCTTTCCATTGTTTTAAAATTGTAAGTGATTATAGTCCTTCTGTTTTTTTTTTTCTGAATTCTTTTCATAACTTGTAGTAATATAATGTACCTAATTCTAAAGTCCCCTGGGTAAGAGGGCAGGAAGACCTTGGAAGGATTCCAAATATGATACATAAAGGGGATTAGAATGCAAACTGAGACATCTTCCATATTAACAAAATATTGATGTGGATGATTCCTTCTTTCCTAATCTCCATTATACATCAGAACTTCCTGAACATTTATGGCAATCAGCATCTTGAAGGAACACTTTTGTATACTTTTATTAAGTTATTTTAAAAGTGGAGATTAAATTTATAATCAAATTATTAATTAAGTGCAGAGATCATGGTTTTGTCTTATTCTCCACAGTGCCCAGCATCCTAAAGGACTCATGGTAGGCATTCAGATTTATTATTAAATTGTATCTGTTGTTGAGAAGCCCTGTATAGTTTAGTGTTGTGTATAAATTCTGGTGAAGATGGTGGACAAAGCAGAAGGGAAATATTATACCACTACACATGTATAAAATGCTGAAGAAAATTAATTTTAACATACATAGACAAGCCTGAAAGTATGAAAGGGGTATCTCCAGATGTTGTAAATGAAGAAGAAAACAATAGCTAAAGTGGTGGATAATAATTGTTGAAGCTTCACAAAATGTGAAGGACCTGGACTCTAAGCATACCTTATCTTAGGTGATGAGAATCCAGTGCCTCACAGGTTGGGAGCATTAGCAGTTTCAACCTTTCTGGGACCTGAAAGTCATACAATTTGGAAAGCTCTTTTAAAAATTATCATACTTTTCAATTTCACGTTTAAAACCCATGAATACGTGCACACATATGAAGGGCCATTCCTTGGGCCATGAAAGGAGCCCATGGAAGTGAGGCCCTGAAACCTAAGCTTCATTAACTACATGGTAAATCTGCCTCTGCTTTTTGTCAAGGTCACAAGCTTGGTAAAAACCAAGGAGCTGAGGCTGGGCACGGTGGCTCACGCCTGTAATCCTAGCACTTTGGGAGGCTGAGGTGGGTGGATCACCTGAGGTCAAGAGTTCAAAACCAAGCAGCTAGACTTAGGTTCACTATATGGAGCCAGAATCAGAAAAGCAATGCATCATGTTTGAATAGCTACCAGAAAACCTCTGCTGGCTGGCTTAGGGTCTTGTCAGTAATTCACTGCTGAACCAAGGCTTTAGGCTATCTAAGTGAGACTAGAACCTTTGAGTTGGAGAAACTATGGCCAATCAATAGATGTAAAATCTAGTTTGAATATGATGACTCGTCTAATATTCAGGCAAAGGCATCTGTGAAACCACTACAGAGGAGGCTGTCACAACCCATGGCCTATTTATATCTTCTATAGAAAATATTCTTACATATCTATGGAAGATGAGCTCATAAATAAAGATTATAAAATATATGAGCAACTATAACACCAAGAAAGATACTTCACATAACCAAGAGATGAGAGAATTCACACCCAAGCAGCCAGAGATAGCAGAGCAATATAAAAGGGACATCAAAGTAAGAAATTTGTAATTCCATATGTATATATAGATACACACACATAGAAGTGCATATATGATTTTTAATAAAGTCTCATTCCTTTATATTAGTCAGTTTGGGCTGCTATAACAAAGTATCATAGATAGGGTAGCTTATAAATAACAGAAATTTATTTCTCACATTTCTAGAGGCTGGAAATTCAAGATCAGTGTACCAGCATAGTTGGGTTCTGGTTAGGGCTCTCTTCTTGGTTGCAGAAAAGTGCAGGAGAGCTCTGCGGGGTCCCTATTATTAATACA
Organism: Aotus nancymaae; assembly: GCF_030222135.1. NCBI lineage: Eukaryota > Metazoa > Chordata > Mammalia > Primates > Aotidae > Aotus > Aotus nancymaae. The sequence goes on along the minus strand of NW_026988415.1, from coordinate 42,623,145 downwards.
GTGGCATTTATCCCATTTCTGAAGGCTCCACAATCATCACCTAGCTACCATAAAAAAAAAAAAAAGCCCCACCATAAAATACTGTCACATTGGGGTTAGAATTTCAACATACGAATTTTGGAGGGACACAAACATTTGGTCCATTGTAATCTTCAAGTGTATATATCATTTTGCCTCATACAAGTTATATTAGCTTTGGTTAAGTTATATTGCGATAATAAACAACCCCAACATCTCACCGGCTTACCAATAAAAGGTTGATTTCTCACTTTTGTTAGGAGTTTTCTGGAGGTTGACTGCAGCTCTGCTCCATGTTTCTTTGGGACCCAGGCTAAAGGGGAAGCCTTTATCTGGGACTTTGACATTTTCAATTCAGAGGAGGAACAACAAGGTGGTAAACCACCCGATGGCTCTTAAAAGTTCTAGGAGGCAGCACATATCACTTCCACTCATGTTGCATTGGTCAAGGCAAGTCACATATCTAGATATGATGAAAATGAGGTAGAAATATATGACCCTCCTGTAGGAAGGGTCAGTGAATATTTTGAACAAAGGATGCAAAATTTGATTTGAGAAATAGAAAATATTTGATATTAGCAAATAAGTTCTTCTGCAATGTGTATAGAAGCTTGAAAATCATTATTTTATATGTTAATAGTTTTTCCTTGTAGTTCTATAGATTCTTAATAATTCTTTATTGACATGATAAGGATTATCATAATCTGATATTCACTAACCTTGCTGTGAATGTCAGAATACGTTAGTTCCAGTGGCAAAACTTGTCTTCTACCCACAAATAAGGCCCACTTCTTGGACTGATTTTTGATGTTTTCAGGATATGGGAAAGTGAATAGCCATGTTAATTTCAACACTCATATGATAAGGATTATCATCATTATCATATCACTTTCAAATTAGCCAGATCCAAATATACAGACATTAATTTCCCCAATTCCGCTTCCACGTCAAAGTTCTTTCCCAATCTTTGTCTTGCTATTTGCAGACCTCTAAAGTATAATTTGATTCTTTTTATCTTTCTGTCTTCCTATCTCTCGCTGTCTGAAACTTAGGATGTACATAGATAGGATCATGGGCAGGGTAGATGGGGTGGAACATGTTTTTCTTTCTTCACCAGGGAAATGTGATATTCACTCACCTTGCTATGAATAGGTTAGCTCCAATGGCAACGCTCATCCTCTACCCACAAATCAGGTCTACTTCTCAGACCGATTATTGATGCTGCAAGGATACAGGAAAGTGAATAAAAAGAAAAGCCATGTTAATTTCAAGCTCCATTTAGAAATGCACTAGAAAAATCAATGGCTGGTAAATAGAAATCGGCAAAATTGGCAGGAAGAATTTTTACATTCAAGCATAGAAGGGGCTGGAATATAAATCTGCACACTGACCAGATAATAACCAGATAAAATGATGATGATACTAGAAAGGCACTTGACAAGGCTTTTTCCTAAATGTTTTAGTGCACTGAGGAATGTCTGTCTCTTAGATTCATGTAATCAAGATTCTGTCATTTAAATTTGGGGATAAAGTTTGTCATTAGTTTTCTCGAGCGTTACTGATTTCACAGAACTGAAGTAGGCAGATACTGGCTCCTGGAAGGAGTGATTAGCCAGCAACTTTAGTGCTAAATAAATTTAGGAAATCTGAATCCTAGTTGGGTATACTTATGGGAGGCTCTATTCTTCAGGTTTAAAGATCATTTTCTATGGTGAATTTAACTTCGCTCAGTGTTACATCTGAAAAATGGGATATTATTCTGAGATCTTCCTAGCTTATTATAAAGGGAGAGGTTTTCTAACTTTGTGATGCTGAAGGAGAAAATTACTTCTCTCATCCTCATGTTTACCAATACTCAGCACCAAACTGAAGTACATTTTTCGTCATGAAGCCTGCCCTGGCAATTCCACCCTTAACTTGTTTTTGTTTCCTGATATGAACTTCCAGGGAAATTTATGACTTGGAGACACTACAATCCTATGGTCTTCAGTATTGTTCCTTAAATTGACTCATGCTTATTAGTTTATTGAGTATCTATTCTGTCAGGTATTATACTTAACACTGAGGATACAAAAAAATGGATATAGCCCCTACCTCAGGATGCTCACAGTCTAGTGGAAGAAAATAGAGAAGTAATTGGATAATTAAAATACAATGTGAAAAAAATATGTGAAAAAGCACCAAGAAGTAAGCACAGGGTGCTGTGGGAGTGCTGAGTTGTATGTTGTTGTTCTGTCCAATCGAGAGTAAGTTCCTCTAGGGCAAGATCTGTATCTTCCACTTTTCTTCCATTCCCTGTAGTGCCTGACTTATATTACTATTGGTCTGGAACTCTTTTCCTCCCACAGATATATGCATTCCTTGCTCGCTGTATTCTTTTAAGTCTTTTCTCAAAGATCAAGTGATCAGAGACACGTGAGCTATGTTATTCAAAATTGTTTCTCCCGTCTGCCCCCCACACATAGAGTCACATTCTAGAAGTACATGTTTTCGTCTTTTCTTGCGTTATTTTTCTACTTAGCACATATCACCATCGGACATACCACATCATCTACCTATTTAATGTTGTTTATTATCTATCTTCCCTGCTAGAATGTAAGCTCTGTGAGAACGGGGATTATATCTGTCTTGTTACTGCTTTATTTTCTCTAGACAGTCCTGTAACAGTACATAACAGTTAGGGTAACTCAAAAGATATGGGCTTATGTTATGGATGGGTGGTAACAGTGGAAGTCGGCTCACAAATAGTAATTCTTTAGTGCATTGAATGATTTCTGTTTTAATCACTGAATAGAGAAACTACCACTACTACCTCTACTACTACATCTACTTTTGATTTGGCTTGATAATGAAGGGCCTGTTCTGCCATTCTTAGACCCTGAGAAGTTGGTGCTCTTCTGGCCACATGTCAGATCCCCCATAACTATTTGAACAATTACATGTGCTGTCTTAAGCCACCTTCACCCTCTGAAGGCATTTAGCACATGGACCATGCTTTGAAAATCACTGACACAGTTCATGAAATCTCTCCTCTTGAATTTATGTTTAACAGTTACCGTATGTTCATGACCATGATAATTTCGCCCCATACCTTTGTTTTTATTTGGGGACTTGCATGGTAGGAAGACTTTATATTTAAGAAGTCAAAGATTATTTTTTCTTCTTTTTACACTTAACAAAATCAAAATGTTTCTTAATGCTGATGTCAGTTATTAAAACCTATATAAACAAAATATTTTGCTAGTTCCAAGGTGAAGATTAGGGGGAAAAATAGCATCAGTTTCTGTTTAGAAGATTCCTATTATTTTTCCTAGTAGAGGTACAAAAACTGGTTCACACATACAACCAAATCACTGTTGTATATCTTCCTTTTGCTTTTTTTTTTTTTAGCATCTAACGAATACTTTAGATAAAGTATTTGTTAAGATTTTTGTGTGTCACTTCTTGGAAAACATTTAAAATCAGCATTAGTGTAGAACTTACACATGTAACTATTCAAGAGAATGCAAGATGAACTTAGGAATAATTTCTGAGTCAGATTTGCAATGCAAACATCAAATGTGAGCAGTAGAGCCATTTAACCTTGAATCAATTGAGTTGTCTGTACATCCAGGGCATTTTTTTTTTCTTGAGACATACCCAGGGGTAAAGGAGATAAAGTAAATTCCATCTGTGAATAAACAATATTGTTTACTGGGAGAGATGGCAAACAAGCTCATAGAGAAGTAACAGACATGTGGAAGATCTGGAAACAATTAAGTAAGGCTCCAAAGAAATTTGGGAAAGATTAGTAAAAACCTAAGCCTCCATACAGTAACACATTATTGGCTACTGTTGGAGATGGCTTATAGGAAACTCTGTGGACTAAGATTCTTCTGGCTTTCATTCCACATACATCTCTCTGCCAAGTGGCTTTATACTGCCATTACTGATACTTCACACATCTTTGTGTACATGGTTAGACTGCATGTACTGAAGTGTGGTACCTTGCTTCTGTACTATGATACCTATTAGCATGGACCCTGGCATATTGGATCATTCAGAAATGTAGTTTCACCATATTCTGTGACAGGTTGTAATGATCTTCCCTTTGATCTGGCTTTCCACTAATACTATACCATCCCTGATGTGACAATTCAATAGTTTTCTGGATTTCTTAAATATGAGTAAAATAATCATAACAACTGTGATTTGTCAAGCACTTTATATCCAGCAGGCACTGTGCTCTGTGCTTTATATATTACTGTCTGTTTTAATCTTCACAACAACTGAATGAGGTCTGTATTCTTACTCTACACATTTCAGTGATATAGAAACTGAGGCACAGGGATGTTAAATAGATTGCTCAACCTCATTTATGTATTTGTCCACTCTATTTTTAGCTTTGCTGTGATTTCCACAAAGGCAGGTATCAGAAGGTGTGAAATTCTCTTTGGAATTTGGTTCTAAACACACTGTTATGTACATTTAGATGGCTAATCATAGTTAAACTTATGAGTGTGTCAAGTAATTTTAGAGCCTCCTGGGAGGTCTCTTTGTTCTCCCAAATATCTTTCCTACTGAATTGCTGATGCCTAAAATATTAAAATTCAGAAATACCTTATTTTGGCTTGAAGCTTCTTGTTCGCTGTTTAAAGGGCAGATATTTCTGGCAGGATAATTCTAAGAAATATTACTGGGTATTAATATAAGTGTATTTTATTAGCTTTCTTTTTTAAAATTAACAAATTTTGAAGGGAGCAAGTTTAGAAAATGTGAGGGCTCAGGATACCTGAAATTGGCAAAAAACAAACAAACAAAAAAAACTATCAAGGGAAATATGGAAGAGGAAGACATTAAAGATACAAAAAGATGAACTTCATCTTGATTTGCAACTGAGCCAACCTCACAGTCAATAAATGTTTTTCAATGATGTGGTGTATGGTAGGAATTATTTACAAAGTTATATAAAATATTTTATCATATGGAAAGAATAGGATTCTTTGTAAATCAGACTCTGGTTTGACTTTAGATTTTTCTGTTTTTATTAATTTGTGCATATTTAATGTAAATGACTCAATAATTATGTAGCAATCCATTGCTAGTTGAAATTTAGAATGGGGCATTGCCCTAAGAACATGTAGCTCCAGATCAGTAAAAATTCTCATTAGTCCTAACCTTTCTTTTTGTTTTTAATTGCAAAATTAAAAACAAAAACAAAAACAAAAAAATAAAGCAAAAAAAAAAAAAAAACCCAAACACATTAATTTGTAAAAGAGACCAAGCAGAACTAGTAAAAAAAGAATGCAGAAAATATAGCCTTGCTCTATGAAATTGACAGCACTTTGGTGCATGCCTTTTCTTGCAATATTCATGAGAAAGTCAAGCATCATGTTTGTGCCAAGTGGCAACTTGTTTGACACATAGCAGTGTCATTTTCTAGTGTAATATGTTGATTCTTTATTGGATTATTTCAGGCATTTTTTTTAGTAAACTTTATATTTCCTTTGTTATAGTATATACAGCATTAAATTCTTGCCTAAGACAGTTCCTTCCAGATATGTCAAGCTCTCCAAGTCTGGTACAAATTATCACTGTACTTTTCTGTTGGCATATTATGTTGCATTTTGTAAATATAGCAAATTGACTTCATCCTCTAAGTAGGTATGAGGTTAGCTATCATGAGTTGTTTCAGGACAGGATCTCATATTTTTGGGTTCATAGTCATGTGATTTGGGTGGGTCCTTTTCAGTGTGGTGGGAGGAAAGTGGAGACTTACAGTGAGAAGTACTCAAAATTACAAAAGAGTTTATCAAGACAGACTAAGTCTGGACTGAGTTACACCTAAGGAATGATTTTCAGGTAGCCGAGTAGGATGGCCAACTTGACAATTAATTAGGGTAATGTGAAAAGTACAGGAGTGTGTAGAGGGAGTTGATTGCTTAGTAATCAAATGATAGTACTTCTCATTTCCTCCTGCTGAGTACACTAAATCTGTTTTGCAATATTTTTTTTTCTCTGCTACTCTTTACTTCTCCTTTAAGTAATTGCAGTAAGTCACAAATATGCCATTCATCTCCTCTGACAATTATCAAGCCTTACCTGAAAGAACGCCTGGAACAAATTATGAAGGAAAAATCTTAGAATTGGGCACATATGGCCTTAGCAATGTAAGCTAGTCAAATTATCCCATGGCAAACTACTGAGTGAAGCTTCTATAAGACAGCACTGCCAGAGATTGGCACCCTTCCTAACCCCCAATATGTTAGTAGAGGATAGGACTTCTTGAGAGAAAAAGCATACAGTAGTCCCATGAGCATATAGTCTCTGGAGTGTTTCTACCATACCATAAACTTTCCAGGAATTAGATAACATTTATTTTTCCACTAACTTGTCATAAGAACATAGGATACATTTTCTTGTAGAAGATTTAGACAAGTAAGACAGTTTCTTACATCCATTATTTTCCAGGAGGATGGCCTGTCCCCAAGATTGTTACTTACTCATTTCCATCATCCAAGTTTACTACTTAGAGCCCTCGGCTAAGCAAGGACAGAGCTTCATGATTCACTTTGCATAGAAGAAACTAATTAACAAGTACATCACAGAGATCAAAATTTGCTACCATTCAAATAGGTCTATGTGATTCTTACTATGTAAACTGTTTGAAATAATGCATTTTGATAGGATTATAATATCTTACAATTTAAAAATTCTGTCACGAAACTATAGCTTTCTATTTTTCAAAATCAAAGGTGCAATAAAATAAGCAATCCTTCAAAGCACCTTCAACTTTTGGGCCCTATGATTGAATTTTGTAGGTTATTAATGATTTATGTTTTACAATATTAGGTGACATAGACTGATTTTGAGTCCTGAATGTTTCAATAATGACCGCATTTTACCAAGAGGTTATTAATGTGATAGTATAGTTTAACAGCACTACACCCTTTTAAAAGCAATTTAATATCTTTTTAAGCAAAACTAAGATTTTACACGGGGTCATTCTAGGCTCTCAAATTTTATTTTCATGAAGTAAAATTTAGATAAAAATATAAGATTATCTTCTCATTTTAAGGTGGTATTTTATTAAGAGTAAAAAGGTTAATTTTGTAGATATTTTTCATTCACCCAGAGAATATTTTAAACAGGTAAAAAATGAATTATATCTTTCTTTATAATTATGTTCTTTGCTAGTGAACATGGGAGTCTTCATTTCTCTTCTTAAAAATGTTGCTGAATTTAATTCAGTAAAATAAGTAGTTATTTCTCATATTTATTTGTAAATTGCACTGAATTTTGTTGTAGTCACATTAGGAAGTAACAGTTTATATGTTTTCTAATTATTTATCTGCTTATATAGGCAGTCTCATTTTAGAAATGTTATTGAATTAATGTTGTAATATCTGGAACAAAGAAAAATTATTTTCATCGACTAAGCTCTACTTTTCAGAAATCTGATCTTGTTTTGCATGCTCTGCTCTGTAACATAGGTAAATGCAGGTACCAAGCAGGCAATTTATTATAAGATTTAAATAGATTCTGAGAAAAGTGCATAAACATGCTTATCTACTGAAAAGTGGCTATTTTTCTGAATGTAAACTCTAAGAGGCTGAAACCAGGTAGTTAAAATATCTGTCCTATTTCAGAACTAGGGAGGCAATGCAACCTGAGGAGTTACTGGTTGCTCTCTTTTATTCCCATGTGAGGATATTGAAATGAGAAGGTAAATGGCAGATGTATGGTCAAGAAAGCTTGTAATATAGACAAAAGAAGGTGGTGAGAATTTTTTGAGGACTTTTTCCTGTCTTCTGTTAAACTGAAGCTTAGAGTAACTCACAAATAAGTGAACTAGAAAAAGAGGGATACAATAAATGTTTTTTTTTTTAAATGCTATTTTTATGAAAGTTCCAAGCTTACCACTAAAGAAAAAATATTCTACCATGTTCAAAGTCACATTTGGTCAACAGGTATATGTGCTTTCCTTTATGTAATACTTGTTTTTTTGAAACAACATGAAAATCTCATTTTATAATAGACTGGAAACTTATTTACAACATGTAAATATGCTTACAGAAATGTTTAGATATAATATACAAATGCTGTAGCAATGCAGAAGAATAACAAAAAGTTGGGGCCTGGCTTCAAGTATATTTTTAAAGCCTTTTAGGAAGAATTCGAATGATGGAAGGGACATAAGTTAGTGTGGGGAGTATGAGAAAAACAAATTCATGAGGTGATAGTTTTTCTTCTAAATAAGTACCCATATTCAATGATTAATATAGGAAAGTAGTTGCCTTATTGGAAGCTGTTATTTATTGCTGAATAACATGCCATCCCAAAGCCTATGTCTTTTAAGAATAACTTTTAAAGTCTGTGGTAATATAGATGACTAGGCTCAGCCAGTCAGTTGTCAGGATCACATGCAGTTATTATCAGATGTCTGGGGCTAGAATCATCTGAAGGCTCGAGAGAGCTGGATGTCAAGATAGCCTCTTCACACATGTCCCTGGAGCCTAAAATAGGAGGAATGGCTGGGAGATAGCTGGGCATTTCTCTTTTTATGTGGCCTTTCCACATGCTGACATGGTCTTTGTCATAGCATGGTGGTCTAAGGGTAGACTTTGATGTTACATGATAATTATTTCCTTTACAGCCAGTGTTCCTAGAGACAGAAACTGAAAGCTGTGATTGTTTTGAATTTCTGGGCTCATAATCTGACAAAGAGTCACTTCTTCATATTCTACTGGTCAAAATGCTCACAGAGTCTTCCAAAATACAAGGAGAGAGGACATGAACCCCACCTATCTGTGGGAATAGTGTCAAAAAATTTGTGGCCATCATTATTCTACTACAAAAGTTATGCATGATAGATTAGCAAGATGCTTCTTATGTTTTCATTGTTGAAATAACAGGGACAAGGAATAAAAACCTGTACAGAAATCAGCAGATCTACTCTTACATATACAAAGTAAAGAGTTGCTTGTATAGCAACGCCAGGCATTATAGTGCCTGTGACCTCGATATTAGAATCACTTTGCCCCCCACCCCAAAGTGCCATGGACATCACTTTTATAAGTCAGATTCTATTTATATGCTCTAGAGTTGCTGGCTGTTTAAAGGAGAACCTTTTGTAAAGTGAAGAAAAATTTAAAGGCATTGAACACACAGGAGGTGCAATGATAAATGTTACTTTATCCTCTCTCATTTCATTAGTATTTTCTTAAAGGAATATTGAGTCCCACTCAAGACTTAACTGGAATGACTGATCTTAAGCCTTGAAAATAAGCCCCTATTCTTGGTCTTCGGATCTGAACATTATTGGATATGGTCAGGGGAGAGGTTGGCAAAGGAAATCCTACAAGAGGTAGGAGATCCAAATTTGTAATAAGTGTTCAACTTGGTTTCCATGGAAACTGGGCTAGGTAGTGAATCTCACTGGATGTGCACTTCTGTGCCTTCTTGCACAGATCTTTAGGAGTGAGTAAAAAATAGTGGAATAGAATTAATAAAATCCGGAAAGACCAGTACAGGTCTGGTGGAACAAAAGGAATTGTTTGGGTACACTGGTGTTAATTTTATGCTACTGGAACTACTTTGAGCTACATACAACTCATGTGGCATGTCCAATGAGATACAAGTATGTATAGGTATATTACTATTCACAGTTGCAAGTGACACCAAGCTAAATTGAATTTAAAATAATATAAAATAGCTAAGTTTTCTAATCCTTATTTAAAATAAGAATCAGGAAAACAAAAGACTAGGGTTAACGATTTTCTGCATTGCCTTTTATTTACCTTGATGGAAGCTTTGGGCCTTTGTCCTACATTAATTTGAAAATTTGATTTAAAATATTGTGCTTCTTCATCCCTTCCTCACCCCTTTGTAAATTGTCAAGTGAAAAAAAGGATAATTTAAGATGTTCATGCCTGCATGATTGGAAGGTGTATGAATAGGCAAGGGCCTACTGTATCTGTATCTAGTTACTAAAATGACCTTAAAGAAATGGCATAATATAATAGAAAAAATGACCCCAGACATCACCTTTCATCCATAGAGCCAGTGACAAAGCCGAATTATTTTAGTTACACTCTAAACTTCCTTTCCATTATTTTTGTTAAATACTTATGATCTGTTATTGCCTAGTACTATGGCATCAGTAGCGGAGGGAACAAACAAAACAAACGGAATTAGTCTGAGATAAAACTTTAAGTGATCATTCTCAATTAATGTTAAATAAACAAACAAACATATCTTTTCTCAGTTTCCAACCAAAGGTTTTATTTGGGAGCTTTTCCTAGAGTTTAAAGCATGCAACTGCTAGAATACTTGATGGATAATCAGAGAAAATAAATGTCAAGGAATTAGAATAATAGATAACAAACCTCTGTGTGTTCTTTTTTTAAAAATAGTTACCCTTCTCTTGAAAAAGCTAATTCATAGTTTCTCTTTTGATGAATGCAAATGAAAGATTGACTGCATGGCCAAAACCACAAATTTGTAAGAACAATTACAATACTGGAAATACAAATATGCTTGATGAACTAATAGCTCTAAGTGACGGCCTTTCATAAAAGGAAGCTGAATAGATGTCTATTGCAAGAACTGCCTGTTGTTTTTTTCTCACTATTTACCCATTGCTAGATTTATCCACTTCCATCAGAGTTAACATGAGGTGTCATACTAATAGATACACCCCAAATCAAAAATTAAGTATAAGAGAGGTGCCTACCAGCCTACAATACCTACATAATTCAGTATATATACATGAAAACACTGAATTTTACTCTTTTTGAAGTCATTTTGAAAGTATTTGCTTTCTCTCCTGTTTGAAAATAATGTCTGACTCAAAATGCTGTCTTACTCATGATTATAAGAGATCTAGCTGCCTCCAGAGGAGAATCCTTCTTTTGGATCGAAAGGGTGACTATAACATCATGAATTGCCCACAACAGTCCTGGTTTATGTATCTTGTCCCAGCATAAGTATTAATAATGTCTTCACTCACTTTCAAAAGTGTCCCATTTGAATGATCAATTACATGGTCACACTATTTGTACATGAATCCCAAAGCATTAAAGCATTGATTAAGTACCTAGTTGATCATGCAGTTTTGTGATACATTAATTATACTAAGAAATAGCAGGGAAAGAACATCTGCCCTCTTGGAACTCCATGTCTGAGAGCACAATACTACTCTGAGCACAGATATAAGAAATAGATCAAGTTCACTAAAAACAGTAACTCAAAGACAAAAGTATGTGTGTCATGCTCTGTAGAAACACATTTATTTGAGGGCTGGAGAAGGTACAGAGCTCTGTTTGAGAGACTGTAGGAGTTTCACATATAGAAAGAATGTAGTAAAGAAAGGCTTACTTGTCTGAAATGGTCTTCTGAAAAGGACTGCTTGCAATTTTTGCTATATCATTTTTGGAATCGCCTTCCACGAGTAAAAAGGGAAGTTAGTTTGATGTCCAGTAGACCATCTTTGTCTACCTACTGTACTAATGGAAAAATTTAGATAAATAGTTGTTGATTATATCCTTCTTGTAGCCCAGCTTTGTCCTGAGTTGTGGGACTGAGCTTGATTATAAGAAGGATGTAATCAACAACCATTTATCCAAATTACTTTTTAGCATTTTCTCACAATCCATCAATTTGTGAGGTATAAAGACACAAAGTCAGGAATGGTAAAATTTATCCCAAAGGCCTACAATAGCAACATGCTATTGCTTTGGACACATTTTTTCAAAAGATCTTTACCTAGTCTGACACTTTCTGACATTGACTGAAGAGTGAATCTAAAAGTAGCCATATATTTTTTAGGCCAGTAAGACTCCTAAACTACTAGTGAATTGTAGAGTGCTTTGGAAAGTAGCATTGGGCTGAGATCAGGTACTGTTCTGAGGTTCTATACACAATTTACTTACCCTTGGCCCTAGGGCTACTGGGAGAAGGATGGAAGAAATGGCTCCAGTTTCCTATTCAAAGAGGAGAGAGAACTGCAGGTTAACAGTGGCCTATGATGCTTTGACTTTCTACACATGAGAAACAGGAATTATTGAAATTACATTTTAGAAGCATGGGAAAGTCCTCTTTGTCACTCAGCAGAAGTGCTGTAGTGATATTCTCCCCACCCCCACTTCCCTTCCAGGACCCCAGGGCTGTCACTCATATATAGGGGAGTCAAATCTGCAGTCTTGGCCGGGTGCAGTGGCTCAAGCCTGTAATCCTACCACTTTGGGAGGCTGAGACAGGTGGATTGCTGGAGGCCAGGAGTTCAAAACCAGCCTGGCCAACATGGTGAAGCCCTGTCTCTACTAAAAATACCAAAAAAAAAAAAAAAAAAAAATTAGCCAGGCTTGGTGACAGGCGCCTGTAATCAATCCCAGGTACTCAGGAGGCTGAAGCAGGGAAATCACTTGAATTCAGGAGGCAGAGGTTGCAGTGAGCTGAGATTGCACCACTGCACTCCAGCCTGGGCAACAAGAGTGAAACTCCATTTCAAACAAACAAACAAAAAACAAAAACAAAACCAGAATCTTAATTTGGTATATTATCAAAAGCCTCTGATCTTCAAGTCATAGGATCAGGACATATTTGAAGTTGGTTGAAGGTGTTTTATCTTTCTGTTTCTCTTACTGTTTAGTAGATCAAGTTATTTATCTGTCATAGTGTTCCAAAACTATGACTTGAATATAGTAAAACCTGATTACTGAGAACCAGAGCTTAGGGTGTTTGGATCGTATTACTATCATTATTATTATTATTTTGGAGTCATTTTGAAAGGCTTTACTTTATCCTCTGTTAGAAAATTATGTTTGAATCAGAATACTGTCTTTTTAGAGTAGTTTTTAAAGGATTTTTCTAAGGGTAAATGAAGGTCTTGGGCTTCACGCCATCATTAGGCATGACTGCAGCTTCTCTAAAATATCATGACTGGTCATTCCTATGAAATTTTGTTCAAGTTCCGTCTTCTGCTTAGAATGTCTTTATTCTCCTTGTCTATCTGGAGAACATCTACTAATCTTTTAAGACTTAACTCAAAAGTCATTTCCTCTTTGAAAACAATATTGAGTTTCTCCTACTCTTTCTCATCTCCGTCTTCCTGGTAGATATGATCTTCCTTTGCTTTACTCGTATTATCTGTCTTCTCCACTAGATCATAAGCTTTTTGAATGAAGTGACCTAGCAGGGGTTGACACATCGTAGGAAATCAGTACTTAGTTGAGTGTGTTAATGAATTAAAAAAAGAGAAGAGTCCCTATATACTAAATCATATGTTGATGAGGAAAATGAGCCTCTTATCCCAGGCCACTGGGCCTCTTAGGGATGTGGGCATCCCACGAAATTTCAAATTTGCTCCAAAAGATGGCTGTCCTGCCTAACATCAGCCTCCACTGTTATCCCCATGTCTAGGCAGAGAAGTTGGCACTTAGCTTAACTCTTAGCAAACCAGACATGTAGCCAGAAATCTTATTCCCTGCCAATTTTCTATAATGACACTGTAAAAATAAAATTTTAAAGTAAACATTTTTTTCCCATGAAAGCTTTTAATAGTCACCTTTTCTTGGATTCTTTGTTTTAATCTCTGAGCTGAGCATTTTCTTTTGTTTATTTTTATTTTTCCCTACAAGTACTCCATTGATGATAATCGTAGGAAATACAGGTAAGAAAATGATACTTTTCTATTAGCACTGTAGTCAAAAAATCATTTTGTTTCTATTTCTGCTGCCAATTCCTTTTTTGTTGAGTTGTTTTTGTATGATAAAATATTAATAATAATGTACCTTTTACTGCAAATATTTTGTGTTTTTTCCCTCCAGTGGGAGTATAAGTGTAAATGCCAAGCAATCTGAATTAAATCGATTAAGTCATAATATTGCTATTCCAATTGCTTGTCATTACACAGGTTATGGTTACAGCTGACTATACAGCACTACCTGAGCCATACATTTTACATTTGCAATCAGCCTATTATAGATGAACTGTGAAAACTGGAGAGAGCTTTTTATGATAATTGGAAGATGTTTTCCTTGAAGCACGTAAAGCTCTTGAGAGAACTTGAATTACTTGCTTATAATTTTGTTATAAGCTTTAATGCTATTTATTTAACTTGAAGTTTATTGCTCCTGAATGTATTTTCCTATGTCTTTCTATTGAGTGGCATACATGTTATATTTTCAATACTTTTATTTGAATATCATTACAAATTTTATTTTGCTTTTGGTTTTCAACCTCAAAGAGTTGTTTTCCCTTTGGGCATGATTCATAAATAAATGAAGTTACTGCTGGGTTTTAAATTAGGAATATGAATGGAAATACAAAGACAGTCTCTCTTTGATTGTACCTGGCTATTTCTTTGTTCTGAGTAAATCTGACCTAACATTTCAGATGCCAACTGGGAATCTGCAGATGATGTGTGCAACATTTTATGCCACACATAATTGTGTGCTCTTTTCTTTTTCCTTCTTCCCCTTACAACGTTTGTTTTCTTTGACTGGTCTCTTCACTGTTCTCTGAATACCACATGCTCATTCCTACTTTTTGATCCTTATAAACCATTTCTGTGCCTAGAATGCCCTCCCTCCTCTTCAGAACCATCTAAGTCTTCTCATCTCTCCCCTTGAGAAGATGCTCCAGTTTAGGTTTTACTGTGTTCATGAATATTTAACATAACTACTACAGCCTAAATTAATCTCTTATCATCTACATGCTCATAGTACTTATTTGCTAGACCATTATGTTGGTACCCAACCATATGTAATGACACCTTGCTTCTCCAGAGATGAGAAGTATGAGAAAACCCACCTGAAATGATGATCACAAAGCCACTGCATTATAGGTGTAGATTTTACTAACAGCCATAATACACAATTTAATTTTAATTATTAGTGAACTTCATTATCTGGGTTCTAAATCCTCAAGTGATAAGACACAGCCAATCCCCATTTACCTCATCTTCTAGGTGATACTTCATCACATCTAAGATCCCATTGATTGTAAGGCACATCACTCTTGTGTGTACCACAAACAAAAGATGCTGCCCATAAAACTGTGTTACAAGAGTTTGCTATCACTTTGAATTTGTATTTTGTACGTACTGAAAGAGCTCTTTAACTGTTATTTAAACACACTGTGTTGTTTATCACATTACTCTTTTTTTTTTTTTTTTGAGACAGAGTCTCACTCCATCACCAGGTGCCAGGTTGGAGTGCAGTGGCGCGACCTCGGCTCACTGCAACCTCTGCCTCCCGGGTTCAAGCAATTCTTCTGCCTCAGTCTCCCAAGTAGCTGGGACTACAGGCGTGTGCCACCACGTCCAGCTAATTTTTTTGTATTTTTAGTAGAGACGGGGTTTCACCATGTTGGCCAGAATGCTCTCGATCTCTTGACCTCGTTCATGATCTGCCCTCCTCAGCCTCCCAAAGTGCTGGGATTACAGGCATGAGCCACTGCGCCCCGCCATCACATTACTCTTTAATTTACCTGGCATATGGGGTCAGATACATTAATGCATGTTTAAATAGTTTTTATTTTTTGATCTTTGGAATTTCCTCTTTAAAATATTCTAGACCAGAGGTTCTTAACATACAGTACACATATTCTTGAAGTGGGAAAGGCTCTGAATAGATATAATGGTCAACTATTACTGCAACAATGCTGCATAAAAAACTACACCCAAAGTTACTGGCTTAAAACAATTTTGTTTTCATTTATACATTTGTAGGTCAGCTGGAGGTTGGCTGACCTAGGCTGGGCTCTAAGCTGGAGGTTGAGCCCAGGTCTACTATTCATGTCTTTCATCTTTCTTGGAAAAAAGGCTACCTGGAACATTTTTTTCTTCATGGTGATGGCAAAATTGCAAGAGGGATGAGCAGAAACATGCAATGCCTCTTAAAGACTAGAGTTAGAAATAGCATTATATCACTTATATTGGCAAAAGCAAATTAGGTGGCCAAAGCCAGCATCAATGGAGCAAGGAAATATTCTCTGCCTCTGGTGGGAGGAGCTACAAAGTCCTATGGCAAAGGACATGAATTTAGGGAGAGATAAAGGAATAGGAACAATGGAGCAGCCTACTACAATGAGTTTCAGAGAGACTGAAAAGCCACTAAAATTCTTTACTAAAATGTTGTATCATAAAAAGGTATTTTTCTAGAGAGCATGTTCTTATTATTCACCAGATTGTCAAGGAGGGAATCGGATTCCAACCATTTTCATGTGAAAATCACTTTTAGGTCCTTCTGTTATTCCTTTGTTTGTTCATTCAATATTAATATACCTCAGTTAATGACCCAGGATTGATTTATGTGAGTATTTAAAAAATTTCAGGCGATTGAGGAGTTGGTTGTTTTCTACCAGATCATGTATGTTAAAAGCCTGACAGGGCTCTTTCAGCACGTGGTAACCTTTCCATGCTTGAAGCTTAGCTGGTACCCCCTCCCATAGTGATGTGTTAGTGAATCCCCTATGGAAGCAACATAGTGAGAGTGGGGACATTGAAACAAGAAAGACCTGGTTTCAAATTCCTGCCCCGCCATTTACTACCTGTGTCGTGTCAGACAAGTAAATAAACCTCTAAGCACCTCAGTTTCCTTTTCTGTAAAATGAAAGTGACAGTTCTCATGATACAAGGTTATTGTCATTGGGAGGATTAAATGAGACAATGTATGTATAGTACTTGTCACATGTTAGGTGCTCAATAAATGCTAGTCCCTCTTATTCCCATTATTGCTTATGTTATGCTGAAAAGTTTGTCCTTGCTCCATAATATAAATAGTAACTCCCTGTCCTGTGAAATATTAATGAAGACATTTCTGAATGCTATTCCTTTTATTTTTTGTTCTTAAAAATAGTTATTAGCTGTTTTCTTCTGTCATCAGATTCTAGACCTAGAATAAAGTTATATTTACGTTTGGGCATTTCTGTGAGCTCTCTTTAGCCTTTCTCTCCTGGTATGAATGTTATGGAAGTAAAGTAGCTTGTTTTTCCCTCAAAGGGGACTGCCTGAGGACAAAAGGAAATTGAACTTTGTCTTTCTAGTCAACTCTGACCTTTGACATAACAGAGACTGAGGAGGTGAAAACTAATTCTTACCAAGTAAAGTACTTTTTGACACAGTAGATTAAGCAATAATGGAAAAAGTTCTGAGATGTTGTTTTTCACAAAATTACCATGGTTAAGCTCCAAATTACATCAACTGAAACAATTTTTTGTTCTTTGAACTCTGACACAGATTGAATGAGCCCTCATCAGGAATAAGAAACAAACACTTCTCTAGGTTAGCAGGAATTGGTCTATTTTGAATTCCATTCTAGCCAGTAAACATGCTGTTAACTTTGAAAATTCTGTGTAGATTTAAAAAGAAATACTCTAATAGCTAGGCATTTTATTACTTTTTAAAAATTCTTTCAGCTTTAAGCCTAACAGATGATTTAGATTATTTATTTAGTACAGAGTGACATTTCCATTGCAGAATGGCAGGTGTGTAATTAATGAATAATAACATTTAGGATATGTTCTATTTTCCTTTCTATATGTATATATTCTAGAAATATTACTGGTGTTATAGGTAATAGTTCCCATCTTGACCAATGTAAATAAATATAAGGCCCAGTTTTAAAAATGTAAACATTTTAAATCTACAATGCTTTTGTATTTCATTCATCAAATTCTAATGAGAAAGGCAATAAAAATGTAAAAAATAAGAAAATTTTATAAACTGTGGTGTTCTGGGGGAGATAAGCTGATAATAAAGTATATATACTATCCAAAAAGGCTGAAAAGATTACTCTCTTTTTTTATCATACTTTAGATTCTGGGGTACATGTTTAAAAGAGTATCTTCAATGCATTTTAAAATTAATGTCCATTAATTTAGCTAAGTAAATTATGGGAAATTAAATACTATTCAGCAAGTTTATTGTCCTATTAGAACTGTAGCTTTTTTGGCTGCAGAGGGGGCATTAAATATTGATGATATTCAATATAATAGCCAAAACCATTTTATTCCATTATGAATTTTCTACTAACTTGTGAATCTTTAAAAGGTAGAAAGCAAGCTATTTTAGGAGTTCGAATTTAAACAAGGCTAATTGTGGTGAAAGTAATACATTTTCATCAAATGTCATCAGATGATTAAGCAGATACATTAAGTTACCATTTTATATATGTTGGTCAGATATTATTCTCTCTCATCTTCCCAATAACTTCTCATCTGTGAAACCAGAATTATTTTAAAAGAAAAACTTTCTAAGGAGAATCTTCATTAGGCTTTTAATGGAGATTCACCCTGAAAACATCTAGAAATGTAAACACCATAATAAAATCTAAAGAATAAACTGTCTTGGGATCTGTTTGACCTGGCTTATAACAAAGGGAAAAGAATGGGTGTCCTTTGTAGTTCCTGGACTCTTTGAAGTCAGTTGTAGTATTGCTATTGTTATTGCTATTGTTATTTTATTTATTTATTTATTTATGGAGACGGAGTCTCACTCTGTTGACTAGGCTGGAGTGCAGTGGCACGATCGTGGTTCACTGCAACCTCTGCCTCCCAGGTTCAAATGATTCTCCTGCCTCAGCCTCCTGAGTAGCTGGGACTACAGGCATGTGCCACCATGCCTCGCTAATTTTTTGTATTTTTAGTAGAGATGGGATTTTGCCATGTTGCCCGGGCTGGTCACAAACTCCTGAGCTCAGGCAATCCGCCTACCTCAGCCTCCCGAAGTGCTAGAATTACAGACATGAGCCACTGCACCCAACCTAATATTGCTATTTTATAGATAATGATGATAAATTACAGAAGGGATGAGTGGTATTCTGTTCCAGGTCATACAACTAGCAAATGTCAAAGCAGGATTAAAACTCAGATCACTCTGGCTCTAAACTTGCATCTGTAGTTTGGATCGTTGAGTCTAAGGAGAGGAAGATTTTTGGGTCAAAAGGTTCCTCAAAACTGCCTGCATATACTTACCTTCTATTCACAAATATCCCTCTCTCCTTATTTGTATACTGTAGTGTCTCCAACTAAAGGCCATCGCTGACAGTCACTGGGTAAGTTGTTCCTCTCTTGATAGCTCTGCTCTAATGGAAAATACTTCTCTTCTTACTGTATTTTAAATACTAGAGTCTACTCTTTGTGTGTGGTCAGTATAGCAAACTTGCATTTATAGAACCTGATATGTCTTGAGGCTTTTGTTTCCCTTTTGTTCCTAATGGTTTTAAAAAATTTTGTAGCTCTCTTCACTCCCACAGAACTCTACATACTCACGTGCACACCTAATTCATGAGCTCTCTATACAAAAATAAATAATGGGGATAACTGGGAGCATGCTATTAAATGGATATATTTTCAAATCTTCCTTAAATCATTTTCTTTTCAGCCTTCTAAGACCCAATCATAAGGCTTATTGATGCAAGGAAGAGAAAGACACATGCAAGTAATATTAGGAATGAAAAGGTAATATGATACATAAAATAAGAGATTCGAATAAATTAGAAGAGATTAATATGAAGCAACTAACTTTATGCCAATAAAATAAAAAACAAATGATATGGACATATTATCAGAATGTATAATTGATCAACATTAGCTCAAGAAAAATTAGAAAACCTTCATAAAGCAATAAGCTTAAGCATATTGAATTGGTAACAAAAATCATCAGCCTCCCATGTCCAGCCCAAAGACTTCAGGCTTAGGTGATTAGATGATTTTATTGGAAAAATTTCCCTAACTTTCAATAATTAAATGATCCAGATTACATAAAAAATTTCAGAAAAGAGAAAAAAAAGCTACTTAATTTACTTTGTAAGACTAGTATAACCATCATAAAACCAGGAAAAGGCAGAATTAGAAAATTACAGGCCAATCTTATTTGTAACATAGGGGAAAATGTCTGAGACAAGAACCATTAGACAATTTTTACTCAGGTACAAGCCCCAAGAGTCATCTTTCTTTTCTGTTTTTCCCCTTATACCCAACATCTAGTGAGTCAGGTCCTGTTGACTCCACCTCTTAAACATATCTCAAATCTGTTCAGTCTTCTTTGTCTTCACTACCACCATAGGCAAAGGAACCAATCTCTCTTCCTGTAGTGGTCTCTGTGCATCTCTCCACTATTGCCCTTAATGCAGTACTTTAAAAATGTAAATCAGATGATGTCATTGCTGCATCAAAATTCTCTAAAGACTTTCCATGACGTATAGAATACAATCCAAACCTTTCACTCTAGTCTGCAAGTCCCTGCACAATCTGGCATACTGCTTCATTATCATCCCTTGCTACCCTGCTCCTGTCTCACTCCACTGTAGACATACTGACCTTTCTGTTATTTGAAGAGACCAAGCTTGTTACTACCTCAGATATCTTGTATTTTCTGTCGCCTTTGTCTGAAATACTCTGCCTGCAACTGGAAATAAATCTTAGCATTCAGGCCTTCACTCAAATATTACTTCCTCAGAGAGGCCTTCCCTAGTATATCTACCTATTTCTTCGTTTATTCTTCTTCCTACCTTTCACTCTATATCCCATTACCCTTTTCATTTTGCTTCATAGTGCTTATTAGTATACCCAAATGATCATTTTCAGATGTTTTAGAAATGCATTGTACTTTTGTCTTACCAGAATGTCAGCTGCAGGCAGACAGGGATTTTTCTTTTTCTTTTCTTTTTCATTCTTTCCTTTTCTTTTCTCTTTCTTTTTTTTCTCTCTTTCTTTCTTCCCTCCCTCCCTCCCTCTCTCCCTCCCTTACTTCCTTCCTTCCTGTATTTCTAACACCTAGAAGGTACTAAATATACATCAAATTAATAAATCTATTGTAAACCTCCTTATGTCACAGATGAGAAAACTGAAGCCCAGGGAAGGAATGTGACTTGCTCAAGATTATTTGCCCACCTGGGAATAGAATCTTCTCCTGAATTACAGTCTGGTGCTCTTTCTGCTATACCATGTTTCTATCTGCCTCTAGCCCCATAATTCTAGTTTCAAAAGGCAATCCTGTCCTCTCCCTGGTGGACTAGTATAAGCATTAATTTATGGAGATGTTTATGAAGCATGCTGTACGCAAATCTGTATGATAATGAGAGTTAGATATAGATACTGTATAATTTTGTGGCTTTCCAATAGTGACTATGTTTAATTTGAGGAGTGTTTTCCTTTTGGAGGTAGGAAAAATATTTATTATTTATTTTTTATTTATTTTTTAAATTTAGCAGCAAAAGGGGGCATTGCCTGTGAATGTATAAGACAGCCCTATTCCAGAGTTAAAGAACTTCAAGCCAAGCAGAATATGAGGAAGAAAGTGAATATAAGAAAAGGTCAAGCACAGTGGCTCACGCCTGTAATCCCAGCACTTTGGGAGGCCAAGGTTTGTGGATCACCTGAGGCCAGGATTTCAAGACCAGTCTGGCCAACATGGCGAGACCTTGTCTCTACCAAAAATATAACAGTGAGCTGAGATGGCACCACTGCATTCCTGCCTGGGCGACAGAGCAAGACTCTGTCTCAAAAAAACAAAACAAAACTTTGAATCAAGAGTTCTTTTTTTTTTTTTAATGAAAGAAAAAAAGAGAAAGGGGGAGAGAGAACAAGAGTTTTGCTCTATTGCCCAGGCTGGAATGCAATCTAAATATAGGTATTAAAAACCTCTTTTATGCCAATAATCGTGCTTAACAGCAGAGACAGGAAGGAATAAGGGAAGAAAAAAACAAATAGCCAACCAGTATTTCATTTAAGTCTGTGAAATGCTATGCAAATGCTGAAGAGTGATTTACTTTCAATTATGTGGTCACTTTCAAAATAGGTGTAATGTGATACTGAGAAAAATGTATGTTCTGTGGATCTGGGGTGAAGAATTCTATAAATATTCACTGAGTTTACTTGTTCCAGGTCTGAGTTCTAATCATAGATGTCCCTGTTAATTTTCTATCTCACTGATCCATTGAATATTAACAATATGGTGTCAAGTCTCCCACTATTATTGTGCGGGAGTCCAAGTCTCTTTATAAGTCATTAAGAACTTGTCTTATGTATCTGGGTGCTCCTATATTGGGTGCATATATATTTATGATCATTGACTCCTGTTGTTGCATTGATCATTTTACCATTATGTAATGTCCTTCTTTGTTTCTTTTAGTCTTTGTTACTATTAAAGTCTATTTTGTCAGAGACGAAAGTTACAACTCCTGTTTTTTATTTTGTTTTTTGTTTTGCTCTCCATTTGATTGGTAAGTCCTCCACCAACCCTTTGTTTTGAGTCTTTGTATGTCCTTGCTTATGAGATGGATCTGGATACAGTGTACCAATGGGTTTTGACTTTTTATTCAATTTGCCTGTCTGTGTCTTTGATTGGGGCATTTAATCCATTTAAATTTAGGATTAATATTGATATCTGTGAGTTTAATATTGTCATTTAATGCTAGCTGGCTATTTTTCCCATTAGTTGATATAGATTCTTCATTATGGAGATACTGTTTACCTTTTGGTAAGTTTTTGGGATGACTGATACTGGTTGTTCCTTTCTGTGTATAGTGCTTCTTTCAGAAGCTCTTGTAAAGCAGGCTTGGTGGTGATGAAATCTCTGAGTGCTTGCTTGTTCGTGAAAAATTTTATTTTTCCTTCATTTATGAAGCTTAGTTTGGCTGGATATGAGATTCTGGGTTGAAAATTCTTTTCTTTGAGGATATTAAATATTGACCTCCACTCTCTTCTAGTTTGTAGGGTTTCTGGTGAGAGATCTGCTGTGAGTCCAATAGGCTTCCCTTTATGGGTAACCTGACCTTTCTCTCTGGCTGCCCTTAGAATTTTCTCCTTTATTTCAACCCTGGTGAATCTAACGATTATGTGTCTTGGGGTTGCTCTACTTGAGGAATATCTTTGTGGTGTTCTCTGTATTACCTGGAGTTGAATATTGTCCTGCCATACTAGGTTAGGAAAGTTTTCCTGAATAATATCCTGAAGAATATTTTCCAGCTTGGATTCATTCTCTTCATGACATTCAGGTACACCTATCAAACGTAAATTAGGTCTTTTCACATAGTCCCATATTTCTTGGAGACTTTGCTCATTCCTTTTTACTCTTTCTTCTCTGATCTTGTCTTCTAGTTTCATTTCATTGAGTTGGTCTTCGACCTCTGATATCCTTTCTTCTGCTTGATCAATTAGACTGTTAAAACCTGTGCATACTTTATGGAGTTCTCTTATTGTATTCTTCAGTTCCATTAATTCACTTATATTGCTCTCTAAATTGTCTATTCTCGTTAGGAGTTCGTCAAACCTTTTTTCAAGATTCTTAGTTTCTTTACATTGGACTAGAACATGTTCTTTTAACTCACAGAAATTTCTTATTATCCACCTTCTGAAGCCTGATTCTGTTAATGGAACACACTTGTTGTCCATCAGGCCTTGTTCCCTTGTTGATGAGGAACTGTGATCCCCTGTAGAGGGCAAGGCATTCTGATTTTGCGTATTCTCAGCCTTTTTATGCTGGTTTCTTCCCATCGTCTTTGTAATTACTGACTTTCAAATTAGGTCTCTGAGTGGACGTCCAACTTGTTGATTCCCAGTGCTGGAATCTGAGCAACCCACTGTGCCAGCTAAAACTGCGTTGATCCATGGTGCTTTCCTGCCCGGGAATCTCCAGTCTGGCTTCCCCTCTTGAGTCCCTTTTTCAATCAGCTGAATGGGCGACTCTGCCTTCCCGGAGCTCCAAACGTCGACCAGAAGGGGACCCAGTCCCGTTTACTCTGCACCAAGAACCACCGCGCCAGCCACAAGAGTCGCGCTGGCGACTCGTGGGGCTCCTCCGCTGGGAATCTCCTTGTCCGTGAGCAACAAAAATTTGTCTGAAAGTGTGGCGTCCTCTCGTTCTCTGCACTTTCAGTGGAAGCTACAATCGTGAGCTGCTAGTAATCGGCCATCTTCAATTTATTTTTTAATGTGTGTGTCTATTAGCAAATATGGTGAAGCATGATAAGGCCAAGTATGCTGAGCTGATGACATTAACTTATCCTAAATAAGTCTCACAGGAGCCAACTGGTTCATATTTAAGCCCCTTATTCACTATGATGCAAAGTACTTTTACAACAAAACAAAAACAAAACAGAAGAGGTCACATAGCAAGGGTGTGTGTGCATACATGCATATGTGCTGCAAGTTAATAAGTACATTGTGTAAGTACCATGTGACTGTGACTGTGCCAGTGGAGATACAAAAGAAGTGGCAGGGATAATCCTTATCATCAAGGATCTTACAAAATATAGTCTTGAAATTACTAGAAAAGGCCAGGTGCAGTGGCTCATGTCTGTAATCCCAGCACTTTTGGAGGCTGAGGAGGGTGGATCACAATGTCAGGAGTTCGAGACCAGCCTGACCAACATGGTGAAACTCCGTCTCTACTAAAAGTAAAAAAAATTAGCCAAGTGTGGTGGTGCATGCCTGTAATCCCAGCTACTAAGGAGGCTGAGACAGGAGAATCGCTTGAACCCAGGAGGTGGAGATTGTGGTGAGCCGAGATCATGCTACTGCACTCCAGCCTGGGAGACAGAGTGAGACTCCATCTCAAAAAAAAAAAAAAAAAAAAAAGAAATTACTAGAAAATAGTTCTGATGCATTATATAAACAAGGCAAAGTAGTTAGAGTAAGACTGTATCTACCAGGGCCAGTGAGGTACAGAATAAGAGAAAAGTCACTATGAGGTAGAGTTAAACTGAACAAACAACACAGAGACTATGCAATCAAATCTATGGGTGGCCTGCCTTTCTACTTTCTTGGGCAAGACTCACAATATATTGATATATCATTAAAAATAGTTTATTTTGTTTTTATTCAAGCCAAAAGCCATTGACCACAGGAGACAGAGTTTTCTAAGATTTTAAAACAATTCTTGGAAGATAATAAGGTCTGGTAGTTCAGATATGGGTGATGGGGGGATGGAGGCAACAAACCACATTGCCATGCATGTACCTATGCAACAATCCTGAATGATCTGCACATGTACCCCAGAACCTAAAGCACAAAAAAAAAGCACAAAGCATTTTGTTCCGAAACTATTTTAATATAAAGTCACTTATATAATTAAATTAGAAAAAAAGGACTGGGTGGACATTAAAAAAAACGTGTGGTAGTTGCTTTTGATTTTCTAAGCAGAAGTACAGTGTTCAAGTCCTCTTTTTCTACCTTCAGAAGTGGGAGTAGGGATGTTTCTTGCCACTGTGGAATATTTCACAAGGTTTCATTAAAGTTTCAGAATATCAGGTTCTTCATGGAGTACCACTTCAGACCCCTGAAAATATGAGGGGATATGTTCTGTTTTGTTTGCTCTGGGTAACCTATATCTCTGGATTGTCTGTTTCCTGTCAACTGCCACTGGAAGGAAGCTGATTAAGTACATTTCATTTGTGAATGGAATTTTAAGCTGCAGTAAAAGATTCTCACCAAACACACACAGCCCTTTCAGGCCTAATCCAACAAACCCAATTAAAGGTAATGGACACTCTGTTTGATGAGGGCAGTTTAGCTAACCCAGCAGTCTCTGATGATAGCTAGAGAGGTTATTCAGAATTTTGCAAATGCCATCCATGTCTGCAGGAATTTATGCCTTTATATCAGCTGCAAAGCTGAGCCTTCTATTTGGAACATGCAAAACACTTGCCACATTTCTTCTTTAAAAATGTATTAGGGAAGAAATTATGTACTAGAATATTAGGTTTGTTATAATAAGAGCTATGGGGACTTTAAAAATGGATTTTGGTTGCTGGGAGTAGAAATTTGGTTCAGAGTGATAAATTTTCTGCATTTATTTATTTCAGAGCATTTCCTTAAGCAGTGTGTGCAGGTAAATGAAAATATTATCAAATTTACTTTAAAATAGAACATAAGAACCAGAGCAGTGTTTCTCAAAATAGGGACTGCCTGCAATAAGATCACCTGGTAGGGGGAGTTTGTTAAAAATTCAGATCCCTAGGCCTCACACCAGACCTGCTGAATCATTCTCTGAAGTTAGGGCATATGGATATTAATTAAAAACAAACAAACAAAACTGGACAGGTGTTTCTGATGTACTCTAAGGTTTGACAACATTGTAAATCGAAATTGTGGAGTAATTACTTAGGAGCAGGTTTGGTTAGAAAGGATTATGCAGAAAGATAGTGTGGGTCTGGAGTGCTGGTCAAATTTCTGACAGCTATTTATGACAAATCTACAGCCAATATCATACTGAATGGGCAAAAACTGGAAGCATTCCCTTTGTAATCCGGAACTAGACAAGGATGCCGTCTCTCACCACTCCTATTCAACATAGTATTGGAAGTTCCAACCAGAGCAATTAGGCAAGGGAAAAAAAAGGGTATTCAATTAGGAAAAGAGGAAGTCAAATTGTCTCTATTTGCAGATGACATGATTGTATATTTAGAAGACCCTATCATCTCAGCCCCAAATCTTCTTAAGCAACTTCAGCAAAGTCTCAGGATATAAAATCAATGTGCAGAAATCACAATCATTTCTATACACCAAAAACAGACTAACAGCCAAATCGTGAGCAAACTCCCATTCACAATTGCTACAAAGAGAATAAAATACCTAAGAATACAACTAACAAAGAATGTAAAGGACCTCTCCAAGCAGAACTACAAACCACTGCTCAACGAAATAAGAGAGGACACAAGCACAAGGAGAAACATTACATGCTCATGGTTAGGAAGAATCAATATTGTGAAAATGGCCATACTGCCCAAAGTAATTTATAGATTCAATGCTATCCCCATCAAGCTACCAATGACCTTCTTCACAGAACTGGAAAAAAACCACCTTAAACTTCATATGGAACCAAAAGAGAGCCTGCATAGCCAAGACAATCCTAAGCAGAAAGAACAAAGCTGGAGGCATCATGCTACCTGATTTCAAACTATACTACAAAGCTACAGTAATCCAAACAGCATGGTACTGGTAACAAAACAGAGATAGAGACCAATGGAACAGAACACAGGCCTTGGAGGCAACGCCACACATCTACAACCATCTGATGATCTTTGACAAACCTGACAAAAACAAACAATGGGGAAAGGATTCCCTGTTTAATAAATGGTGTTGGGAAAACTGGCTAGCAGTGTGCAGAAAGCAGAAACTAGACCCCTTCCTGACACCTTACACTAAAATTAACTTCAGATGGATTAAAGACTTAAACATAAGATCAAACACCATACAAACCCTAGAAGAAAACCTAAGCAAAACCATTCAGGACATAGGCATAGGCAAGGACTTCATGACTAAAACACCAAAAGTACTGGCAACAAAAACAAAATAGACAAATGGGACCTAATTAAACTCCAGAGCTTCTGTACAGCAAAAGAAACAATCATTAGAGTGAACCGGCAACCAACAGAATGGAACAAAATTTTTGCAATCTACCATCTGACAAATGGCTAATATCCAAAATCTACAAAGAACTAAAACAGATTTACAAGAAAAAAAGGCTCATCCAAAAGTGGGAGAAGGATATGAACAGACACTTTTCAAAAGAAGACATTTATGAGGCCAAAAACCATATGAAAAAATGCTCATCATCACTGGTCATTAGAGAAATGCAAATCAAAACCCCATTGAGATACCACCTCACGCCAGTTAGAATGGCAATCATTAAAAAAATCTGGAGACAACAGATGCTGGAGAGGATGTGGAGAAATAGGAACACTTTTACACTGTTGGTGGGAGTTGTAAACTAGTTCAACCATTGTGGACAACAGTGTGGCACTTCCTCAGGGATCTAGAAATAGAAATTCCATTTGACCCAGCAATCTCATTACTGGGTATATACCCAATATATAAATCATTCTATTATAAAGGCTATATGCACATGTATGTTCATAGCAGCACTGTTTACAATAGCAAAGACCTGGAACCAACCCAAATGCCCATCAATGATAGACTGGACAAGGAAAATGTGGCACATATACACCATGGAATACTATGCAGCCATAAAAAACGATGAGTTTGTGTCCTCTGTAGGGACATGAATGAATCTGGAAACCATAGTTCTTAGTAAACTGACACAAGAACAGAAAACCAAACACCACATGTTCTCACTCATAGGCAGGTGTTGAACAATGAGAACACATGGAAACAGGGAGGGGAGCATCACACACTGGGGTCTGTTGAGGGGGGCCAAGGGAGGGACAGCAGGGGGGCAGGGAGTTTGGGGATGGATAACATGGGGAGAAATGCCAGATGTAGGTGACAGGGGGATGGAGGCAGCAAACCACATTGCCATGTGTGTACCTATGCAACAATCCTGCATGATCTGCACATGTACCCCAGAACCTAAAGTACAATAAAAAAAAATTAAAATTAAAAAAAATGCGAATTATTGGGCCCTATCCCAGACCAACTGAGTTGAAAACCTGGGAAGAAGACCCAGCAATCTGTGTTTTTACAAGCCCTCCTGAATGATATTCTGACACAAACCAAAATTGAGAAGGGCCAATTTGAAGTGTTCTTGCTAAATCTTGCTATAAATGTAAGAACACTTGCCTGTATTCTATCAGCTTTGAAAATCTAGAATTCTACCTTTTATGATTTGCTTATACCATGGCTCAGTTCCTTCAAGATGAAGATTATAATGTTGATAATGATTATCGATGATAAAGCCCTTATATGATACAGCCATCTACTTTTTAGATTTAGAAAAGAGAATATGACCCTTTTACTTAAAGTGTATGAACAACATCTATTCGCAATTCTGTGTGGTATTTAAATGTGTATTAAGTTACAATATTACTGTGCAGTTATTATTTCTACTGAATATAGGCAAAGGACAAGGCCTGGTATGAAAAGGGTGAACAGAACAGGGATTGATTGCCTTCATTCATTCATTCATTCAACAAATATTTTATTGAGCACCAATGAGGAGAGAGACCTTTTGATTCTGGTCTTGGATCCTCTTTCCCTGCTTTTGCATGGGCAATCTCACTAGGAAATTAATGGTCCTATTAAAAGGAATCCAGAGTATTAGCTTCTGTAGGCAAGAATGGCCAGAGAAAGAAGAAACAGTGTTCCTCATAACCAAGAAGCGGGGATCTCAAATTTCTCATAACACAGGTGTGAATTGATTAAGAAAGAATTTTCAGCATCAGCTTTATGTAATAATCATAATAATAACAGCTTTTTTATAAGGAGAGGCTTTTGTAATTGTTTAAAAAAATCACAAATGTCCATTATGAGTGTATTTTTCTTTTGAACTGCTATCTAGCTTTTAAAGGCAAATGAAACATTTTTAGATGTCATACTCTGACAAGAAGTGAACCTCACAGCATCTATTACATGTAGTATACAGAATGTTTAAAAGCCTTTAGGTTACACTGGAATGTTGATATAAAAATATTCACCCTTAAGCGTTTGTCATAAGGTAACTCTCAGAGCACATCTGAAAGGAGCTACATTTTAAATTACTGTTCCCTGTTGTGGTGCTAAGGTTTAGGGGTAAGGGTAAAATACAGACTTTACCTTCTAGAAATGTGGAGTTTCTTGCTATTTGTGATCTCTAGTTGTGACTTAGAATCAACTAAAAAGCCTTTGAAAGAATAACAAAGCTTGTACCCTTCTCTCAAATAAAAATTATGAAGGGTGGGGACCAGGCATAATCAGAGTTGGGAACTACTGGCAGAGGTGCTATGACAGTCACTTACATTCAATGTCACGGAGCTAAAATAAAGTATAATGAGGCGTTATAAGAACGCAACTAAATTTTTCATGAAGACATTGTCAATGTTAGGAGATTTCGCGAAAATGGTAAACCAGATTAGTTGATAAAGTATCATGACTTAGTCACTTTGAGATTTTTTCTGAGCTCTCTTTCTGATACCTCTTTTTCTGAGATCTCTGTTTTCTCTCTTGCTTTCAGGGACCAATGCTAGTTAGCATTTTTTTCTGCATTCCTGTGTGGATTTCTTCTTCTGTTGACCCCTTTCCTCCCCACTGCATATACTTAATACTCTTAAAAGTACTCTCTTCTAAGAAATCATTGGAGAACTAGATAGAAAAACCCAGTGAGAATTACTTTCATTTCCAGTTGTTAGTTTCTTTTGTTTGGCAGCCCCCTGATTTCTCTACAGATCGCTCTGGAAATGACACATATTTTCTTGGTCATTAAATTAGGTTTTCATGGATGGGCTTAAAATCTTTCTCATATGTATTAATTCTTTCTGTCTTGTTCAGATATCTTGGTGTGGGCAAGTAGACCGACCTGGTATCACCAACACTGATCCCACCACAGTGTAGTCAATGAAAACTTCACTCTTAGTTTTCAGGTGTGATGTCTTATTACATTTTTCACAATTCTCCCTATCTGGAATACCTAGTTAAAGATCAGAGAGGGAATGTCTAGAACAGTTTCTTCCTAGGCTTTCCACCAATCCCCCTTTCAGCCCCACCCTTACCCCTGTCTTCAGCAGTATCTGATGTCTTCAATAGCTGTGAATTTCAGAAATTTCACGGAGGAAAATAGGCTTGTTTCTTGTTGATTTCCTGACATACAGGTTTAGGTTTTTACTATCTTCAGTATGCTAAGTTAGTTGCTACTCCTTTATTTGTTTTCCAGCTTTCAAAATTTTGTTGACATTTCTTGTTTGCTATTACCTTTTTTTTTCTCTTTCTGCATGCTTATTTCTTTAATGTCAATTTAGTGGAATTTTGGATGGTAGAAAAAATGAGTGTGTTCATTTATCATGTTCACTTAGGAAGTTAGTATTTGCATTTTATAAGTCTGTTTCAATTTCATAACAGGGATCCAATTTTATTAATACTTTTATATACTAATGACCAAAACATAAAGAATTTCTCTGACTGCCATTTAGGTTTTACAATTGAACACATGCATTGTTTCTCTGTTGGTCTTAATGCACACTCTGGTCTATCACCTTGAGCTCAAAATAGGCAAGTTGCAAATGTTGAGTCTAGAGTGGTTAATGAATCCAGGAAATGACTTATTTTTCATGCCAGGATTTGTATGCATTTCAATTTCTTTTCCTATGCCCTATGATAAGCCTCCCAGAAGGTATATCAAGCTCTTTATGCCACCTTCAAGAAACACACTAACGTGTAAGAGATTTCATAATAGGCAGGATATCATAGATTATACCAGCCTGAGCAAACACTTAAAATCTTTGACCTATGATTCTCACTTGAATTCTAAAGTAAGTGACACTTTGGGGGCTTGTCTTTCTTACCTTCTGGCTTTTTGCTAACTTAGTCAATGAAACAGGATTGAAGGAGGGAAATACGCAATTGTACAAGATTTTCCTAATGTTATTTTGTGAATGATAAATTTTGAAATAAGTTGCTTTTAAGCCAATTGCTTTGAAGCCACTTAACTTTAATGGCCCTATCAGTCCAAGAGCACTGCAATAGAAGGCACCTTATAGGATTATCGAGAATTTAGAGATCATAAAAAGGAAGAACTTGGAGAAGAACACATTTTGGTCTAAAACTTTTTTTTATTAGAAATTATATAACTTTTAATTCTTCAGAATAGAATCAGAGCAGCTAGAAAACATGTGAGCAAGAAGACAGGATATCTTTAGAAGGAAAACCCTGGGGCTGATAGGATATAATTAATACATAAACACATGAAGAATATAGAAGAGAGGAATACAGGTTCTTTCTCTAAGTCTGTTGATCCCATTTCCTTTCCCACTCCCACTCCCAAATACATATTCTCAAATCTCAAAAGAATACATTTACAACAAATGGAAAATCAAATATGGTACTAGATTTGGGAAGGAACTGGCTATAAATCATCAAGGGGAATCAATGCAATGACCAAATGTAAATCCATTCACTTAAGAAATTTTTATTGAGAACCTCTATTTGAGCTAGGTATTTCATTGGGCAAGGTTGACAATACAAAAATTAATTCTATTCCTTGGCCTCATGGAACTGATAAATAAGTAAGGCATGGAAACAGAGCTAAGTGTAACACAATGTAATAGGTACTGGAGTTAAAAGAAAAAAAGGCTACAGTGAAGGCAGAAAGGCTATCAAATCAGCCTGGATGGGTCATGAATTCTTAATAAAAGTGTAAGAGTTGCAGATGGATAATGAAATATGTGTGGGACCTTTGCAGACAGAAAAACTAGAAAAGGGCATTTAATACAAAAGTAACAATATGTATAAATACATGAAAGTGTAAAATAGCACACCAGTGTCAGAGCAGTACTAGTAGTTCTTCATGGAGTTTGGGGCAACAAGCGGTGTGGTACTTTTCTATTGTTACATAACATAATAACTCAAATTTAGCTGCTTATATGGACAGAAGTTTATTATCTCGAAGTTTCCACAGGACAGATGTCTGGGTATGGCTTCACTGGGCTCTTCCCTCATGGTCTCACAAAGCTATAATCAACTGGTTGGCTAAAATGCATTCTCATTTGAATTTTAGGGGCCTCTTCCAAGCTAATTCAGGATGTTGACAGAATTGATCTTCTCATGGATATTAGAATTCATGGTGGCTTGATACTTCAAAGTCAGCAACAAGATTTCTCAACTTTTTCAAGGGAAGGCCTAAGCCTTCCTTTAAAGAGCTTACCTGATAAGTCAGGCCCACTCAGTGTAATCTCTCTTTTTTATTATTTATTTATTTATTTAGGGATGCACTCTCGCTCTGTCACCCAGGTTGGAGTGCAGTGGCGTGATTTTGGCTCACTGCAACCTCTGCCTCCCAGGTTCAAGTGATTCTCCTGCCTCAGCCTCCCAAGTAGCTGGGACTACAGGCATATGCCGCCACACCTGGCTAATTTTTTATTTTTAGTAGAGACTGGGTTTCACCATGTTGGCCAGGCTGGTCTTGAACTCCTGACCTTAAGTGATCCACCCACCTCTGCCTCCCAAAGTGCTGGGATTACAGGCATGAGCCACTGCACCTGGCAGTAATCTCTGTTTCTAAAACTCAAGGTAAACTTATTAGAAGCCTTCATTATAGCTACAAAATACTTTTATTTTTCACATACAGTGTAACATAATCATAGAAGTGATATCACCTTTGCTATGTTTGTGAGAAGCAGGTTATAGATTCTACTCAGTCAAAAAGAAGATTACAGAGAAGAGATTTCATAAATTCATGACTCATAGGGGATCATTGTAGGGTATGTCTTCCACAAGTGGGAAGATATGATAGATCAGAAGTACAAGTTATATATAGCATGCTAAAGAGTTTGACTTTTAATATTTATCCAGTGAGGGGAAATGGATGGAGGGTTTCCACAAAGGTAATAACATTGTTCTTGCATGTAGAAGCTTAGGAGTTGCCAAACACAGGAGGAAATTTAATGTAGAATTTCTAGGTTACTTCTCTTTTGGTTTATGGGTCCTTGGGCCCCTGCCACTTTGGCAGCCCCAAACTCCAGTTTCTGTCTCCCTGTTACAGTGAGGCTGCTCTGAGTCCCAGACCAATCCTTCCTATCTACCTTTATTCTCTACCTTGTTAGTAGGTAAATACTGCAGGGATAAAAGCAAGGATGAATGTGGCGCTCACTTCATTGTGAGTCCCTTGTCCAGAATCTTGGCCCCTTTGATTTACGGTTACACTCTGGTGCCTTCAAGTAATAGACACCAAAAATTTTATATGGCCTTTATAGGCATTCTAAGTCTGATGAAGCTATTCCATCATGATCAGAAGCAGGAAACAGTCATGGAATTATTAAAGCTTGCGTAGTGTGTGAATTAATTCTTTTAAGCCAGTTCTTAGTTTGGTCTTTTATCTCGACTTATGTTTCCAGGCTGGTGACCTTTTGCTTTAGTAGACTCATCCCTGTCTTTAGGGATAAGTATTCATTGACCTCTTATCTCTGATCCAGTAGGCCATTATTACATACTTCTCAGAGGAAGAACATGATTTCAATGCAGAAAACACAAAGCTAACTGTTTATAATGTTCTGATTTGTTTATAGGAGAGAACCATATATAACCTCTTGCAATGCCAGATCAAAAACCACACTGTCACAGAATAGCAGAATTCAACTAAAATAAGGGTGCAAGTCTTTAATCAGCAGTGGGTGGCTTAGAACCAATCCACTACCACTACTGGGGTGGCCATAGCCTTCTGACAGCGGCCCTGTCACATTTTTTTTGTACATGAAAGCCAACATGTTACCAAGAAGAAACAAACCAAAGTCCAGATATTAAGAATTTTGACAGAATCTTGGAGGGCACAAAAGCAGCAATATAAATAACTTGTTTTGTGATTGTTGACCTACTCTTGGATCTCACTGGGAGCTTTCAAAAATAATTTGCAACTAGAATTTTAGCATACCTTTCATTTCAAACCATATACATTTGTTTTCTTTTCCACCTTATATAATTATATTTCAAGGCCTCATTATCCTGAAAGAGTCTTCTTGGGTGTTTACCTGGAATAATCTTCAATGTAAGGTTGTAATAACAATATTTTCTTATGGTACTCTGCCTATATGTTTTTTGTTGTTGTTGTTTTTTCAGAAACTAAATACCACTGGTTTACTTCACAAAGCTTTATTCAAAATGTAGGTTTGCATAAAGGAAAACTAATCATTCTTGCTATGAAGACTTGCAACATATAGCTGAAAAGATGCACAAAATCTCATTTTGTTGGTTCACCTTATTGAATTTATACCTTTTCTTTTTCTCTGCCACAATTGCAAATGCTCACTTACTAAACTTAAAATTTTTCTCTCTGAAATAATAGCTTCCTGACTAAATTTTATATTTAGTTAAACTGAGTAAAACTATAAAATTCTGTGAGACTTTAGGGAATTATTTTGCCCATAAATGGAAAATAAATTGAACATAATTCAAACTTATTTGCTAATATTCTTTTATTCTTTCCTTTCTCCATCCCTTCCTTCTTCCTTTCCCACTCCCCACTTTCTGCTCCCTCCCTGTTCCCTCTGCTATCTTTCCCTCCCTCCCTTATGCTAATTTCAAAAGCTAGCACAGAAAACATGACTACACGTACTCAAAACATGTTGCCAAATTCAGTCTGTTGAATTTTATTTGGGGATTGGTTTTATTTAGAGCATTGTTGTAAATTGCCTTACATCAGTTGACACGGTCAATAACATGCTTGCTGAAGGCAACCAACTGGAGCACACTCAGAATAAAGTACTTAGATAATAAGTGAGTTTGGCTAAATTTATGAAGAATACCCACATAGAAGGTGTTTGTCTAGTCTGAAAAAATGATTGAAAGGGAGAGAAGTAGGTACTCAACAGTTATCTTTGTATTTTAAGAGCTGTCATGTTGAAGAGGGATTAAACTCATTCTAAAAACTCACAAAAAGTAGAGATAGGATGAATGACAGGAAGCTACAGAATAAAGAGTTCAACTGAATATGAGGATAGACTTCATCATAGTCACTGAAAAAATATCAGTATGTTTCCTATTTATGAAAGAAGGATTTTTTTCAATCACAGAGCATTGCTCAGTTTTTCTCAGTTAATTTTTCTAACAAAATAAAATTTTTATTCAGGAAACAGTTATTTGAGAGCTAGCTATTGAAAGTTCACTACGTGACATCTTTAAAGTACTATAAAACAAAATAGCAGTTAAACCAAACTTTTTACTCAGTGAAAATATTGTCCAAAATGGAGGCAAATTATACTTCAGTACAGTTATTTTTAAAAGGAAGGGAAATAAAGATATTTTCAGACAAGCAGAATATGAAGGAATTCGGCACCTGTAGACCTGTACTAAAAGAAATAAGAATGGGAGTTCTTCAGGCAGTGAGTAAATAAATATTCCCAGGTGGAAGGATAGAAATGCAAAAACAAATGAGCACAAGAAAGGATAAATATGTGTGGAAATGTAAATGGGTATTGATTGTTCAATAATAAAGCTTATAAAGTTTAAAATATGTAGAAAAATTATAACAATAACAAATAACATGAGGAAAATTAGAAGGGTTAAAGTTTTTAAAATCTTTATCTGGGAAATTGTAAACATATTAAATTATAGTAGACTATATATAGGTGAAGAGTTCATGCTATAAACACTAGGGTAATCATTTAAAAATAATAAATGAATAACTACCAAGTTAAATGTTGAAGGAAAGGGAATAATATTACACCTAAAAATGCTAATTTAACCCAAAAGAAAGAAGAACAGAGGAATATAGAAATAATAAAAAAGATAGTAAATGTTAATTGTTGATGTAAACCCAAATGTATCGGTGTTTACATTAAAGGTAAGTGGACTATTCCAGTTTAATAATAAAGATTTTCAAATTGGATTTAAAAAACTACATAGTGCTTACAAGAGACAAAACTTAAATAGGAGGAGACAGAAAGATTTAAAATAAAGGTCCAGAAAAAATATATCATGCAAATACTAACCAAAGGAAAGCTGCATAGTTATACTAATATCAGACAAAGTCAACTCTAAGACTAGATATATTCGTAATAAAGATCAAGGGAAATTTCACAGTGATGGAGAAAACAAAAGAGGTCAATCCATCAGGAAGAACAAAGAAACAAACAATCCTGAATTTTAATTCACCTGATAACAGAACTAAACACGTATAAAGCAAAAAGTTATGGAACAAAAACCACAATTGTACTTTAAAACTTTGACATACCTCTCTTAGTAACTGTTAAAACAGAAAGTAATTGTATAGACCACTGAGTGAACAAATATCAACTTCAACTAATTTTTGACACATATAGAAAATTGTACTGAACAACTACAGAATACATCACCTCTTTTTGTAAATGCATATGAATATGTACCACAGTAGATCTTATACTGGGCAATAAGGTAAAACTTAATAAATTTCAAAGGGCTAAAATCGTAAGCATCTTCTTTAACACAATATAATTAAGGTAGAAAACCAAATGTTTGGAAATTAAGCAAAACATTATAAAACACTAATCAAAGAAAAAATCAGAGAAATACAAAAACTTTAAAAACCAAATTTAAAATATGAATCTTATCAATAAAGGTTCATATTTTATTGAAAGAGAGAAAGGTAAATTCTAAAGAAATCAAAGATTTGAAAAGACACTTTATGAAACAGGACTTCAAATGACTAATAAGCATATGAAAAGATGTTCAATACTATTCATTGGGAAAATGCAAATTAAGGCCACAGTAAACCACTATACACACACCAGAATAGCTAAAATTTAAAAGACTTGTAACACCAAGTACAGTTGACCTTTGAATGACACAGGTTTGAACTGTATGGGTCCACTTGTATGTGGATTTGTTTCAACCAAAAGTGGATCAAAACTACAGTATTCATGGGTATGAACGCTTTATATACTAAAGCCAACTTTTCATACACACTGGTTCTGCAGAGCCAACTGCAAGATTTGAGCCTATGCAGATTTTGGTATATGCAGGGTGTCCTGGAAACAATCCCCTATGTATAATGAGGGACGACTATATTGGCACTGTTACATAGCTAGACCTCTCATATACTGCTAGTGGAAATGTAAATTGGTATTGCTCTTTTTGAAAAACTTTCAAAAATTTTGAATGCCACTCATATGTATATCCCATGACCCAGAAATTTTATTCCTACTCAAGAGAAGCCTATACATGCACCAAAAGTCAGAATCAGAAATACCCATAGCATCTTTGTTCATAACAGACATAACTTGGTTCAGCAAATAATAAACTATAGTATATTAATCCAATGAAATTCCATACAGCAATGAAAAAATAAATTACATACAACTACATAGGTCAGTCTGACAGGCATAAAGTATATTTTAAAAGCAAGACACAAAAGAATGCATTTTGTATGATTATATTTACATGATGTTTGAAACAGATAATCTTTGGTGATGAAAGTCAGGACAGTAGTTACCTTAGAGGAATACTGACAGGAAAGGAGCACAATGGAGCCCTGGGGAATGCTGGTAATATTCTACATTGTCTTCTGGGTGGTAGTTATATGCATTAATATCTATACCTATTCATCCATCTATCTCTGAGCTGTACCCTTAAGATTTGAGCACTTTTATGAATATATATTCAATGAGAAAGAAAGCTTTAAAAAATCTCACCAACACTCAAACAATAAAAGGAAGGGAGAGAAGCTCAGACAGAGCAATGGAAAGACAGAAAAGAAGTGAGAATGTTTGTCTGGATATATATATTTACGTTGCTAGAATAAATGCTTTTTAATGGAAAAATAAAGTTCAGCAGACTGTTACTGATAAAAATGGAATGAAAAATGCCTTTGAGTGATCACGGAATTTGGGGATTTTAGTTATGAATAGAATCAAGCTTCACATTTTAGAGTGATATAATTGAAAACATGATATATCCATAATATCAGAAAATAATGGCCTGTGTTTTTTGTAGCCTTCAATGTATGATAATCTTTGCTTCTTTTCTAATAAACTCTTTCTGTTTTAAGGTAGTGATAAGAATAACTTTTTTCCCCATCTGGGCCTTTATCACCCTGTTTCTCCATTCTGATCTTTCTCTTTCTCTAATAACCTTTTAGCTTTGTATTGGTAAACCAGATTCTCTCATCTAACATCTTGAGTTGTGAGAGTGATGAAAATCTTCTCTAAACCATATATAGAGGTTTCTTCCCTCTTTATGTTGAATGCCCTGGAATTGTCAGCGAGAGTGTAAAAGTCTGCAGTGCTTTTGAAGTAAGTCACAGAAAATAACAATGTGTCAACTGTGTTATACTGGAATATTGAAATGGCAATAAAAGAGAATGAGATTGACACCTTTTTATTTTTATTACCTTTGGGGTCTAAAGTGTTCTTTGTTAGTATTATTACATAGGAGAGAGTGAAATGCCTGATGAAGCAAAACAAGAAACTGCCCATGATAAAAATAAGTATTTGTTTTCTTAGTTTATTGAAAGTGAAAGAAAAGAGTCTGAAAGCCTCAAAGTCTCTCACATTCTTCAGATGTCAGAGAAAACAATTCCTCATTAGGTTTCTGATGTTATAATATTAAAGAAGAGCAAACTAACTCTTTGTGAAAGAAGATTCCTTAGGTCAAATGTGGTCCTGGGTACAAATGAAACTAGGAATGTCTCTATTTGATTTTTATCCACAGATTTGATTTAAAAAAAAATCTTGGGGAAGCTCCCAAATTGATTGTGGGTTCTAAAGGGACGGCTTTGCCAAATCAAGTCACTAACAGGCAGGAATGAATTTCTTCTCCAGACGGTCCAGGCAAAAGCAACCCCTGCCCTAATTCCCAAACCTAGAATGGGTTATCTCAT
The DNA here is from genome assembly GCF_030222135.1 of Aotus nancymaae. Taxonomy (NCBI): domain Eukaryota; kingdom Metazoa; phylum Chordata; class Mammalia; order Primates; family Aotidae; genus Aotus; species Aotus nancymaae. The sequence goes on along the minus strand of NW_026988415.1, from coordinate 42,583,928 downwards.
TGCTCCTGGTAGTCTAATCATATTTTTAAGATAAAGCAGGCGGATCATGAGGTCAGGAGATTGAGACCATTCTGGCCATGGTGAAACCCCGTCTCTACTAAAATACAAAAAATTAGCCAGGCGTGGTGGTGCATACCTGTGGTCCCAGCTACTCAGGGGGCTGAGGCAGGGGAATCTCTTGAATCGGGAGACAGAGGTTGCAGTGAGCTGAGATCATGCCACTGCACTCCAGCCTGTCAAAAGAGCAAGATTCCGTCTCAAAAAAAAAAAAAAAAAAAAAAAAAAGAATTTAAACACCAGGGTTTATAAAGAGTGTGCCTAGCTGAGGTGAGTCATCAGCTGAAAAGTGCTTGAATGGAAAACTGGCTTAAAATGTCTAGAAACAATTAATAGAAACCTGGATATTAAGAGTTTCAGACGGAATTCTATGCAACATGAAGCCAGAAGAGACAGAATACACATACAGCTCTTTAGAAAGTCTCTTCTTTCTATAATCAGTGCTGATCTACAGTAGTGGTGACTTGACTTCTGATTTTACTTTACCAGATATACTAGTTACTGCCCTAGGTAATAATACCAGATAAGATTTTAGGATTCCAAAAAAATGTGTGTTACATTTGTTAAAAGTCCAATAATTAGGAAATTAGCAAGTTAGGCATTAACTATAAAATTTTCCATAGTCGTTGCTACCAGTATTTCTCAACTGAATGTTTGTAATTATCTAACACATGCTAACTCGGCTAATATTTTACCTTTTATTTCTGGTTAGCCACCTTAGGAGAATACAGCATGTTGTTAATTAAACCAGGGTTCCAGTTTTGGTTTCCTATTATAGTAACCTTGGCTCTGTCTCATGACCAGAGGTCACACCCTAGCCACATATATACAAAGGTCATAAGGGGAACTGAAAGACTGTGTGTCTGCTTTATGTATCCTCATTCATCAACAAACGATCATGTACTTGCCATAACCATGGCATGTTAATTGGAAAAAAACCAAAAAAGTGCAGAAGTAGCTGAAAAACTATATTCTGGTTATGATGGACCAATAGGTTGATATTAACACATTATATTTAATACATTTATTTAACATTTGGAGAGGTGCAGGGCAAAGGGAGTTTGCATCTATTCCATGTCTTAGCCTTGGACTTCCATAACCTATGGTCTTAACTTCTGTTGCTAACTTAGTTATCAGTGTTCAAAATATATGAAAGAGACCTTGTTTGCTGATACCTCAGGAATCATAAGATTGTGGATTCTGACTAGTAATTCTCAATATGGACTAAAATTAATAGAGGACAAAATGGAGTAGCGTTAACAGAGGCAAAATCTTAGTTGAGTATCCTGTTGTGTTAGAAAGCTCATTGGACCATGGTCTGGAAACCTGTATACTATTCTTGATAGGTATTAATTTTTATTGCTTCTCAAATTTATTTTTAAAGTCATGATGCCCTTTGAACAAGATAGCCTGTGGAGCTTTTCTGTCGGCCCTAAGTCACCTCCGCAAAACTTTAGGGATTTAATGAATATGGTTTGGAAACAACCAAACTACTAGAAAGAAGCTAAATGGCCGTCCATAGGAAAATGGATAGACGATGATCTGTTCATAAGAGGAAGAACATTAAGAGATTAAAATGAATCAACTAGATATATGTATGTAACATGAATAAGTTTCCAATATGACATTTAATGAAAAACTAAGTCACAAAAGGGTACACATTGTAGGATACTACATTAGACAACTTTTATGCTACACTTCAGATCCTCTTGGCCTCACAAGTCTCTGGGGACTCTTGGGCACTTTTTATTTTTATTTTTTAGATGGCACTTCTCTCTTATCACCCAGACTGGAGTGCAATGTCGCAATCTCAGCTCACTGCAACGTCCGCCTCCTGGGTTCAAGTGATTCTCCTGTTGCAGCCTCCCAAGTTGCTGGGATTATAGGCATGTGCCACCATGCCCAGCTAATTTTGTATTTTTAGTAGAGATGGGGTTTTACCATGTTAGTCGGGCTGGTCTCAAACTCCTGACCTCGGATGATTCACCTGCCTCAGTCTCCCAAAATGTTGGGATTACAGGCGTGGGCCACCCACGCCTGACTATTTTTTTTTTTTTTGTATTTTTAGTAGAGATGGGGTTTCATCATGTTGGCCAGGCTTGTCTCGAACTCCTGACCTCTAGCAATCCACCCACCTTGGCCTCCCAAACTGCTGAGACTACAGGTGTGAGCCACTGTGCCCAGTCCAGGCACTTTTTCTGCCCAAGCCAATTTTGTAGGGACTAATTCTGTTTGGGATCAGACTGCCTTTACAAGGGTAAAGTAAAGCTTCATGTCTGTTTTGTGTCACTTGTATGTCCTGCACTGAGGCCTCTCTATTGCCAATGAAGCATAAGAGGCCATTGGACTGGCTCAGCACCCTTGTCTACACAACTTAGAAGTGTGAGGGAAGTAATGCTTCATGGAGAGACTTTGACCAATGTAGACTATTGCTGGCAGATTTCTTCTCCTCCTCTTACACAGTATTTACTTTACTCAGTTATAGGAGTGAATACAGTCTCAAAGGGAATGGTCCCTAGAAAGCAAGCAGTCAATTGTGCTTGATACCAAGCAATGTCCAGCTCAGGATCACACTCTTCTATTAACACCTTTTTTCCCCCTGGTTTATCTTTTCTTTCCCCTACTTCTACAACACTGGGATTACACTACCAAATAGTAGTAGCAGCACCTAAGATTTTGCCTCAGGCTGTGCTTTTTAAGGATACAAGATGATATATAGTTTGGACAATGTCCCCTCTAATAAATCTCATGTTGAATTATAATCTCCAGTGTTAGAGGTGGAGCCTGGTGGGAAGTCATCAGGTCATAGGGGCAGATCCTGTATCACTTGGTGCTGTCGTTGTGATAGCAAGTGAGTTATTGTGGGATATGGTTATTTAAAAGTGTGTGGCAACTCCCCTCTACTCTCTTGCTCCCACTTTTGCCATGTGATGTGCCTGCTCCTGCTTGGCCTTCCACCATGAGTAAAGCTCCCAAAGGGATCCCTAGATGCCGAGCAGGTGCCAGTGCCATGCTTGTACACCCTGCAGAACCATGAGCCAATTAAAGCTGGTAATTTATAATTTCTTTATAAATTACCCAGTCTCAGGTATTCCTTTATAGCAATGTAAGAATGGCCTAACACACTAGATTAAGACAGAGACCATTTACATACATTTTAAAAACACTAAAAAAGGAGAGATTAAAGATGGCTGACTACATACAGCTGGGAGGTGACTTTTCTGTGGAGAATAACCAAAATATTGAGTAAACCTGCATACTCTGGACAGATATTTTGAGAAAACACTGAAATTCAATAGGGAGGTGACAGAAGACAGCCTGGTTGAAGAGGGATGAAGTGGGGCTGGCTGCTTGTTATTGCCAGATACCAGGACTGGCCCCCAGACCAGTGCCAGTCCCAAGGAAGGATTGAGTGAGGAAACCTCAGGACACCATATTCCCACTGTGGATCTCTGAGATCCTAGCTACAGGAATTCCTCAGACTCCTGCAGACCTTTGGACTAGCAAAGGGAGCTGCCTGAAGATAATATAGACGCATTGCTTGAACCCTAGTAGAGCCCAAAAGTCTTCAGTATGCTAGGCAGCAACAGCAAAAGGTGACTCTGAGCTTCCCCATCCACACCCCAGAGCTTTGCATCCTGCCCTAAGTTGATATAGCTCCTGTTGTCTGCTATGCCTGGAGAGAGCAGGGCCAGGGAATGCTCACATGCAACAAGACTGGTCCCACTGCCATTGCCATAGGGCTCAGATGTAGCCAAAGCATGAAATCCCACACCTGCTAAACCCTCCTAAGACTGCCTCCCTGGCCATTCCCACAGGGGAAGGGCCTACAGCATAGCCTCCATTGTCCTGCTGAGATGGTTTGTTGATGGCCTGGGTACAGTTCACCCCCCTCTCACAGCTGGTCCTTGACCTTGAGGGGCCAGAGGCCAAATCTGCTGGCCTCTGTCCCAGTTTCCCAGGACTTGAGCACACCACCCAGGTGGATGAAAAGGAGATTCATGGCCTGATCTTGAGCAGGGGAGGAGCCCTCACTGTCAGAATAAGAGAAGAACACACCTTGGGTTGATATAATGACATGGGAACTCCCTTCAGGAGACCAGGAAGGGTATGGCCTGATAGCCATGGTTTCTGCCTCAGGGAGTATCGTGAACGCCTGGAATGGCTTGGCAATGCGGGTACAGATGGCTTGGGACTAGCCTAGTCAGTTGGACCTGTTGCCACTGTTGAACGCTGGAGGGAGACCTCCCAAGTCAAGGGTGCAGGAGCTAGGTGGGGTCCCATGGCTGCCTGCTGGGCTGATAATCCCTGGCACCCTTCTTACCCTGAGCATGCTCTGTGGCACAGGAGAGGCGCCTCCACCCCTCACTGGAGAGTTGTCCCAGCAGCCTAAGAGCAGCCCTTAGATGCCTGTGAAGGTAAGTGTTTAGAACCACCTCAGAGAGCCTGGCTTGCCCAACCTAGCCCTGCTCATCTTGGCCCCTTCCAGCCACCTTGGTGGCAGAGTGTGAGGTAGGACCCCTGGAAGCCCCATACCCTGCCCATTTCCAGGGACACCCAATTACTTCCCCCATCAACAAAGGCCAAATAAAAAGTTCACTGCCATCACTCCAACTGCTCTTCTCCGCAATCGCCACCTAGTGGCTGGGACATCAAACTGCATGGCCTATCACAACTTCTGGTATCATTGTACAGTGCTCACCTGACTCTTGCCCGCCATTGCCACCTACTGGCCAGTATAGTGAACTGCGTAATCTAATGTAATTACTGCTGAAAGCAGCACACAGTACTGGGAAATGAGATAATCTTCCCATGGCCTCCACCTCTACGTCTGTGGGTGTGGCACAGCACAACACTGCAACAACCTGCAAACAACTAGCATCTTAGAAAACCACTACAGTAAGGCTATCTATAATCAAGGAATTAATACAGAGTGTTGGTGCCCGAAAAGCACAAAGAAGTGAAGCCAAAGGACTCTACCCAACATACACAACAGTAACACCCTCAAAGGGAGAAGAAGAAAAATCCCACTGAAATGAAAGTAAGTTAAAAAATAAGAAGTGACGGCTTCTACACATGAGAAGAGACCAGTACAAGAACTCCAGCAACATGAAAAAACATAATGTGTTCACACTCCTAAAGGACCACGCTAGCTATCTAGCAATGGATCCTAACCAAAATGAAAACTTTGAAATATCAGATAAAGAATTCAAGGTATAGATTGTAAGGAAGCTCAGTGACATAAAAGGGAAAATTGAGAACCAATACAAAGAAATCAGAAAAATAATTGAGGAGATAAAATATTAGATACATATATTTTAAGAAAACAAACAGAACTTCTGAAAATAAAAAAATTCACTTAAGAAATTTTAAAACACAGCCAAAGGCTTTAACAACTAAGCAGAAAAAATAATTGCAACCTTGAAGCCCAGTCTTTTGAATGAACCCAGTCAAAAACAAAGGAAAAAACAATTTAAATGAACAAAGCATTTGAGAAAGGTACAATTGTGTAAGGTGACCAAACCTACAACTTACAGGCATTTCTGAGGTAGAAGAAAATAAGAAACTTGGAAAACATGTTTTAGGAAATAATTGAGGAAAAGTCCCCTAATCTTCCTAGAAATGCAAACACCCAGATTTAAGAAATTCATAAAACACCTGACCGATAACTATACAAGAGAAACATTACCAAGGCATATAGTCAACAGACTATGCAACATCAATGTGAAAGAACAAATCTTAAAAGCAGCTAAAGTGAAACATCAAATTACCTATAAAATAAATACCATCAGACTAACAGTGGACTTATCAGCAGAAACCTTACAAGCCAGAAGAGATCAGGTGCCTATTACTAGCCTCCTTAAAAGAAAAATATGTCAGACAAGAATTTTAAATCCTGCCAAACTAAACTTTATAAATGAAGGAGAAATAAAGTGTTTTCCAGACAAGCAAATGCTAAGGGAATTTGTCACCACTAGACTGGTCCTACAAGAAATACTCAAAGGAGTGATAAACATGGAAACAAAAGGATGATACCATCATAAAAGCACATGTAAGTAGAAAGCTCACAGATCCTATAAAGCAGTTACACAATTGAGACTTAAGGTAACTAGGAAACAAAACCATGACAGGAGCAAAACTTCACAGGTCAATATTAACCTTGAACGTAAATGGTCTAAATGCATCAGTTAAAAATATAGACAGGCAAATTGGATTAAAAAAATAAAAACTGAGACTTTGATGGAGTTGCTTGTCATCTTAAGGAGATTTTGGGCTGAGACGATGGGGTCTTCTAAATATACAACCATGTCATCTGCAAATAGAGACAATTTAACTTCTTCTTTTCCTAATTGAATACCCTTTACTTCTTTTTCTTGCCTGATTGCTCTGGCTAGAACTTCCAGTACTATACTGAATAGGAGTGGTGAGAGAGGGCACCCTTGTCTACTGCCAGATTTCAAAGGGAATGCTTCCAGTTTTTGCCTATTCAGTATGATATTGGCTGTTGGTCTGTCTCAAATAGCTGTTATTATTTTGAGATACTTTCCTAGTTTCTTGAGAGTTCTTAGCATAAAGGGCTGTTGAATTTTGTGGAAGGCCTTCTCTGCATCTATTGAGATAATCATGTATTTTTTGGCTTTGGTTCTATTTACGCGATGGATTACGTTTATTGATTTGCATATCTTGAACCAGCCTTGCATCCCCTGGATGAAGCCTACTTGATCATGATGGATAAGCTTTTTGATCTGCTGTTGCATTTGGTTTACCAGTATTTTATTGAAGATTTTTCCATCGATGTTCATCATGGATATTGGCTTGAAATTTTCTTTTTTAGTTGTATCTCTCCCAGGTTTTGGTATCAGGATGATGTTGGTCTCATAAAATGAGTTAGGGAGGATTCCCTCTTTTTGTAACGTTTGGAATAGTTTCAGAAGGACTGGTACCAACTCCTCTTTGTACGTCTGGTAGAATTCGGCTGGGAACCTGTCTGGGCCTGGACTCTTTTTGGTTGGTAGGCTATTAATTGCTGTCTCAACTTCAGACCTTGTCATTGGTCTATTCAGGGATTCAATATCTTCCTGGCTTAGTCTTGGGAGGGTGTAAGTGTCCAGAAATTTATCCATTTCTTCTAGATTTACTGGTTTATACGCACAGAGGTGTTTGTAGTAATCTCTGATAGTAGTTTGTATTTCTGTGGAATTGGTGGTGATATCCCCTTTATCATTTTTTATGGCATCTATTAGATTCTTTCCTCTTTTCATTAGTTTGATTAGATAAATGTGCAAAAATCACAAGCATTCCTATACACAAGTAACAGACAAACAGAGCCAAATCGTGAGCGAACTCCTATTCACAATTGCTACAAAGAGAATAAAATACCTAGGAATGCAACTAAAAAAGAACGTGAAGGACCTCTCCAAGGAGAACTACAAACCACTGCTCAACGAAATAAGAGAGGACACAAACAGATGGAAAAACATTCCATGTTCATGGTTAGGAAGAATCAATATTGTGAAAATGGCCATAGTGCCCAAAGTAATTTATAAATTCAATGCTATACCCATCAAGCTACCTTGACCTTCTTCACAGAACTAGAAAAAAACCACCTTAAACTTCATATGGAACCAAAAGAGAGCCTGCATAGCCAAGACAATCCTAAGCAAAAAGAACAAAGCTGGAAGCATCATGCTACCGGATTTCAAACTATACAAGGCTGCGGTAATCAAAACAGCATGGTACTGGTACCAAAACAGAGATATAGACCAATGGAACAGAACAGAGGCCTCGGAAGTAACGCCACAAATCTACAACCATCTGATCTTTGACAAACCAGACAAAAACAAGCAATGGGGAAAGGATTCCCTGTTTAATAAATGGTGTTGAAAAACTGGCTAGCCCTGTGCAGAAACCAGAAACTGGACCCCTTCCTTACATCTTATACAAAAATTAACTCAAGATGGATTAAAGATTTAAACATAAGACCTAACACCATAAAAACTCTAGAAGAAAACTTAGGCAAAACCATTCAGGACATAGGCACAGGCAAGGACTTCATGACTAAAACACCAAAAGCAATGGCAACAAAAGCCAAAACAGACAAATGGGATCTAATTAAACTCCAAAGCTTCTGCACAGCAAAGAAACAATCATTAGAGTGAACCGGCAACCAACAGAATGGGGAAAAAAATTTGCAATCTACCCATCTGACAAAGGGCTAATATCCAGAATCTACAAAGAACTAAAACAAATTTACAAAAAAAAAAAGCAAACAACCCCATCAAAAAGTGGGCAAAGGATGTGAACACACACTTCTCAAAAGAAGACATTTATGCGACCAGCAAACATATGAAAAAATGCTCATCATCAGTGGTCATTAGAGAAACGAAAATCAAAACCACATTGAGAGACTATCTCACACCAGTTAGAATGGCGATCATTAAAAAATCTGGAGACAACAGATACTGGAGAGGATGTTGAGAAACAGGATCACGTTTACACTGTTGATAGAAGTATAAATTAGTTCAGCCATTGTGGAAGACAGTGTGGCAATTTCTCAAGGATCTAGAAATAGAAATACTATTTGACCCAGCAATCTCATTACTGGGTATATACCCAAAGGATTATAAATCATTCTATTATAAAGACACATGCACATGTATGTTCGTTGTGGCACTGTTTACAACAGCAAAGACTTGGAATCAACCAAAATGCCTATCAATGATAGACTGGATAAGAAAATGTGGCACATATGGACCACAGAATACTATGCAGCCATAAAAAAGGATGAGTTCATGTCTTTTGCAGGGACATGGATGAATCTGGAAACCATCGTTCTCGGCAGACTGACACAAGAACAGAAAACCAAACACCGCATGTTCTCACTCATAAGTGGGTATTGAATAATGAGAACATCTGGACACTGGGAGTGGAACATCACACACTGGGGTCTGTTGTGGGGGGGCTAAGGGGGGATAAAGAGGGTGGGGGCATTTGGGAGGGATAATGTTAGGAGAAATACCTAATGTAGGTGATGGGGGGATGGATGCAGCAAACCACCATGGCATGTGAATACCTATGTAACAATCCTGCGTGATCTGCACATGTACCCCAGAACTTAAAGTATAATTTTTTAAAAAATTAAAAAAACAAGACCCAACCACCTGCTACCTATAAGAGACCCACCAAATGTCTAAATACACCTACATGGTCAAAGTAAAGGGGTGGAAAAGTTATGCAAATGGAAAATAAAAGAGTGAAGGAGTAGCCATTCTTATATCTGATTAAAAAGCACTTTAACAATAGTTTAAACAATGACAAAGAAGGGCATTAAATAATGATAAAGAGTTCGATACAGCAAGAATACGTAAGTATCCTAAAAATATGTGCACCCAACTCTGGGGTATCCAGACTCATAAAACTAATACTACCAGACCAAAGAAAAGATACTACAGCAATACTATAATAGTGGGAGACTTCAACATTCCAGTGACAACACTAGACAAGTCATCAAGGTAGTTGGTTTTCTACCTTGATGGCCTGTCTAGCGTTGTCAGAAAGTCAACAATGAAACTCTGAACTTAAGGGGGATTCTTGACCAAATGGACCTAACAGACATTTACAGAACATTCTACCCAACAGCTGTTCACAGGTGAACATTCTCACTTGTCTATGGAACACTCTCAAAAACGGACCATATGCTTGGCTATAAAGGAAGTCTCAATAAATCAAAAAAATTGAAAGCATATCAGATATCTTCTTTGACCACAGTAAAATAAAATCAGAAATTATTAGCAAGCATAACTCTCAAAGCTACACAAGTACATGGAAACTAAATAACTTGCTCCTGAATAACTTTTGAGTAAACAACAAATTAAGAGAGAAATAAAAAATTGGGAGAAATGAATAAAAATTGAAACAAAACATACCAAAAGCTCTGGAATACAGCAAAGACAATGCTAAGAGGAAAGTTTATAGCATTAAATGCCTGTGTCAAAAAGATAGATCTTGAATCAAGAACCTGATGTCACACCTCACGGAACTAGAAAAGCAGGAACAAACCAAACCCAAAGCTGGCAGAAGAAAACAACATCAGAGCAGAACTAAATGAGATTGAGACCAATTAAATGACACAAGGAATCAACAAAATTAGAAGTTGGTTTTTTAAGAGGACAAACAAAATTAATCCACCACTAGCTGGTGTAACCAAGAAATAGAGAAGATTTAAATAAGCATGATCAGAAATGATAAAGGTGACATTAAACATTAAAGGTGTAGTTGTCATATCACAGAACTACAAGGAATCATCAGATTACTATGACTATCTCTATATGCACAAACTAGAAAACCTAGAGGAAATGGATAAATTTCTGAAAAAAGGACAACCCTCCAAGAAGGACCATTGAGAAATAAAAATCCTAAACATACCGATGAGTAATGAAATCGAATCAGTAATAAAATGTCTTCCACCAAAAAAGCCCAGGACCAGATAGAATCACAGCCAAATTCTACCAAACGTACATGTAAGAGTCGCTACCATGTGTAATGAAACTATTCCAAAAAAATTAAAGAGGGACTCTTTCCCAACTCATTCTATGAAGCCAAAATCATTCTAATACCAAAACCTGGCAGAGACACCCACAAAAAAACAACTTCAGGCCAATAACCTTGATGAACATTGATGCAGAAATCCTTAATGAAATACCAGCAAACCAAATCCAGTAACACATCAAAAAAGCTAATCCATCACAATCAAGTAGGCTTTATCCCTGGGGATGCAAAGTTGGTTCAACATATGAAATCAAAAAATGTGATTCATCACATAAACAGAACTAAAAACAAAAATCACATTATTTGAATAGATTCAAAAAAGTCTTTTAATATAATTCAACATCCCTTCATGTTAAAAACTCAATAAACTAGTATTGAAGGAACATACCTTAACATAAGAGTAACCTATGACAAACCCGTAGCCAAAATCCTACTGAATGGGCAGAAGCTGGAAACATTCCCCTTGAAAATCAACACAAGGCAAGGATACCCTCTCTCACCACTCCTATTCAGCATAATATTGAAATTTGTGGTCAGAGGAATCAGGCAGCAGAAAGAAGTAAAGAGCAAAGAAATAGGAGAAGAGGAAATCAAACTATCCCTTTTTGCAGATGACATGATTCTGTATCTAGAAAACCCCCATAGTCTCAGCCCAAAAACTCATTTAGCTGATAAATAGATTCAGTAAAGTTTCAGGATACAAAATCAGTGAACAAAAATCACTAACATTCCTATATACTAGCAAAGCTGATGATGACCATTATCTATCCTTTGAAAACAAATGAGCAACAAATATTTTCTGGTGGTGTACTTAGCTTCATCAGAGGAGCGCTGGGTGAAATAAAAATGCAATGCTCTGGTCACTACCGTAAGACAGATGGTTACTACCCTAAGATGCTCTGGTCACTACCCTGAGATAAAGATTTCTAAGATGGAAATCTTTAGAATCCTGTTAGAAAATTATTTCCAATGTCTGAAGCAAACCTGCAAAAATTACAAGAATTAATTGCCGAATTGCTTGAGATGTATTAATATGTTATTAAAATTTAAGTGTATTTTGTGGCACACTTCTGATGGTATTTCTAAATTTTCAAAATATATAGAAAGATATGAACTCTGAAAATGTCCTTTTGTTCATGATTTCCTCAAAAAAATCCTTTCTTGTCATTGCTTTTGAAAAACATAATCTAGACCCCAATTTGTATCATCTCAGTTATCAAACATTAATGCAGTGTCAGTGTTGGATGTGAAGAATAGATTGTCTTGAATTTGGCCAATCTGGGCCATTTATGGGAGGCATTGTGATGTGATTGTGCTCACTTAAGAAGTGTATCTTTTAAAATCATTTGAGTGCAATGCTATATTGAAATGACCATTATTGTTCTCTCTTGCATCACAGTTGATGCATCCTATCATATAAGGATGTTTACAGACCTATAACACCTCATATTGGTAATAAAGCTTTGCTCATTTTGAACTCTGGCTTGACACGTTTTTCTCTCATTTCCTTTTGAACTGTTCCGCTGCTCAGGGTTCTTTGTGGCAAGAAAGCACCACTGTTTAGAACTAACAAGTACTAATAAACTCAGGCTTAGGGATTCAACTTGATTAAAGACCAGTGAGATTTATATATCTGTGTCTTTAGACTCCACTTGTTTACCAAGCTGTACTGGACCAGGAGTCAGCTTTGGTTTTACATTGAACTAGCTGTGTGACTTTGGGAAAATTACATAATTTCTCTGGATCTTGGTTTCCTTATCTATAAATGAAAACATTTACACTAGATTGTCTTAAGATTCTGTAACTCTAATGCAAAATAAAAAAGAAAGACCAAGTGAAAGAATTTGGCAAACTTAATGTAAGCTAATTTCTCCTGTTGAAGATAAAGCTAAACTATCACCATTCACAAGCCCACTACTCTTCTTATCTCTCCTACAATTTAAATCTTACCTACCTTTGAAAGTCAACTACATCTCCATCACCTCCATGAAGTCTTTCCTGACAACACAACAACCTCCAGTGGTATCTTTTTTTTTAATTATAGGATTAATTATCATCACTAATTAATTAGTGCTTTTGAAGTCAGGAATGATGAGTTGTGAATATTTATCTTGCCCAAAGCACATTATTCAGTATTTCATATGCATAATAGGTTCTAGATTTGTTGAATTAATATTGAATGAATGGAGTTTAAAAATCATTTTGAACCATTGTGCCAAATTCGCAATTCAAAGGTGATTTAATTTTTCCCACCTTTCTTTCCCCAAAAGATGCATAATTTTGAAGAGATTTTAAGAAAGCTAAAATAAAATTTGGAGTTATCTTAAATATGAATCCCTTCCGTTTTAGTCTCCTAATTTTCCTCTTTAAAAAATTGAGAATACTTCCTTTTTAGCGTAGCCTGCCATAGAAACATTTTTATTTTTCCTTCTATAATCTTTAAAATACAATGTAATTTGATCACCCAGTATATGAATGGCATTTTATTTTCTATTACCTTTTTAGGAAACATGACAAATTGCATTGTTACCACTCAAGGGAGTGTTTGGTTACTTGCAAGCACCAGAGCCAGTTCTCTAGCATTCGATGGAAACAAATGCTAGCATTCCCACCATAAGGCATATCTCCAGTGTATAGATGTTGACAGAAGCAAAGTAAAACAATATTCAGATCAACATTTAAATTTTTGTATTTTTAATTATTGTAGGTTCATATCAGGTATATGAGATGTTTTGATACAGGGATGCAATGCATATTAATCACATCATAGAGAATATGGTATCCATCCCCTCAAGCATTTATCCTTTCTGTTACAAACAATCCAGTTACACTCTTTTAGTTATTTTTAAATATACAATTAAGTTATTATTGACTATAGTCTCTCTGTTGTGCTATCAAATTGTGGATCTTACTCATTCTTTCTATTTGTTTTGTATCAGGTCAACATTTGATTAGATTCATTATAGGTATTAGTCCAGCTTGTTTCAGTTCATTGTGAATTTGTCACCAAGTGTCTTATCAGTCCCTTATTCTCTTTCTTAGTCTGTACTGAGAATGTGTTAGAACAAGTGCTTTGCAACTCAAAATTTACCTGGCCCAGGAGACTTGGAAGAAACCTTTTAGCTTTGGCCTCATGCTGTGGGAGCCACGTTGTTTCTCTGTCAGGTTGAAACTGTATCACACTTAGAGAAATTAGCCCAACAAAATTGTTTTCTCTCTCCTTTTTTGTACCAGAATGAGACTCTATGGAATAAGCAAAATTGATCTTGAAGAAATTTCAAAGATTCCCAAATCCCAGAACTCAAGTAGCCATGGAAATAAGCACTGATCCAAAATGTACTTAGACTGGATGGTAATTGGGAACCATTTGAGGGAGGGGAACTAAACGTGTGCTATGTGATGTTACTTTGTAGAATAAGAAAGGCTTGTGTTGAGTTGGTGTTTTAAGGAATAATGGGGAAAATTGGGCTGCTTTGTGTGGGTTTGTAAGGTAGTGTGAGAGGCAGTGTGTTGGCAATAGCTAGGTGATAATATAAATTGAATATACTTCTGGTAAAGGATTTTTGAAAAATAATGTTTTCTTAGATTCACTCCTATTTTATTTTCTTAAGAAAATAGTAACCTATTGGTATGTTAGGAAAAGATGATTTGTTCTTAAAATTTTACTGGGAGGAAAAGTATATCATGTTCCTAGGTTGGCTTAAATGCAAAATCAAGGTTATACTTTCAAAAATTAATGCATCTTGTTCCTCTGACCCCTTAGGCGTGATTAGGGATTTTGTGCTGTTACAAATGGACTTAGCACATGTGACACTGGTACAATCATGGAATGCATGGTATTTTTTCCCTTGTAGTTATAACAATATGGGCCTCATCAAGAAACTCCTTATTCAGCCTTTCGTTTGTTCTCTTAAGTCAAAAGAAGTCAGCTTATATTAGTGCTTAGCCCAAAAGAACCCTCTACAACCACACTGCAGGAGGCCACTTTCTATGCTATCTCCTCACATTTATGTTTCAAACCATCAGTGTTAACTGGCCCAATTGGGCCCTCTCTAGCAACATTAGCCCTCAGAGCTCAGCTTGCCAATGTCACCATGCATTCTCAGTTCCAGAATTCTAGTGTCTTACCTCAACTGTCACTTGACCAGCCCAGGCTTTCGTATTATAGTGTCTATTTCTCTCACTGATTCATAATTTTTTATTTATCTGACTCAAATCCAGGTAGTTTTTGCTCAATGTATGGCAGGCTGTTAACCAGCATGTGTGTTTAGGGCAGCAGTTCATTCATCCATTTTGACATCCACACCTGACATCTTCATTAATGCCCAGCACAAATTTCTCAGATTCTAGATCTGCTTGATGTCTCCATATTCCTTCTGCATCCACCTCTTTGCCACAAAGTATACTTCATGTAAATGTCACATTTTTCAAGTGTTTCACATGTTCCACCGTGGAACCATATGCATATAGAAATG
Source organism: Aotus nancymaae (assembly GCF_030222135.1). NCBI lineage: Eukaryota > Metazoa > Chordata > Mammalia > Primates > Aotidae > Aotus > Aotus nancymaae. The sequence continues at coordinate 42,568,848 of NW_026988415.1, read as the reverse complement.
ATCCCCTTTTAGGTCTGTATCGAAACATAGCTTGTCAATGACTGCTCACAAATTCTAAGTCAGCTTGTAAGCTTTTACACTTCTTCTGAAATGTTTTCTTTAGAGCTTGTAAACTTCTTCCCATGTTATTGGTTACTTCTTGTACCCCTGTGTTCTTTTTTCGACATTAACTACAACCACCTTACCACCTTCTTATTGCCCTTTCAATTAATCACACTCAGCTGAACTGCTGCCTCAGGCAAGTGCTTCCTCTCTACATCTGTTTATTGATTTCTGGGTCATCTCTGTAACAGAAATTCTGCTATGTTAGTCTTTCTTCTATCCTATGACCATTTGCTATGCTCTTAAACATCAGTCGTGTTCATTTCTTAGAAAATCTACATTGAAGAAAAAATAGTACTGCTAATTTTATGAAATTAATTGATGATTTGTAGTCCCATAGTATGAGCTGCTTACTCGAATATGTGCAGGGAACCTCTGAAGAGCCATATTGACAAGTAAGTAAGTTGTAGCCTAGTCTGTGTGACTTGAGAACTATTGGTCTTTCTTGTTCACATAGTTGTCACCATTGTTGCAATATTGTAAACATTTACTGGGTGCTCGCTATGTGGTAGGCACTGTGCCAAGAAATTTACATGAAGTAACTCATCAATACTCATAGTAACCCTTCAACATAGGTTATATTATTATCTCTGTTTTACACATGAAGAAGCAGAGAATCAAGAGGGTAAATGACTTATTTAGGAACATACAACTAGTAAGTGTTAGAATAGGCATTTGAATTTAGGCAATATAACCTCAGAGCTCACATTTCTCTTAATCTTTATATGATACTGCCTTCTTATAATGATAACTAACATTTATTGTGAACTTATGATGAGCCAGGTACACAATATAGTTAGCCATATTGCATTCATTAATTTATTAAATTATTTCTTCAGCCCTTGAAGACAGGTGACATTATTTTTCTTTTACAGATGAAGAAACTGAGTGAGGCTTAGAGAAAATAAGTAGTCTTTAAAATGATTAAAGTGATTCCCCTAATAAGTAGCAGAGGCAGGATTTTAACTCATATCCTTATCCATTATGCCACACTATACTAATAAAAGACTGAAAACTAACAAACAGAAAAGTTAATCTATGGGTTCCTGTAGTCACAAGCAAAATCATACCTGTATTCCTGCTGCTTACAGGACCTATTAACTGGAAGATGTTGGGCTGTATTATCAATATCCATAATTTATGTATAGTTATTCCTGGGATTAAAAATGGTGGGAATTCCTAAGAAGCAGGGAAGCAATACTTTTTTTTTTTAAGAAAGTTGGTTTACCAAAAAATGACAGACTATCTTGCCAGAAGTAGCACCAGGAAAGGGTGGACTGGAAGGTGGTATACCCCTAGGAAAAGTGAATATGTAGAAATGTGTATTACAGTGGAAACAGAAACATGGCAAAACAAAATGTGAAGCAGAAAATTGCACTGTTATAATGCCACTTCTCCCCCACTTCCCTTCAAAAAAAAAAAAAAAAAAAAGGCTAGTGAACTGCTATGATCTATCTGTTCCTGTCTATTTGTAAAGGAGAGATTGGTACATTGAAGAAACAGGATATTTGATTGCAGAGGGTAGGAAAGATGATTTAGGAATATGAGCTGCTACCCAAGGAAAACAGGCCAGGTTGGATTTCCACAGTGGGAGACATGGACACCCTGGGTAGTAGCAGAAGTTATGGTATTAATTGTGAGAAGGCCAGTGAAATGATAGAAAAATACTCAGACACTTATTTTATCTACTTCAGGAATTTAATCATGGCTGACTTTTATTTCAGGCATCATTTGTTTCTACTTTTGAAAATGTTTAAATTATTAGAAAGAAATTGAAAGAACTTATTCTTGGTAGAACTTTATTAAAATAACATAGATATGCTTTCATTGGTCTAGCAGTCCTATGCTAAATTAAGCATCAAGAAGCTTTAACTATACTTAAACACTGTCATGCTGCTCTCAGTGCCCTAGTTAATGCTGTGAAAAGACTTTAAAATCTCAAATACACACTGACTCACAAATAGGTTGGAAATTATATATATATATATATATATATATATATATACACACACACACACACATATATGTAATATATATCACACACACACACACATCATGAGATGGAGTTTTGCTTTTGTTACCCAGCTGTAGTGCAATGGCACAGTCTTGGCTTGCTGCAACCTCTGGCTCCTGGGTTCGAGTGATTCTCCTGCCTCAGCTTCCCAAGCAGCTAGGATTACAGATGCCAACCACCATGCCTGGCTACTTATATTTTTAGTAGAGATGGTGTTACACCATGTTGGCAAGGCTGGTCTTGAACTGCTGACCTCAGGTGATTCACCTGCCTCAGCCTCTCAAAGTGCTGGGATTATAGGCATGAGCTACTGTGCCTGGCCACTATGAGTGTACATTAACCACCTTAAACTTCATATGGAACCAAAAGAGAGCCCGCATAGCCAAGTCAATTCTAAGCAAAAAGAACAAAGTGGGAGGCATCACACTACCGGACATCAAACTATACTACAAGGCTACAGTAATCAAAACAGCATGGTACTGGTACCAAAACAGAGATATAGACCAATGGAACAGAACAGAAGACTCGGAGGCAACACAACATATCTACAACCATCCAATCTTTGACAAACCTGACAAAAACAAGCAATGGGGAAAGGATTCCCTGTTTAATAAATGATGTTGGGAAAACTGGCTAGCCATATGCAGAAAACAGAAACTGGACCCCTTCCTGACACCTTACACTAAAATTAACTCCAGATGGATTAAAGACTTAAATGTAAGACCTAACACCATAAAAACCCTAGAAGAAAATCTAGGCAAAACAATTCAGGACATAGGCATAGGCAAGAACTTCATGACCAAAACACCAAAAGCATTGGCAACAAAAGCCAAAATAGACAAATGGGACCTAATCAAACTCCACAGCTTCTGCACAGCAAAAGAAACAGTCACTAGAGTGAATCGGCAACCAACAGAATGGGAAAAAATTTTTGCAGCTTACCCATCTGACAAAGGGCTGATATCCAGAATTTACAAAGAACTAAAACAGACTTACAAGAAAAAAACAGACAAACCCATTCAAAAGTGGGTGAAGGATATGAACAGACACTTTACAAAAGAAGACATACATGAGGCCAACAAACATATGAAAAAATGCTCATCATCACTGGTCATTAGAGAAATGCAAATCAAAACTACTTTGAGATACCATCTCACGCCAGTTAGAATGGTGATCATTAAAAAACCTGGAGACAACAGATGCTGGAGAGGCTGTGGAGAAATAGGAACACTTTAACACCGTCGGTGGGAGTGTAAATTAGCTCAACCATTGTGGAAGACAGTGAGGCGATTCCTCAGGGACCTAGAAATAGAAATTCCATTTGACCCAGCAATCCCATTACTGGGTATATATACAAAGGATTATAAATCGTTCTACTATAAGGACACACACACACGAATGTTCACTGCAGCACAGTTTACAATAGCAAAGACCTGGAACCAACCCAAATGCCCGTCGATGATAGACTAGACAGGGAAAATGTGGCACATATACACCATGGAATATTATGCAGCCATCAAAAACGATGAGTCCGTGTCCTTTGTAGGGATGTGGATGAACCTGGAAACCATCATTCTCAGCAAACTGACACAAGAACACAAAATTAAACACCGCATGTTCTCACTCATAGGCGGGTGTTGAACAACGAGAACACATGGACACAGGGAGGGGAGCAGTACACACTGGGGTCTGTTGGGGGGAAATAGGGGAGGGACAGCGGGGGGTGGGGAGTGGGGGGGAGATAGCATGGGGAAAAATGCCACATATAGGTGAAGGGGAGGAAGGCAGCAAATCACACTGCCAGGTATGCAGCTATGCAGCAATCTTGCATGTTCTTCACATGTACCCCAAAACCTAAAATGCAATAAAAATAAATAAATAAATAAAAATGTAAATTGATATTAAATCCCAGGAGGATAGGGTCAGAAGCCTATGCTGTAGGGTGGCATCAAATACTACAATTTAATAGGTTAAAAAAGAAAAGAAAAAAACACAAAATGAAAGATCATTCAAGTTCATTATTTGAAGCATTCATATGGATATTACTTGTTGCCAAATCAATCTTTAACTCCAGTTTCTTTAGAAAACTGGGTTTTCTATTTTATAAAAGACTACATTGTTGGAAATACTCGGATTCATTCACAATCTCACACACACACATATCATTTATGGGCTGAGAATGTACATGTTTTACCATGGTCTTCACATGCCCTTCAGGAGAAAATGAATTTTAGGGGAGAAACAGATGTTTTCAGTTAAGTCAAGTTCTGTATGGGCTGAGTTTGAGGCAAAGAGTGAAGCGGAATATGGAAATTAAAGCCAATTTGTCAAAGCATATTTTAAAAGGCTTTCTTGTTAATGCTAGAGTTTGGGCTGGGAAATTTCTGCTGCTTAACATACTGGTGTTAGCAGGGATTTGGAGTTTGCTGCCAGGCTTCTCTTGGAATATTCTTCCTCTGTCACAGCCCTAGAGATGCTAACTTTGAAAAAGTTAGCTGGCAGCCCCTGACACAGCCACTCTTGAATTTCCACTAAAGAATCTATGAAGACAGAAAAATGATGAGAGCTCACAACAATGCTGATAATTTGGATTAACAGTCAAACTATTGCCAGAACCAGCGAGAAATTTCCACTAGCTGAAAATCAGGAAGAAGTGGATTGAAAAGTAAAATCAGTGAACCACTCATAGTATGCTGCTAGAAACTTGGTAAGCCAATATATTTAGAATAAGTCCAAAAAAATTTAATCTTTGCTCCCATGCAGTCTAAATGCTAGTTCCAAAACACACATTCTATGCCCAGCAAAACAAGTAGTAGTTGTCTTATTGCATGAGAAGTACTTTTTTAGATGGTTAGAATGCTGGACACTAAACCCTAAAATATTGCCTTTTTCCCTATATATGCTTGAGAACTACTACTTCCAGCAAACAATTAGAGAATAAGGCAAATGAAAGTGGCTTTGGGATTACTATTATGAAGCAGTCGTAAATCATCTTCAAGGTCTAATCCCCAAAAACATATTGCTGTTAAGTGGGAGCAAAGTACCTTGGCAGGAAGGTATTCTGGTGATTCTAGCTTTTCATGTATTCCACCAATTCTGATTATCAATAAATCAGTCAGTTGGGTCAGAAGAGGATCCAATCTTAGTCCAAAGAAGGTGTGTTAATGAAATCAAGTTAGACACCAAGAACAGACAGTTGAAAATATGAGATATATACATCTATTGTCCAGTTGCATACCCGAGAAGGGGATTTATCTAAAATCAACCAGTTTGAACTTAACCTGGGACAATTGTTGTCTCCTAACTATTGGCAAGCAAGGGATCAAGATAGATTGCAACTCCTTTGAAAATAAGCAATTAAATAAAAAGCAATGTGGAACTTATGGAAAATTCGCAAATGGGCTAAAGGCAAATTCTTTTGGAGACTTTGAGAAAGAGCACATTTATAAAAATGGGTTTTTAAGGGAATTAGAAAAAAATATTAGACATTGGTTATTTAAGGAACAATGAAGATAATCAAGGAACAAATAAAACTAATACAACAGAGTAAGACTATTAAAATGTAAGATAATCAAGATACAGAAAGATTACAAGAAATTAAAACTCAATCACAGATGTATATTATCAATGGAGGCTATAGAGAGCAGAATTGACAATGCTGAAAATCAAATCAGTGAGAATGTCATATATACTTGAAAAATCGTCTCAGAAAGCAGTGAAAAAGACAAAGATGAGACTTAGAGAAAATGATAAATCTGAAGAATGGATATGCAGTTTAATAATTTTAAGTATTGCTAAGAAAGAAATAAAAACAACTAAAACCATAATGAAGCATATATTTAAAAAAAAGAAAGAACATTTCCTGAGTTGTCAAACAATTTGAATAGGCTCATCATAGTCTAGGTAAAATTAGTGAAAAGGGAGAAGAAAGCCACATGTTCTAAAGTTTCTTTTTAAGTCATAGATGTCACTGCAAATGGCATCTTTGTTCATAATCACGTATCTGTTTGGCATACAGATATAGATAGTCAACAGGGATTGTAAATAATAAGAAATAACAGCAGAAAAAAATACATAGTACCTAAAACCTTGTGCTGTGGAGTTAGGCCAGTTCTACCACTTACTAGTTGTTTAGATTTCAATGAGATCAGTAACTCTTCTGAATCTGTTTCCACAGCTACATCATAGGGCCCTTCAAAAATTAAATGAGGTAGTTTATATAAATGCTTAATAAAAGGTATAGCACTTACAGGAGACAGTTTGTATGTGGCTAATAATATTGTTGTGATTATCATCATCATCATTGTTAGTAAGATTCTAGGTGATTGTTAGTTTCTATATTTTCCAAATTTTCTACAACAAGCATGTTTTACCTTTGTAATCAGAAAAGCACATTATTTTAAAAATAACTATATGCAAATTGGCGCATAGCATGCCAGATAAAGATAGAGGTGCAACAAGGCTACAGAAGGTACAGCAATATAATATTTTTTACATTTTTCTAGTTTTGATAAAAACATGTATAGTTTTATTTTTAAAATTTTATTTTAAAGGTTACCTTGTTTAAAAGGCACATGAGGTACACATACACGTTGTAAAGGACTGGGACCCTGCAGAAGGACACAAGGCATGTTCAGCATCCCTTATACTGAGAAATGGCCATTGTTGACTTTTGTGTATACATTTTCTTCCATGTATGTTTATAGTACTTTTGAGATTACATCAAACCTAGAGTTCAATATCTTGCTTTTTGTAACCTAATATTTTATTTGGAGATTTGTTAATGTAATTAAAAGCCCTGTGAACATTGTTTTTAATAGTTACTCAAATGATTAAATGATCTACAATTGTGGCATACCTAGATTGTTCCTAATTTTTTGTTGTTATGGTTGATGCTCCAACAAACATACATCTGTATGACTCTTAATCAGAATTTCTGATCATTTCCTTAAAATTGATTCCTAGAAGTAAAGATACTAGGCCAAAAAGGATGCACATTTTTAAGACTCTTGATGTACTTTAATGCTTTCCAGAAAGGTAGTAGCAATTTACACTTCTCCTCCAACACCTTAACTCTCCAGTTTCAGCAGTCTGTCAGTGATTATTGTACGTTCAATTCTTTATTAATTTCATTAGCAAAAATTCCATTTGTTTTAAATTACATTACTTCACACGTCAATTTGAACATTTATTTCAAAGGTTTATTGACAAATTGCAGTGCTTTCTCTATGAATTGTCCATGTGTGACTGTTGCCATATTTTTGTTTTATTAAATCAGTCATTTCATTAAGACTTGGAAAAATCCTATATAATCTAAAGGTATTTGCATATTAAAAACAAAAGGAAAACTTTGTTGTAAAGTGTGCCAAAGTTTACAATATTTTTGGCCAGGGAAACCAGAGAGCATAATTTTTATGGCAGCAAGAAAATTGAAAGAAAGCTTCATAGAACAATATATGTATTCCTCTTGGGAGAATTTGTGACTTCTAGCCGAGGCTTTCCTTCAAACATGTGAAAATTAACATATCATCTGCTTTATCCATAAATATACTCTTCAGTAATCATTTTCACTTGAAAAGTGTGCCATATTTGCAGAGCCAAAATGTTTTTTTCATTTATTCTGTTCCCCTTTCTTAGTAGGCACAGAATGGACTGGACACTTTCCAAGACTGAAATTCAATATGATCTTACAGGATCTCACTTCTTGGAAACTTTGTGAATGTGTATGTAACTATTGTGACAGGGCAAGAATATAGTCTAGTAAGAGCATAAAATTCTCAATTTAGGTGTCCTTGGCTCTGTTTTCTCAACTTTTGTCAACTTCCATGCATATATACGGGACTAAAACCTCTGCCATTGCTCTTACTGGGACAATGTGCATCTGTTCTTCTACAGATGAACTGCCTTAACCTCTGTAGTTTCTACAGAGCTCAAACTTGTCTATTGAAAGCATATTCTACACTGGGCATAGCTTATGTTGTGTTGTACATTCATTGATACAATTCTTTTCCTTCCCCTTTCAAAAGCACCATTACCTTTCTTCTTCCATTTCATTCCCTGTCAAATTCATTACCCTTCTGTAGTTCCGAAAGACAAAGCCAAATACCAGCCAGAAGCACCCATCCAAGAGTATTTATCAAACTGTAGGTTATAACCCACCTCTGGATTATGAAATCAATTTAATGATTTGCAACAAGCACTTAAAAATAGCACAGAATATATCAGGGTGTTTCACGTATAGGAAGGCAATTACTTTTTCATGAAACAAACATAGGAGTGTACTGGGTCCAGCCTAAAATGTATTTTGTTCTATGGGTCAGGGTCAAAAATGCTTGAGAAACAGTGCTATAAAGCACACTTTAGGATGCAAGATACAGATTTAGAGCTAATTTAAGTAACCTATCAACTGGGCAGCTGCCCTGAGTACCAATCTGTATAAGCAAAAATGTTTCACAGGCACTAAAATATCACTGGAGATTAGGCAGATGGAGAAAATTGCATTTATCAGACTCTTAAGTAGGAAAGTAGTACATGTGATAAGGTAGATGAGTTGGTAGAGTTGTATTGCTTAGAACAGAGAGACTGGGCTCTGCCTCCAGTGATCCTTCTTTTCTCCATGTACTTTCTCCATCTTCACACAGGATGCTTCTTCAAGAGATGTTGAACAAATATTTTAAAACATTTGTTTGGAAGAAGTACCAAGTTATTAGACTGCTGAGTTTGCTCATATGTCTTGACTCAAGTCAGTATAGACCTTTAATTGAGAGGGGAAAATGCTATTTTAAGAAATGTATTTATTAGGATAGTAATAGCTGCTGTAACAAGTAAACCCTCAAATTTCAGTGACTTAGCACAATACAAGATTGGTTCTTATTCAAGTAACAGTCTGTGATAGGTGTGAACAAGTAAGTGAGTAGCTTTCCTTCAAAAGATGATTCAGGAAGCTAGATTTTTTCCATGCTGTGACTTTCCCATAGGGCTTTCAGAGTCTTCTGTGTCTAGCCCAAGGATGGAAAAGGAGTGAGTGGAGAAGACATACCCACTTACTAAAATCTCCCATTTGAAAGTGATACCCATCACTTCTGTTCACATTTCACTGGAAAGAATTGTTTACTTGGCCACACCTGGATCCAAGGATTGGCTGGGAATTGCAGTATGTGACTAGGCAACTGCCTTCCAGCAAAACCACTACATTAAGGCGTGGGGAGTGGGTGGCAGGCATGAATTTTTGATGAATATCTGGCTGTTGCAGTCACAGTAAGTTATAGTATCAATCAAGATGTCTCTAGAAATTGCCAACACAGGATTTGGAAACACATTGCTCCTACCCTTACCATCTTTAAACTCTTTTGCAGTGTGACAGGGTTATGTTGATCATTGATGCATTTATACGTTTTTGTATGAAAGTAACCCATTTCATTTTCTGTCTTACTAAAGTAGTGATTTGGACATCTTTACATTTAGCTGCATATTACTTTTGGTTTAAAATGAATGTAGTTGGCAAGCATGAAGTGTATAAGATAGTAAATCCTAAATTACAGGCAGCCACCTCATTTATTCAGCTGCTGATTTCTATTTGGTTGACCAGACAGAGCACTTTGCATTATATGATTTGTGATACCTGGATGCAGTAGAATGGCTTTAAGTTTTGATTAAACACAAAGCTTGAAAAGGTTTAAACAGAGAGCCAGTAATATTGAAAACATTACAATCTGGTTTAGATAAACAATCATCCGCATGAATTGGATATAAACATATTTATTTTGGGCAAGAAGCACTTGTTTAGAAATTGCTCTTATGATGTGACTTTTATTTAAGCTTCTGGATATCAAAATAGTTCATAATTATGGATAAAAATTGTTGGCAAAGATATTACTGCTTTATTACAATTCTTGTCCAATATCAATATGGTGCTATTATTTGATTATTGCTTTATCTTTTATTCTCTGATAATCAGGTATTGAAATTTGGAATCTTCTAATAGCAATTAGAGTTTTCTTCAAGATACCTGTCAACAGTGTGACAGTGGAAAATTGTGTTGCCTGTGTCTGAAATGCAATGTACAAATATCTTCAAAATGATGAATGCAGATTTATTAAATTACTGGTGATAAAATGACTTTGCTTCACTGAAATGATTCTAATACTAAATTTATATAATGAATTATTCACTCTTCTTTCCCTTTTGTTTTCTGCTCTAGTTTAGTGAGCAGGTTAATTAAGTGCTAATATTAAATTCACTAGAGTATACAAAAAAAAACACCCAGAAATAGCATCCACATGGTTGATTAAATGGCAAGGTAGATGGCTGGCCACGGTATTTAATTGGAGGCATGGGAACTGTTGGTTTCTTTGTGTAATCTGACCATCTGAATGTTGATTGTTTTCTAACAAGTGACCAAGGAAAAGAGGAAAATGGTAACATGGGAAAATAGCATTTGCTTATTTCACAAATAATTGATAAATAACCATTATGAATGTAATAATTACTTTACATTAGTGTTTGCAATGTGCAATTCATTGAAATATTTGTCTTGTGCCACACTCGACAAGAAAGGATTCTAGAAGCAAATAAGTTAGGGAAATGCTGCATTCTCTCTCAGAGATAATCAACAATGCATGTTAGCATTTTTTTTTAAAGATGGAGTCTTACTTTGTTGCCCAGGCTAGAGTATAGTGGCGTGATCTTGGCTTACTGCAACCTCCACCTTCCTGGTTCAAGTCATCCTTCTGCCTCAGCCTCCCAAATAGCTGGGATTACAGGCATACCCCACCATGCCCAGCTAATTTTTATATTATTAGTAGAGACAGGGTTTCGCCATATTGGCCAGGCTGGTCTCGAACTACTGACCTCAGGTGATCCACCTGCCTCAGCCTCTCAAAGTGCTGGGATTATAGGCGTGAGCCACCACACGGGCTGCATGTTAGCATTTTAAGGGATTTGATAAATCCTTTAGTTGGGAAGCCTGACATTTTTAAACCTAGAGGTCTCTATTTATTTTAAGCAGCTTTTTTTGTTGTTGTTTAGTAAATATTCAACCTAATCCCCAAATGTCTGCCCAACTTTTTTTTTTCTTATAAGAGGTGAAAAATAATGCTTATAATTTTTAAAGGGCAGAAATATTTTTGTTTTCAAAACCCAAGTTGAGGTATATGCCAAAAATAATTCAAAACTGGTTTTCAAACAAAAATTTTGATGGGAATGTTCACAGTGGCACTATTCACAGTAATCAAAAGGTAGAAACAATCCAAGTGTCTGTCAAGAAATGAATGGATAAAAATATGTGGTACATCTGTATAATGGAATATTATTGGTCCATAAAAAGCAATAAAGTTGTGATACATGTGATAATAAAGTTGTAATATAAATAAAGTCATGATACAGGATTGAACCTTGAAAACATGTTAAGTAAAAGAAGCCAGTAACCTAAACCATATAGTCTCTGATTTCATTGGTATAAAAACTCCAGAGTAGGCAAACCTATAGAGAGACAAGAAGTAAATTCATAGTTGTTTAGGTCTGGGGAGGTGGGAGGGTAGGGCTATGACAGCTAAAGGGTAAAGGATATCTTTTTTTGTGATGAAAATTTTGGAAAATTTGCTGTGGTGATAGTTGCGCATATCTGTGAATATACTAAAAAATATTGAATTGTATGTTTAAAACGTATGAATTGTATAGTATGTGAATTACATCTCAGTAAAGCTGATAAAAATGATAATCACCATTTGGTTAATACATAAATATCCATAAGTTCCTCTTCTTAAATATGAAGCACATTTTCTTAAAGGTAGGGATTATCCTGTTAAAGCTTCTCAGTATTTTATGATTTTCAGTTTAAATTATCAATAGCAATATTGTACACCTGAAAATTGGTACATCATATGATAGTATGGGCTATATGTGGATGGATATTTGTTCATATGTAGATATACATATTTTCAAGTGACCTGTTTTGGAGAAATATGTAAAGGTATTTAAAATTATATTACCAGCATACTTTCAAAAAGTTCTAGGGGAAATGTGAAGTAATATAAGTATTATATTACCCCTGACTTGTGGCAATTAAAATAAATGCCCCAATAGAAGACACTTGGGAGAACTTAGGTCTCAAGATTTTGTTACGAATGTTAAAGAAAGGCAAACTAATTTCTTATTTTGGTGTTTATTTAGGCTCTGTTCTCATTGGACCTTGAATCTTGGTTTCCTTCACTAGTTCTTCTTCTTTTCTTGGATCTCTTAACATTGGAGTGCTCCAGGGCTCAGTTGTTGGACCCATTCTCATTTCTGTCTGCAGATTCCCTTGGTCATCTTATCCAGTTTCATGGTTTTAAACATGTTTATGTTGATGACTCCATCATTTGTATCTCTAGACCAGACTTCTCTCTAGAGCTCCACATTTGTATAACCAACTTACCTACTCATTGTCTCTATTTGGATGTCTAATGGATAACTCACAGTTAACATTTCCCAAATTAAACTGATTTTGCTTCCAAATCCTGATTTATCCCATCCTTCCTTCTCAGTTAATGACTAATCCATCTTTTCTGTTTCTCCAGTTAAAATCTTTGAGTCACCTTGATTAATCTTCTTTCATATTTCAGGCATGCTAACCCTCTTAGGGCTTTTACACTGTTTCCCCTATCTGGAATGTTCTTCCCCTGATATGCATATGCTTGCCCCTGCCTCCTTCTAGCCGTTGTTCATATGTTACCTTCCTTCCTAGTGACAGCCACATCAACCACACCACTTGAAGTTGCAACTACTCAGAACCACTGATCCCCTGCCTACTCTTTTGTCTGTAAAACCACCATCTAATATACTATAAAATTTACTTACCTATCATGTTAGTGGTAAACTATCTTTCCCCACTAGAATGCGAGTTTCATGAGGGCAGAGATTTCTGACTAGTTTGTTCACTTTATGTGTTCACTGTGCCAGAATTTATGACCAGTACATAGTACAGGATTAGCACTCAATAAGTATTTGTTCAATAAGCAAATAATACTATGTCAGGAAATAGTTTGTGTTATTTTTAGTGACCCTAAAAGTGGCTCTTCATGTTTGGAAGTAGCTGATGTGGATTTACCAAAACAAAACACATCCTTTTATAAAGTGCATGATGTGTGTTTTCTGAATAGACTAATGTACAATTTATGAAAATCACCAAGCAGCTGTTGTTTAACAATATGCCCTCTTTATCCATAACCATTTCCAACTCTAAGTACCAACAAGTATTCTTTATCACTTTCTAAAAATATTTTGAATTTTTATATCTCCTCTAGTAGAAAAGCAGAAAGGACTTTAATTTCTAGATTTTTTTCTTCCTTCTTTTTTAAACACCTCCTCTAGAGTAAAATCAAGGATATTTTATATGAAAGTTTGGATTATAATAACATTTAATTATCACTCATATTTCACACTGAGTGTGTTTTTAAAAATTTTTTACAACTTTGTTCTCTTCTCAGGATTAACATCTCCGAAAATAGATCGTTTACAGCCTAGCAAAGAAAGCAAAATAATATATGTTCACAATTAGCACAAATTAATCTTGCTATGAGAATGTTAATTTCAGAATTTGAGATTTAAATGATTATTCTATTTAAATTGTCAACCTCAGAGTCTCATTAGCTTAAATTTTACATTTAATTTGTGAGGACAATGATGCCTCCTTTAGAACTGGCACATATACTCTAAGTTATGTGATGTCTAGTGGGAAACACTGGTTTAGGATTCCTTTGCCTAGGCCTTATTTTCAGCTGTTTCATTAACTTATTATGTGATCTTAGACTAATTATTTAATTTCTATGCCTCGGGATTTTTTAAATCTATTAATTCAGATAAATAATCCTTTTCTGTATATACCTTAGAGAAGGAGACATTAATGTGTGCTGGACAGAGCCCAGATTTTTGAGTCATAAAGATCTGGATTGAAATTCTGCCTCAGCCACTAACTAACTTTGTGGCTTTAGGGAAGTCAATGTCACTCATCCTTATTTCTGTTAACTGTAAAATGGCGATAAGACCTACTTTAAGAGGTTGTAAGAATTAGATAAATAATTCAAAAAGTAATTAGCATATGGCCAGCACAAATTTTGGTTCTCTGCCTGCTCTTTCTCTTCCACCTGCCTCTATCCTGGCTGTAAAATGTGGTTGGAGCATTACATTTTATATATGTATAAAGTGCCTGTCATTTAATGGGTGCTTAGTAACTGCTAATTCCATTGGCTGTGCTATAAGGCAATTGAGGTTACTAAATAAGGAAGGGTGAATACTATAATAGTGGGAAAGAAAATGAGGAAAATGACAAAGTAAAATTTAAAGGAAAACATGAGAACATAGTAAATATAATTATTACTATTTAACATAATAATGTATTGTTGGTTTGAGAGTGTTCAACTTCCCAAATGCCTAAAATATTTAATAAAGTCTATAAAGTCTATACATCATGGATAAGACCATTATCCTACTGAGCCCTACATTTTTGCAAAGGTTTCATAAGACAGATAATATGCACTCATAACTAAGAAACTGTTTAAATGATCAAATCCAGTACCTTGCCCAACAGGTTTAGCAATCACCACATTATCTGCTGCTAATTAGAATCAAGTGTATGGTATACAGGGCTCATTGACCTCTTTGGAAATAAGAATATTAGGGCAATAAATGGGTACCAGTTAATTTTAATAACTGAATGTATGCCTTCTTTTGCATGCATCCAAAGTGAAATGTATAGAGTATATGAATAATAAATATAAATGTTTGTTAATGCGCAGCATGACAAAATTTTAGAATAGGCCAATGAGCAAGTTCATTAATTATGGTCCTATTGTAGTAAGTATGTATTTTTGACACATCTTTCTTTGATGTGATTCAGTATTATTCATGGATGTGTGTTAAAGTGCTCCAAACAATATAGACCTTTTTTGAACTTCATAAAACTCACTTTCTTTTTTTGTTGTTGCCTTAAGTTGGAATCAGATGGATACATGTTTTTTTTTCTTTTTTGGGATTATAAAAGTAGTCCCATTTTTAAAGAAAAATTCACAAATATGACTTCATAAGATACATGCTGATTTAATATTTTTAACTAAATTTAAAAGTACAATAAGCAATTACATATCATTTGCTACAATTCCAGATCTGAGATTCAGGAGCTCTCTATTTGTGAAAATAAATTGATGTGACATATGAGAAATCCCCATTACCAAAAGGGAAATGAATAGGCGAAAAAATAGTTAAACCTAATAGGAAATATAAGACCTAAAATTTTGAGATTCTATTTTTTTTACTTTTGTGAAACGAATGCACAACTCACTTAAAGTAAATATATAGTCATTCATATTCAACTTCCTGAGCTGAAGTTACCAAAAAAGTGAAAGTAATAAATACTTGGCTCCTATTGTAAAATTGTAAATAAAACCAATTTTATGAAACTGGCTTTAATATTTTGATGTTCAGCTTAACAGTTCAGTTCAACAAACATTACTCTGGGCAATATACCATGGCGTTTAAGAACATGGGCATTGCAATTGAATAGACCTGGGTTTGGTTTCCCATACTAAAATTTACTTTCTGACTTTGAATGAGTTACTCAACAACTAATTGTCTTAATTTCTTCAATTGCATTATGTAGTTGGGCTCTCAGAGCCTACTTTGCAAGGATGTAGTAAGGATTCAATGGGAAAGTATGTGTGCCTGGCTATAGTAAGCACCCAGTAAATAGTAACTGCTAATACAAACTATGTTCCAGACTCTATATGCTGGTTATACAAAGATAAAAAAGGATATTATCTGTCATTGATCTTTGAGTGAGACATGACTGTAATGTAGCTGCCTTGCCAAAATACACATTCCAATCAGCCACATTACTGAGTTGTCTATATTGCACATATTATTAAAAAATATACTATACAAGTAATGCTAAATGAACTCTATATGTGTAAATGTTGACGAATGTGTGAGTTTTCTAGCCCTGATGCAAAATTCTTGGTGGGACATAAATTGGCTATGGTTTTTCATTACACAATACCCTTATAAAATGTATTTTAAGGAAATTCATTATACCCTTAACATTTTTAGAGTGAGATCAACATTTTTTAAAAAAATAAACTTTGCTTTGCTCTAAAGTGACTAACTTTAAAATAAAGTTCACATTTTGGAAAATAGGCACCTTTTTCTTGCTCATAAGCTTTGCATGAAAAACGTGCATGAGGCCAAAAGAGCATGCCTCAAGCATCTATAGGTTTATTGGTCATTCTGTGTCTATTTCTTTATAGATAAAAGAGCCCTCCAGAATGCAATCAAATATATAATGAATCACAAGAACACAACATGATTTATTTTCATGCAAAAGTGCATTTTCTTTAACAAAAGAAATGTTAACACACAAAATAACATTGTTATCTTATTGAGAGTCATGTACTACTTCCCAGAGGGAAGAACTTTTGGGGTACACCCTAGGCCCTAATTAGTTAAAGGATATTACCTATATACTAGATTATATGATAGATGGGCAAAAGATAGGTGCTTTTTATATCATCTGATCCCCTCATGCATTCATCAGCTGATAGAGCTATAAAAATACCATTAGAAAGATGCTAAGTCCTTCTTATGCACAACTTACAAAATTTAGTTTTCCAATTAATTTAGCATTTTATTCAGAAAGAGCTCTTTGTCAGTTATCAATATATGCTTACCAAATTCTGCTCAGAGCTCATAATGGCGACTCCCAAGGCTTAGCAAGGTTCTTCTGAATCAGAACATTCCTTTATGTCTAGTGTCATGTTTAAGTATGGACTATATTTTGATCCATTCTTTGTCAATTTGTTATTCCTGGATAGTGTATTAGGTGTGATTATCAGTAATGCATCTGTTCTTCTTGGGTGGCTTGTAAAGGGGTTCTGAAGGCAATTGCTAAAGAAAAGTTTGTGGGTTTTTTCTTTAAGTCTTCAACAACTCCAACGTTGCAAGAACATGTGCTTACCTCCCATGGCTACCACATTGAAAGGTTGTTTTCATTATTTACTTTGTTCATGGCAGAGAGGTTACAGAAATGAGGAAGTCTTAGCCCTGTCCTCAAGGATGTTGTAGTCTATTTGAGAAGATTAACAAGTCAACAAGTGCATATGTACAGTGTGGTGAGTGCTCTTATAGAAGAAAACACAGTACTGTGGAAACTCGGAGGAAAAGAACGTAACTAAGTTAGAGAAGCCTTTATAGATTGGCATAAACATATATTTGGATAGATAAGTTCTGAGATATACATGTCACATATACTACAGTGTCTATGTTTACAAGTCACATTTTGGCATCCTCTTGAGTGGATAAACCCTTAACTAAACATTCCAGATGTTAAAACAATATGAAATTGTTTTGTTTATTCCAAGGAATTCATGCAACCAGGTTCAGAAAGAAGGTTGAGCAACTTTATTTGGCTTCTCTCTTACAATTCCCTGAAGCCAAGCTAACTGGCTTAGTATACAATGAACAATGCATCAAGAAAATAGGGGTAAATTTCTAGAAGGAACAGAGGTATTCATTATTATGAGTATAAATATTTTTTCTCATATCAACTATTATCAACATGATACATGTTCTAATGTGGTCCTGATTTTTCTGGTAATGTGAATAATAAATTTAGTCACCCTAATCAATAAGCCTGCCAACATGGACACTGGCACATATAATATATATTTTTGTAGCAAAACTTAAAATCCCATTTTTTTTCCTTATCTATTTCTCTTTTTTGCACTTTCTTTGGGATGACTATTCTTCTTAGACAGTGAATTGAACAGCAGTGAGGAGGATAGAAGTTAGATTGGGTTCCAGATTGACAAAATTAGGCTATAGAAATCAAAAGGTATCCAGGGACAGTTATGCTGAAGACATATTGAAGGGATATTCTTTCTTTCTGCCCTGGGCCAATAGGTCCAATGGAATTAATTCAGTTGGCCAGCTATTTTTTTTTTTTTAAGTCATGTGGTTAAAATAGATACAAAGGAAAACTATGTTACCTTGAAAGCACTCTGTGGATAAAGCTTGTATTTTACAGAGTAGACATTGACTCTAGAGACGAGGAAAACCACAGTGATTTTTAATCATTAATTGTAATAACTCTTCAAATAATAAATAAGCAACATGGTGAAGTAATTTTTCCCTTCTTGCCATCATTACCTACAAAATCATAGATGTTTTGAAGTATATGATCGATTCATTACATATTTCTTGAAGGTCCGTTAGGTGCTATGTGCTAGAATATAGTGAAACACATGACAGATATAGTTTCTGTCCTCATGGAGCTTCAAGTCTGATAGGCAAGACAGATATTGCACCAGTAGTCTCAGATTTCCTTCTTTTCTTTTCTTTTTTTTTCAAGATAGGGTCTAGCTCTGTAGCCCAGGCTGGATTATGGTGTTGCAGTCATAGCTCACTGCAATCTTGAAGGGCTCAAATGATTCTCCTGCTTCAGCCTCCCAAGTAGCTAGGACTACAGACACTCACCACCATGCCTGAGTAATTACAGGTTTGATGACTGCTAGGGTATGGAAGTATAAAAGGGAGGTGCCTAATTTAACCTTGGAGCAAGTAGATGTGGCCATGTTGCGGAGCAGGTAAGCCTCCAAATTGGGGCCCAGCCCGAGAAGGTTTTTGACTTCACTTAGGAAAGAATTCAAGAGTGGGCCTGTGGTGGAAGAAAACGGTTGTATTGAGGCAGCAGTGTTTTAGCTCAGTGACTGCTCCTGCAGAGCAGAGCTACCCCATAGGCAGCATGTTGAGAATAGCAGCTCATGGCCAGTTCTGTAGTCATATTTACAGCCATTTTTAATTATATGCAAATTAAGGGGCAGTGGTTTACTCCGAAGTTTCTAGAAAAAGGGTAATAACTTCTGGATGTTGCCATGGTAATGGTAAACTGTCATGACATTGGTAGACATGTCTTGTGGGGAGGTACTTTCTGTGCCTCTTTCCTATTTTAGCCAGTCTTCAGTCTGGTCTGAAGTCTAGTCCTACCTCTTAGTCAGAGATTCACTTACATTGTGGCTTAGAGATGGGAAAGGCAGAGGAGAGAATAGCCAGCCTCTATTCTTAGTAATTGTTAGTATAGCCGAAATATGCCTCAAGGTCACTGGGATACTTTCTTCAGGAGGATATAAGGGAAGAACACTCCCTAGCTGTTTCATATGCATTACATGCAGATAGTCCTTCCTACGCTAGAGCTGGAAAGTCTGCTGTTCTTTACACCCCTCTGTCAAGTTAATAGAAATTCATTTCAGCTCCCCATTATATATATTATACTCCTCTCTCTCTCTCTCTCTCTCTCTATATATATATATATATATATGTAGATAAAGCGTATATATTATATATAGAGAGAGAATACGTATATATATGTATATATATAATATATATATTATACTCCCCATTCTTGGTATCTCCTAGAATTGTTTAACTTTGTAAAAGGATTAGCCCTTACTTATTTGGGAACTCTTTTAGGTATGTTCTCCAAGAATTCTACAACATTCTCAGACCCAATACAGTGTCTTTATCCTTCTTCCATTTGGTTTTAAAAGCTTCTTTCCCAGCAGGAAACACAAAGAGTTTAATTTGTATTCAGCCACTTCTATAGTTCATCCATTAAGAGTCTTCCATGCCGAATAATGCATTGTCAATAGTAATTAGATTTCCCTATTATTTAAAAATGACCAGAGAACATGACAATAATTTGGGAAAAAATGAAGGTGGTAACTGTTAAATCAACAGTATTTGTTTTGAAATGTACCCAAAATGATCCAAAGTTGCTTTCTGGGGTGAAAGAAAGTGTATAACAGAGTTGGAGATCAGTGCTTTTTTATTTTCTCCACAAGTATTCTATAGAAAACATGGTAAACTGTCTCTCAGGATATATTTGAGTGCTTGCCAAAATTCAAAAGAGTCTGATCTGTCCTGTTGTGATCAAGCCAAAGGGCATAGAGGATAGTCCCTCCTTTTCCTTCACTCACAGCTCTCACTGATTTGGCAGGTAAAGGGCACCCCTAGAATATGCTGAATTGAGGGAGATCTGAGTTCTAACGGTCCCAGCAGCACTACTGACTGACACTAATCCTGGGCAACTCACTTTCCTTCTCTGGGCCTCAGTTTCACCATCCATAAAAACAAGAGGGGCCAGGCGGAGTGCCTCAGGCCAGTAATCCCAGCACTTTGTGAGGCCGAGGCAGGTGGATCACTTGAGGTCAGGAGTTTGAGACCAGCCTGGCCAACATGGCAAAACACTGTCTCTCTCTCTCTCTATATATATATGTATGAACCAGGTGTGGTGGAACCCATCTGTAACCCCAGTTATGGGAGAGGCTGAGTCAGGAGAACTGCTTGAATCTGGGAGGTAGAGGTTACAGTGAACTGAGATGTGCCACTGCACTCCAGCCTGGGCAACAGAGTAAGACTGTCTCAAAAAGAAAAAAAGAAACAGAAAAACAAAACAAAACAAAACCAAGAGGATTCAACTGCAGTTTTGTGACTTTCTTCATAGCAGTAGGCATTCTACGGAGGCACCATTAGGAGAAATTCTGGTACCCAAGGGTTTGCTGCTGATGTACATGCTCTGCCCCTTTTTCTCAACAAGAGCAGCTCTGCTTTTCTCTGCTTTTGTGTTTTCACCTTCATATACAATATCATTTGACCAAAGAGGTTAATAGCTTTAAAAAATTGTAAACCATTGTATTAGATGATTTTTAAGAACTATGGTTCTTTTTCTGGCTTTACGTATCCTACTCTAAGGGGCTCTTATGCTGCTGGATAGTTGAGCATATCAGTTGATATGGGTGGAGGTGGCTTAGCTAGAAGGTGCTAAGAATATCCGTGAAGCCCTAAAGGGATATAATTTCCCCTTCTTGCATATATATTCGCTGCTGCTGAGTTGAGATATGACAATAATAAAACGTGGACTGTCCCCTTGGGTGTACCCAGAGGGGTTTCCCATGAATGATGTGAGCAGAGCTAACAGTCTAAGCCTGAAATGGTGTATGCTAAAGAGTGGAGGCACCAAGGGTGTCAAACACTGGTGCTGTCCACTTCTGTAGTGAGCTAGGAAATGCCTCAGGCCACATGTTCTTCTGAATGCAAAGTACCTGGAAGTAAAGGAGGAACCAGCCTTGGAAAGCTTTGAGTTTGTAGGGGAGTTGCCCTCTTGTCTTTGGATGGGATCAGGGCAGGGACACCCATGCTGAAGAACTACCTGAGGGCCAAAGGATTAAGAATCCTGGGGATTCAGAGAGAGGGAAGCAGATATTGCTTTCATGAACCCATTTCACCCGTGTAGAGTGTAATCAGATTTTGAGGGACTTCAAGATCCAATGAAACATCCCAGTTGCTTTTATTTGGGATTTTCACTATCAGAAACTGGCAATTTGGGAACTTGACTTTATGTTAGTTTTATTA
Organism: Aotus nancymaae; assembly: GCF_030222135.1. Lineage (NCBI taxonomy): Eukaryota > Metazoa > Chordata > Mammalia > Primates > Aotidae > Aotus > Aotus nancymaae. The sequence goes on along the minus strand of NW_026988415.1, from coordinate 42,547,298 downwards.
TTGCAATATTTTCTTTGGTTTCCCCTTCATTTTGCTAAAGTCTATTTTGAAAATATTATATCCTTTGTGATTTTCCAAGGGATATGAATTTCTTTCCAAGGCAGGTCTGTGGTCATTGGTGTGTGGCCTGTGTAATTGGTTGGTTTAAATGTTCTTCTGAGCTGGGCACTGTGGCTCATGCCTATAATTCCAGCACTTTGGGAGGCCAAGGCAGGAGAGGATCTCTTGAGCTCGAGTTAGACACAGCCTGGGCAACATAGTGAGACCTCATCTCTACTAAAAATAAAAATAAAAAATTATCTGGCCATGGTGGTGCATGCCTGTAGTCTCATCTACTCAGGAGGCTGAGGCTGGAGGATCGCTTGAGCCCAGAAGGTCAAGGCTGCAGTGAGCCATGATTGCTTCACTACATTCCAGCCTGAGGTGACAGAGTGGGACCCTGTCTCAAAATTGATAAATGAATGCTCTTCTGTCACTCTCTTGAAATTCTTAATAAGTTTAGAACAAAGGATCCTGGCTTTTCATTTTGTACCAGGTTCCACAAATTATGTAACCAGTCCTGGTCCTTGGTATCCATTTGTATCCTAATTTTACTAGGTTATATGGTCCATGAGTGGTACTAGGGAGGAAAATGGACAGAAAGGGAGCAATGTGCTTTGTTCTAGGCCCCAGGTATCCAGAGTGTCATTGAACCTGACTACCAGGTCAGAATGCCTAGAAATTGATATAGTCGTGGTATTTAGGACTAGGGGTTGGAATGTTAAGCTCCTGAGGCCTAGGCATAGACATTTCTGGTTTGCTGTTTAGGTAATTCATGTGTATCACATGTAGATTATTTTAAAGGTGCCTCATATGAGCTCTTTTGTAAACTTGGCCACAGAAGCAGGGCAGATGGAGTACTGGATGAGGATATATTGCTGCTACTAGATAAGAAAAGAGAACCCCTCTAGTAGCTTCCTACCACCCTGGAATGCCACACACAGTACAGGTTGGTAAGTGAATGCTGGCACATGCCTTGGTGTCCTCCTTAGGAGAGGTACTGATGCATTATCAAAATTATTTAACTACTATTGTTTATAGCCTTCTCATTAAGCCCTTAGGATAAGGACTAATATGATTTCAGTGCTGTGGCTTTCAGAGAGAAGAAATCTATCTCAGGGTTAGCAACCTGGAGATAAGTGCCAAGCTGATAGGCATGGCAGATTTAAGAGCCCATTTTACCTAGACATATTGACACCAATAGAGTTGTTAGTGATTGACCCATCATCACTAGGATACATATTGTAAAAAGTTCACCATGAGAAATATTTTGTCTTCTTTCTTTTCACAGGGTCTCCATGGATTTAGTAACGGGGGGGTGCTGGATTTATGGGGGCAGTCTGTGGTTGTAGGGAGTTTTAAGAGAAATTAACTTGCTAGTCAATAACCAGGGCTTTGCTGGTATATCTCCTGATCAGATGAAGAATTATCTCTTTTTTTTGGTCTGTTAAAAAAATATTCCAGAGAAAGCATGAACACCCTAACTCTCATGCTAGAGAAAAAGCTTTAAGAAGGGTAGTGCATGAGACTAGTGAAGCCTATTTGTGTTAGCCTTTGTTATTTGCAGCTTACATTGCCACATCTCAAAATGGGCTATCAGGTGTCTTCTTATTTCTAAGCTGGTTCTTACATTTAATACAAGTGGAGTTAGTATGTAGGTCTACTGCATGTACTGTTGGTGCTCAGGGACTTACAGTGGTCCCTTACCTTTTTTGAAATCAATCTTGTTCTGAGATGGGGGCACCCAGTTTGCAGCATTTCCCTCCTATAATCATTTAGAGTTATTGATTTGCAGTCAAAGAAATTAAAGTTGGAACACTTTTTTTTTTTTTATTGTACTTTAGGTTCTGGGGTACATGTGCAGATCATGCAGGATTGTTGCATAGGTACACACATGGCAATGTGGTTTGCTGCCTCCATCCCCCCGTCACCTACATCTGGCATTTCTCCCCATGTTATCCCTCCCTGACCTCCCCACCACCCCCCCCATTTTTTTTTTTATTGCTTTTTTCTTTCCTTAAGGGCTTGAGGGAAGGTGTTCTCTTTCCGGGTCCACAAGGGGGCGTAGTTTAAAGAGCAAGAAATTCCCAGAGCCATGCCCCCTCCCATCTCTCTCCATCCAGGAGATTTAATGGTTTATGTTTAAATTTCGCAGGCACGGGAAGAAACTAAGAGTCAATCACTCCAGCAGAAGTTCTAAGGAACGTCTTTCATTGGCCAGGGGTCTTAGAGAAGGTGGGGGTTCCTCCCAGGTTAAAAGTCCCCTTCTTCCACACCCCTTTGGACTCCATGTTTGGGTCCCCTTCCATAAACGCTCTCTCATGGAAGCTGCTTTCCATCTTCTAAACTCCATCTGTCTCTCTCCCTACCACTCAGTGTGGAAGCTGTCTTTCCTCTCCTGGATTCCATCTTTCTGGAAGCTCTCAATTCCCTACCACTCAGTGTGGAAGCTGTCTTTCCTCTCCTGGATTCCATCTTTCTGGAAGCTCTCAATTCCCTACCACTCAGTGTGGAAGCTGTCTTTCCTCTCCTGGATTCCATCTTTCTGGATTCTCTCACTCAGCGTGACAGGAGCTTTCCTTCTGGTTTTCCCCCTCTGGGAACCCTTCTCACTCAATGTGAGAATGGCTTTTCTTTCTCTCACTCAGTGTGAGAGTTAGCTGTTTCTCTCTCCTCCTTTTTCTCTCTCTGTTTTAAATAAATCACTTTCTAGAAACACTTTTGAGTCCAGCATTTACTGCACCCTGCGCTGTGGTCCCCTCTCTCATTCTTGAGAGGGCAGGAGACCAAGAACCTGGAAAAACGTCCTCTCAGGGGAGCCGAGGGCACCCTGAAACCCAATATAACAGGCTGTCAGGAAGATAAGCCCTTTTTCCAATATTATGTGTGCTTGTTTGACTTAGTGCGTAATTATTAAAGTTTTATCTGGCATTTGAGGGTACCAATTGGGGATCATGTCCCATTAACACAGTTGATCACGTGTGCCTTCAGCTGGTGATCATCCACAGCAAAGGGCTTTATCCCTCTACCTTATGATTTCATTCACTCTAGCTTGCTTAACCGTTGGGAAATCCCATATTATGCCTTCCCTTTATTTCCATTGTGCTCCCTGATCAGAATGACTTTCTCTGTTTTCTTTCTCTGTCCAAACCCATCCTTCACGTCTCTCTCACATGCCACTATCTCCATGAAGCCTTCTCTAAGGATTTTATCTCAAACTCATCATCCTGTGCTTGAAATTTTGTATGATTATTAAACTCTGTACCATAATATTTTACATTTAGTTATCCTGTACCTTGAAGTTCTTTTTCTCATTATTGCTCTAAGTCTTTGTAGCCATATAGCTCCTACTGGAAATACACTTATTTATTTTTTATCCTGGAGAGTACCTGCACCAGTTAATAAATATGTGATTGATTATTAAGTCAGTGAAAGGGTTCAATCCCTGATGGCTTCATTATGAATGTAAATGTTATCTGAGAAGAGCAGCATTTCACTCAAATTAGCTTGTGAGGTTAACTTAGAATAGAAAGCTGGGGAAGTCAATTGAAGAAAAAAAAAGGAAAGGAAAACTACCCAAGGTTTTGTCTAGAATAATCATCCAAAAATGATCATCCTTGTTTTAAGATGAGAAAACAGACAGAGAGAGGTTAACTGATTCGTACAGGATTACACAGCTAGTAAATAACAGAATGAAAACTTGAACCCAAATCCTTTGACTAAATGCTATGCTCTTCCCTACTGTGAATTATGTTACCCTGACAACTTTTGGTGGGTAGGTATGGGTTCTTTACATTTTCTGTGACATTCTTAAAATGCAGCATCCAGTAGAGTATGTGGAAGGGGAACAGGGAGGAAAAAGAAATAGCTATCCACTCACATAGAAATTCAAGTACTGGCTAATTTCAATATGTGAATCAAAACTGTAATGTTAAGACTGCCTCATTTCCTCCCTCATTCTTACAACTCCTCCCCTCTCCCCATTTTATTTCTCCTCTTCACATTCCACCTTCCCCCTCCTCCCTCCTCCCTCCAAGTGTCTAATTACAGTTTCACAAGAAAAATTACAGACTACCTACTGCAATATTCACACCTGGAATTTACATCAATTTTATGGAATCGAGCTCTGAGTGCCACTTTGTGTTGCATTCCCATAGCAACACCAAATCATAGACTAGGAGAAAGAAAAATCTGAGAACTCAGCATCTGCAGCTCCTGAATCTCATGTAGTTATGACTTGGTTCTTCCTTGACAAGTTGCCTATTTTTCTAACTTTGTTTTTGAAAAGCATACACAAATTAAAATGATCCCACTTCATATTTTGATTGCTTTGCATTTGAAAAATGCTTGAAAGGGTGTTGCTCTGTAGTAACAGATAAAAAAAAAGATATTTGGATGAGAGACAGAAGAGTAGATGGGAAAATGTTTGTAAACTCATCCTGAGAACTTCAGTCTCTCACACCTACTATAGTCAAAATCAAAGCAATCCCGGGGCCTCTGGCACATCCTTCTGCCTACAGTGGCCCTCCATTTGCTGACCTGTAGATTCAGAAGAAAGCAGCACCCAGAGGTCAAACATTGCTGCCTTGAAGTCGGATCACATTTGCACATTTCAGTTGACCTTCTGGATCCTGAGCCTTTGTCTGATTGTTTTGTGTCTTGTTTGACCAGAGATATGAATTTGATTTTCAGATTTGTCTGAGTTGCTGGATCCTTTGTTTCCATCCAGTCTGTGAAATGATATCTGTTTTTCTTCCCGTCATGTCTTGATACTAAAGGCTGGTACTGTTAGCATGACTTGGCTCTCCTTACCATGGGTAATATTTTTCCAGGTGAAGTCTCAGTTCAGTTGTCACCTCACTTTAGAGTTCTTCCCTGACCAATTTATATAAAGTAGCTACCTCTACCCCATTCCTCCAAGAACTCTCAGTTTCATTACTTTGTTTTATTTTCCATGGAATATATGATTATATTATACATTAACTGAGATTCTGTAATGTGTTTACTGTTTCAGTGCGTGATCTTCCCCATTGGAATGTAAGAGGAGCAGCCTAGTCTTCCTTATATTCAGCATTTTATTTTCAGTTCCTAGCACAGTGCCTGGCCCAAAATAGGTACTCAAAAAGTATTTGTTAGATGGATGAATGAATGAATGAATTCTGCAAGTGCTTATTGAACATCTGTCATGTGCTTAGCACATGATTACCCATTTTGGAAAATAGACACCACTGGCCTCCTGGAGAGTTTACCAGCAGAAATGCCAGATATTAAAAATCTAATGTGTACCATGTTTTTTGTTGCTTTCTCTCACTGTGGCCCTCACAGCAGAAGCAAATCAGGAACAGCTTTGGGCCTTCACGGGCTAAAATATTTCCAAGGTGCTCTTCAGAGCTGGACGGCTTAGTTTGGCTCACTTTTTTGTTTCTAGACACCTTGCTTTCTCCTAATTCACTGTTGGACAATTAAGTTATAAAAACATTGAGATAGTTAAGTCTGTCTCCTAATTTAGGCTCAAAATGATTTTGAAGGTAAGTAAATATACTTGGGAAATTGACAGCCAAGATTTCTGTTATGTGGAATCAAAGGTAAGGATTATTAATACAGTGAAGCTAAGTATACCTCTTCATGGTGACAGCTATTTTGGTAATTTTCTTTAGGTTTATTGACTTCTTTATTATAAGAAGCAATGAAAATCTTAAGGAGAAGTACTCATTGGCAAGAGAAAAAAAAATCGTTTGCCCCAAGTGCAGAGAACAGGAAACTCTAAATCAGCAGCTATTAATAATGACAACCACTACAAAAGACATTTAGTGCATAGCCTATGCTACACCAGGCACAATGCTAAATGTACTTACTCTAAGGAAAAGGAGGACACTTTAAGGCTGGAACTGAGAGAATTTTATTCTTTCTGTATGTCATTAAGAATTTCCTTTTCTGGGATAAGACACATCAATACCTCAGTGTAGGGACACTGTAAGGTACCTTTAAAAATACATTAGTTGTGCTTTTTAAATTGCTTCTCTCCACAAATCTGGGGTGACTCTTCTATCTCTGCCCCTCTCTTCATAATTCATTTACCTTCTCTGGGTCTGTACTTTCCCCATTTGGACAATGAGGCTGATGCTATGTGCTGTAATAGAAGCACTGGATGGTTGTTATCTCAATTGTTTCTGTCTGGTTAATAGTTTATACAAATGCTAGGCATTATTTTGGTCATTGTTAGTGGTCATCAGTATTTACCTGGGTTTCTTCATCGCTGAGAGGGGCTACTAGTAACCAGTTCTTCTCATTACATGTCTTTGCCTGACAGGATCAAAGAACTCATAGTCCTTGGGATCTCAGCAGTCAGATATCAAATAGTTTCCTCAATCAAGTAGTATTTTATTAGTGGTAACCATGGTATTTCAGAAGTGAGATCTGGATTTAAATGAGCTATGATAGAGTTATCCAGGTTTTAGTAGGGATTGGTTGAGCTTTCCTTTTAAACATCATAAAAATATATTATCTTCACATTATTTTGATTAGGAAAAATTTGAATAGTCTTAAGGTAGTAATTACTACTTACATTTGCTCTTCCAACCAAGGAGGTTTCAAAATAAATCTAGTTATTCATATGTAATCACATCTCACAAAGTAATGATATTTGCATAACAAGAAATAATTTCCTTCAGGTGAGTTGAGTATGTCCTACACACATCAGTATGTCATTATGGAAAACATTTTGACATCTAGGTATTTCTCATGGACATTAATCAAGTCAGTGTCCTCACCTGTCACCACAAATTAGAAGTCACCCCTAGATCTTGTTGTGCCCTAAGGACTAGTAAACAGATTCCATGCCCCAGACCCAAATACAATATTACCAGTATCTTTTACCTTCCTTGGCTCAGGTAGTATACGTCCTGAAATTGATGACAACTTTAAGTTTGAAATACCAGTTGGGTCAGAAGAGAAACAAAGTACCTCATTTTTTTTGACTCCTCCATGCTTCTTCCACCTCCATACAAGTATTTTTGACACCAAGTTTCTTTTAATCCTTCTTTAAGAAATTCTTCCTATAAGATTAAAAAATAAACAGAATACATTTCCAAACAACAAAACATAAAGGTAAATATCTTTTAAGTATGAAGGATTCATTTTCTGAATATACTATAACTTACTAATAGGATGTGGATGTCTGTGTGTGTGTGTGCGTGAGAGAGAGGGAGAGAGAGAGATTATGCAATCAGATACTACTTTTTATGGATCCGTTAGTAGTTCATAGGTACTTTTGATGACCTGTGAGATCCGATGGTGAGCACGTTGCTCAAAATTCATTGATCAATTGAGAATGAGCTTGAAAATTGCCCAGTAACTGCTTTTCAGAACTGATATCCATTTATATTCATTTATTTCAACTAATTCCTAAACAAAAGCTTTTGAGAAAGAAATCTCTTTTAGCTTTGCCTGAAAAATAAGTGTAATGGTTGACCTGTCATTTTATATTGTGTTACCTACCTTTATCATGGTACTACATTGTGCCAAGGATTTACTTCCTATGTACCCAAGAAAAATAAGAAATAGCTCTCTGCCCCTCTCTCTATCTTAATTAACATCGAAGACAAAAAAATACGATTTACAGATATTAGTTGGATTAGACAATATGGCATACTAGATGTCCTAGAAACCATTATGAACAAATGCCTAGAAATACTGAAAAACATATTTAAAAAGGCCTTTTTCCCTTTTTCTAAATCAGAGAAAGGGTTTTGCTCTATTGTTGCCCAAGCTGGAGTGCAGTGGTGCAACCATAACTTACTGCAACCTTGACTTCCTGGGCTCAAGTGATCCTCCTGCCTCAGCCTCCCATAGCACTGGGATTGCAGGTATGAGTCACCTTCCCAGCTGACAAACGTTTTATAAAACGCATTCCTGCTTTCATAAGAAACTCAGGGAAAACAGCCAGAAGCACCCCAAAGGAAGGACCTGCAAACCAAGGTAACAGTAAAGTTGCAGTTGCCCTTGGAATATTTTTCCATCTCAGTTATCTACCACCTTGGATTTTAGTGGGCTCATAAGGAACAGGAAATGAAGCCTTGTTTCTATACATGGTGTTGATTTGAGACAGTGATTGCCAGTTGAATCTCCCATCCACATATAAATCGTGGACTAAAAGGTATATATATATGGCCAATAATAAGGGGAAACTACAAGTATACTAGTTTGTCTTGGTCTGGGCTCTGTGAGGTAAAAATTGTGAAATGTGAAAACGTATATATGTAGTCTACCTTCATGTAAATAAGGATCTTAAATCTGCAACATCTCATATGATCCTGGAAACTTTCAGCAAAGAAATTAACTTAATGTAATTCCAGATTTGTGTCACCATAGGACTCTTGTATGATGCAAAGGTAAATTCTTTCTGAAGGATTTTATCTTAACAGGTTTTGCAGGATTCTTACACATAAAGCCCCCATGAACATAAATTCACAATCCAAAGTTATAAAACTGACACTCAAGGAGAGTCAGAAGAAACTACAGAACAGCAGCATTAGACCTTTAAGAACTTCAGATATTGAAATTATCAAATATTAGATTTAACATTTGTACTTAAAGTATAGAAATAAAAAATCAGAAACAAGGAGAAGATACAATAAAATGAAGAGGTATATTTTCAGAAATATCAAATGTATTTTACAGAAATGAAAAACTCAGTGGATGAATTAAATAAGATTGGGCATAAAGAAAGAATTAATGAGCTATAAAAAATATGTGAAGAAATTGTGAAGATGCAGTTCAGAGAGACAAACTCATGAAATATATAGCAAGCATGGAAAATAGAATGAGAAGATCTATCATATACCTAACTAGAGTTTCAAAAGTAAAGAAAAAGTAAGAATAGGAGAGAGATGATAATCAAATGAGGAAATGGCTGAGAATTTTCTAGAATTAATGAAAGGCATAGCTTCAGAGACAGGATGCATAATGTATATAATGCAGGAAAAAGAAATCATCACCTAGGTACATAATAATAAAACCACAGAACAGCAAAAGCAAGAAAGAATATAAATTTAAATAAATAACAGCCTCCATCTTCAAATGAAGTGAAGAAGAAGCTAAATGTAGAAAAAGTTTGGTAAGTAGAAAACATCAAGTAAATTGGAGAAAAAATCAGTAATCATAGTAATATAAATGGACAAATGTGACAAATTGAAAAAGTAATTGTTAGACTTTTAAAATATGCTATTCATATCTTTTGTAAAATATAGGGGCAGTGGAAAAACAAAAGGATGGATAAATATTTATTAGGCAAATATTAATGTACCCATTACATATTTTCAAAGCTATATTATATTTCAGATAAAATTGACCTTAAGGTTAAAAAAGCAGCATATTAGGAAAGAGAACTCTTACATAATGACTAAGAATTCAATTCACTAGGAAGTTCTAACAGTTCTGAGTTTGTATTTACTTAACAATACAGTTTCAAAATACATGAGGTAATAATTGACTGAATAACAGGAAGAATCACAGAAATTCATAATCATGGGGGCAGATTTTAATCCACTAGTCAAAGTAATGGATAAATTTAAAAGACAAAAAAAAAACAACAAACGTTGGTGTGAATATGGAATAGAGATCAACACATATTTGCAAATTTTAGACATTGTGAACCGTATGATCTCTCTTACAGCAAATGTTTGAGACCTTAATGGAGAAAATATAAGATTTTATTGAGTGATAATAGACTTAAATAAATGCAGATATAAAGCATGTTCATGGAAGACTCATTATGATAAAGGTGACAATTCTCTCCACTTAATCTATATATTCAATACAATTCCAATCAAAATCCCAACAGGATTTTGTGTGTTTTTTTTTTTGTTTTTATTGTGTGTGTGTGTGTAAGTAAAAATATAAGCTGATTCCAAAATGTATACAGAAGAAAAAACTCAGGATATCTAAGAAAATTTTTATGTAAGTGGGGAGAAGGGACATGGTTTATCAGATATCAAGGCAATGATATTAGTTAAGCTAGAGTAATTAAGCTATTTCTCTTACATAACAAATAGGCCAGTAGAATTCAATATAATATAGATCCAGGAGAAAGTCCTTTTCATATAGAAAAACTTAGTATTAGTTGGCACTGAAGATTAGTTGGGAAAGAGCAGGCTGTTCAATAAATGGCACCGGAATCACTGCTTAATACACATTTAAAAGGGGGTTATCTTGACCTCACACCATAGAAAAATACAAGTTCCAAGCATTGAAAAGACCTAAATGTATAAAGAACATCTTTAAAATGTTTAGAACAATATAAAAGAGATTAACTTTATGATATTAGAGTAGAAAAAGATTTATTTGAAAAGTTTTAAAATACAAAACAAAGGAAAATATTAACTCATTTTACTATATTAGAAGTAAAATATTCTGATCATAAAAAGCACCACTTAAAAATAAAAAAAAACACAGTGAAAAACCTGGGGGAAGATATTTGCAAGGCATAAAATTAATAATTAGAATGCATTCTAAAAAATGTTTTACTACTAATCAACAAAAGAAAGCAACTCAAGAGATAATTAGGCAAAGGTTATGAGTAGGCATAACCTCTCATAACTTCTCACAGAAGAGGAATTTCTTCTCCTATGTCCACAGGAGAGGCCTATAAACACAGGAATGGCCAATAATGAGGGAAAAGTTGTTTAATTTGATGTAATTAGAGACATCTAAATTACATCTAAAATTATATGAAATTTCTCCACCTGCCAGATTAGTATAAATTTAATGGCTGGCTATACTAAGCTTTCATGAAAGCATGTAGGAATGGACACTCTCATACACTAGTGTTTTTTTTTCTTTGTTTCCTTAAAGTATTTTTCCCTTATTATACAGTAGTTGTTGGTGGGAGTTTAAATTGGCACATTAACTGTTGAAGGAAATTTGTCAGTATCTAGTAAAATTGAAGATGGGAATATCCTACAAATTAGCAATTCCACTCCTAGATATATTTCCTAGAGAAACTCTTGCACATATACACCAAAATATATGTAAGATATGTAGAACTATATCTTGGTTTGTGAGAAAAAAAGACAACATTTAAACAATATACTTATTGATAGGGGAATGGAACAATAAATTATAGTGTTGTCATAAAATGAAACACTGAATAGTGAAAATAAATTAGAGCTAAATATTTCAACAAAATATTGATATAATTGATAACACAGCAAGTGAGCCCCAAAACTGGAGCTTACCCTGAGATAGTTGAAGCTTCACCCAGGAAAGAATTCAAGGGCGAGCAAGTGGTATTAGCAACTTTTGTTGAAATGGCAGTGTACGGCAGCAGCAGAGGTACTGCTCCTTGCAGAGTAGGGCTACTCCATAGGCAGTGTGCTCAGAGTAGTAGCTCAGGGCAGGGGCAGTACAGCAATCATATCTATACCCACGTTTAATTATATGCAAATTAAGATTATGCAGACGCTTCTAGAAAAGGGGTGGTAACTTCTGGGTTTTCTGGTCATTGCCATGGAAAGGGGTGCTAACTTCTGGGTGTTGCCATGGTAATGGTAAACTGACATGGCAGTGGTGGGCATGTCTCATGTAGACGTGCGTTTCCCTCTTCTATATTTCAGCTATTCTTCAATCTGGTCCAGTGTCAAGTGTCAAGTACTTCTTCCTACCTCATTCCCCCCTCAAAGATTAGATACTCCTCTTTAACCTTACCTGCGGAGTGCAGAAGTCCAACTTTGTAACTGCTTCCTGCTGAGTTTATGAGAATATGCCGTTCCTATCACCAGAGGAGCAAAAATATCCGGGTATCTGATCTAAGGGGTCCACAGGCAAAATGCTTTCACTCTCTGGGTCAGTAGATGGGATGGGTTGGAAGTCTTGTGGCAGCATTGTCCTTATCAAGAACTTTTGTAATATAGAAGACACAAACTTTATTAAGAAATTAAACAAGCAAAGGCCAAAGATTAGTAACAACAAGACAGCAATTAAAGGTCCTAGGAGTCCTAGGAGGCCGGGCATAATGTCTCATGCCTATAATCCCAGCACTTTGGGAGGCTGAGACAGGCAGATAACCTGAGGGCAGGAGTTCAAGACCAGCCTGGCCAACATTTTTAGTGAAACCCCATCTCTACTAAAAATTCAAAAATTAGCTGGGCATGGTGGGGCAGGGCTGTAATCCCAGCTACTTGGGAGGCTGAGACAGGAGAATTGCTTGAACCTAGGAGGCAGAGGAAAAACGGTGAGCTGAGATTGCACCACTGCACTCCAGCCTGAGTGACGGAGTGAGACTCTGTCTCAATAAATAAATAAATAAATAAGTAAAATAAAGGTCCTGGGAGAAGTAAAAACCAAGTGAGACTTCGGAAGGCAATTTTGATAGTCAACCTGATATAATTGGGGTCAGTGCCCTGGTTATATCTAGGTAAACAGGTAGCTTGCTTATAGATCTTTTGAATGTTAACCTTAACCTGTCCAGAGTTGTTTTTTGTTTTTTTTTTTGAGATGGAGTTTCACTCTTGTTACCCAGGCTGGAGTGCAATGGTGCGATCTCGGCTCACTGCAACCTCCGCCTCCTGGGTTCAGGCAATTCTCCTGCCTCAGCCTCCTGAGTAGCTGGGATTACAGGCACGTGCCACCATGCCCAGCTAATTTTTTGTATTTTTAGTAGAGACAGGGTTTCACCATGTTGACCAGGATGGTCTCGATCTCTTGACCTCTTGATCCATCTGCCTCGGCCTCCCAAAGTGCTGGGATTACAGGCGTGAGCCACTGTGCCCGGCCCAGAGTTGTTAATACATGAGCAGCAGGTTTTATTAGTAACTGCACGGACTTCACCTCATTCAGCTAGTAAGTAATCCAATACTTCTCTGTTATAGAGAACTACATTTGCCAGAGTTCAGGACTCAGATTATCTTTAGTCCCCGACCTGTGTTGGTGGCTAAATATTTCAGGATTTGAGTTAAGTTGTTTTAGGGTTGGCTCATGATAGGCAAAGCCACTCTAGACTGCCACTAGTCCTATTGTTGCCTTGATTCCTGCCAGAATTAACCCTATTGCTTGTTTAATTCTGGTATCCCTCCATCTTATAAGGTTATAGACTCTGACCCCTGGAGGCACAAGGGTGTCCAATGTACATTCACCCCGTGCTAAATTTTTGATATACAAATGAAAGCTACTTCTAAAAGAACAAGTGGCTCCCTGGGAAGTTGGGTGTGGTTATGGGGTGTGACTTTTTCCCACTCATGGCCACAAAAATGGGCCCAGTTGAGGCACACATCGAGGCCTTACAGGGTGTGAATGTCTATCCTTTGCTTCCAAATTGGCTCCACAGAAATATTCTTCTCTTGTTCCAATGGGGGTGGTCAAACAATCTTTGTTTTCCAGAAGGGTGCAGTACTCCTACCTTCCCAGATTAGGCAGTTGATTTCCCCTGCATGTTTTGATCCAAGAGAAGGCACCATACATGGGCTCCTCACTCTCAAGTGGAATCCCGCTTACCTTGCTGTGGCCTTGGGAACTTGGCAACTAGAGTTGGATCACAGCATTACAGGGCAACTTTCTCTTTTATGTCATTAACACAACACTGGGTGCAAAAGATAGAATCATTAGTGCACTGGGGGTATAGAATCCCAACTTCCCAGGTTCAGGTAATAGTGGTGGGGGAGTTCAGGTGGAATCTGTTAAGTAGGGGAGCATTCCACCTGACAAGTAGAAAGTTTTGGGTACTTTAGGGTTGCTATCATTAGTTAGGAGGTCTGGAGAGATGGCTGTGAGATTTTATGAATAGGCCAGAAGATGGAACTCTCTATCGTGGGAATGTTGATAAATCCAGCAACCATAAAGATGATTTCCTGATGCTACAATTTTTGAAATATTTTCTATAGAGTTTTGTTCCCACTCATACTGGATTAGAGTAATTTGGAGAGCAAACAGGATTAACAGTGACAGGATGGTATCCAGTTGGGCTTTAGAGTGGCCTCTACACCCAACAAGAACAAAAGAGATGTTTCCCCAGAGGAGGTACTGGCTAAAGAAATAGAAAAGAAGCATTGTAGTCAAGAAGAGAAAAATTAATGCTACTGTTTCCACCCACAGCATCATGTTACCACTTCTGGCTGAGTGTTGTTTCTTTTAAATAGATAGTAGAAGTCTTCCAAAGGCTTACAGAAGTAGGACATGGTGCCCTCTCTTTGTGCCTGTGACTCATAAGAAACAGGTTTAATCCTTTATAGGTGTACTCAAGTAGTTATTTCCTGACATTTAAATGGTGGGAGTATTTAACAATACCCAGTAGGGCCCTTTCAGTTTGGTTGTAATTTACTCTCAGAGGATCCTTCTTTTTGGTTTTTAGTAAGACTAAGTCTTGTTGTGGGAGGCAATAATTTATTTCCATATTCTCGAAGAGGCTTGTGAATCTAGCCTAAATTTTAAACAGGGCATAGTGAGGTGTATCTAACTCCCTGTTACCAGTCATGGCCTGAGTTAGTTTTTAAGTTTCTTTGGAATTCCCTTTGCTCAAGGGACTTACAGTCAAAAGACTTATAGCCAATTAAACATTCTTGGCCAGATAGGAATGGTGGTGGTCAGGTACTCATCAGCACTTAGAACCCGTTTAAGCAATATGAGTCAAAAACTAAAAGCCAAAAATGAGATTATATCAAGAGAAACCAAGAGCATAGAATGAAACTATATTGGGTGAGAACACTGCTCCCACAGACCTCTAAGACAAAATACTTTAGCATCTGGTCACAATAATAGAACCAGAAGAGAAAAACTCATAGGAACTGACATAAAAGCCAAAGGAGAGAGTTACATGAGCTCACTGAGAAGCTTTCAAAGGAATTAGATTACAGAATTGAAAACTTTCTGGTAATTTAGCAAATTAATACCTTAAGAAAATTTTGTTTTACAATATAGACCATTTTTAAAGAGTCTATTGTAAACAATTTTCTTTTAGTTACAGTTAGCATAGTCATACACACAAAAAATGTATTTTATAAATTCCCCTTCATGAACCTTATTATGACTTACACAGATCATCTACAACATGCTGTCCCTTCTGACTTGTCCTATACTATCTCTTTCTTAAATACCCAGTCATTTCATTCTAGGACAATAATTTACTATAGAGAATCTTTTTGATACAAAATTACTCCTTTTTGAGTATCCTTTCTTGCAAAAAATACGTTTTCTGCCAATAACATTTTTTACATATCTCTTTTTTACTCACTGATTCCCTCATATTTTGAACCTTCCTTTTAATAATTTTCAAATTATACAAAAATTATTCTTTTTTTCTAGTAAAGAATACATTTCTTTGGCACATTTTATATAAACCTAGGAAGCAAGAAGTCCTTAACTACTCACTAGACATTGGCATTCTATAGATGAGAACCATTCCACAATTTTAAGATATTAAACCACACAAAAAGCTCATTGTTTAAGCACCTATTCCATTCACATGTATTTAACTTTTTTACTTTTAATAGCAAGAACCAAGATCCAATGAAAAGGTAGTCACCATTTAAACCCATTTTAACCATTTTAAAGACTACGAACATCAGTGATAGCTAAAAATCTTAAAGTTAAATTTTATAAGACACAATATTCTCTTCAAATGAATAAGTTTAGACTAATCATGTTTAATTTATGAGCACTCTTTTATCAGTCAATTTGATAGCATGCTAAATATAATACACATTATAAAACCTGTATATATAAACACATCACATAAAACGACATATACAAAGCAATTGGATTCAAGATATTTACAAAATTGGGACTTATCTGTATGGCCAAATTTTGTTGGCCCAAATAGGTTTATAAGACAGGAAGAGGCAGGGAAGAGGATCCCATAGCATCAAATAAGGAAGGGAGCTGGGGAAACTGCATTGCTCAGACGGAAAGCCTAGAGTCCCTAAGCCACCAGAGAAATCACCCAGTAGTGGAGACACTGAAGAAAAGTGTTCAAGCAGCTGCTTGTCTGCCACTGTGGGAAGCTGTCCATCAGGTCAAGGGCCAAGACCCTTAGTAAACTTACTTTGACAAGGCAGCTCTCTGGGGCTAGCAGAAGTTTAGCTCTGGTATTAACGGGAAGCTATTTTTCTCTCACTGGGGACAGTTAGGACATTCTTATTGCCAATGGTCCTTTTGCTTGCAGTAGGCACACTGATTCTGGCCCAGGGGCCTGCAAGTTGGGGGTTCTTCTCCGGGCATTCCAGCCACCGATCTTGGGACACTTTCTTGAGATGGGTAACACTGAGGAGGCAGGGGGATTAAAGCATTTGCTAATAATTGCATTTTTTGCCTGTTTCTTTTTTTTTTCTTCCACCTCTTTTGCCCTGTCCCTATTTTTGTAAACTTTAAAGGCCATAGTTAAGAGTTGGCTTCTAGAAGTTCGAGGTTTCTTTGCTGCTTTTTGTAGCTTCTTTCTAATGACAGGAGCAGATTGAGTAATAAAATTCATACCCAGGAGAGCTTGCCCTTCTGGGGAGTCTGGGTCTGCATGTGTATACTTCCTGAGTGCCTCAACTAAATGACCCTGAAACAGAGCAGGGTTTTCAACTTTCCCTGAGTTATTTCTCTAATCTTGTTATAATTGACTGGGTTAACCACATACTTTTCCCACCACTTTTTTCCTACAGCACGACTAAAAGACAACAATGTTTGATGACATGCTAAACAAAATACACATTGTAATCACTATATATACACTTAAACACATCAAATAAAATGACCTATACAAGACAACTGGATTCAAGTTATTTACAAAATTGGAACATGACAAGTTATTTGTAAGTCATGACAAGTTAAATCAAAGAACATGGTAAACTTAACAAACGGCTCTATAAACATTTTTGGATTCTTTGTAAATTGGCCAAATTTGTCTTTGTATAAAGCCAAATCACACAAAGAAAATGGTATGTGTACCCCAAGCGTTTTCTTATTTTCATTAGCTATCTCCTGCAACAGATGTAGATTTGACTTTAGGATCCCTAATATGGGGCCCCTCTCCAGGTGGTACTGGTTGGGCCTATTTTCCTAGGCAGTGTGGAGTATAGCGGGGAATAGTTGGATAAGTGAGTCGGGGGAGGGGGGTGGTGGCTGATGACCTTAGGGTGAAATCCTTTGTTAGAGAACTGGTGGGACTCCTCTCAGAATTGGGGGACTGAGGAGACTCCAGGGAGGGCATAGGCTTTCTTGGGGGAACAGCTAGGAGGGGATCCCTTAGGCATCTGGCTTTCTGGTGCCTGGAAATAACATCAACCAGTAAAGGGCCATAGAAGCCTGTACATAAGGGACCTCCTCCCATTTTCCTCCTCTATTTTTTTTTTTACCGATTAACTCGTCGTAAAATATCATTATAATGTATAGGACCATGCTTAGGCAAAATCTGTTTGCTTTCTAATTTGTATTGAACCCAAATTGTGCTGCAATAGAAAATGAGTTTCTTTTTCTTTAAGCTGAATTTGAAATTGGTCGAATAGCTTAAAAGATACCTTAGTGGTGAGTCCTCTGGGATGCTCATCATTGTCTCCATGACTAATAAGGATTTTATTGGACACAGAACTTTTTCTAAGTCTGATGAGAGAAAAAACAACTGGGCTGTTATTCTTTCTCACTTTTAGATTTCTACTTGCTATCTAAGTATAGGTAGCAAGGTGTTATAAAAGTTGATTCTAAGTATTTGCCAGTAAATACAATATGACAAAAGAAGTATTTTTATTAAGTGAAGTTCAGGATATTTCTTCTAAACTTATTGCTGTTCCTCAAATAAAGTGACAATAGGAAAAGAAACTGCTGTTACAGAAAATGGTAACTCTTAGGGCAGAAAATAGGAAAAGACAAGACAAAGATTCCTCTAGTGTGGGCCTCCAACCCATAATACCGGAAGGAATGTCAATGCCAAAAACCCTGGAACATCCAGGGGTGGCCAACAATTCTGAATGCTGAAAACCTGGAATATCTGAGTATCAAGGCAACAGGTGTTTCTACACCAAATGCCAGAAAACCTCAGAGTATTCAGGGGCTCTCCAAATGCCAAAAACCCCAGAATATCTGTGGGGCAGCCAACAGTGAACCGCAAAGGCCTGGTTAGGGCCACAGAACAATGTGACTCTGGCATCCCTCAGTAAACACAATGGGGGCCTCTCCTAACCAACTGTCCTGCCTTAAACAATTGCCAATGGAGTCAAAGCAAAAAAAGACTGCAAACAAAACATACGTTTTAGGACTGAAAGTAAAATGGCTAGTGGAGCAATAAAATTGAGTCAGAAGAGAAAGGACTTGGTGAAGGAGTGACAAGGATGTGTTTCCAGACACTCAATTAATGGGTGACTTTTAACTGACAACTTAGCTAAAGTCTTTTATTCCCTAACTTATCTGATATTGTGGGGACGAGGTCAGAGGGGGCACTCACCCATTCACAGTAGCCAAAATTGTGCTGACTGATTTTCCACATGGGACTTGGATGAGGATCTTCTCCAGGATCCTTCAACTTAGATTGACTCAGCTGTCACACATGAGGCGCCAGTGCAGGGACTGGTGACCTGCCAGCCTACTGGTCAGAGCAGCATGTCCCATACAAGGCAGTACTGCTGTGGTTGCTTGCCCATTCACTTGGCTCCACTGCCCACTGGGAAAGATGATAGCTCTGGAAAGAGCCTTTGGTTAGTGTTACAGCTCTGTAGTGTTAGCAGCTCTTTATTGTTACATCCTCAGGGTTATAGCTCTGCAGCTTTTGGTTGCCATCTCACCATATCTTGCCAATTGCTGCCTCTCCACTGATTGCTGATTGACACCATCTCCACCGTCTCACCATCTTACCTCTCCACCAATTTCTATTTCTGCTGTCTCACTCACTCTCACTTGCTGTCTTTGTCCCTTTGTTGGTCACCAGATGACACCGGGTAGGTGAGCTCCAAAACTGGGGCTTAGCTTGGAAGGTTCTTGGCTTCACCAAGGAAGGAATTCAAGGGCAAGCTGGTGGTGTTAGACAGCAACTTCTATTGAAGTAGCGACATACAGCAGCAGCAGAGATACTGCTCCTTGCAGAACAAGGTTACCCCATTAGCAGTGTGCGAGAGTAGTAACTCAGGGGCAGTTCTGCAGTTATATCTGTATCTACTTTTTATTATATGCAAATTAAGGGGTAGATTATGCAGAAGTTTCTATAAAAGAGGTGGTATCTTTCAGCTCATTGGATTGTGGCCATGGAAAGAGGTGATAACTTCTAGGTGTTGCTACGGCAATGGTAAACTGACATGGCACTTGTGGGCATGTCTTATGGAGAGATCCTTTCACTTTTTCCCTGTTTCAGCTAGTCTTCAGTCTGGTCCAGAGCCCAAGCCCCACCTCTGGAGTCAAGTCCCACCTCCTACCTCATAATGAGCCAAGAAAAGCAAGGTACCATTTGAAATGTGCAGAGTAGTTCCATTTCTACAATGTTTAAATACATATAAAACAATGTTATAAATTGATGTTACTTCTACATACGTATGCATCTTTAAAAGAATGCAAGAGAATGATAAACACCTAAATCAAAATAGTGGTTACCTAATGGTGTGGGAGTAGGAATGAGCATGCAAGAGTGGAGGAGTACACAAAGGGCTTCAACTATATTGGTAATATTTCTAAGCTACTTATGTTTCATGGGTGTTCATTATATGAGTATTCATCTTTTTGAATGTTTATAATATTTCATAATATGTCAAAAGTAGCATACTATGTCTCCTATGCTCTATACTCGCTTTTCCTCCTGAACCTCTATTTAATTATCAAACTCTGAGAGTATTCTCATTGATGGTGGAACACTACAATATCACTACTATCATTCGACTTAGTTCTGAATGTATCAGTTAATACAATTAGATGAAAGAAAGAAAAGTAAAATATGTAAAAACAAAAAGAAGAGGCACAATAATCATTATTTGCAAATGTTATTACATATCTGGAAAATCCAAGAGGACTAACTGGAAATTATTATAATTGTATAAGTATATATCTGTAGAAATATAGAAAATATAACAACAGATTTCATGCATAAAAGCCACTAAAACCTAGCAATATAAACTTAGGAAATTTATAGAAACTATATGAAGAAAAAATATATTTTTATTTATTTTTTTCTTTCTATGATACTTGAATCAAGATGAAAAAACTTTATTGAGGAACATGAATAGATGGAGAGAAATATCCTGTTTTGGGATAGAAAGACAATAGTGAAAAGGCATTAAAATGTAATATAATCCCAATTAAAATACCAAGGGAACTTTGGACTAGGAATAGTGATTTTGAAGTACATATAAAACATGAAAATAAATGTGAGAATAGCTAGGAAAATTATGAAAAAGTGATAAATAAGGATTAACTTTACAATATATATTCTAAGCTGCTGTAATTAAAGATGCAGGAGTAGGAAGACAGATCAAAGAAACAGGTTTTTTTATTCTAGAAATAGACTCAAACACACATATAGAATTCAAGGGCCATATTAAAATAGAAAAAAACATGTTAAAATTGGCTATAGCGTAAAAAGTAAAGGTAATTTCCTATCTCATTATAACAAAATTAATTCCAGAAAGCCCCTATATTTGAAATTATGTGAGTGAAACTCTAAAAGTATTAGAAGTAAACATGGTCATGGGGAGATGGGGGAAGGGGGATCTTCACATAAAATGCCTAAGATGCAAAATCTAGAAACTCTAGTGGAAAATATTAATAAATGTCACTATATAAATTAAAAAATTCTATCTAGAACAAATATAATGAAAAGGGAAATTCTGGGAAATATTTTGCAATGCATGACAGATAAAAGTTTGATAATTTATTGTGAATCAATACAAGATCATTCAATAAAAAAGACAAGATATGAATAAGCAATTTACTAAAGGAGAAATATAAATGGATTATAAATATAGGAAACAATCATCAGTTACATTTATGAATAAATGCAGATTAGAATGAGTGGCAAATGGTAAATTTTGATAGTTAACAGTGTTGGTAAGTTAACAGATAACATAGAAGCAAATCCATTTTTAGAAATTTGTCATACTGATAAGTGGTTCTCAGTCTGAAGTGAATTTGCCCCTAAAGAGACATTTGGCAATGTCTGGAGACGTTTTTGATAATCACAACTGGTACATGTGTTACTAGAATCTAGTGGATGGAAGCCAGAGATGCTGCCAAACATTCTGCAATGCACAGGTCAACCCCCTAAAACAAAGAATTATCTGGCCAAAAATGTCAATTGTACCAAGGTTGATAAATCCTGTTACAGATATACGTGTGTGCAGATGCATGTTTAAGGGTGCTTATTGCTGCTCTGTTTGTAAAAGCAAAGCATTGGAAGCGACCTAAATATCTATCAGTATGGGTCTAGTTAACTAAAATATGACGCATCCACAAAGGGCTTTTATATAGTTTATTTTTTAAAATAAGGTAGATAGATGCTGAGAAGAATATGTTTACAAAAGACATGAATAAAAATATCAGGATTCAGACTAGTGTATGCAATATGTCTCCATTTGTGAAATAGAAAAAAAATACATGAAAATATACATGTATGCATATATGTGTGACAATCTGCAAGTACGCTCAAGAAACAGAGAATGGTCACCTCTGGGTAATGAATTTTTTGGGTGGAAGACTCATTTTTTATTATGTTATTTTTTGTATTATTTGAAATTCTACTTTATGAAAGTATTATTTTCACATTCTTTAAGAAACCAAGCCTGATATTATCACTCCAACTTACCTTTGCAAGCTTTAACTCTTTTTTTTTTTTTTGAGACGGAGTTTCGTTCTTGTTACCCAGGCTGGAGTGCAATGGCACGATCTCGGCTCACCGCAACCTCCGCCTCCTGGGTTCAGGCAATTCTCCTGCCTCAGCCTCCAATAGAAGACACACTCTGTGTAAAGTGGGCCAAGTCATTTTTTTAATTTTGTGTCCTTTACCTACAAAGGTATTCTGCCAATTCTCGTTTTTGCCTTCTAAACTCCTCTAAGTGGTTGTGGGTGTCTGGCTTTTCATCTAGGTTTTTAAACCCATTTCATTCTTCTATATGTTTGTTTTTGTACCAGTAACATGCTGTTTTGGTTACAAAACAAACTAGCCTTGTAGTATAGTTTGAAGTTGGGTAGTGTGATGCCTCTGGCTTTGTTCTTTTTGCTTAGGATTGCTTTGGCTATTTGGACCATTTTATGTTTCCATATGAATTTTAGAATAGTTTTTTTTCTGTGAAAAATGTCATTGGTAGTTTCATAGGAGTATCATTGAATCTGTAAATTGCTTTGGGCAATGTGACCATTTTAACAATATTGATTCTTCCTATCCATGAGCATGGAATGTTTTTTTCATTTGTTTGTGTCATCTCTGGTTTCTTCCAGCAGTGTTTTGTAGCTTCCCTTGTAGAGATCTTTCACCTTCCTGGTTACCTGTATTCCAATGTATTGTTGTGTGTGTGTGTGCTCTTGTGTAAATGGGATTGTCTTCTTTTTTTCTTTCCAACTGTTATTATTATATGGGTAAATTGTGTATTCTGGGGGTTTGGTATACAAATAATTTTGTCACCCAGGTAATCAGCATAATACCTGATAGGTAGTTTTTCAGTCCTCACTCTCCTCCTATGCTTCACCCTCAAGTAGGCCCTGGTGTCTATTGTTCTCTTCTTTGTATCTATGTATATTACATGTTTAGGTGTGTGTTCTTGAGTTGACTCTCAGCTTACACATTGTTGGTATATAGAAATGTTACTAATTTTTTTTACATTGATACTGTATCCTGAAACTTTGCTGAAGTTGTTTATCAGATCTAGGAGCTTTTCGGCAAAGACTAGGGGGTTTTCTAGGTATAAAAATAATATCATCTATCAAGAGTGAAAGTCTGATTTCCTCTCTTCCTGTTTGGATGTCTTTTATTTCTTCCTCTTGCCTGATTTCTCTGACTAGGACTTCTAGTAATATATTGAATAAGAGTGGTGAGAGTGGGCATCTTTGTCTTGTTCTGATTCTCAAGGGGAATACTTCCAGCTTTTGCCCACTCAGTAGGATGTTGGCTGTGGATTTGTCATAGATTGCTCTTATTATTTTGAGTTCTGTTCCTTCAATGCCTAATTTGTTGAGGTTTTTTTTAACATGAAAGGATGTTGGCTTTTATTGAAAGCCTTGTATGCATCTATTAATATAATCATGTAGATTTGGCTTTAGTTCTGTTTATGTGATGAATCATATTTACAGGTTTGTATGCTGAATCAACCTTCCAAATACAGCATGTTCTCACTTAAAAGGCAGAGCTAAACATTGTATACTTTTACAATGAATACAAAAAAAGGGAACAATAGACGCTGGAGCCTACTTGAAGGTAGAAGGTGAGAGGAGGGTAAAAATAAAAAAACTACCTATCAGACACTATGTTTATTACCTGGGTGATGAAATAACCTGTACGCCAAACCCCTGTGATATGCAATTTATCCATGTAAGAAACCTGCACATGTACCCAATGAACCTGAAAGGTAGAAAGAAAAAAATAATCACATGGTTCCTGTTCATTAATACCCCTTATAATCTTCTGTTTTTCTCTTACATAAGTGATCAGTATACACATTTTCATGTGTATAAAAAAATAAAGCAAAATCCATCAAGGTAAGTCCCATCTCAAAGATAATTTTCTATACTGAGTCTTCCCTCATCCTCTCAATCACTTGGAAGTACTCATTTATAGACACACAACCCCCATACCCTGTGCTATAGTGATTTATGTGCTTTTTTACTTTGTTCATACCTCCATATCAAAACCCACATTAGATTGTGAGTTTTTTTGAGGGAAAAATCATATCTTATTCATCTTTGAACCTGTTTTATAGTATGTAGCAAAGTGCCTGAGGCATAATCATTGGTCAATAAATATTTGTTAGGCTGACTTGAATTGAATAAAGATTTATAATATACAGGCAAATATAAATGGGTAAACAATAAACAGAAAGCAAACAAAAAAAACGACAGAATTAGTTCAGTTTGTTGGTAACCTAAACTCTGTTGTTTAGTGCTTTTTAACCTATACATTTAACTATTGTTAAAAATGTATTGTTAAATGTATACTGCATTTTCTGAACAGAAACCAACTGTGTATACTGTAATATACCTATGTTGTGTTTTTGCGTTTCCCTTAACAAAAGCCTTTCAATTCTTATATATCAATTCCACTAAAATTGTAATTGCTACTTTTAAGTCTCAGTCATTTTTCATATGTCTCACTGAGGAAAGTGCTATTTGTTTTTATTTTACATGTGATGCATAATTGTACAAGCACATGAGACACTTCTTTTATCATCTCTAGCCTCTATGTTTCTTGACTGTTTCATTTTACTACTGAAATCCAGCATTTCAGATATTCATGAGGCTGAAACATGTTCATAATTATCACATTTCCCATTTCTTTGGGAGTAACATGATACATAGTAGAGAAACTCACTATTTCTTAGGGCATGCTTTGTCATCTGTTTTATACATCCCATGATAAGGTCAAATTATGGTTGGAGTTTGTTATGCAATTAAGAATTTTTGATCCTTTGAACCATTATACATTGTCCAAAAATGTTTTCATCAGATTGAGACTTGGTTGGAGGTGTGAATATTGAATCTTACCATTTTCTAGTCTTTCTGAGTAATTTAATAGACTCTCCCAATATATTTGATATTTGTTTCTAAATCAGAATTTGGTTTATTTGTCACAGTAGCTTTCATTTCTTTACTAGAGGGGAAAAGTATTCTGCAGTATCAAATATTTTATACACACACACACACACACACACACACACACACACACACACACATACATACATATAACATTTTCTCTTCCTCACACAATTCTAGCTTGTAGTAAAAATGGGCCATGTTTTTTTTATCCCCCTGTGAAGCAGTATTATGACATTGGCCACTCATTCAACAGTGGTTACTGTTCTTCCTTGTGTGTGCAGTTGTTTAAATGCAACCTTATCTCTCAGCGCAATTTCATCCCAATGATTAGAAAGTTAGCGAGGTTACTTTCTATTGATAATGCTCTGGCTATATAGCCATTTTACTTGTTTCCAAATTTATAATCACTTTGGCAAGCATAGATGTAAAATTTTAGGAACCTCTGGCCTTTTTACAGGTATTTTCCTTGGCAAGAGCCCCACTGAGTTGGCAATCTAGTAACCTACGTTGTGAGGGCACATCATAAAAGGAACACCAACATCTAGAATTAACTTTTGGCTTTTCAGATGGAAGACAAGGATATAAGAACCAGGTGTTGCTGTGATTACCTTTAGTATTTGAGGTAGTTGTAATGTTTATTCTATTTCAACTTTGGGTAAATTTAAGGAGGCAGGGGAAAGATAATTAGTTTATAATTTAAAAACATAAAACCAATGTAAGAAAATCTGCCATAGTTCATTATAGTGTCCAGATTAAGATTTTTCAGTCTCTTTCAGCATAATTTATGAGCCCAGAGTTAATCACACATGGGATTTTCAAAATATTTAATTAAGAAAAAAATACAAACAAGTACTTTGGTGAAAATATGGCCCACAGTAATTCCATTATCTCCACTGTTAAACCTTCCCACTAGCTGCTATTTTATTCATCTGTTCTTATGTGTTATCTTGCTAGATGCCATGTGAGGAGCCCACTAAGGTAGAATGAAACCTAATCTTTGCCTTCAAGCTAGCTCTAGAGACAGTAATTAATATGGAAACAAGTGCTCCATTGTGTGATTCAGACAAATATGTTGGGAGATAGAGTTTCAAATGGACTGGGGTCATCAGAGCAGGTCATATGGAGTAAATAGGACTCAAAGGGTGGATTTCACCATTACTATTTCAAACATAGTAGTGTAGAATTATGGTAATCATGGGTTGGGGATTCTATTTTACATTAAGGTCAAATAAATTTTCTCAGGTTATAGAAGATAATTCAACCTAAAAATATGTATCAAAAGAGAGCATGAATGCAGATAAATTTTAAGGTGTTTTTGTTGTTACTGGAAAGCAACAGAGTGAGGATGAACGTGATCTCTTGCTATTTTTTACTTGTTAGGGACTAAATAAAAAAGAGAATGACTAAAACTGACTGCAAAAAATAAGAATAAAAATGATAATAAAATTACAACTGATATTTAAGTGAACATTGATGAAAACTTACCATATTATTTAAAGCATGCTATTAAAAAGCAAATTCGCTTAGCTGTTCTTCATTTATGTTTATAAAAGATTGGATGTTTTTAGTAGAGATGTTTTTAGTAGAGATGGGGTTTCACCATGTTGGTCAGACTGGTCTCAAACTCTTTGGCCACCTGTGATCTGCCACTTCAGCCTACCAAGGTGCTGGGATTATAGGCGTGAGCCACCACACCCAGCCTGTTTGTCTCATTTTAAATAGATATGAGTATTTTCAGATAGTAATAATCAAATAGCAAAGTCTCTCCTATCAAATTTTTTAATTGACAAAAAGAAATGTTAGAAGGACCCCATTAATGCTGCACAGCTAAATTGAATAAGTACACATCTGGTTATAGAGATTATACATGTTGGGTATGAGTGGGTGGTTTGTTCCAAACTGTTACTGTTCTCACAGATGTCCGTTTGTAATTACTGCCTCTTGTCAGAAAGATTCTACCCACTTGGATTTCCCAGAATTCAGTGAAGGGAGTCAGAATGGAGAAAGTGAAGGAGATTTGGTCTTGGTGATAAAAAGACAAGTAATATATACATTTTTCCCCTTAAAACACATTTCCCAGAATAAGTGAAGAATTTAATGAATGCCTTTGCAGCTATCAAATATTTGTCTTTTCCTGAGATCCAGATGCATTACATTTACAAACTACTGTATTATCTGTGCCTGTATTTCATTGTTGGCATTTTTTTTGCTAGAAACTCATGGTATATAGAAGGAAATAAAAAGCTTATAGTAGATCCCCAATACTGGTCTTACACATTCAAGCCAATCCATCAGTTTTATATTACTCAATGTCACCCATTTGCCTTTTTGACATCTTTGCTCACAATATTTTCTTCCCTTGCTATTTGTCCTTCAGAGTTCTGCTCAAATTCTACCTCTTCTCTAAAACTTTTCCAGTTTATCTCATATTCCTTTTCCATTTCTCTGAATGTCTCTGTAGCAATGAGGGCTCAATTATATGTGATTTTACATTGGTCTCTAAATTCTTACCCTGATTTTCTTTACTATCCTGACTGCTCCTCCAGGAATGGGCATTTCTCTAACTTCAGTTTCTCTCTATATACAATGAGGGTGATAATATAACCATGTTAAAGGCTTGTTTGGAGGATTAAATGAGATAAACCATGTTAACCCTGTATAGCGCAGAGTCTGGCACACATCAAGTATTCAATTAACTATATTGTTATTATGTACTCTAAAGGCTCAGTAATTAATAGCTTGATTAAGTTTTCTCTCAAGTCTGCATTCTAAGAGACATAATTTTTTGTCTGCTAGAAATAGCCTCAGAGTGTGTCTACAGAAGAACAACTAGTTAAATATTGAAAATAGAGTTAACTAGTTGCTTTCTCTAGATGCCACCAAAAACTAATTTGTCTTAATTACCTGAGTGAAATAATTGATTGTTTAGGTATAATGGCATCAGAATGTGCATAATACATAAATTTTCACCAAGAATTACTGCTAAGTAATATAAGTTGAATAAAGTCATGCCCATGAGGCATTTAGATAGGATTGCCACTTGACTCATAAAACAACCATTTTGACAGGCTTTAAGAGAATTTTTTTCTGACTTCATCAATTGATTCTGTAAGTTGATTAAATTGCATGGGATTTTGTGTATAGAAACACCTTCGATCTTTTTTGGTCCTGCCCTGATTTTTTTAAGTACCAAATATATGGACCAATACTTACTCTTCTTAAACTCCTGTTGTGAGGAATTTTCCAGTTTCAACAAAACGTTAAGACATGACATGGAATGCACATGCAGTGTCTGCCTCACAGGCACTAACATTAATACAATGCATTTTGCTTGGCAAATCAGCACCATCTTAATAGAGGCCTTGTTACCTGTATTCTCCTATATAGTGATCTCTGCATTCCCATTTTCTCACATTTTGGTGGTAAAAAATACATTCCATTTTGCAGTGGGCTTCACTGACTATCCAGACAATAAGCACAAAATTGTCTCAGCCTGTGTGCAAATATCTTACTCAGCAGTCAGGGCTACTCAGGGGGATGTCCCTTTTAGCACAGGAAGTAGCATTCCAGGTTTCTGAAAAGGCCAAGGGAGAGCAAAGCTTTGTTGAGAATGTGACTCAGTGTGATACAAGCTTCTGGCATATACCCAAGGTAGTGGCAGTACTTATTTATTTAGAATTTATACACTGATTTCTTTCAGAAGGCTTTGAGGTCGTTTATAAGTTGTGCATAATATAAAAAAACAAAACCGACAAGGAACATTTAGGGCTTAAAACAGAATAAAAACCATTCTGTTAATGAGTACAGCTATGTTACTTCCAACTATGGAACTGTTCCTTACTTTTTTAATCAGTGAGGGGTTTTCTTGCTTTGTGCTTTTTAGCAAATTAAGCCTTAAATGGAATTTTTCAGGCACTCTTTATTGTTGGCAAGGTCACTGGTAGTCTCTGAGATTTTGTGCCTCCTGCCTCCCTACTGCCCAGGAAGGCTGCCCTCCTGCATTGTAGTTTCCTCCCAAACAGGGTGCTTGGGGACCCAGATGGCCCTCACTGAGTTACACAAATCAGCCCTTAGCTGCTTTGTGACAGCAAGTACAAATGGGTATGATGTGAGTATGTGCTTCCCAGTAAATCATTCATTATCTGCATGATGTGTCTTTCCCTAGGCAATAGGTATGGTAGCATAGCTCCATCAAGTAAAGCATGTCTGATAAATTTTGTGGACTGTTAATGGAAATTTTCTGTGTTTTTCTTTCTAAATGCTTAGTTTATCTTGTCAACGAAAAGCGTAGCACAAATGACTTTGCTAACATCTATGAAGCTCTAAGACCAAGCTCTGATTTTAAAGGTTTGGGAAAGTGATTTGTATTAAGTCTTTAGTCTTCCAGAGTGAAGAGTTAAAGTTTTCATAGTTTTGGCTTTACTGGTTTTCTGCTGTAAAACCAGTAAAGCCATCTGCTGTGGTATGGAGACATTTGCTGCAGGGATACATGCCTTAGCAAATTTTTTTCATCACTGTCACATCAAGTCAGCATTTTTTGCATCTTTCAGTTCTGATAAACTGTTTCTGAATTGACAGCTGTCATCAAGATGCTTACATAGCAATTTAAGGTTAGTCTAATTGACAAAGGTTAAATTTTCTACTTGCTCACTAAACTAAGAAATTGGCGATGGTTTGTAGTTGGGAGCAAATGCCTTGTTATGTATAAATGAATTATGGAACACTGTAGTTTCTATTGCATCTTAATAGAACTAGATGTAGTATCTTATTTCTAAATGTATCAAAGATTGAATTCACAGTAACTCTAGAGTTTATTTTATTATGGCATTATTGATAGGAAGGCGCCAATATATAGACTTTGCCATCTTTTGTTAGCACATGATATCTAATCTCATTCTAGTTAAGCCTTGAATGCCCAAGAAGGCACTATCACAATATTTCTGCTTGAAATAATTTTGTTTTACTTTTTATTGTGCTTTCATTGAAGCCTGTGTTTTTAAATTTAAAAACATGCACTCCACACGTATTAAGATGCTTTTTAAGATGTTTTAGAAACTGTGCATCCAACAGATTCACTGATTAAGTAATGCTACCCTTTCTTTACATATGCAATTTTTCACTGAATATGGACATGTACTTTTCTAATCTACAAACATCCGAACTATGTGATGGTATAGGAACTGCTGATGCTATTTGTACTCACTTAAGGTAGTAAAGAGGCTTATTTAGAGCTGATCACAAAATGAGTTTTCATAAAGTGAATTACATTTCTCATTTTATTACTTTATTATCTTTTTTATATATGGATATCTCATCTCAGCTATATTAACACAGTGAACAACTGGTGGACAAGGTATGTGTATATCCTCCCCCAGAAAATCTGGTAACCTTTGAGAAATGGAGTGCATAAGAAATGTAGTACGTAAGTATTTGCTCTTTCACTCATTCCCTTGTGGTTAATTTCAGTGTAGGCATACTGGGGTACACATCTTGAGCCTGGCCAGCAAATAAGGCATAGGGTTTGGCCATTCTTATTATGTTCTTGGCATCTAATACTCTAACATCATTATGCTTTCCCCTATAATGATTCATCTTTCTTATAAAGCTGCACTTCTAGTCCCAAAGAGAGACTGAAGGAGTGTAGATGGCCCAACTTACCCTTATAACTGGGAGACCAACTCAGATTGCATTGTTTGTACCTGCTGCTAGAAGTAAACAGCATGTCAAGGAGAGTAAAGAATCATATTTTTGGCAAGGATAATTCTTATTAAATATTTTTTCCAGTTTGAATTTTCTTTCTGTGCTTCTGTGGCAACTTTTGCTCCCTTGTACTATATCTTCTCATAGGATAGCTATCATTGCTATTCTTTACATTCATACAGTCCTCTAATGCCCAATATTTGAAATGTTTTAAGTTTAGGAGGGAAAATGGATAGATGATTATATTCCTTCATCAAAACATGGTTTCCTATTTGAATATCCTCTCTATTCTCTGGATTTTAGATATCAACTCCAAAATTAGTTTTAACCATCTCTGTAACTATAAAAGCACAATAAAAAGTAAAACAAAATTATTTCCAAACCATTTCAGATTAGTTATTTGAAATCATTATGTCATGGCACCATTTCTCTTTTATTTTCTTCATCTCTTTCATTATATGTATATATAACACACATACATATATACATAAATTAGACTCCACTGCCGTACTTACCTATTTTCTTGCATCTTCTTCTTGCTTTTAATAAGCTGTAAGCATTGCTTATGTTCTCTTATTCCAGTTCCTGTTTCAGGTGGCTAATTTACTTCTCTTTGTTTTCTGCAAAGGAGTTAGAAACACTTTGGCTCTTGTCTATCATTTGTGTTGCCCTCAGTCATAGTTGTTCTAGATGTTGTTGACAAGGCAATGATAATCCCTATTAAATTCTACCTCTTACATCACCAAAATCTATGTTATTGGCTAGACAAATAGGGCCGATTTGTATCTTTTCACTCATAATAGAAAGGTTTGATGACTTCTCCATGTATAACGACTCATCAGCAAACACTATGAAAATCTGGAATAATATATTTCCTTGTGTGGTGTAAAAGTCACAGGAAAGTGTTAAATTTGGCTTGGCTAGTGGGAGATTCTTCCTCATTTGTATCATGCAAATAAAACTCCGTAACATTTTACAAATCACATATCCACCCTCTCTCTCCCTTCGGGATGGGGTTGGAGGGCTATGTTTTTAACAATGGTAGCATTGTTTTTGATACAAAGAAAGGCAGTTCAAAATAACACTGAAACAATTCTACATTCACGCTTCTTCTTCTTTACAAGGCATCTGACAGGAAAAGTATCAATAATATGCTAATCTCTACAGCAAATCATGAGATACAGGACATCTTGCAAAAGAATATAAGGTGACTTGAGGAGTATAAAGGTAATCTTGTAATTCTTTTGAAAACTCTTTGAAAGCACTAAAACACCAATGGCCCAAGAGAGAAGGAAGACCTTTAAAACATATTGCATATTATTATTCAATAAGGCAAATGCATTATTTGATACCTTCTTTGGGGTCAGTAGCAGTTGAAAGACCTGTGTTGCAAAATTATATTTAAAGGTCAACAGCTGTTTTATTACTACAGATGGAACCTACTCCTGAAGATGTTTAAACACTTTTTTAAAAAATAGAAATTGTGATTACTGTAGGGATGCTTGTCTATCCCTATAGAATTTTTAGGGTCTATTGGATAAGAAATACTTTAGTAAGGATATTTGGCCTTATTAACCGTAGTAAAGTTTGATGTAAGAAATCATAAGGTGATTAAATGCATGACAATTGGCTTGAAATTCAACTTACTAGTAGGAGATACTAGGACATAACTTTCCCCTGCAGATTTGAAGGAATGATAATGCTAGAGAGCATTAAGTAGTGAGAATGCTTACTACTCATATACCTTCTTACTGTCTCTCCCTAAGACCTCGAACATTTCAAGTCTCTAGACACACTACTTTTGGCCCTATTCAATGTATTACTAGATATGTACAAAATAGTAATATATTAGTACATTTAAGTTATTAACCAAGGCAAAGGAAAATTCTATACTGTGCATGTCAGAGGCTCAGTGCTCAAGGTATTAGGCAAGTTACATGAGTTCCTCAAAGGGAAATTCAGAGGAGAGGGTTGCACAGTAGCCAGAGGAAGGTCAAGAGTCTTAAAATCAGGTCCCAACAGAAAGTTGAGATAATAAGCACAATGCAGATAGGGGCCAGAAGGCCTTTCAAAGAATGGACAGAATGCCAGACGTCTACCTTCCAAGTGATGGGAGATAGGAGGGCTGTCTAGAGGGGCACTAATGCTAATGAATTGGGTCTAGACTGTTCACACTGTATTTACATTAATGTGTCAAGGCTGCATCTATTAGGAACTCAAAAAATTAGTCTCTAAGTTAGAATTTCAAGGGTTTTCACTGCCTTTGTTGCATCTTTTTAGCCAACATTTATTGAGTACCTACTTTGAGCCAGGTACTCAGACAGGCTCTAGGGAATGCAGAAATTTATAAAATAGGGTCCCTGCCTACCAGGAGCTCACAGTATTGTGGGGAAGACAACTAAGAAAACCTACAATTATAAAAGCATGCTGTGATAAAATTATTCAGTAAGGGCTAAGGGAGAGTAAAAGGAATACCTGCATTATATGTAGGTATCAGTTATTGGTCATATGTGAGCAAAACCAAGAATGATCTTAGAAGGAGATGTCACTGAAGTTGAATCTTTAAAAATAAGGAGATTTGGACAGGTGGATGAGGAGGCCAGGAAGGCATTCAAATTAGCAGGAAAAACATGTACTAAGGCATTGAGGGAGGCAAATGTGGCTTCTTGAAAGAGCCATAGGTAGGCCAGTTTAGCTAAAAATGAGAGTGGAAGGGAAGAGATTGCAGAAGATGATGCTAGAAATTTAAGCAAGGACCAGATCGTGAATGGTCTTTGTAGGCCATAGTAGAGACTGAATGTTACTCTGGAAACAGCAGGAAATTACTGAAGGATACTAAATAGAGAGTGACATAATCAGATTTGCATTTTAGAAGAAAAGCATACTGGCAGCTGTGTAATAAGTACACAGCTGTGTGATAAGCAAGGGAGTTAAAGGAGTACAGGAGAGGTACACAGAGAGGTACACCTAAGTCAGTTAATAACTGACAGGTTAAATAAGCCCTTACACCTGGCACTTGCATTTGTGAAATGCAGAGTTATTTACTTTGAACTCCTTATCTCTCCAGAATTTTGAGTGCTTCTTACTTTAGAAGAGTTCAAGACATTTACCAGGATGCGATGGTTGAAGGACAGTGATTTCAGACATAGCCATAGTTTATAGCTGCATAAAGTAGTTGGAGGGCTACCAGGATGCAGGGACAATTTTCCTACCATAATGAGAATGACATCAAGGAAGACATTGGCCTCCAACATGGCCCTTATGGCTCTTTCGGAGGTGGAATCCTGACTTTTCACACCACCAGCAATGTCATTAGGGAAAACCAAGACTTTGACGTATCTCTTTGGGCCCTATCTACTGAATACAAGTGTTTGAGATTTAACTTCTTTCATTCAAAGAATGAAAAAGGCCACAAAATCCAAACAACTTTTCAAGTTCCCTTTAAAATTGGTTTACAATTATATCAACATCAGGGCCTCTCCTAGGTCAAGCAATATTGTTCAATGATTTAGCTTGAGAAAGAATAGGGAGAACTTAATTTTTGATTTTCAGTTTCTCTTGAGTTACATTAGTAACACAGCTACATTAGTACCCACAGTTTCCTTTGGAAGTGAAATAAAAAATCAGCATTACCTGTTTTGAATTGTGATCGGGCAGCTGAGCACCTACCTTGACATTGCAAGTCAAGCAGAGTTGCTTGAAAGGAAAGAAAAGTTACACTGATTTTGCGCATTGTTTTTTTTTTTTTTCATTGCCTAATGCTGGCTGACCAAAATGTATTCAGCAGAGAGAGTCGGGAAATTGATTTTATTGAAATTGATAAGTAAAACATATATAAATTAGTAATTACAAAACATAAAATGTTTCTTATAGGTTAGGCATCTTTATGCATGAGTCTGACATTAATTGTCTCTAATGATGGTGCCGAATTGATTCTCCTATTAATATTTTGCAAGTTCAGTTGTTATTGGCACCCTCTGTGAGTGTCAACAGTTCACATGCAAAGAAATGAGAACATATTAAGCTTATGTATACAAGCCAATATTTTTATCAAGGAACTACAATGTTGCTGAAGACAAAGCTAGTCTGAAGAGTAAAGGAAAACTGCTAATCAATCTTTGGTTGTGCACTATTATTTAAGAGGGAATATTTAACTTAAATTTTGCTTGTTATTAAGCTCAGAGTTTGGTTTTCAATTGTAATTTAATTGCATAACTTCTGGTGTTTGGTTGCCTTTCATCTTGATGATGTTATATTCACTGAAGCTTTCAAAGAAGTACAGATAGGAATTAAGTCTTCCCATCCCCAAGTCAACATTTATTAAATTTTTATGTTATACCAGGAACCATACTAACTACTTTCATGGAGAATATTTTATTGAATCTTCACTAAACAGACCTATGAGACAAGTAGAATTTACATATAAGTAATCCAAACTCCAGAATCATGGAATAGTATGTCCAAAATCTCACAGCTGTTAAGTAATAGAGCCATGATCTAAACAGGCTGAATGAGTCTAGAGACCTCACTCTTAACCACTATGCTATACTGTATTGCCGTTTGTTTTTAGCCAAAGCTGAGAATATCACCAAATAAGAGGATTACTACCATTATGAACAGGTATTCTAGCTTCAGAGCCAAATTTTTAGGTACATTAAAATGCTCAATCCCTTTCTACCCTATGATCCAACTTCCACTTCTACTTAATTACCAAAGAGAAATGAAAAGAAAGATATGTCTACAGAAAGACTTGCTAATGAATGTTCATTGCTACTTTATTTATAGTAGCCCCAAATTGGAAACAATTCAAATTTCTATCAACAAGTGAATGGATTATATTCATATAATAGAATAGCACTCAACAGTTAAAATAGGTGAGTTGCTGATCTACACAACATGGATGAATTTCACAGACTTAATGATGAGTGAAAGAACCAGGCACAGCCAAGTACATACTGTATGAACCCATTTATATTAAATTCAAGAATAGGAAAAACTAAATGCTGGTGAAAAAAAAATCAGAACAGTGATTACTTCTGGAGAGGAATCGATTGAAAAGGGTACAGAGTAACTTTCTGGGGTGATGGAAATATCATTTAACTTGATTGTGATGTGAGACACACAGGTTTATGCGTTTGTAAAAACCCATTGAACTATATACTTAAGATTTGTCCATTTCATTCTTTATAAATTATATCTAAATAAAAATATAAAATAAGAAAAAGAATAAGGGCAAAGTTTGACCCTTAAAATAACTTTTACAGAGTCCAAATGGGTAAAGCATATCTAGTTCATTATCAGGCCAAGAATCCAGCTTTAAGGTCATCCACTCTGAGGAGGCTGGTATGAGGTTTTGAGAATGCACAATGGAATTGATTGAATGTGCCTAGCCACATGGTTCTAAGAGTTTTGACCAAAAAGCCATGAGAACAAGATATCAGGGCCCAGGCTGATCCCCAAGGAAATTACTGTGAGCTCCTTGAGGGAAGACCCAGAGTTTTTCATACACTAGGAGGTTTTGACACACTAAGAGACTTGCAAGAATAAAGTGAGCAGAAAGATCCAGTCAGCTGGCTGTGATGACAGATGTACAGGACCTGGGTATTTCAGACTCCCAAATAGAAGAGGGCCATGGAAGCAAGCTGGGAGGCTCCAAAAATGCTACTACCAATTTTCCGAAAGTAGTCAAGGCTTTGGGCTTGAACAAAATGTTAAAATAAGTGCTTCTGTTTTCTCTGTCTAAAGTAACCTGTCCCAGCTATTCACATAGCTTGCTTCTTCATTCTATTCAGGTCTCTGCTCAAATGACAGCTTCTCAGAGAGTCCTTCCTTGACTACTGTGTCTAAAATAATCATCTTTACCCTCATCATCACAGTCTGTCATCTTACCATGCTTTGTTCTTCTTCATAGCCCTTATAGTATGCTATATAGTTTTTTTATCTGTTCTTTGTTTCTAGTCATTCTTTGTTTCTAGTTACTTTTTTTTTCTTTCTTACCTAGTTACTCTTTGGTGTATAATATAAGCACCCTAAGAGCTACGACTTTGTCTGTTTTTCTCACTATCCTCAGTACCTAGGAAAGTGACTGGCAGCTGTTTAATAAATTGCTATGAAAAGTAACATATTAGTAAGACTTACTGGATGAAATAAAATGCTCCAGGTCTATCCCAGTGAGAGCAGAACCTGTCTCTTACATGGCATAAAAGTGTGATTACTTGTACCTAGAGTTACTATATGATACTCAGAAACATTGGTCTGTTTCATAAAACGCACCCATTGTAACTAATAAAGCAGGCAATGATCAAGAAAATGCAAGTAAAGGCCTGGCTACCAGGCTGAATTGAGTTGCCTTTAGTTGTAGTTTCACCTGGGCTATGGAGTTCAAATAGTCTCAAGAGCAAAGGCACAGGCTCCAATTTATCTTTATGATAGAAAGTGCAGAAAGTGCGACTTTTTTATGTGTTGACGTCTGTCAGAGCTAGTCTCCTTTCATTCTAAAAGAGATCAATCCTTCATGTGATAGAGGATTATCCTCTTTGCCACCCATAAGCTGGCTTTGATCCCTCTTATCTCTTTTCCTGAAAGGGTGTCGCCATTTTACCATTTATCTAGCAACCTGCAGTGTTCCAAACAAGGCACTATTTTAATTTAAATAGAGTCATACGTACTCAGCCACTCACATATGTGGCTATTTTAGTGGCTTGAACCTTTTTAGATTTTCCAAAATGAAATATCCAAATATCAGATTCTTAATTTAGGATAGTAAAAGAAGGAAGTTAGGCTATCAGTACAATACTTAGTTTTATGCTTTTTTTCCCTTTATCAGAGTCATTCCCGAAACATAACAGGTTTAGTTTTTTTTCAAAGTGGGAACTTTAGTTTTCTCAATAAGGAAGTATATATTGAGGTTCAGGCCTACTGGCCTCAATGCCAGTGTGAGTCAGTTCATCTTACTTACGCTCAGCAAACATATAATGAAGTCTTGCTGCATGCTATGCACTGTGCTAGATAAAAAGATTAAAAAAACAGATCAATGCAGCCTCTGCCCTCATGAGAATATTATCCATAAGTATGTACCAAGTATTCAGAAGTATCATGAGTAATATAAATGAGGATATGCAGGGTACCATGGGTACAAACATCATGGAGAAAATAGTCTATAGGTTCAAGAAACACTTCCCTGCAGAGGCAGTAATTAAGCTGAGACTGGCAAGATAATTGGAAATTAGCCATGGACAGACTGAAAATGGTTATCGTTTTTCACACTAAGTGAACACATCTTCTTTGATTCTAGCATACATGCTAGCATACAGTTATGCCAAAGCCCACTGGCTCTTTTTCATAAGTAGACAACAAAGAACTGGATACAGAGAGAATATTATGCTTTGAATAAATTTATTCAATCATTTAACACATGGTTGTTAAGTGCTTACTATGTGCCAGACACTGTGGTAGGCCCTAAGAATAGGTCAATAAGGCAGATGAGGCATTTGAGATCAAAGAACTTACATCTAATGGAAGGTGAGAGACAAGAGAATAATATACAAGAAAATATCACTTTGGGAGGCTGAGGCGGGTGGATCATGAGGTCAAGAGATCGAGACCATCCTGGTCAACATGGTGAAACCCCGTCTCTACTAAAAATACAAAAAATTAGTTGGGCACGGTGGCGCGTGCCTGTAATCCCAGCTACTCAGGAGGCTGAGGCAGGAGAATTGCCTGAACCCAGGAGGCGGAGGTTGCGGTGAGCCGAGATCGCACCATTGCACTCCAGCCTGGGTAACAAGAGTGAAACTCCGTCTCAAAAAAAAAAAAAAAGAAAAAAGAAAACATTAGGTCCCAATAAAAATTAAAACTGAAGTAGAAAAAGACTGGGGGTTTCCTTTTAATTAGGTAGGAGGTGACATTTATGCTGAGACATAAATTAAAGAGCCAGACAAGTGAGTATTCGTGAACCAACACCCCAGGAAGATATAGCATCAAGCGTAAAAACCTAAGGAAGCAAACATTTTTCAAGCTGGAAGGACAGATAGGCCACTATTATTGGAGCATAGTGGACAAGGGAAAAGAGTAGATAGAGATGAGGTAGCTAGGAGTCAGTTCATGTGTAATTTTGTGAACTTAGGGAAGTGTTTGGACTTTATGCTAAGTGGGAAGGGAATCCCTTAGAATTTCACTGTCCAATATGGTAGCAACTACTCACATGTGGACATTGAGCATTTAATATGTGGGTAGTCCAAATTGACATGTACCAAAGATTTAGTATGGAAATCAGAATGTAAAATGTCTCATGAATAAGTTTTTAAGGACTACATATTAAAATGGCAATATTTTGGATATATTAGGATAAACAATATAGATTAGTATTGGGTTAAACAAAATTGCTTAATTTTACCTGCTTCTCTGTACTTTAAAAGTGTGGGTATTAGAAAGTTTAAAGTTACATTAGTGGCTCTTATTTGTGTTTTACATTACATGGTCTGTTGGATAACACTACCATATTAGGTTTCAAGCAAATAAGTG
Source organism: Aotus nancymaae (assembly GCF_030222135.1). Lineage (NCBI taxonomy): Eukaryota > Metazoa > Chordata > Mammalia > Primates > Aotidae > Aotus > Aotus nancymaae. Next base: position 42,508,352 of record NW_026988415.1, on the reverse strand, counting down.
ATATGATATTATTTCTGGTCTTTTGAAGATCACTGAGGTTGTTGTATAGAAAAAGGACTAAAAGAGGCAATACTGGAAGCAGTAGAATTAAGAGACTTGGAATAGTTAGAAAAAGATAACGGTGGCTTGAGCTAAAGTGATAGCAGTGGAGATAGTAGGAAATGGTACAGCTTATATTTATAGTAGGCAGAGTTGATTTTATTTTCTTATAGTTTGGATATAAGTGGGTGATGACAAAAGTTTCCAAAGAAATAATGTCTTGGATTTTTAGCTTAAACAATTGTGTATGTGGTGGTATCATTTATTGAGATAAAAAAGATAGGAGAGACAGTTTCTGATTGGGGGTAGAAATCAAGAGTTCTGTTCTGGAGTTATTGAGTTTGAGATACTTGCTAGATATCCAAGTTAATGAGTGAAGTAATAAATTGAACATAAGACTCTGAATATGGGGATGAAGTCAGAGCTGAAGATATGAATTTAGGATTCCTAAGCATGTAGCTATAAACACCATCTGTGAGAAAAGACCATCACCCAGTGATAGTTTGTAGGGAAAAGAAGAGGGCCAAGGACAGAGTCCTGGGGCATGATATCATAAAAAAGTTGAACAATAAAGGAGAATCCAACAAAGGAGATAGGGAACATCTGGTGAGTTAGAAGTTAAAAAGGAGTGGCAGCAAAGAACACAAGTATAGGAAGTGTGAAGGAAGTGGTCAATGAACTTATATGGTGTTGAGAAATCAAGTAAAGTGAAGGCAGAGAATTTCTATTTGGAAACATAGAGGTGATTGGTGACCTTGGTGAAGTAGTGGCAGAAGCCTCATTGGAGTGGAATGAGGGAGAGGATGTGAGTGAGGAAGTGTAGACAGTGAATGTGACAACTTTTTCAAGATTTGCCTTGACAGAAAGTAGAGAAATGGGGCAGTAGCAGGAAAAGAATATGGTAACCAGGGGAAATTTTCCTGTGTATTTTTTTTTTTTAATTAAAATAGAAGCTACATCAGGCTCGGTGGCCAATGCCTGTAATCTTAGCACTTTGCGAGGCTGAGGCAGGAGGATCGCTTGAGCCCAGGACTTTGAGACCAGCCTGGTTAACATAGTGAGACACTGTATTTACAAAAAGTGAAAAACAGTCAGGCATAGTAGCACACACCTGTTGTCCCAGCTATTCAGGAGCCTGAGGCAGGAGAATTGCTTGAGCCCAAGTGGTAGAGGCTGAGGTGAGCTATAATCACACCACGGTACTTCAGTCTGGGTGACAGAGTGAAACCTCATCTCTTAAAAAGGGGTGGGAAAAATACTATAGTATTTTATTATTTTATTTATTTTCGAGAGAGGGTCTTGCCCTGACACCTAGGCTGCAGTGCAGTGGTGCAATCATAGCTCCTTATAACCCTGAACCTCTGGACTTAAGGGGTCTTCCCTCTTCAACCTCGCAAGTAGCTGAGACTACAGGCATGTGACACCATGCCTAGCTGACATTTATGTTTTGTAGACATACAGTGGGTCTCATTATGTGGTCCAGGCTGGCCTCAAACCTTTGGCTCCAAGTGATCCTTCTACCTCAGCCTCCCAAAACACTGGGATTAAAGGCATGAGGCACTGTTCCCAGTTTAGAGTATTTTAAATGCTGATGGAATGATCCCATAGGGAGGAGATTTGATTGCACAAGAGAGACAGCATAATTGCAGGAGTGCTGTCTTGAGAAATCTAGATGCAGCTCTTTAATTGGAACAGGAACACACCATCTATTGAAACAATAGAAGACAGAGAGTGTGCCAAGAGATTATGTGTACATGGAGTGGGAGAGTGTGGGGTAGGAGTGGGAGGACAGGGCAGTGAGATGAACTCTTGCAGCTGATTTGAAGACAGGGAAGAAGGTGTGAAATAATTTTTCAAAGTGCAGAAGTAAACATACTAGGGAAGTGTAGCAACATCTCTAGGCAATGTTGTGTGCCATTTGAGATTTGTAGCCATGCGTTTAAAGTGAGGCCAATCTGCACAGTTGTATGGTGTCCAAAAACTTTCTGGAACTTGAAGGAGAAACTAAAAGAAGTGGCTCCTAATAAATTCTATAGCTAAGATCATCAAAGGTTACTCATTTTTTACTTTATTTATGTTGCCTGATGTTCACATAGTCTGGTCTGCTAAATATGGACTTTTCCCTTATGCATGGGTGTTACAACAGAAAGCTTTATGTTTGCTTGCAGGCGCCTCCTTTTTCTACACAATGGTGTGTATACTGTGACTACATGAAAACCAGACATCCAAGTGGAGAGTGAAAAATTTCCCCCAGCTTGCTTTAGTTCTAGTATACATGACCTATGTATGTGATAATACGCAATGATATTTTCCTGCTATGTACAATGCAAACATTTCATTTCATTCCTGGTGTTCCCAATTTTTTACTCAGTCCTTTGCCATTTAATCTACTTCAACATTATTACCCCTCCCACTCATAACATTTCTCTTTTTTTTCTGCATAAGACTTTTCTAATTTCTCTGCTGTTTCTCATTCTTTTAAGTATCTTTGTTCCTCTATGGATCTTCTATCCTTCCTCAACTTCTTTTTCCTCTTTCATTTTCCTTCTCAAAGCCTTTATAGATTGACTCCCTAGAAAATCATATATGGTTATATTTTTATTGTACTATTCCTTTTATATGGAATGTTCTCTCAACAAGGTACTTACCAATATTTCTTGAAAGTTTTTTTTTGCAGATTATTTTTTTGAGATAGCCTAAGCTCCAGAGGAAGGACATCTGTTACTACAATGGAATTGTAATTAGAAGTCTACTTTCCATTTATAGCTCTAGATTTTTAAAAAAATTCCTTGGGATTAGTGACTCAACAGAAAACAGAGAATTGTTATTGGGGATTTGGGACACTATAAAGACAAGTACAAGCTGGAGATCTTTCATGGGTGGCACTGGGAGTTTGGGGCCTGTTTGCAATCTACTAAGATGATATGGACCCTACCTGAGATTATGATGGGAGTCTAAAAGTACTGATTGTACTTTCACACCAATAGTTGGTATCAATAAGCACCAACTATTGTACTGTTGGTACCTTATTTTATTCATGTTCAAAAATGGTATTTTTATTCCTTCACTGACCTTGACTTTTTTCTAAAGAAACAGTCATGTACTCAATAACTGCATTGACTGAAGTACAAAATAAAATAAATTTGAATTAGTAAATGTTTTAAAATAATTTCAAAAATGTCTAATCTGATACTTTTTAAACATTCTAAATATTAAAGGTTACATTAAAATGGTGCCTGTTGCTGAAAACATTACACTAGCCCTGATGTGTTATATGAAGTCCATAGAACTACAGGTTGGTTATAATTAAAATATAGTTATTGAAGACAATATGTTTGTATTGAATTCCAGATATAATGAGAAATCTGGCTTGCTGTCTCCCTGCCATCAGCCTCCATGAATGGGGCATTTTAATCCCTAACATTGTTCCAACACCTGAAGATGAATCTGGTCCCTAATCAGAGGAAATATGAACAGAAAGGTCTATTGGAGTCCTTGGCCCTGCAGCAGGTCATCCTTCTTCTATTCTGCCTCTTGCTTGTTCCTTTTGACCAACTTCCTGCTTTGTACTGAAGTTTAAGCAACCGGGTTCCTACTTTTTGTTTACCACCACTTTCTTTCCTTACCTTGTGCCTGACACCCTCTGGCACTGCCAGCTAAACTTTTAGTACGAGGTTATACCATAATAGTTGGTCCTACTGACCTATTAAGATGTCTTACGTTGCCTAATGTTGGATCTTCTTGATGCCAACTACCTGACTAGACTTCCTAATGTTGCCTCTCATATGATCTGCACAGAATACCTGTAGTATTCAGAGGACTATGTATAGTCTCCAGGATTCTGAATATCTCCTCTCTGGTCTACTCTGCAGAGAGTAATTCTCTTTTGGCCCTTTGCTAATCAGTGTAATCATTTGCAAAGGAACTGAGTTCTTTCACTTCATTCAGTAGACAGTGAGCAAATCAAGATGAAAAAGCTAGCCTTCAGGAGGCTCAACCTGCTTTATTATTGTGGTCTGACTGTTTTGTCTCATGTGAAGCTTTTCAAATAAACCATTCTAACCAGAAGAAAGAAGATGAAACAGTTAAAGCTCAAATCAAACAAACTCAAGAATAGTTAAATAACTGCTTTCTCAGAGAGGAAACCAAAGCAAAGGCATTAGGAGAGTGTTGATTCTTAGTAGAATAAACTTCATTGGTAAATCGGGCATCTTTTAAAGTGAAGCTCTGTGACTCTAGTTCTAACCATGGGATCTTAATAGATGGATACACCAAGCAATGTGACAAGGACATGGTAAAGGGCTTTCCTATTACATAGTAGGTAAACTCAGGGGATAAAAAGCAGAAGCAATTCATTGGCTCAGGTTTGCATATCAAAAGAATGAAAGATGATGTGAAAAGTGAGGGTACTCCTGAAGTGAACAGAAATCAAAATCTAGTTAGGTTGGTAATTGAGACCAAAGTGAAAGCAAAGGGGGTAAAAATAAAAGCAATGAGTTACTGCAGAACGAATTTCGGAAGATTGCAGCAAGAGCTGTGTGAAATTGAATGAGTGCAAGGAGGAAATGGCACAGAATAGAAATGCAAAAGCATTGAAAGTCCTTCAATAGGGTCCAAAGGGTTCTGCCTGTCATCCACCAATAAAAATAATAGGAGATAAAGAGGCCTGCTACATCTGAACTGCTATATTAAAAAAAGCATGGTAGGACAAAGGGAGATCTATTCAAGGAATAAAACATCAAGTTTACAGGGAGACAGGAAAATATCACAGAACAAGTTTGAGTGTAAAATAAAGATAAGCCTGACAAAGAAGGAGAGTGAAAAGAAGAGTTAGCATACATAGGATGCCTTGAAAGCCCATCCATTTCGTAATTTTGGTTTCTGAATGATAGGTAGACATGAACTACACTTAAATAGTACCTTTTGCGATCTGGATTGTGTTTTACATATTTTGAAATTCCTCCTTGATTTGGGGAATGAGGTCTTGGAATCCTTTTTGAAGTCACGAAGGAATTGAATGTTTTAAATCTTATAAACGATGATCCATGAACTCCCTGGGAAAGAAAACCTTAAACTTCATTTTCATAGTGGTGGCATTTTGTTTGTCTTTTTTTTTTGTTTTTTGGGAGATGGAGTCTCACTGTTGTCAGCTTAGTCTGGAGTGCAGTGATGCGATCTTGGCTCACGGTAACCTCTGCCTCCCAGGTTACAGCAATTCTCCTACCTCAGCCTCCCAAGTAGCTGGGATTACAGGTGCGTGCTACTATACCTGGCTAATTTTTGTATTTGTAGTAGAGGCGGGGTTTCACCATGTTGGACAGGTTGGTCTTGAACTCCTGACCTCAGGTGATCTGCCCACCTCGGCCTCCTAAAGTGCTGAGATTACAGGCATGAGCCACTGTGCCCGGCCAATGGTGGCATTTGTATTGTTTACATATAATACCTTCCTACCTAGAATGAACAATATCAGTAGCCATTATTTCAATCCCCCAATACACCCTACACACCAAAGTCATTATGTGTTAATCCTATAAGAAAAGGGCAATTTTTCTGAAGAGATTCTAAATAAAGGCCTTTTAAAATAGAGTATTCTTAAGGAGGAAAATGGCTTAAAGAAAATTGTTCTATGATGCTGTAGAAGATTCACAGTTTCAGGTGATCTAGTTTTGTAAACATCATCATAATATTATGTGATGTATAATTTTTTATTGAAATCCTGTGTGAGAATTCTAAGGTTTTGCATGTCTCAGAGAGTTGTTAAGATTGGCAAAGAAATGGGTTAACTGTAAGATAATGGTATTAATCTGGATGGGAGGATACAGTCAATGGGATTTCTAAATATTCCTTTTATTTTCACCATTGTGGTGGTATTCATATGTAATAGTTTTGCGTTTGCATCAGTGTTGAGGAGGAAAGCCACCCAGGATATGCTTAGATTATATTCCTGCCCCTTTAGTCTCGCCCAAATATGCAATGCACAGCTGTTTTTAAATCACCATTCAGCGTGTCATTTAATTTTTATTACTCTACATTACTATAAGTATACAGTAAAAATAAGAGTGAAATTTTATGTGACTTCTAAAATCAATGAGCCATAAAAGAATTGACAAAAATTTTGATTGAAATTTCGAGTACTTCATTATCACCCTAAATATGGATGCTGAATTTCATCCTTGCTCCAGATGCTTCTTAAAATATCAAACGTTTGAGATCTTTCATTTATAGATTTGGTTTTACAGGTGAACACAGCAAAGTCTAGCAGTTTTTCATATCATATTTATGTTATATCCTCTCTCTCTGTCATGTGCATGTGCATGCCTTCCCCTCCCAAAACCAGAGGGTTATAGAAAGATAATCACGTTTTTTTTTTTTAATCCTGGGTGTATTTTTGCATAATTTTCTTGCCCATGTTTCAACTTTTTTAGAGCAAGTTTCTATTAGTGTTGTCAGTCTGTAACTGGGCCACTTAGAATGGGAGAGTCTTTTCTTCTGTATTACATCTTCCATGTGATTCTGCAACTCTCTGTCTTAGTTATCTGTCCATTCACGTTTGTTATTCATGTTATTTTTCTCTGTATCTCTGTCTTCCGCATTCCCCTCCTCCAGGCCCTACACACTCAGATTCAAACTTGCAGAGGTCATTCCTCCTCTCTTCCATGAGAAATAATGATTGATATTAAAATAGCTAATATTTATTGAGTGCTTGCTATGTGCCAGACATCATTCTAAGAACTTCGCAGATATTATTTCATCTAATCCATGTAACTGGGTTTTCTCCAATTTTATTTCAAGAAGGTTATAGAAATGTAAGGTAACAAAAAGGGAAAAATCAGTCAGACATATCACTCCTGAGATTTCTTTTTCCAAAGCTTGAAGAATCTTTACACATAAAAGACGTTTATAGTTCCAGATAATCTGTCCACCACCAGAAAGGGTAGCCCATTCACTATGAATATCTCGATATCCTGTTTTCAATACATATATCTCTGCTGCTGAGGCAGTTTAAATGCTCCAAGTCATCAGAAAAGGAGAGTGACTTGGTTTCAAATGATGAGTGACCAAGATAAGCAGCCTGAAGATTAGGTGAAAATAAAGTAAAATGCTTGGACAGGAAGAGATCAAAGCTGGCAGCTGTTTTGAAATCTTATTAAAAAAGACTGACATCACTAAAATGAAAGAAACTTCTTTCTTATTTTTAAAAACTTTTACAATGCAAGAGGTGGACTTCTTTTTCAAAAAAAAATTTCCCATCTTGAGTCATTACAATGTACAAGAAACATGCAGTTCATGAAATGAGAACAGGCTGAATTTGTGATAAAAATTGGTGTCTGGCTCTCCGAGTTCAGCAATATAATTTCATTTTTATTAGAATTCTACCTATTTTTAGCATTGAAAATTATGTTAAGAATGAAAATTCTGAGGAGCATGTATCTTACAAGGTTAAGAAATATAATTTTATTTTTATCAAATTATGCTCACATTTAGTGTTTAAAATTCACCGAAAGATGAAAATGTTGAGGAGACCCTGAATCCTATTTCCACCCATAAGGATCTTGTGGTACCTCGGTACTGAGGTATTACTACGATTTGCCTTAAAATGGTGTTCACCATACCCCTCTTTTACATGTTAAGAAGTTTCATCTGCAGAATGTGAGATGATGTTATCTAAATTCAATTCACACATTTGATTCAAGGTTAAAATGTCCTCACCCCTCAATGAGGTGGGGGAGGAAAACTGCTTTGTTTAATGTTAATGGAAAAATTTCACCTGTGAAATAGCTTCAGACTGTGAAATCAAATCCCCCATGTATGTTCTATGCTCATGCCTTCAGCCTTTCTCCTTCTACCCCAATCTACCCTGTCTCTGGATTCTTTTAAGAAAGTATTTGAATACCATGTTGCATAGAGGGCAAATCACAAAATCTGGGCATGAAGGATTATTTCTATGATTTTGGGGAAATCTATTCCCTCTAAGTATTGTGTCTCCAACTAAATTGTAAGTTTAATGAGGAAAGGAACAAAGATTTTACCTTCCTGTAGCCTCCTACAATGCCTCACATAGGGTAGTGATTAATAAAGATTTAATGATGTTGATCTGAAATAACCAGTTTAGTTGGTCAGTAACAACCTGGACTACTTAATAACTCGGTTGTCTATAAACATAGATATGTCTGTGTATCATTGACTAAAAACATGGGCATCACCTGGGAGCTCATAAATGCAGAATCTCGGGCCCCATCCCAGACTTACTTTATCATGATATGCATTTGAGTAGGATCTCCCTGTGATTTCTATGTACATTAATGTCAGCGAAGCACTGCTCCATTGCATTAAGGGTTGCACTTTACTACCATGAACACTTCTTTCTTTCACTTATAGCTCTTCTTGTATGTATCTCTTTCCTCCTCTTCTGCTTATATTATAGGCCTATTAGTTCCCTCTGCCTTTTTAGTTCACCATATAGTTTCAAGTTTTGTGAAGTCTAGTCCTCACAAAAATTCTTTGAACTCTTCATAAAGAATAATCAATATTGGCTGGGCACGATGGCGCATGCCTGTAATCCCAGCACTTTGGGAGGCTGAGGCAGGCAGGTCATGGGGTCAGGAGATGGAGACCATCCTGGCTAAAATGGTGAAACCCCATCTCAACTGAAAATACAAAAAATTAGCCGGGTGTGGTGGCACGTGCCTGTACTTCCAGCTACTCAAGAGGCTGAGGCAGGAAAGTCGCTTGGACCCGGGAGGCAGAGGTTGCAGTGAGGTGAGATCATGCCCCACTGCACTCTAGCCTAGGCTACAGAGGAGACTCTGTCTCAAAAAAAAAATCTAGTCATTTCTACTTTCTCAGCTAGTTTTGGTAAAACTATACAAACTTAAATAACAGAGGGGAGAATTTTTAACCTTCTCAACCTTGTGTTCCCTAAGAAAATGTTACCTGTAGTTTTGTTCAAAAATCATAGATTACAATATTATTCTTCTAAAGTAATGAGCAGACTTTTGGTAGGGAAATGAACTCTCCAAAAGTAATAATTTCTTTTTCTCATAGCTATGGAATCTTACATTTTGTATATATAAGGGGCAAGGCAAGTAAAGGAAATTCATTCTGTGATTTCAGACACAGGGGATTTTTATCTTTACCTAATGTAGGTTTTTGCTATGTTTTCTCTCTCTAAAAGCCATGGTGCTTCAAAATTTAATGAGATTATATGATGCATTATCATGATTTGTGAATGCAATTATCAGCTGCGATTAATCCTGCTAATTCTGAGAAAGTCATATTGGGTGTTTTTTTCCCCTCCTAGTGGGTATTTGTGTCACTCTTACTTTATGAACTTTGACCAGAACTACTGCAGAAAGGGGGAAAGCAAATGGGATGTATGGAATAAGGCTTTTTATGACTGGTTTTATTCAGACATTTATGAGTGACTAGGAGGAAACATCTCACAAGTATTCACTTCACCTGGAGAGAAAACAATGTAAATATTAGTATACAGATATAATATACATGACTAACAACTTGTAGAAGAGAAAATAATACTGGATATTTCTTGCTCAGTTAAAACTTATGTTTGATTATTTTGAAGCAACATCAGCTCCTTGTATGTAACTTTCTCAGGATACTCATGTAGGCATTAGATTTCAAGGAAGATGTAGAAGACTAGCCCTAGAATTCTGAGCTCTACTGAAGAAATCAAAGGGTAAGACTCAGGCAATTACTGTATGCATTTAAGAGTAAATTTTTATCCCAGAAGATTACAAATGAGTTCATCAATTATTGGGCACTTAAGCTCAGCTGGAATTCTAAGAACTACAGTTTTCAAGCATAAACCAAGAACACATTTTGAGATTGTGTCACTGTTGGGTCCTAGCTGAGACACCTTGCTACCACCATAATCTCTACCACCACATAGGTGGGATAACTACACTCCTTGTTAGAACCTTTAAGGCTTGGGATGAGTGGTTTAGAATTAGGACCTAAAATTATTAAATTTCAATCTACCCATGGTTTTAACTCTTCTTTGGTCAATTGTGAGAACCATCATTGCAATTATAGTCCCTTCTCAAGGGGCTGGCAGCTGCCTTTCTTATTCCCCACCTGTGATTTACTTTTATAATTGCATTTCATGCCTGCCAACAACTTATATCCCTAATTCTTCCGTTAGTGAAAGTCTTGGTTAGGTGCTGAAGTAGATACAAAGGTAAGTGAGGGGGATAATAAAATGGAAAGAAATGAAGTTACTTGTCTTGGATTGCAAAATATAATGACAGTACTATGACTAATGGGAGGTGCTCAGTTATTTGTTGAACAAACAGTTCTTCAGACATGGGGGAGATCAAAAATAATAGCTCTTCATCAGAAACAACTTTGGAATGCTGATATATAGTCCTACATCCTTATTTTATAGATGTGGAAACTATGGCCCAAACCATGTGATTTGTCCAGAATTAAACTAAACCTAGGTCACCTGATACAAGCCAGTGCTGTTTTTCCAGTATCATATCATCAATAAAATTCCATAGGCCAGCTATATCTACAACTATTTGGCTCAGTCTCAAAGTATAACTTCTTTATTTCTGCTGAAGAAGGAAATTCCATCCTAATTTAAATCCTAGTGACATAAATAGGATTTAGGATTTAAATTGAATGGCAGCAGGGCCTGACAATCCTTAAGGCTTCTTCCAATGTTAAGATTCTAGACCTAAAATTCATCAGTGTCAAAGGTAAAAGTAATTCATGTTAAGCACAGTGCTATACACACTAGAGCTCCTCTCCCACCTTTTAAGGAAAATTGAACATTCAATTACTACATAATCATGTTTTCTTTGAAATGTACTTTTTAATAAGGGCAATTCTGTGAGAGTCACTGTGGGAAAGTGAACTGATAATGTAGATATACTACAAAGACCTAGTGGTGAGATCAGAAATGATCCAGAAACTTGGAACAAGTCAGAAGAGAAATGCCAAGAAGAGAAAAGTCTATGGTAAGAAACTACAAAAACAAAGTAGAAAACTTCAGAATCATTTTAGCACTATAAACACTATACCTTGACCTGGACTTGGTTACTTGTTAATGGTAAAATAATTAATAAGGGCAATACTATCTGTCTTAGTCTGTTTTCATCTGCTATAACAAAATACTACAGATTGAGTAACTTATAAAGAAAAGAAGTTTATTTTGGCTCACCGTTTTGGAGGCTGGGAAATTCAAGAGCATAATGCTGGCATCTGGTGAGGGTCATCCTATGGCAGAAGGTGGAAGGGTAAGAGGGTGAAAGCATATAAGACAGAGGAAAAGGGAGCCAAACTTCTGTGCTAACTACACCCACTCCCACAATAATGGTATTAATTCATTCATGAGAATGATGAAGATGGAGCCCTCATGCTCCAGTTACCTCCCATGTCTTAACACTACCATAATGGCAACCCAGTTTTAACATGAGTTTTGAAGGGAACATTCAAACCATAACACAACTCTTTCAGTGACAAGTATACTTTCTAATCAAAGAGAGAAACATTTTTTTCTGTTTCATACACCATAGAGTATTATTTTTCAATGTATATGTTATTATAGAGTTTTTCCTTGTATATCAAACCACCATGCCTTTTTAGATAGTTTTCTTTAGCTCTGGAGATTCTCTATACTCAACTAGCTATATTATCTCTCCTGGACCTTCCCACCTCTAATATGTAATTTATGTTTATAAGATAGTTGTAGATGGAGCTGTGCTTTCCAGTCTGTGCTCATCAAATAAAGAAATACTAAGTGGACTAAATAGAGTTTGAAAATCTAATCTTGATGTAGTGAACACCATTCTCATCCAGAATTACATTGTTTATATGTGCAAGAGGTAACCCACATATGGTACAATTTCTGGCATCAGGAAGGCTCACACATTTCCTCTCCTTCACTCATATGTCTTTCACCTACAATTACACTATGTAAAAGTTATTCTCTTAATTTACTAAGCCTTAGTCTCTAGTACACTGCCTCCACTCCCACCACACACACAGATCACTCATCAAGTTGTCACTGATCATTTTAATAAAGGCAATTCTGTGAGAGTCACTGTGGGAAAGTGAACTGATAATGCAGATATACTACAAAGACCTAGTAGTGAGATCAGAAATTATACAGAAACCTGGAGCAAGTGAGAAGAGAATGAAATGTGAATGAAGCGTCTGAGCCCATATTATAAAGGGCTATATAAAACACTGTTACTTGCCTGTCCTGTAGGCAAGTAACAGTGTATATAAGACAAGTAAATAAACAATGTTGATCCCATTCTTTGGGTTTGGGAAGTGAAAGCTGGTGCCATACTACTAGATGGTACAGTGGACTCAGAAGAAGCAGAAGTCATTGTCCTAGGCTTTCATAGCTGGAAGGGACCTTCAGCAGATGCAATCATGACTAAAAGAGAAAAAGACACTTGTCCAAAATTACAAAAAGAGAGTAGGAGCATTCTGACTAATGATAAGTACTTGTTATTGTTTGGATTATTTTCAATTAGGGAAGTAATGTGATAAAAATAGTGTTTTTGTCTCTTTGTAATACTGTTCCGTTATGTGTAACTTTCTAACACTGTGCTTTTAATGGAGTATTTTTCCCTCAGTATGTGTGACTTCTTACGATTCTTTGCAGAAATCTCTGCCTACTACCTTAAAGAAACTTAGCTTTGAGATCCACAGACTCTAGAAAATAATCTGTGCATAATTTTTTTAAGCTAATATTTTATTTTTAAAATTTACTGTATAATATTTAGTCATTTACCTTGTGTCTTTAAGGGTTTTGTATTTTGCAAAATGATTTTTGTCATCTTTTATGTACAGTTTTGTTTTTTTTTAGTTGAACCATTTTAAAGGCAGGTAGGTCTCAGGAGTACATAGAGAATTGCATATTTGAGTGGCTCCCCTGAAAGTTAGGGTACATTCTATTAACCCAGAAATGCCAATCTGACATAGTGCAAATAGAGGTTTTTCCCAAAATAGCGCTTGGTAGCTAGGCAGTGTGCACATTTCTCCTGTTTTATTACCTACTGTGGTGCAGGGGTTTTACTCATGCCTGTTATGGTGGTAACAGAATATAATTTTTTTAAAGATACAGTTTTGCTTTTTATCATCATTTGTTTCTCTTCTACAAGACTTTAAGTTTGCTAGTTAGAGCCAGGAGGGAACTATCTGCTTCTTTTAATGTTTATATTAGAAGGTTTAATAGAAGAAAGAGAATGTCACTGTGGTAATTGGCCATTTCCCACCCCTTAATAGCATTCCAGAGCAAAGTTTCTTTAGATAGCAATGCTAAGCAAAATGCATTTGTGCAGCTTCATCTTTGATTCACCCATTCTTACACCATCATGAATGTTTTTGAGGGTCTTTGCCAAATAAGCTTGCCAAAGGCTCTAGCCCTGCTGCTCGGTATTTGTTGCGTGGATTGGACCTGAGGAAAGGTGAGCTAAAAAGAAATTAGCCAAAATAATTACATAATTCTAGAATACTAGAAAATTTAGAATTAACAAAGTTTTATGGCATTGGATAAGTCCCAGCTTCAAAGCAATTTCTGACCATAGCAATTTAAATTGTTTCTTAAAAAATATTTCAATTTATTTACAACTGCATGGTAGAGGCTATAGGAAGTAGGGAGACTCTGAGGATACATTACTCTCCTGCTGAGGGACATTGGCATGGGATGGTTGGAGAGGGGGCAATATTGAGAACTTGATAGTAAGATCTTGAATGGGAATTGAGGTAACAATTTACTTGAAACTTATGGCATTTGGTTAATCGTGGACTTGACTCCATATCCTGACTCTATCCTTTACTAGTTGTATGACCTTGAGCAATATACTTAATTTCTATAAGCCTGCTTCCTCATATGTAAAGGTGGTAACAACAATTCAATTATGTATATATATTTATAATTATATATATATATATAATCAGTGAAGTACCTGATAATATATATTTTATATATATATTATATATCAGTTAGTGATAATTAGCAAATTATATATATAAATATATGTATAATCACTTAGTGAAGTACCTGCTATGTATTAAATGTTCAATAAATTGAAAATGGCATTAATATTTAATTCTCAATATTATGATTCCCCCAGGTTCTTCCTTTCATTAAAATATCTCTAAAAAGTGTCATTTCAGCTGTTCTTCTTGCTTTTTAATTGCTTTTTTAAAAACCAAATTTATTGAGGCATAACTTATATACCATAAAACCACCCATATTAATTGTATAATTAAATGATTTTTAGTGAATTTGCCAAGTTTTACAACTATCACCAACCAGTTAGAGCATTTTAATCACTACTAGCCCTTGGCATCTACTCTCTACTTTCAGGCTCTACGGATTTGCATATTCTGGTCAATTCGTGTAAATCGAATCAAATAATGTTTGGCTTCTCTCACTTATCAAGATGTTACAAAGGTTCATCCATGTTGTAGCGTGAATCAGTCCTTCATTCCTTTTTATGGTTGAATAATATTCCATTGTGTAGATATACCATATTTTGTTTATCCATTTATCAGTTGATGAGCATGTAGCATGTGGGTTTGTTTCCATTTTTTGGCTAATGCTGCTACTATGAACATTTGTGTGCAAGTCCTTGTGTGGGTATATATGTTCTTATATCTTGGGTATATACCTAGGAGTGGAATTGTGATGGTATTATTATTAATATCAATAGTAGTACTTACTACTCTTTCATCATTCACCTGACAATTAGTCAGGTGCATTGATTCCTATGACAAAACAAAGTAAGTAACTTCAGATGTCCCTTAAAGGAGCATTCCTCAAAACAACAACAACAACAAAAGCAGTTAACTCTTAAAAAAAATTTAAAAATTCCTACAGGAACCATGTTTAATTATAGGATAGATTATTTAAAGATGTTTTTTCCACCTCACTTTTGGGAGAATTCAAAAGATAATGTTTTGGTTTACAAACGTCTCAAGTTTTGTCTTGTCTACGCTTTTGTATGATAACCATCTGAATGTCAATAGGACATAGGATGCCTCAGAAAGGCAAAGATTTACCAGTGATTAGTACAGGGTATAAATAATGGTGTCTGAATCTGTGCATCAAAGCAAGGAAGATAGATCTTGTCACATTCCTACCTTTTTTTCCCTGGGATGCACAAATCAGTCCTTAACAGAAGAGGGAGAGAGGATGAATGCTTTCATGCCTGTCAGTGGAATGAAATAAAATTCGATGGCAAGGAAGGATATACAGTGGTTCATGCACAGTAAAGGCATCAGGGATTTCTAGGTTTTCAGATAAAGGACAATATTCAGATGGCCCTTAAGAAATAATTGAGTTCCTGAAAATTAATCAATGCAGATATTATGGGCCTATTATTAATGTGTATTTTAGTAGCAACTGAGTGCTAGTTTGTAGAAATAGTCCTTAAAGCACAGGCAAGGCTTTCTCTCTCTGTCTCTGTCTCTCTGTCTCTCTCTGTCTCTCTCTCTCTCTCTCTCTCTCTCACACACACACACACACACACACACACAGAGAGAGAAAGAGAGAGAAAATGCAAAATTATCAAGTTCTAATTTATGTTACAATAAAATTTCAACAAAGAATAAATTACGTTGCAGCACTCAGGTTAATTGGTCAATGAAATCAGATTTTTTCCCATTTTCTTTTATTGTAGTTTCTCTGCTTTATAATCATTTCCGTATCCACATCTTTTATAGAAAGTAAATGAGTTATTCTGATTTGATCTCTGGTGGTAAAACTCCTTTATCAATGTGCCAAGTGAAAAGGATTTAGTAAGGTTAGATGACCATGGAGCAGGGTTTCTCAAATTGTGGTCAGGGAACTTCCTTCATCCAGATATTTATTTTGATCAGGCTTTCTAGGTGATTGTGATGCAAACTGGTTTGGGAACACTGGAGTAGAGTCTTGATATCGTTATATTTGCTTTACCTCCATCTATTTGTTAAATGTAACAGGTGGGAAGTAATCCAATGGAATATTGTAAGCTGTAATTAAAGAAAAGAGAAGACAGTGCCTGTGTGAGAGGTCCTGTGGCTTCTATCAGAGTCTTGGACAACTCTGTGACCCCAGAAAAGATTGAAAACTACGAGATCTCTGGCTTGAGCCCCATTCCTTTTGTGCTTCTAGCTATGCCAACAGAACAGCAGTATCAGAGTTTCATCCTCAGGGCTGATTGTCATGATGGAAGGGAGCAGATGTCATGATACTGTTCCACAAGTACTAGAGAGGGTTGCAGAGGAACCACATTGAAAGAAGTAGAGATACTCTCCTTCTCCCTCATAAGGTCTTCATACTTCCTGCCCACCAAAGACAGAGGTATCTTGTAACCAGGATTCTAGAATAGAAACATCTTAGATTGTAGAGGCTGAGAGAGTTTTAGTCCTTGCTTGTTTGTATGGGTGAGGAAACTAGAGAGGCTTCTGGAAAGTAGTGCTCCAGCCCTTTATCCTGATAATTCTCCTTCTCTATGAAGAAATCATCTACTTTTTAAATTTTCTTCCCTTAAAATACCTAACTTTTTGCCCTTCTGGCTACTGAAAATCCTCTTCATTATACAAAGCCTAGCTCTAGCCTTATCTCCTCCACAAATTTTTTTCAGGATGACTCTTCTTCCACATTGATCTCTTTCTTCTATTATGTCTTATAGCGTATAATCAGTGTCTCAGTACATATTGCCTTATGTAAAAAGTGTTACATGTATGTGTTTTATCTCCACAATTGGCCCATAAGCTAGTAGTCAACAGGCCATGACTGCCTCGACTCCTTTAATATGACTCAACAAATCTAGCATTATAAGCACCAGGCACAATAGTGGCTATTCAGTGACTTGAACTGAAGTATCTGGAATGTGGATGGCTTATGATTCTTTCTTTTTTATATCTTACGTGTAAGTGGAGAGACAAGTAAAATAAATGATAAAGGAAGATTTCTTAGGGTTTTTTAGCCCTTGATGTTATAAAAATATTTTTCTGCAGGGAACATGGCTTCACTTTAATTTATTTTTTATTGTTACATAATATTTGCACATATTTGTGGAGTACGTGTGATATGTTGTGACATGCATAGAATGCATAATGATTATAATTCTCTTCTTAAAACTATATATCTTCCAAGCTAAGGTTCTCTAAGGACTCTAGGAAAAATGCCTGTGGAAAAATAGGACACTTATATCAGAATAAATCATTTTTATTAAGTGAAAATTAACTGTAACTTTAATAAATTTGAACTCAGAGATTAAAGAAATAACTATGCAAGTAAGTAAGATTTTGTTTATAAGGGGAAGGGCTGATTGTTCCTCAAAGGAAAATTATTGATCACTTGGATCACACTTTTAAGTTTCTGAATTGTTCTTTGAGAGAGAATAGCTTTTAAAAACATCAAAAACTCTAGATCTAAAGAACCTAAGGACACAAAAGCTTTCAGTGTACAATTAAAATGTTACTGAAGAATAGAGAAGAATGCAAATGGGTGGCATAATAGAGTGTAATAAAGAGTAACATAATAGAGGGTAGAGCGGGAGTAAGAGCTGAATATGAGCAAAATAGAACTAATAGGGGAGAGGCCATGGGAGAGTAGAAACATGTCTAGCAATAAAAATAGAAAAACATAAAATAAGAAAACAAAGGTAACAAGAAGACTGTTTATGGTAGGAAGTTTGAAAAAAAGTGATTAAGAGCAAAAACATGGCTGACACCAGTGCATTTCACATGTTCTAGCAAATAGTGGTTACTCAGGACTGCAACTAACAAAGCTGATTCTCATTTGTTCTTAGGCAAGCTCCTGAATGCAACACAAAGGGTTACTAAGAGAAGCCTCTTGATCAAAAGTAGCTCCTCCCACCATGTGTGCCTGAAATTCCCACAATTAGACTCTTTCTTTGAGTTAAGGCTTTGCATTTTCAGAAGTCATCTCTTAAAGGGCAATTTAAATAGATGGGAAGGGTTAAAATACATAGAGCTTTAACATCTGCTATAAACTCTTCATAGATTTGTCTTTCAAAATACTTTTAAATGTGCCCACTACTCAAGAGGAGAAAAGTACTGCATGATCTGACCTGTCCAACCTCATCTCTTCCTAATCCCTACCTTCTTGGTTATTACACTGTAGCCATGAATGAACATATTATGTTTATTTGTTATCCTGTGCCTTTTTATGTGCATTCTTTCTGCTGAGTATGCCCTCCACCTACCTTTCTACCAACCTTAGCTCAAAAAGTATCTCCTCTGTGAAGCCTCATTTCAGGTGCCTTCTCTTGTACTTCCATAGCAATTTTCATATGCCTTACTTTGAGCAATATTGTTGATGTATTATAAATGGTGGTTTCAGTATTTATGTTCCTCTCTAGACCAGTTTCATATCCATAAACCAAACTATGCTTGTTCCATAATCACACATATCACATGGTAAGGCAGTACTATGCTAAATGTAGTTTAACATCTCTGAACCTCAGTTTTGTCATTTAAAAACCAACAACAACTAATAGTATTATTAGGAGATTAAAATAAAATCATGCATATGTGAAATTACCTTAGTTTGTTCATATGTTTCAAGCCTAAATCTATGGAAAAATATGAAAAAAAGGAGTTAAGAAAATTTATTAATTTGGGTTCCTGCACTAACTCACTTTTCATTCCCAGCAAATTACTAAAGCCCCTTGTTTTTTCTCTTTACAACATGTACTGTCACGATATTCATCTCTAACATTCCCTATGTAACTATTGAGTTTAAACAGAGAGGGAGTAACCTAAAAGGAGATTGGAGCGTCTCAGAGTGAGCTAGCTAAAAAAATAGCAGGTGTTGCTATGGCTCTCTGAGAAATAGCCATATTAGAATCATCTTAATCACAATTGTTACCATTTCTCGAGGGCTTACTTATAATGTGTCCAGGCACTAGGCCAAGTATTTTATTTATGGTTCTCTATTTTTAGTCAATTATAATCCAGGGCTGGTTGGTCACTGGGCAGACATGCAATGGGAGTATTCAAGTATGGAATTGAGTAGCCTGGGAGAAAATGGCTCTATTCTTTAGTAGCATGTTTTGCTTTCTTGTAGAATATGTTTTTTTCTTTTCTTCCTTTGTTTACAGAAATCTGAAGAAAACTATACCTTCAACTATTGTGCAAAGGCTTATGTCATGTTTAGTAGCTAGTTCGTGGAAAAAGCTATAAAAATTGAAACCCTAGCTCTATAAAAAAACAGCCATAAATGCCTTCTTACTGGAATGAGGTTACTAAGGTATAATTAGTAATAACACATATATTAGCAATTAGAAAGTCAGTAGAATCGAGACATGAACAAAAGACCATCTGTTATGAGAGAAATATCCAGCCCTCATAATCAGTGGGTAATAGATGCTCTGTTCTTGAAATATAATAGTTAAAGAATAACAAAGGAATGTCTTATTGCTTGTTAAAAATACTCTTGGGAATTCCCCCAAAAGAGCTACACTGTAATAGTAAAAGTTCTGATTTTTAAAAATTGAGCCAGAAATAAATCTCACAACAAATTTTCTCTAACCTTATCCTGATGTTAAGGGACTCCCTCAAAAGTAATTATGGAACTCAACTGTTCATTTTTAACTACAGTGATTTCTGGTTATGAATAAAATAAACTTAGAATTTAAAATCTCTCTAACTCATATATAGAATTCACATAAAGGATATTTGGTTTGCCTCCTGAATATAGGAATCATAGGAGACCCTGGAGAGTAGAGGAAAGGTCCCAGATTTTGGAGCCAAAGAAACATGAAATTAAAGTTCTGTCTTACCCATCTCATGTGCATTATGTGCAATGTGTGGCCCTAGGAAGTGATTGTGTTTTTGTTGTTGTTGTTGTTTTTAGTTAGGGTTTCCCTGTTACTGAGGCTGAAGTGTAGTGGCTCAAACTCTTGTGCTCAGGTGTTTCTTCTGCCTCAACCTCCTGAGTAGCTACAACTGCAAGTATGTGCCGCCATAACCAGCTATTTAAAAAAAATTTTTTATAGAGATGGGGAGTCTCACTATGTTTCCCAGGCTGGTCTTGAACTCCTGGCCTCAAAAGATCCTCCCATCTCTGCCTCCAAAAGTGCTAGGATTATAGGTGTGTACCATTGGGCCTGGTCTGGGCAGTTTCTTAGCCTCATTAAAACTTATTTTCCTTCTCTGTGAAATGGAAGTAATAATAGTTCCTAGCTCATAGTGTTATTGTAAAGTTTAAAGGAAATAAAGCAGTCAAGCATTTAGCAGCTTCTACTGCTGTTGTTGTGACAGACAGCATTCTGGACATGATTGACCAGGGACTTACACTGAATGACAGTCCGATGTCTTTATCTAATGGAGGCAGATTTGTCTAGCATCTATAAAGTGAGGATTCATAATATTAGTACTTACTACATAAGGCTATGAGAATGCAAGTTGATTATACATATAAAATCTGCATAGTACCTGACATGTGGAAGTAAGGACTCAATGAATGTTAGAAACTATTGTTATTTTTCAGCACAGTGCCTGGCATCTAGATTCTCAATATGTGTTAGCTCCTATTGTCACCTCTGGGAATCTAGTAATTATCAGGTGACAGAGATGCCCCACCATTGGCTAGTGTTTTGGGAAACCCCACACTGCTGGTAGACTTGAAGAGTAACCCAGCAAGGTGGGCAGAGGAGAGGAAAAAGAAACGATGCCTCTTATATAATACAGATTAGATAAGAGAGAATGAGGAATTTATGCTAAATTAGGTGACTAGGCATACATTTAAAGATATTCCATCCCTGCTTTAGCATATCCATTTATTTTCACATAATTTATCATGGTTATTGGAACAGTGTCAGCAGGTTTCTAAAACAAAGCCACACTGCAAAATCAGTTGGCTTCTGCTTTCTCTTCAGTTCTAATCTGATTACCAGATCTAACTTAAGGAGATAGACTTAAATTATTTCCAGACAATGCATGTAAACATTCCAGAAATCTCTTGAGATGTACTCAAGTCAAAGTTCTGATTTGCATCCAATTGTAATGCAAAGTCAGGGTCTCCAACACAAATATCATTTCATTCCTTTAATGCTTACTCTTTCAATAGGACCATGGATACTAATTCTAGCGTGCTGCTGCTCTAGGGCCATCTGAAGGGCTGTGTGGGTCAGGGAAAATTATACTGAGGAATTGTCCTTCATATTTTTATCTCCAGGAAATCAGGTTAAAAGAAGAACCAAAAGCTGTCAGTGAGATGGAGGGAAAGCCCATTCTTAGGTATGCTGCTCAAAGTTTACGGGTGGCTATAGGGGCTTATATACATATATGCTAGCTCAGGAATTATGGACCTCTCTGCTGTTTCCCTCCCTGGGACACTGCCCAGTCCATCAGCAGTGTGGTTCTTCCCAAAACACCAGTCAGCACTGAGGGCATCTCTGCCCCAAGTAATTATTTAGTGTACAGAGGAATTCTCAGGAGATTGATTGTTTCAGGAGACTCAGATATCTATGATGTTAACCCATTTTCATTTGCCATAACTACACCTACTCTATTAAGTTTACTTGTTTGTTAAGTGTTTTTGATTATTAGTAGGATTGGACCGCCCAAAACAATACATGGGTATTTGCCTATGATAAGCTAACTTGAGCCTTCTTATTTCTTCCCTTTCTGCCTTCCTTCCTTTTTACCCCATTTATTCAAATAGTAAATAATATTTGAGCATATACTTACCATATGACAGAAAGTCAGAGTATAGAGCTGGAGATACATAATAGCAATCAATGCATGCATAGCCCTTGCCCTTAATCAATACATTTAAGGTGTGAGCATTCACATCAACCATATAATTGTAAAAAGTCAGAAGTGTATGAGGGTAACCCTTAATGTATACTCCTGAACCCTCTTTATATTTTTCTTATCCTTCATAAGATTTACGTCAGTTCTCATTTCTCATAAGAAAAGTTTAAAAAATATAAATAAAATATATAATTAGATGCAGAATCCCATACATTATATATACATATATACACATGTTTATATATATATATGCACATAAAGTTATTTTGAACATACAGATTTGAAATATATATAAACTAAGTTTACTGAAACTCTTGTAAAACTAGGCAACCCATCACTTAGAAAAATGAGGGAATGTAAGAAATGTAACTGTTTCCAAACAATTCATTTATTCTCATGCTGCTATAAGATAAAATAAAATCAGATTGTATAATTTCTGAAGACTTTGCTATTTTATTTCCAAGTGCCTCTTTTCTAAAGGATTCACCGTCACATATATTAAATGACTTAAAGATACATCCTTCTCTCCTCTATCTCAATGAGTAGTTTGGTCAAGAAGCAGATGAAATTTGAAACTTAACACTCCAGATTACTGAGGAAGTTTGAAGAGTCTTTTCTTGAATATCCCAGTCTCCTTGACTTTCACCTCTGTGATTTTTCATGGGTGCTAACCACACAGGTAGTTTGGATAAGAGACTTTCTTGTTAAATAGGATGTGAGAGTCATTGAAAACTTCCCGTCAGAAGTAAAGATATCCTCCCCTATTTCAGTGGCTCCTTTGGGACCTCTGGAAGGCTGTATTTAAATTTCAAGTATCTGCTCTTAGAGGGCTGCATTACACTGTTCCATCTCACAGAAGAAATGGTTAGTGGACAAGTGGATTTTCTCTTGTGGAGAAAGGCTCAGAAAAGGTCCAAAACCTGTGAAATGACTTCAGATGCATTTCTACAGTTTTAGATAAGAAGATTCTAAGGCTGCTGAATCTTGGTACTTTTTGATAGCAGCTGGGAAGCAGAGATGTATATACATGCAAATGAAAAACTTAAGGCACTAGATGAAAGGGAAATTGGTGTAGAAAGGAGATAGAATGTTAATGACCTAATACAACCCTTTCCTATTTTATAATTTTGTTGGTCTGACACTACCCTCCTGTAAAGAGCTAATCACAATATAAGGATTACTGTTCTCAAGTTATCTGCTCCACTTAACTATGAGTCCTTTGAAAGTAGGAACACCAATTTTAGTTGCTTTGTATCACTTGCTCCTAGGTCTTGCATGCAATATAATAAATGTTCAGTAAATGCTGAGTTAAAAAAGGAATGTCATTTCAGGGGTCTGAAACTTTTGAATCTTCTCTCACATTCTTTCTTCTGGTCAAAGGTCTTCTTATCAGATATCTTCCTTGATCACCCTATCTAAAATTACACCATCATTCTCCAGCCTCTTATCTTGTTTTATTTTGCTACCTAGCAATTATAACTACCTGAAGTTACACTATGTGATTAATTCTTATTCTGTTATATTATCTGTCTTCTCTGATAGAATCGAATCCTTGTCTACATGTCTACTGCTACATCTCCAGTACCTAGAACAGTGTCCAACACAAAATAGCATCTCAAAATATATTTGTTGAAGAGTGTACCAGGAGCTTGAGGAAGTTCTTCCAAATAGTTTTACTCCATTACTTTTTGTTATACTTGGATTCCAAAGAATATCAGATATGTTTAGAAGATAACGTTAACCACAGATGCTTAGGGAAAGAGAAATCTCTCTTAATTCTAAGTTTAATTGCTCCAAATAGTCAATAAAGTGGTAAGAAGAATAAAAAAGTAGAATAGGCATTGAATAAGAAAGCCTTTTGGCAATATATTATGTTTTTTTCTTATTAGGGAAGGTGGTTTTTGTAAGTACTTGTTTATTTCCAACAGTTGGCATTATTTGAATTAATTCACTAGTTGAAACTCTCAGGGCTTAAAAGTTACTTTTTTCCATTCCAATTATCTTCACTTTCTAAAATATTTTCAAGGACAGTGGCTTCATGCTGAGGATAGAAAATGTATTTCAAGAGCTGTATGTAGCTCATGATTAACTGAAACTGTGAAATGAGCCTCTTCATGTATTTGGCAATTATTATACTTCTTTAAAATAAGATTCGAAGAAGAGAAATAATATTTTACAACAAAAAGGAGATGATTTGTCTTGTTTTATTATATGTTCTGCATCTAACAGTTCACTTAATGAGAACAGTCCCTTGTGTCAAATTCAAATTCTCATTTGGCACTTTTCCTAGACAAATTGCTTTCTGCCCATCATACAATTTTTGTCTTGAAGCATTCTGGCAATAGGCGATATAGGGAGACTTAGAATCAAATTCTGCTTTTAATCTACGACTAGAAACAGTCCTTTCATCTTCCAGGTGATCTTTAGATGATATGTATATAACACTTTCTTTTTCAAAAGTCTGCCCTCTGGATTCAGCTATGATAACTATCAAGCAGAAAATTAAGAACTTAGGCTTTTACAATGTTTAAAGTAGCCCAAGATAACATAGAAGTTCTGTTCTTAGAGGTTCAGAAACAGGTGAAGACTGATGGTAACAAAGGGTGTGAAAATTAGACATTGCTGGTTTTGTTATTTAGGGCAAGTGGCAGTCTCTGAAATATTTATTGGTTGAGCAGAGAATATTTGTTATAATTCTCCAAACAACCAAGAAAAGAGGAATCATTACCAATAACTGAAAACTTTTACAATCTCTAACTTCCTTATAAGATGTAGCTTCTGGGAGGTGTGTTGGGCAGACTTCAGTAAAAGAATATAGCAGGTTTATGTTGACAGAGATGAGTCAGTTAAAGATTTGTTCAGGGATTCTCATTAGTTGTTATCTTTCTGTTAACTTCCTTCCAACTTCTGATGTGTGAGTACAGTTTTTACGGTGTTTTTCCCAATTTTGTTTCCTTTGGTAATTTTCTTTGGATAGAAATGCATTTTCTATGCGTACTGATAGCAAGTTAGGCCTTTTCTTTCTGAACTGTTTTCTTTGTGGTGACATTTGGAAATGAACTTACAATGTTTTCCACTGTGTATTGTAGGGGGATTATTATAGACAAAAACTCTTTTAAGATATCTTGTTTTGTTCCTGCTTAGAACTATTATCAGTTTGACACACTCTTTAGTCTTCTTGTCTTAGGTAGGATCAAGGAAGGAAAGAGGAAAGTTTCAAAATACTTTTCCAAGTTTTCCCTGCTTATTGTCACAGGAGAAAGTTGAAACTTCATTACAACAAGTAAATCCTTTAATATAATTTTATTTGAACACTTATAGCTTTAATTATTAGGCAACCATGTGGTTAGAACCACTTTTTTTTTCCCCGTATAACAGAATTGAAGTTAAAACAATTACTTCTGCCCTCTAAATAATTAGACTGCTATACTTTCCTCAAAATATAAACTGAACAGACTTTTATCTTTGACTTCAGTATGTTTCTGGCCTGCCTCTAAACATCAAATTAATCTAAAAGCCAATAGGATTAATGTTGAAAATTGTTACACATTTTTTATTCATTCATCAATATTGCAATATACCCCTCTTTTCCTCTTTTAGGGTATGGATCTGTAAAGTTGATTTGATTTCTTAAAGCACAAAGAACCTCCTTGGTCTCAACATAAAACCCATTAGATTATGTTACTTCAAAATAAACCCTGAAAATAGCATTGCAGAACTATGTTCATATGTTATTTATAAGGAAAAGACATTTGTAAATGTCTGTCAGTGTTTCTTGTAGTGCTTCCCTTTTTTAGGAATCTATTAACCATGATACTCTTTTATATTTGGCAAAAGCTATTTTATGAAAGAAGAGTATTGTTTAAATAACTGCAGCTGTTTCTGCAGTCCAGGTGGGAAGAACAAAGACATTTGGTTTGTTTAAGGAAACACATTAATGAGTCTTTCAGTTATGAAGGAAAAGCTCTGAGCATAGAGTAGAGATTGAAATGAATTGGAACTAATTGATCTTCCCATGAAGAGAGCAACATTTTGAATTTTCTGCCAGACAGCAAAAAAGACAAGAGTTGAGGACAGTAATCTGTAGAAAGGCATTGATGGGGGAATGGGCTCCAGAATCATGATACCTGGCCAGTACTGGAATACAACCATGGCAGTAACTGAAGCACGATAGTCAATGTCTGCAAGTTGCTACCTGCTTTGTGCAGCAGTCTTCCTCAGTTAGGCTAACCTTTAGTGAAAGCCTGTTACAGGTTTGAGTATCCCTTGTCTGAAATGCTTGGGGCCAGAGTGACTTGATTTTGGATTTTTTAAGATTTTGGAATATTTGCATTATATTTACTGATTGAATCCCTAATCTGAAAACATGAAATCTGAAATGCTGTAATGAGCATTTCCTTTGAGCATCATGCAAGTGCTCAAAAGTTTCAGATTTTGGAATAAGTCAAATTATACTTGTTCGCAGATAATATGATCTTATATATAAAAAAAACTAAAGACTCCATCAAAAAAACTATTAGAACTGATAAATTCAGTAAAGTTGTAGGATATAAAATCAATATTTAAAAAACCAGTAACATTTCTATATGCCAATATTGAATAATTTGAAAAAGAAATAAAAATGTATTTCCATTTACAGTAGCCACAAATAAAATTAAATACCTAGGAATTAACTTAACCAAAGAAGTGAAAGACCTCTATAATGAAAACTATAAAACATGGGTGAAAGAAATTGAAGAGGACACCAAAAAATTGAAAGATATTCTGTGTTCATGGATTAGAAGAATCAATATCGTTAAAATATTTACACTCCCAAAGCAATCTACAAATTCAATGCAATCCCTATAAAACACCAATGGCATTCTTCACTGAAATAGAAAAAAAAATCCTAAAATTTATATGGAACCATGAAAGACCAAAGAATATCTGAAGCTATTCTAATAGAAGAATCATATTATCTGACTTCAAATTATTAACAGAGCTATAGTAACCAAAACATCATCACACCAGCATAAACACAGACACATAGAGCCACCCACAGCATCAGGCCCACACTACTGGTCTTCAGTCCACTATATTCTGTCCTCTATCCACTCCAATAAACTGAAACAGCTCTTGCTAGAGTCACCAATGACTATTATTTTGCAAAATCCAATGGTAACTTCCCTGTCCTCTTTATATGAAACCTCTCAGTAGCATTTGATCCCTGTTAACCATGTCTCCTTGAACCACCATTTCTCCTGGATTGCTGGACATCATACACTCTTAGTTTTTCTCCTAATTTACTGTCTAATCATTCTACTTTCCTTTATGTGTTCCTCTTTCTCTATCTGATTTTTAAATCTTGAACTGCAGGCTACTGGGGCAGAGGAAGCATGCGCATTAGTGCATGATGTTTGGTAGCTTATCATACCACTTTGATGGAAGAGCAGTAGCTGTAGAACCTCTTTCTTTTTTTTTTTAACTTTGATTTTAGGTTCAGGGGTATATGTGCAGGTTTGCTATATAGGTGAATTGCATGTCTCGGAGGTTTTAGACACAGATGGTTTAATCACCTATGTAATAAGCATAGTACCCTATAGATTGTTTTTTGATCATCACCTTCTTCCTACCCTCCACCCTCAAGTAAGCCCTGTTGTCTGTTGCAGAACTTCTTTCTAGGTGTATGATTAGTGACTGAACCCCCAGTGCCCTATCTCCTGGTGCTAGAGGATTATTTATCTATATCTTGCACTAACTTCTAGTTCCTTCTTTGCATCTCTGCCTTCTGTCTGCATTTTACATCCCTATAGGAATATGCCCTTTGGAATATATCCTCCTGAATTCACTCTTTGCTTAACTAAAGTAGCATATTAGAGAGAATAGAAAGGTAGTTTCAATAAGGGAATATCAATGCCCATAAGCTATGTTGTCATATCAAGAACAAATGACATATTTCAGTAGAATTAGGAAATTGACTTTCTCTTGTTTACAGGCTGTGAGGCGGTAATTTATAAAGGAAGATTAAAGGAACAAAGTACATATAACTTGGCTTAGAGGGAAGTCTAAAGATCTGCAAATATCTCTAACTGTACAAACATTAGCAAGAGAAAATATTGATTTAGCTTGGTACGAGCCACAAGGTGCTGTAACTAAGAATAATGAAGTTAAATTTTAAGAACAGAGAGGATTCCGTGAAAATACTAGAATAAAAATACAGAGTAAGCTATGGAATATTCTGCAAAGGGAAACTTTTCTAATAAAGGGAAACAGCTCTGTGAGATGAAACAAATCATTGTTATGCAAGGTCAGTGACATCCTCAACTCCAAGTCTGCATAAAAGTAAGAACACTAGTTTTCTATTTTGTGTTACCTTGATTGGGATGACAGTTCCTGTGCTTCTTAACATATCTATAAATAGGTTCTGGGTCAACTTCTGCTTGTAGATATTCCTTGATGTTTTAAAGACAATGATTACCCACTTAATTTTTCATGTCAAAGCACCCACAGAAAGGAAAGTATTTGTGTGGCACACTGGATATCACAGCAGACTAGCCAGGTGCTCTGGCTGCTTCTGGCCTTGCTCAACCACTCCAAGGACTGAAGAGATAGATATGTTGGCTCACCTGAAAGCAAATCTTGGCATACTAGTGTTCTTCAGCACACTGTTTAGGAAGCACTGTGCTTTTCACTTAGACATGAGAGGCAGCCAGTCTCCAACCCCTAACTCCCAATCCCTTCTTCTATTCTTCCTGTTTCACCACTTTATACTCTGAAATAAGTCCCTTTCGCCTTTCTCTATCCTTATCCCCTTCTCAAAGGAAAAAAAAAAAAACAACACAGTTTTTGCTTTGATATAATAATCCAAACAATTTATCCCAAGATCCTTACAATGTGGGAACAGAGCCATAGTCAATATATCATGAGGAGGCAGGTAGGCATTTTTCTAGTTCTCTAAGACACATCTAGTTTACCACTACTGTTTAAATGTCTGAGGGGAAGGGAGGCAATGCTCAATTGTTACAAACTTCATAAACTGACCAATGAATATTTGTCTGGTCCATATTTAGGTTGTTCTTTTCATCATGAAAAGATCCCCAGTTTTGTAACCACTAGCAAAGACTTATCTCTTAAAAGTTGCCAAGTCTAAATAGTAAAAACAAACTAAAATTCTAGAATTATTGAGTCTGATTTTATGAGTATCAATTGCAATATTTTAATTATGTATTCCTGATTAGACTTAAGGCTGAGGATTGTTTAAAAAATGACAAAAGAATACAACAGTCTCGAGCACTAAGCCAAGTTGTAATGATCAGGCCACTAAATACATTAAACTTTGTACTTAGAACACTTGTATAAAGCCTGAAACAGTTATCAAAATGTCAAAAACAGTCAGGTAGATAACAGTATCTGCATGTGAGAGATTCAGTGGGATAAGTGGAAAGAGCACAGGACCAAGACTTAGGGGTTCTGGGTTCTTTCAGGTCCTGTTCCTGTTATTTGCAAACATTGTGCACTTAGACCTACCAGATCGTCCAAAGTGTTAATAGTTTTGTATTTAAAGATGAATGTGGTTAGATATGGTGAATTGAACATAGACCTGAATCTCTGTTCCACCTCTAAACCCCTATAAATGATATTAAAGGAATAAAAAGGGTATAACTCATAAAAAAAGACAATGAGTAGGAGATGACATCAGAGAGGGAGTGGTAACAAAAATTTGGAAGCTGGAAAGCAGACAGACCAGTGTTACACTGATTCAGCAGACCTTGGGAAAGCTAAGCCTAAGCCTGCAGAGGAGGGGGATGGAAAGGCAAGAAGCAAGCCCATTCCTACTATAGAACCCCAGAAAGTTTCAAAAGTTAGAAATATCAAATAAATTTTCAGGCAGGGAAGTAGTTTGAGACTGAAAACAAGTGGCCTTATTAAATGTCTTTAAAGCAAGTAGTTAGACCTCTAGATATCCTTCCCACTCTGTACTCCTAGATAATTGAATCCTCCATTCCTATTCTGGTTGGATACAGAAGGTTTACTCTTTGGGGAGGCTAAACTACTCAGGCTCTAGGCTTAGGAACACTAGGCCCAGCTGAGGACAGGGAAGATGGCTTGTATTGAAAACAGAGAAAATAAGAGAAAGTCTACATAGTGAACAATGAAAGCCCCAATGCCCTTTTTCCATACTCAGTTTCCAGAAACTGGTAGCTAAACTTCTACCTTGGTATAGATTGGAGCCAGAAGACAGGTAACTCTAAGAGCAATACTTCCAAGAGAAACATGAGCCTGATAGCATCCTGATATCTTGAATGTGTATTTAGAGGAGGTTTTTCAGTTTGGTGATGAATTAATTATTGGTACATAGAAAGCTAAGCAACTGACGAAATGAGCCAATTAATCAGCTCCAGAAAAATAAAAATGTCATACAAGCAAAGAAAGGTAATCATAATAAAGCAGGTAGCTCAGCTATAAATAATGTAACATAATCAATAATATTGTAAACACTGAACTTATTTAACCAAATATGGTGTATGTGTTGGTTAGAAGGGGCCATTTAGGAAAGCTGAATTCTCTTCTTATAATACGAAGTCAGCAGGTACTACCTAAAACTGAATTAAAAAAAAATAACACTGCAAGTGTATAATTTAGATATGTGGAGGTAACCACCAGAAGAAAAAGAGCAGAGGGTTGGATATTGTTTGCTTTGGGAGAAAAGATATCAGCAGTTGGACAGAATGGAGCAGGAGACTGCTCTTTCCATTACAGGCCTAGTAGTACTGCTTGACTTTTATTGTATTTATTTATTTTTAAGTGACAGGGTCCCACTCTGTTACTTAGGTTGGAGTGCAATGGTGTGATCATAGCTCACTGCAGCCTTGAACTCCTGGGTTTGTGCAGTCTTCCCACCTCAGCCTCCAGAGTAGCTGGGATTACAGGTGCATGTCACCATGCTTGGCTAACTTTTTAAAATTTTTATTTTTTATATATTTCATAGAGATGGGGTCTTGCTATGTTGCCCAGGCTAGTCTTGAACTCCTGGCCTCAAGCAATCCTCCTGCCTCAGGCTCCCAAATTGCTGAGATTACAGGTGTGAGCTACCCACACATGGCACTGCTTGACTTTTTAAGTATGTACATTTATTACTTAGATTTTAAAAATTATCTTAAAAAGTTATTAAATTTGACTAAATAATATTTGGTCTTTCCTATTTTGAAAATGTAATGACTATGCAAAACATTAATAGTTTCTTCTGAGAGCTTGAACCTCACACTCTTTCATTAAATTAGATATTACTTAGGAAGAGAAAACATTAAGACATTTACATCCAAATAACTCTATGCACATAAACCAATAAACATGTAAGAAATGGATAAACTCCTGAACACTTGCACCCTCCCAAGCCTAAAACAGAAAGAAGCTGAAACCCTGAATAGACCAATAACAAGGGCTGAAGTTGAGGCAGCAGTTAATAGCCTACCACCCAAAAGAAGCCCAGGTCTAGATGGGTTCACAGCCGAATTCTACCAGACATACCAAGAGGAGCTGGTACCATTCCTTCTGAAACTATTCCAAACAATCCAAAAAGAGGGAATCCTTCCCAAATCATTTATGAGACCAACATCATCCTGATACCAAAAGCCGGCAGAGACTCAACAAAAAAAGAAAACTTCAGGCCAATATCCCTGATGAATATAGATGCAAAAATCTTCAATAGAATACTGGCAAACCGATTTGCAACAGCACATCAAAAAGCTTATCCGTCACGATCAAGTAGGCTTCATCCCAGGAATGCAAGGCTGGTTCAACATACACAAGTATATAAACATAATCCACCACATAAACAGAACCCAAGACAAAAACCACATGATCATCTCAATAGATGCAGAGAAGGCCTTCGACAAAATTAAACAGCCCTTTATGCTAAAAACTCTCAATAAACTAGGTATCAGTGGACTGTATCTCAAAATAAGAAAAGCTATTTACAACAAACCCACAGCTAATATCATACTGAATGGGCAAAAACTGGAAGCATTCCCCTTGAAATCTGGTACTAGACAAGGATACCCTCTCTCACCACTCCTATTCAATACAGTTTTGGAAGTTCTAGCCAGAGCAATCAGGTAAGAAAAAGAAATAAAGGGTGTTCAATTAGGAAAGGAGGAAGCCAAATTGTCTCTATTTGCAGACAACATGATTGTATATTTAGAAGACCCCATCGTCTCAGCCCAAACTCTCCTGAAACTGATAAGCAACTTCAGCAAAGTCTCAGGATACAAAATCACTGTGCAGGAATAACAAGTGTTCCCATACACCAATAACAGACTGAAAGAGAACCAAATCAAGAGCAAACTCCCATTCATAATTGCTACAAAGAGAATAAAATACCTAAGAATATAACTAACAAAGGATGTAAAGGACCACTTCAAGGAGAACTACAAACCACTGCTCAAGGAAATAATAGAGGACACAAACAGATGGAAAAATATTCCATGCTCATGGTTAAGAAGAATCAATATCGTGAAAATGGCCATACTGCCCAAAGTAATTTATAGATTCAATGCTATCCCCATCAAGCTACCTATGACCTTCTTCACAGAACTGGAAAAACCACCTTAAACTTCATATGGAACCAAAAGAGAGCCTGCATAGCCAAGACAATCCTAAGCAAAAAGAACAAACCTGGAGGCATCATGCTGTCTGACTTCAAACTATACTACAAGGCTACAGTAATCAAAACAGCATGGTACTGGTACCAAAACAGAGATATAGACCAATGGAACAGAACACAGGCTCTGGAGGCAACACCACACATCTATAACAATCTGATCTTTCACAAACCTGACAAAAACAAGCAATGAGGAAAGAATTCCCTGTTTAATAAATGGTGTTGGGATAACTGGCTGGCCATGTGTAGAAAACAGAAACTGGACCCCTTCCTGACACCTTACACTAAAATTAACTCCAGATGGATTAAAGACTTAAACATAAGACCTAACACCATGCAAACCCTAGAAGAAAACCTAGGCAAAACTATTCAGAACATAGGCATAGGCAAGGATTTCATAACAAAAGCATTGGCAACAAAAGCCAAAGTAGACAAGTGGGATCTAATTAAACTCCAGAGCTTCTGTGCAGCAAAAGAAACAATCATTAGAGTGAACTGGCAACCAACAGAATGGAAAAAAAATTTTGCAATCTACCCATCTGACAAAGGGCTAATATCCAGAATCCACAAAGAACTAAAACAAACTTACAAGAAAAAAACAAACCATTCTAAAGTGGGTGAAGGACATGAACAGACACTTTTCAAAAGAAGACATATATGTGGCCAACAAACATGAAAAAATGCTCATCATCACTGGTCATTAAAGAAATGCAGATCAAAACCACATTGAGATACCATCTCATGCCAGTTAGAATGGTGATCATTAAAAAATCTGGAGACAACAGATGCTGGAGAGGATGTGGAGAAATAGGAACACTTTTACAGTGTTGGTGGGAGTGTAAATTAGTTCAACCATTGTGGAAGACAGTGTGGTGATTCCTCAAGGACATAGAAATAGAAATTCCATTTGACCTAGCAATCCCATTACTGGGTATATATCCAAAGGATTATATATCATTCTATTATAAAGACAGATGCACACGAATGTTCATTGTAGCACTGTTTACAGTAGCAAAGACCTGGAACCAACCCAAATGGACATCAATGATAGACTGGACAAGGAAAATGTGGCACATATATACCATCGAATACTATGCAGCCATAAAAAACGATGAGTTTGTATCCCTTATAGGGACATGGATGAATCTGCAAACAATCATTTTCAGCAAACTAACACAAGAACAGAAAATCAAACACCGCATGTTCTCACTCATAGGCGGGTGTTGAACAATGAAAACACAGGGAGGGGAGCATCACACACTGGGGTCTACTAGGTGGAACTAGGGGAGGGAAGCAGGAGGTAGGGAGGTTAGGGAGGGATAACATGGGGAGAAATGCCAGATATAGGTGACAGGGGGATGGAGGCAGAAAACCACATTGCCGTGTACGTACCTATGCAACAATCTTGCATGATCTGCACATGTACACCAGAACTTAAAGCACAATTAAAAAAAAAAAAAGACTTCTAGATCCTCATAGACTTCTTAGTACATGAAGTGCTCAAATTACTCATGTGGGTTGTTTAACCTGTAGTGAAAATTTACTTTGGTACATTTACTTTATGCCACAGATATACGACTGTTTTTACTTTGGGTATTGCATGACATCCACATATGTGCTAATTCTGAAAAATAGATGGAGAGCAAATATGTTTTGAAGTAACCAGGAATTGAAAGCCACCATGAATAGTGTTAGCCTGACCCAGGAGAGAACTTTTGATGTCTCATGACTGACTCTTACCCTGTCTTTCAGTAGTAACTTCACTCTTTGTTTTCTTATTTGAATTTCTCCCTGGGTTGCAACTTTTATTTCCTTCTCTTAGCATTTACTTAAAAATATCAGTTACCAGTTCTTACTGACATCACTAGCAATAGTTACCAAATTCCAGACTAAACCTACCTTTTGCTTCCTAGTGAATCTAAGTGCTGATTCTTCTCTCTCTCATTCCTCTTTGTGCAGTCCCTGCATTGTATCCAGTGCAATGCATTAAAAAAAAACTATACTTGGCTCACTAAGAACCTTTGCTATAACTTTAAATAAAAGGGATTGGTGACCATCAACATGATGCGTAAGGTGTATTTACTGGTAGGTTTGAGCACAGGGTCAATTTTCATGTTCTTACTAATTGCTCTTCTGTTAGACAACATTCATCTTTCATTGTCCTTTCTTTAAATTGCCTCCTTTACCTTCATAAGCACTAAAACGTTTTTTTGGTGCTGGACCTAGTAAAAGGACCAACACAAACAATTTGTCTCGGGCATTTTGCCATCTCCCTCACTCTGCTGCCTTCCTCCCATTTGGCAGATAGAACCTTTCATATGATCATAAACCCCATCCTTCCCTCTCCCCTCTCTCCTGAATATCTAGAAATTCCTAGTAAAATTATTTCCACATATGAGAAAGCATCCTATATCCATACCTATCTCACCCTCCCATGCCTAACAGAACTTAACTCTCTGGATTTCCATCAGCTTGAGCTACGTTCTCTGCTATGGAATTGAAACTGAAAACCTAATTCAAATGGGAAGGGTTGAGATTCATTTAATATAATTCCCCTCCCAGGTTATAGCCACACCTTTATGTCGCACCTTCACTCTGCATTACCTAAAGAAAGTATAGGGGTGTGTGTACATGTGTGTAGGAAGGGATGGTGAATAACAGCAGGGAAGGAAGGTGTGTGGAAGGTGTTCTGGTGCCTTTCACTTCTTGTCCTGTGCAGGGAGTTGCATACACCCCTTACATAGAGAGCTCTTTTTTAAAAATTTTTTAATTTTTTTATTGCATTTTAGATTTTGGGGTACATGTGAAGAACATGCAAGATTGCTGCATAGGTACACACATGGCAGTGTAATTTGCTGCCTTCCTCCCCATCACCTATATCTGGCATTTCTCCCCATGCTATCTCTCCCCAACTCCCCACCTCCCTCTGTCCCTCCCCTATTTCCCCTCGACAGACCCTAGTGTGTGATGCTCCCCTCCCTGTGTCCATGTGTTCTCGTTGTTCAACACCCAGCTATGAGTGAGAACCTGCGGTGTTTGATTTTCTGTTCTTGTGTCAGTTTGCTGAGAATGATGGTTTCCGGGTTCATCCATGTCCCTACAAAGGACACAAACTCATCGTTTTTGATGGCTGCATAATATTCCATGGTGTATATGTGCCACATTTTCCCTGTCCAGTCTATCATCAATGGGCATTGGGTTGGCTCCAAGTCTTTGCTATTGTAAACTGTGCTACAATGAACATTTGTGTGCATGTGTCCTTATAGTAGAACGATTTATAATCCTTTGGATAGTAATGGGATTGCTGGGTCAAATGGAATTTCTATTTCTAGGTCCTTGAGGAATCGCCACTCTGTATTTTTTTTTATTAACGTAGACTTAATTTGAGTATTTGAATTCAGCTTAAAAGATGATGCATATCTAGGAGACACCATTGAATATTATTGCAAAAACTATCACAGCTTTAGCAACTCATATTTTCTTCAGGCTTTCTTTTTCTTTCAGATTAATTTCAAGCTAATACTTTTAAACCTGTCTGTATGCTTGGTATGCCATTTTACTCTGTGTAAAATTAGTATACTGTTTTAGCCAATTAAAACAGAAAATGTTTTTGTTTGGTTTTAATTTATTTATATATTTATTCACTTATTATTTTAGCAAGAAAAGAAGTTCACTTCCCTGAACTATTTCCTTTTGATTGAGAATTCTTGATGTTAGGTTGAGTGTTTACAGTTTTCGGTCCTGCTGTTAATGATGCAGGATTCCTGTGCTCTAGCAAGATTTTAGAAGGAATTAAATGTGAATACCTCCTCACGTGACTTGTCTTCTATTCTAATAAGAGCTTTTGCTCATTTAGAAGTGCCAGCTCTAGCTTAATTTTTCACAGAGTGAACACTTCAGGATTATGCAAGCAGGCTAGGTAGTCTCCTCTGATTCAACATTCATTCATTTGAAAACAAATATAATGTGATGAAAAATAGAAATGGTAACTGAAGAACAACTATTATTTGCTATTTCTAGGAAAGACTGGATGGTATTAAAGAAAATCTGGGAAATCATGTGAAAAACATGGTTAACCTTGGAAAAGAAACTCCTTGTGGGAGTCAGTAGATTGAGGGAAAATAAGAGAGATAGAAACAAATGGCAGATATATAACAAACCCAGTAAAAGCATGGTGACTCAACAGCCTGAAGTACCTGTTTTAGAAACAACTTCCCAGACCACCACTGAGGCCAGTGCCAGTGCAGAAGTGAGCAAGTAAGGAAACAGCTCAGTAAAGAAACAAGGAATGGAGATCATATTTTAGGAGTAGTATCCATTGTGACATTCTAGGTCAAAGAGAGAGAGGAACCACAGCTGTGATGGGACAAGTTAGTTCCCCCAAAGATATTAATGAGGTTTTCATGACAGGTAGCAAATGATAGGGGAAGAGTCCCCTTAACAATGGAGCAGTCAAAGATACGTGAAAATTTGAAGCACTACTTCACTTTTTCACTGACTTGATGTCTTTTCATGCTTAATGAACTAAATCACTGGACTGATTTGTTTAGGGCAGCACTGTCCAACAGAAATATAATGTGTGTCACATATGTAATTTTCAAATTTCTCATAGCCAAATTAAAAAATGTAAAATAAAACAAGTAAAATGAAATATAATAATTTATTTAACACAATATAGTAAAATTACCATTTTACCCCTATTCAATGTAAAAAATCATTAATGAGATATTGTACATTTTTTTCATGCTGATACTTTGAAACCCAATGTATGTTTTATAATAACAGCATATTTCAATTTGGACTAGTTCTGTTTTATGTGCTCAATAGCCACATGTGGTCAGTAGCTGCCATAGTGGACAATGTAGGTTTAGAAGAACTCATCTTTGCATCACTACCTATGAAGTAGTCTTGAAAACAAAACAAATAGAATATGATTAAGCCACTAGATCTGCACTGTCCAATGCAGTCAACACAGCAACATGAAGAAATTTAAATTAATTAAAATTAATTAAATCTAAAAATGCAATCCTCAGTCGCACTAACCCCATTTCAAGTTCTCGATAATCACATGTGGCTAGTAGCTCCTCTGTTAGGCACCACAGATTTACAGACTTAATACCTTTACCTTCTAAACTGAAAATTAGGGAACAATGTCTAAATCACTGGCAATCTGTATCATCCTTGACGAAAACACACATTTCTCCTTTTTCATTTCATTCCAAAATCCCCTTTTACCCTGTCAACTTGTTCCTACCTATCTCCTCAATAAAGCATTACCATGGTCTTGCCTGCAGGATGCAAAGTTGTCTGAGAGAGTACTGGAAAATTCAGTCATAAGGGTAGCCTTTCTTACTAATTATGTTTTTTTCTTTTCAAGTTTCATAAAGACCTGTGGCATCTTCTGTTTAGAATATATGGCACACCTGGTGAAGTGTGGTGAGGTGTGGATTTCTGAAAATGCTGACATGCCTCAAATATTATAGCTGGCACTGTGAAAATTATAGAATGTGCAGTTTGAAAATTAAAAAGAAGAGAAATGCAAACATATAGCAACATTTGTTTTTACCCCTTCTTCATTTTAGGCAGATATTTTTTCTTGTGGATGCTCTGGGCAGTGTTCTAACTTGGTATTTGCAAGTCAATGGCAAGGCCTGTTCAGTGCTGAGGGAATTACATAGTCACAGACAATTAGTCTTTTAAAAGGTCTGTTGCTTGGAAATTTGCCACTAAACTCAGTATAGCCTCAGCACATAATGTAAATTTTTAATGATTATAACTTTTCTAAATTCAGCCCTTAACAAATCTCATAACGGTGTTTTGAAACTTTTTATCAAACATAACCCAGTTAGGTTGGTATTTGATTAAACTGAACTGCCACTTCACTGAAGTGTTTAAATAAATCAACATTAATATGCTTTCATTACAGTAAATAAAGTTACTTCTATATAGTTGAAATGTCAGTACTCACATGTGGCTCTTGAAAATTAAGTACTCCCTGCACTTTGAATAACGAATCTAGCATTAATTTGTGGGAAACTATTGATTTCTTTATATAGGCCTGTGGGAGTACTTTGCCCCAAAACTCTACAGGTTCTGAATTTTAAAAAAATAGTAAACTAAATATGTGTTAAATTCTGAAACCTCTATCAGAGTTGTCCTTATAGTGGTTCTGATTCATGGCCTTTTCTCCCAAAAATGCAATACAGACCGATTTTTTTCAAATAATAGCTATAAATAATCTTTTTCATTCTAATAGAATAAAATTGTTAGAAGGCTCTTAGATGCTTTGCTTCCCACAAAGTACTTGCATTGTGTATCCAATAATAGATTTTCTCTAGTAGATAGTCATTATTGAAGGTTAACTAGTATCAAATGGTAGAAAAAAAATCCTGTTTCTGTCCATAGGTGCAGCATGGTGAATTTCAGTATCTCATCTAAGGGTAAAAAGTATGCTTTTCGGAAGCAGAACTCAGTGTAGCTTTCCATTTTCCATTTCTATTGCTATTCCACAGGTAGTTGCTATAAGATGATGCTACATTTTTTATGGCATTCACAGTTTTACATTTCATTGATATTCTATCTTTATGTATACTTTAGCGGTCTATTTGATTTTTGATGGTCGTCTGAATCCTCTGTAGGATGAGTCTCAAAGTGGCCTAAATTCTTATTTGAGTACTAATAGTGTGTTCCTTACTTTTAAAAAGTTAAGCCTCAAAGAAGTCTGCCTTGGAACTCTTGTTCACTGGACATAGATGTTTTTCATGGTTTTGTTACAAGATCTTTAGGGTGTTGATTTTCTTCCCAAAACCTCCATTGCTGGTGGCACCTTTACCTGAGTTCTTGTCCCGTGTCCCAAGTCTGGAAAGAATGAAGTGTGCAGACAAGTGAAGGGTGAAGAAGTCAAAGAGGAGCTTTATTTAGTGTTAGAACAGCTCAGAGAAGACCGGCAATACCTAGCTCCTTTGTAGGTAGGTCATCCCCTGAGTGTTTAGCTCTCAGCAGAGAGGAGACCCTAGAGAGGGTGGCTCTTCTCTGCAGGCAGGTTGTTCGGATGTCTCTGCAAGTCTCTGAAGCTCTCAGCAGAGAGGGTAGCTCCTCTGTGCAGCTGGTCATCCAGTTGTCTCTGTCCTCTGCCCTGCTCTGGCTGATGTGGGTGCTTTTATGAAACTCAGAGGAGAGGAAGTATGTGCTTGTTGATCCAAGGGAAGCCATGGGTGGGCCCAGAGCAGGCACCATAAGTCCCCACTCTGGTGGGTCTGGGACTAGCAGCAGGGCCCCCAGCCTTCAGGCCCTGCCTGGCCTGAAGGTGGGGACTTACTGGGGACCCACCCCTTTCTGCCCAGGAATCTGTCTGCCTCCTGCTGCCATTCATGGCCCTGGGGCTTGGCCCCTACCCCACTCCCAGAACAGAGCAGGTGCCAGGAGAAGAGAGGCCAGGCAGCAGGAGCAGACACTCCTGAGCCTGCAGAGATGCAGTGGTCATTTCTGCCCCTGAGGGTGCAGGCTGCAGAGATGCCCAGGTCCTGTGCCTTGGAGGGTAGCCACAACTACACCCAGGGAGTTCCTGCCCAGTCAACTCAGAAAGGGTGGGGGGCCTGCTTGTCCCTGGCTTTTGCCAGCTCCATGGAGTGGGAGGCCCAGGTCTTCAGCTGCTGGTCAGGCAGCTGCAGCTGCATCCGGGAGGGCAGATCCCCCCAAGAGCACAGGGAGGGTCGGATCCACAGCTGCAGTTTGGGTGGCTGTAGGGCGAGGCTCCTCCCTGATCGAAAGAACAGGAGGCCTGGGTCTGCAGCTGCGGATTGGGCAATGGCAGCTGTATCCAGGGAGCTCCCACCCTAACTCAGAAGCGGCAGGGCTCCCACCAGCTGTGTGGAGTGTACAGTTCCAGCCATGCTTCCCTGCTGTAGCCAGTGTGATGGCAGCAGCCACTGCCATCAGTTTCAGCTAGAACAACTATGATTACTTAGAATTAGCCTGGGAGTTGAACAATGAGAACACATGAACATAGAGAGGGGAACAACACACACCAGGGCCTGTTGAGGGTGGGGTATGAGGGAAGGGAACTTAGAGGACAGGTCAATAGGTGCAGCAAACCACCAAGGTACACGTATGCCTATGTAACCTGCAATTTCTGCACATATATCCTGTTTTTTGTTTTGTTTTGTTTTTAGAAGAAATAAAGTGACAAAAAAAAAAAAAAAAAAGAATTAGCTTTTGTTGTGAGTGGCAGAAAACCTTAAATAAGAGTGGCTTATACAAAGTGTGTTACTTTTCTCATGCATTCAAGTGCATAGGTACATAGCAGGGCTGGTATGGACTAGTTCTTTGATCTTGCAGCTCTTCCATGCATAGCCTGTATTAAAAGGGATGCCTTATGGTCAGAGGGCTTCCTTTAGCCATCATGTCTGCCTTCTACCCAGCAAGGAGTAAAGGGAAGAGAAGGACAAACTCCTCCCTTTAAGGACACTTTCAGAAGTTGCATGCTCTGCTTCTGCTTATAGCCCATTGTCTGGGACTATCTCCTGGCCACAACTAGCCATAAAGAAAACTGGGAAATACAGTCTTTATGCTGGGTGACCATGTGTTCAGCTAAAATTTGGAATTCTGTTATAACAGAACAAAAG
This sequence comes from Aotus nancymaae, assembly GCF_030222135.1. Lineage (NCBI taxonomy): Eukaryota > Metazoa > Chordata > Mammalia > Primates > Aotidae > Aotus > Aotus nancymaae. The sequence goes on along the minus strand of NW_026988415.1, from coordinate 42,467,294 downwards.
GGATATTGAAAGAAAACTAGGTGTCTGTGTAATACTGTTCTCTGGAATGGAACTCTGGGTCAGCAAAAGACTATACTGTGAGCCTGGAAGCTACTGCTAGAAAAATAAAGAAAGCAACTAAGATTCGGGTAGAGTTTTCCAAAAGAAGTGCTTAAAATACCTTTTTTTTCTGGTTTGGTATAGTTTTACAGCCCCTCTCACCACAGCATATTAAAACTCCTGCTCCTCTCATAGGCCTTAAATCCCTTGGATTTCAGCTGTTTCTTTTTTTTTTTTCTTTAAGTTCTAGGATACATGTGCGGAATATGCAAGTTTGTTACATAGGTATACATGTGCGATGGTGGTTTGCTGCACCCACCAAATCGTCCCAGTATGTGTTGTTCCCCTCCCTGTGTCCGTGTTCAACTCTCACTTAGGAGTGTTAGTTTGCTGAGGATGATGGCTAGAGGAATCAGTTGGAAATATAGGTATCATCCGACTTCTGAGTTGGTCTTGCTGGGAGCTGCATACAGGAGCTGTTTCTATTCTGCCCATCTTGGCCCCTCCCCTCACCTGTTTCTTATCAAAACTTCCTGTACTGCCATAAGAAGTTACTTTCCAATTTTATACCCTAGCATAATGTATCATTGAGAGAAAAAAGTTGAGTTCTTGTCTGAAATGCCTGAAAATTTTATTCTTTTCGATTTTGCTTTTTTCTTTCGCCACACATTAAAACACCTTTGCTAATGTTAAAGCTGTCTGTACAACCCCAAATTAATTGTAGTTTTGGAGTTGATCAAGTAATACTAATAATAGCCACTGTGTTTTGAGTGCTTACTCTGCACCAGGCACCATGCTATGGGTTTCACTTATATTATATCATTAAGTCTTCAGAACAACTCGTTACAGTAGGGGTATAGATGAAGAAACTGAAGCCCACAGAGTTTACATAACTTGCCCAAATCCTCACAGCTAGTGAATGATGGAGTGTAGAATTTATACCTAAGAAAATAGAATCTAGAACCTCCTCTTCCCAACACATCCTGATTGGTTGATATTACGATATGTCCTCAATGTATTCCTCAATAGATTCTTGAAAACTGTGGCTTTAAGCAAAATGACATATAACAAAATCAGTTTTACCATAGGTTAATTGATATAAACAAATAGAGTTAAGTTCTCACAGCATACTTCTGGTCACAAACACATCAACAAACTTTTAAATAAAACCAAAACACTTCTAATATTAAACAATGAAATAAATATGAGCAATACTTACATTTTTAAAAGATTTAATTAGCCAGGCATGGTGGTGTGTACCTGTAGTCCTAGCTACTTTGGAGGCTGAAGTGGGAGAATTGCTTAAGTCTAAGAGTTCAAGGTTACATTGAGATATGATTGCACTACTGCACTCCAGCCTGGGTAGCAGAGTGAGACTCTATCTTGAAAAATAAACTAAAAACTAAACTAAAATAAAATAAAATAAGTAAAAACAAGTAAGATAATTATTTACTCACTGAATCCAGTCCAAGATGTCAGGTGGCCAGAGCCTATTCCCGCAGCTCAAGGTCAAACTGAGAGCCCACCCGGGACAAGACACCATCCCATCCCAGACAGACTAATACACACACACACACACATATACACACACACACTCACACTTAGACCACCTAACTTGCACAGCTTTGGGATGTGGGAGGGAGTCAGAGTACCCAGAGAAAACCCACATAGATATGGGGAGAATGTGTAAACTCCACACAGATAGTGGCCCTAGGCAGGATGCAATTTTTTTTTTCATCTCGAATGAAATGATGTTGTTTTGATGTTTAAGAAAGTGCTGTATTGTATATAGAATAATCTAGATCTGTGCTATCTGATAGGGTAGCTACTAGCCACATATGTCTGTTTACTTTTAGTTATTTATTTGTTTGCTTACTTGAAATAGAGTCTTACTATGTTGCCCGGGCTGGCCTTGAACTCCTAAGCTCAAGTCATCTTCTCATTTTAGCCTCCCCAGTAGCTAGGACTACAGGTGCACACCACCACATTCAGCTTATTTACCTGTACAGTTAAATTGGAATTAATTAATTTTAAAAACCTCTCAGTTCTTCAGTCACACAGCCACATATCAAGTATTCATTAGACACATGTGGCTATTAGCTATACTATACAGAACAGTGCAAATATGAAACACTGCTATTACCACACAGAATTTTTTTGGACAGTACTGATCTAGATAACCCTTCTCCTAACCTATATTTCTTTTTAGCCTAAATCATCTGGCTGTGTAGATATGGCTAAAGAGAAATAGGTGCAGCCTCTTAAAGAAGATATCATCTGAATTTATCATTCTGCCCCATAAATTTCACATTTGTAAACAAATATTTAAGTGAAAAATGTGAATATTTCTTTTTTTTGAAAGAGAAAAAAGAAAGAAAAAGAGAAGAAGAAAGAAAGAGAGAAAGAAAAAAAAGAATGAAATAGAGAAAGAAACAGGAAGAGAAAGAGGGAGAGAGAACGGGAATCTTGCTCTATTGCCCAGGCTAGAATGCAGTCTAAAAATGGGTATTAAAAACCTCTTTTATGCCAATAATTGTACTTAACAATGGAGACAGGAAGGAATAAGGGAGGAAAATAACAAACAAGCAGCCAAGCAATATTTCATTTAAACCTGTGAAATGCTATACAATTGCTGAGGAGTGATTTACTTCCAATTATGTGGTCACTTTTAGAATAGGTGTCATGTGATACTGAGAAGAATATATGTTTTTTGCATTTGGGGTGGAGAGTTTTGTAAATGTTTATTAAGTTTACTTACTCCAGGTCTGAGTTCAAATCCTGGATATCCTTGCTAATTTTCTATCTCGTTAATCTGTCTAATATTGACAATGTGGTGTTAAAGTCTCCCACTATTATTGTGTGGGAGTCTAAGTCTCTTTGGAAGTCATTAAGAACTTGCCTTATGTATCTGGGTGCTCCTGTATTGGGTGCATATATATTTAGGATCGTTAACTCTTCTTGTTGCATTGATCCTTTTACCATTATGTAATGTCCTTCTTTGTCTCTTTTGGTCTTTGTTGCTTTAAGGTCTATTTTATCAGAGGTGAGAATTGCAACTCCTGCTTTTTTTTTTGCTCTCCGTTTGGTTGGTAAATCTTCCTCCATCCCTTTGTTTTGAGTCTTTGCGTATCCTTGCATGTGAGATGGGTCTGGATGCAGCATATCGATGGGTTTTGGCTTTTTATCCAATTTGCCTGTCTGTGTCTTCTGATTTGGGCATTTAGTCCATTTAAATTTAGGATTAATATTGATATATGTGAGTTTAATACTGCCATTTAATGCTAGCTGGCTGTTTTGCCCATTAATTGATGTAGGTTCTTCATTATGGTGATGCTCTTTACCTTTTAGTATGTGTTTGGAATGGCTGATACTGGTTGTTCCTTTCTATGTGTAGTGCTTCTTTCAGAAGCTCTTGTAGAGCAGACCTGGTGGTGATGAAATCTCTGGGTACTTGCTAGTTCACAAAACATTTTATTTTTCCTTCATTTATGAAGCTTAGTTTGGCTGGATATGAAATTCTGGGTTGAAAATTCTTTTCTTTAAGGATGTTGAATATTGGTCCCCACTCTCTTCTGGCTTGTAGGGTTTCTGCTGAAAGATCTGCTGTGAGTCTGATAGGCTTCCCTTTGTGGGTAACCTGACCTTTCTCTCTGGCTGCCTTCTCTCTGTATATTCTCCTTCATTTCAACCCTGGTGAATCTAACAGTTATGTGCCTTGGGGTTGGTCTTCTTGAGGAATATCTTTGTGGTGTCCTCTGTATTACCTGGAGTTGAGTATTGTCCTGTCTTACTAGGTTGGGAAAGTTTTCCTGGATAATATCCTGAAGAATATTTTCCAGCTTGGATTCATTCTCTTCGTCACATTCAGGTACACCTATCAAACGTAGATTAGGTCTTTTCACATAGTCCCATATTTCTTGGAGACTTTGCTCATTCCTTTTTACCCTTTTTTCTCTAATCTTGTCTTCTCATTTTATTTCATTGAGTTGGTCTTCGACCTCTGATATCCTTTCTTCTGCTTGATCAATTCGACTGTTAAAACTTGTGCATACTTCGTGAAGTTTGTGTTTTTCAGCTCCATTAATTCACTTATATTCCTCTCTAAATTGTCTATTCTTGTTAGCATTTCATCAAACCTTTTTTCAAGGTTGTTAGTTTCTTTGCATTGGGTTAGAACATGTTCTTTTAGTTCACAGAAGCTTCTTATTATCCACCTTCTGAAGCCTGATTCTGTCAATTCATCACACTCATTCTCCATCAGGCCTTGTTCCCTTGCTGATGAGGAGCTGCAATCCCCTATAGGAGGAGAGGCATTCTGAATTCCGGTGTTTTCAGCTTTTTTGCACTGGTTTCTTCCCATCTTTGTGGATTTATCCACCTGTTGTCTTTGTAATTGCTGACTTTCAGATTGGGTCTCTCAGTGGACGTCCAGCTTGTTGGTGATGAAGTTTTTTCTGTTTCTTAGTTTTCCTTTGGTTGATGCCCCAAGGGCACCAGAATCTGTGTAATTTCCCTTGTGGTGACCCACTGCGCTGGCTGAAACAGCGGCGTTGAGATTTGTGGTGCTTTTTTGTCCGGGAATCTCCTGGTCTGGCTCCCTGTTTCAGTCCCCTTTTCAATCAGCTAAATGGGCGACTCTGCCCAGCGCCTTCCCAGAGCTCCAAACGCCAACTAAAAGGGCACGCAGTACCATATACTCCACACTGAGAACTGCCACGCTGGAGCGCCAGCAAAACAGCTGCGCCGGCCAAGAGAGTCGCACTGGCAACCCATGGGGCTCCTCCGCTGGGAATCTCCTGGTCCGTGGGCAACAGAAATTCATCTGGGAGTGTGGCATTCACTCACTCTCTGCGCCTTCACTGGGAGCTGCAATCCTGAGCTGCTGCTAATCGGCCATCTTGGATCTCTCTCCAAATGTGAATGTTTCTTGAATATTATCTCCAGCATTATCAACCCATTAAGATAACCTCATTATAACATGATTTGTTATGTAAATATGAATATTCCACTGGTGAAATAATGTCAGACATATTTCAATTCTACATAGTTGTCTTAGTCTGTTTCTGCTGCTGTAACAAAGTCCCATAGACTGAGTGGTCTACAAACAACAGAAATTTATTTCTCACAGTTCTTGAGGCTGGTAAGTCCAAGATCAAGATGCTGGCAGACTTGGTGTATAATGAGGTCCTGCTTCCTGGTTAATAGACAGCAGTCTTCTTGCTGTGTCCTCACATGGCAGAAGGAACAAGGGAGCTCTCTGGGGCCTCTTTTATAAGGACATTAATCCTATTCCTGAGGACTCCATTCTCATTGTCTGATCGCCTCCCAGAAGCCCTACCTCCTAATACCATCACACTGGGGATTAGGTTTCAACATATGAATGTTGGGGGAAACACAAATATTCAGTCTATACCAATAGTTAATGTCTGATATAACGCAGCAGACATGCGTAGCATTCATGGCATCTGTTATCCCTTTTAGCATTATAAGGAATAAATTAGTTCTTATTATTTGCAGCAATACATAGTGAATGCTTTGACTGGCAAAAATAAAATAATGAGAAACACAAAAACAGTTATCTGTATACAGGAACTATACACAAGCATGCTAATCTAATCCCATTGGTTATATTATGATTTAATATTTAAATTGAAATCTAAAAAGTGAGTACTTAGTAAAAATACTGGATTTTTCTGTGAATTTCATGCACAGTCAAATGCAAAATCTTATTCTTTAAAATTGCCCATAGTTACAACTCCAAAACCACTGTGGGAAAAGCCCCCAGTCTCACTAAATCACTGTACCTTTTACTGAAAAAGCCCAGTGGGTTTGCTTAGTTGGAAATGCTATATTAAGAGAGTACTCTGGTAGTTGGCCAGGAAAAGAGCAATCGAAATGACTTAATACACTACTGCATTCAATTAGGTCCGCTTTTCTTCTTTCAAAGGTGAAAGGAGAAACATTTAACTTTAAAAAGTAACATCTTCCTATAATGTGAATATCTATTCTTTGTGTCCTTAAACATATTCAGAAGAGAAATTAGCAAATAACTCACTTATTATAATTTTGAAAGAAAAAAAGAAAGGTTTCTTCTAGTGAACATCACAAATTAATGATTTTCCTACATATATTTCTTCTGAATATATATAGCTCCAACTGAAAATAATAAAATGTCATTAAGAAGGCAAATATTATCACCTCCATATACTGGAATTATTCTTTGCACTAATAGGTATTCTGGAAAATCTAAATTTGCATTTCAATCAAAGAATATCAATCATCAGACAGAGCAGACTGATGATCTTTCAAAGTTCCATTTCAAAGCATCTCTGAAATAAATGAGGACTTCTAACAATTTTCAGCATCCTTCATTGCATTGTCCATTTTGAGGTATTATGTAAAATCCAAAAATATGTTTGTCAGATAAAATCCACACCTCTGAACTGGTTTTAAAAATAAGCATCTTTTTGTTGCATAGGCACATACATGCCATGGTGGTTTGCTGCCTCCATCCCATCCCCCCCCCAACTATTGCCTACATCAGGCATTTCTCCCGCTGTTATCCCTCCCCGACCCCTGCACCCCACGCTGTCCCTCTATCTTAACAGGTGTGATAGTTACAGTACTGATTTGAAGAAATCAGAAATTTAAGATTGGGAGAACAGTTAAGATAATCTAAACCAGAGAGAACTCATTATTACCATTGGATATAGTAGATCAGACTCTAAATTCTGAAGGAGGAAATGTGGCTGTAAGCCTCAGCTCTGAGATTATTTGTGAGACTTTGTCTAAGTCACCTTCTCTTCCCCTGGACCTTTGTTTTCCTACTCTGTAAAGAGAAATTAAACTCCTTTCAGATCTAAGGTCTATGTACAATTTCTTGCTATTTTCTAAAAGTTAAGCAGCCAGTTATATAGTACTTTAGCAGACTCTACTTCAGTCTAACACTAAATTAGCTAGACTGCATTATTCTTATTATTAATTAATTTTGGAGGGAAAAGAGGCTAAACCCCAAGCAAGCTAGTATCAGGAGTTCATATGAAAAATGGCTTCCAGGAAATGTTTTTAGGTCAAAACACAGTCCTAGACATTATAATTGTTCATCTCCTTCTCTGTAGACTGAATATTGATGTGCACTGTGATGACCATGAAGTCCTGAATAGCCATTATTGCCCAGTAATGATACAGTCCTGTGTGCTAGATTGCATTCACTTGAACTTCAACTCAATTTGCCTGGTTCATTTGAAAATAATTTTCAACAAGAGTTGAAAACAACAAAAATACTTTCTGTTCAACTTTTGTTAGACAATTCAATTACCTACAATATCCTCTTCCCTAAGCATACCAGTTAATCAAGGTTTTACTGTGCATTCTTTAAACTAGTGAGTAAGTTAATTGGAGCAAGTGAATTGTTTGGCCAGGCTAGATGTCTGCATTGATGTAATTGCTTGGATTTTATTGTTCTGTTAGGAGCAAAATTGCATGAACAGTAACATGTGTATGTTTGGCTAAGAAAAAGACACTATATATGGTGAGAATGGCCAGGCTTTATTTAGCAGAAGTAGTTAAAATTGCTATATGATACCCAGATTATACAGTTTCCCAGATAATCCAGTAAATGATCCTGAGGCCTCCTTATCTATTTCTAGGAACACTTATTAGTCAATTCTCATTTTTGATCTTATTTCCTATGCCAAGCAATAATCTAGCTACGTCCAACTATTAGATTCCTCTTATAATGAAGGAAACAGAGGATCTCTCTATTGCGGGGAAATAAGTGAAGCTGTTCATCCTTGTATCTCTACTACAGACCATGGTTTCTAGCACATAGTAGATGATTCATAAATGATGAATAAGCTAAACAACGGATTATTTTTAACTGATTGGTTATTTTATTTTATTATTATTTTGAGGTAGAGTTCGCTCTGTTGCCCAGGCTGGAGTACAGTGGCATGATCTAGGCTCATTGCAACCTCCCCCTGCTGGGTTCAAGCAATTCTCCTGCCTCAGCCTCCCAAGTAGCTGGGATTACAGGCATGCACCACCAACCATGCCCAGCTAATTTTTTGTATTTAGTAGAGATGGGTTTTCACTATGTTGGTCAGGCTGGTCTCAAACTCCTGACCTCAGGTGATCCACCCACCTCAGCCTCCCAGATTGCTGGGATTACAGGCATGAGCCACCACACCATTATTTTAGATGGTAGAGTAATAATTGCTCTTTCAGGGACAGTTTGTAGTCATCTTGCATTAGATTTGTCAAACAGATTTTGGCCGAGAAGAAACAACATGCTACCTGAATCTATGTGGAAATTTACCTCTTCTTTCTGTGCCCCTGCTGTCAATAGGAGAAAATCAGCCAAATCTTTGATAACGAATGTCTTTCATAGTTAAACACACATAGCAGATATTCAATTAAATTTGTTAAATGAATATGTTGGAAACAAGGGTAACTTCTAAAATAAAGGTAGAGCCATTTTGCAGATTTTTTTATTTTCCTCCAGAAAAAAAAAGGAATGTATGACTTAGAATGATTTACATAATATCATTGACAATGTGGAGAAGGTATACACATGGAAGGAAAAAGATTTTCTGTTAAATATGAACAAGACTTGACACCAAATGAGGAAGATGCCGTGTCAGTTTCCATGATAGAAGTCAAATATTTTAGTAAGGGTAATCACAAGGGCAGTTTTTGTCCTAATTACAGTTAACCCTTGAACAACATAAGGGTTGGGGCTGTGAGACCCCTTGCAGTCAAAAATCCACGTATAACTTAACAAAATTGTGAATACATAGTAGATGTATATATTTATGGGGTGCATGAGATATTTTGATACTAACATACAATGCATAATAATCACGTCAGGGTAAATAGAATATCCATTACCTCAAGCATTTACCCTTTGTGTTAAAAACAATCCAATTATATCCAATTCTAATCTTTTAGTTATCCTAAGATGTAAAATAAGTTATTGTTGACTAGTCATTGTTGTGGTATCAAATACTAGATCTTATTCATTCTATTTAACTATATTTTTGTATCCATTAACCATCTCCAGTTCCACCCCACCCCCAGTACCCTTCACATCCTGTGGTAACCATCATTCTACTCTCTATCTCCATGAGTTCTATTGTTTTAATTTTTAGCTCCAACAAATGAATGAAGAATGTGATCATTATCTTTCTATGCCTCACTTATTTGACTTACCATAATGACCTCCAATTTCACCCCTGTTGTTGCAAATGATAGGATCTCATTCTCTGCTCTTCTTTAGAAGAAAATTTGGTACATCTACTTCATCATGTAGATATACCAAAGAAGTAGATGTACCAAATTTTCTTCTCTCCCTTCCCTCCCCTTCCCTCCCCTCCGGTCCCCTTCCTTCTTTCAAATCTCACTCTGTTAGCCAGGCTGCAGTGCAGTGACACAATCTCGGCTCACTGTCACCTCTGCCTCTCGGGTTCAAGCAATTCTCCTGACTCAACCTCTCAAGTAGCTGGAATTACAGGTGCCTGCCACCACACTCAGCTAATCTTTGTATTTTTAGTAGAGATGGGGTTTCACCGTGTCAGCCAGGCTGGTCTTGAACTCCTGACCTCAAGTGATCTTCCCACCTTGGCCTCCCAAAGTGCTGGGATTACAAGCATGAGCCACCTCACCTGCCCCACATTTTCTTTATATGTTTATCTGCTGACAGATACTTAGGTTGCTTCCAAACCTTGGCTATTGTGAATAGTGCTGCAATAAATGTGGGAATGCAAGTATCTCTTTGATATATTGATGTTCTTTTTTGGGGGTATACCTAGCAATGGTATTGCTGGATCTTATGTTAGCTTTATTTTTAGTTTTTTGAGGAACTGCCAAAATCTTCTCCATAGTGGTTGTACTAATTTACATTCCCACTAACAGTGTTCAAGTGTTCCGTTTTGTCCACATCCTCATCAGCATTCATTATCTTCTTTTGGATATAAGCCATTTTAACTGGAATGAGATAACATGTAATTGTAGATTTGGGTGGAGACACAAAGCCAAATCATATCACTGCTCATTTATTATGGTACTAGCTGTGGGTCTGTCATATATGGATCTTACTGTGTTGAGGTATACTTTGTCTATACCCAGTTTTTTAAGGATTTTTATCATGAAGAACTGTTGAATTTTATCAAATGATTTTTCAGCATCAATTGAAATGATCATATAATTTTTATCCTTCATTCTGTTGATGTGATGTATCTCATTAATTGATCAGCTTATGCTGAAACATCCTTCCATACCTTGGATAAATCCTACTTAGTCATGATGTATTGTCTTTTTAATGTGTTGTTGAATTTGATTTGCTATATTTTGTTGAGGAATTTTGCATCAATGTTTATTAGGGATATTGGACTGTAGTTTTCTCTCTTTTTTTGATATATTTTTGACTTGTTTTGTTATCAGGGTAATACTGGCCTCATAGAATGAGTTTCAAAGTATTCTCTCTTCCTCTGTTTTTCAGAATAGTTTGAGTAGGATTGACATTAGTTCCTCCTTAAATGTTACTTCTCTGTTCACATGTTGGATTTCTTTATTTAATCTTGGTAGGTTGCATATGTCTAGAAATTTATCATTTTCTTCTAGATTTTTTAATTTATTGGCATATAGTTGCCCATAGTGGCCCCAACGATCCTTTGAATTTCTGCAATATCAGTTTTAATGTCTTCTTTTTAAATTCTGATTTTATGTATTTGGATCATCTCTCTTGTTTTCTCAGTCTGGTTAAAGGTTTGTTGACATTCTTTTTATTTTCAAAAAAAGAACTTTTCATTTTGTTTGTCTTTTGTATTCTTTTCCCATTTCAATTTTATTTCTGTTCTGATCTTTATTATTTCTTTTCTTCTACTAATTTTGGGCTTGGTTTGCTTTTGCTTTTATAGTTTTTTTAAGATGCCACATTAGACTGTTTATTTGATGTTTTTCAACTTTTTTGATGCAGGAACTTATAAACTTTCCTCTTAGTACTGCTTTACCAAAACCTAGGTTTTGGTATGTTGTTTCTCCATTTTCAATTGTCTCAAGAAATTTTCAAATTTTCTTCTTAATTTCTTCATTGACCCACTTGTCACTCAGGAGCATATTGTTTAATTTCCTCTTGCTTGTATAGTTTCCAAAATTCCTCATGTTATTTATTTCTAGTTTTATTCATTTGTAGTCAGATAAGATGCTTGATATTATTTCAGTGTTTTTGAATGGTTGAAGACTTGTTTTGTTACCTAAAATATGTTCTGTCCTTGAGAATGATTCATATACTGAGGAAAAATAATGCATATTCCATAGAAATTGGATTAAATTTTATTTATATATCTTCTAGATTAATTTGTTCTGTAGTGCAGATTAAATTCAATGTTTCTTTGGAGAGATCTTCCAGAAAGAAAATCAACAATGATGAAAGTGACTTGTTGACATCTCTAGCTATTAATATTATTGCATTGGAACCTATCTCTCTCTTTTCCTCTAATAATATTCTCTTTATATGTCTAAGTGCTCCAGTGTTGGGTGCATATATATTTATACTTGTTATATCCTCTGCTGAATGAGTCCCTTTATCATTGTGTAAAGAGACCTGTCTCTTCTTACAGTTCTTGTCTTGAAATCTATTTTGTCTGACATAAGGATAGATACTGCCACTCTTTGGTTTTCATTGGCATGGAATATCTTTTCCCATCCCTTTATTTTCAGTCTGTGTGTGTCTTTATGGGTGAAGTGTGTCTCTTGTAGGCAACAGATCATTGGGGCTTGTTTTTTCATTCATACAGCCATTCTATATCTGTTGATTGGAGAGTTTAGTCTATTTATATTCAATTTTACTATTGATAAGTAAGGACTTACTCCTGGTATTTTGTTATTTGTTTTCTGGGGTTTTTTTTTGTAGTCTTCTCTTCCTTCTTGTTTTCCTTTTAGTGAAGATGATTTTCTTTGGTAGTAAGATTTAATTTCTTGCTTTTTATTTTTGTGTATCCACTGTATATTTTTTTTATTTGAAGTTACCATAAGACTTGCAAATACTATCTTTAGCTGAATATTTTAAGCTGATAAAAACTTAATACTGTTCGCATAAACAAACCAACAGAAAACTAATATAAACGATACACCTTAAGTTTTTCTCCTTTCTTTTTAACTTACTGTTGTTTCTATTTGTATCTTATTGTACTATGTCTATCTTGAAAAGTTGTTGCAGTTATTAGTTTTGATTGCCTCATCTCCTTGTCTTGCTATTTAAGGTAAGAGTAGTTTGCACACCACATTTATAGTGTTATAATATTCTGTGTTTTTCTTTGTACTTACTATTACCAGTGAGTTTTGTATCTTCAGGTGATTACTTATGGCATAGTGACATCATTATCTCTCTGATTGAAGAACTCCCTTTGTATTTCTTGTAGGACTGATCTGGTATTAATAAAATCTTTCAGCTTTTGTTTTTCTGGTAAAGTATTTCACCTTCATGTTTGAAGGATAGTTTCACTGAATATACTATTCTAGGGTAAATGTTTTTTTCTTTTTTTTCCCCCGTCCTTCAGCACTTTAAATACACCATGCCACTCTCACCTAGCCTGTAAGGTTTCAACTGAGAAGTCTGCTGCCAGACCTATTGAAGTTTCATTGTATGTTACTTGTGTCTTTTCTCTTGCTGCTTTTAGGATTCTTTCTTTATCCTTAATTATTGGGAGTTTGATTATTAAATATGTTGAGGTGGTCTTCTTTGGGTTAATTCTCCTTGGTGTTCTACAACCTTCTTGTAGTTGAATATTGATATTTTTCTCTAGGTTTGGGAAGTTGCCTGTTATTATCCCTTTGAATAAACTTTCTAGCCCTATGTTGTTCTCTACCTCCTTATCAAGCACCTCCAGAGATGCTGTTTGGGAACCAAGTAGTGGAGTCAAAAACCTTAGAAATCTACCCTGTGTTCTATTGTACTGCATCTGACCTTTTGAGGTTATTTTCTAGATCCTGGAGGCATGCTTTATTGTTATTTATTATTTTTCCTTTTGTCTCCTCTGACTGTATTTTCAGTAATCTATCTTCAAGCTCACTAATTCTTTCTTCTGTGTGATCAATTTTGCTATTAAAAGAAAGTACCAAAATGCATTCTTCAGTATGTCAATTGCATTTTGGCAAAAACACAATTGACAGAAATTAAAGCAAATCCCAGGATTTGTTTTTTTTATTATTTTAATCTCTTTGTTAAAATCATCTGATAAAATTCTGAATTCCTTCTCTGTGTTATTGTGAATTTCTCTACATTTCCTCAAAAGAACTATTTTGAGTTCTCTGTCTGAAAGATCACTTATCTCTGTTTCTCAAGGATGGGTCCCCAGTGCCTTATTGATTTAGTTCATTTTGTGAGGTCATATTTTCCTGGATGATCTAAATGCTTGTGTTCACATAATAACTGCACTCTTTTTCCTCCAAGCACACAGATTATCTTTTTGTGCCAAGTGCTCACCCCAGGGTATGGGGTAGGTACAGTGTAGGTGATTCAAGACTGTCTTTTCTGTTCTCATCAATGCCTCTTTCCTTAATATGTTGTCAGTGACTGCAAATTGATGAGCTGCGTATTTATTGTAGTCTTCACAGTGTTTTTTTTTTTTTTTTTTTTTTTTTTCGTACCCATTCTTCTTGGGAAGGCTTTCCAGGTATTTGAAAAGAACTGGATATTGTAATCTAAGCCATACCTGCATTAGGTGTCACCCCAAGCCCAGTAATTTTTTGGTTCTTGAAGACTCACAGAGGTACCACCTTGGTGGTCTTAGGTAAGATCCAGAAGAATTCTTTGAATTACCAGGCAGAGACTCTTGTTTGCTTCCCTTACTTTCTCCCAAATAGAGACTCCCTGTCTGTGCTGAGCCACCTGGAGCTTGGGTGGGGCAATACAAGCATCCCTGTGGCCACCCACTGCTACTGCACTGGGTCAGACTTAAAACCAACACAGCACTTATTCTTACCCAAGGCTCATCTGTAACCACTCCCTGGCTACCACCTGTATTCACTCAAGGCCCTGGGATCTACAATCACCAGGTAGTGAAGCTATCTAGGACTTTTTTCTTCCCTAGAGGGTGATAAGTTCCCCCAGGTCCCAGGCAGCTCCAGTGATGCTATTTGGGAACCAAGTAGTAGAGTCAAAACCCCGAGAATCTACCCTGTGTTCTATTGTACTGCATCTTAGCTGGCACTCAAACCACGAGATGCAATCCTTCCAACTTTTCTCTCCCCTTTCCACAGGCAGAGAAGTCTCACCCATGACCACCAATACCACAGGCCTGTGGGTAGTACTGCCAGGCTACCACAAATGTTCTTTCTACATTACGATGTTAAAATCAGGTACTGTGGTCTTTTACCTGATCTTTGGTTCTTATGAAGATGCTTTTTTTGTGTGTTGATAGTTGTTCAGTTTGGTGTTCCTTGGATTAGGGATGATTGCTGTAGGCTTCTTTTCAGCCATTTTGCTTCAACTCTTCCAGTGTATAACTTTGACTACTCAAAAATATAACTACTAATATCCAGAAGCCTTATTGATAACATAGTTGATTAACATGTATTTTGTGTGTTATATGTGTCATATTCTGTCTTCTTACAATAAAGTTAAAATATTATTTAAAAATCATAAGGAGAAGAAATATATTTCTTTTTCATTGAGTGGAAGTGGGTCATCATAAAGGTCTTCATTCTTGTCTTCATGTTGAGTAGGCTGAGGAGGAGGAGAAGGGAAGGGGTGGTCTTGCCATCTTAGGGGTGGCAGAATTGAACGAAGTGAAGGTGGAAGGGGAGGCAGAAGAAGCAGGAACACTCAGTGTAACTTTTATTGAAAAAAATCTAATATTTATAAGTGGGTCCATGCAGTTCAAACTCATGTTGTTCAAAGGTAGTTCAAATCTTAAAAATGCAAAGGTAGGATCAAGGCCAGTTCTCCTTGACTCAGAGTGAATGCAAATCTGTGGAGCTTTTAAAACCTATAGGCCATATATACTGATTCTGTAAATGAAGAAATAATTTTAAACTGATTTAGGGCACTGTATGTTGTATAGTTTTCTGGAAACAAAGCTATGAGAGTGAAACTGACAGCTCAAATATAATAATTGCTTTTGAGTGGAAAATAAAACAAAAATTTGCTGGTAATGGAATGTCTAGCCCCTCAAGAGTATTGAGTCAAATTTAAATAACTAGAAGGGTCCACCACGTGGTAACTCTTTGAGTTCCATGACAGACATGGAAGAGGTTCTGTTTGGTTTCTATTTTGACATGCAATAAAGGTTCTTGGATGGGATTTGCTGACAACCTATGGTTACACAAATGTTTCCTGGGTGGTTTGAGACTTCATTCTATGTTTATAAATTATTTATATTAAGTTATTTCTATCAGACTCAAATAAATACTATAATTGGCATCTTATCATATAAAGCACTAGTTTCTCCCTCTGGTTAGGCATCCCCTCTGCTCTCAGCCAGGATAAAAAAGGGGCAAGGTGTAGAGGAGAAGGGAATGAGGACAAAAATGATTTTGAGAATAATCAGATTGGGAATAGAGTCTCAATAGAATAACTTACTGGTAGTCTTGGAAAATAGATAGAACTGATGAATATATAGAACATTGCAAAATGTATAAAATATTTTCAGTGTTCAAATACCTAAAAGCTCTCACATTTATATAAAATGCTGGTGGTGGGGTTGTGTTGCCTATGCTATTTAAAGAAATGGTTTCTAACTTCACTTTGTTTTAATTTAATTGTTGTTTTGCAAGTTCTTCTGGTTAAGACCTACTGCATAGAAGATGTTACCTTATGCAGGAGTTACATTAAATTTGGTAATCAAGACAGGATACCTAGCTGTTGGATGATTATTCTTTTTAGGTTTATCTGTATATTGATGTCTTCTCCCTTCCCCTACCCCATTTCTTACTTCCCAACTCTGGAGGGGGATTCTCTGAAGTGGTTTTCAGATCTGTCTTGGTTTATCACAGTGGGTAAAAGGAAGGTTGGAATTAGCTAAACACTGCAAGTTATTGGTAGTGGGAAATAGGGGCCATAGCTGAAGGGAGGTGTGAAGACTGAAAGGGAAGCAGGCTAAACTTCATTGCCTCAGAAGTGAAAGGCTTTCTACGGTTTCGAAACACTGATACCAACATTTTCCTTTCTGTCCTTACTCTCAGAATTCAATCTCTTCTTCCTTGCTTCTCCATAATACTTCATGGAGACAGTTGGCTTTGTTCTGGTCCCAGAACATATCTTCATCAGTTTCCCTAGTCATCCTGCATACTTACCACATCTAACCCTTGTTGCATATTAATTTTAACTGCTTTATATTCAAAATTATGCTTGATTTCCTAACAGGTCCCTGAAACATAACCAACTACAGTAGTACCAATTGTGATACTGACTAAACTCAAATGTGTCCTAAGAGCAGCTACTGACATTTTAGCTGACAAATATGATTGTTGTAAGGGACAGATAAGTGTATTTTGCCAGTTATATAAATACCTGGACTAACTAGCCTCATACAAATGTATTTTTGATTGATGTCTCAGAGTTGTGAAATTCAAGGAGCAACTTGAATTTTAAAAATACCAATGTGGCTTGTGGGAGGAGTTTTGAAACTGTCAGTAAGTCTGTATACTCAAATAATGAATGCTTTGTTGGTGGGTAGTGTTCCCTTTATTACCATGCTCCCTTTTCTCCCTCAACACACATTCTAAGTGATTTTATTAAATATTCTTCATCGTGAAGAAGGCAAATTAGGGCAGAGTATAACAAATACTCATCAGGAATATTTCAGTGAACTTTGCTTTAAAGCTAAAGCAGCGGAGGCAACAGAGTTCTAAAAGGCATGCCAAAACTCTCCCTTTCTAGAATCTTTGACATGTTACCTGAGTTAATGCCCTATCTCTTTAAATATGGCCTGGAAGTGGTGTCAGGAGGGTGTTTTAAGAATTTTACACTTTGGTTAAGCTGGGCAGATTGGTTGGAACTGGTGAATTGGAAAGGAGTACCAATTTGTATAAGTTCATGTTTCAGCATGCCACACAAAGTTAAAAACTGCTTCATGTATTCACCAATCTCTACACTGATTGTTCTTAACCAAGAGTATTTAGGAAACTTTAAAACTCAGGCAAAATACATGCAGAGACACATGCCCACACACACACATGCACACTAATATGCATTCAGAGACCCTTTCCATCTCCTTTCCACCTATACTGGAGGCCTGGATTCGGTAGATCTGAAGTGGGGCCTGAGAAACTGCATTTTAAATGTTCCATAGTACATTCTAAGTACAGCCAAGACTGAAAAACCCCTGGCTCAGGCACTTCAATTTGGTGTGAAGTTTGATGTCCTGTAGGTGCTTCATTGTGCAACAAACTTATTTAACAAGTACTATTTGTCAGGCACAGTTTCAAGCATTCTGTAGTAGTTACTCATTTAATTCTCATACCAACCCTATGTGGTAGGTATTATCATCATCCCTATTTTACAGATCAAGGGGAAGATAAATACAAATGATCTTCTATCTTAAGTAAAAAGACACAAAAACTATATACCATAGAAACATATTGACTATTATTAAGTTAATTGTATATTAAAGTGCTGTGAACATTGTGAAACAACTACATATAATGATGACTTGTGGCATTAACCAGAGTGAAAGAAGATATCTTGGTCTGGTTTATGAATACTAAGGAATACGTGAATCATCTTTACTTTCTATATCTTTGAAAACAAGATGAATAAGCTAAAGAGTAGGCTCTCCAGTAAAACTTTACTATAGAAGATGAGAAAGGAGCAATAATACACAAGTCAAACATATTAGAACATGTGAATGTTTACTAATATCATTAAAATGTATGATTGTGGTCTTCCTTTCTTGCCTTTTTATAAATTAAGAAAAGACCTGGTCTTCTCAACGACCTTAAAATAGACCCCAGGAATATTAATGATATGATCCATTACTACCAAATTCAGCAACCAGAACTTCAGAAACTAGTTCATGGGTTCAGTCTTCTGTGTTTATTAATCCAGTAATGTGTCAACCTTTACAACAAAGTCTTTTATTAGTAAAGTTAAATCAGACAGAAATCTAGATACAAAAGCACCTAGGTTCCAGTCTCAACTTTGAGACTAATGTGTTCTATGTTCTTTCCCCTCTCAAAGCCTTAGTTTCTTCATCTGTAAAATGGACAGATTTGCCCTAGATAATCTCTCCAAGGTCTCTACCAGTATAAAAAGTCTATAATTATGTTAACTATTGTGAAAGGAAGCTCATGGCTTTTGTTTCTTCAGTGTAATTATTTGTTCCTGCCTATCTCCTGGGATCTCTGAGTAAGCATTGATTAGAAAGAATGTTGAGCACTGTGGCGGACAGCTGACTTCTCTTACCCAGCAGAAATGAATCTGACAGCTTTCATTAGGTATTGTCGGGTAACATGCTCAGTGATAGATTGTACCAGAAGTAGTGTTAGGTTGACATCCAATTATATCAAAGTTCTAAAAAGGCAGTGCATTTCACTCTTCTTAAAATTCCTGAGAATTTGAGATGCTGCAAAACATGTAAAATGGTTGATAGCATGCAAGAAATTGTTTTCAGTGCATTTTAATACTTTAATTTTGAGGCTGTCGAAGCTGCATATGGTTGTATCATCAATAGAAGGGCCTTAAACATTGTCAAGGATAGAAGAACAAGTTTCTAGAACACCTCACAATTGCGATCACAACTGATCCTTGTGCTTTTAGCCAAGTTGCTTCCTGGCCTGTTCCCCAAGATGGCACAATGTAAGGAGGGCTTCCTCCTAAGGAAAATGGATCAAGAAAGAACATTCTTGGGGTTGTGGTTAGGAAGTAAAGGAGGCTTCTCCTGATTGCCTTAACATTTTAAACAGCTATACCATCTGGAGACAGAGTGGGCAGCACAGCATGGCTGGCGAATCAGAGTCATTTGGACTACGTGAATAATTACATGGACATTTCAGTTCCCACACAATAAAATCCACTTTACATTTATACTAATTTAAAAATATTTAAGTGAATCAAATTCCATACATACAAATTTTCCCAAACTCTGCAAGCTTTCATTTGGATTTGGCTGTATAAATATGGTCTGAAGAGATTTCTGTTTACTAACATAGAAAGGAATTCAAACTGTGTTATTAAATGAAACAAGCAAGTTTTATAACACAGTTTTAGTTTGATTCTACAAAAATAATGTAGTATATTTTAGAAAAAGAAATGGGAACATTATGTTGTATGGAGCAAGGGCTGGGAATTCTAGATGACTTTCTGTTATATATTTCCATATTTCATTTTTATACAACAAAGACATTTTAACTCTACATCGGATTAAAACAAAATAAAGATTGTTTTAGAAAAGAAAGTAAGGGATATTTGAGGGCTTTGGGGTAATAATTATTTTCTTCCAACAGAAGTTGAATTGTCAGAACCTTTTCATTATCAACTTTTTTCCTTAAACTAAAAGTTAAAAGCTATTATTCCCATTGGGATTGATTTTCTGTTTCTTGCTTTACCTCAATAACCCTTTTACTGAAGGTCCATTGAATAATTCAAGAATTCTTCCTAAGGTATAAAACAAGTCAGGATGGCTAACCCCAGCTCCTTGGTCCCTTACCTGAGTGAGAAAGGTCTCAGCATAGCTTCTTTTGCTGGGCATAGAATGGCCTTTGATTTTCTTGATGTGACTGTTGCCTGATATTTCAAGAGTTGCTCTAAATTTGCCTTGGGAATCTTTGGTCTAGGCAAGGCCAGGCCGAAGACACTATTTTGCTCATTGGAGAACAGTATCTCACTAAGGCTCCTTATTATCTGGGCAAAAGCAAAAATTTCTTCTGCCTCTGGCCACAGCAAAGCGTCTTCTAATTAATACATTATTTTGCAGCATATGTTTTCTGTGTGCCATACACTGAGACAACAGCTAAGCAGAATCCTTAAGATATTCCACTAGGAAGGGCACCTTCCCCCAACTCTTCAGGCTTTTCTAGTTTGCTCAGGAAGGTCTTCCTTATCTTCGTATCTTAAGGCAATCTATTTTTTTTCATAATTGGGTTACTCTCTAAAAAGTTATTGTGTTTTCTTGAATTTCTAAAGCAATAAAGAATATGTTTACCTTGTATAATCTGAGCACTTTGGGAGGCTGAAGTGGACGGATCACTTGAGGTCAGGAGTTCAAGACCAGTTTGGGCAACATGGTGAAACCCGTCTCTACTAAAAAGACAAAAATTAGTCAGGTGTGGTGGCAAGCACCCATAATCCTAGCTACTTGGGAGGCTGAAGCAGGAGAATTGCTTGAACCTGGGAGGTGGAGATTGCAGTGAGCCAAGATGGCACCACTGCACCACAGCCTGGGCAACAGAGTGAGACTCTGTGTCCAAAAAAAAAAAGAGTATGTTGTTCACCTTTTAAACAATATGAAAGTACAGAACAAAACACGAAAATCTTCCTTTGTTTTCTTCTCCCATCTTCAGTGGTCTAATATACATCTTTCCAGTTCCCTTTCTATGCATTTACATATACATGTATACATAAATATGTATGATGTTTGTTTGTGTCCACTAACTTTTTTTGCAATGTTGAAAGTGTTCTAAATCTGTGCTATCCAATGTGGTAGCCATTAGCTTCATGGGACAGCTGGGCACTTGAAATGTGACTAGTGTAACTGAGGGACTAAATTTTTAATTTTAAGTAATTTGAATTGGTTTAAATTTAAGTTTTTAAATGGCAAACCAATAGGAAAAAAAGAAGTGAAATTTCCTCTGTATACAACATGATCATATACAGAGAAAACTCCTAAAGACTCTTGAAAAGCTGTTAAAATGAATAAATGAAAACAGTAATGGTGCAGGATACAAAATCAACACAGAAAAATCAGTAGCATTTGTCTTCACTAACAACAAACTATCTGAAAAAGATAAAGAAAATAATCCCATTTAAAATAAAATAGAAAAAATACTTAGGAATAAATTTAACCAAGGAAGTAAAATATCTTTATACTACAAACTATCAAAATTAATGGGAAAAAATGGAAAACATTAAATGGGAAGATATGTTCATAGAGTGGAAAAATTAATATTGTCAAAATAGCCATCATACCCAAAGAAATCCACAGATTCAATGCAATTCCTATCAAACTTTCAAGGCCATTTTTCACAGAAATATAAAAAGTAATCTTAAAATTCATATGAAATCACAAAATATCCCAAATAGCCAAAACAATCTTGAGTAAAAAGAACAAAACCAGAGGCATCATTCTACCTGATCTGAAAATTTACCACACAGCTAGAGTAACCAAAATAGCAAGGTAGCAGCATAAGAACAGACATACAGACCAATGGAATAGATTAGAGAGCCACAAAATAAATTTATGTATTTATGGCCAACTGATATTTGACATAGATACTAGTAATATGCCATGGGGAAAGGACTAGTCTCTTCCATACATAGTGTTAGGAAAACTGGATATCCACATGGAGAAGAGTGAAATTAGACCCTCACTTCATATATGAAAACTCAAAATGGATAGAAGACTTAAATATAAGACCTAAAGTTGTAAAACTACTACAAGAAAACATAGGGAAAAAGCTTGTTGACATTGGTTGGAGCAAAGATTTTTTTTGTATATGACTTCAAAAACATAGGCAATTGATATGGTTTGGATCTGTGTACCTATCCAAATCTCATCTTGAATTGTAGTTCCCATAATCCCCATATGTCAAGGGAGGGACTGGGTTGGAGGTGATTGGATCATGGGGCACTTTCCCCCATGCTGTTCTCATAATAGTTAGTGAGTTCTCATGAGATCTGACGGTTTTATAAGTAACAGTTCCTCCTACATAAACTCTTCTCTCGCCTGCTGCCATGTAAGACATGCCTGCTTCCCTTTCTGTCATGATTGTAAGTTTCCTGAGGCTTCCCCATCTGTAGAATCATTAGTCAATTAAGCCTCTTTCCTTCATAAATTACCCAGTCTTGGGTACTATCTTTATAGCAGTGTGAGAGCAGTCTAATACAGGAAATTAGTACCACAGAGAGTGGAGTACTTTTATAAAGATACCCAAAAATGTGGAAGCGACTTTGGAAATGGAAAACAGGCAGAGGTTGGAAGAGTTTGGAGGGCCCAGAAGAAGACAGGAAGATGTGGGATATTTTGCAGCTTCCTAGAGACTTGCTGAATGATTTTGACCAAAATGCTGATAGTGATGTGGACAATGAAATCTAGGCTAAGGTGGTCTCAAATGGAAATGAGAAACTTTTTGGGAACTGGAGCAAAGATCACTCTTGCTATTCTTTAGCAAAGAGAGTGGCAGCATTCTGTCCTTGCCCCAGAGAACTGTGTAACTTTGAGAAAGATGATTTGGGGTATCTGGTGGAAGAAATTTCTAAGCAGCAAAGTGTTCAAGAGATGTCAGAGTGTAAAAGTTTGGAAAATTTGCAGCCTGACCATGACATAGAAAGAAACCCCTCATTTTCTGGGGAAGAACTAAAACTGGCTACAGAAATTTACATAAGTAAGGAGGAGCCAAATGTTAATCACCAATACATGGGAAAATATCTCCAGGGCATGTCAGAGACCTTCATAGCAGCCCCTCATATCACAGACCCAGAGGCCTAGTGGGGAGAAATAGTTTTGTGGGCCTGGCCCTGGGCCCTGATGCTGCTCTGTGCAGCCTCCAGGGCTTGGCAACCTGTGTCCCAGCTATGGCTAAAAGGGGCCAACATACAGCTTAGGCTGTTGCTTCAGAGGGTGCAAGCCCCAGGGTTTGACAACTTCCACATGATGTTGGCCCTGCGGGTGCATGGAAGTCAAGAATTGAGGTTTAGGAGCCTCTGCCTAGATTTCAGAAGATGTTTGGAAACACTTGGATGTCCAGGCAGAAGTTTGCTGCAGGGGCAGAGCCCTCATGGAGAACCACTGCTAAGGCAGTGTGGAAGGGAAATATGTAGGGCAGGATTCCCCACATAGAGTCCCCAATGGGACACTGCCTAGTAGAGCTGGGAGAAAAGGGCCACCGTCCTCCAAACCCCAGAATATAGATCCACTGACAGCTTGCACAGTCCTCCTGAAAAAGCCACAGCACTCAATGCCAGCCTTCAAAAACAGCCAGAAGGCACTCTATCTTGCAAAGTCACAGAGGCGGAGCTGCCCAAGGAACTGGGAGCCCACCTATTATATTAGCATGACCTGGATGTGATACATGGAGTCAAAGAAGATCATTTCAGAGTTTTTAGTATTTAGTGATCACCCCATTTGATTTTGGATTTGCATGGGGCCTATAGCCCCTTTGTTTTGGCCAATTTCTCCCATTTAGAACAGGAGAATTTACCCTATGCCTGAACTCTTATCATATCTAGGAAGTAACTAACTTGCCTTTTATTTTGCATGCTCATAGGTAGAAGGAATTAGTCTTAGATGAGACTTTGGACTGTGGACTTTTGAGTTAATGCTGAAATGAGTTAAGACTTTAGGGAACTGTTAGAAGGTATGATTGGTTTTGAAACATAAAAAGGACATGAGATTTGGGAGGGTCCAGAGGCAGAATGACATGGTTTGGCTCTGTTTCCCCTCCCCAATTTCATCTCGAATTGTAGCCCCATAATCCCCACATTTTGAAGGAGGGACCAGGTGGGAGGTTATTCAATGATGGGGATCATGAGAGAAGTTTCCCCTAGGCTGTTCTCATGATAGTGAGTTCTCATGAGATCTGATGGTTTCATAAGTGTTTGACATTTCCTCCTACACACACTCTTCTCTTGCCTGTTGCCATGTAAGAAGTGCCTACTTCCTCTTCCACCATAATTGTAACTTTCCTGAGACTTCCTCAGTCATGCAGAACTGTGAGTCAATTAAACCTCTTTCCTTTATAAATTATCCAGTCTTGGGTAGTATCTTTGTAGCAGTGTGAGAATATACTAATATAGCAAATAAAGCAAAAATAGACAAATGGGATTATATCAATCTAAATATCTTCTACACAGCAAAGGAAACAACAGAGTGAAGAGACAACCTATAATTGAAATAAAATATTTGTAATCCATACATCTGATAAGGAACTCATAGCCAAAATATATAACCAACTCAAAAAACTCAATAGCAAGAAAACAAATAACCTGATTAGCAATGGGCAAAGGACTTGAATAGCCACTTCTTAAAATAAGACACAAATGGTGAGTAAATATATGGAAAAATGCTCAACACTGCTGCTAATTATTAGGGAAATGCAAATTAAAACTGCAATGATATAACACCTCACACCAGTCAAAATGGCTATTATAAGAAAGGTGAAAGATAAGTGTTGGCAAGGATGTACAGAAAAGGGAACCCTTGTACACTGTTGGCGGGAATGCATATTAGTATAGCCATTATGGAAAACCATATAAAAGTTTCTCAAAAACCTAAAACCAAAACTTCCATATGATCCAGCAATTCCACTCTTGGGTATACAGTTGACCCTTGAACAACATGGGCGTTACGGGTGCCAACTCTCACAGCAGTCAAAAGCTCACACGTAACTTTGGGCTCTCCATGAACTTTCATACTAATAGCCTTTTGTTGACTGGAAGCCTTACTGATAACATAGTTGATTAACACATATTTTATATGTTATATATATTATTTAGTATATTCTTGAAATATTCTAGAGAAAAAATTTTTATTAAAATCATAAGGAAGATAAAACATATTTACTATTCATTAAGTGGAAGTGGTTCATCATAAAGCTTTTCATCCTGATCATCTTCACTTTGAGTAGACTGAGGAGGAAGAGGAAGAGAGAGGGGGTTGGTTTTGCTGTCCCAGTGGTTGCGGAGTTGGAAGAACATCTCTATATAAGTGAACCTGCACAGTTCAAACCCATGTCATTCAAGTGTCAGGTGTATATCCAAAGGAAATTAAATCGGTATGTCAAAGAGATATCTACACTCCCATGTTCATTGCAGCATTATTCATAATAACCAAGATATGGACTCAACCTAAGTATTCACCTGTGGAAGAATAGATAAAGAAAATGTTATATATATATGCAATGGAACATTATACAGCCTTAAAAAGGAAATGAAATCCTATCATTTGTGACAACATGAATAAACCTGAAGGATATTATGCTAAGTGAAATAAGCTATGCACTGAATGACAAGACATAATTTCACCTATATGTGGAATCTAAAACAGTTGATCTCATAGAAGCAGAGAGTAGAATGGTGGTAACCAGAGGATGGGGGTGGGGAATGGGAAATGGGAAGATGTTGGTCAAAGGATATAAAATTTCAGTTAGGTAGATAAGAATAAGTTTTTTTGAGATCTATTGTACAGGATGATGGCTATCATTAATAATCATATCTATTTCAGAATTGCTAAAAGAGTACATTTTAAATGTTCTCTCCACAAAGGGTGGTATTTGAGGTGATGGCTATGTTAATTAGCTTGTTTGAATCATTCTACATTGTGTATGTATGTATATGTGTGTGTGTATATATATATTAACATCACATTGTACCCCATAAATATATACAATTTATAATAAATAACTAAAAATAAATAAAATTTAAGTTTTAATAGCCATGTATGGCCATTGGCTATCACATTAGGCAGAACAAATCAAAATAGCAGGAACCAGAAACTCAGAAAACAGCAACAGTATGAGAAATATACCTATGGGTACTGTGGTACCCATGTTTTACTAGAGATGCCTCAACTCACTTTATCTTCACAGTCCCATTATTAACAGATTTTTTAAAAACCCTCAGGCATAGAGAATTTTAGAAACTTGTCCAAGAAAGGAAGTATTAGAGTGTGGATTTAAATCCAGACAATCTAGCTCCAGAAAGTACCTCCTTGCATTTAAGCATGTGGGAAATCATGTGGTAAACTGGAAATGGATAAGTTTTGGCATAGAGAAAACTAGTTTTGGATCTTGATCCTACCACTTACTAGACCCTTTGACTGTGTGACATTAGGGAAGTCACCTATCCTCTCTGATTATTATAAAACCTATGATGTGGGGCTCGTAATACTTCTCACCATCAATGGGATACACACTTTAATATATCATATGTTCTTTCCCCCTCTTCCATCCTCCCTATCAAATATGTTTTCATTTGGGGCAAAACTACTGATTGGGGATGTTGTCATAGGCCATGAAACAGATTAAAATTAACTGAGATTAAAACAGATCAAAATAAGCAAACATATTATTCCTTGTGGGCCAGAGCTTATTATCACAGATTTCTAGATAACTGAGCTAATTGAAGGGCAAGGAAGTCTCTGGAACAATCACATTGAGTATAAGGCTAAAGACAAGGAGCAGTTTTGTCTGCTGTACATGAATTGGCTAATGCCTACAGTTTGTAATCAGACTGTGGTTCAAGTTCTAGTTCTAATACTACTTGTGTGAACTTGGGAAAGTCACCTACCCTTTTTCTCTCTGTTTTCTCATATGTAAAATGGGGGTAATAAGGAAGTTCTACAGACTTCCTTGACCTTCAGTTATCTCAGTTGTCTAGAATTCTGTGCTAATTACATGTTGTCTGGTAACATTTGAGGAAACATAATATGTAAAGCCTATTTCCCTGAAATTCAAAGCTGGAGTTGCTTTTGTGTTCTTGATTCCCTCAATTTTCTTAGCTGTGAAAAAATGTTGGCACTTCTGCCTATGTGGTTTATGAACCCTGCTGTAGTTTGATTAGAGTAATGTATTTTTGTAACACATTTGAACCATATGCTTGTGACATACTCCATTGCATGACTCTTTCCTTAAGATCTACTGGAAATGTCAGAGTCTGTTTAAAGGCAGTTGTTAAACATTAACATAAGAATGTTTCTAAAACTCTTCTAGAAAAGGATACTGTGTAAATCATAACATCATTTAAATTGGTCAGCCACTATTAATTCAGGCTAACTGTGGAAGAGTCCAAGCTGAAGTGCTGATAAATCTAAAAAGTAGAGTATATGTAAAGGAGTGCTGGCTAGCTGGTGATGAGTAAGACTCATGCTGGGCCTACTTTAATGAAAGATAACATTCATTTGTAATTGTAATCACTGTAATAATGGAGTGGAATTAAAGTATTTGAAAGCACAGTTTGTCTATTAAGTAGTTTGAATATTCATCTAGCATTTCTGTTTATTCCATTAATTTGCTTATCAAAGCCTGTCTTCATAGATAATGTAAGGTCAACCTAACCCCAGCCTGGGTCCAAATGATCACAAAACTTGAGTTTATGAGGTCCAAATTAATGAGGACTTATTATAATGATAAATCTAGAAAGATCAAAACCTGGAGCAGGCTATAAGTTATGCTGTGCCTTTTTTTATTATTATAAATTTCACCTTTCATACCACCCTACATGTGATGTTGGGATTAGAATAGTCTCCTGAGAACACCAGAACTAAATCTGTATTTTTAAATAGAGACCCACTTATTGGCACTAATCTTCAATGAATGTAACATCAATAAAGTAAGTAGATAATAAAAAAAATGTGAAATGTTATTGCTAATCTAAATCCTGCTTTAAGGAGAAGGAAAACCTTAATGCTATGGCTGAAGAATCGAGTCACACTAGATTAGCATTGGTGTACATTAATAATGAAAATAGCTGAGCCTGATTAGTGTCACTTAAAGTTTTGTGAATCAGAGATATGGTCCTACAAATTAAACAGCTTGAATACTGAATAAAGAGTCTAGGGGAATAATTCTTATTTAATAAGTTAAAACCTTCATGTCTCTTCTAAAGGAAAATTTTTCATTGGCATAGAATTACATACCATTCACTCTACAGCATGAAAAGGATGGAACTTTGCAGACCACAAAAAGTGTAATAAAGGAGACACTGAAATTGATTTTTATTTAAGTAGATTACCAGTATTTTCTTCCTTAACTGGAAGGAGTGTCCTGTACTCTTCCAACCTATTTTCAGCCATGATACTATTTCTACATGCACAATTAGACACTGACCCATTTGAGGAAGTTTAAATGCCCCTTATTATCACCATGCTCAACTCCAAACCTTTTTCAGCCAAGAAAAATATATAGAAATGAATGTGGAAAAATTTCCAACAAGTATACATATACACCAAATTGTGAGGTCAGTGAAGTGAGTCCCTGTTGTCCTTACTGTGTATGCTTCTTCCTCTCCAACCATGCCCAACCCAGTGGTTTCCTCTGTAGCCCAGGGTCTTCTAAGTCTATTCCCTAAATAAGCGTGCACTCCCCTTTCCCACTTCATTTTCCATCCCCTACTCTGCCTCCAAAAAACTTACTTGTTCTGGGTCCATTTAATCAGATCCCTACTGTCTTTTAAGAACGTTATTAGTAGTAGTAATGGCAGTAGGAGGAATCGTAATATAACAAGGAAAACAATAGCCAGTGTGAGTATAATGACTGTTATATTATGCTCCAGGCACTCTGCAAGCATTTTACATCCAGTACTTCATTTAATCTTCACTTTTACAGATGATGAAATTGAGGCTTAGAAAGATTAAGTGTCTAGTCTAAGGTCCCACAGTGATTAAGAGGACCCACTCTTGTTTTGTTTGTTGTAGCTCTTAACTGTTACAACTCTATACTGCCTTCATAGTTTTAGGAAAAGCAATGAGAGTTAATATCCCAGAAAGCATATTGAAAAAAGTTAAAATGGTTGTTCCTTCCTAAACCATTTGTAGTTCATTATTGGACTTGGCTGTATTCTGTCTTATTTAAAAAGTAGGGGGAGGGGAAAGAGTAAGGAAGAGGGAGGAACAATGGACTCTCAGGCCAGAATGGATAGTTTGCCTTAGTCAAACATCCAAATATATAATGTCTAGGCTTCTCATTCTCCTTGACAAGATGCAGGTCACCCAAAGCTGAGGTGATGCCATGAAACTGGTATAAATACAATTGTCCCTCAGTATCTCCAAGGGATTGGATCCAGGACCCCCACATATACCCAAATCCTTACATATTCAAGTCCCTCAGTCACTTCTTGTAGAACCCACATGTATGAAAAGTTGGCCCTCTGTATATACAGATTTTGCTTCCTGCAAATACTGTATTTTCTATCTATGTTTAATTGAAAAAAAAGTATGTATAAGTAGAACTGTACAGTTCAAACCCATGTTGTTCAAAGATCAAATGTATGCCCTGCCTCTCTTTCCCATCCACCCACAAATTCCTGGTCCAATCACTTGTGGCTGAGGTAGCAGGATTGGTTTCACACAATATAAATAATAACAAATTTTGTGAGAGAAAACTTCTTCAGGACACTTTCCTTAAAAGGTCTATACATACAGACATGGCAGGCCTCTGAGGTTACCTCAACTTCTCTTAAAGCCTATCAAGTACAAATATGTATGATTCTCTTAGGGCTTAATTAATGGGTGGACAATATAAAAGTTGAGGACATCCTCCAAATAACAGAAAGATAGCCTTATCTCAGGAATGAGAGTTCTTGTAGCCCTAAGACTAATGTCATGAAATATTTGCTACTACACCTTTGATTCTTTCTCATTTCCAAACCCAGTACTCTCTACCAGGCATACTCTGGGGTGTCATTCATTCCATCTCCAGTTCCTAATTAGCCATGCATGATTCTGGCTCCCTGAATGTAAAATTTCTTTTGTTTTCTTTAATACCAACTGTAAGGACTCAGGATCCAGCTGGTCCTAGATACTTAGGGAACTATTGAGCTCTGCTTTGGTGGCAAATGCCTTGGCTAGTTGAAAGCTCTGTTTAGTTCCCCAACTGTGTTTTTATGTGACTTATATAAATTAGTTACTTTTGAAACTGCAGGTGGTTTTAAAACAAAAACTCTTATTCGAGTAAAAGGATAAGTGAGGGCTGTACCTTCTGAAACGAATCTGAAGTAATCTTGTATCAGTTTCCTGATCATATTCTAGCTTTCTTCTCCAACCAGAGTGGCCCTTTACCAGAGATTGTCTGAAGCTTTTTGCAGACAGCCCCTTCTCAAAGGTACACCTGGCAGTAATCTTCCATGAATGGTCTTGATGCTAACAATGTCTGATTCATCTGCCTTCTTATTCTCTTCTGTTACTAACTCACTAGAAATAATCTCTGACAAAGTCTATATGTATGAGAATTATCCTTAGAACAAGAGAAGCCAAGACATTGGCTACTAGATGTTAGGGTGATCAATCATCCTGGTTTCCCCAGGATTGTTCCAGGTTTAACACTGAAAATACTGGGTCCTCAGACCCTAGCCCAAAGCAAACGAGGATGGTTAGTCCCTCTACCAGATGTACACTTATGCTATTTGGTATATTAGAAAGAACATTGGCCTTCAAAAGTCTAAGCACAAGTCCTACCACTGTCACTTATTATATTAACCATATAATCTTCCATTTTTTCATAGTACTTATCATAATTTTAACTTTATATTTTGATATTTATTTGTTTAATGTTTGTCTTTCTCACTAGAAGGTGAGCCCCATGAGTGCTGAGTCATATCTTCTTTGTTCCCTATTACAACTCCAACACTTAACACAATGCCTCACGTGAAGTAGGCACTCAACACTTATCCATTGAATTAATAAATTAATAAGTCACAACTGCTCTAGTTTTCCATTTTCTCATCCATAATGGAGATATTACTTACTTCCAATAGTTGTGAGGAATTGAGATAATGTGTATATAAAAGAGACAATGTATGTTTTGTAGACCATACAAAAAACATTATTAATATTACTTATGATGTGTGATTGATAATAATATCTGTCTTTTATTGAGGAACCTATTCAGTGCTAGGCCTTTTCAATGTTTTTGTTAATTGTTATAGTCCTTCAAATAGGTAGGTTGGCATTTTATCCCCATTTTAGAAATTAGAAGATTGAGGTTACAAAAAGTTAGGGCCAACTACAAGTTTAGAGGGCACAGTCTCCAAGATTGCACTCAATTCAGACACCAACTATAAGTTTGGATGATTCCCAAAACCACTCTCATGTAAGACAATTCACTAGAAAAACCTCTAGAACTTACTGAAAGCTATTATATTCATGGCTATGGTTTATTACAGGAAAGGATACAAATTAAAATCAACTAAGGGAAGAAGCACATAGACCAGAATCCAGAAGTACTAAATATAGAGCTTCCATTTTCCTCTCTCTGTGGAGTCAGAACATGTTACTCTTCTGGCATCCATATATGACAGTACTCACAGTGTGTTACCAACCAGGGAAACTTGGATGAGCCTTGTTGTTCAGAGTTTTTATTGAGACTCTATTACCTAGGCATGATTAACCATTTGCCCACATAGTTGGTGTCAGTTTCTGGGTAGACTGATACCATGCAATCCAAAGCTCCTACTCCAAATCCCATTATTACTATCTGTCTATAACAAGGTCCCTAGGCAAATAAAAATTACCTCCTGGGAGCTGAGGGCAAAGGCCAGACCTCTTTTGGAGCAATTTTAAATTCTTTATTACGGAGATGTGCAGAGAGGTCAATCAATTTGCCAAGAGTTGCACAGGTAGTACATGTACACCCTAGTCAACCTCCCTCTAGTGTCCATGCCATTATTTTCCATTGTGTGCCCTGTGTGCTTGATAAACAATGCAGTTTTAATGTGCTATAAAATAATGTATGCCCCCATACATATAATAAAGAAAGGGCTGACTGGAAAAAGAAGAAAAAAGAAATAGGCTGAAATTGTATTACTTTCTCATCTACCTTTTTCCTCCCAAAGCTCTCAAATTTGAACCTTCCTTTATTCCTTGAACCATAATAGAGGCCAATATTTAGAAAAGTGCAAAGTGGTCAAAAGTAGGTAGAAAGTTTGTCTAGGTTATGCTTCCAGCCTACCAACCTCCCCTCTTGTGCACTAGGGCTTATAAATACCCTCATGTGCACACATGCATGCACATACAGAAATACACCTACACACACCTCAACTGACAAAGGGCTCTATTTTTTATGGTCTGTCTAAAAATTTCCATTTCATGTATTAAATAAAAGTTGGGGCCTGGCACAGTGGCTCGGGTATGTAATCCCATCACTTTGGGAGGCCAAGGCGGGCAGATCACCTGAGGTTGGGAGTTTGAGACCAGCCTGACCAATGTGGAGAAACCCCATCTTTACTAAAAGTACAAAAAATTAGCCAGGCATGGTGGCACATGCCTGTAATCCCAGCTACTCGGGAAGCTGAGTCAGGAGAATCGCTTGAACCCAGGAGGCAGAGGTTGCAGTGAGCTGAGATCGTGCCATTGCACTCCAGCCTGGACAACAAGAGCAAAACTCCATCTCAAAAAAAAAAAAAAAAAAGTTGGAAATCCTTCCTAGGGCCATTTGCTTTTAAATATGAGCTTCTTGGGCCGGGCGCGGTGGCTCACGCCTGTAATCCCAGCACTTTGGGAGGCCGAGGCAGGTGGATCACGAGGTCAAGAGATCGAGATCATCCTGGTCAACATGGTGAAACCCGTCTCTACTAAAAATACAAAAAATTAGCTGGGCATGGTGGCACGTGCCTGTAATCCCAGCTACTCAGGAGGCTGAGGCAGGAGAATTGCCTGAACCCAGGAGGCAGAGGTTGCGGTGAGCCGAGATTGTGCCATTGCACTCCAGCCTGGGTAACAAGAGCAAAACTCTGTCTCAAAAAAAATGTGTGTATATATATATATATATATATATATATATATATATGCATATATATGAGCTTCTTAAACATAGAACAACTATGATGACAAAGAAATTAACATCATTTAATCAGATTTATAATAGGGAGTTGTGGTTATATACTCTCCCTGTGTCTCTAATCACAGTATAGCCAGCCATCCCATACATTTGTGTACTAGAAGCTAAAGAAGGGTGTGGAAAAATGACAAGTAATAAGAGAAGAGGGAAACAAAAAAGGAAGGAGAGTTACTGTGAAGCTCTGAAGTAATCTGTACCTGTTCAGAAGTGGAAAAACAGAATTCAAGGGGCCACGTGACATGGAACATCATCCAAAGCTTAAATAAACCAAAGCAAGCCTACCAAAGACTTAGAAAGCAAAGGGTTTGGTATAGCCATTTTTGTTGTTGTTGTTATCTTTCTAATGGAGGAGAAAGAGTGCAAAATTATAGTTAACCTACTATAGCACCTAGCAGTAGAAACAGCACAGACCTTACCATCAGGCACACCAGAGTTTAAATCTCAACTCCATCATTAGCTATGTGGCCATAGGAATATTTACCTTCTCCAACCCTCAGTTTCCTCACTTGTATAATTGGTGCTAATACTAACACATCTCCTAGGACCCTTAAAAAGATTAAATAAAGTAATGCATGTGCATGCCTTTGAGGTCAATAACCAGGTCTTTGAGGCCAGTATTACCTGTAATTCTTACTTGGCAATGGGTAGTGGTGCAAGTCAGATGACTAGAGCATGTGCTGAGCCATCTCCTCAGGTGTGACAAAAATGTGAGTAAAGCTTTGTTATTGTACTTGGTACAATAGAAATATCTTGCATTACGGGGTTATACATCCATGTTTCAATCCAGACTATGATATTTTCAAGCTATGCGATCTACAGGAAAGTGTTTAGCCTCTCTGAGACTCAGTTTCCTTACCTGTAAAACAGGGGTAATAGCACATAGCTTGCAAATGCTGTAAAGGACCTATCCCAATATATTTCTTTCTTATGCTCCACAGTGTTTCCAGAAACTGAAGATAAGAGCATCTTCATAAACAGATAGCTCCAATAAATTATTTTTATGTAAGCTATATTTCACTTACATATGCATACGTATACAAGATGTATATGTAGAAAGATATATACACACATTGAAAAAATTATTTCCTTCATTGAGTAATATTGGTACCACACTAGTTGAAATCAATTGATCATAAATGTCTATATGTGTGTGTTTTCTAGACTCCCAGTTCTATTCCATTGATCTATGCATCTGTTCTTATGCCAGTATTGCACTGTTCTGATTACTATAGCTTTGTAAGTTGTGAAATCAAGAAATATGACACTGCCAATTTTGTTCTTTTTTCAGATTGTTTTGGTCATTGAGTCTCCTGTAACTCCACATTAATTTAAAAATTAACTTTTTCATTTCTGCCCAAAAAAAAGGCAGTTGAAATTTTGATAGGGATTGCGTTAAATCTGGAGATCACTTTAGAGAGTGTTGCCATCTTGACAACATTAAGTCTTCCAATCTATAAATACAATGTCCTACAGTTTGTTTAGGTCTTCACTTTCTTTTGGCAATGTTTTATAGTACTCAGTGTGTAGGTCTCACACTTCCTTGATTAAATTTATTCCTAGGTATTTTTTTCATACTATTCCAAATGGGACTGTTTTCTTAAGTTCATTTTCAGACCGTTCGTTGCTACTATTAATATATATTTTTGTATACCAATCTTGTATCTTGCAACTTTGCTAAACTGTTAGTTCTAATTGCTTTTTAGTGGATTCCTGAGTATTTTCTATATACAAGATATTTCCATATGCAAATAGATAGTTTTACTTCTTTTTTTATTTTATTCCATTTTCTTGCCTAACAGCTTTGCCTATCACCCTATACCTCCAGTACAATGTTGAATACAAATGAGGATAGTAGAAATTCCTGACTTTTTTCTGATGTTTGGAGGAAACATTTCAAATTTCACCACTAAGTATGCCTCTAGCTTTGTGTTTTTAGTAGATTACCTCTATTGTATTGAGGACATTTCCGTCTATTTTTAGTTTGTTGAGTGCGTTTTATCATGAAAGGGTGTCGGATTTTGTCAAATTATTTTCCTGCATCTATTGAAGTGATCATATGTTTTTTTCCTCTTTATCAATATTACAAAGTTCCAGTAATTATGACTGTGTGGTACTGGCATAAGAGTAGGCATAAAGTTCAATGGAATAGAATTGAGAGTGCAGAAACAAACTCATGTATCTATGTCAATTTAATTTTTACAAGGGTGCCAAAACCATTCAATGGAGAATGAATAGTCTTTTCAACAAATAGTGCTAGAACAGCTGGATATCCACATGCAAAATAATAAATTTGGACCACTTTCTCATGCCATATACAAAAAAACGTAAACTACATCAAAAATAAAGATACAAGAGCTAAAACCATAAAACTCTCAGAAGAAAACATAGGCATAAATCTCTGTGACTTTGAATTGGACAGTGGTGTCTTAAATATGACAGCTAAAGCACAAGCAATCAAAGCAAAGTAAATAAATGAGGCCTCATTAAAATTAACAAACTTTGTGTATCAAAGGACACTCTCAGGAAAATTAAAAGATAGCCCACAGAGTGGGAGAAAATATTTACAGATCATATATCTGGCAAGAGTCTAGTATCCAGAATATATCACGAGGTCTTATAACCCAACAATAAAATGACAACTCAAATTTTTAAAAAGGCAAATGGTTTGAGTAGCCATTTCTCCAAAAAAGATCTACAAATCAACAATAAGCACATGAAAAGTTGCTCAACATCATTAGTCATTAGGGAAACACAAAGTTAAATGACAATAAGATATCACTTCATATCGCATAGAATAGCTATAATAAAAAAAAGGGTGTATTGGTAAGTATGTGGAGAAACTAGAACCCTCATGCATTGCTGATGGCAGGTAAAAATGTGTACCCATTGGGGAAAAACAGTCTGGCAGTTCCTCAAAAAGCTGAGCCTAGACTTTTATCATATGACCCTGGCCCGCTGGTTATGCTCTTGAGTATATATCCAAGTGAAATGAAAACATATGTTCACACAAACACTGCTACATAAATGTTCATAGTAACATTATTCATATTTATAACAGCCAGAAAGCAGAAATATCACAAATTTTCATCAACTTATAAATGTAAAACAAAATGTGTTATAGCCACACAATGGAGTATTATTCTGACATAAAAAGGGAATTAAATAATTTATACATGAGATAACATGGGTAAACCTTGAAAACATTATGCTAAATGACAAATACTAGACAGAAAAGGCCACATATTGTATGATTTATTTTATATGCAATGTCCAGTATAGGCATAGAGACAAAAACTAGGGTAGTGGTTGACAGAGGATGGGAGAAAGGGGAAATGGGCTGTAACTATTTAAGGGACATGGGTTTCTTTTTGAGGTGATGAAAATATTCTGGAATTAAATAGAGGTGATAACTGCACAATCTTGTTGAATATGCCAAAGCCACTGAATTTCACACTTTAAAACTGAATTTTATGGTTTGTGAGTTATGTATTAATAAGATTAATTTTTAATCCAAAGAGCAGTTTGAGAAAAAATTAAAAATTAATATGAGTCAGAAAAAATAGAAACAATACAAAAATCCATCACTAGCCCTAACTCTTGCCAGGTGTTCCCTCAGAGGACATTTTAGGCTGCCCATCCAGTCTTTCACAAGCTGTAGCAATTTCAAGATGCCAGGGTCCCCTCAGAATATTGGCCCAGGTCCAAGCTAATTCAGACTGTGTGGATCTTTTCTTCTTCCTTTACAACAGAAATGAGCAAAGGTGTCTCATTTCCAGGAGGGGAAGTACAGAAAAGAGTATTGTGATTATATACTCCAAAGTTAACTAAGATGAAACCTCAGATTCAGGATTAAGCAACATTAAATTTTAGCTGAAATCGTATATCTGTCTACCACTACTTTTTAAAATTTATCACTTAAGATGACACAAAAGCCTATTTATTCATTTGTGCACACCATTAAAGCTTAAAAGTTTGACATGCATATGCTGTTTGTTGTGTGGCAGTAATTAACTGTAATTGAAAAATATCCCATTTTATGGTTCTCTGAATTCTCAGTGATCTTTTCCCCTCCCTCCTTCCTCTCCTCTAACTCTGACTGCTTTCCCATAATGTAATCCTCCCCTGCCCCACACTCAAGCTGCTTTATTAGAAATATAAGCAATTTAAGTAGGGTACCTATCATGTCACAAGGTGTTAAAATTATTAAGGCTCCTACTCTCCTAGTCTGGTCTATCTTTGAGACATGTGAGTTTATGTCTAGAACCATGGGGAAGTAGAGCTGAGATATATACCCATCACATAGAAGAAAAGTGTTCTGTTCTCTTATATTCATTTTGTCCACTTCACCTTCTGTAAGAATGGAACATAAAGCTCATTCAAGAAAGATGTGTGAAAAATACTTCTGAGATAGCATATAGTAGACAAAATGTCTATGCCTTCATCAGGACCCCTGAGAGGTAAAATGTCTGTTTTATAGCTGACAAATTCTGAATTTTAATATTATCTCCTTCTTAATTTTATGATGCTCCCATATATCTCTTTCAGGATTATTCTTCTTTATTGGCCCCTTCAATTTCCTCCTTCTACCTATTGCCCTTCGTTCTTATTTTCAATTGTTTTCTGTTTCCTTCCATATTCTATCTTTCTTGCTATGCTAGACTCAGGCTTCCTTGTTAAAGCACAGCTTGTAATTCTTCTACTTGTGCTTTATATGCAGGCTTTTTATAACTAGATCTCCTTTTCTTGATCAGTCTCTTGCTTTCTGGCTCCACCTATTTCATTTCTGGTTCTACTCATAATTCTTGGCTGAATTCCTACTTGACCCTACTACTGGTCATAACCTACCAGCAAAAATCCCCATGGGACATCATTCACTCTGAAATGTTTCTGTCTTTCCTCAGGGTCATAGAAATTTGGTCACCTAAGCAAAGAAAATATATTTTCAAATAGTAACAGAATATTTGCCTGGGCACAATTTAAAATAACTCCTAGGAAAATCTCTCATCTTGTATTCCCAAATATTTTGATGTATTTTGATCTGCAGGTCTTCTTCATGCTGTTCACACTTGGTATGAAAGGAGTGTGCTTCATAAAGCATCAGACTGAATACAATAAAATCAATAAGCAATCTGTGTGATAATTAAATAAGGTGCCAGAATGAATTACTGTTTCTTCCCCTTCTGATTTGGGTCAGAGTCGTGTTGGATTTGGGAAGCTGTCCATTTTCAATTATGGTGTGTTCTGTGTTCTTTTGATGTGACCAGAATGAATGACTGACAGAAAATCATGTTATAGCAAAAAACTATGTGCTAAGTTTAACATGCTGAAGGTGTAGTTTGGCAAAAGTTATTTCCAAGACAGGGCTGATAAATCAGGGTGAAGTAGTGTAGAAGAAAGGCATACCTACATGTATAGGTAAGACTGTGATGAAGCCAACTTAATTCTCTGTGGATTGTTTTCAGTTTTCACATACAGTCATTCAGCAAACATTTGGTGAGCAAATATTCTACGTCAGGCATTGTACAATGTACTAGAGGTACAGCTATGTACATGAATGTTGTGGTCCCTGCATTCAGAGAATTTATAGTCTAACAAGGGAGAGCAATATTAAATAAAGAGTCCCACAGATAATTCATTAAGTACAATATTTTTTAGTGCTATAAAGAAGGAATATACAATAGTTCCCCATTGTATCACTTTGTTTTCATGTTGCTATTAAAAAATACCTGAGGCTGGGTAATTTATAAAGAAAAGAGATTGAATTGACTTATTGTCCTGCAGGATGTACAAGCATGACATCAACATCTGGTCAGCTCCTATTGAGGGTCTCAGGAAGCTTACAATCATAGCAGAGGGTAAAGCAGGGACAGGTACGTCATCTGGCGAGAGCAGGAGCAAGGGGTGGGAGAGGTGCTACACACTTTTAAACAACCAGATCTTTCTAGAACTCACTCACTATCATGAGGACAGCACCAAGCCATTCATGAGAAATCCACTCTCATGACTCAAAAAACCTCCTACCAGGCCCCACCTCCAGCACTGGGGATTACATTTCAGCCTCAGGTTTGGAGAAGACAAACATCCGAACTATATCATCCCTTATCTGTTTCACTTTCTGTGGTTTCAGTTACCCATGGTAAAGTACAATCAGATATTAGAAAAAAAGAGGACACATTCACATAATTGTTATGACAGTATATTGTTATAGTTGTTATAGATTTTATTATTAGTTGTTGTTAATATCTTATTGTGCCCAATTTATAAATGATACTTTATCATAGGTCTGTATGTATAGGAAAAACATACTATATATAAGGTTTGATACTGTCCACAGTTTCTGACATCCACTGGGGGTCTTGGAATGTATCAGCTGCAGATAAAAAAGAACTACTGTACCTTGTCTGGTTGGATTTTTCCATAACTCTAAATTTACTATTCAAACTAAAGCCAGAAAAATCTAGAAAGCTTTCTATGGCCTTCTGTACATAAAGGATAAGGACATAAATAAATACAGATGGAGAGAGTCTTCCTCAGGGATAAAGTGAGAGGTCAGGTGACCTCAGTCTGGTGTCTAGAGTATCAAGCAATGTGCCCCAACCAAAGAAAGCACTCAATAGTGTCATGTAGCTCATTTCCCTATCCATAGCTCAGCTTCCTTTATGCTTATTTTACTTGGTGAGAACTAGTCCTCATTGAACATTGCCCAGAGACAAGTTGATAATGATGATCAAGAACAGGCTGTTTTGTTAGTTAGTGAATTCCAAAGGTGGTAGGGCTGATGACAGACCTAATTGTCTGGCAAGGGGATGGCCTTAATAGAAAAGAATTCTGGATTGCCTGGTGTTAAAAATATCAGGCTGATTGAATGAAGGAGGCTAGAGAACTTCTATAAGTGAGTAGGGTCCTATTCAGTCTGGATGATATAGACATCACCAGCCTGAAGGCAGGGGACCTGGAACAGATCTCTTCAGGTATAAGATTCTGTGAAGTTTAACTTGCTGAAGCATTAACACTCCTAGAAGAATGGCTGAATGCCAATTCTACTTTTCTTAACTGTGCATTGCAGTAGTACTTGCTGGTACCAATTTATTCTTAGCTCTGTGGGCCTCCCCATGTATATGTCACATAGAGGGGAACATACTTACATTTGATTCAAAGGTCCCAGCCTAAAGGTACTCACAGTTTTCATACTCCATTTAGTGTAATTATACTCAACTTAGGGAATGTGTAACTCCCACTTCATCTCCCCAATGGGCACATGATTAATTGGTTAGTGGTAAAAAGTGCCTTTAACACAGACCTAAACTCAAGTGGGCTCCCAGAAGATTGGGTTTTATATCTCGATAGTTTGCTTGGCAGTCCCTTATTAAACTGGGATAACTCAAATTTAAAAACCAAGGCCTTTTTATATCAGCAAGGGCAGGAAAATAAGGACAAGAGTTTACCTAGTATATATGCCAGACAGACACCAAATGCTAGTTGACTAGCACATATTTATAGGGAAGGATGCCACATTTTAATAATTAGCCCCATTTCAGAATAATTGGCAGGTAGAATCTTTTTGAGATCTTTTGGAGATAACATTTTTGAGGAGTCATTCTGATTCTATTTGCATATTAAGTGCTCACCAGTATCTACTTGGTCTGGGCTGTTGTAAATGTAATGATCCTAGGCATGTTCAGTCATTTGCATAACCAATATACTATATATGTAAGTGTATCTGTGGCCATCTGAACATGAATGCCTGTTTCAGTCCCTTTGTGAGAATTTGGAGATGTTAAAAAAAAATAAGAGTTTGTAGGAAAGGTGCATCCCCTTTGGCAGGTATATGTGGCCAATCCACTAACACACTCTAAGAACTCTATAACCAGGGACTTTAAGATATTGCTTCTATTGTTTTGCTTACTGTAGCCTTGTAGTATAGTTTGAAGTCAGATAGTGTGATGCCTCCCGCTTTGTTCTTTTTGCTTAGAATTGACTTGGCTATTCGGGCTCTCTTTTGGTTCCATATGAAGTTTAAGGTGGTTTTTTTCCAGTTCTGTGAAGAAGGTCAATGGTAGCTTGATGGGGATAGCATTGAATCTATAAATTACTTTGGGCACTATAGCCATTTTCACGATATTGATTTTTCCTAACCATGAGCATGGAATGTTTGTCCATCTGTTTGTGTCCTCTCCTATTTCCTTCAGCAGTGGTTTGTAGTTCTCCTTGAAGAGGTCCTTCATATCCTTTGTTAATTGTATTCCTAGGTATTTTATTCTCTTTGTACTGGTACCAAAACAGAGATATAGACCAATGGAACAGAAGAGAGGCCTTGGAAGTAACACCACACATCTACAGCCATCTGATCTTTGACAAACCTGACAAAAACAAGCAATGGGGAAAGGATTCCCTGTTTAATAAATGGTGTTGGGGAAAACTGGCTAGCCATGTGCAGAAAGCTGAAACTGGACCCTTTCCTTACACCTTATACAAAAATTAATTCCAGATGGATTAAAGATTTAAGCATAAGACCTAAAACCATGAAAACCCTTGAAGAAAACCTAGGCAATACCATTCATGACATAGGCATAAGCAAGGACTTCATGACTAAAACACCAAAAGCAATGGCAACAAAAGCCAAAATAGACAAATGGGATCTAATTAAACTCCAGAGCTTCTGCACAGCAAAAGAGACAAGCATTAGAGTGAACTGGCAACCAACAGAATGGAAAAAAATTTTTGCAAACTACCCACCTGACAAAGGGCTAATATCCAGAATCTACAAAGAAGTAAAGTAGATTTACAAGAAAAAATCAACCCCATCACAAAGGGGACGAAGGATATGAACAGACACTTTTCAAAAGAAGACATTTATGTGGCCAACAAACATATGAAAAAATGCTCATCATCACTGGTCGTTAGAGAAATGCAAATCAAAACCACATTAAGATACCATCTCACACCAGTTAGAATGGCAATCACTAAAAAATCTGGAGACAACAGATGCTGAAGAGGATGCGAAGAAATGGGAATGCTTTTATGCTGTTGGTGGGAGTGTAAATTAGTTCAACCATTGTGGAAGACAGTGTGGCAATTCCTCAAGGATCTAGAAATAGAAATGTCATTTGACCAACAATCTTATTATTGGGTATATATTCAAAGGATTATAAATCCTTCTATTATAAAGACACATGCACACATATATTCATTGCAGCACTGTTTACAATAGCAAAGACCTGGAACCAACCCAATGCCAATCAATGATAGATTGGATAAAGAAAATGTGGCACATATATACCATGGAATACTATGCAGCCATAAAAAAACAATGAGTTCATGTCCTTTGCAGGGACATGGATGAAGCTGGCAACCATCATTCTCAGCAAAGTGACACAAAAACAGAAAACCAAACACTGCATGTTCTCACTCATAGGTGGTTGTTGAACAATGGGAACACATGGACACATGGAGGGGAACATCACACTGGGGTCTGTTGGGGGGTGGGGGGTTAAGGGAGGGATAGCAGGGGGTGGGGAGGTTGGGAAGGGATAACATTGGGAGAAATACCTAATGTAGGTGATGGGGGATGGAGGCAGCAAACCACCATGGCATATGTATACATATGTAACAATCTGCACATGTACCCCAGAATTTAAAGCATAATAATAATAATCATAAGATATTGCTTCTGTTAAATGCTCCCAGTAAACATGTATTTCTAACTGGGGGTAACTGCTTTGCAAAGCAAGTATGTTCGAGAAAAGGTTAGTTTCAAAATCAGTTCCTGCTACTCAGCCTGCAGTCATCATTTAGTTGGGTGCAGGAAGCAGGGCTTTTTTATGTTTGAATTTTCCGTAACATTGTGACCCACACACATAATAGGTACTCAGGAAATTATGTGGAGCAGAAAAATTAAATATATTAAAGGCACAATGTATGAAGTGTGGAGAGAGGCACTATTTAAAGAACCCCAATGGGGAATTTTTGGTTCCATCTAGTTTTTGAGAGTCACGCAGAAAGTGGTAAATTATACATTTAGCTGGGCCCAAATTTCTGAGGAATTACAAGTCTGATTTCATGTAATCCTCTTCCATTTTAGCTGGCTAGTCTAACCCTTCCCCCATGCCAATTGTGCTCTCTGAAAGATTTCAGTTTAGTTGTATGCTAGGCCAGGAGGTAAATAAGGCAGATAAAGTTATGGCATCCAGTTGCCTCAGCTTTTGAAAATTCTCGATTCTCACTCCCCACTCCACAACACACCACAAATCTGCTAGATCATTCTCCTTCATCCTGTACAAATATTCTGTTCCTGACAACCCACATTTTGTCAACTGACTTTCTAGTTCTTTAGCCACTTATATTATCAGGGTTCCCCAGAGAAACAGAATAAATTGTGTGTGTATGTGTGTGTGTCTGTGGGTGTGTATACACATATGTGTACACATACTTGCATAACCAATATATTACATATGTAACATATGTAAAGGCACTTGTGGCTGTCTGAACATGAATCTATGTTTCAGTCCTTTTGTGACTCCCTTTGTGACTGAAACAAACAGATGTATGAATATATATGTGTGTATATATATAAAGTCATTTATCATAAGGAATTGGCTCACATGATTATGGAGGCTGTTAAGTCCTATAATCTGCTGTCTGTAAACTAGAGAATAGGTTATTGCAATAACCCAAAATGAAAGCTGACAGTGATACGAACTTGGTGCTGGCAATAGAGGTGGTGAAAAGTGGTTGGGTTCCACATATATTTTAAAAGCATAGGCAACAATATTTGCTGATGGGTTGGAATAAGGGGTGAGAGGGAAAGAGGGTAGTAAAAGATTATAGCATGATCAAGCAAATGAAAGGATGAAGTTACTCCTTACTATGATGAGGAAAACTGGAAGAGGTTTTTGGGGGTGGAGAAATTGTGAGCACAGTTTTAAACATGTTCAGTTTGCCACCTTTTCAATATTAAGATACAAACTACATGTCTTTGGTGCCTAGAACAGTGCCCAGCATGAGGCCAGTACTCAGTGAATAGTTTTAACTGAATGAATTAGCACTCTTTAAGTTCCCTCTGCCTCCTTTCAGTTGCAACCACAACTTACTAAGTCAGTCTGCTCCTTTATTATAATGGATTTTCACATTTGGTGTTAAGTCAGCCTAAAAACACAATGGATAATTTTCTTTGACCTCTTTCTAAGATAACTCTACTTAGTCTCACATACTTTCTATTTTGCGGGAGTGTTAAGAAGGCCCTGTTTGCTCTGGTTTCCCATCTGTGAGCAAGAAAAACAGCTAGGAAGCCTGTTATTAATCTTCTTGCATCAATACTTACATTGTAAACCTATGCCATCTTCTTTCATTAGTCACATAGAAGACTACTTATATTGACTAGACTAATGAACTTAGTATGCAAATGTTCATGTAATGAGATGGTCTGCCCAATTTTCTCCTACAGCTATTCAAATACCTCCCCAATTTATAGCAAAGCCAGAAAGTCCTGCATTTCACTAATGTTAATAAGTATATATGTGTGGGATTGTAGGTCTATGGATACATAAATATGTACAATTGGCCAACCTGATGGTGGTCAGAAAGGCAGTTAATGTGTGTGAGTATCCCCTATGAATAGGATATGTGACAGGGATTTACTAACCAGCACTAGTACAAATAAGTCATTACAACCTGAAGGAAGCAGAGTCATCCATGAAGATTATTTCTGCTGCTCTGAGGACAAGCTGAAGATAAAGAGTGTTCCTGGTCTCTTAATAAAAAGAAACAATGAATTATTTTGTATAAGGCAGTTTTCAAATGCCTGGGTAAAAGTCTACTCTGGTGGCTTCCTTTCCTGAAGCAATAGCCTTAATCACTGGAAGTTAACTAACAGGTCCAGTAAC
The DNA here is from genome assembly GCF_030222135.1 of Aotus nancymaae. Lineage (NCBI taxonomy): Eukaryota > Metazoa > Chordata > Mammalia > Primates > Aotidae > Aotus > Aotus nancymaae. Next base: position 42,422,670 of record NW_026988415.1, on the reverse strand, counting down.
TGTAGTCACAATAATGAGAACTTGGCAAACAGTATTTTTTTCAGAGTACTCTGAGCTTCAGGGCCTCTCTTCATTGGTGAGTTCTAGTTTAGCTGAGAGTGGTGGGCTGAGCAGAACTTCAAGCTCTTTCTGAGCCCCACACCAGTTATAGGCCCAGAAAAGGATTTTGTGCCATTAAAGGCAGGTCATCAGCTATAAGCATTTTATCTCCACCAAAAGTGATAAATTTCCTACTGAATATTGTGCTCTGTTTTGGAGACAATTTCAGAAAAAAAAAACCAGTGATGAAGCTTTTTAGCAGATGTTGGAGGTAATAGCAGATAATATTTTGTTATTTTTTTGTGTGCCTGGGTGTGTTGGCAGGAAGGTGTAAGATCAAAAAATAAAATTTAAAAAACATAATAATTGGAAAGTAAGGAACAAATTTATTTTGAAATGTGGTGAGTATAACTGGGTGAACAATGAGTGTAAAGATGAACAGCTTCTCATGGCCAAACTAGGACTATAGCTCTTAGTTGGACTCTGGAGCAGTCAGGAGACAGAAAGAACTCACTGATCCCTAGGCAATGGCCAATGGTGCTAAGGTCCAGAGAGGGAAGATTTGCTCAGCACCTCATTCATTCTTCATTTATTTATTCATTTAATGCACATTTATTGATTAGTAATTCTTAGCTATATTAGGGCCTTAGTTCACATTGATGAATCAAACAAACGTGACCTGTTCTCCTAGAATTCACATCCCAGTGGCTGAAATGGACAAATATGAAAAAAAAAAAACCCAAATACAGTAATAAAATGCTGTGATAAATGCTATTGAATACTGATGATACAATAGACATTACACAAGGAGATTTAATCTTTCCACTTCAAGGCAAGTCACTCGCTAACATTTTATAATTACTTGAAATGATTTAATTCTTAAATAATATATTTATTTTCTGTTTTCTCCAAGTATGTTGAAAGCTCCCTGATAGCAAGTCTTGTTCACAATTATATGTCTTGTTCACTGCAGTGTCTTTCTCAGTGCTCAATAATTAATTGTTAGCCAATTGAATGGATGAATCTTTTATTATCTTCATGTTAGCTCTGTTAGATGGGAAGTACAAAAACAATTATGTCCATCTTATATATAAGGATATGAAGCTTTGGAATAAATCTACATTTGGGAATAAGCATCAAATGAAGATACAACTAATAATAATCGTAATGCTTTATTGGATGCTCACTATGTGTCAAGCAGTGTGCTAGGTTCCCTGTGTGGATCATGATATTGAATCCTCACAATAGCTCTGTAAGATAGTTGCTATTATTATCCCCTTTATATACATGGGGAGTATGAGGATCAGAGAGATGAAGTTACTCATTCTAGATCAAGGGGGTGATAGTCCACAGCTAATTTGAACGTCTGTTTTGAAGACCTAGGCTCACTTTACTACACTAGAGTACTTGCATGGCCTTTATCTGTTCTATAGGAGAATGCCAGGCAGACATTGTTTCTGACTTTCTTCACTGCCATTTGGACTCATTAGTTTGGTTTGAATACAAAGGAGGAAACTAGAACCAGAAAGTTAGTTCATTATGGTTACATAGTCTTTTATGATAGAGCTAAGGCCAGATCTAGGGCTTCTGGCTTCCAGGCCAGTTTTCTTTGACGTGACCATGTCATCTCTTTTCTCAGTTACTTTGAAATTTAATCCCTCCTATGAAGGTTTTCTTTCTGAATGGGGCTACAAATATTAAATATTAAATCTCCTTGTGCAATATTAAAGCACCTTGTACTTTCAGCACCTTGAACCTGATACGTGATATTTGTATATATCTGAGTAGCCTTCAATTCGATATTTCATACTGAGAAGGAAGAAAATGACCTGAGCAAAGTAGAATATAAATTCTCCTCACCTTGAAAAATCTATCCTCAGCTTTGTAGCCCCCAAATATGTTCGTAGCCCATTTGTGAGAAAGTAGCCCAAAAGACAGAAAATAAAAGCACACAGTATAGTACAGAGATAGTGAGAAAGCAATCCCCTATTCAGTATGGATTTCAGGAACCAGTGCATGAAAGTCCCATGATTTGCTTCTTAAAATTGTCTTTGTATGGTTCTTATGAAGTTTGAAAATGTAAAAATGTAAAAATAACTAGAATAAGGAAATATCAAAAGGTTATGGCACCAACTGTTTGTCATTGGTTCAATTATTACTATAGCTATCACCTAAAAATATAGGAAGACTGTGACATAGAAGAGCTAAGTTCAGGTGAGAGAACATATTCATGGTTAAGAGTATGACCTCTGGAGCCATTCTGCCTGCTTTGGAAACCTGGTTCTTCCATCTACTAGGTTGGCAGCCATGGAGGAGTCACTTTATATTTTGGGACCTCAGTTACCCCATCTATAAAATAGGTACAATTTGGATGATATTATATTATATATTTTATCTGACATTATATATTCTGTTTTGTTCAGGTCATTTTCCTTCTTGTCAATATGAAATACAGAATTGGAGGCTACTCAGAAATATACAAGTGTCATGTGTTAAGTTCAAGGTGCTGAAAGTACAAGGAGCTTTTAATATTTGTAGCCCCATTCAGAAAGAAAATCTTTGTAGAAGAGATTAAATGTCAAAGCCACTGAGAAAAGGGATAAGATAAAATAGTCGTGCTGAGGAAAATAATATTATCCACACTAATACCTACAACCTAGAGTTTCGGTTAGTACTAAATGGGATTATACCAATAAATGTCTTAGAACAATGTCTGTCATAAAAGTAAACAGTAATAATGGTTTTTATTATATGGGAAAAAGATCATAAAATGAAAATGTATTTCCTTATATTCTACCATGCGATTCACACTTATTGATCTCTCCTTCTGGGACAAGCATTGTGCTAGGCACTGGACAGATGGATAAGATGTGTCTCCTGCCATCAAGGAGTGTCCAGTCTAGGAGAACACAGACTCATACACAATGATATGTCTGTTCCCCGTAAGCACTCCCAACCACAGGCATTATTTGCCATCATTTATCTCCTTCTCTTTATCACTTAGCTATTCAACATACAGAATGTTAAAGACCAGATGGTGTTAAGCTGCCTATTTTAAGACTAGTTGTAAAAGTTCATTCCTTATCTTACATTTAACACAGTATCTTAATGAGAAAACCATTCACAAAACATTTATGGAGTACTTACTTTTAGTTGGCACCTTGAGAAGGATATAAAAAGGAGTGCATCTATGGGGCTTTGGGAAAAGCACCAGACTTGAAGTCAGAAATCTTGAGTTTGAGTCAGGGCTTTGCCGCTGACCAAATTGATTGACCTTGGATGAGTCATCTAAAAACTGTGTGGCTGGGAACATTAAACGAACTAGAAAATGGAAAAACAACTGGCTTTCAATAATTTTTCAGTTATTCAGCCTTTCATCTTTTCAGTATAAGACACAGACACTGCCAAATTAATGAATGTCAATAAAATGGACAAACTGTAAAATAAATCGAAGCAACTTTGTGATTAACATAGCTTTCTCCTAACACCTAGGGAACCCAAATAACAAAGTGGAGAGCTTGGAGAAGTAAGCAGCTGAGTGCTTCAGGAGGATTCACTAGTGGTTAGGTGAAGGATGGCTTTTTAGCTGGGGCAACAATGAAAGGTACCGCTTTTAATGAATTCATTCTCTTTGAGAATATTTAGAAAGCAATAAAAGGCCAAATCTAGCACCTCATCCTCCCATCCCTTATCATGTCACTGAAATTGACTTTTGCTAAGTTCACCAATGACTTTATTGTCAATGAAACCAATGGTCACTTCTGAATCCTGATTTTATATGACTGTTCAATAGTATTCTCCATATTGGCCACTCTCTCCTTCTTGATACAGTGACTTCCTTGGACTTCCGTGATACACTCTCTTGATCTATTTTACAGGTGCTTTTTCTCAGTCTCCTTTTGAGCCCTTCTTCTATTTTCTGAAAATTATATGGCAGAGGCCCTCAAAGCTCAATTTGTTCTAGACCCTCTTTATTCCTACCCCTCTACCCTCCCTAAATTCAATAACCATCTATATATAAATGGCCCCCAAATTCAGCTCTCCTGGGCTTCAGAATCACATAGCCAACTGTCTTATCAACATCTGTATCTAGATGTCCACATCCTACAGGCATGTTAAACTGGACATGTCACAAGATGAATTTATTAAGTTACTACCCTCTGCAACACATCCTGCTTCTCCTTCAGTTTTTCCCATTTCAACAAAGGATAAGAACATCCACTGATATGTTTAAGCAAGAAACTCAGGCATTGCCCTTGACAGTAATCCTCTTCATTCTTCCCAAATCAAATGCAGCAGCAAGTTCTGTTTTTTGTTTTTGTTATTGTTTGTTTTGTTTTTGAGACAGAGTCTTGCTCTGTCATCCAGGCTGGAGTGCAGTGGCACAATCTCAGCTCACTGTAGCCTCCGTTTCCTGGGCTCAAGTGATCCTCCTGCCTTAGCTTCTCAAGTAGCTGTGACTACAGGCCTGTGCTACCATGCCTGGCTAATTTTTTTTTTGTACTTTTGGTAGAGACAGGTTTCACCATATTGCGCAGGCTGATCTCAAATTCCTGACTGCAAGTGATCTGCCTGCTTTGGCCTCCCAAAGTGCTGGGATTACAGGCATGAGCCATAGCACCTGGCCAAGTTCTGTTATTTTTTACACCAAAATATACTTTGGCTATGTTAAAGTATCTTAATCCTCTCTGCCACCACCTTAGTCTAAGTCTCAGTTATGTCTGGGCTAGACCCTGCAACATTCTCTTAACTGAATTCAGCATATGTACTATTGCCATTTGCCTGAATGATATTTTACAAACGTAAATTGGATACTTTCATGTCCTTATATAAAACTTTTAAAATAGGTCCCCATTACCCTTAGAATAAAGCCCCAAATCATTACTATGCTCCATAAGGCCCTTCATGAACTGACCTGTGTCCATATCTCCAACCTCATCTTGTACCTTTCTCCCATTTGCTCTTCCCCTTCACTCTATAACCATACTGGGCTTCCTGTCTCAGTGACTCTGCATTCTCTTTCTGTCTCCCCTTCTTACATTCCAGATTTCAGTTTTAATATTACTTCAAGCAGGAAGCCTTCTTTAACCAACTCTTTCCTCCAGGCTGGCTTAGTCTATTTGTTTTGTGTTCCATAGAAAGCTGCACTCTCTCTTTTTCCCTGGCAGACCCAGTTTCTTATTTTAATGTTTTCTTAGTTTAACGTTTTCCTTCACCATTAGACTATAAGTTTCATGAAGGCAAGAACTGTGTCTGTCTAATTCACCAAGCACAATACCTGACACATAGCAGATATCTTTAATAAATGAGTCCTACACAAATATCCAAAGCAGCATCATTCATAATACCCAAAACGTAGATACCACCCACATGTCTACCACCTGATGAATGGATAAGCAAATAATGGAATATTATTTAGCCATGAAAAATAATGATGTATTGATTCATTATACAACACAAATGAACCTTGAAAATACATAATGAAGAGATGAGTCACAAAAGATCACACATTGTATGATTCCATTTAATAAAAAAAAGTCCAGAATAGGCAAATCCGTAGAGAAAGTACATTCATGGTTGGCAAGTGCTGAGAAGAGGGGAGAATGAGAAGTGACTGTCCACAGTATGGAATTACGTTTTGGGATGATGAAAATGTTCTGAAATTACAGTGGTGGATGTACAACTCTCTGAGTGTGATAAAAATGACTGAATTGTACACTTTAGATGTGTGAATTTTACATATATGAATTATATCTCAATAAAGTTGTTAAAATGAATTAGTGAGTATAAATAATGTAAACTATCTGACAATGTAAAAATTGCTGAGTGATTTTTAATTTACAATAGAGCAAAGAAACAAGAAATAGTAAAACTTCATCTTGTGAATTACACACACTCATTTCATGCATCTGCTTTTACCTCCTTAGGAACTGGCAACTAAAAGAGAAAGCATGGGTCCTAAATTTGGAAAGGACCTCAGAGATTATGTAATTCAAGAATCTCACTGTACATATGAGAAATGGAGGTGCAGAGGAAAAGTGACTCTCCAAGTTCACACAGGAAATTAGTGACCAGATGTATATGAAAGCCTTTCTCTCCTGAGTCTCGTTTCAGGGTTCTTTCCATTATACCCAGCCAAGTCAGCTTCCTTAAGAGTTTTCCCAGAAGCCCTTCACAACTTCTGTTTACAATGTATTAATACCTATCTGCAAGGGAAGCTGTGAGATATAGTTTCTGTTAATAAGGAAGAAAGGGAGAACTACTCCTTGGGAGGCAACTTGTGTTTTCTGCCACAAGTTCTTTTGCTGAAAAGTTTGGATTGGCCAGTATTTAGATCTGGAAGAATCCGATGTTCTCTGCTGTTACCTCTGAAGTCAGCATCAACATTTCCAGTACAGTGTGAATACAATAGCCACACATGGAACTCCTTTCATGATAAACATCTCTAGCCCCAGTTGAGAGGCTTGGCAGTTCCTGAGCAATTTGCATTTGGCAGGGCTGTGTGCAAGACATTACTGGCTTAAATAAATGCAACTTTACTTTAGAAACAAATCAAGGCAACATTCACTATCCTGGAATAAGGAAATAAGGTAAAAGATCCTTTTAGAGTGCAAATTGCAATATGTTATGTAAAAATACTGAGTGACATCCAGTGTGGTGGCTCACAAGTGTAATCTCAGGACCTTGGGAGGCTGAGGCAGGTGGATCACCTGAGGTCAGGAGTTTGAGACCAGACTGGGCAACATAGTGAAACACCATCTCTACTAAAAATACAAAAATTAACCAGGCATGCTGGAGGGTGCCTGTAATCCCAGCTACTCAGGAGGCTGAGACAGAATCTCTTTAACCTGGGAGGTGGGGGTTGCGGTGAGCCAACATCGTGCCCCTGCACTCCATCCTGGGCAAAAAAGAGTGAAACTCTGTCTCAAAACAACAACAACAAAAACAAAAACTGAGTGACTTTACTTTTTTTTTTTAATAAAAGTTTGAAATGTTTTTCTACAGGTTGTTTACTACCTCTAATTACACTGGCTTTGGAAAGGAGTTGATAAACATGAATAATATTTTAATTTAAAATCATTTCAGAATGTGGCCAGACATGGTGGCTCACACGTATAATCCCAGCACTGGGTTAGAACGTAACAAAAATTGCAGGAATTTAAATCTTTTATAATTATTCACTTTACTTTTGACTGTAGTGGTTTTAATTGGATGTAATTAAGAACATTTTCCATGTTTTTCTACTTGTTTTCTTCGCTTGTTGCAAACTACCTCTTTAAAGTAAAATTGTATTGTTTAAGAGTCTAGGTTACAGAGGGTACAGTGGCCTCTTCTTTTGTAATTTGCAACAGCTTTTCCCCAAGGAAACTGATATTAATGTCACTGAAAATACCTGGAAGCTTGATGTCTAGAGGACAAAAAGGAAAGAGTGGCTACTTCTTCCCTATATACTGTAGGCTAATAAAGGAACCAAGTTTGCAGACTCCCTTTAACTTTCTTGACTTAGTTTCATATCAACCCCAAGAGTGATGTAATATTGACCATTTGCAGAACAGAGCAATGACAACAATTCCTTTAGATAAGTTAATTATCTGCTTTGAAGAATACCTCACATTTCTTGATCTAGTAGTAATATTAGATAACATGGGCTCTTCCAAGGCATTTTAATGAGTACCCATATTTCTGACTTCTAATTAACTTTAAAACTTTCCTTGGGCATTTTTTCTGGTTGCTGTTGTTTTGAAAGTGAGAATGAAAGAAGGAAATTATATGGTAGATACTTAATGCACTCTTTTTGAATCTTTTTCTAGATGACATAAATTAATGGCTGTTCTCAGTTTTCATGCTCCCATGCATGAAAAGAAAGAAATTAAGACAGTAATGTTATTTAACCATTATAAGAGGAATTCATCTTTGATTGGAATTATCCAGAGCTTTCCAACTCTGGCATCTGTGTACTTTAATGAGACACCTCCCAGGCTAATGAAACAACTCAAGCTCTGCCAAATGTAAATATTTAAATTTTAGTTATTCTGGCCCCACATCTTACTGTCTATATCTACAGCATTGGGAGCACACTCTTTTCTGAAGCATAAGAAATTCTGTTACCCAGAAGCCTGGGATAAGTTAAATTAGTTAGTAGACAATTTAACTACAGGAGCACTTGCCTCTAGGAAAACCATTCATTTTGTTTAAAGTGACTATATCACAATCATTGAGGACCTTTCAAATTTTTCTATTACTAGAGTCTTGCTTAAAGAGAAGAATGTTGATTGACTATATAATTTTTCTTGCTCCTCTCCTCCTCAAAAAAATCACACAAATATGCAAATATGTACAGATATTTAACTCAATTTTGAATGACCTTTTAATAAGTTTGCTGGCTAATTAAAGTAGGGCCTTTATAAGTCAAAAAGAATCAAAACTGTAGAACTGGACTTATGCTATGCACAAATGACAGTGTCTCACATAAAGGCATTATATAGAAAAATGAACAGAAGAAGTAAATTACAAATTTTAGGAAATGTAAGGTATGTGGTCTATTAATCTAAAGTACAACAAGCTCACTGAATATATTCATCAGCTTACATTTTTGATGTTATATGTCAGTTTGCATTTTTGTGAACATGAAATCCTCAAATGCAACGTAAATCTGTGTGGGTCAAGTTTGCCATCCTCACTGCACAGCAGATGCAGGCACTGTCTGAAGCCAAAGTTGTTACAAAAGAAAGTGCTAAAGTAGATTAATTCTGCATGTAGCTTTCTAGGTGCCCTTAAGGGCAGCAAGTATTCCTCAAGGGAATTATGTATGTTTACGCTTCATTGTCTTCCTCTAAAGGCATCATATTATCAGTTAAAGACCCTATTGGTCCCAGGCCTACATTAGAAGTATCTTTTAAAAGATTGCTGGGGGCTTCCTAAGAATTAAATAAAAGAAAAAGGCAGTCTCAACAGATCTCACCTCCGGTAACCAAAGGCAAGCATCTTTGCAGCTAGCCTTGCTTCTGTTGCAATTGATACAGACACAAATGGCTGTAATTACATGGGAAAGAATACAAAATCTCTATTTAGAGCCCAGAGCTCTATTAGCAGTGCCTTCTCCAGGATCCGATGACTAGTAAACAAGAAATAAGCCTATCTACCTTGAATGAGCACAGCTATTTCCCTGGGGAGTTCCATTAGGGATAGCAGTGATGCTACTATGTGCCACTACTGGGCACTATTCTGTGTAGCTCATGCTAAGTGGAAATAGCATTCTTCTCTCAGACTCTCTGCTCACTTTCTTTACTACGTATAACTGCATTATGAGATCCTGGGTGTCCTTCTATAGAGTTAGGGCCAAGTGTTCTTTGGGGGAGTGAAAGAATAGAGATTTAGAGGTGGAACAATCTAGCCAAATAATCTTAGTCACTTCATTATTCATAAGTATGTTAACCAAGAGTTCTTGAGTAGCAAAAAGAGATTCTTATGTTGCCAGTTTTCCGAAATATATTCCAATTCTCTCTGCCTCAGAGGAGGAGCGGGCATTTTCAGAATAGAACATTGTGCCTCCACTGAGTGGCACCTCGCTTTGGCTTTGAATTCTGTCTATCATTTTGTATTCCTACCTCCTCTCCCCAAGTCTCCATCTATCTTTCCTGAATCCTCTCTGACATCAATCTTATTGTAGATTATATGTGAAAATGCAAGCCAACTGGATTTTGTCAGTCGTTGTTGCTTGTCATTTCTTTTTCTTCTCCATTATGACTTCAGATTTGAGGAATGGCTACAATTTTTGATTATCTATGATAATTGTAGGGCCCATGAATGCAATTCATTCAAAGTGCAATGTGGAAAAAGAGTAGGCTTTAGAGTCAGACAGATCTACACTGAAATCCTATCCCTACCACTTACTAGTTAACTGATCTTGGGCACATTAAATTCTCTGAGCCTTGTTTACTTCCTCTGGAAAATGAGTGTGAAGGACTCATATGTTGAACTCATATGTTGAAATTCTAGCCCCTAAGGTGATGATATGTAGAGGTGGAGCCTTTGGAAGGTGATTAGGTCATAAGGGCTGAATCCTCATGAATAGGATTGGTACCCTGAAAAAAGACCTCAAAGAGTTCCCTAAGCTCTTCCACCATGTGAGGTTACAGTGAGAAGATGGTTATCTGTGGGGAAGGAAGCCCTCTTCAGACACTGAACCCGCTGGCACCTTGATCTTGCACTTCCCAACCTACCGAACTGTAAGAAATAAATGTATGCTGTTTATGAGCTACCCAGTTTATGACATTTTATTATAGCAGCCTGAATAGATTAAGGCAATGAGTGTAATGAGAATATCTACTGTTTGGAGTTTTAGGTTTGAAAATTATTCCCCTTTGTGTATTCTGAGTTAGGAACCACTCTTTGAGTCAGGCAAATGGAGATAAAAATGTCAATTTCATTATTAATAAAGTTAATTTAAACCTGAGACTAATTATTGCTACTACTTTCCTATTCACCCACTTTGAATTAAACTTACCCAGCCAGGCAGTCACAGACAGAACTGCACAACCATGGTCTTGCCCTACAAGGGCAAACCCTTCCCCCAAAACTTTGCTAATGGCTGGGCTGGGAATTTATAGTTCTCCAAAAGGGAGACTGAAAACTCAGAAGTGAATAAATCATACCTGCTCAGTCCTTTCTTTCAATCTTGCCAAGCAGCTTTATCCTCTCTTCAATTGGGCAGGAGTGGTGAGTGATGGCTTGGAATTGTTCCTCTCCTATTTTTTTTTCCTTTCTATGCAAACTTGAGCAGGGAGGCACAAGAGTTGTCTTCTTAACAGCTAGAATTAGTGTGAGGATTAAATGAAATGCCACATGCCAATTATATAGTGCCTGGCACATGATAGAAGTTCAGATGGATAATACATGAATCAAAATCCAGCATTACTCATTAGCCATGTGGTTTTGGGCAATTTACCAAATCTTTCTGAACTTCCCTTGTTTGATTCCTAAAATTAAGATAATAATAATTGGTTTGCACAGTTGTAAAAATTAGAGAAAATATCTGTGAATGGCCTGGCACATAGTAGGTACTTAGTAAATGGCAAGTATTATCATTATTAGGATCCAATTATATAAATTGACTTGTAGATTGTGTTCTGCAGTTTTTTCCCATAGCAGATTGACATTTGTAGATGTAGTTACCTTTGGCTTGTATGGCTTGGCAGCCACAGTGCTCACATTTATCAGTGGGAATAGTAAAGTGTTGAATTGGTATAAATGTAGCTGAGAAGCAAGTCCAGTACCCAGGGCAAGCATTCTGGGAAAGTAAAAATTTCTGTGGCTCATCCATAGAGCAGCAAACCTACATGTAAATATTTTAGAGGTAACTGAAGTCTGAAACATCCTTTTTTAATACAAGTATATTTTTAAAAATTAAAAAAGTATTTTTTTCAAAGAACATTTTTCCCATATGAAATTAATTTCTTGGTAGGAAATTAGACTTGTAGAGGCAAGGTTTTCATGCCTTTTGTTCTTTTCAGGCTCACAAAGTATTTCCTATCTGGAATCCCAGTTTTTCTTGGCCAATTTAGCATTGCTGACAATTGTATTTGGTAGGAGAATTTCACTTTCACCTAGGTTCAGAGAATAATCGCCAACATATTTCGAAAAGACTCTCTTAAAATACTAAATTTTCCCCTGGAGAGCAATCTGGTACAATGAAATCTTCTTGAAATATTATTTGCCACCATTTTAGACCTTCCAGTTTGGTGAACTTACTACTGTCATACTTCATTACTGTGTATTTTTGGTGTAGCTTTCACATCAAAACCACCATTCAAAACATTTTGTGATTTAAAAGTAAGAAGTTTTAGAAAAAGAACATAGAACTTTTTCTTATCAGAAATCCAGTGCAGATGTGAAGATATATTATCTGATAGTCAAGATTGGATTGTCCAGTTGTTTGTGAGAAACCAGTGGATTTGATCAGGAATGGAGTGAGAATACTGATATGGCAGAGAGAATGCAAAATTTTGATTTTGGTTTTTTTACTTTTTTGGAGAAAAGGTCTCTAGAAATATTGTTTTCTTAACACCTTAATTCTAGTAGAAAAGTAGTAATCATTTGGGTTTAACCACTAAAACAAACAAGTTGCTTTCCCAGAGTTGACCAGGCACTCAACAGGTAACTAATTGGGCGCTGGCCTTGCAACTGTACTGTTTATCCTAACCAGCTTATACTGTGATATGATTTGGCTGTGTCCCCACCCAAATCTTAACTTGAATTGTAGTTTCCATAATCCTCACATGTCCTAGAAAGGACCTGGTGGGAGGTAATTGAATCATCGGGGCAGTTACCCCCATGCTGTTCTCATGGTAGTTAGTGGGTTCTCATGAGATCTGATGGTTTTATAAGGGGCTTTTCCCTCTTTGCTCAGCACTTCTCTTTCCTGCTGCCCTATGAAGAAGGTGCTTTCTTTCCCTTTGCATTCAATCATGATTCCTGAGGCCTTCCCAGCCATGCTGAACTGTGATTCAATTAAACTTCTTTATAAATTATCCAATATCAGCTATTTTTCATAGCAGCATGAGAACGAGCTCATAAGAGGGACTGAGTGAGAGTAACCCAGCTATACTACTCTATAAACAAGCCAGAGCATAAGGGATTTTGTTGAAATCATTAATATCATTTAGGTACATTTAGTACAGTGACCCACTTTCTACCTTCCAGAAATGGGCAGAGTAAAGATAGAAATAAACTCTTCTTTTAAACTGTCTTTGTTAGTTGTTACCTGACAGACTTGAAGTCAGTAATGAACCCATAAACCTCAGCAAATATTCAAATGGAAATTCCAAAATAGTTGTTTAAAGTGGCTAAGTTTTCACCCCACTGTAGAGAATAAAATAGCTATATGTACTGTGACTGAGTCAAGAAAATATTTGAGGTGGCATTATCAAGCAATTGAAATGTGGTCTTTGATGATCCAGAAACAGAAAAACACCAGAAAAGTTAATCTGTTATTCCAAAGGTCAGGGCCATCAGCTCTAATAGCTGAAGAAAGGAAAATAGTGCAAAGAGCTCCTGGCCCAAGGGCTGGTAAGATGAGAGGAAAGGACATGCCCAGGCAGCTACTCTCCTGTGTTCTTAACTCAGAGGCAGCTGGTAACACCAAGTGAGTAACATATTTACTCCATTCACCAATGTGCAAGTAAATTGAGGCCAATTTGTGTTAGGATGAAATTTATTCCAAAGAGATGACTCACTTGAATGGTCTGAGCAGGCCAGCCATTTTTAGTTACTTCAGCTCTATGGGTAAGTTTAGGAATACCAAACTAACAAACTAAGAAGGAAAAAAAGAAAAACCTATTATGAAAGTCTAAAATCTCCATGGACTTATGAGCAATTTGTGTTGTTCTTCTGAAATGTATTGCTTTCATTTCTCCAAATTTGATGTTTAAATGATAGCTGACAATTCCTGTTTGGGAAAACTCATGCACCGATAGCTATTACCCTGTAAGAAGAGATGTTGTGAGTATATTCTGAAATCTTCATCACGTGCCATAGCTCAAAAACCATATGGTACACAGCCCCAATAAAAATGAGATGCAGAAATTAAAATGGGTGGGTGCTTCTGGTTTTTGTTTGTTAACTACAACTATATAAGTCTAAAATTCATGTTTTTGCAGGTGAGTTACTGATATAGTGGTTAGCCACGCCAGTGTCTTGGGGACAAGCCTTATGGATCCCAGTACTGCAGAGAAACCAGGCTCAGTGCAGTTGTTACATTTCACAGGACACACTTTGACCTGTGATATAGCCAGGTTTTTAAGTACAAGCTCCATCATAACAGGATTCTGTTGTATTTTGTACAGTTAAATAAATCAATTTGAACAGATACATCTCTTGTTGGAAATAACTTAGGTCAGTTTTTTTTTTTAATGAGGAAGCAAGCAGGAAGGATTTGAATACAAATTGAGGTATATTATTATGTGTCTTAGAGATTATATGATTGCAAGGAAAAGAAGTTCTCACAAGTTAAGCCTTGTAAAGGAGAATGCATTTCAAGGATAAAAGAAGTCTCATGGAACCCCATCTCATGGGGAATTTGAAATTGTCAGGCAGCTAGCTCATCTCTCCATCTCTTGCTCTCTGCAACAGCACAATCTGTCATCTCTGCTTCTTTCTGCACAGTTGCTCAATCCTGCATTCCACAGAATGGCTTCCTCTGCTTGGCTCTTAATTTCTACTTCCCCATACCGCCAGCTCAGCTGAAGCTTTAGGTGGTTGTTGCACCTATTCTGGCCCCAAATGTTTTTGACCTAATGCTTTCAGTGCCTAATAACTTCTGACCTACTTAGTCTTTGTTTCTCTTTGTTCAAATTTTCAAGAGAATTGGATTGGCTTTTGCCAGTCAACAATTGATTCACTCCCAGCATGTGTGTCCACTCAGGCAGTGTTTGGGGGAAAAAGTGTTGACAAAAAAATGGACAGCTGTGAGCAGTGTAGTTTAAAAAAGTTAGTTGGATGCTGTGAAATGACTAATGTATCAAATACAGCCATTATTGTAATGATAATGATAACAATAACTATAGTAATTAATTTATTATAGTAATTTAGTATAGTAATTAAAACAGCTACATTTAAGGAGCTCTTTTTAAACTTATTATATAGACTTATTTAATCTTCACAACAACCCTAAGGAGTAGGTATTGTTACTGTCCCAGTTTTTACTGATGGGAAAATTTAGGCACAAAGAAGTTAAGTGACTTGTCCAAGGTCACATGGCCATTAAGTGGTTGAGCGAGCCTCAAACCCAGACAGTGTGACACTAGAATTATGTTGCTCTACTGCTGATTCTGATGCTGTCAAAATGAATTTGTGAAATGTGGGGCTGCAAGATAGCTTCTTTGTGATGAAAAAGGAAAATTCATTTAAAGCAGGAAAACTCGTACGATGCATACTAGATACATACATTTAGTCCTTCCAATATCATTACACAGGGAGAAAGGGATTAGGATCTCAAGAAATATTTGTGTCTCTGTGGGTGGAAAGAGAAAAATTACTCTCTCATCTGAGTTATTCTACTACTTTTAGATAAATGAAGTAAATTTTAAATATTCGTGATCAGAGAATTACCTATTTGTCTCTTGGCCTTCATATTTATTTGAATTCAAATTAAATCTGCCTTTTAGCAAAGATCAAAATAAGATCCGGCACTTTGGAGTGGAAGCCAAAGCTGGTATGTATATGATGTTACTGCCCTCTTCCCAAGCCACCATTTTATTGCTCTTCTGGGAATCCAGTTAAATTACAGCTGCTGATATATTGTGGACTGAGGATCTAAATTCAGGCTTTGACCAAGTCAAGGGCTGGTTTCTTTGGGCAATATTTCACTTCCTGTTTTATCTGTGCTGTCACCTAAATTTAGCACTTAGACTATACTCCCCGATGTCTGCAGAAGTTTTAAATTATTTTCTAGTGATGCGTACTGTGTCTATGCAGAGTTGCTTGTGACAGATTTGCAGTAAAAATCCCAAGAGCTCTCCAACTCCTTTTTAAATGAATTAGATCAGTAGCTCTCACGGATTTGACTTTGGAATGGATTGTAAGGTGATGTGTTTCCCACAAAACTGATTGAGTTCTCTGTGGTGTTTTTTTTTTTCTTCTTCCTCTGCTGTGCATTTTACCATTTGGTGGACTAACCAGTTTCTCTTAACAGCAAAAGATGGGTGCTCTCTTCTAAACCTTGGGAGGTGTCAAATGCCTACTGCATTAAGACCCTTCCCCCAGTTGCAGGAATGACAGCTATGGGTGAAGTGTAATAGTGTTCTAAATTAAGAAATCTTGAATAAGACATGAATCCAAATTCCACACCTTTCTTTTTTAATGTGGGCTTCAACAAGAGTCAGCTGTAATTGGTAGAACAGCCTGACCTATTAATCCATAGATAAAAATGATTCAATTAAAGAGAAATATAAATATTGAAGGTAACGTAAAACCAAATGAAGCACATCACAGAATTTATGTGCAAATAAATTCACTGAATAAAAATTCTCCAGTACATGCAAGGTCCATATGCTGTCTTGGTAATGCTATAATTAAGTCAGAGAGTCATGTCGTACTGGCCTTTTCCATCTGCTCTGTGATCTGTTAAGGGACCCATTCAAACAGAATGACAGCTGATCTCAAAATGATACACTCTACTACTGCCCATTTTAGTGGGGCTGTTGGTTATGCACATTTTGTCTTCATTTATACTGCACTATGAGTGGTTTTCCATTAAATCAAGTAAATTGGAGCATGTAGTTTTCTATTAAATAGTTTTATTTAAACCACAATTTTATTTTCTGAATAAGCTTTTTTTAAAATTTTTCAGAAGCAATTGATAGTATTGGAGAAATTTTTGTTTTATTTTGTTCTAAACTCAAGTGCTGTTAGAAAGAGATAGTGATTAAGAATAGAAAAATAAAGGCACTCTTCTCTTTTTCTTTCTAATTTTTGGTATTCGATCAAAGCAAGATGGTTAATTCTTGGAGCCTCAGGATGTTGTGTGTGTAATTGACACAAGAGATGTGTAAAAGAGGAGCCAATATTTATAATACAAATTGATTTCATTTATTTTACTTCCCTTGTGTATGCCTTACTGTCATTCTTGCCATTATCTTAATGTTCTTGTTTCCAATAACACTCAGAAAAGTCATTTTAAAGGCAGGGGATCTGGAGCACAGATGTGTCAGGTGTAAAGGCTCTCATCCACAGAGACATTCAAATTGGCTAAAGGAAACCCCACTGTATAGTGCAGCTGAAGATCCAGCATTTGTCCATCTGTTTATATCCAGGTTACCTTGTGACAGTCTATTTAATTTCTGGTCCCTGGAGTGTCTCTATTTCAACAGTACATGCATATTTCTTTTATTAGAACTGCACAAGGGGAAAATTGGTAACCTTTGAAACCAGGATGACCTTTAGAAGATTATATTTTTGCTTTGTTTTGAACAAAAAATACAAGTTCTGCAAGAGGGTTTATTCTAGTCAAACTCTCAACTTCTTAGAGGGAATTTTAAATGTCTCCTATTTGGCCTTGGAGAAAAAAAGGGAGAAAGAAAGAAATTATACTTGCAACATAACAGAGAGTGCTTGGAAAATGGGTTTAAAATATATTACAATTTAAAAACTTTTTAAAGTAAAACCTAAGCCATACCAGAGACAGGCAGTGTCCATGGAGTGACCAAGACTAAACCGCATAAGAAGCTGGAGAATTACAAAAGGTGGTCGTCAGGCAGATGCCCATTGCTCTCTGGGGAAGCATGACCTTGGCATGTTGGTTTCTGAATTAAGTCAGAGAACCTATCTAATTTGCCAATGTGGAAAAGTCACATAATACATGGTATCTTATTCATAAATAAAAATCCAGATGGAATTTTGTAGTAAAAAGTATTTAGGTAAGTCTACAAGGGGTAAGAAACATTCATTTACTTATGCAGTCTAGAAACATTTGCTGAGCATCTAATATGTCCCTGGCATTATTTTAGCTTCAAATGATGTGTTAGTGAACATAATAAAGTCTGTGTTCTCATAAAGCTAACGTTACAGTGTGGGGGTTGTGGGGTGGCAGGCAGTAAACAAACCTGTTATCTGTTCCGTACAGGGCCCAGGACCCATTAATTAGCCTTGCATCTGGATGTTGGTTCAAAGATAAATATTTATGAAGCTTTCCTGAAACTGTAAACTTTATACCCAACAACATCCTGATGAGCCAAAATGAAATTGACCATATATACTCATTTCAAATAATGTTTGAAAATGTCCTTTCATTTTGCCCAAGTCCATATAGTACTTTATTGTAGTGTGGTTAAAAGGATATAGGATTAGATTCTGCCAAGACATTTTTACCTGAGGTCCTTACATCACAGTGGAGAGAAACAATGATGCGTAATTAAAAGATAAAGATAGAAACAAGGGGCTGAGCCAAAGAAGGAAAGATAGGAAGTAGCAGTAGAGGTAGGGTTAAGAAAACTTTATTCCTGCAATATTCCTTAAATATGTAAGAATTTATTTTCATATTGGGGCAATAGTATTAATTAGTTGTTGAAAGCCCCATGTTAGGATGACATGATAGTTAAAGATTCAGTCCTTATTTGAACCAGTTAGCTTAGATCTTACCCCAACAAGTCATGATACAAATATCAGCCACAAATCACAAGCAAGTGCACATTTTCCCCACTACTGAAAAAAAAGAATGAATCAAGCACATCCTCTTTCTGTATGATCAGTGAGGCATGAGAATAATTGGTAGATTGATGATCTGAGATGTAGTTGGTGAATTAGAACCATGAATTCTGCCAGACCTTTGGAACAAAGCATATTAAGTAGGATTTTTTTGTGGGTGCCGGTGGCAGTGGTAACATGGGAGAGGATTATTTAAAATTGTGTTTAAATATTCAAAGCTGTATATGCTTGGTATGTAAGTGAACTATTATTTCTCTTCTCTTAACTAACCTTGAGATAGGACTACATTTATCAAAGTTCTCTTTTTATCTCCCTTTCCAGTCTTCCTTCAAAACCTGCAGGCTTTTAAACAAAGACCCTCCATGACTCTTATCAACATATCTGTTCCTGGGCCTCTCCCAAAATGATTTAGAGATAAGTGGCCTCAAACCTGGCTTGGTTTAATGCTATAATTGGTTATGGTTCCTTTTGGAGGTGGAAAATTCTCATCAACTTCACTCTTATTAATCACATATCTAAATGTAGCATCATCAGAACAATTTCAGAGTTTTTTAAGGTACAACTTTGACTTCCTATCATTTGTAAATTAGCTTATAACAGCCCTGGCACTCTGCTAAAGTACTTAACTAGTCATTATTCCTCCTACTACATAGCCTTTATGCTGCCAATAGCCCAACTTGCCTTTCTGATGTCTCATCATGTTATTTTGAAAATAGTAATTTCATTTTTTTAACTTTGTGGTGGGGTGGGGGTAGAGTAGGTCATAGGCTATTTTTGAGAATCTGGAGAAAACAGAAATAGCTACACAGGAAAAAATATACAGGAACATATTGTTTTGTGTGCATTTTCAAGGAATTTATAAATTTGTGAAGCCCATCCATAGACCTCAGATTACAAAGTCATGGTGTCAAGATTATATGATTCACAAACATATTTAATTGAAGTAAACCCCATCTATGCCTACTCATAGGCTCGCAAATATTATAACATTTTTACTTTTATTTATTTTTCCACCTAAACTTCCTTGCCTCTCTTCTCCGCTCAGGGTCAGATTTGCATTGTGGTCTGCCAGTTTTTCTAGTTTTCTTTGACTCCCTCCTCATTTTCTATTATAGGAATTTTCCTTAATGCATTCTTGCATGTTCAATCCTTTCTTGACATTTGTTTCTGAGAGGTCCTAGACTAACACATTCTTCCACTATTTTTATAAAAAGATACTATCATATTATAATATTTTTAAAACTATTTAGAGAAGGTATCTATTTCTGTTTTTTCCTTGTCTTTGAATTTCACTTTAAATTTTTTCACCTGCTTTGAAAAACTTGATTGTTTATTAAGTTAGCCACAGTAACAAGTATATAAAATTTGAATAAAATGTTCCTAGTATGTTTTTAGGATTCCCAAATGCATTTTCTTTCTCTTTACTTTCCCTCCTTTCTTTTCTTTCTTTATTCCTTGCTTCTCTTCCTTTCAATTTTATTTGAAGATTTTTTAAATGTAACCTAAACCTTACACAACCATATATTTATCTAAGGATAGTCTGAAATTCTTGGTTCCAATGAAATTCAGTTTGTATATGGTACTTTCTCTTTAAGCTGCTTGTTTTTAATTTCCAGGCACTTAAAAGAGAGAATATTGTTTGTTAAGTTCCAATATATTTCTGTGTTAAAGGTGCAATGGTTAATGTTATCAATTCCATGAGTGAAAAGGGTTGTCTGCTTTACTTTCTACCATATCTATTCCCAGAGCTTAGCACAGTGCCTGGCAGACAAAAAGTGTTCAAAAAATGTGTGTTGAACATATAATGAAGCATTAGTGCTTGTACCTGGAAAAAAGCTTAATGCTTTAAATAGTCATTTAATCATTCTAATCCCACAAACTTCTTAAATATTCATCCATTTTTCCCAAAGTCACATGCTAACTCTTTGCTAATTCTGTCTGAATGGCTATTACAATGACAGGTATCCCAGGGAAAGGCCAGTCAAACTAAAACATTTTTGAAAGAATGCAATTTTATTTCATTCAAGCACAGCAATTTTAACTAAACTAATAAAAATTGTTTCTAAAGAAATAGATGATAATAATTTATTTGGTTTTTCTCAATTGATATTTACAAAGCACAATTGACCCTTGAACTACGTGAGTTTCAACTGCAGGAGTTCCCCTATATATGTATTTTTTTTTGTTTTTCAATGAAACTCATATCAAATATACAGTATTTGCAGGATGTGAACCCTGTGTATATGGAGGGCCAACTTTTCTTGTATGTGAGTTCCACAGAACTGACTGTGGGACTCAACTGGGTGGGTCCTGGAACCAATCTCCCCGTGTATACTGAGGGAAAACTGTGCTTAAAATCAATCCTCTCTGAAAATAAAGGCAATAAATAAATAAATATGAAAATAATTCTCCCAAGTATGTTAAAAAATAGTCCTAGAAAATAGAATTTCAGAATTAGAAGAGACCTTAGAAACTATGTAGTTCAAGCTTTCATCCAGTATAAGAAATTTTTAGATAATACTCCTCTGTAAAGACAGAACATGCTATTTTTGTAGGTAGTCTATCCCATTGCAGATAAGTTTTTCCTTAATACTTACTCAAATCCTGACTACCTGTAATTTTCCTGTATTTGCTCCTAGTTAAGCCTCTGTAGCCACACAGAATCAATGTACTTTCTCTTCCATATGAAAGTGCTCTATGTATTTGATGATATCAAATGGATGTCAGATCCACTATTGGTCTAGCATGTAAATCTATACCAGTACATACTACCTGGTGTCTGGGAAATTTCAAGCAAGGAATCAGTTGGAAAATGCTATTTGGAGAATAAAGGGTACATCCACAGTTTTCTCTCTGATCTGCCCTCTCTCTAGGAAATCACCTCTCATGACTCATTGCTCATGAGGATGTAGATATGAAATCATGCTGGCAAACATTCCTGCATAGTTGACACTAGCTATTCCCTATGTAGTAATTTGTTTAGTATATTACTTTTTTCTTCCTACATATATTGGAAAGCAGACTTTAACAAGGTTCCTTTCTGAATTGTTATAACTTCCAAGCTAGTTTCTTTTGCTAAAGATTAAATAAAATTTCCATTTAGCCATTTGCTAAAGAGGTGAAATTATTTTTCTTAGTGATTGGAGTATAGCAGATGAATCAAGGTGAATTAATATGCCATTGAAATTAGTTGTGAAAACCATTCTCTTTGTCTTAGTGTTCATTATGGAAGTGTAGGCCAGCAAGATTTGTGTCATAATGTAGGCATCAACAGTATTATTTTCTATGAGTGCCAATAAAACCTTTCTTTAGTAGCAAATATAATCAGGCAGCATACCAAAGATTCAGTATTCTTCCCAAGTTGATTGGGCATTGCTTCCAGTTTCTGCCAGAAGAGCATCACCACATATAACAAGAAGCATAGCCCTCCACTCTATAACCTTTGATATTTTGCCTAGAAATATTGAGAGTTTGAAATCCATTACAATATAGCAAAAATGTATGACCATCAGCTAAAGCTTCATCTTTGCTTCCTTTTTTCTTTCTGAAAAAATTTAGTCTGGTGATTCTTCTTCAGTTTTTACATGTGTGCTATAGAGAGTCCCAAAAAAGCAAGCAAGGAAAGGAATTCAATTGCTAAATGCACTTGAGTAGATCTCAGATAAGAACAAGGTAATCATTGAAGTTATAAAGCAGTAAGAAACCAATAACTTTTTTTTTCCAACCAGTGGTTTCGATATTTGGAAGATTGACAGGCTTACAGACACTTTTTCATTCCAGCAAAAGAATAAATGTATTGCCAACTAACTCCCCAAAGGCTGTCAATCAAGTATTGTTCAATATATTTATCATGGTTTATTATTTTATCTTATGTGTAGGTATATGCATTATGTCCTGAATGCGCCATGTGACTGAGGATCATCAGTGGCTATTTTGAACGAGTGTAAGTTGTATGTGGTAGTTTTGTAGGATAACACATTTTTAGTATTTGAAGAAACAGAACTTTTCAGTTTCCAACTATATTAGACTAGGAAAATTATGCACATAAAGAACAAACTGGCTTGTCCAAAGTCACACAGCTGGTTCCTAGAAAACTTTATGTGACCCTATTTAGAAGTCCTTATCCAAAAATAATGGAAAAGACCACTAAGATCATTTCTTCAGGTTTTTATACCAAATCTGAACCTTGCCAAATAAGTTGTATTAAACTAAAGATTTCTTGTATGCAAACAAACTAAAATGCTTCAATTTGGAAGAGACAAATGAAAACATTTTTAATGAGAATTTTAAAATAGATAAGCAAAAACTACAAATAGAAAACAGCCACAGTATACTCTGTATACATATTCAGTTTAATCTCCTAGACTTCATTCCATTTAGCAATGTGGGAAATTTTATAACACACGTAGTACTGAGAGATATCTTTATGAGAATGCATTATGATTTGGTGTGCATACTTACAACTGAATTGTAATAATCCAAAGGCGTCTGCTATCTATCTCTAATTTCTTCTGCTTAAGTAACATGTACCAACCCTTAAGCAGTAGCTAAGGAAAGGACCCGATGATAGAATTCTTGATCCTCCTTTTTTATGTCCCTGGGCTTCTTCCAGCTAGGTTTTGCTGAAATATCTCCTCTTTGCCTTAAGACCATTATTATTCAGGCTTATTTATTTTTTATATTTTATGTTCTTGCTCAAAAATTGGTCTGTGTTATAACTTTTTCCTCAGTCTTTCCTTTCCTATTATATTGCCCTTTACTACCCTCCTGCATCAGAACCACTTGCCTTCCACTACCTTCAAGCAACATTAACAGCAGGATGTGTATTTCTACACAACTTTCTATATGCATACGCACACACAGGAAATTTTGTTTGTTTTACACAAGTGAAATTATGCTATGTACACTTCTCTGCACTTTCACTTAATGGTACATTTTGGAAATTCCTTCAAGTCATTTGGTATGATATATATAACTCATTATATTAAAAAATTTATAGTGTTGTGAGCTGCGGGTATATCACAATTTATTCAATCATTTCTCTGGTGTTTACTGACTCTATACATTTGATAATGTTATTGACCCACCACTTTCCTTCTTTTTCTTCTGATTCTATATATTTTAGGCTCTGACTAACCCACTACTTCTAGCTTTTGCTTCTAGTTTGCCTTGCATTGCCCTCTAGTGATTTTATTTAGTCCTTAGTTCTATAAATGAATTGTAAGCTTCTTGAAGACATACATGTTTTATATCTAATATTAACCATAGTAAAAAACAAAATATGTCCACAAAGTAAGAGTGTCAGATTGATAATTTGGCCATGGTGGAGTAGAAGTTTTAGAGTTTGCAAATCTAGACTAGGGAAGAATAGAAAAATCTAAGAACCTTAATAACTTCTCTATTTAGTTGTTATTTCTGCAAAACATTTATTTTTTTCTAAATCCAACTGATAATATATCTCTTCTATGAAGATATTTAATTCTGTAAAGATTTTTAGTCTCCAATAACTTAACACTGTCTTAGTCCATTGCTGCTATAACAAGATACCTTAGACTGGCTAATTTATAAACAAGAGAAACTTGTTTCTCACAATTCCAGAGGCTGAGAAGTCAAAAATAAAGGCTGCCAGAATAATCTAGGTCTGGTGAGGGCTTGCTTTCAGCTTCGTAGAAGGCAACTTCTTGCTGATCTTCACATGGCAGGAGGTGAAAAAAGGGGCCAAACTTGCTACCTCAAATACTTTTATAAGGGCACTAATCTCATTCATGATGGCATAGTCCTCATAGCCTAATCACCTTCTAAAGGTCCCACTTCTTAATACCATCACCTTGGAGTTTAAGTTCCAACATGTAAATTTTGAAGGTACATATACATTCAAACCATAGCATATAGCACCCTCTCAGATCATTGATTTTGTCTCATCCCCCTGCTGACTCTTAGCCAAGGTGGTTGATTTATTGGCAGAATAGGAAGTCCCTAGGGGTTTTAGATCAGGGGGTCATTCTTAATCTCAGGTAACTCTGGAACTGCCACTAAGATCTAGGGCCAGGAGGTATCTCAGATGACATATCATTGAATTTACATATTGAGGATGGCTGGGATTAAATAATTCCTTAGTATGCAGCCCAATACCAGAAGCGTACCGTGAAATAGGTGATCCTTCTTGACCTTTTTTGGTGTAGATGACCTTACCATCCACCAAAGCCACGTTCATCAAAGCTTGGGCAATTCTTCTGCTTAGAGCCCTTCAGTGGTTCTCCAAAACATCCAGATTAAAGTGCAAGTTGATTAGTATAGAAAACAAGACTCCCACATCATCTCTTCTCATTTCACCTATATATATTCAGCTTAATCTTTCACCACTTCTGTTGCTGCTGCTGCTGCTGGTGCTAATAATGATGATAATTCTGGTGATAATGGCTAATGTTTTACTGAGTGTTTACAACATACTAGATACATGTATTCTGTATTCAAATCTTCATGAAACCCCTAAAAGGTAAGTACTTTTGTTATGCCCATTTTACAAATGGATAAATCAAGCTTCAAACAAGTTATCTAATGTGTCACAAAGCTATTAAGTGAGAGAACTAGGAATGTTTGACTAAAAAAATTCCATGTTCTTAACCACCATTCCAGTGCTCCTTAAATATTGTGCACAGTAATCCCATGGACTGCTTTTAGAAAAACATGATGTTCAGATCTCAAGAGATTTTGATTCGGTGGATCAAGATTTAAGGCCAAGTAATATGTGTATTTACTTAGCACCTCTAGGTAATTCTGATGTCATACTGCCCACCATTTGAGAAGTACTATTCTGTACCAGTCCTCTCAAATTTTAATATGCATATGAATCAAATCACTTGGTGATCTTATTAACCTGCTGATGCTGATTCAGTAGAATTGAGGTAGGGCCTGATTTTTTGCATTTCTAACAAACTCCAAGAGGATGCAAATATTATTGGTCCACAGATCATACTTGAGGTGGAAGTCCTACATGACATGCCTTAGTCAGTGATAAAATGCGAGTTTAGTATGAGGTTTATTTCAGTTAAGTAGTATGTTATACAAATAGATAGATCCCTAAGAAACGCACACGCAATTCTTATTTCTGTCACTTGAATTCCATTTTCACGTTGACTTTCAGGATCATTTCAGAGTTACTACCATTTTTTATTTTTAGTAGATCTCTAGTGGCCTACCACTTCAACTCTGTTTGTCAGACAAGTACTTAGTAAGTAATGACCTCTTACACAAATACTCAAGTACCCTAGAAGGAACAGCTTACTAGATACAGAAAGCCTGTCATGAGTCCTCTAATAAAATGAACATTCTTTTTGTTAGAAAAATAGGAAAATTAAAAAGAGGAGAAGCAAATTTTAGATTTCCAGATCTGAAAAGGACCAGAGAAACAATTTAATTTAAACTTAATTTTATAGGTAAGAAAAGGCAGGCAAGAATAGGAAGGTAGTGAATCTAAATTTACACAAGGGATTAGTGGCAGAGCTGGAACTCAAATTCTAGTCTTGTTGGAGTTTCTATTTATTTGTTCTTGTTGGTTGGTTGGTTGTGTTTCGAAAGCATATCCTCAATTCTGTCTTAGCTTTAGGGTTGGAGAGCGGTACTTTTATAGCTGTATTTAAGGGGAAAGGGCACAACAATTACAGCTGTTTTTCCGTAGTAAATAGGACTCTCTACATCAGGGTTAGAAAACTTTTTATTTTCTGTAAAACACCAGATAGTAAACAGTTCAGACTTTGTGAGCAACAAGGTCTTTGTCACAAGTACTCCGTTGCTGTCATAGTATGGAAACAGCCATATATAATTCTATATAATGTGTTAATATATAAACGAGTGTGGCTGTGGACACTGAATTTTGAATTTCATATAATGTTTACATCATGAAATATTTTCACTTTTTTAAAAAAAACATTTTAATCTGTAAAAAACTTTTATTGTTATTGTTCATAGGTCAACACAAAAACAGGCAGCAGACTGGATTTGGTTCAATGGCCATAATTTGCTGACACCTCCTGTAAATTAGTTTAGTTCTTCCAAATGCTAATATAATTTTTCCTCAAGTTGAGCAGGTAGTTCTTGAACATTATATAGAAAACAAGCTAGCCATTCAAAGTTCACTGATAAGGATCAGTGGCATTGCATAATTTTGTTTACTGGAAGAATGTGACAGTCAGAAAGAGGTACACATTAGCTTATGAGTGGGGATATCTGCTTTGCTGAATTATTTCTAATCTCCAGAGGGGAAAAGCAAAGCCCAAAGGCTAGATATACCATAGAACGATTTGTTTCATGATAGCCATAGTAGTCTCTTTGACTAAAAGGGCATTGCAATTCTTTTTAAGTGTTCTGTGAATTGGCTGCCATGCTCTGTGTTACTCTCTGGTAGGGGTGGGGGAGCATGTATAGAAAATTTGCTGAAGTCTTAATGTGTCCTATTCCTTTAATTTGTAGCAGGGAGGCAGTAAAATGAAAATCGTCTGAAAACAACTGAAGTATAGATGGCAGTTGGTCAAATACCAAAGGTTTCAATGAAAGTCCTCTTGGTTCATTGTCAGTTCATACCAAAGAACCAAGGAAAAAAAAAGAAAATGTCATATTAGCATAGTTGTTTTGCAAATGTAAGCTTTAACAATGCTCAGGTGACAAAGTTGATGCTCTATCATGTACTTATTTAATCAAAAAAAATTAAAAATACAGTTGGAAATTCAACCAGAATGTTGTCAAATGCCATTAGCCTTTTTAAGCTTTATTGAAAATGGTGGGTAGGCTGCTGCCTCTCAAAAATGTCCATTTAAGATAATTTCAGCGTTTAAAAGAAGGTGAGGATCCTTATGATAATAATAATGATCAAACTTTGAATGTGGAGTTCTTTCAAAAAATAGGTTTTCAGAGGAAAAAAGACACAAGAACATACTTAACCATTCCAGTATGATATTTTCATAGACTGTCTAGCCTTTGGATAACTACCTGCAACAGAAAGATGACTAAGAAAAGAGGACAATGTGCCTGGCTGGTTTTCCACCCTATTTCCTTTCCAAAACCAATGAATTCCCTTATAAAAAGTTATCCTGGGCCGGGCGCGGTGGCTCACACCTGTAATCCCAGCACTTTGGGAGGCCGAGGCGGGTGGATCACGAGGTCAAGAGATCTAGACCATCCTGGTCAACATGGTGAAACCCCGTCTTTACTAAAAATACAAAAAATTAGCTGGGCATGGTGGTGCACGCCTGTAATCCCAGATACTCAGGAGGCTGAGGCAGGAGAATTGCGTGAACCCAGGAGTCGGAGGTTGCGGTGAGCTGAGATTGCGCCATTGCACTACAGCCTGGGTAACAAGAGCGAAACTCCATCTCAAAAAAATAAAATAAAAAATAAAAAATAAAGTTATCCTATAAGAGAACCAAGAAAATGCTTCTTGCTAGGGATGTATACGAAAGAAATAATTAAAATCTGAGGCTATTCACAAGAAGAGATTATGTTGTTTCTTCTATTCTTTATATTGTGATTAGAGAGAAGACATTTTTGGGCAAACTTACTAGGAGGAAAAGTGCACAATTTGAAGTTTCTTGGTTTCTCAAAGATGGAACTTTATTAAAATCGATATGGGAAAAAGCAAAAAATAGAAAGCGCTATTCTGAACAGAAGAAACTTGAATCAGCTAAAAGTGTGATATGTGTAGAGTTCCTTGCAGTGTTGAAATGTATTCGATAAAAATGTTTCTATGAAGTAACATCACTTTCCCTATTTCACTGGCAACAGTTGAGATTCAGAATCACCGCCATTGTTTCTTTTATAGCATCCACACTTTGGTAAATCTGATGATATCTATAATTATCTAAAAATTCTACCAAAATGTTGAAGTGGAGATGATAGATTTCATTTTGCTCAGTTAATACATTACTGGAAATATTCTGTGTAAGCATAAGCTCTTAATCAAATTCTATTTTCTCTACTGATTTTCATAATTTTAGAGAGATGTGTAACGTTTTTATTGATTTTTTATAGTCTATAGTTGATAGCACTTTAGCATTGTTTCTTTTTCCTCTTTTCTGACTTTTGTCAAATAGCACATTATAAGCAGATAAATGTACTTGCAACTTAAGGAAATTCAACTTTAACATCCTTTGTATAGTAAAAACTATTTTTATATAAACAACCACTTCAATTTATCTGTTCTTAATTTTAGCGTTTAAGTAATGTATCTGATGTGTGTGTGTGCACACATACACACACCCTAAACGTCTTTCAAATGAATTTGCTCACAGGACCAATAATAATGATAATTACAAATATTATTATTACAAATATTGTAATATTTTTTGTTTTAGTTCAGGCTGCTATAACAAAATACCTTAGACTGGGTAATTTATAAACAACAGAAATTTATTGCTTATACTTCTAGAGGTTGGGAAGTCCAAGGTCAAGGTACCAGTAGATTTGGTGTCTGGCGAAGACCTGTTCTTCATATATGGGGACTTCCATTTTCCTTGCATGGCAGAAGGGGCAAACAAACTCCCTCAGGCCTCTCGTATGTGGGATCTAATTCCATTCATGAAGAATTGATCCTCATGATCTAATCACCTTCCAAAGACTCCACCTCTTTATACCATCCACTTTAGGGATTAGGTTTCAATGTATGAATTTTAAGGGGACAGCAACAGTCAGAACATAGCGTTTTTATAGTATACTATCACAGAAAGACCTGCAGATGTTTTCTTATCAGAAAATAAGACAATTTACCACTTTTCAATTTCAGCAAAATATATGATAGTTTTGTGTTTGCAAAATTGTCTTTCTAATCTCAGACTGCATTTTATTTCCATTTTCTGTTTGACCTCCTCAGCTTTTGTGATTTCTGATTCCACAGAGTGCTTTTTTATTAACTGTAAATATTTACCTGTGATGCCAGAACAATTCAAAATTGATTTAGTCATATTAGCTAATTATCTGATCAGTTCAGTGAGCAAATTCAATTCAACCTCTTTTTTGATAGAATTAGCCAATGGTTTGAATGAAATTTCTTACCAAATAAATAAAGTTGTAGAAGCAGTAGTCATGTAGACACAGTCACACTATGAGCTTTCTTCCCTACCCCATGTTATTGAACTATTGTAACATGTTGCATTTTCATTCATTCAACAAATATTTACTGATTGCCTATTATGAGTTGAGCACTTTGCTAAGTTCTACAGATACAGTAAGTATCCCTCTCTTTAGTATGTTTATACACAGAATTATTCAAGAGTGGTCATTTAGTTTTTTCTACTCTAAAACATTGTGGTTTTAGTAGCCATGTAGGGTTCATTTAGTTCAGGTACTGAATACTACTATCTACAGGAGCCAGATATCTGAGGGTGAGAAGAGACTTTATGAACAATAAAAAATAGATGATTATGGAGTCCCAAACTCTACAATAATGACCGTAAATATTTTATAAAGCCTATATAATGAATTCTAATATCAGCTTCCATTTGTTCTTCAGAAAGGAGCTACTACTAGTCCTGGCGAATCATGGATCTTCTTGGGTGTGGCTTATGTTTCTACCTAATCTGAGAGTCTAATCTCTGCCTTTTTCTTTTCTAGTAAGATCCTTCATTCTATAACTTAATCTTTGGTCCATAACTCCAGAAATTACTGTGAGATTGCTATACTCTTGCATCTCCAACTAGAGTTTGCTATCTCTGTAGTCTCACTACATGGATCAAAGCTGTTCTGCTGGTGATGACTAAGATGACAAGGGAGTGTACTGCTTTTGAAAAGTCATATCTTACTCGGATTCAGAGCAAAAAAAAAAAAAAAAAAAAAAACAACAAAAAACAAAAAACAGAATGCCCAGTTGATACATTGCTATTTGTCCCTCCCATCTTCTGAGTAACACAATTAAACAAACATCCTCAGGTAATAGTAGTTACCATTTAGTACATTTAATGCATATGCATTGCCATACCTTGTGGAATATACTAGCATGAGAAATCTTCTCCTCATCCTTTTATTTCAGTTGTTCTCAGGAGTTTATTATTAAGCTGGTGGTTCAGTAGTTAGAACAACCATTAAATGATTTGGTGTGTTTGTAAGATTCTCCCATAAAAATATGTTACTGTTATTTAGTTTCAATTTTTCAAAGCCGGCCAAACATCAAAATTAGTTGGCTGTTTATCTGGATTAAAATAAAAGGAGAATGTCAAAAGCAAATCTTTATGCCGTGCAAGCATTTCATTATCCATTTGCCAGCTGTATGATAGAGAAAGCTTCGTTTTGCAATAGCATAATACAGATAATTGTTAATGAAATATTTTTGACACTAATACATGATGGTAAAATGAGACTGGAGATTTAAAATGTAAGGTCTTTGGGAATATGAGCTGTATCTTAAATCGTATTTTCAATCACTAGTAACTGTACAGTGATGGGCACACAAATGCTCAAAAATTATTACATGATTCAAAAATACCAAAATAATTAAGTTGATAATTGGTTCCTGCCCCAGCTTAGGGATTTCTTAAGGAAGCTTGAGAAATAGCCACCTTTTATAGTCTTCTACAAGGAGATATGTTGTGCAGGTGCCCAGATCCCACAAAGACAACTGCCTTTGCACACTGTGTCAGGAGGGGTTTAGGTTGTGAATTACTGGTTGTCCTTCTGCTCTACTGAAACAATAGCAGAGGTTCTAAAATCATAAGCTGTAAATTTGGGACTAATACTGCAGTTTGGGACTTGGGATTACTACCACAGTTAAACACGAGAGAAGAATTCCACAGAAGGCCAAGTAGGCAGTATCATCAGCTTTAATGAAATCAGCTCCATGTATGTCCAATAAGGTGTGGAATGAAGACTAATCACAAGCATCAAAGAAGATAGTGTTTTGTGACTTTGTGCATTATTGAATGTATTCAAGTGTTAACAAGATGATTATTCATTGCACCTGAATATGCATCTAGGTTAATTTTTTTATTGAAAGGAAATTTCATTAGGATAGTGTTTATTGACATTGATCTAGCTGACTTCAGAATATGGTTATATATTTTTCTGCATCCAACTACTATTATAAGACCCAGGCTTATATTAGATTTTCTCTGGTATTAACTTTGCTTACTTTGACCTTTATTTCCTGTTCCACCTAAACCCTCCTTTCTGGACAGTTGCAAAAGGTACTGTAAATATCCTCCACAAAGGCATATGTAAATGTGATCATATTTTCTGTGAGTTTCTGCTGTGTACGGTGCACAAATGCTATGGAATAAATGAGCACTTCATTGACTTTAGTGAGTCACACCATTAAGAGGATGTGCTCAAGTATAGTGTTTGTTGATATGCAATAATTAATTCTAAAGAGTGTTATCGTAATTTGGTCATGGTATATGTATTCAGATTCTTTGGAAGAACTGAAGCCATCATTAGAAAATCACACTATTCCCCACCCCCCCGCTGTCCTTGTTCAACACCCGCCTATGAATTGGGGAGGGATAGCACAGGGAGAAATGCCAGATATGGGTGAAGGGGAGGAAGGCAGCAAATCACACTGCCACGTATGCACCTATGCAACAACCTTGCATGTTTTTCACATGTACCCCAAAACCTAAAATGCAATAAAAAAAAAAAAAAAAAAAAAGAAAATCACACTATTATCTCAACATTTTAGTTGACAGTATGTCGTAACAACAAACTTTTCCATTTTATTCTAACTCCTCTTCACTGTATCACTGACTTGTGCACTGCATAGCAACAGATTAGAGGAGCAGGAATAGAGAATGAGTAGACCTAATGTGGGGAAATCTTCTGGAGAAGTCGATTTCAATGTTAGCTTGTAAAATGAGAGAGATATGGGTAAGAGGGCAGTAGAGCCAAATGATAATGCCCTGCTACATTCTTTTATGCTTCAGAGTGAAGAGATCTTGGGCCAAGATAAAGCTATACAAATTCATGTGGATAAAGTCATTTCCCTGCCAGGAGCCAGGCTGTGCCCTGCCAAGTAAGCCAAGTTAGGAATGTGGTATCTGAGTCATTGTGTGCTTTCTGATGGGAGAATGAAAACTTATAAGAAGAGAATTTTGATGAATGGAGAGGGTAGAATACCAGATGTCCTAAGGTAGGTAGAGAGAGTAGACAGCACTGTAAGAGGGTGGCCTGTCTTCCACATATTCTAGAGTTGTGCTGTCCAATGCAATAGCTACTAACTACTGATGGATATTTAAATTTAAAGAAGCTAAAATTAAATTCAATTAAAAATTCACTTCCTTAAAGTCTCAGTAGTCACATTTAACGTGCTCAATAATCACATGTGGGTAACTACTGCTGTCATTAGATAGCACAGATATAGAGCCTTTCTACCATCACAGAAAGTTCCCTTGGACAGCTCTGTTCTAGAGCAATGGGCAGAAATAACTATTTGACCCACTAAGTGCTAGGAGGTCTCTAGAGAGCACTGAGTGCTGACATAACCACAGAACTATTTTTTTGGTGAATAAGTGGGAACACCAGTGGTATTACGTGACAAAGCAAGAATCAACATCACAAATAGGTATATATTTCACCATCCTGGAAAGTTCAAATGCAGCTCTGTAATGCTTTCCACTGGAAGAATAAATATATTTCAATGAAAGTGATTGAGGGTTTCTTTCTTTTTTTGGGGGGGGTCTGTTGATTTTGTCTGATGTTTTTAACTAAAGACACCTAGATGACTTAATTATTAAACTGTTCTCTATTTTAGTCTCATTTCCTATGTGAAACTAGTTGTTATACTCCCTTCAAAATATAATCTAGGCCAGGTGCGGTGGTTCACATCTATAATCCCAACACCTTGGGAGGCCAAGGTGGGAGGATTGCTTGAGCCGAGTAGTCCTAGACCAGCCTGGGCAACATAGTGGGACCTTGTCTGTACAAAAGCAACAAAAATAAAAATTAGTCAGGCATGGTGGCATGTGTCTATGCTCTCAGCTACTCAGGAGGCTGAGGTGAGAGGATCACTTGAGCCCAGGAGGTCAAGGTTGCAATGAGCCATGATTGTGCCACTGCACTCCAGCCTGGGTAACCGAGTGAGATCTTGTCTCAAAAAAAAAAAAAAAAAAAAAAAAATTTATTCATAGGTAAGAATTGTGATACAGTTGTTCCCAGTAAGTCCTTATTGAATTTAAAGGTAGCTGCCTGCCTATGCTTAGTCAGATGACAGCCAGTAGTATTAAGTCTCCCTTTGCACGCTTCCTAGGTACCTTAACTGATCAGGAAGAAAATCCATTTATTTCAAGTAAATTTGAAAATTTTATATTTGTTTGAACAAATTTGTTTCAAATGCTGCCTTACAGGAATTAAGGCATTCATTTATTCTTTTCAGTCTTTTATTCAATAATGGAGCATCTTTCATCTTTGTGGCATTATCAGCAGGCCTTGTGGACTTTATAAGGTTAAATTAGTCAATCTTTGCCCTGATGGTATTTGTAATCCAATAAGATCTAATTACCAAAAAAAAGTAGAAAATGAAAAATCATCAAAAGAGAGATAAAGGCAAGGTGTTATAAGAAGTTAGAAGAAGAAAGAACTTTGGCTGGGAAACTGGAAGGATGGCTGCTATTTGTTGAGTACCTACTATATACTAGATTTTTAGCCTGTGTAATTCCACTGTTGCGCTGTAAGATGTCCAAAAGGTTCATTCTGTTATGGAAATTTTGGTAGTAGCTAAATATGAATATTCTTAGAGTCCACTGGGTAGTGGATAGCATTTCTTGACTTTGCAGCCTGCAGAAAATCAGCCTCAAATCAGAACTTGGGAGTCCCTTACCTCTTCCCCTTTCCACCTCTCTGCCCTCTTCCTAGAGTTCTGGCTCCATCACACTAGTGACCTATATGGTGGAAACCTGTGAGACTATCTTTCTTGGATCCATACTGGTTCTTTCAGACTTCCACAGAGATAAGGTTAAATGTCTTCAGATTCGTGACAATGGGACATCTATAAGGACAAATAAATCTCTCTCTTACTAACACTGATAATTTATTGTATAAAACTCTGCCTTGGGGTCCCAAAAAGAATCTTCACCATACATAAGGGGTAAGGTTGAAGGGAAACTATAGAGCACAGCACCTCCCCCTGCTCCTTCTCTGAGCACTTACATATATTAACTCATCTAATCAGAAAGATTTTATGGAAGACACTGAGGAATGTAAATATTGAATATGGTAAGAAGACACTGTGTGTAAAATGACAAATTTAAGTGCCAAGTTTGTTTTTGTTGTCATTGCTAGTTTTGTTGTTGTTGTTTAATCAAGCATATTACACAAAATAAATTATGTATAGATTGAATTCTGAACAGTGAGTCATTGAGTTTGAAAAAGAGAGGAGAATGTAGAAGGGAGCAATGAGACATAATGCTGGAGAAGTTGGTAGGAAGAGGCTAGGTTGAAGAGGGTCTGAAATGGCAACTAAGTGGCTTTTCTTAGTGTGGGTTGCTATAGCAAAGTACCAGAGACTGAATGGCTTCTAAACAATAGAAATTTATTTCTCACAGTTCTGGACACTGGAAGCCAGAGATCAGGGGACCAACATGATAAGGTTCTGATGAGGGTTGTCTTCCAGGTTGCAAATTGCTGACTTCTTGTGTCCTCACATGTTGGAAAGAGAGCTAGCTCTCATGTCTCTTTTTATAAGGGCACTAATCCCATTTGTGAGACCTCTACCCTCATGACCTAGTCACCTTCCAAAGACCTGACTTCCAACTACTACCAAACTGGGACTCATGTTTCAACATATGAACTTTTAGGGGACACATTCAGTCCATTAAAGGTTCAAAATTATTCCATAGAAAACAAGTAGCCAATCTGTCATTGAATGCTACTCCAGCTATTTAAACATGATGCATGTTGCTTGTTCCCCCTTTTTATGAACTAAACTCACATTCACATAGACAGATGTCATCTAACACAGTAGGAGAGGAGGATGTGTGGTAGAGCTACCTACTTGGTTCATTCAATTACCATCAGGCATCGAATGGTTCAAGTTTGCTAAGGGGAGGAGAGAGAAACGAAAGAAATAAAATTGATGACCTCTGACCTGAGTAAGTTTATAGTTCAGTTAAAGAATAGGTTGTGGCTACATTTGACATGAGCGAAAAACACTGTAGCAGAAAATGTTATTGAATTCTCCATATAGTCATTCTCCTTTTACCTTTCTTTCAGAACCCCAATTTTGTTGTTGGCAGCAACCTGCCTTCTCAGATTTACTTACACCTAAGGTGGCTGTGTGACAGACTTCTGCTCAATGATACATAGGCTGAGATTAGGTGCTATCTCTTCCTGCTTTCCTTCTCTTCTTGACTAGAAAGCAGACATTAGGCTGGAAGTGGAACAACCAGCCTGGGACCATGCAGTAACAAGCACAAAGTTGGCAATCAAATGCCAAAGATGGAATACAAGGATATAATGAACATGGAATGTGAATGGCTGCCCCTGGGCTGCTTACTTCTGGCTTTTTTGTTATGTGAGAGGATAAAAAAATCCGTTTGCTTCAGCCACTGAGATTACATTTTCTGTTACTACTCAAAGCCAAATGCAAACCCAATTGATACAATACTCATGGAATAGCCAATCCCAGAGTGCATATGAATATGCAAATACAAAGACCCTAAGGAGACTTTATGGAAAAATTTTTCAGCTAGGTGTTTGAAGGATTACATGAATAATTTCAGATGTTCAATAGCAAATGCTAATGCAGGGTCATAATATAAAATTATGTTCATGAGAGGAAAGCATTTAAAGGAAGCCAATTGTGAAATAAATTAGTATTAGGGGTGTGAGAAATGGATGTGGATGTGTAGAGATGAAGAGGTGCCAGTAGTAGGGAGGAGCATCAGAAATCATGGAGCCCAAACAGTAACTAGAAAATCTTCCAACCTCATTATCACAAAAGGAAGTTGCAAGGGAATGACCTGGACAGAATAGAAGCCTTTTTTCCCTGGTGTTCATATCCTTATTTATTCTGATAAATGAATCTATAATGTGTCTCAGGCCAAGCCTAAATGAATGCCATTCTTTTTCATTAGTAAGTTATTTAAAATCAATGATGTTTTCTTAAAAAAAGGTTTTAGATGTTACTAATTTAAATCTTATTAACTTCTTACTTTATTTTCCACAGTTCAATCTAAGCTGGATCTTTCACTTAGATTTTACACTATAGGCTATATATAATTCTATGAAAATACCCTAGATAGACAGGAAGGAGTATTTGAAGCCCACAGGTGAACATTAGTTTAGAAAGCTTCTAGCATTGTGAGTCTTTAAATGAGGTTTATCTTTATAGGCTACTTGAGGGATGTCAAGCAGAAATAACAGGTGGTATCATAGCTTACAATGTTGGGGTTGGGGGATGAGATCTTTTCCTTATCTTAAATTTGCAACTCAAAATAAATTTAGTTATAATTTTTTACATGTAGCACTAAAGGCCTGCTACTGTGTTCCAGAGAAAGGCAACCTCAGATCTCATCATTTTTGATGCCATATTTCAGAATATTTAGTTTTAAATAGGGCCCCCAAATGACATTATAAAGGGTATGCAGCTTAAGGCCAGCTGTCATAGAGACTAAAAATTTAGTAATTTTCCTCTAAAAGTGGTTGGCTGCAAGCATAGCAGCGGTACCCTATTATTTTCTTTGCATAAAATTAACATATCACAACCAATGGTTATTTTCAATTGTGTGGCATCAAATGAATCTTAAAAGAGATTGAAATAAGATCCATGGTAGCTTTGGAGGATTCCTAAAATTGACAGTTTGACACAGCATGTCAGATCTGACAAAAGCATGTGTTGCCTGCTTAAAAGGAGAATTTTTTTTTCAATGCTATCTTGTTGGAAATATTTGCCATGAAGTAATAATAATGCCTTTAATATGCAAATGATTATAATTGCATTTATTACACTGTCAAATGGAAGTTCAAATACCAGCTCTTTGTTTAACAACCCCGCACATCACACAAAATAAGAGAAATGACTGCTTTCATCATAGAGTTCATAAGAGGAAGAACAAATTCTCTTTTCCCGAAATTGCTTTCATTTTCTCTCAGATATGGTCTTTTCCCACAACCTTGAAAAAAAAAAGAGTTTAGCTGATCACTGAAGCATTCTGACATTCAGATTTTCTCCTTAGTCTTTATCTCCATCCTGATGATCCTACATGTGTACAACACTTTTGCTAAGAAAAATTGTACCTTTGAAGGGGACTTTATGGTAAAGTACCCCATGTAACTATCTTTATTCTTATCCACTGTTTGATCTTACTGTTCAGTTTTAAAAATTTCCCAGTGGTCTCATTTTTTCCTCATCACTTAAACAGGAATAATGTTTTGTGCCCTTTATTTTTCTAGCAACCTCCACTTCAATTCACCTTGGCTCATTTCATTAGCCAGCAGTCCCTAAAGCATTGCCATCTTCCACTCCTTGCTGTAGAGGCCCTGCCTGGATGCTGTGTTTTTTCTACCATTAGGCACATGTGGTGAGCAGGGTGGAGAAGCATGGGGAAGCAGTTTCTTGGTAGCTTCAGCGAAGATTCTTTAAATCTGTGACTTTTGAGAGACATTTCCAGCATGTGGACCTTCTCTATTTTCTCACAGAGACGCTTTAATTCCAAACATTAAATACTTAGGTCTCTTACTGTACATCCTAGACTCAAAAGTTACTGTACATCCTAGACTCAAAAGATTACAGTCAAAGTCTCCTTTCAACATATGGTTGTGTGCGTGTATGTGTGTAGGGGGGTGAATCTATTGTCTTTCTTGTTTCTTCCCTTCCCGCATTCGCTCCTGCCAATCTTTCCTGTGCTCTTGGCTGATTTCCCTTCTCCCATTGGTGGATGCAGCCACTAACACCAATACTTCATCATTCCCAGTATTTTATTTCTTTGGATTATTCTTTACTATGTCCTTCCTCCCATCTACTTATGGTAGGTAAAGGAGCAGAATTACCTTCAATATTGGAAGATTCTTGGCCAAGACATTTTTTTTTCTTTCTTTTCACTCCTTTGAATAACACTTCAAACTTTTAGTTAAGATGCAAATCTTAGGAGGGCTACACATTAAGCCAGTGCCAGCTATTAACTCCTCTGTATTAATTATATTGTTAGAGATTAGCCTCACCATCAGCCAGCCTCAAAGGAGTGGGGCCTATAGTATATAAGTTTGGGTGTTGTGGGGAACAGAAAGAGTCCTTGCATGGGGTTTCCCCAAGAAGTGTACAGTCTACCTCTTCATGCTACTGTCCTTATGCAAGCTCTTTTTTTCAGTAGCCTCCCCAGTGTCTATTCCTCAAATCATCTGCTCTGTATCCAGAGTCATTTTTTTAAAAACTCACTTATCCTACTTAAACCCTTCAGTGACTCTCTGTTGTTTACATGATAAAAATGTAGCTTCTTAGCATGGTTAAGATGTTCAGGACTAGGCCTTAGTAACTATATTCTGTCTCTGACTATCACTCACCATCTTCTCACTTTGCTTTTTAGTCATGCAGAATTGTTTCTACTTTTCCCATGTATCCCATGTGATTTGATGCCTCTGTGTCTTTGTTCACAGTGTTTCCTGTACCTGGGATATACTTTTTCTCATTGTTTGGCGAGTAATCTGTCCCCAACACCTATTTCCCATTCCCAATGCCTGCCAATTTTAGTAGTACATAGTAACTGCTAAAATTATATTGGTTGAATGATGAATTAATAAATGTTTTTTTATACATCTTTCAACTTTGCTCAGGCATCCTTCACTGAGTATATCCACACACCCTCTACCAGTCCGAGGAGCTAGGCAGGTACCTCTGCTTCCTCCTAAATCACCCTATACTCCCCCCACTTATAACACTTACTGTAAAGCTGTGAGCTTCTCTAAAGGCAAGGACCATGTTTTATTCTGCTCTGTCCCCAAGACCTGAAAGAGGGTCTGGCTGAGAACAGATGTTCAGTAAGCGTTTGTTGAACCTAATTCATATTTTGGAGATTAAGAATCAGCAAATCTTCCTTGTCAAGTGAAACCTACTTTCTGCTCTTCTAACACCAAACCAGTCTCCTGAAGCCAGAAGATCTCTTAAGTCCTTTGAATAGTTACCACTATTTTAGATATTAATCTGAAATGGAACACATAAAATTTCTTTATGAACCCTACAATGTTATACTGATAGTTGCATTATTGTGTGTTTTGCACATATCAAACGAAACTTAGACCATTTCCAATCAAGGCTGGGGCCCTACACTTTCCCACTTCTTTCCTCTGTTTCCTTTAGTCCCTAAAACCCCTAGAATTTCACTGCAGTCACTAGTTCAGTACACAGATGAAGGCAAGTTGGTTAGGAACTGTCAGAGATTATTTACTAAGAATAGTATTAGCAGAGATCTAACTTTATTAGATTCATAATTGCCCAGCTGCTAAGGTGGCCCTGCAGACTCAAAATAACACTTAACCAATTCACCAGGTACTCCCAGCATGGCCACTTACTTTTAATCTGCTTCCCAGTCTCTCAGAGAGATAGGAAACCCCCTCTATGTCCCTGTGGAAGTCTAATCATTTATTTGAGGGGTCTAGGTTTACTACAGTGATCCAGCTCCTGGATGGAGCCCTCATGAATAAGGTAAGTGCCCTCATAAAAGAGGCCTAAAGGAGCTTCTTTGTCTCTTCTGTTACATGAAGGCACAGTGAGAAGGCACCATCTGTGAAACAGAGACCCCTTACCAGATACCAAACCTGCTGGTGCCCTGATCTTGGACTTGCTATTGTAAACAGTGCCACAATGAACATACGTGTGCATGTGTCTTTATAATAGAACAATTTATAATTCTTTGGGTATATATCTAGTAATGGGATTCCTGGGTTAAATGGTATTTCTATTTCTAGGTCCTTGAGGAATCGCCACACTGTCTTCCACAATGGTTGCACTAATTTGCACACCCACCAACAGTGTAACAGTGTTCTATTTCTCCACATCCTCTCCAGCATCTATTGTCTCCAGAATTTTTAATG
Organism: Aotus nancymaae; assembly: GCF_030222135.1. Classification (NCBI taxonomy): domain Eukaryota; kingdom Metazoa; phylum Chordata; class Mammalia; order Primates; family Aotidae; genus Aotus; species Aotus nancymaae. The sequence continues at coordinate 42,382,434 of NW_026988415.1, read as the reverse complement.
ATCACCATTGTAACTGGTGTGAGATGGTATCTCAATGTGGTTTTGATCTGCATTTCTCTAATGACCAGTGATGATGAGCATTTTTTCTGTTTTTTGTTTTTGTTTTGTTTTTCAGTAAAGCTCTTTATTTTTCTTTGTTCTTTTTTTTTTTTTTCATTTTACTTTAGGTTCTGGGGTACATGTACAGGTCATGCAGGGTTGTTGCATAGGTGCATACTATATCTGGCATTTCTCCTCATGTTATCCCTCCCCACCCTTACCACCCCCTGCTGTCCCTCCCCCAGCACCACCCAACTGTCCCCAGTGTGTGATGCTCCTCCCCTGATTCCACATGTTCTCATTGTTCAACACCCACCTATGAGTGAGAACATGCGGTGTTCATGTTTCTTGGCCTCATAGATCTCTTTTGTAATTTGTCTGTTCATATCCTTTGCCCACTTTTGAATGGGTTTGATGGTTTTTTTTCTTATAAATCTGTTTTAGTTCTTTGTAGATTCTGGATATTAGCCCTCTGTCAGATGGGTAGGTTGCAAACATTTTTTCCCATTCTGTTGGTTGTCAATTCACTCTGGAGTTTAATTAGATCCCATTTGTCTATTTTGGCTTTTGTTGCCATTACTTTTGGTGTTTTAGCCATGAAGTCCTTGCCTATGCCTATGTCCTGAATGGTTTTGCCTAGGTTTTCTGCTAGGGTTCTTATGGTGTTAGGTCTATGTTTAGATCTTTAATCCATCTGGAGTTAATTTTACTGTAAGGTGTCAGGAAGGGGTCCAGTTTCTGCTTTCTGCACATGGCTAGCCAGTTTTCCCAACACCATTTATTAAATAGGGAATCCTTTCCCCATTGCTTGTTTTTGTCAGGTTTGTCAAAGATCAGATGATTGTAGATGTGTGGTGTTGCTTCTGAGGTCTCTGTTCTGTTCCATTGGTCTATGTTTCTGTTTTGGTACCAGTACCATACTGTTTTGATTACTGTGGCCTTGTAGTATTGTTTGAAGTCAGGCAGCATGATGCCTCCAGCTTTGTTGATTCTTCCCAACCATGAGCACGGAATGTTTTTCCATCTGTTTGTGTCCTCTCATATTTCATTGAACAGTAGTTTGTAGTTCTCCTTGAAGAGGTCCTTTACATCCTTTGTTAGTTGTATTCTTAGGTATTTTATTCTCTTTGTAGCAATTGTGAATGGGAGTTAACTTTAGATTTGGCTCTCTGTTTGTCTGTTATTGGTGTATAGAAATGTTTGTGATTTCTGCACAATGATTTTGTGTCCTGAGACTTTGCTGAAGTTGCTTATCAGTTTCAGGAGAGTTTGGGCTGAGAAGATGGGGTCTTCTAAATATACAATCATGTCGTCTGCAAATAGAGACAATTTGACTTCCTCCTTTCCTAATTGAATACCCTTTATTTCTTTTTCTTGCCTGGTTGCTCTGGCTAGAACTTCCAATACTATATTGAATAGGAGTGGCAAGAGAGGGCATCCTTGTCTTGTGCCAGATTTCAAAAAAACGCTTCCAGTTTTTGCCCATTTAGTGTGATATTAGCTGTGGGTTTGTCATAAAGAGCTTTTATTATTTTGAGATATATACCATTGATACCTAGTTTATTGAGGGTTTTTAGCATAAAGGGCTGTTGAATTTTGTTGAAGGCCTTCTCTGCATCTATTGAGATAATCATGTGGGTTTTGTCTTTGGTTCTGTTTATGTGAAGGATTACATTTATAGACTTGCATATGTTGAAACAGCCTTGCATCTCTGGGATGAAGTCTACTTGATCATGATGAATAAGCTTTTTGATTTGCTGTCACATTCTGTTTGCCAGTATTTTATTGAAGATTTTTGCGTCAATGTTCATCATGGATATTGACCTGAAGTTTTCTTTTTTAATTGCATCTCTGCCCAGTTTTGGTATTAGGATCATGTTGGTCTCATAAAATGAGTTTGGGAGGATTTCCTCTTTTTGTATTGTTTGGAAAAGTTTCAGAAGGAGTGGTACCAGCCCCTCTTTGTACGTCTGGTAGAATTCAGCTGTAAACCTGTCTGGACCTGGGCTTTTGTTAGTTAGTAGGCTATTAATTGCTTCCTCAACTTCAGCCCTTGTTATTGGTCTATTCAGGGATTAAGCTTCTTCCTGGTTTAGTCTTGGGAGAGTGCAAGCGTCCAGAAATTTATCCATTTCTTCCAGATTTACTGATTTGTGTGCATAGAGTTGTTTGTAGTAATCTCTGATGGTAGCTTGTATTTCTGTGGAATCAGTGGTGATGTCCCCTTTATTATTTTTTATTGCATCTATTTGATTATTCTCTCTTTTCTTTTTTATTAGTCTGGCTAGCAGTCTATCTATTTTGTTGACCTTTTCAAAAAACCAGCTCCTGGATTTGTTGATTTTTTTATGGGTTTTTTGTGTCTCTATCTCTTTCAGTTTTGCTTTGATCTTAGTTATTTCTTGTCCTCTGCTAGGTTTTTGAGTTTTTTTGATCTTGCTCCTCTAATTCTTTCAATTTTAATGATAGGGTGTCGATTTTATACCTTTCCTTGCTCCTCATGTGGGCATTTATTGCTATGAATTTCCCTCTAGACACTGCTTTAAATGTGTTCCACAGATTCTGGTATGTTGTGTCTTCATTCTCATTGATTTTGAAGAACATCTTTATTCTACCTTCATTTCATTATTTATCCAGTCTACATTCAGGAGCCAGTTGTTCATTGTCCATGAAGTTGTACAGTTTTGAGTTAGTTTCTTTATCCTGAGTTCTAATTTGATTGCACTGTGGTCTGAGAGATGATTTGTTATGATTTCCATTCTTTTGCATTTGCTGAGGAGTGATTTACTTCCAATTATGTGGTTGATTTTAGAGTAAGTGTGATATGGTGCTGAGATGAATGTATAATCTGTGGATTTGGGGTCAAGAGTTCTGTAAATGTCTATTAAGTTCGCTTGGTCCAGATCTGCATTCAAGTCCTGGATTTCCTTGTTGATTTTCTGTCTCATTCATCTGTCTAATATTGACAGTGGAGTGTTAAAGTCTCCCACTGTTATTGTGTGGGAGTCTAAGTCTCTTTGTAGGTCGTTAAGGACTTGCTTTATGTATCTGGGTGCTCCTGTATTGGGTGCATATGTATTCAGAATAGTTAGCTCTTCTTGTTGTATTGATCCTTTTACCATTTTGTAATGCCCTTCTTTGTCTCTTTTGATTTTTGTTGGGTTAAAGTCTGTTTTATCAAAGACTAGGATTGCCACCACTGCTATTTTTTGCTCTCAATTTGCTTGGCAAATCTTCTTCCTTCCCTTTATTTTGAGTCTATATGTGTCTTTGCACTTGAGATGGGTCTCCTGAATACAGCACACTGATGGTTCTTGGCTTTCTATCCAATTTGCCAGTCTATGTCTTTTGATTGAGGCATTTAGTCCATTTACATTTAATGTTAATATTGTTATGTGTGAATTTGATCCTGCCATTTTATTACTGGTTGGTTGTTTTGCCCTTTGGTTGGCATAATTTCTTCGTTGCATCATTGGTCTTTATCATTTGTTTCTTTTTTGCAGTGGCTGGTACTGGTTTTTCCTTTCTGTGTTTAGTGTTTCCTTCAGGAACTCTTGTAGGGCAGGTCTGGTAGTGACAAAATCTCTCAGCAATTGCTTGTCTGTAAAGGATTTCATTTCTCCATCATTTATGAAGCTTAGTTTGGCTGGATATGAAATTCTGGGTTGAAAGTTCTTTTCTTTAAGGATGTTGAATATTGGCCCCCACTCTCTTCTGGCTTATAGGGTTTCAGCTGAGAGATCCACTGTGAGTCTGATGTGCATCCCTTTGTGGGTGACCCAACCTTTCTCTCTGGCTGCCCTTAGTATTTTTTCCTTTGTTTCAACACTGGTGAACCTGACGATTATGTGCCTTGGGGTTGCTCTTCTAGAGGAGTATCATGGTGGTGTTCTCTGTATTTCCTGTATTTGAATGTTGGCCTGCCTTGCCAGGTTGGGGAAGTTCTCCTGGATAATATCCTAAAGAGTGTTTTCTAGCTTGGATTCATTCTCCACATGGTCTTCCAGTACACTGATCAGGTGTAGATTAAGTTTTTTCATGTGATCCCATATTTCTTGAAGGCTTTGTTCATTTCTTTTCACTCTTTGTTCTGGTTTCTTGCCTTCTCATTTTATTTCATTGAGTTGATCTTCAATCTCTGATATCCTTTCTTCTGCTTGATCTATTCAGCTATTGAAACTTGTGTATGCTTCATGAAGTTCTTGGGCCGTATTTTTCAGCTCCATTAAGTCATTTATGTTCTTCTCTAAGCTGGTTATTCTAGTTAGCATTTTGTCTAACCTTTTTTTCGAGGTTTTTGGTTTATTTGCATCGGGATAGAACATGTTCCTTTAACTCAGAGAAGTTTGTTATTACCCACCTTCTGAAGCCCGCTTCTGTCAATTCATCAAATTTGTTCTCTGTCCTGCTTTGTTCCCTTGTTGGTGAGGAGTTGTGGTCTCGAGGTGGGGGAGAGATGTTCTGGTTTTTGATGGTTTCATTTTTCTTGCACTGGTCTCTTCCCATCTTGTTGAATTTATATAGTTTTCGTCTCAGGCAGCTGCTTGGGGAGGTGACCATTCCTTTGTCTGCTTGAAGAGTCACTGCTGGGCTGTCACAGATTCAGAGGAGCTGCTGCATCTTTTATTTACTGAGGAAAATTAGGCTGGCTTCTGCAATGGCAGCTTCCCTTCCCCCTGCCAAGCTCAATTGTTCCTGGTTGCTGTCTAACTGATGTTCTGGGTACGTAACTCTGGAGTGAGAGTTTTTTAGCCTGCTGGGCTTTGTGTGGTGGTGGTGGTGGGGCAGCGAGGGGGACCCATCCTGCCCTTTGGGCTGCTTCCCTGCTTTCAGTTCCCCTTCTTACTAGGAGGTGGGTAGCTCCGTCCTGCCGGCTTTTTGGCTTTCTTGGTGTCAGCCAGTGCTTCCACCTAGATCTATGCTGACAGCCCCGGTGCTGGCCAAAGTTGCTGTTCTGCCCTGTTCAGGCAGCTCGCTGAGGCTTTCCAGCCCAGCGAAGATCTGTTCTGTGAGTTGTAGAGGGCTTGGGTGAAGCACTGTATCCGAACTGAAGTTCCAGAGGGGGAGATCCCCTGGTCTTCTGGTCAATTGCACACACCTCTTGGGTGGTGCAGTGCCCTGCCTTGCCTCAACTTGCCCTATTTGGTTTATACCCACTGTCCAACCAGACCCACAAAATGAACCTGGTACCTCATTTGGAATTGTGGAGACCACTTGGCTTCTGTGACTCTCGCTGGGAGCTGCTTTCCGGAGCTGCCTCTTATTTGGCCGTCTTGGGATCCTCGCAGTTCTGCCATTCTCATAGCATACATTGAAGTGTACACTTCAGTGATCTTTATATATTCACGGAGTTACCTTACTAAACCAAATTTGCATCTGCCCTCCTGGTGCAGCAAAGCCAAACAGTGACATTGGGATTTGCAGTGAGAGAAAATGAGGCATTTATTGCAGGGCACCAAATAAGGAGAATTAGATAGCTAATGCTTAAGATCTGAGCTCCCTGATGGCTTACAGGTAAGGGTTTTCAAAGGTGGGGAGGCAGAAGTTATAGGCAAAGTCATAAATTATTACATAGAAGCTACGCTGGTTTGGTCTAAAAAGGCAGGACATCTTGAAGCAGGGTATTTTAGGTCATAGATTTGAGATTCAAAGGTTTTCTGATTTGTGATTGGTAGAGGAAGCAAAGCTTTGTCTAAAATCTTGGGGTCAGCAGAAAGAAATGTTGATCTCTGGCATGTGGGTGTGACTTTCTCCAGGTCTCTCAGAAAAACATTTAGAACAGGCTGGGCACGGTGGGTCACGCCTGTAATCCCAGCACTTTGGGAGGCCGAGGCGGGTGGATCACGAGGTCAACAGATCGAGACCATCCTGGTCAACATGGTGAAACCCCGTCTCTACTAAAAATACAAAAAATTAGCTGGGCATAGTGGCGTGTGCCTGTAATCCCAGCTATCAGGAGGCTGAGGCAGGAGAATTGCCTGAACCCAGGAGGCGGAGGTTGCAGTGAGCCGAGATCGCGCCATTGCACTCCAGCCTGGGTAACAAGAGCGAAACTAAAAAAAAAAAAAAAAAAAAAAAAAAAAAAACAGAAAAACATTTAGAACAAAGAAGGGATGCCAGGGTTTAGTCCTCGGTTTCTCCATAGCTGAAGTCTATGTGCCAGTGGAGGGCATTTTCCATTTGATAGGGTTATGGGTTTCTGAAAAACAACTCAGGGACATATATTAAGATGTTATCTTTAATTTCTGTAGGCAACCAAACATTTTGTGACTCTAACTTCCTTGGCTATTGTTTTAAGCTATTATTACCTTCTCACTTATCAGATTGCTCATTTACTTCTCAGGGCTAGCCAGGTGCATGGAATTTCCCTTGAAGGTACAGATATTTTCCTTTATTTCCATTCTTGAGGGGAGGGCAACAGGCACCTAAGAGGGGTCCCTGCTCATCTCAGTTGTGTAATCATTACCACAATCAATTTAGGAACATATTCATCATGCTCAAAAGAAACTCAGGCCTATATTAACAGTCATCACCTATTTCCTCTCAACACACCTCCAATCTCCTGGAAACAATGAATCTACTTTCTGTTTCTATGCCTGTTCTGGATATTTCATATACATGGAATCACACATATGTGAACTTTTGTGCCGTCTTTCACTTAGCATGATGTTTTCAAGGTTCATTCATGTTACAGCATGTATCAAAACTTCATTCCTTTTTATGGCTGCTAATATCCCATTGTATTTGTATGCACATTTAGAAAACATTTTGTTTATCCATTCATCTGTTTATAGACATTTGTATTGGTTCAACTTCTTGGCTATTATGAATAATGCCATTATGAATATTCATGTGCAAGTTTTTGTATAGACATATGATTTTATTTATTTTTTGTATATATCTAGAACGAGAATTGCTAATTTACTTATAAAATTAAGACCTGAGACTCCTATAGAAAACAAACATCTGCTATGTTCTCTAATGGGGGTGGAAGGAAGAAAGCTTTGCCATTCCCACCTTGTAAGTCAGTAGGGTAAACAAACCTAATTATTAAAAAGAGCTGCCTTTTTCCTGTCTTTAGCATCATCAAAGCAGAGCATTCTTGGTATACAAGCCCCACATCAGGAGGTATTTGTTTTATATTTTGTGTTTATCAAAAGTCAATGATATATTGACATTTGCATTACTAGTCATCCTATTTTAAAGTGATGAAACACTCTTCTCCAAGGAAGCTATTTTTTTTTCTCCATATATGGACAGAGCTTATTAACAAATGGATCTATGGCCACCTCCAGGCTGTGACACATATTCTATATTCTCAGGAGCCTGTGCATATTACAATTCTGATGGTAAGTGTAATATCATGGCTTTCATCTTATACCTGAACAGCAGTGGTAGGTTGACAGCATACAAAGAAACTCATGTGAAAATGTACTTTACTAGTTGGATTTTATAAATAGCATGTTATGAATTTGTCATCTAGTAGATTTCACGAAACCTATCTGTTTAAAAAAAAATTCCAGCATTTTATTGATATTTAGAAAACCTGTTTTGGTGCCAAGAAATAGAAGTACAATCTCTTACAGGCAGGTGTGAAGGTGAGGAAGATAGTGATTTATAGTTTCTTAGGTTTCTGAGTTGCCATTTCACATGCATTAATGGATTTAAAATTAGTTTTCTGAATCTTAGGCATTCTTTCAAGGAAATCCCCTTGAATAGCAAGAAAATTCTCAGGTCTTGCTATTATCTCAATATTTGTGTCCCCCTAAAATTCATATGTTGAAACCTAATCCTCAATGTGTTGGAATTAAGAGATGAGACCTTTGAGAGATGATTATGTCCTGAAAGCTCCTTTATAAGAATTAGTAACCTAACAAAAGCAGCTTGAAGAATTTCGTTCATCCCATCTACCGTTTGAAGACACAGCAAGAATGTGCCATCTTTAAAGAAGAGAGTAGTCCTCACCAGACACTGAATCTGCCAGCACCCTGATCTTGGACTTTCCAGCCCCCAGAACTGTGAGAAATAAATTTCTGTTGTTTATAAATTACCCAGTTTGTGGTATTTTGTTATAGCAGCACAAATGGGCTGACACAGGTCACCAGATGCACATGCTTTTTAGCTCTGTCTGCAAGCCTTTTAGAAACAACAAACCGTGCTATTCCTGTAGTATGATGCTCTTACCTTTGGTTTCTTTATAGGAGAGAATCTATGAAATCTTCTTTTTAAATGCCAACATGAGGCCAGGCACAGTGGCTCACACCTGTAATCCCAACACTTTGGGAGGTCGAGGTGGGTGGATCACCTGAGGCTGGGAGTTTGAGACCAGCCTGACCAACATGGAGATACCCTGTCTCTTCTAGAAATGCAAAATTAGCTGGGTGTGGTGGTGTATGCCTGTAATCCCGGCTACTTGGGAGGCTGAGGCAGGAGAATCGCTTGAACCCAGGAGGCGGAGGTTGTGATGAGCTGAGATCACACCATTGCACTCCAGCCTGGGCAAAAAAAGCAAAACTCCGTTTCAAAAAAATCAAATAAATGCCAACATGAATTTAAGGTATATCTATATGTATGATCCCCTTAGAATGAAATTTCACTTGAGTAACTTGAGGGCCTAGACAGAGTAACATGATGAAAACCCTTAAATGAATGTTCTACAAAATCTATAAAAAGTAATGAGAATAGAAGAAATTGAGCAGTGGATTTAACGTCTAGTTCAAGTCCTAGTCTGATGCTTAGTAGGTATATGACAATGAATATGTTGCTTAACTATTTTTTGCCTTAAGTCCATCATCTGTAAAGTAGGGGAAGTACTAATAGTACCTATCTCATAATGTTGTGGAGATCAAATGACAGCATGTATAATAAGGTGCTATACAAATGGTAAAACATAGCCGGGCATGGTGGCTCATGCCTGTAATCCCAGCACTTTGGAAGGCTGAGGTGAGCGTATCACCTGAGGTCAGGGGTTCAAGACCAGCCTGGCCAACATGGTGAAACCCCATCTCTACTAAAAAATACAAAAATTAGCTGGGCATGGTGGCAGATGCCTTTAATCCCAGCTACTTGGGAGGCTGAGGCAGGGAGAATTGCTTGAACCCAGGAGGTGGAGGTTGCAGTGAGCCAAGATCATGCTACTGCACTCTAGCCTGGGTGACTGAGCAAGACTCCATCTCAAAAAAACAAAGAGCCGGGCGCAGTGGCTCATGCCTGTCATCCTAGCACTTTGGGAGGCCGAGATGGGTGGATCACCTGAGGCCAGGAGTTCAAGACCAGCCTGGCCATCATGGTGAAACCCCATCTTAAAAAAAAAAAAAGAAAGAAAAAAGAAATGTGTTTACATAATTATTTTAAAATTGATTTATATTTCAATTAATCATAAGAAAGCAGATTCCTATGGTATGTGGATTGAGGTATAGGGACAGCCTGGATTTACATGAATTTAAATTTTCATCAGTTAACAGAAGTTCCTTTCAAAATCTAAGCTTTTGTTTCCTTTTACTTCTTCACAGTAAAATATATGAGATGAAGACACTCATGTGTCAGATTAGTTCAATATCAATATATAATCACCAGCCAAGCGGGGACATGACATCAAAACACAAACTAAAAACTAGTTAATTAAGAACAAGAACATACAAGTACTATTATCAAAAGACACACTGTGTCATCAGGATTTGATTTTGGTTACTCTCTTTGGTATAGGGTCAGATTTCAACCTTTAATTTTGGTCTGCCAGTGAGGTGGAGTGATAGCAAAGTGGAGTAACCTCTACTTTCAGGGTCCTGAGGTACAAGCTTGGTCTCAGCTACATCTGTTTCCACTAGTCCCATTGAAGGTTAAAAATCCATATGTTCAAATATTTCACTGGAGCTAGAGATGGCTTGTTTAAAGGGCCCCGAGGTGCCTTTCTTTCTCTATACAGTGCGTTTTTTTTGGTGTATCTTTGCTTCTTGGTCTTGTTAAACATCTTCATTCCTTGGCATAAATGAACAGCTGCCTCAGTATAAAGGAGATTTGCTGTCTGTTTCAGATTGGACTGGGCTGACAGTTCTTAGGCTGCCTTAGCCTTAAGGGAAAGAACTAAGTGGTTTGTCTTTCATGGAGGTTAATAAGCGCTTTTCTTGCTGGTTGGTTTGTGTGTAACTGCTCAGGCTTTGGCACTCAATCTGTTAGGGATCTTAACAAATTACCCTCTGGTTATGCACTTAAGTGTTGAACAATGAGAATACGTGGACTCAGGGAGAGGAGCATCACACACTGGGGGTAGTTGTTGGGGGTAGGGGAGAGACAGCAGGGGTGGGTGGGGAGGGTGGGGAGGGATAACATGGGGAGAAATGCGAGATATAATATACACCTAAAGTAAAATTAAAAAATAAATAAAATAAATAGAATCTAGTTATTGAAAAAAAAAAAAGAAATAGCACTTGTATCACCAGTATAGCAACCAAATGTTGAAGCAAATTACCACACATCACAAACAGACTTTAAACCATTTGCTTGACTATTTCCTTGAGCTGTCTTGAAATGTGAGGAAATGGGGGAAAAAAATCAAATGATAAGAATGTTTTACATTTGTGGAGAAACAGAGAAAATCCATGATAGTTTTAAGGGAAAATATGCATAGCAACTATAATTCCAAGAAGATAGTTTAACTATGTGTCATTATTTCAAAGTTTGCTATATATTTTCAGGTTGTTAGGAAATATTTCTAAATTGTGTCTACTTTCCTGTCTTGATAAAAAGTTGATCAAAGTGAAATAAATATTTCTATAATGTTGGGAAATCTCATTTTGTCACTGAGCATCTTTACTGTACGACTGTGGTGCTGAGTGTCTCTAGACCACTGCTTTGATCATCAGTGAAATATGTCTATGATCACAGATGGAGATGTAAAAGGTTTAGGAAATAGAGCTGAATTGCACTGAGCACTTCATTCCTTGAAAGTATTTTTAGTGAAATTACTACCACAGTTTTTTTCAATTTGACTTGCCATTTTTTTTAAGTGGAATATTCAAAACATGACTTGAGAGTTGTTTTAGTTGTGATCTGGCTGATTAATGTTTAATTCTATTATAACAATTAGAGAAAAGGAGGTAGGGAGAGAGAAAGAGAGAATATTACATTAACCAAAATGGTGTCTACTCTATGGGTACATTTACAATGTAGAAGGTTTTTTGTTTTGTTTTGTTTTGGTTTTATTTTGGTCTAGAGATTTATCATAGTAGGCAGGAGAGAATTCAACTGAAAGGAAAACTTCACTTCCTCTGTTTTATTGACTAATGAAGTTTGGAGCAAGATGATAAACGTAATTAATAAAATTGGGATGGTACCCAGAACCTATGTTGTTTCAATGTAGGCTTTCACTTTTCATTAGAAAGTGAGCAATATGCAAATGACCATCAATCAACGAGTGGATAAAGAAACTATTATATGTGTGTGTGTGTGTACACGCACGAGCATGCGCGTGTGTGTGTGTGTGATGGAATACTAGTCAGCTATAAACAGGAATGAATTAATGGCATTTGCAGCAAGCTGGATGAGATTGGAGACTATTATTCTAAGTGAAGTAACTCAGGAATGGAAAACCAAACATCATATGTTCTTACACGTATGTTGGAGCTAAACTATGAGGATGCAAAGGAATATGAATGAGAAAATGGACTTTGGGGACTTGGGGGAAAGGGTGGGAGAGAAGCGAGGGATAAAAAACTACAAATAGAGTGCAACGTATACTGCTTGGGTGATGGGTTCATCAAAATCTCACAAATCACAACTAAAGAACTTATTCATGTAACCAAACCCACCTGTACCTCAATAACCTATGGAAAAATAAAAATAAATAAACTATGGTATAGCTATATATAAAAAAAGAAAGTAGGCAATATGATTACATGAAAAAGTCTTATTTCCAGAAAAATTATTTTTTCAGGTATATACTACTGAACATGAATACACAGTTTTTCTTGTGAAATAATTTTCAGGTGGTTGACTATCATTCTATTTGTATTTCGCTGAATGTGCTCTATGGACCATAAAAATAAAAAGGAACATTTTTATTATTAAATACTGCATTATTCTAAGGTACCTCTGCATAGCAACAACTACTTCCTTTGTTGTTTAGTAAATTCTCAAATCAAATTAAATGAGACATTTTATGTGCTCTGTAATTCATTTAGATCATACATGCTGAGCATTACATGCAAAATCTTGTGACTAGCCATATGTAGTTTACATGGACCTTATTCACAATCACTTAAAATTCTAGTCAGAAAACTTTCAAATTTCTGAATATCACAAATATAATTTAATGAGTTTGAATGTGCCCTATGAAATTCACGTTGAAATTTAATTGTCATGAATGCCATTATAGCGGGAGTGGGCATGTTATTACCAGAATGTATTTCTTATAAGAGGATGAGTTTGCCCCTGTTTTGTCTCTCTCACCCTTCCTTTGCCCTTCTGCCATTGCCATTGGATTGTGCTGGCCTCTTGATCTTGGATTTCCTAGATACCAGAACTGTAAGCCAATACACTTCCGTTCAGTATAAATTAACCAGTCTGTGATATTCTGTTATGGGTGCACAAAACAGACTAAGACAATCATGTAATTGTTTTGTTTATTTAGCTTTAACTCTGACTGTGATAATTTTTTTTTTCCTTGAGACGGAGTTTCTCTCTGTTGCCTGAAAATTTGACATCTGTATGTTACTTCTCTTTCAACATAGATTAATACCAGGATTGACTTTGAATAGTTCTTCCAACTTGGAGTCCTTTTGGGAGAATGATCAGGTCTCTGTAAAAGGCACCATGTGAACTAGATTATGTGCTAATGGTAAATATTATGATGCTAATGGCATCATAATATAGCTAACATTTATTTAACTTATTTTATATTCCTGTCACATGTCCTATATAAACTTAATTCTGACAACAACTCAGTGAGGTAAACCTTATTTTTGTTATTTCCAATAGATGAGGAAAGTAAATCACAGGGCAGTTAAATAAACTGCTCAAGTTTGCACAGGTTCAAAGTAGCAGACCTGTAATAGACTCAGGCACTCTGACATTAGTATTGTAAAGCAAAAAATATCTGAGACAGATTTTAATCAATTTAAATAGAGGTTTATTTTGCCAAAGTGAAGGATCATGGCCCATGACTCAGCCTCAGGAGGTCCTGAGAACATGTGCCCAAGGTGGTTGGGTTACAGCTTGGCTTTATACATTTTAGGGAGACTGAACTTACAGGCAAAAATATAAATCAATACAGGTAAGGTATACATTGGTTTGTCCCAGAAAGGCATGACATCTCAAAGCAGGGGCTTTCAGGTCATAGGTAGATTCAAAGATCTCCTGATTGGCAGTTGGTTGAGAGAATTAAGTAAGCTCTGTCCTGTCTGAAGAGTTGAAGTCAGCTTCAGTAGAGATAAAGGATGTTGTGGAAGCCAAGGCTCTTGTCATGTATGTGAAGTCTCCAGGTAACAGGCTTCAGAGAGAATAGATGGTGATTTTCTCTTATCAGATCTTAAAAAGGTGTCAGACTCTCCAAAACTGACCTAGTAAGGGAAAGAGATTCTTTCTCTACAGAATGCATATTTCCCCTCCAAGAGCCAGGTTTTCAGGGTCATTTCAAAATATGTTAAAGAAATATATTTGTAAAATATTTTTATTTCCTTCAGGGCCTGCTATCTGTTGTGTGATGCAATCCCAGAGTCAGGTTAGAAATTGGTATCTTATACCTATGTAACAAACCTGCACGTTCTGCACATGTCTTCTAGAACTTAAAGTATAATAAAAAAAAAATTCATATCATATTGCTACAAATAGTCTGTTTTATCAGTATTAGGATCACTATTTTAATGTTAGGGCTGGTCAATTGTGTCTAAACTCCAAAGGGAGGATGCTATAAGGAGGCATGTCTGACCCTGCTTTCTGTCATGGCCTGAACTAACTAGTTTTTCATGTTTCTTTGGGATCCCCTTGGCTAAGAGAGGAATCCCTTCAGTCAGTTGAGGGGCTTAGAATTTTATTTTTGGTTTACAGTATGTATACTTTCAATCACTGAATCATACAACCCAGCAATGCCACCATGTGATATAGTAGACCCCTATTATATCAGAATTGTTGGTTGATCCTCTGTGCTCTTTATCCTCTGTCCCATTTTGTCCTCTCCTATCCTTGGTGCCAAACCCTATTTCCTACATTTCCTTACCATTCAGAACATCCTATATCCTGTGCAGATAGATGGCTTTGGTCTCTAATAGTGGCATCTTGATCTCCTAACAGAAGCAGAGTTGTCAAGTTTATTTTATTTTGTTTTCTCCCTTATTGCATTCAACTCTGTTACACTCTATTATTACTTTCTATTGCTACTGTGTCTTCTCCACTGGATCCTCTGTTCTTGTTCTCCTTTGTTCTTCATTGTTTCTCTTTATAAATGCATTTGTAATCATGGCTCCAGTGAATACCTCTGAGCAGCTTTCTCACCAACCTCTATTACCAGCTGTAATTTTTATAAGGTCTTTTCTCTCTAGCCATTTACTACATCCCATCATGAGCTCACTTAGCCTAAAACAAACTTATCACCCTTTTTACCAAACCAGTTAGACACTACCTTTTAAATTTGTGTTTTTTTTTTTTTTACTACCTTTTAAATTTTAATGGCATGATTCAGCCCTAAAACTTCCAACTCATTTGTTATTCATCCTTCTGGTTCCCTTATCTCTTCAATCATCAAGTCCCGTTGATCCTTCTTTTGTAATATATCTCACCCATTAATTCCTTTGTATTCCCAGAGCCTGAGTATTTTCCAGGTCTCATTATATCTTGCTTGTAATAGTATAATAATCTAACTAGTCTCTTCGCTTCCACGGTGCTTACCCCCTAGTGTCTTTCCTCATTTCATATCCTAATCATCTGTTCCACTGAGGATAGAGAGGAGGAATAGAACTATAATAAATTAAAGTTAAAATAAGTGGAAATAGAATGGTTTGAAGTCGGAAGAGTAAGCTGTCATTGTAGGTTGGGATAATCAGGGAAAGCTTTAGGAAGGGGATGGAATTTAGAATTTATATCAATAGAGAGGTCTGAGGGTGGCATTTAAGATTGGGGAAAACTGAGTGAACAGAAACTTGGGATGAAAATGTAAGAAGTTTGGGGATACTTAGTAGGCCTAGCTGAACTGGAACATTATTGTAGGAAAAATGAGGTTGAAAATATAGTCTGGGCTCTGATTGTAGGGATCATTGAATACCAGGCAAAGGAATTTAAAATGTATCATGTAGAAAATGGGTAGAGATATGATGAAATTGGCATTTCAGGAAGATGAATCTGGCAGCTGTGTGTAGGGTAGATTACTGGGAGGAGAGACTTGAGAGAGGGGGCCTGGTGAGGAGGTTGTAATAGGGTTCAGATGTGAGTTAATGATGGCTTTGAATAGAATGACAGTGAGAACGGAACTGATGAGATGGATGCAGATGTGCAAAGCATTATGGAAGGAAATTTGATAAGGTTTCCTTGAGAGGCTGAATTTGCAGGCAGTTTAGGGGAGGAAATGGGAGGGTTGGACTCCAGATGACCAGGAGAATATCTATCAAAATGTTCCCATCCTTCAAGCTTCAGTGCTTCCTCCTCTAAGTGTACTTGTCCCAAAGGAGCACTGTGAGCAAGCCACTTTGTCTATAATAGATGCTCAGATAGCATTAAGTGAAAGCCCACTCCAGCTGGCAGTGACTTTGCATGCTCTAAACTCCTAGACACCTATTGACTCTACTTTTAGTAAGTGCTTAGCATACATGATTTCTACTAAACTGGCTTTTAATTTGAGGTTGTTTTACCTCTACGTTGAGAGAGATCAGGAGACTTTTGAGGGCAGAAACCATGCTTTATTCCTTAGATCCCCACCTACCTAGTCCAGTATTAGACCCATACTAGTTGTTAAAAATACTTTCCTTGATTGTTTCCTTTCATCCTCTTAGGGGACTTGGATCGACATCTCACAGGTGTACTTTCCTTCCTATCATTATGTTGATGACGCTTACAGTTTAAGTACATTACCACACCTGAGCCTCAGGTAGTTATAGAAACTTTTTGTGTACCTTCTTCATAGTCTCTTTTCCTTTTCCAGTGCAGTTTACTGAGCCTGATCACATGTTTTATTTTTCAGTAGATGCTTGGTAATTGTTGCTTTACTTTAAGATTCCTGGCTGTGGTATAAGCTCTACTTCATAGCTAATGCAGCTTTAGTTCCATCTGCATATTTTAGGAACACTACACAAAGTGAATGTATTGGCACAAATGACAGACTTTGTTGGTTTAATTTTGTAAACTGTTTAAAATTTGGTTCATTTCTTTTCATTTGCAAACTATTTTTATTCAAGTGTATTATACAGCTATTCATTTCAGAAGAAATTTGCTATTGCCTGAAAAATACAGTTTGCTTTATGATCCCAATATTATAAAGGATCAGAGAAAAGAATACAAATAAAATATTTATTTGATCTTGAGACTCCTCTCAAATATATTTTATTCTTATACCAATCAGAATTTCTACAAACGTACAATTACATGCTACCTTAAATTGATAAGATTTGATGTATTTGACAGTAATTTCCATTAAAGGAAACTGTTCCAGAAAACTCTCCTATGACTATATTAGAGCCCTGAATTCCAATGCCAGGTCTGCCCTTTAATTTCTTTGAGAACTTAGGCAAGGCACTTGGCATTCTTGGGTCTCTTTCTCCCATCTATAAAGCAAGAGTATTGAACTAGATCACCTTCCATGCTAGCATTAATTTTGGTTTCGAGTTACCTTTTTTTTTTTTTTTAAAGTATAGACCATGAAAATTTCAGGAACGAAGAAGGATAGGTTGTGCCCCAGCATACACAGGCCTCATAGATATTGGAATGGGAGACAGGAAAGCCATCAGGATTGGGGGTTATTTTGTTTCAGGATCTGACTAACTAAAAAGCACTCTCCCTCTCTCTCCCTCCCTCCCTCCCTCTGTCTCCTCTTTTCTCCACATATCTACAATATCTCTTTCTACTGCTGGCTTCCTTGTATCTTCAGCTTACATGTGGCTCACAAAAGTCCTAGCCCCAAATCTCCCATGTCCTTCTAACTCAGCCCCTATAATTATGAGGTTCATCCTCTCAATTTTCAATTATAAAATTCAAGAGAGAAAATGATTGACTCAACTCATTTTTTAAAGCCAGACCTTGTAAAACATAGATTGGCTGGTCAAGCTATATAGAATGAATGCATTTGTGTGAATTTTTCACAATGGTCTAATTGGTTGTAGCCAGTGGAGGTGCTATGTTGATTCATTTGCAACTGAAATGAGAGTTAAGGATTGCAAAAGTTATATTCTAGAAAAGTACTTAGATAAACAGGTACTCTGAATTGCACCTAATATACCTTCGATCACTGAAATTCTGTTAATCAAAAGGTATTATTTCTTATTGAATAACAAAAGAGATAGTACTCTAATGGTTAAGATTTCAGGAAACAGGAGAGATTTTAGTTTTGTTATTGTTAAAATATAAATTCCAATGTAAAAGTAATATCTTTCAAACTGTTATTATGTATCTTTAGAATGTCAGGTTTAGCTTCCTTTTCGAAAAGGTGAGCATTGGATTCCTAGAACCAACTTGTTCAAAAAAGAGCAGACCTATGGATAACAGAGGAAAAGCTTCATCTAAGGTAAAGCCCTTTTTCACATCTTACCTTAAAAGTCTAGGCAAGGATTTCAGTAATGCATCTCAGTCTTCACATGTCCAAAACTGAACTTTTGATTCTTACCTTTCCCTCATCTACTTCTTGTCACTTATTTTCTTTCCCCACCAAATTATAATTCCACTCATTTTGGTGCAGGCACAAAACCTGAGTTATTTTTTACTTCTTTATTTCTCCCATACCCCATATCCAATTCATCATCCAGTTCTTGAATATATATTCCAAATTTTATCGTATTTGCCATTGCTGCCTTGCTACTCAAAGCTATCACTAGCTTTTACTGGGACTATTGCAATAGTCTGTGTGATTACTTGCTTTGGGCCACATAATAAGTAAAGCAGATTTTCAGGTGGTGATTTCAATAGGAAAAGGGAACTCTTTTAGAGAGTCACATAGCATGTGGGTTCTGGTTCCATTTCTTCTATTAACTAGTTATGCAAACTGGAGCAAGTCACTTCACCTCTCTGGAACATGAAGGGGTTTCTAATGAATCTCTTTCTCTCTCAGCATTCCCCACCATACTTGCCCTCATCAACTTGCCTTTGAATCCACTGCTGTGCTTTCTACTGACCATCTGGAGGGACCTTCTCTTCACAGCATCCAGAGCTGCAGGCTGGTGACTGTGGGAAAGAGAGTTCTACTATTTATGATGCTCACTGTGTACCAGGCATTATACCCAGTGCTTTATGTACATTATCTAATTTAAACTTCCCCATAACTATATGAAGTAGGTATTATTTTATTCCATTTTGGAGATGAAGAAATAAGCTCTAGATGCGTTAAACAACTTGTCCAAGTGTAAAGCAAGAAGTCTTTTCCAGGCTGTTTGTAAAAGGAATATCATTCTTTTTTCTATAACTTGGAGCTTGGAGGGAAGTTTTGACTATAAAGGTCAAGAGTGGAGATGGGGAAAATTTCAAGCGCTGGTGTTGTTCCATTCAGATTGAGAAGCCAAGCAAACTGAAAATCTTCCATCTGTTTCTGAAGATTCCTACAGAAGTCTTTTCCTGCCTCCTCTGCCACCAAAACAGGAAGCAAGGCAGGGAGTCAGAAACAGAGAATGGGACAGGAAATGGGATAGAAAATAGCATAGAGGATGGTCAGTTTTTCTGTACCAACCCCTATGGGACTTTCTTTTTGTATAGGAATGAACTAATGTTCACTAAATTTGTGGCAATGGGATAACAGGCCCTCAATTTCATAAATTTCCAAACACATCCTGAAAACACATTGCTTTCCACACAAATTATATAATAGAAGGGGAATTTTAAGTTCCAAGCTTAAACAGTAGAAGAACCATTTGGGGCTAGACATGTAAAGCACTTCAGGCTGACTCCTTCTTTTCGCTCCACATAGGTAGCTATTCACTCTGCTTTCTGCAAGCTTTTCCATGCTCTCTAACATTTGGCTTAATCTGATACCAGAGAATAGGTGATTATTTTGTCATCATAAAAGTACAGACATTGAATTTGAAGGGACTTTACAGTTCATGTAGCCCAAGCCCTTGATTTTTCCCCAGAGAAAACAGACTACATGGGTTAAGTGACTTGCCTAAGGTTACTTAGCTAATGATTAGATACAGCTGATTTAAAGAGCCAACATATTTTTTTCTGTGGTTGTTTGTAACAAGAATATTTGCTTTCACAGAGCATAATCTGTTGGGGCCTGACCTAGTGATCCAGTCTGAGGCCTGTATGATTTGAACATTTGCTATTCACTAGAGTTCCAAGAAAGCCTTTACCAACTTTTGTTGCCTGTATTTATTTACCTCAAAAGTTGATGAGAATCCATATAACTGATGAATTTCTTTGCAGTCTGTTTATGGATGTGTGGTTAAATCCCAGGTTTCTCGTGGATGATTCTGAGCTTGCTGCTTTAAGGACTCATCGATACCTGCATTTATTCTATAGCCCAGTACAAGCAGATATGGAAAATGTCCTGGCATCCTAGATATATTCTTCCATGTTATTTTTGTTATATGATATGATGAAATTCTATAAATGTGTTTACTATATCCAGAGATGCCTGCACAATTGAGGGGACTCCAAAGAGGAATGGACTTAGAATTATGTGTAATATATATTTGTTGTATCCATTTGTCTCATATCTTGTTTAATATACATTTTAATTGTGCTCATATACTTAGAGGCCTTCCCCGTTTCAATTGTGCAAGTGTTTGAGAAAGTTTCTCTGGGAAAAAAAAAATATATTAAAACTTAGTTTATCCATCTATACTTCAATTCATTCTCCCCAAAACTAATCATCTGGAACTTAAATCATAAATCTAAGAGAGAATGTAGGGGAGAAGGAAGGAGAGACAAAGAAGCGGGTATTGATTAAGAGGTTGATTGATTTCTATTGTAATTTATCTGAGGACACCAAAAAGGCATCTAGGTTTCTCATTTTTCCTGCTTTTAAACTGGACAAGTCTACCCATTTAATTCTTCCAAATACATGAAAGAAAACTCAATAGAATATCTTATTGAAAATTTGGGCTTCTGGACAAAGATATGAAAATATTTGAAATGGTCCATCTGGATTGTAATCTCTAGATAGGTAGACAGTGTTCCTTTGAATTGTGCATGGTGGCAAGGTGCACTGGCTATCACCTATAATCCCAGCACTTTGGAAGGCCAAGGTGGGAGAATTGTTTGAGGCCAGCAGTTTGAGGCCAGCCTCAGCAACATAGTAAAACACAATCTCTACAAAAAATTAAAAAATAATAAGCTGTGCATGGGAGCATGTGCCTGTGGTCTCATCTGCTCAAGAAGCTGAGGCCAGAGGGTTGTGGTGAGCCATCATCATGCCACTGCACTCCAACTCAGGTGACAGAATGAGAGCCTGTCTAAAAAAAAAAAATTAATTGCGTGTAGTTAAAATAATTCACTACTTAAATCACTAATCTGTTTTAGAAAGTACATCAACAAATTACTGTGTTTTTTCTCATTCACTTGAATTTGAAATTGGAGTTTTGGTAACAACATATGAGACAAATGGGTACAAAAACTGTACAGTATAAATTGCTCCACGTGATGGTGCCATAGCAAAATTATTACAGGCAGATTCAAGATGGGAAAATGTATTTATTTGACAGCAAGCAGAAAGATAAATTACTCAGAGGCTGTGTACATGTGCTTTTATAATTGCTCATAAATTATTATGGTTCATGTTAAAATTCAACACGTTTGACTAGACCACATGCTTTTATTTTAAATAAGAAAGTTGCAAATTGTTAGGAATTGGGAAAGGTAATCTGCATTAAAAAATCATTACTAACACTGGAACATGGCAATTTTGTATGCAACTTCTTCATTTGCTATCACCTATCTGTCAAAATATTCATTTTGTAACAGTTTTTAAGATTATGGAGCTTGCAACAGAAAAATATGCCACTTGAATCTCACTAAAATATTATTTGTCATAAATTAGAGTTCATTATAATTTGAGTATAACTTGGACTGTCTCCAAGGGGATTTAGTAACTGGATGGCATAAGATACTTTTCCTCATGATGTGGCTTTCCTGGTGCTGGTCCTAAAAGCTATGTTATAGAGGACTTCAGGGGGACTTATATCTTCATAATTTCTTGAAGTAAGTTTAATGATTGGAATACATTTTCCTAGCCCAGGAATAAATGTGTAGTTTTTCAACCCAGTCTATGTCCACTCATCATTATTAGATGACATCGTAATTCCAGAGTTACATAATAATATAAACTAGTTTTCATACTTATGTTACAATGGCAAGAGCACTTGTTATGGAGTCAAGAATGGAGTTGTAACTTACTGTATGACATAAGTAGGTTGCATAGCTCCTTTAGGTCTCAGTTTCCTATATAATTTTGAATACCATGAACTCTCTGTCTACCATCCATGTGTGCTGTGAAGAAGAAAACAAAAAGCTATGAGAATATACTTGTCAATAAGGCCCTATAGAAATGGAAGTTATTAATTTTTTGCTGAAATGAAGATCAGTTGCTTTACAATATTATTCATAGTATATGTAGTGAGGGAAATTTTTGGAATTTTGAAAGCACTAAAATCAGGCACAGTATTCCAGGACATGTTATGTATAGTAGCCACAATCATCTGAAGAGAAAATAAACACAACTCTCCTTAAGCATTTATTTCTGAGTTTCAAATAATGTTAGAACAAAGATGTTTCATCATTTAATGTAACTGAATTATTATATATTTTAAAAATGATTAATGAAATGTTATGAGTGCTTTTTTATAAGCACTTTTACACACACACATACACATACTTAGGAAAACGTGGACACTACATGTAACACCATGTATGGAGGGTGTCTTAGTCCATTTGGGCTGTTATAACAAAAATATCATAGACTACAGTGGCTTGCAAACAGCAAATATTAATTTCTCATAGTTCCAGAGGCTGAGAAGTAAGAACAAGGCACCAGCAGATTTGGTGTCTGGTGAGGGCCTTTTCCTCCCATTCCTCATAGAGAGTGCCTTCTAGTTGTGTCCTCATGTGGTGTAAGGAACTAGTTAGCTCTCTTTGGTCTCTTTCATAAGGGCATTAATATCAATCATGAGGGCTCTGCCCTCATGACCTAATCACCTCCCCAAAGGTCCTACCTCCTAATCCCATCATGTTGGGAGTTAAAATTTTTAAATATGAATTTTGGACAGACACAAACTTTCAAACCATAGCAGAGGGACAGTTAGGCAATTGTCTTGGGGTCCCTTTAACTTCTAGATCAGTTACTGGGAAACTGTGACCCAGGGGCTAAATCTGGCCCACCAACTATTTTGTAGTTTTACTGAAATACAGTCATGCTAATTTGTTTACATACTGTCTATGACTGCTTTCTCACTATAGTGGTAGAATTAAGTATTTATGACACAGTATGGCCAAAAAAGCTGAAAATATTTATCATGAGGCCCTTTACAGAAAAAGTTTGCTGATTCCTATTCTATGCTTTGCAGAAAAGGCTGCTCAAAAGCCTCCTTCGCTTTTCCCATTTCAAATGAAATGCACATTTCCCCCTTGATATGCACCAGCTTTTTAGTTACTTATTTTGCCAAAAGAAAGAATACAAAAGACTCAACTGACAAGACTCCTGGTTTTGCTTTTGATTCCTTCCATTTGTCTTCTCAACTTTCCCCATAATCAATAAGAATAGTAGATAATCTTCACCAAACGGGGTTTTCTCACAATTTTGGAAGGATTTTATATTTCATACAAGTATTGTGGGAAGGTAAACTGTATTTTCTAGAACTTTTGTTATATCTGCTAATGTGTCATGCATATTTTACATTGAATTATCAGAATCTGCAAGTATGATACCACAACAAATACATTCTGTGCTTTTTACCCTGGTTTCTGGGAGCTCCTATCATTTCTATATCTCTAGGTCTTGTGGGTCTATGGCTGAATGACACCCCATTCCTAAGACGATGGTCATTTCAGGCTCAGAAAAGGGAGTAGCTATAGTTAGGGTTGGCCCTAAATAGGAAAAGACTGGTCCAAGGTCCTTTCCTATGTGAACTTCTCTGTCATGTCACTGAACTCTATCTAAAGACCTGACATTTGATTACACACCCTTAATTCTATATGAGGAGAGTTAAGGGAACTCTTTCAAAGGTTCTCTTTGTAAAGTTCTCATTATAATAAACGTCTAATTCAACAGCTGATGAATTAGACGTTTATTATAATGAGTTAAAGACATTCATGTGTTCTTGTCAACAGTTAAGGTAGGGAACAATAACCTAAAAGGATTTTAATTGCCTTTGGGGAAAAACAAACAAACAAACAGAAATTTTGTTTCATCTTGGTATTCACTGATTCTGAGCTGACAGCAGATTGGCCCAAAGCAGGCTATGTGTCTGAAGCATTGATTTGATTGAGTTCTCATATCCTTCTCTGAATGAGAAACGTTGGTAAGATGGAAATTGGCCTGAACTGATCCCAAAACTTCCCAGATTGAATTATGGTTAAATGTGTTGAGGGTGACAAATCTGTTGAAGTTTGCCCAAGACTGCCTAGATTTAAAACTGAAAGTCCTGCATTCTGGGAAACCCTTCAGTCTCAAGGACACTGGGACAAGTCCCAGGTGGACTATGAGATAAAATAATAGCTCAACCTCGATACTGTCCAAAGAAATGTGAAAAAGATAGGTGAAATGCCAGTTAGTGACACAAGTGAGAAATGCCAGTAAGCAAAAGGAACAGGGAAAACAAGAGCTATCTTAAGTTATTGCAATGGTTATCATACTTTAGGGGCTCCTGACTGGACCATATCCTCCTTTAAGTACTTTCAATTCATGCTTTATCTCTGCTATGGATTGACATTATAGCATAGTGCTTAAAACCTCAGCCTTGGGAATCAAACAATGTGGGTTTAAATCCTGGCTCTACCACTGATAAGCTGAGTGACTTTGAATGGATTGCATAAAATCTCTGTGCCTTAATTTTACTATCTGTAATTAAGGTTACTAACAATAGTAGCTGCCTTGTGAGGCTTAGGGAAAGATTAAACATGTCATTATAAATCACTTTAAACAGTTTCTGAAACATAGTATGTGCTTAGTGTTACGTAGTATTATATTTATATCCTGCTTTATTCTTTTGCACATATCACTACCATGTAGGTATCTTATAGGCACCTCCAACTCAATGTATCCAAACCTGAACTCTTCATCCTTGTCCCCAGAGTGCTCCTTCTCCTTTGTTGCCTCTTTCAGTGAAGGAAGGAAGTTACCTGGGCTGAAACCTTGGATTGTTCTTGATTCTTTCCTTTTATTCACTCTTTACATATAGGCAATGATCCTTTAGAGTCCCCACTGACCATGCCTTCATTCTTTGATTTATTATATATTCTTCCTTTTATTATAAAGCATTCGACTGCCACCCACTGTTCCATAAAAATTTAGGAACTTAGTAGTGTTGCCACTGAAGCAGAAACCCAAAAGCCTTGAACTCCTCCCTTTTCCAAGTTCTCCACATGCAATCTCTTACAATTCTAATCTACCTCCATATCACTTATATCCCTATCTGTTCTGCTGTTCTCTTTGCTACTTCCTTGGTTCACCTTCACTTTTTTATCTTAACTATGGCACCAATTTCATAAATGATCTCTGTGCTTCTAGTCTTGACTTCTTCCAGTCTTTGTTTCACAATACTACCAGAATGATCTTTGTAAAAAACTAATCATTAGAGATCCTTCAATGGCTCCACATAGCTTTCAGAATAATTGCCAAACTTCTTGGCTTACTATATAAGGCCTTTAAATAATCTGTCTCTTATTTACTTCACTGGTATCTTCTTCTAACATTTATCCATATGCTCCAGCCATATGGAACTACTCATAATTTCCTGAACATGTCACGTTGTTTCAGGCCTCCATGACCTCATATGTGTAGTTTCCTTTGTTTGGGATGGCCTGTCCTCTGTATTCATCTAGCTATTGGCTCCTCATTTTTTAAAATTTAGTTCAAGGGCCACTTCCTTTGTAGATCCCTCTTTGATCTTCCAATCTGGCTCAGTAGCTCCCAAGATACCTCATTCTTTCCTTTGTGGTATCATATTGAAGATACCTCTGGTATGCTTAATGATTAAAAGCATAGCCTGTAGCAGTGTCCTTGAATTTGAATATTGGCTCTCACATTTACCAGCAAAGTGGCCTTGAATGGGTTACTTAATCCTCAGTGTCCTTGTCTATTATATGGAGAAATCATAATGATAAAACCTACTTCAAGGGGTTGTTGCAAGGATTAGATAAGTTAATACATGTAAAGTCCTTAGAATAATGCCTGGCACATGATAAGCCCATTGTATTATCTATTAATATCATCACCACAAGTACTTATTTAATAATCCCACTAGAATGTAAGCTTCCTGAGACAAAGGCCCATATATTATTTTACAGTGTAGCCCCAGGGCCCATTCTAGTGCCTAACATATAGGTGCTCAATAAATGTGTGTTCAAAAATGAAGGAAGAAATTAATGAAATAAATAAATGGAGAACTGTAATGCCTTCTACCACCAAAAGCAATTAACATCCCAACCCACCAAGACCCATTTAGCTTCATATACCTGGGAGATGGAGGGACTAATGACTTTAGGTGGTCCTTGTTTTTGCATTTGCAACATCTACTGTGCTATTTGGAGGAAAGCATGCAGCCTTGGCTCCATTTTCAAATGCCAGAAGTTTTTGCCTTCACTATCACTTTAAACCTTATGAAAATAATCAAAATATGATATTGTTCCCTATTCCTAAAGTGAAATTCTGGCAAATCACAAAAGAATAAAATGTGAAAAGTCTTCTTAATCATGGAGCTAGCTGTGCTCCATCCCACTCATTCTAGACACTTGGAGAGATGATTTCGAGAATTTGCCAGATTCCAGATTAATCAGAAAGCACATGAACTAGGATGAGTGACAGTACAGTAAACATCTCTGCTTCACATAAACGAAGAACGGAGACAAACTGACCTAGATTTGAGGCTTTACAGTTACACAAGAGATGTCTTCTTGATTGTGTTTTTAAAGGGGAGTGGGGGAAAAGTCATCTATTTGATTGGCAACTCTTCTATAATTAAGACTTAATTCAAACTAAGCAAGACCATTTTTTATAATGCCACCAAATGTTATCAGTCTTATTATCAATTATTACATTACTTTCATCTATTTCTCTTTGTCATCATTACTACTCTGTGGTATTTGATCTTGCCTTTCTTCAGCCAGGTAACTAGGCAAGCTGGGCTTAGTGCTCCAATTTCTCTCACCTCTTATCTGAACCTACAATCAAGGAGTGCCCAGATCATCAACTGAAGTAGTGAGATAGCAGTTTGAACTCTGATATTCAGATATAATGAGGTGGGGAAAAGGGTTGGCCCAACACTCTGTGATAAAGAGGTAGGAGTGTTTATCATTTTACGACCAACAATTTTCTGGCCCTGGCAAAGAAATTTCTGCCTAAGGAATGATTTCCTAACTCTGTGAGCCAGCTGTATGAGCTGAGATAAGATTTTCAGGAGATATTTTTACCTTTAGTTGGTCAGTTTTGTTTTTTCTTCTTCAGACATGCTTCTTATGAATTTGTTCCATTTGCATTTGCAAAACCACACTTTTGCATTGTAGCTAATGATGGCAAAGCACCTTGTGGATTTCGTTGATTCAGTCAGTCTACTGGCAAGCCATTTTAACAGGAGATGACTCTCCCCACCCCAAAAAAGTGGTTTTTTGAAAACACTTTTGGAAGGGCTGTAAAGCTGAGAGAGAATAGCAGTACCCCCCTCTTCCCCCACATACCCACCAATGTGGCTTCACTTGCAGTGGAAGTGGCACAGCTTCATTGCAAAACTATAAAGCTGGGAAAGTGTGTCTTCAGGAAAGGCAGGGAAAGAACATGGACTTTGTAGTCAGAGATCCCTTGTTTTACCATTTTGTTATTACTGCTTCTATTAGTTGCACTATTAGTATTTACAGAGTATTTGTAGGCACTAAGATCTATGTTAAAGTATTTTATATAATTTACATTTCATTCTCTAATGACGCATGAGAAAGGCACTATTATAATTCCCATTGTATAGATGGGGAACCTAAAGCACAGATAGGTTATCCTAATTGTCCAAAGCCATACACCCAAGTCAATGGCAGATCCTGAATCCAAACATAGGTATGTCTGATTCTTAACATTTTTCTTCTTCTGCTTCTCTAACAAATATGTGATCTCGGCAAAGTAATTTAATCCTGAGTTTAAACACCATTATGTCAGAGATAGGCTATAGGGATACAAACACATTGATCCATCAGCCCTTGGGATGACCAGACAGGCCTGGGATGGCCAGCCACATTGGTCTTATAGAAGTGTTGTCATTTTATCCCAATGAGGCAATACATTTTATTGTTTTCTATGTGTACAATGACATGAAAAATTTGGGCAGCAAAATTTAACTTCTGTGAGCTTTGGGGTTCTCGTCTAAATGTGGAGCTAATCATATGTTTTGCTGATGTTTTGGTGAGGGCAGGAGATAATACATGAAAGTCATTGTATTAGTCAGGGTTCTCCAGAGAAACAGAACCATAGGACGTGTGTGTGTGTGCACGCATGCGCGTGTGAGTGTGCACTCGCACACACATGTAAAAAGAGGGAAGAGAGGGGGAGGAATGGAGGAAGAGAGAGAGAGAGAGACTGATTAAAAGTATTCACTCATAAGATTATGGAGGCCGACAAGTCCTAAAATCTGCAGTCAACTGGGTGGAGACCTAGGAGGGTGTAAGTTTCAGTCTGAATGTCAGCAATCTTGAGACACAGGAAGTGCCAATATTTCAGATCAATCTGAAGGCAGAGGAAACAAACAAACATTGTTCTAGCTCTAAAGCAATCAGACAAAAGGAATTCTCTCTTACTCTGACTTTTTTTTTTTCTATTCAGACCTTTAATGGGTTGTATGAGGCTCACCCACAATGGGGAGGTCAATCTGCTGTACTCAGTCTACTGATTCAGACGGTAATCTCATCCAGACACACTCTCATAGACATGCCAGAATAACGTTGGACCAAATCGCTGAACACTCCATGGCCCTGTCAGGTTGACACATGATATTAACCATCACAGTCAACTAACATGATGTTTGACATGTGGTAAGGACTTAAAGAAAGATCCCTCTCATCAGATCCCCTTCTTTGATGTTTGTAACAACTCTACACTGTAAGTAGGGCTACTCTCTATTTTACAGATAAGGAAATCATATTAAACTCAGATATCTTCAAATCTTCTGTCCTTTTAATGATATCATATAACCTTCATGCCACTTTTTGTCAAATGATATTACTTATTAAGAACCAGAGAGCACCTATGAGCCAAATATCCCTTTTATTTTTTCTTCTTTCATCTCTACTCAATTAAAACTATCTATCCAGAGTATGATTTATTCAGTAGGTTTGTACTGGGTGATGATAGTGAGTATTAGCCTAATTGGATAAAATAATCTATGCTAATATATATAATATATATTATATATATAATATATATTATTATATATTATATATATTATATATATTATTATATATCATATATATTATATATATTATTATATATTATATATATTAGCATAGATAATATATATTATTATTATATATTATATATGTATATAATATATAATAATAATATCTCTGCTAGGAGTTTTGTCATCCCTAGAATACAAGACACTCTAATTTAGTAAAAAACAAAAAACTCACCACGATTCCTGAAGACTCTAAAAGGTGGTAAAAAGGAAGTAAAGCAGGTAAACTCTTTTTGGTTGGGAACCTTTCAGTTTCATTTTTTCTTTTCTTTTCTTTATTTTTATTTATTTATTTATTTTGAGACAGCGTCTCACTCTTTCACCCAGACTGTAGTTCGGTGGCATGATCTTGGCTCACTGCAACCTTCACCTCCCAGGTTCAAATGATTCTCCTGCCTCAGCCTCCCGAGTAGGTGGGGTTACAGGCATGCGCCACCACGACCGCCTAATGTTTGTATTTTTAGTAGAGATGGGGTTTCACCAGGCTGGTCACTATGTTGGCGAGGCTGGTCTTGAACTCGTAACCTCAGGTAATCCATCCATCTCAGCCTCCCAAAGTGCTGGGATTACAGGAGTTAGCCATTGCACCCAGCCCCAGATTCTTTCAAACTGAATAATACTTTATGAATGGAAGTGATTTGGTGGAGCAGGTGGAGAGGTAGGTTCTGCTTGTTCCTCCTATAAATTGAGTTGGTCCTGGGTAGTCAGGAAGAACAGGCTTTTTATGCTGTAGCTTTGAAAGCCAACAGACATTAGCCAGGTGTACATCTCAGATTCCTTCTCCTAGCCACCTGATAATATTAAAATCAATATCATGAAGGATAAAAAGCTAATAGCCACAACTTCTAGCTTGTTATGAAAAGCTTGCATGCAGCTTGATAATAATGACCCTTCTAAAAAGATGTAAAACAAAGGAAGAGAATCTTTTAAATCATTTGTATTTGTCAGCTAAAAAACAGTGTGCAAATATCATGATAATAGAAAAAAATTACAAATGAGCATATAAAAATATAACATCTTAAGGTGAGATTATCAGAATAAATTATGGTTGCCAGTATGAATTGAATTATATTACTGATATTATACTTTATTTCCAATACTATAGATGATCATTCCTTATATTAAACATTTCAAATGTTATGAATTATATTACTGATAATAATCACTGCTAAAGTTATAAATCTAATTGTATTTACTATTACTACAATTAACAATAACTAATACATTAGTGCTAACTAGATGATGTTAGATACTGTTTGTTCTAAGTATCTGACATGTATTCATTATTAAATACAGTGACCCTATGAAATAGTCACAAGTGTTATTTGTTTTGCTGACATGGAAACTGAAGCACAGAAATGTTAATATGACTTCCTCAAGAAAGCTTAGCAAAGGCATTACAAGAGTGGTAAGTGGACTTAGTCCAGCACCCAAGTCCTTAACCCCATGCTATGCCTCATGTCAAAGAATTTCTTTTCTAGACTTTTCTAGTATCTGACTCCATTTAAGAATCTGTAGAATTAGGCAAAGAGTAGTGTTAAAAGTTCAAAAACTAGACTTCATGAAGATTTGGATGAAACCCTGCTTCTTTCATTTTCAATTTTTGAAGTAGAATTCAGAAAGGTTTAGACACTGGCCAGAAGTCACACAACATCAGGCAAGGCACAGCCAGAGATTGGAGCATGGGCCTGAGGTCCCCCAATTTGAAGGCATCAGGCAGTAGGAAAGGGTTGTAGATTTTCCCCTGGAGATGTTCAGCTCATATTCCTTCATGGAGTTGTTCAACCAACAGGACTGAGATAAAAGATACAATAGGATTTTAAAAAGAAAGTTCAGTTTTGGGAGGGGTATAAGACCTTCTCTGAGGCCCCACCTCTGCTAATAAAATGTTATCCAAATCTTTTGAGAATTCACCATTTTGGTCTCAGAATTCAAAGAAAATGGTCCCATTTGATCCTGGGAGTTGTGGTATCTATGAAGGCAGACAACACCTCAAGTAGGTATCCCCACAGTGTCTCTACAGAACTTGTGACAGAGACCTCTGGGGCCCACTATAGGAGAAGGTTCCCAGGATATCAATGCGGAAAAGCCACATGTCACTGAAGATGGTCACACACAGGGATAGAGAGAATAGGACTGTGAAAATCAGAAAGATGGTGGGATGTGTGGTAGGTGATAGAAACATGTCCCCCGTTCAAGGCCAGCTTGCTCCCTTTGGCTCTCAACTCCACATCCCCCTGTAGCATAGGGAGTAAAACTAGGATTACATTCTGAAGGGCAGTCTTTTCCCACTGCCTGTATTTTGGGGGTATATGAAGGAAGTTGATCTACCCTCCATCATATGGTACGTGGCATAGCTGGGGACATTGATCCTGATATTCCCATTTGTTCCTGTCCAGGCTTCAAGCCTGCTGAGCTCAGTACTAACTAAAATAGTCAAAAACTCTGTGTATTGTGGGTGTGGAGGGGGGACTGGACAGACCTTATTAAGCATACTCCCATTAATCTCTACCTCAACTTACCTGGCCTGCTTATCTGCTTATGTCAGCCCAGAACATATACACCCAGAAGGGTGGAGACTAGTGCTTGGGGAACAGAGAATGCCCCTCCATGTCCACCTCTACAATGGACACTTCATGCATCAGGAAATCTTTTCAGAGGATTCATGATGTGACAGTGTCAAATCATAGATTTCTCTAAATCCAACCCCTTCTCTGGCTCTAGATGGAGTGAGGAAAGAATCAACTAAGCTTGGCCAGTCTTAGGGGGATAGTTGGGGAAAACTCAATGGTCAAAATGCCCCCATGGCATGTGTGGAAGGCATGGAAGCCAAGAACTATGCTCTATTCCTAGTTGAGGTTGCTGGCATTCCTTCTTAAGTGTCCCCCTCAATCTTCAAAGCTAGCAATTATACATAGAGTCTCTTTTGTACCTCAGATTTTTCCGACTTCCCTCTCTTCTGCAACTCGAGAAAGCTTTCTGCTTTTCATTGCCCATGTCGTTAGGTCAGCCCCACCTGAATAATCTACCTATTTTGTGGTCAACTGAGCTGTATAACATAACATTACCACAGAAGTAATATTCTATCCACAGGTTCTGGAGACGAGAATAGCGCATGTGATGGGTCATTTTAGAATTTCTGCTACAAGAGTATTTATGGAGTTGGAGGGCAGGGACTTAGTATTTCGCTAGGAACACCAAGCTCCCAAGATCCACACCATATTCTTAGCCAAATCAGGGTCTAGGACCTTATACTGTGGATAGGGAGATACGTGTAGGGATAAGATGATGGGCATACTCTGATAATAGTAATTTCTTAATAATTTGTGGTCTAGGTGATATTGATGGGCCCCAGAAACCGAACTACAATGACCAGGGATGAGGACAGAAGGCCCCTAAGATTCTGGGACTTAAGATTCTCCCATCCCCAAGTCTCCTAAAAACAGAGTATGCAGAGCTGTCCTCCTCACCTGGCCACCTACACAGGAATATTACTTACCCCTCTGGAATTTCACGGTAAGATCTATATGGTAGGGACATCTCTGATGTTTCCCCATGCTCACTCATGTCTCAGTCACATTGAATGACCTAGCAACATGATGAATAACAACTGAGAGTTTACTCAGGGATGGTTCAGGACAGACCCAGAAGCAAGGCAGAGGCTAGCAGGAAAATGAGGTCTCTGATACCTAACTCTGGTTTTCTAGACGGAGGAGGGTTTCCTTGGAGAAGGGAAAGAAAGTGGCCAGGCCTCTGTCATCTGGTGGGAGGAAGGGACCCTGAATCTGGGGCTCCTTGTAGCAGTGGTCTTAACCCTGGTAGTCTGGAATGTGTTACTGTCAAAGTTTCTGCAGGATGTTCATGCTCAATGATAATTAACAACAGGAGGCGGTGGCCTGGCCTAGGTAGTTGTGCCCAGGTAAAACATACCCCCTTAGTTTTACTCTCTAGAGCTTTATCACTCAGTCTTCTGCCAGCATATGGAACTGATGTTGAGGTGTTATACCTGGGGTTCTAACTGCTTCTTTTCTTCTTCTTTTTTGAGACAGTTTTGCTTTGTTGTCCAGGCTGGAGTGCTTGATAATCTTAAGCATGTTGCATGATCTCGGCTCACTGCAACCTCCGCCTCCCAGGTTCATGCAATTCTCATGCCCCAGCCTCCCAAGTAGCTGGTATTACAGGCACCCACCATCATGCCCAGCTGATTTTTTTTGTATTTTAGTAGAGACGGGGCTTCACCATGTTGTCAAGGCTGATCTCGAACTACTGAGCTCTGGCAATCCACCTGTCTCAGCTTCCCAAAATGTTAGGATTACAGGCATGAGCCACCGTGCCCAGCCTCTTAACTGCTTCTTAAACAGATTTCCAACCAATCCTTTTTTAAAGTCTCAACTTTACCCTTCTACCACTTCTAGGGAGAATCACTGCCTCTAATTCTTTCCTATGAGGAGCTGACAAGTCTTCAAATCTCTAACCCATTAACAAATCTCCCTTGTTCCTTTTCTCAATTCCTCATTCACCCAGACATCATCATCATTCATCCTTTCATACCCCGCTCCCTGCTTCCCCAGGGATGAAGACTCACTCCATTCTTTCGGCAGTCTTCCAGGCCATATCAGTTGAGCTGGACCTTATCCAAGTATATATTGGACACATGCAGGCTAAAAGACTTACCCCACTGTTTGATATTGAATATTGGCTGCATAAACAGCCATAAACAACAGGCTGTTGACATGACAATTTTCCTTTGAGCAGGGAGGGCAATGAGGGTGGATGAAGATTGGGAGGATGGTACCACAGCTGGAGAGAAAAGGGCTGTTGTCATCTACTCTCTGAGTACAAAGAACAGTATCTTTACCCATTTTCCTTGTTCAATTTTGCTTACTCTTTTTTCTGGGCTACTAGGAAGCTAAGAGCCATATTGAATGATTAAAAAAATCTTTGAGGAACATTTATTGTGTACCAACCCTTTACCAGATGCTTTCGGCCTGAGCTATTTTATCTGAGCCTGCTGACAACATAAGGAGGGAGAAATTAATCCCCACCCTCACCCTGTACACCCTGGCTGAGTCCCGAACATCAGCATCTGCAACATCACCCATTGCTGGTGACTTTAACTGTTTTATACATCAGAAAGTGGGGAACTCTTATTCTTCACTGATATAACAATAAGATTGCTATAACTTGGATAAGATATTAGTTATGTGTGATAATTATTCCTATCAATACCCATGAAAGTAGTAGTGGTTAAGAGAAGGGAACCAAGACTCAAACTCGTTGTGGGACCTCAGGCAAGGCATTTAACCTCTGTCTCACTTTGATCAAATTAAATGGGGTATATTTATAACACCTATCTTATAAGGTTGTTGTGAGGACTAAATGACTCAATGAATGTAAAGCACTTAAAGAAGTGCTTAATACACAGTGAGGAGTTAAGAAACCCTCCTATTATTATCATCATTACTATCATTATTTATCAGCTTCTAAATCACTTAAACTTGACAAAAACCCTGTAAAATGTGAATTTCTCACCAATTTACAAGAAACTCTCATTCACACTAGAATTAATTACAATTATAGTACTAACAAATGCAAATAATAATGGAAGTATCAGTGATGCTTCATAATTATGTCCATTTTACAGATGTATGCCCAGATTCTCAGGAGTGGTATTAATTATGATTATGCTATCAACATAGTATGTTACTGATATTCCAAAATCATCTTAATTTAAAAGGTAAGAGCAGATAACACAATTGTTCTTATATTGTTATCAATTATTAGGATAGGTGCCAAAATAACATTAGCAATAATAATAATAGTGATAACATGAACCATGTGATATAATTTTGCTTTTTCCCGGAGTGGCAAACACGACACCAACAGTACCAGGAATGGAAGTTACTATAGTTTTTCATTTAAATACTATATTAAAATAATGCAAATAACTGCATTAACATTTTACCTCATTTATCCTGATTCTGATAGATGAAAGGGTAATACCAGGATTCCATTAACAGCATATAACTAATTTGTTATTAACTATATTTATTAGTAAATTATTAATTAAAACTGTGCTATGCTTATTGTAATACTTGAAATTATTATGATATAATAAATTATATATACTGATATTGATTATAATGATTAATAATATCATTTAATTATGACCTTAGTTATAATAATTGATGCTCTAAAGGTAAAATGATTAAATAACATAATAATAATGTAAACACAAATAATAATAGTTGCACGTAATTATATTCAGTTAACAAAATGTAAAGTATAACAAAGGCTTCCTGGTAGTCCTTTCTGGTTAACTAACATTATAACATTATGATATTAATGTGATCGCTAATAATAGTATTAAGGATATACTAGAATTAGGCCCCTTTCACTGCAGAGACATCAGTACATGGTCACAGTTAAATATATTTAATCCTCTAACATTAACCAAAACGCATATAGTAACATGGAATGTCCTGTAACTATACCCATTTCCCAGAGGGAAAAAGGTGAGGCCAGCATACTGTGTAGTGATTAGGACACTAACACTACACAGATTCAGGTTATGCCCAGGAAGTATGCTAAATGTGGCCATTTCCCAGCAGGGAAGTCTGGGACAGCTTGGCTATGGGTGATGCCCCTTGAGCAACCTCATAATGCCATGCCTCTCAGTCATCCCAGTGCACCCTTCAGTCCTGGCCCTGATAAGCTTTCTGCAACTACCAGCATCCTGAGAGCCCCAGCCTTCTCTTAGCCCTCATCCACAGAGCATGCTGCCTTCTGAAGGTTCCATCCATGTTGCTGCAAATGACAGGATATCTTTCTTTTTTGTGTCCACAGAATATTCCATTGTGTATATATACAAAATTTTCTTTATCCAGTCATTTGTTGATGAATACTTAGGTTGATTCCATTTATTTCTTTACTATTGTGAATAGTGCTGCAATTTACATAGCAGTGCAAGTATCCCTTTAATATACTGATTCCCTTTCCTTAGGATGAATTCCCAGTAGTGGGATTCTTAGATTGTATGGTAGTTCTGTTTTTAGTTCCTTCTAGTTTTTTTTTTTTTAAATAAATATCCATACAGTTTTCCATAATGGCTGTATTAACTTACATTACTACCAACAGTGTATAAGTTTCCTTTTCTCTTCATCCTTGCCAGCAGCAGTTATTTTTATCTTTTTGATAATAGCCACCCTAATTAGGGTAAGATAATATCTCATTGTGGCTTTGATTTGCGTTTCCCTGATGAGTAGTGATGTTGAGCATTTTTCATTTATCTGTTAGCCATTTATATGTCTTCTTTTGAGAAGTGTCTATTTGTGTCTTTTGCCCACTTTTAATGGAGTTATACGTTTTTTTCTTATTGACTTGTTTGAGTTCCTCGTGTATTCTGGGTAATTAGTCTCCCATCAGATTAATCATTTATAAATATTTTTTCCCATTCAACAGGTTGTCTCTTCACTCTATTAATTATTACTTTTACTGTGAATAAGTTTTTAAATTTAACTAAGTTCCATTTGTCTACTTTTGTTCTTATTGTCTATGTTTTAGAGGTCTTAGCCACAAATTATTTGCCTAGGCTAATATATTACACACATTATATAACAGCAAATATTTGAAGAGCACATAATATAAATATATACACATTTATAAACTATAAATATACAATTGAATACATTTAAATAATATAATTCATAAACTATGAATATTTTGTACAATTTGTAATAATATTGGAATATAAGTTATATAGTATATACAAAGTATATATATAATGGTATATAGCATTATTACTCTATATTATACATGTATTATTTTTTACTATTATATAAAATGAATATATTTGAAAATATATGTTAGAATATTTCATAATGCCCCTTTACTGCCGTGAAGTAAAATTTATAGGTAAAATGACTCGTCCTAAATTTGAAAAAAAAAATTTAATGAATTTAATATAAAGTTGAAATATAAGTAATTTAGTTTGAACTAATACATGTTATTATATGTAAAGGCTTGAGAGGTACAGTAGAAGAATTAATAAAATAAGTACATAATTAATATAAGTAGTAGTAGTGGTAGCAATAGTAATAGGAAACCCTTACTGAGCATTATCTGTGTGTCAGGCCCTGTTCTAAGTACTTTCAGGTGTGTGAACACCTTTAAATACATTCTATTAGACTTCAATTGACTGGAACACATCTCAGAAGAACCTTCAGTTAACTGACATTACCACCTACCCTCTCCCTAATAAGACAAGCTTTTAGTCACTAATATATTTTTTGCAGGATACATATCTATGTATACAAGAGCCTAAACTTGAAAGAAATAGTGGTTACCTCAAGGCAGGGTTTGATATGAGGAATGAGGATAGGACTGTGTATGCTGAATAAGGGAGACATTACCTATATCTGCAATGTTTTATTTCTTTAATAAAACAAAGCTATTGAAAGTGAATTGGAAAAAAGTTAACATTAATTTTAGATGATGAAATCATGGGAATTTTTAATATTATTCATTTTAGTTCCCTGTTAACATTGAAATTAAAATAATAATAATAATAAAGAAGATCGCCAGGAGATTTTCCAAGCGATCACATAGGCAGCTTATCTTCCCAGCCATGAACCTCAACTACTCAGATAATCCATTTTACTGGTACTGGGTTAGAACTTGTCTGGTTTAGTACTGTCATGTCTTTGAGGAGTAGAAACTGGCTTTTCCTAAAATTGGGTATTTCGTTAATGAGGCAGAAGTGGAATGATAACTCAGATTTTCTGATCTCCAGCAAGCTCTGTACTATTTTCAGTACCTTGGCATTGGGGTCCAGGATGATGACCTCAAAAGTCAAACATATGTTCAGTCAAGCCAGAAGGATTTCATTCTCTTCACAATTCTCTACTTACTGGGACAGAAAAGTGAATTCAGATGTTTTAGAAAAGATTTCTGAAAATCCAAAGGTTAATTTCCAGCTAAAGTGAAAATTAGTTAACCAAAACAGTTCACTAGCTCTTAATTGTGTGAGTTATCACAGGATGAGAATTTATGGAGACACTCTGTATCCACAGGTTCCACATCCACGGATTCAACTAAGCATGGATCAAAAATATTTTTTAAAAAATAAAAATAACAATATAGCAATAAATAAATAACACAAACTGCTGGGATCAGTGGCTCACGCCTGTAATCCCAGCACTTTGGGAGGCTGAGACAGGCCGATTGCCTAAGCTCAGGAGTTCGAGACCAGCCTGGGCAACACGGTGAAACCCTGTCTCTACTGAAATACAAAAAAATTAGCGGAGTGTGGCATTGTGTGCCTGTAGTCTCAGCTACTCTGGAGGCTGAGGCAGGAAAATTGCTTGAACCTGGGAGGTGGAGGTTGCAGTGAGCTGAGATCACGCCACTGCATTCCAGCCCAGGTGACAGAGCAAGACTCCATCTCCAAAAATAAAAAAAATAAAAACAAAAATAGAATATAACAACTATTTACATTGTATTAGGTATTATAAATACTCTAGAGATAATTTAGAGTATGTGGAAAGATGTGTGTAGGTCATATTTCAAATACTACACCATTATATATGAAGGTCTTGAGCATTCAAAGATATTATCCTAATGTAAATGAGAGGGTCCTGAAACCAATCTCCTGTGGATACTGAGGGCTGACTATAAACCTATATTCAGTAAGACCTCCTAAATTTCTGATCTGGGAGGTACTGAGGGGAGATAGAGAGTAAAAAGAAAGAAAGAAAAACATGAGTCTCTGACCTTGACTAAAGTGCAAATCAATAAGGTAGGAAAACCAAGATGTCATTTGTTATTTACTTAAGCTCAGAGCATGACTAGGAGTTGGTTGGGATATGCATGGAAGGTGGGAAAAATGGTATGAGGATGAAGACAGGAAAGAGCTGACTGAACAAAGGCCCACAGCATAACTGCTCTCTGACAAAGTTGGGTAAGGTGAGACAGGGAGGGAAGTCAGCCTGTCTAGAGCAGGAAGTTTCTCTTGGAGAGTGGTAGGCAGACACTTTGATAGGGTGGGGATAATTGGAAAGGGTGTGGGTGGTAGACTTGGTGATTTTGACTTATTCAGCATGGAATCATGAGTTCTGGAGTATAGCTGTAGCAGAGGGATTATTTTGTTATTCCTGTTTGTTAGATGCTAGCTAACCCAATTAAAAAATGAGCAATAACTGAACAGAAATTTCTGAAAAGACATACAAATGGGCAACAGATATATGAAATAATGTCACCATAACTAATTACCAGAGAAATACAAATTAAAACCATAATGAGACATCACCTTACACCTGTTAAAATGGCTATTATCAAAAAGATAAAAGATTGTGTTGGCCGTAGGACATAATTTTAATGTAGCAAACCCCCATGGTGTGACCATACCTCCCTATTCAGGTTTCTCTCTGATGACTCTCTGCCATCATGCTACACTTCACCAACCCTTAACTGCTTACAGTTTTGAGTACATACTGTATTCCTCACCTTTGTACCTCTGCGACCACCATCCTCTTCATCTAGTTGAACTCTATCTAGTTCTTTAGACTCAGCTTATTCAATATCTTTCCAGGAGCATATCCTTACCTTAAAATGACTTTTAAGAAATAAACATAGAAAACTTGTAAAATAGTGATACATAGAAAAAAAGAAAAATTAGCATAAACTCTTAACCATAATGTGAGCATTATAACTGTTTAATGATTTTCCTTGCAGCTTTTTAAGGTCTATTTTATTTAAACAATGGAGATTTTATTGTACAAAATTTTGCATTCTGTTTTTTATTTGATTTGATATTATCCTTTGAGCATTATCCCATCATTAAAAAAATGTTAATGGCTTCATAATATATCCCTCCATGTTGGCTTAAATCTAATCATTCATTTTATATATATATATATGTAAAGATTGTGTTGGCAAGGTTGTAGAGGAAAGGGAAGCCTTGTACACTATTGGTGGGAATCCGAATTAGCATGTACGCATGATGGAATACAATTCAGCCTTTGAAAAAGTAGAAAAGCTGGTCATTTGCTGCAACATGGATGAACCTGGAGGATATAATGTTAAGAGAAATAAGCCAAGCACGGAAAGAGAAATACCACATGATCTTACTTATATGTGGGATCTAAAAAAGTTGAACTTACAGAAGCACAGACTAGAATGGTGGTTACCAGGGGTGGAAAGTGAGGAATAGGAAAATATTAGCTAAAGGGTACAAAGTTTCAGTCAAACAGAAGGAATAATTGCAAGAGATCTATTGTACAGCATAGCAGCTATAGTTAATATATTGTATACCTGAAAATTGTGAAGAAAGTAGATTCTAAATGTTATCGCTATAAAAAAAATTCATGTGAGGTGAAGGATATGTTAATTAGCTTGATTTAATCATTTTACAGTGTATATACATGTAGAAACATTATGTCTTATATATCTACACAATTTTGTTAATTAAAACTTAATAAAGCCAAAAAAGAATATTGAAATAATCCAAGCAAGACATGAGAAGCACCTAGACATCAGTGTCTTTAAGGATAGAAAGAAAGGGGACAGATTTGAGTAACTTTTCAGAAATGGCAAGGCTTAATGTCTTATGGAAGTGGTAGGGGGTGGTTATTGGGAAGAAAAAGTCGAGATTCAGGGATGACTCCACACTTTTTGGCTTGGATGACTGTGAACATGAGAGGTGCAACAGATTTGGCAGGGGAGAGAGGCTTACTGCCAAGCATCCTGGATTTGAGGGGGCAGTAGAAACCCTATTACAGGGTTTGGTGGGCACTCCTACTACCCTGTCTCCCACAGACACATTAGCATTAACATCAGTGCATCTGAGGA
Organism: Aotus nancymaae; assembly: GCF_030222135.1. NCBI lineage: Eukaryota > Metazoa > Chordata > Mammalia > Primates > Aotidae > Aotus > Aotus nancymaae. The sequence goes on along the minus strand of NW_026988415.1, from coordinate 42,341,779 downwards.
ATTGTTTTGCCTAGTGTCTGATTCCCCAGGAGACTCATCAGGCCTCAGGTAATCAGAAGTTGAGGAGTTGGTTGTAATGCCTCACCATGGCTTCACCTTCAGAATGTATTTGAGACTCATTCATTGGATAAAGATCAAAAAAATGATCTTGACAAAGTATTGCACAGATCCTATAATGAGAGGGAAATGAAAATGGTTGTCAGCCCATTATTAAGCATAATAACTAGGTTGCAATGAGATGAAGGACTTCATTTAGGCAGAAATTTCCCATTGATGAATAGTAGGGGGTAAAAGTGTGAAAGGGAAGCATACAATCCAATTCATAAAATATGTAAAAACTAAACAGAAATTTCTGAAAAGGATTTTTTAAAAACCTGAAGCAATAATCATTCATTGTATATATAGAGCTGGAGTGGGAAATCTTTCTGTTGATGGACAGTGACGCACAGATGAAATGTAAAAAATCAATGTTTTTTCCACTGACAGAACTTTATTTTACAAAAATGACAAAAGCTCTGTATTTCTAGGCTAGGAGAAAAGAGGCACTGGTGTGGCAACAGGGGCACAGGTCACTCACATTTTAGAGAGTTTGACTTGCTTGTGCCTGTGGAGTGCCCACTTGAGGTAGATGGAGTCCACTGTGCTAGGTATAAACAGAAAGAAACTTTTCTTAGATGTGGGCATATCTGAGACAGAAATAGAAGACATTCAACTCCCACATTAAAATATTAGGAAAAAATAGCATAACATTGTATTCAATAAGTAAAATATATATAAATGTTAAACACACAACTCTATTTTTTTTTTAAAAAGAGGGATTGACTGAATTTTACTTTTATTTTTATTTTTTTGACACAGAGTCTCTGTCGTCCAGGCTGGAGTGCAGTGGCACAATCTCTGCTGGTGTGCAGTGGTGCCATCTCTACTCATTGCAACCTCTGCCTCCTGGTCCCAAGCAACTCTCATGCCTCAGCCTCCAGAGTAGCTAGGATTACAAGGATGTCCGGCTAAATTTTGTATTCTTAGTAGAGATGGAGTTTCACCATGTTGGCCAGACTGGTCTTGAACTCCTTGTCTCAAGTGATCCACCTGCTTCGGCCTCCCAAAGTACTGAGATCACAGGCCTGAGTCACTATGCAGGCCTGCACACCACTATATGTCTTAAATATAATGGTAGGAGTGGGATAATCGTTCCTAGATACTTAATTTTAAATAAATTGATATGGGTCAATTAAAGTTTTCCAAGATTTAGATCTGACCTTTGGAGGTTACATCAAGTTACATGATTTATTAATAATCACTCTGTAAACACGGCATATAATTCACAGATAAATAATTGGCATACATTATCTTATGGCTATTCTTCCCACAATGATTATTATTTGGGAGTATGATGTCCCTCAGCTGAAAATGTCTACTCCTGGACAGGCAGAACTCTGTGGAATACATATGACAATTTGGATATAACCAAGGAAATTTTAATCTTTCACTAGCTCATGGGCTGGGATGAAAAGTATAGGAGGCAGGATATAGAACACATAATAATTAAGATTATAAGTTCTGTGTCCAACTTATTTGAGTTGGAGTCTGAACTCTGCCACTGCAACTTGAGTGACCTTGAGCAAGTCACTTAAACTCTCTGAGCTTTCTTTTTTTCTCATCAGTAAAGTGGAAATAACAAGAGTCCCTCCATCCCAAAGTTGACATTGAAAGGATAAAAATTAGTTCAAAACACCTAGCACAGTTCCTGGATGTTCTATTCTAAGGGCTTAATAAAACTCAGCTGCTGTTGCTGTTACACCTTTTTGTGCTGGGTCATTCACTTGGGGGGCGGAGCGGTGGGGTGCGGGGGGGCCGGGTCGGGGCGGGGGTGTTGTCCGGTTCCCCAGTTTGAGCAAGATCTGAGCTGTATTCTCAACTTTTGGCTTCTGTCACCTACAATGGTGCATCCCCATAGGTGTGCTGTGATTTCCTCTTCAGCAACAAGCAGTTGGTCAGTAATAAATCTGTAGTTTTCAAGCTTCTGTGGGGAAAACAAGTAAAACAAAAACTTGGACAGCTCGCCCTCTAGTGTTAATTCTATGAATTGCCCCCAACAATTGCCCTGTTAGCTCACAGAAAAGCTGATAGTAAAAATCAATGGGATTAAGTTTACATAGTTAGAACACCTGGTTTAATAAATGAATTTGTTAATCAAAAACACATAATAACCTAGTATAGGTTACATGCTTGCAAATTTTCTCACGTGCTGATTAGCCATGTTACCTAACAAGGATTTCCAATTTGGGGAAAAAAAAATCCAGAATCAACAATTCAATATATAGTTATATATCCTGTCTCCAAATAAAAAATTTTATATCGTCATTAGAGTCTAATTTTATTGCATTTAATATTTTTCTTTTCTAAAATAATGTTATACTTGTTGATAATGACATCTTATCCTCGTATGGGGATTCATAAACTTTTCACAGGGTTTTGTTTTTACAACAGATAAATGTGGCAAGATTTGCTTTCCTGGTTGTACTGAGGAGGAAGTAGGAGGCTTATCTGTAAAGAGACTAAATGAGTTTGCTTGGGATACCCAGGACACTTTGCAGGGCACTGCACTAATTTTTACTCCTACGAATCTCCTCCTAGCAAAATAAATTGCATAGATGCTGGCATGTTTCTTTATAGTCTTTATATACTCCTTCTTTGGAATCTTTATGCCAAACTCCCTAAACATACACTGGTTGTGTAGCTTGGAATGAAAATAATTAAGATAGAGATATGAGCTTTATAGAAGTGGCTTACATCACTCCATTATAATTGTTTTGGAGAACTCAGATACTAAACCAGTTTGTTTCTTTGTTTTGAGATGGAGTGTCTCTGTGATGCCCGGACTGGAGTGCAGTGGTACAATCTCTGCTCGCTGCAACCTTCACCTCCTGGGTTCAAGTGATTCTCCTGCCTTGGCCTCCCAATTAGCTGAGACTACAGGTGTACGCTACCATGACTGGCTAATTTTTGTAATTTTAGTAGAGACAGGGTTTTGCCATATTGGTCAGGATGGTTTCGAACTCCTGAACTCAGCTGATCTACCCACCTTGGCCTCCTATAGTGCTGGGATTATAGGCGTGAACCACTGCAACCGGCCAATATTAAAGCATTTCTACTAACAAGAATAAATCAAGAGTAATAATTTTTGAGCCTTATGGAAATCTAAATCAAGGGAGTAGTGATGAGAATCTTAAAAAGCCACAATTGTTCTTTTAAATACTGAAATTGTTATCATAAAGCTTGAATGAACAGAGAAAAGGATAATATAGAAATAGGAAGTGTTTTCAAATGCAGGGATAAGAATATTTATAATCATACTCACTGATTGTGAAGCAGGGGGCAGACACACATTCACTTATGCTTGGGTTTGTTCCATAGCAAGTTCAGTTCAGTTGAAATTCAGTTCAACTGCTGAATTTCACTATTCAGGGGAAAAAGTGTCTCCCTTCCTTCAATGACTCCATTCACATTTGTGGATGGGCAGTGAGACCCACTTATCAAACCACCTGTGGGAGAAGCCAAAATATGCAGTCAATACTCTTCTCAGGAACCATGCAAAAAGCGTGCTTAAATAGGTGCCACTGGAGTTGTGAACAAAACAGGACTGGATAGCTCTGTGGATTGAAGGCTTGTGCTGATAAGATCAAGGGCTTCGGCTCCCTCTATTGGCTACTCAGTTCCACTGTGGCCCCAATTGAGCCATAGCCTGCACCTTTGTCAGCTGCATCACAGATGTATTCAGTATTTGCCTATGTGTATGGAGAGTCTACATACAAGGGGCTCTGGAACTATGGCATGTGATTGCAGACTCCTCATGACAGAAATCTGACTTGTGTTTATTACTTTTAATGGCACTTGGCAAATTCAGTTTTATGTGACATTTCATCTCTTCTTGCCCTTTTGTGACTTTGTGACACCTCTCAGTTCTTCCCTGTTAACCTCAGTGTTCAATCCCTCCATGTCGACTTGTCACCTGACATTTCAGGCCTTTTACCTCAGTCTGTACTTCTTAGTTGCTTCCCTAGTCCCAAATGTAAAAATAAACGTACTATATTGTTTTCTAGCTCCTTTATTCCCACTCTTGGATTGTTAAGAAGAGCAATCCATTAAAAATAAATCATGCCGCCTTGTTGGAATCTAGTAGGGGTCTAATACTCTAATTTAAGTATAAGACTACAATGTCTTATCTCATGGAAACGGATTTCTACTGATGAAAGTGTAGTGTGGGAAAATATTTGCTGGCACGTAGGCTTTCATAGATCCATGTTATCATACCTCTGGTCTATTTTATGGGGAAATTCCCTGAGATTTCTTGAAATATCTTATGTTGTACTCTTACACTGCAAATACTAAGGGAAGAGAATAAAGGGGATAACATTTAGAAATTATTTTCCCCATTATTGTATTTCTGTTCTGTGGATATTGATTACCTTATAACTAAATACTCCCTCTCTGATATCTAAGGCAGGGGAATAGAAGAAAAGAAACCATAAATCTATTAACTCAAATACATATTGCTCAAAAAAACCCTTAAAGGGAAATGAATTATCAGTGTACTCTCAAGGTCTGCATGATAAAACTAATTGTAATGGCAATTAAGTGTCTTAAACGGTCATCGAGCATGCTTGCTGTGACTCTGTAGCAGATACATTGATTACCTTCAGTGCTTACCATGTCCCATCATTAACGGGCCAAACCAGACTGTTAACATTGTAAAGGTGTAGGTTTATGCAACAGATCACTTAGAAGAGGTAACTAAAGAGATCTGGGGGCCGGGCGCGGTGGCTCACTCCCGTAATCCCAGTACTTTGGGAGGCTGAGGTGGGCGGGTCACCTGAGGTCGGGAGTTGGAGATCAGCCTGACCAACATGGAGAAACCCCATCTCTACTAAAAATACAAAATTAGCTGGGTGTGGTGGCGCATGTCTGTAATCCCAGCTACTGGGGAGGCTGAGGCAGGAGAATCGCTTAAACCCAGGAGGCGGAGGTTGCGATGAGCCAAGATAGCGCCATTGCACTCCAGCCGGGGCAACAAGAGCAAAATTCTGTCCCAAAATAAATAAATAAATAAATAAATAAATAAATAAATAAAATAAAAGAGATTTGGGAAGCAAATTGAAATAGCATTTCAAATTTTTCTATCAAGTAGGTGATGATAGAGCTTGATGCTATTTTGCCAAGCTAAATTTGTTAATTCAAAAGTATTTGCTGTGCATCTTAGGATTAGGGAAACAAAAAACCTGAAATATTAAACAAATTTAAGAAATTATTCTCATGGGGTGTATTTTGTTTCTATTAACCCACTTTTGAAAAACAAGCTATGAGACAATATATATTTTCTAACAAATATTTTTATCATTACATCTCAGTTGTATTAATGCATGTGAACAGTATCACAGATAATTTATAACAAGAGTAATATAAAATGCATTTTAAAATGATAAAACAATATTCAAGTTGTATTTGATCCAGAGGTGTATCACTAGTAATTTATCATGATCCAGAAAGTTCAACTAATTCAAGTGTCCTTTTTCCCTTTTTGAAAGCTTTGTAATGACAAATGACAGCTAAACAACCCAATAGCAAGGAGTGAATAAAAAAGACCCCCAAGAGACAGCCACTGATCAGTACATAATTTAGCCCAAACCACTGTACATCCTTGGCTTTAACGGTGTGCAATGATCATCAGAATCCATAGTCATGAATCTGATACCTCTGAATCCTCAAAAGAGAGTTTAGATGCCCCTCAGTATCAGTTTAAAGGGAGGTATTCATTTGTTTGTTTGTTTATTTGTAATGAATGCCTCACATGCTATAAGAAGAGTTGAGGCAGTGTGTAGTAACAGCCCATGTGCAGCAGGGCTGTGAAAACCAAAGTCAGAAAGAGAGATCAGAAACCATAGTTCAAAATATTTCCTTGAGTCACAGACCCCTTTGAAAATCTGAAAAAAAGAGCTGTGGAAAATTTCCCCAGGGAAGTATACCTATGTAAATAGGCACATTGCTTTGCCAACAACCTTGAAGCCTATACAAGAACCCTCCCCCTGGGTGTCCTTGAACCCTAGTTCAAGAACCCCTCATAAAGAGAAAGTGAAATCCTGAGGTAAGATAGTTATTACACTTGAATATCGCATTTAGCTCTGAGCTTTCTGTCAACTGAGGTTAAAAGATTAAACATGCTGGGTTAGAGTTCTCAACGTCTAGAAAAGGAAGCAGATTAGTTCACAAAATCATAAGTGAAACATATAATTTTAAAATGGCAATGCTTATACATTTTCTGAGATGATTGTTTTTTAAAGGGTAATCAAGAAATATGAAGGGACATAGCAAACATAATTTGATGAAATTATTTGAAAATAAGTGATTGGAAATAAAATAGCTATGCTAATTATATTGACCAGCATATGAGATTGACCACAGCATTTTATTTTTAACTCTTCTGGAAAAGAAGGAATGTACTGTAGATGTCTTTCTTTAATGGTAGCTTTACCTACTTAATATTATTTGATTAAAGCTGGCAGTAATATAATATATTCCCATGAGCACTCAGCAGCTAAGCAGCAAGGGAGGCCTAAGGGTATAAAGAGAAATCGACCTATGATTAAATATCTGCTATTAATAGGTCATACCATGGAAAACTGGCATGTATGTAACAGTGAATAATCACTTTAGATGCCGACTGCTTCCAACCAGAGCACTTATTTTCTCAAAGGCAAATAATAGCACAATTGCTATTGTCACAATTATAGGCATAAGCAGTATAGGGTACGGGTTAAGAACACAATCTGTGGAATCAAGAGACTGGTTTTTCCATCACTTATTAGCTGTGAGACCTTGGGCAAAATCATTTCACTTCTTTTGTCTCAGTGTCTTCATTTGTAAAATAAGAAGAAAAGCATTAATCTCAGGACCTCTTCTAGGCTGTGTAGAGATCTCTTGGAAATATTTGATTTGTGGGGCTCCATCTATATAAACAATTTGAGTCACCTAAAAGCAATATGTCAGTGTCATTCTAGTAGTCCAATTTCATAGGCTCATGTGATGAAAATACTGCAAGGCAAGCAGAAGCGAACAACTTACCTGACCACTCTGCTGGAATTAGGACTTGGCCATGGTGCTGAGGGCAACCCAATAGGCATGAGTTTGGAGCTTCTTGAAGAATCTGGTTTACCCCAAGCAGAAAGTGGCTGCAGAAGATTGGAAGACACACCAAAGGCACAAGGCTGGAGCAGGGGCTGTGATTACTAAAGTCTAAGCAAGATACAAGTCTAACTCATAGGGTCACTGGGAAGGCTGAATGAAGTAATCTATGTAGAGCACTTGACTCACAACATGTTGGTGATGATTACTGCTCATACTTTTATTGTCAATAATGCCCACTGTATCTTATGCCTCTTCTGATTTTCTTTCAGTGGATGGCTGCATTGATTGGTCAGTGGATCTCAAGACATACATGGCTTTGGCAGGTGAACCAGTCCGAGTGAAATGTGCCCTTTTCTACAGTTATATTCGTACCAACTATAGCATGGCCCAGAGCACTGGGCTCAGGCTTATGTGGTACAAAAACAAAGGTGATTTGGAAGAGCCCATCATCTTTTCAGAGGTCAGGATGAGCAAAGAGGAAGATTCAATATGGTTTCACTCAGCTGAGGCACAAGACAGTGGATTCTACACTTGTGTTTTAAGGTAAGTGTTGTGTGAAAACATTGACCAATCACATGGCTGATAGTCTTTTGAGTGGGGCTGGAATACATGTAGGTGTGCCTCATGTTGTATAATGGATATGTTATTGAAAGGTTGCAGTACACGTGGAGCTTCAGTAAATTCCAGTTCTAATTATCTATTGGAACTACATAGCAATTCTTATTAGATTTTCACAAAATAGGATTCCCATTTGCTATCTGCACTTATTTAATTTAAAATATTTGGTGACTCATTTCTTCCCTAACCCCACCCCTGCCCCAGGGTCTTCTATTAACAATTATTTTTGCATACAGCTAGTTGACTCAATTATCTTGATATCTGGCCATGAAAATGATCTAAAGCACCATTTTGGCCATGTTCTTGCCTTTCTTTTTGATGAAAAATAGTTTCAAATGCTTCTGGGATATTTCTTAGCAAATGTACTCCAGGAGAAATCCTTTGTAGAATTTGCAATGTGAGTTTGGGTCCACTGTGTCTAAATATTCAGCATGGAGCTCTGTAAATACACAGTCATCCTGAGTTTCTGGGGTACTATAATGGGAAGATATCACAGACACAATTCTTGCTTGCAAGAAGTTTACAGTAAAAAGCAATATGGTTTTTTTTCCTTAGGGATCCTACAATGTGTTCTCCCTTCCCCTTCCACCCCAGTGATAGAATCTAGGATCTAGTGTCTAGCATCTCAAATAGAGACTGGATTAGGTATTGAAGTAGGTAGCTGTGATGACCTTTAAGTCACCTTTCAATTCTGCCATTTTGGGAGTCTCAGATCTTGCTCACCAGGGACCTGCACTCTACTATTTGATTTTAACTCCTTGGAAATTCAGACCTTTCCTATTTTTGTATCTTGTGAACTTTGATGCCAAAGCTATTTCACTTCCTCATCAAAAGCACTTGGAAGCCCCTGGCGAGGCCTCATTGTTCAAAAGGCTGGGAGAACAAGGTAGTATATAAATAGAGACCCTTCTGGATGCTCTAAGAACCACTTTTGTGTGTAGAGGTAGAAACAGAGTGCCAGGGGAGCAAATGGTGAGTTTAGTCTCTGTTTGTGGTAGGCAAAATCTCCAGGATCTTGGCAGAACAACAATCATTCTGATCATACCCTTAGTGATAAGCGATATTTTCTACTTGGACAGCTCTTGGCAAAATTGAAAAGTAGATGTAATTCAGCTTTAGTGACTGACACTATATTCCCCAGGGTGCCGCTGCTCTTTCCTTCCTTGTCTCCTCTCTGCTTGTCTCCTCTCCATCCCCCACCCTTATTAAAAACCCACCAACCAAAAATATCTATCTTCTCCTCCCTCTACACCTATTGCTTTTTGTTTGTTGTTTTTACAAATTTAAAGTTTTATTTAAAGCATCAGTCCACTATGTACAGGTACTAAGCTTACAATGAATTATTAAACAAATTATTGCTACTTCCCCAGGCCTGCTAATGTTCTCAGTCTTGTTACCTCCCCTCTTTTCCCCTCTCTGCTCTAACCCCATTCCCTTACTCCTAGTGATGTTAACAACTTAGTGTGTATCCCTACATGCATTTCCCCTACTGTTTTAATTGTACAAATATATTGACATTAGTATTTTCTCCTTATTGTTTTGCAAAATGAAAGGAGAGTTATAGATTTCTCTGCATTTTCTTTGCTTAGTAAAAATACATAATATAAATCTCTCCAAGTCAATTGGTTGCGAGCTTTTTTTTTTTAACTTTTATTTTAGGTTCAAGGGTATATGTGCAGGTTTGTTATATAGGTAAACGGCATGTCATGGGGGTTTGGTGTACAGATTATTTTGTCACCCAGGTAATAAGCATAGTACTGGATGGGTAGTTTTTTGATTCTCTCCCTCCTCCCACTCCCACCATCAAGAAGGCCACAGTGTCTGTTTTTTCCTTCTTTGTACCTATGTGTTCTCATTATTTAGCTCCCATTTATAAGTGAGAACATGCAATATTTGGTTTTCTGTTCCTGCATTAGTTTGGTAAGGATAATGGCCATCCACGTTACTACAAAGGACATTCTTATTTACAGCTGCATAGTATTCCATGGGGTATGTATAAGTACTGCATTTTCTTTATCCAGCCTACTCTTGATGGGCATTTAGGTTGATTCCATGTTTTTGCTATTGTGAATAGTGCTGCAATAAATATATATGTGCATGTGTCTTTATGGTAGAATGATTTATATTCCTTTGGGTATACACCAAATAATGGGATTCCTCGGTCAAATGGTTAAGTATATAATATTGTATGTTGCTTAATATTCTATGACACAATAATTCAGTCAATCATTTTCCTATTGATGAATATATACTTTGTTTTCAGTATTTTGTCCCTACAAAAGGTACTGTAATAAAAATCCACTATTGGGTTTTAAATAAACTTTAAGAAGTCTTCGATTTACATAATTATTGCAAACATAATACAGAGTTCCTTTGCACTTTATATCCAAGTTTCCCATTTTATTAACATCTCACATGACTATAGTACATTTTTTTAACAATTACTGAACCAATAGTAGTACATTATTATTAGCTAAAGTCCATGCATTCTTCACATTTCTTCAGTTTTTCCTTAATGCCCCTTTCTCTGTTTTAGTATCCCATCTCTGGTACCACATTGTATTTGGTTGTCATGTCTCCTTAAGCTCTTCTTGGCTGTGTCAGTTCCTCAGACTTTCTTCATTTTCGATGACCTTGACAGTGTGAGGTGTACTGGTTAGATAATTTGTAGAATGGCCCTCAACTGGGATTTACCTGATATTTTTCTCATGGTTAGACAGGGATAATATGTTTTGGGGAGGAAGATTACAAAGGTAAAATACTATCCTCATCACATTCTATTAAGGGTATAAAGTATCAATATGACTCATAACAGTTGATGTTGACTTTGATCACTTGGCTTGAGGTGGTGTTTCTAACTTTTCACTGTAAAGTTATTCGTTATTCTTTTTTTCTTCCTTTCCATACTGTAGTTTTTGGAAGAAAGTTGTTATCCACAGTGTACACGAAAGAAGGAATATCTACATAAATTATTTCAAATTCTTCTGCATGGAAATTTATCTCTCCCCTTCCCCACTTATTTATATGTTGCATCATTTATTTATATCAGTATGGATTCATGAATATTTATTTTATACACTGGGTTCTAATGCAATTTTACTTAATTTTCTTGCTCAAATTCTTCTACCTTTACCCACCCCACGGGAAGCTCTTTCAGTTGGCTCATTTGTCCCTTCGACATAACCCTATCATCATGGAGTGGTGGTTGTATTTTTTTTTTTTTTTTTTTTTTGGCATTTACTTACATTGTAGAAGGATGCTCCAGGTTTATCTTATATATTTTGTGCCCCAGTTCTAGAATTAGCCATTTTTCCAAGAAGTCCTATTTTTTAATGGGTAATTACATTAGAAATCTAGGTTTGATTGCTGGGTATGCTCATTGCTACTGGGGTGTTGTTGCTTCTAAGTCCTCTCAGCTGACAGTCTATTTGCTTTTAAACAAAGCCACAGATTGTGAAGGAGCACTTTAGGGATAGTGGAACTTCCCAAGGTCCCTGAAGTCCTTTCCTGTAGGTGGCCCTCTCTTTCAAGTACATTTCGGATTGGCCTTGTTTATGTCTATTGTGGATACCATCTGAGTCAGAGGTTCTCAACTCACATCTAGACCAATAGAAGAGAAAGGGATGGAATTCCACTAAGATTCAAACATAACTAGTGACTTTTAAATTTTTATGCAGCAGGCCTTAGGGAGCTATTGGGACTGATAGAGGTAGGTGGAACTGTTGGATATTATCTCTCATGTGTGCCTTAGTAAGGAAAAAAATGTTTGGAAACCACTATTCTAACAGAATCAACCAGTTTTTTTTTTTAATCAACTCAGAGATATATAAATCTATTCCAGATATATAAGTGAAATAGCTAGCATTTGTCTGTGAATAATAAACCTGTTTTTCATATCTAGTAGTGGCCACTGACTTCTAATATGTGCCAAGTGAAAAATTCACTCCATATAGGTGATTTTATACAATTGCCAAGAGTGACATTTATAGTGAAAAAGGCTCTTAATTTGACCATGTCAGTATTCATCTGAAATCTCCAGTTTGATACCACTTTAAGGTAATTATGAATGATTTTTCTATGTTTAAAGTTTTTCTTTGGCCAGTCTCAAGAATAAGTTGAATTTCCCAGCATAATAATGGGCTGGCAATATGGGAATGGTAGAGGACTAAATTATATTTTCAGAGACAATGCCAATCCAAGAATCATGCCAGTATTTTCAATGGAGGCATGAGTTAATAGGATAAAAATGATAAGAGTGATCTTATTTGGCAAAATCTCACATATCATTTTGTCAACAACTTGGAACAAGGGGTGACTTAGGCTGTGAATGAGGATAGATATAGTCGTATAATGCCGCATTGAATTCAGAGATATGGAAAAGAATGATTCGCTGGGTGCGGTGGCTCACACCTGTAATCCCAGCACTTTGGGAGACTGAGGCACGTAGATCACATGAGGCCAGGAGTTCAAACCCAGCCTATCCAACGTGGCAAAACCCTGTCTCTACTAAAATTACAAAATTTTTCCGGGGTGGTGGTGCACATCTGTAATCCCAGCTACTCGAGAGGCAGAGACGTGAGAATTGCTTGAACCATGAGTTGGAGGTTGCAGTGAGCTGAGATTACACTACTGTACTCCAGCCTGGGTGACAGAGTGAGACTCCATCTCACACACAAAAAAATTTAAATATAATTGAACATCTGTAGAAACCTAATATTTGGGGATAATCATGGCTGAGTGCAGAAAATCAGTTATAGGTTCAAAATTATTATGACCATTTACCTCTGCAATGAGGTAAACAGAACAAGGAGCTCCCTTACTAAATTGGAGCATAATCCAAATATTTTTGGTCTTTAATAGTCACTGAAAGAAGAAGTGAGGTTCTCAAAATCCGAATGCCTCACCACATCTTTCTGAACAGTTCCTTAGTATATATCTAACCAGGAGGCACAATTGCTTCGATTTCAAATGTGAATAATCAGTTCACATTTGAATGATTAATACTCCAGCAAAACACCATCAGAAGAAAAGTTGAGGGGGTCGATACATTTGAAATGAGAAGTGTAGCCTGTTGCTAATTTTTGAATCTGTATGGTGGGTACATGAAGATTCATCATATTGCCCTTTGTATTTTTGACTATGATTGAAATAGTCCATAGCAAAAAAAATTAAAAAGAAATAAATGTAAGTATACAGTAATTTTACCTGATTTTATTGTCACTTAAATAATTCTGGCCTATTCAAACCTAGGTGTCATATATAAGCAAGTATTTTTATTTCAGTCAACAAACATTCATTGAATATATATTATGGGATTCACTTCATGGCATATTGCAAGGAGACCTGTGTCTTTAGAAAGGAAAGTGGTGCTCTAGTCTACATTAGCCACTAAGAAATGGTTCTTAGCATCTTCCACTGTCCTACACTACTCCCCACCATGGCTACCAAGAGGTTTTCAAGGACAGTGACCGTATCTCATAACTCAATTCCAACTTAACTATTGATCCTTGAAAAGTTTAGTGTCAACAAGTCGGTTACCTAGGTAGAAATTTCCAGGAGAACAGATAGTTTCTTGTCAGAAAAATGAAAGCCTGGATCTTATAGAATTAACTGACCCCAGAAAAGATCAAGATAGTACAGCAGAGTCTTGGGAGAGCAGGAATTTCATTCTCAAAATGAAATGTAATTAGTTATTTTTCTACCTGTGTTTGGTTATAAGCAGGGATCTCTGGTTCCATTATTTTTCATGGCAATTTGGTAATCTACTTGTTAATTAAATTATATAGGTAACCTTTAAAATAGCAAATAAGTAACCATTTTACTTTATTTTCATTTCATTGGCATTAAATTAGATGTGTTGTAATGTTTAGAAATATGTCCATACTGTTGTGCATTAGCTATGTAATTTCAACTTCATTCAGTTTGTTTACTGGAAGAAAGTTGTTTACAGTTTAGTCAGCAGGATTACCTGCTTTGTAAGAATTAATAGATTATATTTGATATTGATAAAACAAGAATTGATCTCAAATAGTTACTGATGAGTTGGCTAATACTGGTGTTTATAGCTAGTTTCATCCCTTGTATCATTAAACAAATTTCAGTGACTTTGTTTTATGGCTATTTTGCTCAGAATCAAGGTTTTAACCTAACACAGGGTTGCAAACTCAAAATCTTCAGAGGTCAAGAAGGTAATATAATGAGTGTGGCAGACCACCTGAAACATTTTGGAGTGTTGGAAGTTGTAGTAATCCCCTCCATAATCTCATTTCACGCACTCTACTCTGTTGTCACTACCTCCTATTTTTCTAGCTCATTCTTTCTATGCCTTACCTCTAATAATCTTCTCAGACCTCCTTCTCATTGATCTCACATTTTTTCACTGTACCTTGTTCTCTTCCCATCTAGCATAGTTTCAATTCAGTGGATCAGTCATTATAATCACTCCCATATATACCCTCTTGATTCTCTTGACCCTTTCTACCTTCATCGTACTCACTTGTGAAAACCACAACACTGTTTAAACCTAACTGTCCATCTATACTGTGCCTGCATCCTTGCAGCTAAACTTGGCTGAAGGAAAACATATAATAATGTTGACTCATTTCACTTTAAATTCATTGTCATGGACCTCAGTTAATGCTACCAGGTAGTTTTATTGTTTATTCTTAGACCATTCAGTCTCCCATCTGCCTAAATGACTATTTTACATCATCTCCACTCCTCAGATTTCCAATATTTCCCCCTCCCTTGATTCCTGTTTTGCAGAAAAAAAAATGATTCAGTCAGGAGAGAACTGCCACTACATCTGCCCACCTACTGGCATCTGTACCTACATATCCTGCCTTCCAGCCTATTACCACAGATGAACTGGCCTTGTTTCTATGTAAGGCCAATCACTATCCCTATAGTGATTTTTTTTGGGCAGGAGGGTCCCATAAATTTAAAAATTGAGGGTCCCATAAATTTAAAAATTGAGAAATTTCACACAATTATTCAGATTTCAAAACATCAGAAAATCTAGCAATGTCGGGCCTATATCCCTAGGGCCCTCTAACATTAAGAAGTCAGAAAGAATATGAGGAGCCAGGAAGATAACTTGAGAAAGAATAACTGATAGAGTATGAGGAAAGCCAAGAAAGTACTATTCTCTGGAAGTAAGGTAAATAATGTATTATCAAAGAGAAGGGAGTGATCAACTGTGCCACGTGACATTATAGGTCAGGTAATAGGAGAACTGAAAATTGGCCTGCCCATTGGATTTAGCATTGTTGTTGCCATTGGAGACTTTGATAAGAGCAGGTTTGGAAGTGTGGTGAAGGTACAATTTTGATTGGAATGGGTTTATTAGAGAATGAGTAGAGAGGAACTCAAAATTGAATATAGACAACTCCATTTTATAAATGGTTTTATTGAGATATAATTGATACACAAAGAACTGCACATATTTAATGGGTACCATTTGAAGGGCTTGGACATACGTAAACAGCCATGATACCATCACCAGATAGTTCTTTCTTTAAAGTAGTTTTTTTTTTCCAAATGGGAGCAAGAAATGGGATAGTGGCTGTCAGGGAAGTGGAGTTGAGAGGACTTTTTTAGACGGCATAAATATTGATCTGTGTGTATGCTGATGGAAATGATCCAGTAGAAATAGAAAATTCCATGATCTGGGAGAGAGAGAGGAGAATTGCTCAGGTGATGTTATTAGGTAAGCAAATAGGGATAGCAAATCTAGCAAAGCCCGACATTGCTAGATTTTCTGATGTTTTGAAATCTGAATAATTGTGTGAAATTTCTCAATTTTTAAATTTATGGGACCCTCCTGCCCAAAAAAGCCCATGGTCAGATTCAACCACTGAAATCAGTTCTCATACTCTAAGCTAATAGGTTCTGATTCTAACATTAACCATCTTAAAGTAGAGCTGTGCCAGGTTTTATCTGTATCAAAGTGAAGCAGGAAAATCAACACTCCAATGGCAAGACAGATTAAAGGAAACCCACTACTCTCCCTAGAGTACATTTGAACCTTCAGTAGTAGGGTCATATGGTGCCCCTTTATGTGACAACTGGCTCAATTCCAGCTTAATCTCTATGTGGCTATTGGAGTATCCAAAAAATGCATTGATCAGTATAGGGGTCCTTATTGCTAGCTACAGTGTACTGAAATGTGTATTGTATCAAGAGGATTCTATTGTTATAAAGTGGTGCTTCTCCTCCACCTTCCTTCCTGTCAATGATCAAACAACGACTCTGTAAAAGGGCAGAGGACTGAAGATGTGCAATAACTCTAGTCCCAGATATGAAAAGTAACTTCAGTGAAAATATCCATTCAATACTTATTAGGACTAATATTGTGCCTATCCCTATAGTGAACCCAAGAGAAAATTAAGACACATCATCTGCCTTTAAGACGTTACTAAAGGAGGAATTACTAAGAGTTACTGAACTAGCTAAGACTCTTCTACACCTAACACTGTGGTGCAATCTTCTACATTACTATTAATACTACTACTGTGTCCTATTAAGAGTATGGTCTCTGGAGCTGGACTGCTTGGAGTCAAATCCCGTTTTATTACTTACTAATTGTGTGACCTTGAGCAATTTATATGACTACTCAGGCTCAACTTGAGGACTCACAGTTTGCAAACTCTGAACTATTGGTTCTGACTCCAGCATTAGCCTAGAGAGTGATGGTATATTATGGCTGTGTGAGCTGGGCCTCGCTTTTCCTCATATGGAAAATAAAGACTCATTTGTTTATTCTGTGTAAAATATTTTGAACACTTGCTTTAGGTGTTGAATAAATGCATTGAATGAGAGATTAAAGTCATGGAGCTTCTATTCTAGAGTTGGAAAAACACAAATAACAAATGCAATCACAAGACTACACTGCGTAATCATAATTCTGCACTGGTGAGAATGATGAAGGGTCATGTTAGAGGAGTGACTGAGAGGCCACTTTCAGTTAGGTGATCAACAAGGGCTCCACAGAGAAAGTGACATATAAACTGAGACCTGAATGACAAGAAGGAGCCAGCCTTGTGAAAATCTTGGGGCAGAGTATGCCAGTCAAAGTGAATAGCAAGTGCAAAGGTCGTGAAATGGGGACAGGCTTGTTATATTCAAGAAAGCTAAAGAAAGGGCCGGGTGTGGTGGATTATGCCTGTAATTCCAGCACTTTGGGAGGCTGAGATGGGCAGATCACCTGAGGTCAGAAGTTCAAGATCAACCTGGCCAACGTGGTGAAACCCCCTTCTCTACTGAAACTACAAAAATTAGCCAGGTGTAGTGGCACACACCTGTAATCCCAGCTACTTGGGAGGCTGAGGCAAGAGAATCACTGGAACCCAGGAGGCAGAGGTTGCAGTGAGCCAAGATCATGCCACTGCACTCCAGCCTAGGTAACAGAACGAGACAGGAAGGAAGGAAGGGAGGGAGGGAAGGAAGGAAGGAAGGAAGGAAGGGCGAGAGGAAGGGAGGGAGGCAGGGAGGGAGGGGAAGGAAGGAAAAGAAGGGTAGTTTGGTTGGAGCGTGGTGAGCTGGGGAATAATGCTATTAGATAAGGCTGGAAAACCAGGCAGAGGAGAGATGCTGTTGCCTATTGTGGACCAGAATAAAAAGTTGATTTTTTTATTAGTAATCAGATATAAAATGAGTTTCTTTTTTCTTTTTTCTTTCTTTCTTTCTTTTTTTTTTTTTTGTAAACTGGAGAGTAACATGATCCAATTTCCATTTAAAAAATGATTACTTTGGTTGAGAATGGACTACAAGGGGACAAGTAAGAAGACTAAGTTGAGAAGCAATTATATTAGTTGAGGAGAGATGTGATGGTAGCTTGGATTGGGGTGGTAGCTATGAAAATAGGGAGATGTGAACGAATCCCAGATATGTATTGAACGATGAGCTGACAGGACATACTGATGTCCTGGATGTGAGACAGCTGAATAAAGGATGAGTCCTGTTGCTTTTGACTTAAGCAACTAGGTGAATCATGGTGCTGTTAACTGAGAGAGAAGGCTAGGAGATGAACAAAGATCCCAGTACCTACCTCAGAGAATGCTGATGAGCATTTAGCACCAATACTGACATAGAGTAAGCACTCTATACATTATCTCTTATTTCTACTTTTGCAGCTATGATTTTTTAGCTTTTATTACATGAAAGGATTGTGCTAATCCTTAGATAACTCATGAGGTAGATCCTATCATTGAAGATGATAAAACTGATACAGTAAAGAACTTGCACAAGGATACATGGCTAGTAAATGATGGAGCTGGAATTTGGACAGGTCTGACTCCAGAGCTCATACACATAATCAGTTTTCTCTACTGTCTTCTCAATTATTATCTATTTTCACTATTCCTTTTGGTAATTTGCATTTGTATATCCCAACATATGAGATATGGTTATTTATATTAATTATTGCCTATAAAAAGTTCTGTGCTTCTGTTTTTACTTTCATCAGTGAACATTATTGTCTGGTGGTGAGGATAGAATTTCATTGATTAAATATGGATAACAGAAGGCAGTGAAATAGAGATTCTAAGTTCATGAAAAATGAGGATCAAGTTAAAGCAAGAATTTTCAGAGAAGCAGACTATTTGTCTTACCAAGTTTAAAATCCTTTGTGATCACTTTTCACTTTCCAAACATTATACAGAAGTGCTTAAAAGTTGTTTTCTACCAAAGAACAGAGAAGAATTTTGAAGCATATATATCCTTAACTAGCTCTTTCGTCTTTTTACTTTGACTTCAAAACCTCTAATATATAAGACTCATGATTAATCAATTAGAGAAACATACACATCAGTTCATGACAAAGTGCTAGAATGAATATAATCAGGTGTCATAAATGTATGGTTATCCTTTTCAAAAACTCATTGCATGACACTACTTCCCTCCATTCACCTTAAAGTTGAAAATGTTCACAGTGGAACACAAATGAGATCTCATTCCTTCCTAAATACTTTTCTAGTTTTGTTTTGTTTTTGTATGTTTTTAATAAAAGTGATGTTTTCCAGCCAATATCGTTTTAGCTCTCAGGTATTTATTATTCATTCAACAAATATTTATTGAGTTCCTCCTGTATAGAGGGTACTAAAAAAAGCAAAAGTGAATGATAGGCCTCCTTACTTTTAACAAACTAAAAGGGGAATTAGGACATGTATACAAAGCACAATCAAACAAGCATAACTCCCATGTGGTTCATCATTAAATTGTATCCTAGGCAACATAGTCTAGTAACTAAACACATTTTTTTTTAATGTCTGAGGAGAGATTTACCGTAGTCCCTTGAAAAATATCAAAGATAAGCCCATTTGTAACCTGCAGCAACAAAATTCATCATTTCACATTACTATCACTCCTAGTATCTCTTGTATGTTTCAGATGCCCAGAAACCTCTCTCATTGCTCCTCTCATTACCCACTAAAAAACTCTTCCTGGAACGCATCCCCTACAAGTTTCTTCTCTTTTTGTTCTTTCTCATCCTCTAGCACTTTTTTCTATGCAAGCAGCTCTTTTTGCCCTCTCCAATGTAATTTAATTAAACTAGCAGTGCTTCTTCCAATTCTTCAGTTCTTTCTGCCCATTACTCCTATTCTGCACAATGAAATCCCAGGAACTAATCTGCCATACCAAGTATCTCCGTAAAAGCTGTTGCATTTTAAAAAGACCAATGCAGTAAAAAAGAGAATTATGTTTAGAAGGTAAGAAGGGAAAAGCTGCAAACACTAACTTGATGGCTTTTATTCTGTCATAAATGAGGGAAAGTGATAAGTGCTATAGGAAAGATAAAGTAACAGTACAATAAAAAGTAGGTAAAATGGCTTTTGTCTTATAGAATCAGGCTTGAGACAGCTCTTGAGGATCTAAACAGGTGATGATAGTAGAGGTCTTCCTAGGCAGATAAAACAAAGTTCCAGGGCCAGGAGGTAGTAAAACATGGGCCATGCAGAGGGAAAAACAGGGAGGTCAATTTGTTTGGAACCTGGATTTATTAAGGCATTTCTTCTGAGTATGAGCCTAACAATAACCCTTGCCTTATGAAGGTTTCAGATGTTTTTGAAGCATGAGATTTTAGACATTGACCAGTTCTTAGAAAAGAAGCTGAAAGACTCAACTAATGAACATCTTAACTTGCAGTCAAGTAATAAGGCATGTTTTTAGCAGATGATGTTTCCACAGAGAAAATGTATATTTAAAGGAGGGAAATTCCCTTCTATGACCCTACCCACATTAAAGGAAGGCAGTGCTGCTGACTAAAGCATCGTTAATCTTAGCATGTACTCCAACCAGTTTTCTCACAAGTGGTGATGAATTCACATGGAATCACCCCCACTCTCACTACAGTGAAAAGTGATACATCTTGGACAGATGGCTCATTAATATTTGTTGGGTACAGTCTGTATCTATAGCTATGAGACAGAGAAAAGCTAAGTCAGAGGGGTAATGTATATTTCCACCTTGGGGCCTTGATCACATTCATGCAAGACCCAGGACAATGTTAATCTACTCGCTCATTTCCAGACCAGATCTCACTCTTTAAGGCAATATACACTTACCTGAGTATAGAGATACAGTATATACATTTTTAGTTTTTTAGTCCTTTACCCTGACCCCTGTCAGTGCCTCCCCTTAACTTCCTACAGTAAGAGGTTTGATCATGATTCCTATTTATATTATTCTCTTTTACTGTCGAGCAAGAGATCTCTCTCTCTCTTCTTTGTTTGCCCCTTAAGCATCATGCACACTGTCCACACACAGAGCAGGCTTTCCATACATGTTGGCTGTTGACTTATTGGCTGAAACCCTCAGATCAGTAAGGTTTGGAAATTTTAAATTTGCTCACGTGAATCATTTTAAAATATATTGTTTTACTAATAGAAATAGATGACAGGAAGGCAATTTTATGGGGTGACAGTGCAAATAATATTGAGAATGCCAGTATTTTATAGCAGGGTATAAAGTCACAGAAAATTCTGATTCTTAAGGCATTTAGGGAAGCTTCTATATTAGGTAATGTCACCATACACACACTCTGCTCAACTTTTGACTTTGATCCCACATGACATGAAACAAA
Organism: Aotus nancymaae; assembly: GCF_030222135.1. NCBI lineage: Eukaryota > Metazoa > Chordata > Mammalia > Primates > Aotidae > Aotus > Aotus nancymaae. The sequence goes on along the minus strand of NW_026988415.1, from coordinate 42,320,898 downwards.
GTTAAAAAAAAAATCACTGCTGTTTCAAAATAAAATAAAGTTTAATTTTACTTTCCATTATTTTAGAGACAGATGTAGCCAAGCTTGACTTCCTGGCATGTGGATGGGTGATCAGAAAAAAACCGGTCAATGAAGGCTTCCCTGGTTTTTGCCTTTCACCACTTTGCTTATTGTTATCTCAAATGGCAAGCCTAGAGAGGACCATTACAGCTTTTCTAAAGGTAAAACTCACTGTTTTGACCAAGGCATTGCTCCCCATGAAATGTCCATCCCATTCTCTCACCCATCAGAGCTGGGCCTTTCTCCCAACAGCATTGTTTTTAAAGCTGTCTTCCTTTGTAACTGCCCATTTCGCTAAGCATGCTTGCCCAAGGGCTCAAAGGCCAGGTCAGATTGCTTCTGCTGGGTTTGTGAGGATATTCAATAATGGAAGTAGAATTAATTTTAATGTATTAAAACCTTTCCTCTGGACTTACAGAGAAAAAAACTTTAACAGGCATAACGCAGGAAATCACGAAAATGTTAATATCTTTCTATAATCCTACCAGATATAAAACCCAAATCCAAGCAAACTGACTCAATGTTTTAGTGGAAAAAAAGTTATGAAAACAGTCTGTAGGACCAGAGAGATATGTGTCTCATCCCCTTCCTGGAATTATTCACCTTCCTTTCTAGTGCCCCCTCCTAGGGTTCCGCTGCTCTCCCCTTTGATTTTCTGTTGGTCCCTATCCCAAATGTGTTTTTATGCAGCTTGATGATCTTTCTGCCCCCTCCGCCAATTTCCACCTCATCCCTGAAGTTATTCCTAAAGGTACCACCGTTTCACCTCCACCCCGACCTTCTGTCCTTACTAACCCTCAGGTGCTTTGTCTACAAAAAGGCAGGAAACCCCTTGAGTTCTCACCCCTTCACCACACAGTGTCTGCTTTCCTTCTACCTTCTGTCCCAGAGTAAGAAGTGACCTTTCCAAACCAATCCACCCAGTAAATTAACTTCTTTTTATTATTTTGTATTTCTGTGAACATTTAATTATTTTACTTTCACAAAACACAAGTAGATAAAGAAGTAAAGGCCCTCTGTCTTGTGCCCCACTCTACCTCACTCCACCCTATACCCTAACATCCCACTGCCTACCATCATTTGACCCCTGAGCCCACGCTCCCTAGGTAACGCATAACGATTTTGCCCTCTAGTGGACATTTGGCAATATCTGGAGAGATTTTTCATTGTCACAATTTGGGTGGGGTGGGAAGATAGGCACTACCGGCATCTAGTGAGTTGAAGCTAGGGATTTTGCTAAACATCCTACAATGCACAGGATGGCCCCAAGAAATAAAAACATATATGGCCCCAAATGTCAAGAGTGACAATGGTGGGCAACCCTGCCTTAGAAGGATATAAACAAGCCCAAGAACATTTTTGACAAGTACAAACTCTTTAATAACTAGTTAGGGAACTGGCCCTAAATCCTGAATGATTATCATAGACTCAACAGGAAACAACCTAATGTCACATCTTGCTGCTGCAGAGATGTCCCAGGGCCATGACAGCTTCTTAAGTCACTAGGTCCACAGGCCCCAGTTGGTGTCCAAGGCTCCTCCATTTGTGTCTCGATCTGGTCCAGGTCTAAATCCTCTCCATCCTTCCACCTGTGAGCTAAAACATACATGTACCCCCCATCAACACAAATCAAAGGGATAGAAGGAGACCAACCTGTCACCCCCCTTTTGACCCCACCCACTCCTATCCTCCTCCACCTCACCTCCTCCTTCTAGAAGTTGATTTCCCATTGGGATATGTTTCTGTTCTGTTTCACATTTCTAAATTCACTAAGAGCTTTGTAGCCAGATTTCCCTCCTACATTTATCATGGTGGTGGGTTGGGAGAGAAACTCCCTCAGGATGATGGCGCCATGCTTTGGCCCATGGTTTAAACCATAAAACCCTCTAAGCACTATCAGTTGCTAACTCACCTCCTTGGCAATGGCAGGAGTTCCCTGTTCAAATCTGACTGTCCCTGGTTCTGCTCACTGGGGATTGGAGAGGATTCTCCTGTCATGAGGGATGTAGAGTCATAGTAGTCCTCGCCTGGAGCTGGTGCTGGCATCCTCCATACGTGGCCCTGAGGGATTCCCTCAGGAGTGGCAAAGTGTTGCCATGTTGATTTGAGTCAAGCATAAACCTGGGGTTAGCTCAAGGCCTGTTTTGATTGTCATGATATAACTCACTCAGAACATGCATGAACTTTCTATCCATTTTATTCCTAGAGACTCCTGGAATGTAGGGATCTCCACTACTCACCATACCCTGATGCAACTCCCCAGCCAGTTTCAACATATTATTTGATGGTCTCTTATTTGAATCTGCTCTCCTGGTACCAATTTCTGACATAAAAATAAACTGATGGGGGCGGGCCAAGATGACCTAACAGGAACAGCTATGGTCTGCAGCTCCCAGAGAGACTAATGCAGAAGGTGGGTGATTTCTGCTTTTCAAACTGAGGTACCCAGTTCATCTCATTGGGACTGGTTAGGCAGTGGGTCCAACCCATGGCAGGTGAGCAGAAGCAGGGTGGGGCATCACTTCACCCAGGAAGTGCAAGAAGCCAGGGATCTCCCTCCCGGAGCCAAGGGAAGCCGTGAGGAACAGTGCCACCCAGCCAGGTTACTATGCTTTTCCAACAGTTTTTGTAATCTGTAGATCAGGATATTCCCTTGTGTACCTATACTACCAGGGTCCTGGGTTTCAAGCACAAAATTGGGCAGCTGTTTGGGCAGACACTGAACTAGCTGCAGGAATTTTTCATACCCCAGTGGTGCCCAGAGCCCCAGCAAGACAAAACCACTCATTCCCCTGGAAAGGGGGCTGAAGCCAAGGAGCCAAGTGGTCTTGCTCAGTGGGTCCCACTCCCACAGAGCCCAGCAAGCTAAGAACCACTGGCTTGAAATTCTTGCTGCCAGCATAGCAGTCTGAAGTTGACCTGGGATGATCAAGCTTGGTGCAGGGAAGGGCATCCACCATTACTGAAGCTTTAGTAGGCAGTTTTCCCCTGACAGTTCTAAGGAAACTGGGAGGTGTGGACTGAGTGAATTCACCACAGCATGGCAAAGCAGCTGTGGCCAGGTTGCTTCTCTAGATTCCTCCTCACTGGGCAGGGCATCTCTGAAGAAAAGGTAACAACCTCAGTCAGGGACTTACAGACAAAACCCCCATCTCTCTGGGACAGAACACCTGGGGGAAGGGGTGGCAGTGGGTGCAGGTGCAGCTTCAGCAGATTTAATCACTCCTGCCTGCAGGCTCTGAAGGGAGCAGTTGATCCTGACAAAAAGAACTCTCCCAGCATAGTGCAGCAGCTCTACTAAGGGACAGACTGCCTCCTCAAGTGGGTCCCCAACTCCCATGCCTCCTGACTGGGAGAAACCTCCCAACAGGAGTTGACAGACATCTCATACAGGAGAGCTCCAGCTGACATCAGGCTGGTGCCCCTCTGGGACAAAGCTTCGAGAGGAAGAAGCAGGCAACACTTTTTGCTGTTGTGCTGCCTCCACTGGGGATACCCAGATGAAAAGGGTCTGGAGTGGACCTCCAGCAAACTGCAGCAGACCTGCAGAAAAGGGACCTGACTGTTAGAGGAAAAACTAACAAAGAGAAAGCAATGAGATCGCCATCAACATAAAGGACCCCCACACAAAAACCCCATCCAAAGGTCATCAATCTCAAGTATCAAAGGTAGTAAATCCATGAAGATGAGGAAAAATCAGCACAAAAACTCTGAAAATTCCAAGTATCAGAATGCCTCTTCTCATCCAAACGATCACAACTCCTCTCCAGCAAGGGCATAAAACTGGACAGAGAATGAGATTGACAAATTGACAGAAGTAGGCTTCAGAAGGTAGGTTAATAACAAACTCTTCCAAGCTAAAGGAACACGTCCTAACCCAATGCAAGGAAGCTAAGAACCTTGATAAAAGGTTACAGGAACTGCTAACTAGAGTCACCAGTTTTGAGAGAAACATAAAAGGCCTGATGAAGCTGAAAAACATGGCACGAGAACTTTGTGAAGCATATACAAATATCAATAGCCGAACTGATCAAGCAGAAGAAAGGATATGAGAGATTGAAGATCAACTTACCGAAATAAGGTATGAAGACAAGATTAGAGAAAAAAAGAATGAAAAGGAATGAACAAAGCCTCCAACAAATATGGCACTATGTGAAAAGACCAAACCAATGATTGATTGGTGTACCTGAAAGTGATGGGGAGAATGGAACCAAGTTGGAAAAGACACTTCAGGACATTATCTAGGAGAACTTACCCAACCTAGCAAGACAGGCCAACATTCAAATTCAGGAAATACAGAGAACACCACTAAGATACTCCTCAAGAAGAGCAATCACAAGATACATAATCATCATATTCTCCAAGGTTGAAAAGAAGGAAAAAATGTTAAGGACAGCCAGAGAGAAAGGTCAGGTTACCTACACAGGGAAGCCCATCAGACTGACAGTGGATATCTCGGCAGAAACCCTACAAGCCAGAAGAAAGTGGGGGCCAATATTCAACATTCTTAAAGAAAAGAATTTTCAACCTAGAATTTCATATTCAGCCAAACTAAGCCTCATAAGCAAAGGAGAAATAAAATGTTTTCCACACAAGTAAATGCTGAAGGATTTTGTCACCACCATGCCTACCTTGCAAGAGCTCCTGAAGGAAGCACTAAATATGGAATGGAAAAATCAGTATCAGCCACTACAAAAACACACCAAAATATGAAGACCAATGAAACTATGAAGAAACTGCATCAACGAATGTGCAAAATACCCAGCCAGCGTCAGGATGACAAGATCAAATTCACACATAACAATACTAACCTTAAATGTAAATTGGCTAAATGCCCCAATTAAAAGACACAGACAGGCAAACCGGATAAAGAGTCAAGACCCAACAGAGTGCTGTATTCAGGAGATCCATTTCACGTGCAAGGACACACATAGGCTCAAAATAAAGGGATGGAGGAATACTTACCAAGCAAATGGAAAGCAAAAAGAAGCAGGGGTTGCAATCCTAGTGTCTGATAAAACAGACTTTAAACCAACAAAGATCAAAAGAGACAAAGAAGGGCATTCCACATGGTAAAGGGATCAATGCAACAAGAAGAGCTAACTATCCTAAATATATATGCACCCAATACAGGAGCACCCAGATTCATGAAACAAGTTCTTAGAGACCTACAAAGAGACTTAGACTCCCACACAGTAATAGTGGGAGACTTTAACACCCTACTATCTATATTAGACAGATCAATGAGACAGAAAATTAACAAGGATATTCAGGAATTGAACTCAGCTCTAAACCAAGTGGACCTAATAGACATCTACAGCACTCTCCACCCCAAATCAACAGAATATACATTCTTCTCAGTGCCACATAGCACATATTCTAAAATTGACCACGTAAATGGAGGTAAAACACTCCTTACCATATGCAAAAGAACGGAAATAATAACAAACCGTCTCTCAGACCACAGTGCAATCAAATTAGAACTCAGGGTTAAGAAACTCACTCAAAACTGTACAACTACATGGAAATTGAGCAACCTGGTCCTGAATGACTACTGGGTTAATAACAAAATTAAGGCAGAAATGAAGAAGTTCTTTGAAATCAATGAGAACAAAAAGACAATGTACCAGAATCTCTGGGATACAGCAGAAGCAGTGTTAAGAGGGAAATTTATAGCACTAAATGTCCACAACAGAAAGCTGGAAAGATTTCAAATCAACAACCTAACATCACAATTAAAAGAACTAGAGAAGCAGGAACAAATGAATTCAAAAGCTAGCAGAAGACAAGAAATAACTAAGATCAGAGCAGAACTGAAGGAGATAGAGACACAAAAATCTCTTCAAAAAATCAATGAATCCAGGAGCTGGTTTTTTGAAAAGATTAAAAAAAATAGATGGAACACTTGCTGGACTAATAAGGAAGAAAAGAGAAGAATCAAATAGACACAGTAAAAAATGACAAAGGGGATATTACCACTGAAACCACAGAAAACACCTCTATGCAAATAAACTAGAAAATCTAGAAGAAATGGATAAATTCCTGGATACGTACACCCTCCCAAGACTAAACCAGGAAGAAGTTGAATCCCTGAATAGACCAATAACAAATTCCAAAATTGAGGCAGTAATTACAAGCCTACCAACCAATAAAAGGCCAAGACCAAGAGATTCACAGCCACATTCTACCAGAAGTACAAAAGGGAACTGGTAGCATTCCTTCTGAAACTATTCCAAACAATAGAAAAAGAGTGGACTCCTCCCCAACTCATTTTATGAGGCCAGCATCATCCTGATACCAAAACCTGGCAGAGACAAAACAAACAAAAGAAAATTTCAGGCCAAGATCCCTGATGAACATCGATGCGAAAATCCTCAACAAAAGATTGGCAAACTGAATTCAGCAGCACATCAAAAGCTTATCTACCATGATTAAGTCGGCTTTCTCCCTGGGATACAAGGCTGGTTCAACATACGCAAAACAATAAATGTAATCCATTACATAAACAGAACCAATGTCAAAAATCACATGATTATCTCAATAGATGCAGAAAGGGCCTTCAATAAAATTCTATTCAAATTCAAATCCCTTCATGCTAAAACCTCTCAATAAACTAGGTATTGATGGAGCGTATCTCAAAATAATAAGAGCTATTTATGACAAACCCATAGCCAATATACTGAATGGGCAAAAGCTGGAAGCATTCACTTTGAAAACTGGCACAAGACAAGGATGCACTCTCACCACTCCTATTCAATATAGTGTTGGAGTTCAGGCCAGCACAATCAAGCAAGAGAAAGAAATAAGTGTATTCTAATAGGAAGAGAGGGAGTCAAATTTTCTCTGCTTACAGATGACATGATTGTACATTTAGAAAACCCTATTTTCTTAGCCCAAAAACTCTTTAAGCTGATAAGTAACTTTAACAACATCTCATGATACAAAAGCAATATGCAAAAATCACAAGCATTCATATACACCAACAACAGAAAAGCAGAGAGCCAAATCATGAGTAAACCCCCATTCACAATTGCTACAAAGAGAATAAAATACCTAAAAATACAACTTACAAGGGATGTGAAGGATGTCTTCAAGGAGATCTACAAATCACTGCTCAAGGAAATAAAATAGAACACAAACAAACGGAAAAACATTCCCTGCTCATGGATAGATAGAATCAATATCGCAAAACTGACCATACTACCCAAAGTAATTTATACATTCGGTGCTATTCCCATCAAGCTACCAGTGACTTTCTTCACAGAATTAGAAAAAAACTACTTTAAATTTCATATGGAACCAAAAGAGCATGTATAGCCAAGACAATCCTAAGCAAAAAGAACAAAGCTGGAGGCATCACGCTACCTGACTTCAAACTATACTTCAAGGCTACAGTAATCAAAGCAGCATGGTACTCATACCAAAACAGATATATAGACCAACAGAACAGAACAGAGACCTCAGGAATAACACTACATATCTACAACCATCTGATCTTCAACAAACCTGACAAAAGCAATGGAGAAAGGATTTCCTATTTAATAAATGGTGCTGGGAAAACTGGCTAGCCATATGCAGGAAATTGAAACTGGACCTCTTCCTTACATTTTATACAAAAATTAACTCAAGATGGATTAAAGACTTAAATGTAAAACCCCAAACTATAAAAACCCGAGAAGAAAACCTAGCCAATACAATTCAGGACAAAGACTTCATGACTAAAACACCAAAAGCAATGATAACAAAAGCCAAAATTGACAAATGGGATCTAATCAAACTAAAGAGCTTCTGCACAGCAAAAGAAACTATCATCAGAGTGAACATCCAGCTTACAGTATGTGAAAAATTTTTTGCAGCCTATCCACCTGACAAAAGTCTAATATCCAGAATCTATAAGGAGCTTAAACAAATTTGCAAGAAAAAAACAACTGCATCAAAAAGTGGGCAAAGGACATGAACAGATACTTCTTAAAAGAAGACATTCATGCAGCCAATACACCTATGAAAAAAAGCTCATCATCACTGGTCATTGGAGAAATGCAAATCAAAACTACAATGAGATACCATCTCATGCCAGTTATAATGGCTATTATTAAAAGTCAGGAAGCAACAGATGCTGGAGAGGATGTGGAGAAATGGGAATGCTTTAACACTGTTGGTGGGAGTGTAAATTAGTTCAACCATTGTGGAAGACAGTATGGCAATTCCTCAGGGATCTAGAACCAGAAATACCATTTGACCTAGCAATCCCATTACTGGGTATATTCCAAAAGGATTATAAATCATTCTACTATAAAGACAGATGCACACGTATGTTTACTGCAGTGCTATTTACAATAGCAAAGACTTGGAACCATCCCAAATGCCCATCAATGATAGACTGGATAAAGAAAATGGGGCACATATACACCATGGAATACTATGCAGCCATAAAAATGGATGAATTCATGTCCTTTGCAAGGACATGGATGAAGCTGGAAATCATCATTCTCAGCAAATTAACACAGGAACAGAAAACCAAACACCACATGTTCTCACTCATAAGTGGGAGTTGAACAATGAGAACACATGGACACAGAGAGGAGAATATCACATACCAGGGTCAGTCTGCCGGTGGGGGAGGAGGGAAGGTAGAGCATTAGGACAAATACCTAATGCATGGAGAGCTTAAAAGCTAGAAGATGGGTTGATAGGTGCAGCAAACCACCATGGCACATGTATACCTATGTAACAAACCTGCATGTTTTGCAAATGTATCCCAGAACTTTAAAAAAAAAAAAAAAAAGAAAAAAGTTTGCCACTCAAGTTAGCTAAAGAAAGGATCTGTGTAAAGGGAATTTTCACGTAGCACAACTGTGGGAAGTGAAAAGTGGTTTGCTGCTGCTTTCTCCATCTCTCTGGAGTCACAGGATGACTCTTCTGTGCCTGTCTGCTCCCTGGAACCACATACCAGTGATTCCCATAGACACTTGCCTCTGGAGAGCACCCAGTTCTATTCTCCCACAGCCATGGCCAGGCCTCAGCAGTGGCCTCAGCATCCATGGCTCTGATCCTGGCCCCAACTCCAAGTGACCCACTGCTACATTGTCCAACACCATGGAATCAGCCTCTCTGTTCAGTGTCTAGTATGAAAATCCATGTGGCTCTGAATGGGTCAAATATCCACTCCTGCTCCAATAATCTAAAGCCTAGATTCAAGTGGACGGTGGGGTGTCATATACATGGTTGCCTCTTCTACCAGACACCAGAGTAGGGAGAGAGAGAGTCACATACACAAATAAAAGCTGCAGCAATTCTGAAGTATTACTGAGTGCTAATACTCTGGAATACAAAGAGGGTCACCAAAACATGTCTGTCTCTCTGTCTCTCTCTCCCCCACTCCACCCCAGTCTATACCTCCCCTGGCCACCACGCCACTTCTACACCTCTTTCACAACCCCCCTTTCCTCCCCCTCCTCCAGTCTCCAGTCCTATCCCCGAAGTTATTCCTAAAGGTACCGCTGTCCCACCTCCTTCCCCCACTCTTCCCAGTCTTCTTCCCCCACCACCCAGGCCCCCATTCTTCCTCCACTTTTCCCAGCCTTCTTCCCCCACCACCCAGGCCCCCATTCTTCCTCCACTTTTCCCAGCCTTCTTCCCCAACCACCCTGGCCCCTGCTGCTGCAAGCCCTCCCTCTGAAAATTAATTTCCCATCCAGATATGCATGCTTTGGTTCTATTTTGCATTTCTGCACTCACTGGTGTTTTTGCAGCCAGATTCCCCTCCCACAGTGGAAGCAAGTATCCCTCCGTGAAAAATTCACAGCTTTACACCAAGGGCAGTCCCAGTCCCCAGGCCTGTGATATACTGGAAGTCTTTTTTGCTGATGGGGTTCGGAGAATTTCTTGTCTCTTGGGTGCTCTTGAGGGTCTATTTGGTGGCCCCACTCATCAAACCACAGGCTAGAATCAAAGGCCCCCCAGTTGGAAGGCATCTGAGGTGGAAATGGTGCCGTTGCTCGTGGAGGGGATACAGTGGATATGGCTGAGAAGGTGGAGAAAGGGCTTGAGTATGAGTATGTGAATGAGGCAGGGAGCTGGACAGTAAGAGGTTCTGGTGAGGCTATGGACCTGGGCTTCATGGTTTTAGAGAAATAAGACATGGTTGTTTCGCAGGACCTAAGATCTCCTTCACTCTTCCCCCAATGGGTGTAACTTTCCTGCTCAGCATCTCCGAGGAGCTGCAGGAGGATTCTCTCCAGCTCCTGTGTGGTCTCCTCGGAGGCAGCCTCAGCCTCCATGGGAGCAGTCATAGCCTCCATGAGGGGAGACCTAGCCTCCACAGGGGGAGCTATGGCCTCCACAGGGGCAGTCACAGCCTCCACATCCCTCTGCTTTTCTTCTCCTCCTTTTCCTCCAGTGTCACCAGCAGCAGCCACTGCCACCTCTTCTTCCTCCTCACCTGCTCTTTCTGTGCAAACCCCTCTGGCAGTGGCCAGGCCTGGCCCCCCTGCCACCTGCTCCCACTCATGGGGAGACGCCAGCCCCTGGAGAGAAATGGGCAAGGTTGAGATGTGTTCTGAGGGTAAGGCGGGAGCACTGAACAGGGTAGGGCGGAGTTACCAGGTAGGGAAGGGTGGGCAGGGCAGGACGAAGCCATGGAGCAGGGTAGAGAGGGGCAGGAATGGGGCAGGGCAGTGGTACTGGGCAGGGACCAGTTGAGGGATCTTACTGCATGGAGGAGCTTCCAACTCAGCATGTCTCGCTCTTTCCGCACATCCGCGAGCCTGGACTGGGCCATTCTTAGCTGGGAGGCTGCCTCCTTGCATTCTGTCTCCTGCTGCGCCCTGAGCTGCTTCAGGTCTGACACCAAGGCCCGTGCGGCTGATTTGTGCAGTTGGGTGAAATCATGTAGCCACTGCACCCTGTGATTTTGTAACTGTGCCTGCCTGTGGGCAAAGCGCACTGCCAAGGCCAGGCTGCCCCAAGTGCAGGCCTCTTTGACCTCGCTGGGCACCTTGCTGTTCTCCAGGATGGCCCTGAGCTTGTCTTCCACCTCCTCCCAGGATAAGGATATATTCTCGAGATAGAACTCAGGGCCTTTCTTGTGCCTGGCCATCTTATCGTTGATGAATGCCACCACACTGCCATGCTGGAACCCACTACTGGGGTCTTCAGGTCTCAAGGCCATGGTCACCTAGGGGCTTAACGGTTTCACTAGCCCTGTGTGGGTGGAGCAACCAACAGATTCCTCCCCTACCCCTCAGCTCCTCCCCTCATCGGTCTTCTCCCACCCTCTTGCCCCCACCCTCTCTCCTCTGACAAGACCCTCCTAATGACCCCCTGACCAGCTTGTCCTACCCTAGGACACCTCCCACCAGGACTCACCTCTTTGGCTGGGACCAGATGAAGTACATGCCAACCCCGCTGTTTTAACAAGCCGGAAGAGAGACGGGGGCTTCTCTCCCTCCTGAGGCTTCGGGGGAAAAGAAGCCTCATGGCCAACGCGGAGGCCTTTGTTCTGGGACTGTTCCAATTTCCAGAGATTCCAGGGGTGGAAGGGAGTGAGTAAGGAAGGCTCCTGCCACTACATTGGGATGTAAGGGAACTGCCACATGGGGGGCAGCCCTTACAGCCCAGAAGAAACAGGAGTGGTCAGAAAAGACTTAGAACCAAGAAAATTAAGCCCTTATAACCAAGTCAAAAAAGTCCCACTTATCCCTCCCTCTTGTCATAATGGTTTGTCCCATACCAACGGCTAGTAGGGCCCCACCCAGAGGTTGAAGGGAAATAATGGGAATGTTCTAGAACATGAAAAAGCCTCCCCCAACCCTTGAAAATTTTGTAGCTTCTTTTCCAGTCTCCTAAATCCTAGTATACAGATTAGTGACCTTTTTCTGAAAAGGGCAAGATAGGCATTTGAGGCTTTGTGGGCAAAAGATTCCGACTACCTGTAGCACAAAAGCAGCCATAAATAATACCTGAAGAAATTACCATGGCCATGTTCTAATAAAAGTTTATTTATGGAGAGATCCAAGATGGCTGATGATTAGCAGCTCGGGCACGTACCTCCCAGTGAAAGCGCAAAGAACGAGAGGACGCCACACTTTCAGACAAATATTAGTTGCTCACGGACCAGGAGATTCCCAGCGGAGGAGCTCCACGGGTCGCCAGGGCGACTCTTGTGGCCGGCGTGGCGGTTTTGCTGGTGCCTTAGCGTGCCAGTTTTTGGTGCAGAGTCCGGAGATTCCCGGGCAGAAAAGCACCATCAATCTTAACACCGCTGTTTTGGCCGGCTCAGTGGATTGCTCAGATTTCGGCGCAGGGAATCAACAAGTTGGACGTCACAGACCCAGTTAGAAAGTCGGTAATTATAAAGACGACAGACAGACAAATATATAATGAAGGGAAGAAACCAGCGTAAAAAGGTAGAGAATACTTAAAATCAGAATGCCTCTCCCTCTAAAAGGTTGTGGCTATTCATAGAATGATAATATTAATACACTGTTTAGGGCTTTGGCCACCTTGGTCTTTTAATACATTAACATTGCAAGTTTGCAGTTTTATGTAATTATTTCTGCACTCAGCTGAAAGTCCTCTTTCCAAACAAGTTTAAAATATTTTTCAATAAAACGTTCCTTTTTTCTAATATTTGCAATTGAAAATTTTTTAATTGAAGTAAAATGTACATATGTGATTTATGATCTTTACCATTTTAAATGTACAGTTCAGTTGTAATAAATACATATATATTCTTTTTCCCCTTCATCCCCCTTTACTAGAAAACTTCCTTATTTTTCTAATTATTTTTGAGAAGTAGAACATATCAAAGGGCTTGAGATCTTATTTGTTTATTCATTTGTTTTCCTTCCTTGAATTTGCTGCTATAGCAGTTACTAGTTCTTATGTTTTGAGGACAGTTTTATTCAATGACTGTAGATTGATTAATTGATGTTATATATAGCAAATCAATTCACATTGTAAAATGTCAGACAGTAAAGCTTGTTTTAGTTTGCTGATCATTAGATGGTTTCTGAAATTTGCAAGGAAAGTGTTTTGAAGTAAGGATAAGACAATCAAATAAATCACTTAGGAAAGTTTCAACTATATCCTGAGCCATTTTACCTAGGCTCTTGATTTTAGTTACAAGAAAGTTCCCTAATTCGTTTAGATTCTTTTCACTGGCTTAGTCCTGGTGATACAACAAAGTCACATATGATCAAATTCTATAACAGAACTTTAGATTTTATAGTATGGGCATGTTTTATAAATGGGAATTAGAAAATGAATTTGGATGTTTCATGTGTATTTTAAATTCTGAGTTTTACTTTTCTTCCCAGAGAACCCAAGATTGGTCAACATTTTCCCTTAGAAATACTTTTGGGAAAAAAGTTCTAATTATGATCTAAACAAGCTAACATTAAACCTTTGGAATATGAAGCAAGGTTTATTTATAAATTTTACAGTTCTTCTGTGCTATGCAAATTGACATTATTTCTTAGATGTTATCTTTACACATCTGCTTTTCTTTCTATCAGCTTCCTCAAGTTGGTATGGATAACCACAAGTTAGTTTGGCTGTTAAGCAGTGTTAGCATCAAGTTCTGAGAGTAGCCAAGAGCTGAACTACTGACCAGCTATGTCACCTTGACTAAGTTCTTTGTCCTCTCTGTGTCTGTTTTATTCCTATAACGGATATTTACCCTGCCCATTTTCCTGGATTATTGGCAGAATTAAGAAAGGTAATAGATATGGAAGTACTTGGAAAGATTACTAATGCATGTAATTGTAAATTGTTGCTGCAGTATCATTGTAAAAGCCTTTCGCCTACATTGAGCCTGAATATGTTCCTTGTCTTCCTCAGGATGTGAAGTAGGGAGAGGGAAAAAAATACAATCTCCATTTTTGCACACTCGTCAGTCTGCCTCCTCAACCTCACATAGCTCTAATTGTACCTAATGAAAGAAAAGTAACATTTTTAGGTCCCAGTTGTAGGAAATACTTTAAATAGAACTGGCCTGGGGCATTTTTCAAAATAAAATCTAAATAATGCAAGATTGTTAGCACGAACTGTGTCAGGGCTGGATTACACAACTAATAAAAATCAACCTGAGTTTCAGACTTTCAGGTAGCCTTGATCATACCTCCCCCAGGTTACCTGTGGTAATACCAGGATTCGCATCAGACCTTGTCTTTGAGTTCCAGGGACCTTGGTCATCCTCAGTGACTTCTTAGCAGGACTTGTTGATGGGTTAACAAAGCAATTTGTCAGCATCTATTCACATGTCAGTGACCAGAGTGAGAGTGTGCACATACTGGGCCCTGGCTTATGGTTGTTTGTGGCTAAGGGTTAGGAAGCACTGAAGCACTTCCTCCTTCAACTCATCTGCCATCCCCAGGGTACATTCCTTGCCTTAACCACCCCAAATCGATATGAATGCTGCTGACTCCATCTACATTGTTTATACTTTGGAGAGGTTGGGGAATGAACACAGGAACGACTCTTGTCTTGTGCCTGGATACCTGGCTTAGAGGTCTCAGGGCTTTATTATAGGAGGCATTTCTCTAAGAATCTCCCAGAAGTACACCTTTTTAAGTCGAGCCCTTACTAACCTTTTGACCTCCAAGTTTCTGGCCTCTGCCTAGTAGCTAGTACTCAGGTACCTGGAAGTTCCTTCCTGCCTTGGCTGCTTTCTCTTGATACACTTTTTTTTGTGCCTAAGTCAGTATATGTTTTTGATCCTCTCAGACATATATGGCTCTCTGGTATTAGAATTTTGCCCAACTGACCTCTTCCAGACTATTTCCTGTCAAGTAGTACTTGTAACCCAGTGGACTATTTTAACCCACTGCCGCCAGTGTGTTGTTTTTATATTGTTCATGACTATTATATCACATATAAATTATAAGTATTATATATTTGATATGTATATATTATGCATATATACATATTATTTTATGTATACATACATATTATACATGTGTATATGTAATTATTATATATATCTTTTAATATATTTAACAATGGTGGCAATACCTACAATTTTAATTAGAGCTATAATTTTTTGAATACTTACTTTTTGATAGATCCTGTATTAGGTATTTTACATACCATACATTATTTATTTTTTGTTTTTTTGTGCCTGGATCTTTTAATTTAGCATATTTTTGACATTCAGCCATGTTAGATATGTACCAGTAATTCATCTCTTTTTATAACTAAGCAGTACTACATTTTATAGATGTGTGATAATGTGTTTTTCCATTCACCAGTTGAGATCATTTGGGTGGTTTTCAGTTTTGGGGCATAATGTAGAAATCTGCTATAAACATTTATGTACAAGTCTTTCTCTGGGCATATATTTTCATTTCTCTTAGGTAAACACCAGTGAAACTGTTGGGTCATGTGGTAGCTATAGTTTATTAAAAACTGCCAAATAGTTTTCCAGGTGTTTGTACTGTTTTACACTCCTATCAGCAGTGTATAGAATTCCAATTGCTTCACATCCTCAACCAACACTTGGTATTGTCACTATTTTTAGCCATTCTAATGAATATATAATGACATCTCATTGTGGTTGCATTTCCTTGATGACTAATGTTGAGCCATCTTTTCATGTGCTTATTGGCCATTCATCTTATCTTCTGAGTTCTCTCTTTAGTCCATTTTTCAGTTGTGCTGTCTTATTTAATTAGAGTTTTTTTTTTTGAGATGCAGTCTTGCTCTGTCATGCAGGCTATAATGCAGTGGTGCCATCTCGGCTCACTGCAACCTCCACCTCCCAGGTTCAAGTGATTCTTGTGCCTCAGCCTCCCAAGTAGCTGGGATTACAGGCACACGCCACCACACCTGGCTAATTTTTTTTTTTTCGTATTTTTAGTAGAGACGGAGTTTCACCATACTGGCCATGCTGATCTCAAACTCCTGACATCAAGTGGTCCACCTGCCTTGGCCTCCCAAAGTGGTGGGATTTCAGGTGTGAGCCACCGTGCCTAGCCAAGACTTCTTTATATATTCTGTAAACAAGTACTTGCAGATACACATATTGCTAATATTATCCTTCAGTCTGTGGCTTTCTTCTTGATTTTAACTGAGTCTTTCAAAGAGTAAGTTTTAAATTATGATAATATGTAATTTATCAACTATTTGCTTTGTGGTTCATTATTTTAGTGTCCTCATCAAAGAAATCTTTGTCTAATCTAAGGTAGCAAACATTTTCTATCTTGTTGGCGTTTAATTTTAAACAATGTAACAATAGTTTATCAAAGATCCTGAGTTTTTTTGTAACTGTTTTTTTTTTCCCCTTTGCTGCTGCTTCTTTTTTTTTTTTTTTTTTTTTTTTTTTGAGATAGAGTCTTGCTCTGTTGCCTGGCGCCAGGCTGGAGTGCAGCAGTGGCACGATCTTGGCTCACTGCAACCTCTGCCTCATGGGTTCAAGCAATTCTCCTGCCTCAGCCTCCCAAGTAGCTGGGACTACAGGCGCAGGCCAATATGCCCAGCTAATTTTTGTATTTTTTTAGTAGAGACAGGATTTCACCACGTTGACCAGGATGGTCTCAATCTCTTGACCTTGTGATCCACCCACCTCAGCCTTCCAAAGTGATGGGATTACAGACATGAGTGTGTCCGGCCCCACCTTCTCCCTCCCCCTCCCCCTCCCCCTCTCCCTCCTCCTCTTTTTTTTTTTTTTTTTTAACAGAAATAGGGTCTTGCTCTATTGCCCAGGCTGAAGTGCAGACAGGGTCTTGCTCTATTGCCCAGGTTGGAGTACAGTGGCACAATCATAGCTCACTGCAGCCTCAAACTCCTGGGCTCCAGCGATCCTCCTGTTCACCTCACAATTTCTTTTTCTGATTAAAAATAAAAACAGAAACCAAAAAAATGCTCGCTATAGAAATTCAAATATTAAAAAAAATAGAGTGAATATTTATCATCCAAGTTCATCCACAAGTCATCCAAGGAAACTTCTGCAATGACTTGACAACCTCTACCTTTCCCATCCTTGGTACCTTCAGTGATACCTGGGAGATCCATAAGCTGGATCTTGGCATCTTTGTATCTGATGACACCAAGCATAGTGGTCAGAGTAGTGAATTCATAGGCTGCCACCTCAGAATACACCCCTGCCAGATTACTAAGCAGTGTCGACTTCCCCACAGATGGAAAACCAACAAATTCAATTCAAGCATCACATGTCTTGGCCACATCAAATCCTTCTCCTGGACCTCCACCACCACCACCCTTTAGAGTAATGAGTTCTTGATGAAGCTTAGCAAGATGAGCCTTAAGCAGCCCTAGGTGGTGTGCTGTGGGCTTGTTCTTTTGAGTTCAAGCCATCTTGGCTTCTATCTCTGCGATCTTCGCTAAGGTGCTGCTCATCTTGCAAGTCCCCTGTGGCCTCCACACTGACTGTCTCTCTTCACATACCCACGAGCAAACTGTCCATACATTATTTTACCTAATACTTACAGTGATCTGAACAGGTCATGCATAAAAATGTAAACTATTTTTACTCATAGTTGTATAATGAAAGGAACTCCTTCCTCCTGTCTCCAATGGAGCCACCATAAAAAGCTTCTTATCCTCATGTTTCAGGTGAAGAAATTGAGACTCAGAGAGGTTAAACAATTTTATCCCAGGTCACAGAACTAGTTGAGCCTAGTGAGTCTTAGTTTAAAGATGTTGCTTTGTTAAGAAACCCCTATATCAGATTGGTCCTCTACTTTAGTCCACCCTATTTTCTACCCAGGGATAAATACGTTTAGGATAGTGAGCTTCTTTCAAAGCACTGGACATTTCACCTGCTTCTATAATTGAGATCTCTGGTCAACAACTTCTGTGGAGGTATAACGTAATAACTGAAAATATTTTAGCAAGTATGTCTCTTTCACCTGGATGGATGAACACCATGGAACAGATATGATTAAAGTCAGTAACATCAAGAACTGTTCAGAACACTTTGGATATCAAGCAGAGGTGATTATCTTTCTTCTGTGTTAGATACTTTTTAATAACTGTAACCATTTAGCTTCCCTCTATCCCCTGCCCCTGCCCGTCCTTCTTGTTTCTCAGATGTAGCCAATATTTTTATTGTTTGCCAACATGCTGCTGCACAAAACTTGGCTAATCTTTTTCCTAGTGGCTATCCACAAATACCTGCAAGTTATCTGGGTCATACTTATACAAGGAAAGCAATATTTGACAAGCCGTATACCTGCATCTGAAGAAAGGGGGATATATACCACATGGGACTGATACAAAAGTGGAGAAAAAAATAACATGTCTCTTGAACAGATACCTTTTGATGCCCACTCATTTAATCAACTAACATTTATTAAGCATCTACTATCTATTCATTTAGATCCTGGGGATGGTGTAATAAACAAGAGCAACAAATTCCTGGCCCTTATTAGTGCATACTTTAACAAATAAATATTAGAAGATCAGAGAAGAGCAAGTGTAAATGCCTATTGTTTGAATAGGCTTAGTGTATTCAATGAACAAAGAAAATGTCAGTGTGGCTGCACCCTAATGAGTAAAGGGGAGCGTGTTATGATGAGCTAGGTCACATATGGCCTTGTATGAAGCAAGGAGACTTGGAAATATTTAGCACTGAAGTGTTAAAAAATGGTGAAAAAGAGCTAAGTTGATTGAGTTAAATTGATTTACACTTCTTCCCTGAGATGTATTATTATTACTATCATTGTGGCTTTAGCTTCATGGCATTTAAAGAGACTGTCCAATGTCTGACAAAAATATAAATGTTTCTTTTATTCGATCCCCAGTGGGCATATTTTATGCCTTTTGTGTTCCAGGAACCCATATAGAAGAAGAAAGAAAAGCAAATCCTATAGTCTACATAGTATGAATGGGTTACATCTAAACATCAGTATTGTAGTGTTTTGATAGTTTCCTTCTCAAATGACACAGGCCTGGGCATAGTCAGGGATGCTTGCCAGAAATTAACTTTACCAGAAGCCTAAGGAGGAGTCATTTTTATTAACTCAGTTTGTAATCCCAAGAGGCACAGCCATCTGCATTCCTGTGTTTTGCATGATGTCTGGGATGTAAAATTTCAGTGAGTGAGTACTAAGCAGTGTGAATAGTGATGATCATTTGGTACTGTTTTAAAATTATTGGCTGGCATGCTAATCCCATCTGTTAGAATTGTTATTACTTGCTATAAAGCACTTGGTTTGAATTGCTGCCCTTGGCACTTTTATTTTTGACAGCACGTATCCTTTGATGTTTAAAACAGATATGGTCCTAAAAGTCTTCCATAAAGTAAAATTAAATACTCCCAACAAGATTTATAGCTGATCTTCTTTATAGTATTATCAGGATGGTTCTGATTTCTTCCTAACATCTTTCCTTTTTGTTTTGTGTTTGACATCTTCTGGAATCCAGGTAAGTTAGGATAAGGAAAGGTCCTGGATTTTAGATAGAAAAATAAAGGAAGAATTTTTATTTATTTATATTTATTATAGTTAATTAGATTTATTAAATATATTTATTGAACTCACATTATTGAGAAAGTGCTAACCAAGGTACAAGAAGACAGAATTTTTGTTCAATAAATACCCTTATGTAATGTGTTAGCCATTTAATGTTCAATTTTTAAAGTGGACTTATGATAACATTCAGTGTTGAAATTTCTTTGTAATGCTAGTGCTTGTTGATACAATTAATCCCAACTGACCAAAATCTAGTAGGATTTCTTCTTCATAAAAGCCCCAAATTCAACACCTGGCACATCTCAGTGAGCACCTTAAAAAGCTGAGTAGTTAACAGGTCAATTAACCTGTAAGCTAAGAGATAGCCTCTGTATGTTTATCTGGGTTTTAGTATGTATTCTGTATCAGGAAATGTTGGTTTAGAAACCAATAGTAAAATTCAACAACCTCTGGAGTAATTGTTAAAGGACTGGCAACAGGGTCAGAGCAAAAATGGCTACAGTTCCAGTTATAGAGAGACTTTCTCATAGGTTTTTATTATCAGATTTTCAACATAGCAATATTTATTGCTGGGAAAGAAGTCAGACTATCTTACAGTTTGGAAGATGAGTATAGCTTCTCTATGTAGCTCTGTAGCTACTTCATGGCCACAAATATCCGTATTAGCAGTTAGTTTCGTATCTTCTTGTCAGTTGCAGCAGAAAACTGCTCTGTGTTTCTTTGATGTTGTTCCTGATTTCTAGGCAAGGTCCTAAATGGAAAAGTCAATATTCTTGAGTACAAACAAAGTTGTAAACACCCAATAAAGCCATTTTGTTGTTTCTCTGTTCCTACAGAAACTCAACATATTGCATGAAGGTGTCAATGTCCTTGACTGTTGCAGAGAATGAATCAGGCCTATGCTACAACAGCAGGATCCGCTATTTAGAAAAATCCGAAGTCACTAAAAGAAAGGAGATCTCCTGTCCAGACATGGATGACTTTAAAAAGTCGGACCAGGAGCCTGATGTTGTGTGGTATAAGGTAACTTAGCATGGTGTCAAATGTATATTTTACCTCAGTCAGTAGCAGTCTTGGGGACGGGGAAAAGGAGATATTTTATTACTAGTTTTTGGTATTAGATATTTCACTGAGAAGAATCATCAGATCCACAATGAAATAATTCAGAGCTGTGAATCCTATGTACCACTGGTTTTTTAATGCATGTGTTAGAAGCAATACCCCTCTTCTCCAACTGCTAAAAGTAGAATCTCCCTGCAGCCTAACAACATATAAGAACAAATGGGAAGAATGGTAAATATTTTAATAACACTTGAAAGAAATTATTTGAGGGGGCATAGAAATGTTATTTTTACTAGTGGGAACAAAGGCTTACCATTACAAGTAATAGTACTTATAAAGAAAACCACCATGGCATGTGTATACCTATGTAACAATCCTGTACCATCCGCACCTGTACCCCAGAATTTAAAATATAATTTTAAAAAAGTGAAAAAAAAAGCTAACCACTATCATAATGGTCTACTCTGTGAAAGCCACAACGGTGAATGCAGAGGAGAGAAACAGGTCAAGTATAGGATGTGAAACACTGCTAAGGTTGTGTTTAACTGGAAATAAACCACACTTAAAGGTTGAAAAGAAGAGAATTGAAGCAAGGCACAGTGGCTCATGCCTGTAATCCCAGCACTTTGGGAGGCAGAGGTGGGCAGATCACCTGATGTCAGGAGTTCGAGACCAGCCTGGTCAACATGATGAAACCCTATCTCTACTAAAATACAAAAATTAGCTGGGCATGGTGGTGCACAGCTGTAATCCCAGCTACTTGTGAGGCTGAGACAGGAGAATCACTTGAACCCAGAAGGCAGAGGTTGCTTTGAGTCGAGATCGCGTCTCTGCATTCCAGCCTGGGCGACAGAGTGAGACTCCATCTCAAAAAAAAAAAAAAAAAAAAAAGATAATTGAATGAAAGGATTATTTACAGAGGTTTGGGAAGTGTTGAAGAAACCAGTAAGGGAAGAAGCTGTTGATTATCACCCCTAGACCTGAAGTGGCAAGGGGAAGGAGCAGTGTCACTGAAACCTGGCAGGAATGGAGGAAGCTGCCAAGAGATATAGCATTAAAGGAACATATGAGGGTGGCAGATAGGAAGGGAGTGGGTAGGATAAATACCCTAATCCTTTATAACTCCTGCTCTCTGTTTTTTTACTAGTTGCCTCCCTCTACTTCCACCCTCATTCAAACTGAAACAGAAGCCAGGGGGCAGAGCCAGGAGATAGAATCAATAGTGTTCGGCTTCCCTGAGCATAGAGCAGACAAGGGCAGAGAATTGGATCTAGGAGAAGAAGCAGAGAATAACCACACAAGCTTCCAGCTATGATATTCTGGCAGCTAACCTGAAAACTCACGGTCTTATAACAGAGCTAAGCCAACTCTGTTCTGTCAGCTCTGAACCACAGCAATTGACACACTGTACAGTTTTATAATGTGATGGTAAGTGACCAAAGAGGTTTTCTGCACAGGTGCTGTGTGTTCTGTTGGAACCAAACACACATAAAAGGTGGAGCAGGTTGTTTCTATAGGATCTGAAAGACCCTCAGTTCCTAGGGAAACCTAATCCCTAACTTCCACTGCTGTCATATGCTTTTACATTTGGAAGCCTCTCCATTTTCATGCCTAGGGAAACTTACCAATATACACCAAGAATATGCTCTGTACTAGAACATCCAGGTCTCAATATGAATTATCTTAATCAAGACAATATTGTGACAGATAAAAAGCAACATAATGTTTATTATGCATAAACATAGACTACAGATCATTTGGTGGGTTTACGCCATCATCAACCTCGTTTGTATTTATTAAGCACTTATTGTGAGCCATTCACCATAGCTAAGCTTGATTTCCACATTATCTTGTTTAAATCTCAGTGAAAGTCTGTGTGGTAGGGGATATTATCCTAATTTAATGGAGAACAGAACCACTGAGGCTGAGAGAGATGTGACTTGTTCAAAGTTACACAGTGAACAAAGCCTGATTTTCTATTCAAGGCAGTATGACTCCAGAGTTCATTTTCTTAATCACTACCCTCTCCTGCAATGGACCTGGCACTAAACCCATCCTTGATTATATCATGGAACTTTTGTAAGATGCCATGCTGGTGCAGAGGAGCCTGGTAAAAGAAAGAATAAATAAGAAAGTTTTATTTTAATTTTTTGGTTGAGGATGGGAAGGTGACCTGCCCAAAGAATTAGCAGCTGGGAGTGAAATCCAGATATTCAACTTTCCTTTAAAAGACTCATTCTACTATCTCATCTTACTTTCTGCTATCTTCTTTCCTTTCCTTTTCTCATATCTCTAGACATCACTATCATCCTTACATACTCAAGCAATTTGCTGCTTGGCAAATGCCACCCCTCACTCTTCCTTAGAAATGGACCAACAATGGTGAAGCAAAAGGTCTTTCCAGCTCTACCTGGACAATGTTGAAGATTTCTATAATATTTTACAATTGATAAATGATCATCATAGTGTTAGCTAACATTTCTTAAGTACTTATTATATGACAACCTGTGTTTTCAGTGCATGAGATAGATTAACTCAATTCTTAGAACTACCATCTAAGATAATATTATCCCTATTTTATGGAAGAAGTGACTAGAGACTCAGACAAACTAAGTGGATTAGCAAAAGTCAATAGTAGTTTGTGACTTGCGGTTTGGCTACTTGTGCCACTCTTAGCCCCTTCAGTATACTAATGGATTAGGATAAAAAACTAGAATCAAAAATTAAAGACTACCTGAAGCTCAGGAATGTATTGCTAACTCTTGCTTCTCATACAAGGTTTCAAGTAAATACCTGAAGAAAATGTACCAACATATTAGGAAAATATTTCTTTTTCAGTCAGTATTTGGATAGTCTGCCTTGCCTACTTTATAACCTGTGTATTTTCTACCAGGCTGAGTAACTTTTGCTCTGGTTATAGCAATATAAAGAAGAAGATACATTTTTCCAGAGTTTATTCTGGTGCTTATTCAAAGTTAGAAATGTCCAATGTGTTAAAACAAAAACTACAGCCAAATTAAATTTAAAAGATAAATTGAGCAAAGAACGATTCATGAATCGGGCAGCCTCCTGAGCCAGAGTCGGCTCAGAGACTCCAGTGCAGCCATGTGGTAGAAGATTTATGGACAGAAAAAGGAAAGTGATGTACAGAAAATGGAAGTGAGGAACACAAACAGCTGGATTGGTTATAACTCTGTGCCTTATTTGAACCTGGTTCAAACAGTTGGCCACGTTTGATTGGTCAAAACTCAGTAATTGGCACAAGAGTAGCCTATGGTCTATTTATACCTCCACTTGTTATAGTTGACAGTGTACAGAGAAAAACCTTTAGGCCAAACTTAAAATATGTTAGGAAGCAGCTTTAGGCTAGACATGATTTAACAATTTCTTCCTTTTAGTCATCCTCTCATTTTGAGAGATTGACCAAAACTTTAGTCATTGATGTCACTATTACCATCATAAATGTACTTATTTGGTCTTGAAACCCACTGGAATATAGCAGGACAGTGAGTTGTGTAAGGTGTGAACAAAGACTTCAAGTTATTATTATTATTTTTATAAGGGTTAGAGTAGAGGATACCTTCTTATTCAGGAACGTCCTGTTTACAGGAGGAAAAAACAAAATCTGTTCTAGGATCTATGTGTTTCCTTAAAGTGTTAGTTTGATTATGTCACATTTAGCACAAGTGAGACCCTTTTTGTTTGGTCTGGTCTGTTCGGGCCTAGTTCATGAGCTCAGTCCAAGACAATGGCCTTTCATAATTTTGTTTAAAAATTTCCCCCTTTTGGTCAGGTTCTCACTTAGGTGAGAGTGTGCCACTCTCAGTTACCATCATTTTGGGTTTCCAGGTCTCAGCAATTCATTCACAGGTTATGATGCCTTCATGGTCACACATTTCCTTCAGCTATTGGCATTCCAATTGAAGAGAGACCATTTGCTATTCCTAGATGGCTGCATGCAAACATTTAAAACTTTTGAGAGACACATATGATTATCAGGAGGATAATACCAAGAGTTTGGAGTATGCTCAATACCTAAGGTTCCCATGAACCAAACCAATTAAATAGATCAAAAAGAATGAACTAGATAAAGAGTCTACTCACTTTAACTAATCAGTCTCTTCATTAATCTCCTACACTGACTCTCTATAATACCTGATGTGATGTATTTCTCCACAGACCACAAGTGTCAGCATTTGCACAGATACTTCTCTGTTTAGCCAGTAAGTAATCAAGAGCAATTCTATTTTTTAGCATAATTTTCAAAAGAGAATTTAAAGTCTGTTGTGTAACCATAGCCTTTACAGTAGAATCTGCTATAGAGCCTATCATAAGGGATACATTTTAATCATTGCCTCTTTTACTCCACACCATGGAAAAAAAGGACTTAACAAATAATTCCCTTCTGTAAGACTGAAGGCCTCCTGGCAATGTTCTCTTTAACCCATGTTGTAGGTTAAGAGGAGTGAACCAACATTCTCTTTCTGACTGATTATGAGGCAACGTATATACCATTAAAATTATTCACCTACATTGGGCCTTCATTTTTCATCTATCAAGGCATAAGGATATCCATGTATAAGACTGGCTGCAAAATCCTTCTTAAAGTATACCCTATGAATATACACAACAGACCTCCATTTGACCTCTATTGTTCATAGAGACATAAATGAGGAAAAAATTAAAACTAAGAGTCTCATGATAGTAGAAAAGTCTTGATCCATGATCTTGGGAAAAAGCTGCTTACATCAAGGATATCATCTTTCTGAGGAGAAACTTCCCTGGTTAGCTTTATCTTAAGGGTTCCAATGGGTATACAGTTCCATTAGTGTGGAGCAACCCTTTCTCAGTTGTGAGATTATAAACCCAAGGTTCAAGGTCCCAAAGCTTTGCTGCATTGTGGATGGCAAGGGAAGTCCTTCTCTGATATTTTCAGAATATCCATTATTTGGGTTCCAGATTGTGATGGGGTTGATTGTTCTCAGTCAGTGAACCATAAAAATCTTTTATTCCTGGTGAAAATACATTGTGACATAATAGTCTACTGTTACAACATCACCCGTCTTGTAAGGAAAAGCTTTTATACCACCAAAAAATATGCATTGACAATGACAATTGAATGAAATCCCTCTATAAATGTTTAAATGGCCCATCAGGTAGCTGAATGTACCTGAAGATTTGAGTGTCTTCCCAGGAATGTGGGTTTGACAAATTAAACATTGGCTGTAAACTATTTTAGCAATTTACAAGTTACCACACCAATATATACTTAACTTGGATTATTTTATCTTTTTCATGAGTCATGGAATGCAGAACTTTTAATAACAAAAGCTTTACGGACTCAGGAAGGACAATGTAGCCGTCCTGGTTCTCCATGTGTCCACGCTTAACATTGCTCTTATGTCCTCTTGAATACCAGTTGTTTCTCCAATTTATGTGCATAGCACTGATAACTGATGTGTTATCATAGGCCATTTGACTTAGACCATGAAGTTCATTCAAACTGTATATCGAAACGATTTCAGCGTTGGCTGATTTAGCATGATAATCTGGCAAAGTATCTTCTAGGTATTCAATTAATTTTTGTTCTACTTGGGTTAGTAGTTACATAAACCAGTCTTTTCATTTAAGTTACAGGAACTCTTACCTAGTCCAAATAATATAATTCTAAAGTTATGAGAAACCTGTATTCAAGGGTGCTTTTCAGGGTCCTTTCCTACCTTCTAAACGACACCATATTTCTAACATTTTACATGCTTGTGAATTTTTCAGAAACTGCATCAGAATTAAGCAATTAACTAGAAATGACTTCAAATAGTCATAAAGACATAGTTGACAAAGAAATTTGGTTATTTCTTTGGTCTACAATAACAACATAATCATAATTGATATCATATACTCAGAAATTAGAATTTTAGAAATCCCATAAAATTTTGGAGCATATATTAACGACATTCATTAAAATATAACCTAAAGAAGATTAAACATTATTTCTGGCCGGGCATGGTGGCTCAGGCCTGTCATCTCAACACTTTGGGAGGCTGAGGCAGGCGGACCTTTTGAGGTCAGGAGTTTGAGACTAGAGGCTGAGGCATGAGAATTGCTTGAACATGGGGGTGGCAGAGGAGAGAAGGTCACAGTGAGTTAGCTGAGATTGTACCACTGCACTGCACTCCTACCTGGGGTGACAGAGTGAGACTCTGTCTCAAAAAAACAAACCCAAAACATTATTTCTTATTTTGATGGTGCTTCCCTTAACATGTCATGTAACTTAACATGACAAATAATCCTGTTTACCTCTCTTTTGGATGCTTCAGGGGCCCTCTGTAGCATTCCAAAGTTAGCAGTCAAAAAAGACTTAATTTTGAAACTGAAATTAGACTTTGGAAAGCCTATCAAATATGTTAAATGTTTAAAACACTTGATATTATAAAATAGATTTCCAGGTCACCATAAGTCATTCATTTAGCCAAAATGACTGAAAAATTTTAAAGATGCAAAAACCTTTACTCATTGATAGAATGAAGACTTAGCTTTCCAAACAATCTGTCTCTTGTCTTTCCTTTTTTTCCTGTAGTTTATTCAAAAGGTAAACAAAAATATTTCATTATCTTTTAATATTACATGAAAATCTCATTCAAGAAAGAAAGCCAAATTCATCATTGCATTAGTATACTATTAACGTCCACCCCAATTTTTAATAAAAATTGTAGACAAATCTATCTAATCTTAATCAGATTTACCATAAGGTGAAATTCATGTAAACCTTTTATAACCCTTTACAAATTTTTGTTAAGTAGCAGATCAGTTTTACCATAAGGTGAGATTAACGTAAACCTTTTATAACACTTTACAAATTTTTATTAAATAGTAGATCAGTGCTCAAAGTTTCTTTGATAGATATACATTTTTTTTACAAAAGAGTTTTTAGATAGTCAATTAAATTCCAGAAAGATGCATTTTATTGTGTGCTTTTATTTCAGTGTTCAATTTATGAAAAAACTGAGTAATACCCCTTTAAATTTAGCCAATATGTTCACATGTAGAATTTCTTTTACAAGTTTAATTTTTCATAACCTTCTACAATTTGCTCAAACTTTCAGCTTTATCTTATCTAACTTAAATCAATCATTTAACCCTTTAATCTAGGCAAAAGAAAAAAAAATTCACATTCCCATACCTTCTTATAATCTTTTACCAAAAGCACATTTTACTTTCCTCACAATAGTCCATGTAAAACTGTTTCTTCAGTAGTATCAATCTCAACTGTTAGAAATGTTTATTTTTGCTGAAAAATCTGGTAAGTGAGTTTAATTATGTACTAGGTGTGGGGCTTAGGACACCAGACAGAAGTGCAGGTAAAGTCCAACTCTTTCTAGCATACATAGTGGACATGGCTAACTACATATGTCCCCAGGCCTTATCTAGAATCTAATGGCTCTAAAGCAGGTAAGTCTAACAATTTTCAAAAGTCAAAGGAGCAATTTATGACCTTAAAACATTTAGCAAAACTAATATCTGACCTGACTAATTTAGACCAACTGTCTTTATTTTACCAATAATCTTATAAAACTGTTATTTCCCAAATATTACTAAAGTCACGTGAACTAAAAGACGTTAGTTTTTTTCTGACAAAATATTTGATTTAAGCACTTATTCTTTTTAAACCAATTAATAAGAGCTTTTTTATATAAACATCACACACACAACACATATAAATATAGAGATAGAAGAAAATCCACTACATGTAACAATTTTGTCAGTTTCAAAATAGTTTTTTTTTCTCCCATTCAGCCTATCAGTCTTCCAATTACTGGTTTCATTGCCTGAAGCAATGGTTGCCTAGGCAACAAATTTGTATTTCTAAAGGGACAAATCTTAGGTGGAACCACAAAAAATAAAAATGTATATCTCATAAGCAGAGAGCTAAGATTTTAGGCCTAAATATTATATTATCATTTGCTCAAACCAGCAGAAAA
This sequence comes from Aotus nancymaae, assembly GCF_030222135.1. Lineage (NCBI taxonomy): Eukaryota > Metazoa > Chordata > Mammalia > Primates > Aotidae > Aotus > Aotus nancymaae. The sequence goes on along the minus strand of NW_026988415.1, from coordinate 42,292,364 downwards.
AAAAACAGTGCTCTCATGGAAGTTTCATCAAGACAAGATGGCCAGAAAAGCGCTTCAACAAAGGTATGACTTATTGTATAAATTTAAAGGAATGGTCTTGGCACTGTGGCTCACGGCTGTAATCCTAGCACTTTGAGAGGACAAGGCAGGCAGCTCACTTGAGGTCAGGAGTTCGAGACCAGCCTGGCCAACATGGCGAAATCCTGTTTCTACTAAAAATACAAAGATTAGCTGAGTGTAGTGGTATATGCCTGTAATCTCAGCTACTCAGGAGGCTGAGGCAGGAGAATCACTTGAACCCGGGAGATGGAGGTTGCAGTGAGTCAAGATGTCACTGCACTCCAGCATGGGTGACAGAGTGAGACTCTGTCTCCAAAAAAAAAAAAAAAAAACGGAATGGTGATATGGTTTGGCTCTGTATTCCCACCAAATCCTATTGCAAATTGTAATCTTCACATGTCAAGGGAGGGACCTGGTGGAAGGTGACTGAATCATGGGGATGGTTTCCCTCATGCTGTTCTCTTGATAGTGAGTTAGTTCTCACAAGAGCTGATGGTTTTAAAGTGTGGCACTTCCTGCTCTCTCTGTCTTTCCTGTTGCCTCAAGAAGAGGTGACTTGCTTCCCCTTCTTCTGCTATAATTATAAGGTTCCTGGGGCTTCCCCAGCCATTCAGAACTGTGAGTCAATTATATCTCTTTTCTTTATAAATTACCCAGTCTCAGGTATTTATAGCAGTGTGAAAACAGACTAATACAAATACAAATGGTAAGTTTCTTTGATAGATATACATTTTTTTTACAAAAGTGTTTTTAGATAGTCAATTAAATTTCAGAAAGATGTATTTTAGTTCAATAGGGTTTTCTTTTTACCATACCTACAGATTCTTAGCTAAAATAACTGAGTTCAGGGTAATGGGTAGAGCCCACTAAAGAATAGGGTCAACAAAGCATTGGATACCTGGACTCATCATGGATAGATCTGAAAAAAGAAGCAAGCCTATTTTACCTGAGGGCCTATCTTTTATAAACACCTTATCTAGGATAGCTTTCTTTCCACCTTTGGGGTGGGAAAATAACTAAGCCGAAAGGTTAGCAGACTTAATTTTTAAATATCAATTAGTTGTTTAAGCTTTTTATTTGTCTTTTATAAAGTCTTTAAATCAAAATATTGAAATCTTTTTAGAAACTTCTGCATGTCAATAGGCATCCCTAGATGAGACTAATTTGGGAGTACTCAATCAAATGCACTTCAGTGCAGTGCCATTAATTTGGAACATTCACTGTAATTTATCTTTAGTGAGATTTTGCCATTTCAATAAGACGTTGCTTCTTCCGGGGCCTAATAGTTGTGCACGTATAAGCCAGACTCAGTTCTTCAGAAATTAAGGATCCCATTTTTACCTCAAATATTTTCTTTGCTCTCAGCTTCCCTTGATCAACTTAGCCAGTGATTTTTTTTCCTTCCTAAGCATACAAGAAAAATGAAACAAAGGGGTAGAACACAAAAATCTCTGTGAATTTCCAAAAGCCAAATTTTGCACCCCCCTGCAATATTGCCATGTGCTACGAGATTTTTCTGACCCAGTCAGATGTAAGAGGCCTCTGACTGGATGCAAGCCAATTAATTATCACATTCAGTCTGAACCTGGACCCAGTCCAGTTTCTCTCATGACTTCCAAACCCAGTTTGGATCAGAAATTTGCTCAAAGAAACTCAGAGAGCTCAAAACAGAAAACCATAAGGCTTTGGAATCCAAGAGAGAACTTTTTTTTTTTTTTCAAAGTATTACTATCTTTATTGTGGTATAGAGTTTTATACATTAGCTCATTTTATAGTAAAAACATTTATGTACAACTGTAGAGAAACCACTGCACAGATAGCTCCAACTTAAATTAGAAAATGTTCTCTGTAGAAAATAGTAAAAATTGTAACATTTACCAAGCTAGCCCAACAAGTTCAGTTAAACCAAATAGTAATAAAATACATTATACATTTATAAATACAGGCTGAATTCTGGGATCCAGGAGAAACTTTAGTTCCATTTATTAAAATAGCCATGTTTTAAGTTATGTGAAGTGAAATTTCTATTAATCTTCCCTCTTACTCTAAATCTATATCTGATTATTTTTCTTTATGCTAAATCCATAATCCACAACATGGTTTTAGCTGTTCTTTTCTAAAGGAGAGGTACCATATCCTTTTAATCAGCTTGATAATGTACCCATGCCTATCCAAATAATGAAACCACGATCCCCGGTTGCTCTGAGAGAGTAACGGACACAGTGAGTCTGGTGGGTACCTCACTTGGTCATTCAGCACTCCTGGGGGTCATTAGAATCTCTACTTTGGATCCCATTTCTGATGCCATCTGTTAAAAGAAAACCTTCAGCTGAATTAAATTTAAAAGAGTTTAATTGAGCAAAGAATGATTCCCAAATTAGGCAGCCTCTCGAGCCAGATTAGGTTTAGAGACTCCAGTGTAGCCATGTGGTAGAAGAAGATTTATGAACATAAAAAGGGAAGTGATGTACAGAAAATGAAAGTGAGGTACAGAAACAGCTGGATTGGTTACAGCTCAGCATTTGTCTTATATGAACACGTTTCAAAGTTGGCCACTTTTGATTGGTCAAAACCCAGTGATTGGCACAAGAGTAGGCTATGGCCTGTTTATACTTCCACTTGTTATACTTGACAACGTACAGAAAAACCTTTAGGCCATACTTAAAATATGTAAGGAGGCAGCTAGAGGCTAAACTTGATTTAACAAATGTCTTAACTCTCGTGCTTAAACAGTGAAAACTATTTGCTTTGCATGATCCCTTTTTCAGGTGTCTTTTCAAATATGCATAATCTTTAAATTCCATTCTTTTTCATCAGTCTCTTTTTTTTTTACTTAATTAACTAATTATATTGTATCACTCTCATAGTCTGCTTTGAGTTTCCTGGGCTGTTTGAAATATGCTCTGGTAGGCCTTTAAGGACTATCATTCTGTGCCTTCATTTAATCACAGCTGGATAGGAAAGTAGAGGTGAATCAGGTGGTACTGGAAGCATGTTCATAAAGATGCCTGAGTAAGCCAATCCTGCTTGTCTGAGGAATACAAAGGATATGTGTAAGAGGATTGTATATTCTCTATCTGAACTGCATCAGTTATCAAAATAAGATGAGGAGAGGGACTACACTTTTAGAAGTTTCTTTTGACACTATACAAATAGGGTTTAGACATTAGAGCAGAATATTCAATAATGTTAGTGTTTTTAAAACATTTTACAAATGAGAGATAAAGATTCTTTTAAAATTGAACCAATAAGAACACTAGACCTACTTCATTATTCACTGAGCACACTGTTGTTACACAAATATGGAGTTCTTTTATCCCATTTCTAAACTGAAGAATCTCCTAATTTTGATAGGACATTGGCAACAAAAATACAAATACACACGTTGGAATAAAACACTCATCTATGTGATTAGTTAGCTCTGTTGGTAAAAGTCTGGTGTTAATAGGGTCAAGGCTATCACTTTGAATTATCCTTTTTTCTTGTCACAACTGTCTCAATTTTAGATGTTTGCCATTGGTTATAAATGAAATTGGTTGGGAATGATGGATAGTTAAGTACAAACTTATTTGTACAATTGATTGTTCACTCAGCGCATATTTATTTGGTGCCTACCTGTGCAAGGCGCTATGCTAGGAACAGGAAATAGTGAACTGACCAAAATAAACACATTTCTCTTTTCTCATGAAGGGAGTTAGATGAGTAAGCAGCTCCTTTTCAACACTCCAGGAAGAAACTATGTCAATTGAAACTTCTTAAAGAACAGCTCCTACTTGTAATCAACAGTGTCTTTGTCTTGAGTAAAGGGCAACAGACATACCTGTTTTTAATCACAGACATTAATGTCTGCAAAGGAAAATTTGAAAACTAAGATCAGTTATTATTGTTATGGTACATAATAGGAGCAATCTTTTGTTACCTAAACACCAAGGGTTTACTTTCAGTCCTACTGCTTGCTGCATGGAAAGCCAATCACTGAGACTATGAGTATTCCCAGGGAAGAAGGTTTTCATTGGGTGTTGCAGCTGAGGAAATGGGAAATCAATCTCAAATCCATCTCCCTGATGGACTAAAATCAGGGGTTTATATATCAGGGAACAAATGTAACTAAATGCAAGTAAACAGGAATTAGGGAGGGGTAAGGAATAGGAGTTGGTTAACAGGAAGCAAATAGTTGCTTAGACAATTATAATAGGTAAGGGGTTGAATTTCTCATTGTCCTGATATAGTGATCTGTTAAGTTTAGGTTCCTTAATGCTATTTGGGAGGCCCAATGGTGGGTTTCCTGAGAAACGAACTTGGATAAGAAAAATGTGACTTTCTTAAGTTTTAAGACTGAGAGGGGCAATTTCTACTTTTATTCAAAAGAAACCATGAATATCAGTTACATGGGACAACTGGGTCGATTTTACTTTTACGAATCTTTTTATGTAATAGAACACATAGAAAGTGATAATATGGCACACCAAAGTGAATGAATGACTGGCCCTGAGAGTTTTAGCTGCTCTCAGCCCCTCCTGACTGATTTGGGGCTAAGCAACACAAAATCAATGTCCCCATTTACGAGTAACCCTCACTTAGCACCCCAGAGTGCTGTGGCCCACTGGTTTGGAAGCTCTGATTTACCTTTTCATAAAATGTGACATATATATTTTTTGCCTAAAGATGGCTGAGTAATTTAGTCTTGGTTATCCTAGGAATGCAAGGGATGTGTGGGAAAGAGTTGTGTCTCCTCTATCTGAACTCTGTTAGCAAAAGGAGGTGAGCCTACTTGTTGGTGGCTCTTATCTTCTTTTTACAGATGAGGAAACCGAAATAACTCACAGAGGGTCACTTACCCAACATTCAGCCAATTAGATTCAAACACTGAAATTCTGACATCTAATGTTCTTATAATCCCGCTATGATTGCTCCACTTAATGTATATATTATGAACGTAATCACTCACATCACTGATATAAACAGAATTCTCTATCAAAATTGTTACTCCAGAAACAAATCTGAAATGCTTTCTAAGGACTCTTTAATGACTCTGAGTGTTGAAAGGGACTCAAATGACCCAGAAAGAGATTTGTTTTCAAGATCAAAGTGGAACTAAGAGGAATTATATTTTCATAGAGATCTTAAAGCCCATCTAATATAACTAATTTATTTTCTATATGAGGAAACTGAAGCCCAAAGAGATTAAGTGACTTGCTTAAGTCTAATGAAACTCATGTCTCTCTTTTTTTCACATTCATTAAATTTTACAAAAAGAGACCACTGAATAGAAGTTAATGTATATATCTATGTATGCATATATATGTGTGCATATTTAAAAGCTGATTGTTTTGACAAACTGAACAGTGTAGAGGTGTATTAATATAAAGTTAGTTTTATCCTCTCTTCCATTCCATTTTAACCATCTAAAATAACTAACATTAACTGTTATATACTACCTCACTTTCCTCTATGTTAACATTTTTTTCTCTCTCACTCCTATTTCTCTGTTTGTATATATATATGTATATGTGTGTATACATATATAAAATACATTATTTACTTAGTTTCATACATACATATATGTGCAAGTATTTCCACTTCTCTATTTTTTTTTTTTTTTTTTTTTTGAGACGGAGTTTCGCTCTTGTTTCCCAGGCTGGAGTGCAATGGTGCGATCTCGGCTCACCGCAACCTCTGCCTCCTGGGTTCAGGCAATTCTCCTGCCTCAGCCTCCTGAGTAGCTGGGACTACAGGCACGCACCACCATGCCCAGCTAACTTTTTTGTATTTTTAGTAGAGATGGGGTTTCACCATGTTGACCAGGATGGTCTCGATCTCTTGACCTCGTCATCCACCCGCCTCGGCCTCCCAAAGTGCTGGGATTACACGCGTCAGCCACCGCACCCGCCCCCCTTCTCTATTTTTTTAATAAAAAACAGAACATACTATACATATCATGCTTCAGCTTTCCCCATCACACACAAATGTATCAGACACATCCTTCCATGTCTCCTACAAGTCTAATTCATTTTACTGCATAATAATTTATAGGACAGAACTGCTTTATTTTATTAAATTAGTCTTCTAATAGATTTTTATTTTTGTTTTTAATAACTACAGTGTTGCAATAAACATCCTTGTAAACATACATGCATCCTTACATCCATGATATACAAGATGGGAAATCCTCTCTGTCACTATTACATAGTTTTGGAGGTTCTAGCTGATGCAATAAGAAAATGAAATGAAATATGCTATATAGATATTGGAAAAGAAGAGACAAAATAATCTTAATTTTCAGATTATATGATTCCATACCCAGAAAACCCAAGAGACTCAGCTACAACAACAAAAAATAGAACTAATGAGAAGATTCAGTACTGTAGCTTACTAAAAATATACAAAAATTCAATAATTTACCAACAATAACCAGTTAGACATGTAAAGGTGAAAAATGAAGTGATCTTGTTTAAACAATGACACTATAAACACTTTAGAATACATTTAACAAGGATGCAAAGGGGCTTATATAAAAATAAGATTAATATTTGCAAACCATCCATCTGACAAGGGATTAATCACCAGAATACATAAGGAACTGAAACAACTCTGTAGGAAAAAAATCTAATAATCTGACTTTTAAAATGGGCAATAGATTTAAATAGACATTTCTCAAAAGGAGATATACAAATGGGAAACAGACATATGAAAAGGGGCTCAACATTGATGATAATCAGAGAAATGCAAATCAAACTACAATGAGATATCATTTTACTCCAGTAAAAATGACTTATATCCAAAATGCAGACAATAACAAATGATAGTGAGGATTCGGAGAAAAGGGAACCCTCATACACTCTTAGTAGCAATGTAAACTAGTACAACCTCTATGAAGAACAGTTTGGAGGTTCCTCAGAAAACTAAAACTTGAGCTACCATATGATCCAGCAATCCCACAGCTGGGTATATACCCAAAAGAAAGGAAATCAGTATATCAAAGATATATCTGAACTTCCATGTTTATTGTGGCACTATACACAGTAGCCAAGATTTGGAAGCAACCTAAGTGTCATCAACAGATGAATGGATAAAGAAAATGTGGTACATATAAACAATGGAATACAATTCAGCCGTAAAAAAATGAAATTCTGTCATTTGCAACAACCTGGATAGAACCAGAGGTCATTTTGTTAAGTGAAGTAGGCTAGGAACTGAAAGACGAACACCACATTTTCTCACTTATTTGTGATAGCTAAAAATCAAAACAATTGAACTCATAGATATAGATAGTAGAAAGATGGTTACCAGAGGCTGGGAAGGGTATTGGGGGATTGCGGGGAGGTAGGTATGGTTAATGGGTATAAAAAATAGTTAGAAAAAAATGTATAAGACCTAGCATTTGTTAGCACAACAGGAAGACTATAGTCAAAAATAATTTAATTGTACATTTTAAAATAAAAAAGTACAATTGGATCATTTGTAACACAAAGAATAAATGCTTGAGGGAATGGAGACCCCATTTTCTATCATGTGATTATTACACATTGCATGTCTGTATCAAAATAGCTCATGTCATCATAAATATATAATCTACTATGTACCCATGAAAATAAAATAACATTGAGGTACTATTACATACATATTAGAAAAGCTAAAATCTAAAACACGGACAATAGCCAATGCTAGCTAAGATGTGTAGAAACAGGAACAATTTTTCATTGCAAATTGTAATGCAAAAGGATACAGCCACTTTTTAAAAACAGTTTGGCAGTTCCTTACAAAGTTGAAAGTAAGCTTACCATAACATCCAGCAACTGCACTTGTAGGTAGTTACCAAAATTAGTGGAAAAGTTTCATCCACGTAAAAACCTACACACAAATGTTTATAGCATCTTTATTTACAGTTGCCAATAATTGTATGAAACCAGGATGTCCTTCATCCTTTGTGAATGGCTAAACAAACTGTGGTACATTCACATAATAAAACATTATTCAGATAGAAGAAAAAATGATAGATCATGAAAAGACATGGAGAAACCTTAAATGTGAAACTGTAAGTGAAATAAGCCAGTCTGAAAAGGGTACATACTGTATGCTTAGAACTACTTGACATTCTGGAAAAGGCAGTACTATAGAGAGAATAAAAAGATCAGTGGTTGCCAAGGTGTCATGGAGGAAAAATGAAGGAAGGAATTAATATATGGATCACAGAATATTTTTAGTATGGGAACCAATTTTCAGGATGACAAACAATTCTGTATGACGCTGTAATGATTCATCTGTCAAAACCAATTAGACTGTACAAAACACAGAGTACACCCTCATGTTAACTGTGGATCTTCTTTAATAATAACCTATAAATATTGGTTAACTAATTAGACCACATTTATCACAATAATATAAAATGTTAATAATATTTAGAAAACTTGATGTGAGAGGTTGAAGGGTATATGGAAACCCTGTACTTTCTGCACAATTTTTTTTCTATAAACCTAAAACTAAAAATAAAGTCAATTAAAAAAAAGCTAAAAATTTATCATAGGACCTAAAATATGACCTAAATTAAAGGCGAGACAGAACATGTTTCCACATGGGAAGATATCATAGAATAAAAGATACGTTTTACCAAAATATATAGAAGCAATGAAATTTGATAGAATATAAATTATTTGAAAATGGACAACATAATTACACAGTTAATATGGATGGATATACCAGAATTGCCAAGAAAATATTGAAAAAATGGCATTTGTGAGAGGCGACATTTCTATGAGTTGCTATCAATTATTGCAAAACAGCATCAACTGAAGCAGTAATCTAAGGAAAAGACAATTGATCTGTAAAATAGAGAATCCAGAAACATAAAAATGTGTACATATGAAAATGTAGTATATAATAAAGGTAACATTTCTTTTTAATGTAGGTGGAGGGAGAATGATGGTTTATTTAAAAATGGTGTAGACATAATTGAATATCTACTTAGAAAAAAAATAGATCTCTGACTCTTGTACCCTGTTTAAGAAAAATTTGAAATGAACTGTAAAGAGTTAATTTTATCTACAAAAACAGTGGTTTAGGAATGACCATTTCTAAATGCCATCACTTATTTCAATGAGTTAAGTTTTTAAGTAAAAGAGCTTTGTACTTATTTATCTTGTTATATGCTCTGGCTGCTTTTGTAAAGGTAGAAAAAATGTCATTAGAAACCTCATAATACCACAGCCCGAATGATCAATACTTGCTTGCTTAAAAAAAAAAATAGTTCCCTAAAATGCTTGGAGATTTTGAATCCCTTTTGGAAGTGTAATAAAATTAAACTATGCCTTCTTTTGTAACCATAAAATTGTATGCCACCTTGAATTTTTAATCTTGTAACAAGAATTTTCAAAGACACATTTATCCAGAAGAAGTGAGTTGCAAAGCTCATGAAAGCATCAGTTAAGTGTGCCCTGAAACCATAGTCAGTGACACAAGATTTAAGACCCATTTGTACTTCTTTTTGTTCCTAGATATGGCATTAGAAGTGGGAAGGTTTTTTTTTGTTGTTGTTAACTGTTTGTAAATTATAAAAAAGGCGAGTTATACAATATGAATAGATATTTGGCATGTACAAGTAGCACTGGGCTTCAAGTCTGAGGACTTGGATTCTGATCACCATATACTACCATTAACATGGATAAGTAATTAAATATCACTGGACTTCAATTTCCCCACATATGAAATAGATGTAAGTAATAGCTATTCTATACACTAGACATGTTATAAAAGTTTATTGATTAAAGTCTTTACTTGAGATTTGCTACAACTATAGAAATGGAAAGTTACATTGAAGTCAGAAATATAGTTACCTAAGACATTTCAGACTCTAATTTATGGCTGAGATTTTTTAAAGGTCATATTATTATGTATAATTTACAAATAGCAAAATTCATCCTTTTACATGTATAATTTGATTTGATGTGTTTTGACAAATGGATACACCATAGTCAAGATATAGAACAGTTCAATCACTCCAAGTTCTTCTGTGTTCCTTTGTAGTCAGTCCTTTCCTCCCAGCCTTAGTCTTTGGTAAAATTTCTTTGTTTCTATTCCTATAATTTTGCATTTTCCAGAATGTCATATAAATGGAATAATATGTAGCTTTTTTGTCTGCCTTCCTTCACTTAGCATAATGCATTTAACATCCATCTATGTTGTGACATAGTGATATATGCTATATATGATACATTTCATTTCTTTTTATGCTTAGTAGTATTCCACTGTATATTCTATTTAACCATTCAGTAATTGATGACCATTTAGATTGTTGCCATTTTTCGATTAGGAATAAAACTGTTACAAGCATTGCATTTTGACATTATATTTTCTTGCTTTATCAACATGATTTGTTTGTGTCAAGTTTGTACTCTTTTAAAAGCATTCCTTTTTAAAATTTAACAAGAGTTTGCTCTTGATCTTTCCCAAACTGTTCTAAGAATCTCAGCTTAGAAAGGACTTGAGTATATCTTTAATGGCATCCCAGGTATACAAACATTTCAAAGCAAATTAAAGCTTCTTAAGCAATGTCTTTCCTACAGTCTGTCTTCAATGTATCCACCAGAATGATCTTTTAGAAATACACATCTAATCATAGGATGCCACTTCTTAATGTACTCCAATGATTCTATAAAATAATTTAGATGATAGCTCCTTTTTATTGAGTGTTTGCAGGGCCTAACATTGTGCCAAGTATATTTGTGCATTGCATGACTCAATCTTTATTGCAGCCTTATGAGAGGCTACACAGTGGCAGAGCTGAGATTTGAACCCTGACAGTGTGGAAATATCTTAGAATGGAATTTAAGGCTCTTTACATTTGAACCCAACCACTGTCAACAGAGCAAAATTATTTGTAATTTTTTTGTCTATTTCAAGTTTTCACATTTGTGTCCTTCTACACATGTTGTTCCTTCTGTCTTCTATGTCCTGCCTGCCTTTTGTATATTGTTCAAAACTCAGCTCAGATGCTCATAGTAGCCCGCCTGCACACCATCTCTTGCTCAGACCCAGTCTGCTGCAATACATGAATGACTCAGCATTAAAATTCAAACATTTCTTCTTTTTCTTTCTCTATTTCTTCTTGTTCTAGTATTCCCATTATGCCTATGTTACACCTTTTGTAGTTCCACAGTTCTTGGATATTCTCTTCCACTTTTTTCCATTCTTTTCTCTCCTTGCTTTTCTGGTTGGGAAGTTTCTATTGACATTATGTTCAAACTTATTGGTTGTTTCCTCAGCTATGTACAGTCTACTAATAAGACCATCAGAGGCATTTTTTTAAAATTTCTGTTACAGTGTTTTGATTCTTTGCATTTCCTTGAGATTATTTTTAAGAGCTTCCATCTCTCTGCTTACGTTACCCATCTATTCTTACATGTTGTCCACTTTTTCCATTGTAGTTATTAACATTTTAATCATGTTTATTTTAAGGTCTCAATCCAAGAAATATAAAATTTCTGCCATATCTGAGTCTGTTTCTTTCTTTTTAAACTTTTATTTTAGGTTCAGGGGTACATGTGAAGGTTTGTTACATAGGTAAACACATGTCACAAGGGTTTGCTTTACAGATTATTTCATCACCTAGGTATTAAACCCAGTATCCAATAATTATCTTTTCTACTCCTCTCCATCTACCCTCAAGTAGACCCCAGTGTCTGTTGTTTTCTTTTTTTGTGTTCATAAGTTCTTATCAGTTAGCTGCCACTTATAAATGAGAACATGTGGTATGTGGTTTTCATTCCCTGCATTAGTTTGCTAAGGACAGTAAGTCTCCAGCTCCATCCATATTCCCACAAAAGACATGATGTCATTCTTTTTTATGGCTGCATAGTGTTCCATGGTGTATATATACCACATTTTCTTTATCCAATCTGTCACTGATGGGCATTTAAGTTGATTTCATGTCTTTGCTATTGTGAATAGTGTTTCAATGAACATTTGTGTGCATGTTTCTTTATAGTAGAATGATTTATATTCCTCTGGGTATAAACCCAGTAATGGGATTGCTGGTTCAAATGGTATTTCTGTTTTGCTCTTTGAGGAATCACCATACTGCTTTCCACAAAGGCTGTACTCATTTATATTCTGGCCAACAGTGCATAAGTGTTTCTTTTTCTTCACAACCTCACCAGCATCTGTTATTTTTTGACTTTTTAATAATAGCTATCTGACTGGTATGAGATAGTATTTCATAGTGGCTTTGATTTATATTTCTCTAGTGATCAATGATATTGAGCTTTTTTTTCATATGCTTGTTGGCTGCATGTATGTCTTCTTTTGAAAAGTGTCTGTTCATGTCCTTTGCCCTCCTTTTAATGGGGTTGTTTATTTTTCTCTTGGAGATTTGTTTAAGTTCCTTATAGATGCTGGATATTAGACCTTTGTCATATGCATAGTTTGCAAAATTTTTCTCCCATTCTGTAGATTGTTTGTTTACACTGTTGAAAGTTTCTTTTGTGGTGCAGAAGTTCTTAAGTTTTATTAGACCCCACTTGTCAATTTTTTGCTTTTGGTATCTTTGTCATGAAAGTTTTGCCTGTGCCTGTGTCCTAAATGGTGTTGCTTAGATTATCTTCCAGAGTTTTTATAGTTTTGGGTTTTACATTTAGTTCATTAGTCCATCTTGAGTTAATTTTGGTATATGGTGTAAGGAAGGGGTCCAGCTTCAATCTTCTGCATATGACTAGTCAGTTGTCCCAGCATCATTTATTGAAAAGGGAGTCTTTTCCCCATTGCTTGTTTTTGGCAGCTTTGTTGAAGGTCAGATGGTTATAGATGTGTGGAGTTATTTCTGGCTCTCTATTCTGTTCCATTAGTCTATGTGCCTGCTTTTGTACTGGTACCCTGCTATTTTAGTTGCTGTAGCCCTATAGTATAGTTTGAAGTCAGTTAACGTGATGCTTCCAGCTTTGTTCTATTTGCTTAGAATTGCCGTGGCTATTTGGGCTCTCTTTTGGTTTCTTATGAATTTCAAGGTAGTTTTTTCTAGTTCTGTGAAGAATATCATTGGTAATTCGATAGAGATAGCATTGAATCTCTAATTTGCTTTGGGTAATATGGCCATTTAAAAGATATTGATTCTTCCTATCCATAAGCATGGGATGTTTTTCCATTTATTTGCATCTTCTCTCATTTCTTTGAGGAGTGTTTTGTAATTCTCATTGTAAAGATCTTTCACCTCTCTGGTTAGCTATACCACTAGATATTTTATTATTTCTGTGGCAATTGTGAATGAGACTGCTTTTACAGTTTGGCTCTCAGTTTGGCTATTGTTGGTGTATGTGAATGCTAGTGATTTTATACATTGATTTATTGTTCTCATATTTTCAGCTTTTTGATTTCTGCCTTAATTTCATACCATTTGACCCAGCAATCCCCATTACTAGGTATATGCCAGAGGAATATAAAATGTATAAATCAAAATTTGCTGAAGTTGTTTATCACCTGAAGGAGCTTTTGGGCTGAGACAATAGGATTTTCTAGATATAGAATCATGTTGTCTGCAAACAGAGATAGTTTGACTTCTTTTCTTCTGATTTGCATGCCCTTTATTTCTTTATCTTGCCTGATTGCCCTGGTCAGAACGTCTAATACTATGTCGAATAAGAGTGGTGAAAGAGAGCATCCTTGTCTTGTCCCAGTTTTCAAGGGGAACGTTTCAAGCTATTTCCCATTCAGCATGATGTTGGCTGTGGGTTTGCCATAGATGGTTCTTATTATTTTCAGATAGGTTCTTCAATACCTGGTTTATTGAGATTTTTTAACATGAAAGGGTATTGAATTTTATGAAAAGCCTTTTCTGTGTCTATTTAGATAATATATAGTTTTTGTCTTTAGTTCTGTTTGTGTGATGAATCTCATTTATTGATTTGTGTATGTTGAACCAACCTTGCATCTCAGGGATGAAGCCCACTTTTTCATGGTGGATTAACTTTAGGTGTGCTGCTGGATTTTGTTTGCAAGTATTTTGATGAATATTTTTACATTGAAGTACAGCAAGGATATCAGCCTGAAGTTTCTTGTGTGTCTGTCAGGTTTTGGAATTAGGACAATGCTGTTTTCATAGAATGAGTTGGGGAGGAATCTCTCCTCCTCAATTTTTTGGAATAGTTTCTGTAGGAATGATACCAGCTCTTATTGGTACATCTGGTAGAATTGGGCTATGAATCCATCAAGTCCTGGGCTTTTTTTTTCATTGATAGGCTATTTATTATTGATTTAATTTCAAAGCTCACTATTAGTTTGTTCAGGGATTCAGTTTCTTCCTGGCTCAGTCTCAGGAGGGTATATGTGTCCAGGAAGTTATCCATCAATTCTAGGTTTTCTAGTTTGTGTACATATAGGTGTTCGTAGTTTCTAGTGGTGGTTTTTATTTCTGTGGGGTCAGCATTAACATTCCCTTCATCATTTCCAATTGTGTGTATTTTGATCTTCTTTCTTTTCCTCTTTGTTAGTCTAGATAGTGGACTATCTTATTAATGTTTTCAAAAACTTTCGAATGGCTTTTCATGTCTCAATTTTCTTCAGCTTTAGTTTTTGTTATTTCTTGTCTTCTGCTAGCATTGGAGTTGATTTGTTCTTGCTTCTCACTTTCAGTTTTGATGTTAAGTTGTTAATTTGAAACCTTTCTATTTGATATAGGCATTTAGTGCTATGAATCTCCCCTTAACACTGCCTTAGCTGTGTCCCAGAGATTCCGGTATATTGTATCTTTGTTCTCATCTTTTTCAAGGAACTTAATTTCTGCCTTAATTTCATTCTTTACCCAAGAGTCATTCAGGAGCATATTGTTTAATTTCCATGTAACTGCATGGTTTTAAGTGATTTTCATATTCTTGACTTCATTTTTTTATTATTATACTGTGGTCTGAGACTGTGTTTGGTATAATTTTGGTTATTTTGCATTTGTTGAGGAGTGTTTTATGTCCAATTGTGTGGTTGATTTTGAGTATGTGCCATGTACCAATGAGAAGAATATATATTCTGTTGTTTTCAGGTGCAGAGGTCTGTAAAGATATATGAGATCCATTTGGCCCAAAGTTAAATTTGGGTCTTGAATATCTTTGTTAAGTTTCTGCCTTGATGATCTATCTAATACTCAATGGGGTGTTGAAGTCTCCTACTATTATTGTGTTGGATTCTATGTATCTTTGTAGGTCTGTAAGAACTTGCTTTATGTACCTGAGTTCCCTTATGGTGGGTGCATATATATTTAGGATAGTTAGGTCTTCTTGTTAAATTAAACCCTTTACCATTATGTGATGCCCTCCTTTTTATCTTTGTTGGTTTGAAATCTGTTTGTCTAAAATTAGAATTACAATCCCTGCTTTTCTTCTGTTTTCCATTTGCTTGGTAGATTTTCTTTCATCCCTTTATTTTGAGCCTTTGAGTATCATTATATGTGAGATGGGTCTTTTGAAGATAGCATACAATTGGGTCTTGCTTTTTTATCCAGCTTGCCACTCTGCGCCTTTTAAGCAAGGCATTTAACTCTTTTACATTCAAGGTTAGTATTAATACGTGTGGATTTGATTCCGTCATTGTGCTCTTAGCTGGTTATTATGTTGGCTCATTTGTCTGGTTGCTTTTCAGTGACACTGGTCTGTGTGTTTAAGTGTGTTTTTGTATTAGCTATCAGTGGTCTTTTCTTTATGCATTTATTGTTATTTTCAAGATCTCTTGTAAGGTAGGTCTGGTGCTAATGAATTCCCTAAACATTTGCTTATCTGAAAAGGATCTTATTTCTCCTTCATTTAAGAAGCTTAGTTTGGTTGGATATGAAATTCTTGATTGAAGATTTTTTCTTTAAGAATGTTGAATATAGGCCCCCAATCTCTTCTGGCTGGTAGAGTTGCAGCTGGGAGATCTGTTGTTACTCTGATGGGGTTCCCTTTGTAGGCGAACTGCCCTTTGTCTCTAGCTATCTTTAACATTCTTTCTTTCATTTTGACCTTGGAAAATCTGATGATTATCTATCTTGGGGATGATCATCTTGTGTAGAATCTTGCAGAATTTTTCTGTATTTCCTGAATTTGATTGTTGGCCTCTCTAGCAAAGTTGGGGAAGTTTTCATGAATGATATCCTGAAATATGTTTTCCAGGTTGTTTGCTTTCTCCTGTCTTCTTTCAGGGATGCTAATGATTCACAGATTTGGCCTCTTTACATAATTCTATATTTCTTGAAGGTTTTGTTCCTTCCTTTTTATCATATTTTCTTTATTTTTGTCTGACTGTCTTAATTCAGAGAATAAGTCTTCAAGATCTGAGATTCTTTCCTCAGCTTGGTTTATTCTGCTATTAATAGTTGTGATTGCATTGTGAAATTCTTGTATTGTGTTATTTAACTCTGTCATACCTGTTAGGTTCATTCTTATACCAGCTATTTTGTCCTTCAGCTTCTGTATCATTTTATTGTGATTCTTTTCCTTGGACTGGGTTTTTTCATCCTCCTCAATCTGAATGATCTTTGTTCCTATCCATACTCTGAATTCTATTTCTGTCACTCTCACCAGTTCAGCCTGGTTAAGAACTCTTGTTGGAGAACTCATACATTTGTTTGTAGGACATACAACACTCTGGCCATTTGAGTTACCTGAGTTCTTGTGCTGTTTTTTTCTCATCTCTCCCTGTGGGTGTTCCTTTAACTGCAGTGTAGTTTGAGTAAAGTCAATAAACTTTTTCTGGATGTTTTCACTGGGTTGAGGCTTTGTGAAGGGTCTTTATTTGAGGCTGACTTCCTGCCTCCAGTTTCAGAGGAGGGTATATAAATGAAGTATTTTTAGTGTAGATGTTTTGGGGTGTGATCAGCAGGTGGCACATAGGCTTATTGTTCAGCTGGTAGACTCTTGCTCAGTTGTGTGGCTTTCCTATGTTTTCTCATATTTGCAACCATGTTCCCTCTGAATGCTCTGAAAGTATGGGTTCCTCTCTCTCTAGTGCTGGCTGTAGACTGCAACTTGGCACTAATGGGCTGCTCACTGTAGCTCTGGGGTGATCTCAGTGTTTTATGTTTTTTCCCCAACTTAGAAGCAGCAGAGGAAGGGACTTTAGTAGTGGTTGTGGCCTATTATCATTTGCTTGTCTCCTGGGGGCTCCACTCAAGAGAGGTGCAGGTCAGAAATTGCTTAGTGCAATCAGCCTAGTATGACGGGCCTGTGCTGTGGGTCCAAGCCAGGACTTCCCTGTCTGGTGACAAGTAGAGTGGGGGATGTGTAGGACCTGTAGACAATGGACTGGCCTCCTCTCCTTGGGTCAACTGCAGCTTGTTGGTGGTGTGGATAAGGTACTTAGGATATTTGCTCCTTTGCTAGTCTGAGGGTAGCAAGGGCTATTCCACTACAGAGGTAGTGGCAGAGAGGCTTTTACTTTTCCCTAGAGGCTCTGTCCAGGAAGTTGCCAAGTTGCTACTGGCTCAATAGCTATGGTGGGGGGCAGGTGGAGGCCCAGGCCTGGAGGATCTACCTGGTAAGGAGATATGGGTATAGACACCACTGTAACAGTCTGGTCATTTTTCCATAGGGCTTCTGCAGTATGCTGGGAGCCTGCTTTAGACCCTAGTCACCTTGGATTTTCTAGTACCTAGAAGCGTCACTAGTGGAGGCTATGAAACAGCAAAAATGGCAGCCTGCCTCTCCCTCTGGGAATTTAATCCCAGGGTGGTATGGACCTGTTGCTGGCTCAAAAGCACCTGCAGGAGGTGGGTGGAGACCCTGGGTGGAAGGTCCCACTCAGTTAGGAGGAATGGGATTGAGGACCTGCTTAAAAAAGCAGCCTGTCACATTTTGATACAACAGCTGTGCTGTGCTGGGGGTCTGCTCTAGCCCCTGATTGCCTTGGACACTCTAAAGCCCCAAAGTTGGAACAGCTAAGTTTTCCAAACAGCAAAGATGATGCCTCACCCCTCCCTCTGAGAGCTTCATCCCAGGGAGGTTACAAATCTTTGTTAGCCAGCGAATAACAGCAGGGGTGGCTGCAGGCCCAGTTTTGGGAAGTCCCACTCAGTGAGTAGGAATGGGATTGGAGACTGACTTAAAGAAGCAGTCTGGCCACATTTTGGTAGAGAAGCTGTTTTGTGCTGGGGAATTCCTTCTGCCCCTGCTCAGCTTGGACTCTCCAAAGCCTGAAGGTTGAAATGGCTGTCACACAAACAGCAACCATGGTGACTCACCCCTCCCTCTTGGATCTCCATCCCATAGAGGTTACAAATTTCTTTTGGCTGGAGAATACCAGCAGGGGTGGCTACAGGCCCAGTTTGGGAAATTCTGTCCAGTGATGAGGAAAAGGATCGAAGCAGTCTGATCATGTTTTGGTAGAGCAGCCGTGCTGTGCCGTGGGGTCCCTTCCAACCTTCGTCAGCTTAGACCCTCCAAAGCCTGCAGGCTGGAATGGCTAAGTCACCCAAACAGCAAAGATTCCCCCTGTCCCCAGCCCTAGGAGCTCCTTTTTAGGAAGGTGCAGTGCTGCTACCAGTGGCTAGCTGGAATTCCAAGCCTTATTCTGTTAGGTGCTGTGGATGTGGGGCCTGCAGGCTGTTACTGCTCAGCCCCCCTGGATTCAGCCTCTTTACTAGGGATATGGATGGGTGTCTAACCTCCCACTTTGCTAGAGCTGAAGCTGCTTTTTCTGGAAATCTTGAATGTATAAAGAATCCTCACATGCTTGAGTGGCTACTCTGCCAAGAATCCACATAGCTCTGTCCATCAGACTGAAGACCCTGGTGGAGTGGGTTCATATGGAGATCTGCTGACCTGAGGGTTGCAAAGATCTGTGGGAGAAGCGTGGTTTCCTGTGGTCACACTTTCACTCACCATTTCTCTGCACAGGGGAGGTTCTCCTGGCTCCGTGTTGCTTCCAGGTGGGCCATCGTCCTGTCTTGCTTTTCTTCACTCTACACAGGTCAAGTTGTTTTCTTGATTAGTCTCAGTGTGAGTACCTGGATGTTTCAGCTGAAGGTGTTGTATTTACTCACCCCTTCTGTTCCTCTTTGTGAGAGCCACGCATGCTAGCTGATTCTAGTCAGCCATCCAGGCCACTTCGTATCTTAGTCTGTTTCTGATGCTTGCTCTCTCTTGAAGCTGTGTTTTTTTTGTCTAATATACCTTGTGATTTGTCATTGAAAGCCAGACATGATGTACTGACTGGGTAAAAAGGAACTGAGGTAAATAGGCCTTTAGTATGAGGTTTTTACATTTTTCTGGCTAACAGTAAGGCTGTGTTTACTGTTTTCTATAATTGTTGGTGTTAGAGGCTACAATTCTTCCTGGTGTCCCTGTTTCTCACTCTTCTATTGTCTTTGGGTTTCCCTGGAGACCTCTTAAATAAGGTGTGAGTTGTGCAGTTCTTTTAACTGTGACGCCTTATTATTAGACAGGAATCCTAATTGATGTGTTGGTAAGATACAGGGTGAGGGTAAGTGCTATATAATATTATGACTAGGTCTCAGCTTTTTAGTGAACCTTTTTTCTGAACTGTGACCACAAGTGCTTCTCAGCTTCTCTTCCACCCACTAGTTGAAACAGGAAGGCTAGGACTGCTGGAGCTAGCTCTTTTTTCTTCCTCCACTTCAAAGGCTAAAAGGACCTATAGTTGGATAGTTTCCTTCTCCATGTCAAAGGCTAGAAAAGGGTAAAGAGTTCATACCAGTTGCTGGCTCATGCAGCTGCTTCTGTTCCCAGTGAACTGTGATTCTCTGCATTCTCCTGTTTCTCCAGTTTTTGGGGAAGTGGTTTTCTTTGTGACCTCAGTTATCTAATGCATCTGAAAAAAGTTATTGATGTTCAGTTTGTTTGGCTTTTTTTTTTTTTTTTTTTTTGAGACGGAGTCTCACTCTGTCACCCAGGGTAGAGTGCAATGGTGCGCTCTTGGCTCCCTGCAACCGCCGACTCCCAGGTTCAAGTGATTCTCCTGCCTCAGCCTCCTGAGTAGCTGGGATTACAGGTGCGCCCCACCGTGCCCAGCTAATTTTTGTAGTTTTTTTAGTAGAGACGGGGTTTCAACATCATGGCCAGGCTGGTCTCGAACTCCTGGCCTTGTGATCCACCCGCTTTGGCCTCCCAAAGTGCTGGGATTACAGGCGTGAGCTACTGCGCACGGCCTGTTTGGCTTTTTTCTTGTTGTGAGGATAGTAGTGATGACTCCTAAGCCCTTTACATGTCAGACTGGAAACCAGAAGTTAGCCTTAGACTGATAACCTTGGATTAAAATATTGTCTCTAGACTGCTATAGAAATATGAGTCACATTAACTCCTGATGATCATGAAGATATCATAATACATGGTATGTATAACCTGAAAGCAAAGTACTGAAGGTAACAAAATTAATAGAATAATAGTTAATATTATTGAGTAGTTTTAGCATGTGATGCCCTATAATACAGAACATTTACATTTATCACCTCATTTAATCTTTATAATCACCCTAATTGGTAAATATTATCACCACTTGTTATTTTTAATAAGTGAAGCAACTGACGCTTAGATGGATTTAGTAGCATGCTAAAAAACATACTACTTGGGATTCTAACCCAAATGTTTTAGTCTAGAACTTATATTCTTAACCACTGTGGGCTACCAATATCAACCTTAAGATGGTAAAGATAAAAAGTTGGAGAAATAGAGCTTGGAAGGGAAGCACTCCTTGTAGTTGGTTATCCTAGGGGTTTGGAGTAGAGATAGGCTGAAAAGGACAAGGCTCATACCTAATTTGCAATTGTACTCCTAATTGTCTCTTCCATCTTAAACTGTAGAAAGTTCAGTTTCCCTAAATATTATTATTAGTAGTAGTATTTTCAGATAGAGTTTTGCTCTTGTTGCTTAGGCTGAAGTGCAATGGTGTGATCTTGGCTCACCACAACCTCAGCCTCCTGGGTTCAAGCGATTCTCCTGCCTCAGCCTCCCGAGTAGCTGGGTTTATAGTCATGTGCCACCACACCTGGGTAATTTTGTATTTTTAGTAGAGATGGGGTTTCTCCATGTTGGTCAGGCTGGTCTCAAACTCCTGAACTCACATGATCCATCACCCACCTTGGCCTCCCAAAGTGCTGGGATTACAGGCATGACCCACTGTGCCCAGCCCCCTAAAAATTTTTAAACAGATGTCTAGATGCCTTGTGGAAGAATATAGTCTCCAGGGGAAAGGAGAAAAGTTGGTCTGAGGGGGTGAATATTGGGTATTCAAACAAACGTGTTTGAGGACTAGAGGTTACATGATTGGTTTATGGTCACATAGCTGCTTTGTGGTTAAACTTCAGAATCAGAAGAAATACTGAAATAATCTTTCTGTTGTTCTTGCCATGGGGAATGAGTCATGTGCTCTGAGCTTTCAACCCAGCAACTACTGGCAAGGGACATTTGCCACTCAGGAAGGCAGGGAGGGAAAGGAAAGAAACTGGGCTTTAAGTGTTCACATTATGTTGACTGAGTAAGGATGTCTTACAACAAACTACTCTATGAGGTGATAACCAGGTCACAAAACAAAGCCGGTTGTTGAACTTAAGCAACTCTAGCAAGACAGGTTTTCAGCAACATTTTCAAGTTGATGAAGCTTAATAGTCCCAGAGACAATAAATAGGGGAATTACTCAGTGAGTTCAGTATTGGGGGACTGTTCACATTTAAGCCTTTGGTAGTTTGTCCTGCTCTCAGATAGACAAACATCTCGAGACTTAACCTATGCACTTCATTCTTTGTCTAGTATGTTCCTAGAATTAAACAGGTCTGGAGAAATAAGGCATGGTGATATGCTTTGGCTGTGTCCATACTCAAATCTCATCTTGAATTGTAGTTCCCATAATCCCCATGTATTATGGGAGGGACCAGATGGAGATTATTGAATCATGGGGGTGGCTTCTCCCATCCTGTTCTCATGATAGTGAGTGAGTTCTCATGAGATCTGATAGTTTTATACTTCTCCCTTTGCTGGGCACTCATTCTGTCTCCTGCCACCCTGTGAAGAGGTGCCTTCCTCCATGATTGTAAGTTTCCTGAAGCATCCCCAGCCATGCAGAATTGTGAGTGAATTAAACCTCTTTTCTTTATAAATTCCCCAGTCTTGGGTATTTCTTCATAGCAGCATGAGAACAGACTAATACATACGTCAATATTTTCTGTTCATTAGGAAGGCAGTGAGCAGGAGAGAAGCAATGACAGCAGTAAGCCCAGCAGCCAGCAGCTTAGGGGAGAAAGAGTTCAGATAATGGAACCAAGAGCCTGGAAGACTTCTGAGAGTCTAGATAGGAATCCAGACTGAGGTAGAATAGCCAACAAAGTAACTTTGTAAAAGGTGGTTAGTGGAGGCAGGATGATCATCTATATAGTGTGATGGGAAAGGCAGTATTAAAGCTCTTCTGACCAAAATATAGTTCCTCTTCCCACCTACTAAAATTAGGGTTTGAGTGGCCTCTTAAGAGCCATACATTTTCTGTGGGTTAAAGTATTACTTTGTTGGGGATAGTTAGCCAATTAGTGAAGGTTTCTTTGTATCTGATTAGTTCATTAGCACCAGTTTTCACCAAGCAGAGCTGGAGGTTCTAAAGAGATATAATCGAGTATTAGAATCGGCAACCAACAGAATGGGAAAAAATTTTTGCAGCCTACCCGTCTGACAAAGGGCTGATATCCAGAATTTACAATGAACTAAAAAAGATTTACAAGAAAAAAACAAACAAGCCCATTCAAAAATGGGCGAAGGATATGAACAGATACTTTACAAAAGAAGACATACATGAGGCCAACAAACATATGAAAAAATGCTCATCATCACTGGTCATTAGAGAAATGCAAATCAAAACTACATTGAGATACCATCTCACGCCAGTTAGAATGGCGATCATTAAAAAATCTGGAGACAACAGATGCTGGAGAGGATGTGGAGAAATAGGAACACTTTTACACTGTTGGTGGGAGTGTAAATTAGTTCAACCACTGTGGAAAACAGTGTGGCGATTCCTCAAGGACCTAGAAATAGAAATTCCATTTGACCCAGCAATCCCATTACTGGGCATATATCCAAAGGATTATAAATCGTTCTACTATAAGGACACATGCACACGAATGTTCATTGCAGCACAGTTTACAATAGCAAAGACCTGGAACCAGCCCAAATGCCCATCGATGATAGACTGGACAGGAAAAATGTGGCACATATACACCATGGAATATTATGCAGCCATTAAAAAGGAGGAGTTCACATCCTTCGTAGGGACATGGATGAACCTGGAAAACATCATTCTCAGCAAACTGACACAAGAACACAAAATCAAACACCACATGTTCTCACTCATAGGCGGGTGTTGAACAAGGAGAACACATGGACACAGGGAGGGGAGCACTATACACGGGGGTCTGTTGGGGGGAGGGGGGATAGTGGGGGGGTGGGGAGTTGGGGAGGGATAGCATGGGGAGAAATGCCAGATATAGGTGAAGGGGAGGGAGGCAGCAAATCATACTGCCAGGTGTGCACCTGTGCAACAACCTTGCATGTTCTTCACATGTACCCCAAAACCTAAAATGCAATAAAAAAAAAAAAAAAAAAAAAAAAAAAAAAAGAAAGGTTTAGGAACCTTTAGGAATTATCTGTGCTGTATGACCACTCCGTATAGTGCTGCCTAACAAGAATGTAATGAATAAACCTGCAAGCCTCTGGATTCTGGCTGCTCGCATGGTAGTGAATATTATTCCCATAAGCAAATTTGCTGAAGATCACAGAACTTGGGAGAACCCCAGATTTTAACCTAGAGAGTTCTTGCCCTAAAGCCAGTTTGCCTTTTTTTCATCTATACTACATTGTCTCCAGAGGGATGTTGGTGACCTGAAGACAACATATTCTTATGCCACAGTTTAAAAAAAAAGCCCTCTATTGGATACAAGGAACACTTTATAAGGCTAGATAGCAACTTGGAAAGCACATGGGACTGTCTTGATCTACTTCCTAAAGAACATATAAAGATTCTAGGCTGTTCTTCATCAGGAGTTATTTTCTAATTCCTATGCACTCTTTAGTTTTTACTTCCTGGGGAAAAAAAGCAAAACAGCAGAGAAAATGAAAATTGTTAGAATTAATTGCATATGGACTTTTCCCAAAATGACATTAGCAAATAACACCATTTGTCTTTGAATGAGTGTGTGGGCTTATTTGCCCACCCCCACCACTGTTGTTTGAAAGCGCGGCAGCTCAGTTTTCATTTTCCTTCCCTCTCAAAATGCCCAGAGGGACCATATTTTTGTTTAATGACCTTCAGAATGATTCTTTAGAAATCTGAGGCTATCAGAGTTGGAAACAATGCGAAAATAATTGTGGATTATTATTGTACGATGACAGTGGCAGCTGGGCTGTTTCTTTTTCTCTGTGTTCAGACTTTCTTCTTCATTTTCCCAGAAATCTTATATCCCAAGGTTTAACTCAGAAGCAAATCTCATATAGGTGATAAACCTTGCCAGACATGGTACATAATATAATTTCAGACAGGCCCCTAACTGTTCTTCAGAAAGACCCTAGGGAGTGAAGCATTCTTATATCTACATGCCCTCAGTAGTATTACATTTATTTACTCTCTGACAATGTGTGTGGGTAGTTGTATTGAACATAAAGCAAGCATATCTCTTAAATATTATACCTGTGAATTTAAGCACCAGTTTCTGTGTTTTGTTGTCAAAACTCCTGCTAACATGAAAGAAAAAATGCTGTTATCATGAAAAAGAATGAGTACTTGCTGTCTCAGATCACTTACACACACATATACACACACATACACATGCACACAAATACATAAGCACTCACAGATGGGGATTGAGAGTCAGCACAGATTCTAACTTTACATAAATTTTTAAGATATGTGTATGGAGGGCAGGGGTGAGGATTGCTAGATGCAGATGTTGTATACACCATAGTGGGGAAAGTAAAAGTGCTCTTGATTATTGTTCACATCATCTGCTTCAAAATCAATTTATTTATTGCCTCAACTGACAGACTCAGAATTTACAATTTACATGATAAAATACTGTGGGGTTTTTTTTGTTTGTGTTTGTTTTTGTTTTTGAGACAGAGTCTCATTCTTATTGTCCAGGATGGAGTGCAGTGGCATTATCTCAGCTCACTGCAACCTCTGCTTCCTGGATTCAAGCAATTCTCCTGCCTCAGCCTCCCAATTAGCTGAAATTACAGGTGCATGCCGTCACACCCACTAATTTTTGTATTTTTAGTAGAGATGGGGTTTCATCATGTTGGCCAGGCTAGTCTTGAACTCCTGACCTCAGGTGATCTGCCCACCTCAGCTTCCCAAAGTGCTGGGATTACAGGCGTGAGCCACCATGCCTGGCAATGAAATGAGTTTTGCCTTGAATATTTGGCACTCCCTAACAGCTATCCCCTACACTTCGACTGATGTTGGTACAGCATTTGGTTATCACTTTGGAGACAGAATGGGACAGCATCTAATAAGTAGTCTGAGAAAATTCCTAAAAGACAAAGATATTTGCCTGAATATTCTTACATACTTGGCTATTGTTATATTCTTGTCACTTTCTGGAAAAGTATTAAACATTCCTTTCTAGGGAAGTCCAATCTTGGTAGCAAGATTCCCTCACATTCCTATCAGGAGAGTAACAGAATTGGCTTCAAAACCTTAATCTTATTCTGTGGTTATATATCACTGAACTCAGAATGTAAGTGGATGATTTCTCCAGGCTGTTACTGTAACAAAGTGTGTCCTCATTTTACCTAGCTATGTTTCTAGCTCAATTTAATTTTTTAACTTAAACTTAATATTTTATATTCCTACCCTCTCCACCCCCACATGGATTTCTTGACTATAAGGTGAGAGATTCTGGAGTACTAGTATTAGTTTTTATAATAAGGAGTAATTAATGAAACAATTTAAACTTCATTGCCAATATAAAATCCTATTATGAATGTTTAATAATACCTAAGACTCCCCTGGAGTATACTAAGTGGCTAAATAAACCATGTCCTCTTAGGACTCTTAGGAAATATCCCTGTCAAATAGAAAGAACCAAGACATTATACTAATATTTAGTGTCCGTTAAGGTTCTGCTATACCTCTCTTGTATTTGGGGAGCAGCTTCTATGCTATTCTATTTATTTTTTCAGAATGCCTCTAAAGACTTCTTGCTCTCGGGGCCAGGCCTTTAAAGTGGCTTGTAGTGCAATAGTTGTGATTTTGAATTGGATAAAATAGGACACATTTGTGATTTTTCTTGGTCATTGACTTAACTCCTTAGTTACATATTTTGAAAACGAAAGAATACAAAAAAAGTAAAAGTACTAATTTGCCAGTACTAAGATGTAGTCTGTGAACTTTTATTTTTTGCTTACTTGCAAATATTTTATCTGCAGGAATGCAAGCCAAAACTGTGGAGAAGCATAATAATACAGAAAGGAAATGCTCTTCTAATCCAAGAAGTTCAAGAAGAAGATGGAGGAAATTATACATGTGAACTTAAATATGAAGGAAAACTTGTAAGACGAACAACTGAATTGAAAGTTACAGGTAGGAATCAGTTCTACAAATTTATGGCAAATGAGATTTTAAGCATAATTTGTTTTGGGAAGCAAGAGTTTTGTTCAAAGAGCCAACTTTCCATGAATTTAGAATTGCCTGCAAATCAAACAGTTGAGAAACTTGCTATTAATGAGTTACACTGAGTAAAAGCAATATATGGAATATGAAAAAATAATTTAGAGAACAAAGGCCTAATTGCTGCATATCTGTTCTCTGCCTTTATGAAAGGTTCTGAACTCTTCAATCGATCATTATTACTAAACATCTCAGAAAATATATAGTGGAACTACTCTAGAATTTTGACTTAACTCATTTGTGGAATCTCCTTGTAGGTGAAAGCTGATTTTCGAATGAGAGTCTGTTGGATTTTTGGAATGTAATCATCTTAGATTACATGCAAAATATCATTTATGCAAAATTCTCCATAAGTGAATGATGCTATTGTTTGTAGTGATTCTTAGAGCAACTCTAAATGAAGAACATGCACATGTGTGTTTTAAATCTAAAGTACAAACAAAATGTAAGCTAGTAGAAGAGATATACTCAGAATATTCTCACCTGTTAGAGAATTTTAGGAAGTAATTTTCAGAGACATAAGACAAAATCTAGTACCAAAAAGATATCCCTTACAACGAATATGATGGGACCTAAGAAATTGTATGACAAAAAAATCTACTTACTATGCCTCACTAACAAACCTTGACTAATTTTCCTATTATATATGTCACGTGTATTATAATCTCATATGTGGAACCTAAAAAACGTTGAATGTGTTGCAAAATAGAGTAGAAAAGTGGTTGCAGGGCAGAGAATGGGGAATAAGGAAATGTAGGTAGGTCAAAAGGTACATACAAAGTTACAGTTATATAGGATGAATAAGTCTAGTGATTTAATGTATGGCATGATGACTATAGTTAGTAATATTATATGCTGAGGCTGGCACAGTAGCTTACGCCTATAATCCCAGCACTTTGGGAGGCCAAGGCAGGTGGATCACCTGAAGTCAGGAGTTCGAGACCAGCCTGGCCAACATGGTGAAACTCTCTCTCTACTAAAAATTAAAAAAAAAAAAAATAGCCAGGCACGGTGGTGTTTGCCTGTAATTCCAGCTACTTGGGAGGCTGAGACAGGAGAGTTGCTTGGAGTCCTGGGAGGCCAAGGTTGCAGTGAGCCAAGATGATGCCAGTGCACTACAGCATGGGCAACAGAGTCAAAAATAAAAAATAAAAGCAATATTGTATGTTGAAAATTTGCTAAAAGAGTAGACTTTAGGTGCTGTTACCACAAAAATAAACATATGAGAAGATCGATATGCCAATTTGTTTGACTGTAGTAATCATTTTACTATGTATGTGTAAAACATATTGTATACTTCAAATATAATAAAAAAAGTATGTGTGTGTATGTTTGTATGTACAAACATACATATTTCTATTGTGGATAATATTCAAGCCATGATAAACTTTGAAATTATTAGGACAATTGCAATATTGATTGCATTACCTGACATGATTTATGTACTTGAGTATTACCTGTTTAACCATCTAATGCCAACATCAGCCAGTTGATTAATTATAACATACTCTTGCTAATGTTTGCAATACATTTTTTCTTCTATTTTATTTTTGTTAAAAAAGGTTCAAAAAGGTCTGACTGACCTTTTTGAGGTAGTGTTAAAATCAATCAACTTATTAATACTTGCTGAGTTAAGTCCATTGCTATAACCCATATATTTAATTAAGTTTTTGATCCTTGAGAGTCATTGTTTTTGTCTTTTTCAAAATTCTAAATGTTAGCACAGGGAGTATATATATATATATATACATATATATATAAAAATATATATATATACATATATATATATAAAAATATATATATATATAATTAAATATATATATATAATTTAATAAACTAATATATAATATACCTATATATTACTTCACTCTCTATACCAATAAATGACAGTTTTACTTCTTAGTTTGATTTTTGTAGAGTACCTTCTATGCAAGTTTAAATAATTATTTTGATTACAATTGCATGTTCTTTTCCCCAGGAGCTTTCAAAATAACTACAATATTGGGCCAATTCCAAATAGCAAAAATCTGCTTTTGATTAGTTTCTGATTTCTTCAACATGAACTAGACTTCCCTGCCTCATTCATGGCAGAAAATTCAATCATGGGCAGTTGTACATAATTAATAAGTGACCTGACCATGCACAAAGCCTTGAAGCATCACTTTGACCACAATCACCATTCCTTATGAGATGCTTGCAGAGCACTTTCATTTTGGATCATTTGCTGAATGTTGTAACATTATAGTATTTGGCTTCAGTTTTAAGTTGAACTAGAATAAAGTAAACACCAAACCTCCTTTTCACTCATATCAAATGGGTTCTGTGGACAACACATTTTCTTCTTTTATTTCATTTTAGATTCTGGAAAGAGAGCTAGAGCTACTTATTTTGTGTATTTCATAAGATGTTAATTTACTTGATTTAAACATTTAGTATAGTTGAACTACAGATCTAAAATTTCATTTGAATACCTTGCAGAGGAGCTCAAAATTTAATATGCATCAGAATCGTAGAAGGGACTCGGATGGGATGAATATGAAGATCTTTAAATGAAGATCCTCATTTCTCCCTTAGATTCTAATTAAGTACATCAGTAAGACTAGGAATTTACCATTTACCTTTTTGTCCAGGTGATTCTGTTTTATGCTTTCCAAGGATCATGTTTTTGAGAGACACTAGAGGAGAGAATGGTGTTAACAAGTTAAAGTCATAGGTTTGATTATTTTGTGAGTATGTTAGTGTATACACACACAGAGACACAAACACACTGATTTTTATGGGCCCCGATTTGTTTCCTTTAAATTCCTAAGACCTGCCATGAAAATAGAGATCATAGTAACCAAGGAAAATGTGTCAAGGTAGTGTGTGGGTAAAACACTTCAACTAGGGAAAGCAGTCATTTATTCACTTACCACTTAAATAATATTTTTCGCTGAGTACATGTTACATGCCAGGCAACAAGATAGGAGCTGGAAAGGGTAATTCAAAATTTGTTTATGATTATCCTTAGGCCAGTGGTCATCATTCATATAAGAAAGTATCAGGTGGGTGCGGTGGCTCACGCCTGTAATCCCAGCACTTTGGGTGACTAAGGCAGGCGGATCACAGGGTCAGAAGTTCGAGACCAGCCTGGCCAACATAGTGAAACCCTGTCTCTACTAAAAATACAGAAATTAGCCAGGCATGGTAGCACATGCCTGTAGTCCCAGCTACTCGGGAGACTGAGGCAGGAGAATCACTTGAACCCGGGAGGCAGAGGTTGTGGTGAGCTGAGATCACCCCACTGCACTCCAGCTTAGTCAACAGAGAGAGACTCTGTCTAAAAAAAGAAAAAAAAAGGATCATATTTGTGTATTTATTCACACAGTTTAAACGTTATGCTTGATGTAGAAACAAAATGGCTGCTTGGTATGGGAGTTCAAGAGGTTACTCTGTGAAAGTTTATTCTTTTTTGGAACATTATATAACTTACACACTGCTTTGTATGCTCAATAATATGAAAACATTAACAAACAGATTGTTTTCTCATAATTCAAAATATAAGGCTAGGATTATTTAAAGAGTAACCACTCATACTTGTTTTGAGTTTAGCATGGGATAAGAATTTCAATATGACATTAATAGAGTTGGTTAATTATAAAATTATGTAGATAAAGATTCTTTAAGATGGTGTATTTCCCTTATGCAAATTTTGAAAGATTATCAAATTTCTAAAGCTTATTTTCTGACTGTTCTTTTTAAATTTATAATTTTGAGAAATATAACTTAAGTAAAACAAATGTTTCCTAAAGGTATATAGGTACTATTTGCCTTAATAAGGTCAAGTATAAAGAGATCCAGATATTCAATACTGATAAACTAGAAGGTTATAATTTGCTTTAATGAAATTATTTCTCCATATATGCCATAGTATTTCTTTAGTTAACTTTCTTTCTGCACTGAAGGATTTCATTTAAATGCAACTTTTCTGAAACACTTTTATTATATAAATCATAGCAGACTTGTGTGATGTTTTTGTGGACATTTCTTTTTATACCTTTGAAGGCTGCAGATGCATAGGGAAGGGTTTAACAACAAATAGACGTGCACAGTAGCATGTTTAGGTCATTTGCTAATGATGCCTATGGCAGGCAGTTTTATTTCCCACAGCACATTTTAGGTGGCTATATGCTATTTTAAGGGTTTTTTTTTTTTCTTTATTCTCATGTTGAATTTGTGTAGAGGGCTAGTTTAAATGAAAACGTAAGACAGGAGAGTTGGTTATAAGATGGTGAGAATTGTAGTACAGGTGATAATGGAAAAGGAGGAGTAGGAGAGAGTTAGCAACATAATGGGATAAAGTCTCTAGGGATAAAAAGAGAAAGTCTGCCTTGAGAAGGTCAAAGGCAGACATTACTTACTTATAGGGATTCTTCACAATGGACACAAGAAGGAAGCCGGAACTAGTTATCTTTATTTGGAAAGGAATTCACCATCCACCTGGCAAATCATTCACAAATACACACTTTTTTGCAGCTTTTAAATGTGAGCATTGGCTACTTAGAAGAAACCACTAACCTGTTTCCCAGTGAATATGCAAGTAACACCTTTCCTCCTGATTATTGTAGACAGCTTTAGAGTCCCTGATTGGAGACTTTTCACACATTAGGGGTAATCTCGTAACCCATTGGCGTTTGAATACCATAGCAAGAGGGTTTTATTCCTCGAATATGACTCAAAGATTTGCTGCTAGATTACTATTAAGCAATAGTAGCAAAACAATCTGGTTATAAAGCTTGGGGTAAAACTGCGAGTGGGATTTGGGATCAGTCTTTGGTGAATATGTTCAAATGCATAGCTTTAGCAAGTGCCTTTAATTCCACTTTGCAAAGTTTAACTGTAGTGCCTTGTTGCAGGTGTCATTTAGATGACATAGCTTGTTAGAAAAACCTTCCTCTGGTGTGGAAAATGGCAGCTATTTACACACAGAGGAAGCAATTTCACATTCAGGTTTGAAAAAAGGCTTTTGTGGTCCTGGCTTTTAGTTTATTTATCCTTCTACTGTTAATGTTGAGACACTGTGGAGGAGGGTGAGTTTAGAAAAAAACAGTGGAACATAGCAATATGGTGGAGTGTTGGTGAAATAAATAGAAGCGGGGATTTTGACTGAGTAAAGATAATACAACAGAAGTAATCTTTAAGCCGGCAACTCCATAATAATCATAAAAGGGGCTCCCAGAGAGCTATTATCTATTGAGAACTCAGTGTGCAGCATACATTGCATTTAGAGGTTTTCATTCATTTTCGTATTTGGTCCTCACAACCAACATATGAGGGTTGTATTGGGGCTCAGAAAACAATACCTCAAAATGAAGGACTCAGAAGCAAGTTTGTCTCTGACCTTTTCCTGCCTTCCTGTCTCTCAGTCCCATTCTCCCCACCCTCTTCTGAGGCTAGCCATAGAAACTAGAATCCCTCTTCCCCAAAGCAGGTCATAGAAACTAGAACCCCTTTCCCCCAAAGCTAGCCATAAACCTAAAAATATTACTCTTTCTCTCCACTTCTCTGTGTGAAAAGTGTCCATAAAGACATTATTTGACCTACCTTGTTTAACTGTAGGTCATAAGGTCCCCATTCCAGAGAGGGTCCTGCCCTATGCCCAGAATGAAAGAATATGTGCTCAGAGAAGCCTACAAAAATCTAGACAGACAGGCCTTGCTGGTTTTCCCCACTCAGCTTATTAGCATTAGATCATAGTCCTTTTGTCAAATCATATGCCTACATGACTGTCCATTCTTTGTTGAACCTAAGCATAAAAATTGGCAATTTTCCCTGTATCTTTGGGTCTTCATTCTGAAGGCTCCTTTGTATACAGTGTATACATGTTAGATAAAGGTATATGCTTTTCTCTAATTATTCTGCCTTTTGTGAATTCATTTCTCAGCAAATCTTCAGAGGGCCAAAGGGAATTTTCTGCCTGCCCCCCTACAGTGGTTACTATTATTGTCCCCATTTATAGAGAAATAAACTAAAACTTAGAGAGGTGAAATGATATGCCCAAATTAACATACCTAGTAATTGGCAGAACACAAATATAAACCTAGGTCTTTCCATTTCTCAAATGTAGCTTTTTAATCACCAACAGGCAAAAAACTACATGATTTCACTCACCAAATATATGTTGCGTGACTTGAGAACAGAAACCAAAATATTGGACGCAATGTCCAACATTCCACTATAATATCCTTTTTGGACATTCACAATTTGGTCTTCAATAATTCCCTATTAGAATTTAGATATCCCCCAAAAAATATACTTGGCATTTTTGAGCCTAGTCCTTAGCTCTTAGCACTTTAGTTAAGATCATTAGGAGTAGGACACAGAATTAAATCTGCATGTGGGGTGGTGCCATGAAAGAAGCAAGGAAAAGTGAGGCTCCAGAAAAATTAAGAATGCATGAGAGATAGAATTTACCAAGTTTTGTGTTTTGATGCCATATGCCCCTACTAGTATGATAATTTATATTGAGTAAAAATATTCCAATGATGTTCATTGCAGTTATGACTATGATTTCAAACTAGTGGAAGTGAAGCAATAGATGAATGTCTAGTTAAATAATGTTGGTTCAGTTGGTAAAGATCAATCAACATATAAATCAGTGTCTACTATGTACAACTACGAGTTCAGGATCCAAGTTTGTAATGTTGTTCTGAAAGCAGACAGGTAGAGACAGAAGTATGTTCCCCTCTGGAACCTATGGAAAAAAAAGTTATTCACTAGAATAGTGCTTCTCAAGTTATGTTTTGTGGAACTCTGATTCTAAGAAATGTTAAGAGAGTTATTTCCAAGAGCTTTCCAAGAGAGAAAAAAGAGGAAAGGAGAGGAGAAGAGGAAAGGGAAGAAAGAGAAAAGAGTGGGGAAGGGAGAAGAGAGGTTCTGTAGCTATTTGTTTATCTGCCAGGTCAAAATTAAATAGTCATCTTTTTGGCAGGGTATCTCAGGGCACCTTAGTGCCTATAATATGTAATATGTACTTTAATTTTTTAAAAGGGGGTTGGGGCCTGGGCACGGTGGCTCACGCCTGTAATCCCAGAACTTTGGGAGGCTGAGGCGGGTAGATTGCTTAAGGTCAGGAGTTCAAGACCAACCCGACCAACATGATGAAACCCCATCTCTATTAAAAATAATAATAAAAAAAAACCTGGCTCTAGTGGCACACACCTGTAAATGCAGCTACTCAGGAGGCTTCAAGCAGGAGAATCGCTTGAACCTGGGAGGTGGAGGTTGCACTGAGCTGAGAGCAGGCCACTGTACTCCAGCCTGGGTGACAGAGTGAGACTCCATCTCAAAAACAAAAAGGGCGGTGGGTGGGTGGGATATATTTTTAAAACATTTCCTAAACTTGTATGAATACATAATACTCTCAGCCCCCAGAACATCGAGGATACTAAGTTTCACAGAACAAACTTTAGGAAAGCTGAGTAGTCAAGTGAGCACCTGGCTCTATTGTCCTACTAATGCCTATAACATCAACAGTTTAAATAAAATACTTATTTGGCATTTAGGTTATGATTATTATCACTTATTTTTTCCCATTGTTTATCTTTTCAACCATCCCGTAAGCTCCTTAAGGGAATGGATTTGTTGACTTTTTATTTTTAAGTCTCTAAGTGTTGAGCATATGGCAAGTATTAAAAAATTATTTGTAGCTTGGTTTGGTTGAGTGCTTGATTGGTAAGTGTTTTAAGTGGGTACAAATAAGATAACTTTGTGTTTGTAGAGCACTTTATAATTTCAAAGCACTTTCACTCCTGGGATCTCATTCTGTTATAAGAACTTTATGGAATTTTCAACAAACATATTATTAGTATTATTATTATTAATCTGGACTCAGAGAGTTCAAAACAATGACCGTAGGATATCAGCTAGTGAATGGCACAGGTAGGACTAGAATCCCCATCTTATAAGTCCTAGTTATGCTTTTCCTTCTCTATCCCACTGTTACTTTGTCTGCTGTCCCTGAATCTTGGGTACTAGGCCAGAAGAAGAGATACAACTCAAGGAGGATTCCAAAGTTAGTTACTCCAGAGCTCCAGCGTAAGAATCTCTGAAATAACCTTTTATTTAAAATGTTCATATGCCAATCCATTGTTTTGTTTTTTTGGAAGAACTATTTCTGATTCTAAAAGGAAAACCATTTACTACTGATACTTGAAACCAAATCAGCAGAGATAACTGCTAACAATACTGAAATGCAGCCTGGTGCAGTGGCTCATGCCTGCAATCCCAGCACTTTGGGAGGCCAAGGCGGATGGATCACCTGAGGTCGTGAGTTTGAGACAAGCCTGACCAACATGGAGAAACCCCGTCTCTACAAAAAAAAAAAAAAATCAGCCAGGTGGTGGCGCATGCCTGTAATCCCAGCTACTCGGGAGGCTGAGGCAGGAGAATTGCTTGAACCCAGGAGGTGGAGGTTGCAGTGAGCCGAGATTGAACTATTGCACTCCAGCCTGGGCAACAAGAGTGAAACTCCATCTCAAAAAATAAAAAACAATACTCAAATGCTTCCAGCAGCCAAGCAGGTCATGTCCACAATGTGAGGTGGACCATGTGTGTGAAGAAAAAATTGGAGAGTACTTGCTGTACTGACTCAACCCTAGCTGATTGCTGCCATGAGAATCCAATATTGCTAGACCCTCTGATCTATAAGAGATGCCAGAAGTCTGGATTTTGATGTGGAAATCCCTAAATTGTAAAGCACTCTGTAGACCAAATAAAACAGCCTGTATGCTAAATTCACCTTGGGGACTACATGTTTGTGGCTTTTGCCTTTAAAGATTTGGTTCAGTGGGACTTTTAAACAAGTGACTGACTGTGTGACTGACTCAGACTCTGTTCCACTATTTCCATCTCTAGCAGTGAGTGGAAAAAAATTTAAAGAAAGAAAACCTCAAGTGGCCTGGAACAGTTAATAGACAAACTGGGGACAGCATTCAGAAGCCATCCTAATCATACCATCCAGTAGACTGGTCAATTCAAGAAGAGTGAAGGGGGCCCAATTTATGGATGTAATACTATGGGAGGGATATTGACAAATTGATCACCTTTGAAAAGTGAATGATTTAGATAATGAAGCAAGTTGGTTTCCAGTGTTACAGATAAAGGAAGAGCCCTGGGGATAAAGCACCCATCTTAAAGCTGCCCTGAAGCGGTGTGATGTGAAGCACTGAAGGAAACAAATCATAGGCATATGTTCTCTCTATTTCATGTTCACTTTGAGCAAGCAGTTAACATGATCTGAATGCACGTGTCCTGATTATCACATGAAAATGTACCTCATTTGTACCCTTTGTGTGACGTAATAAGGAACAACCACAGCAGTCAATAGTTCTTGGCTGAATTAAGGGAACATTCACACGACTGACTGTGCATTTCATAATTGACTGTTCTTTTGCACAGTGCAGAAATCTCATGACCAAAACCGGCTTGCAGCAGTTTCTTTGCCTTTCCTCCAAGGCTTTATTCTCCTTTTCTGGGTGACCTTGGCCTTTCTTAGTCTACCCAGCCCACCCTGGATGATATCTTTGTCTCTAATCTGCCTCTTTTAAATGTTTCAATGGCCTGTCTTCTCTATAGCTCATCTCCTCATATCCTTGCTTTCTCCTGGGGCTAATCTAGTATGTGTCAATGAGCTAAAAAATTCTCAACTGATAAAGACCAAAAATATTTCCCTTCTCAGCTAACATATTTGCAATTTAATAGATATTTCAATTATGTAAGTCATAGGCATGACTAATGCTGGGAATTTCTGGGGACTTTGCAGGGCCTGTGGGGGCCCTTTCCCCGAGCTTCACACTCTACCCTGCAGGTGGCTGCTTGTTCCTTCTAGAAACAAAGTTAACACTAGTCATGACCTTGGGGAACTAGAACAAAAAAATCCTACTGAGGATCACTGGAAAAAAAGGGCCTTGAATGTCAGTCTATAGAGAGACTTTTTTCCTTCTTCTGCACTCTTATTTTGTCTCTCCTTTCTCTCCCTGATTTCCTTCATTCTGCCCCAACCTATGACATGGCTATCTATTAACCCTGTTGATAACAGCCATAAAGACATTGCCAGTTTTTGTCCCAGGAAAGATTTTGTGTCATGTCTCTATGCCCTACAGGGAAATGAACAAACATTATTAACTGTTCCATAAGAAAAAAAAAAAACAGTCTTATTTTTCTGTAGACTCAGGGACTGTGAGAGCATTCATTCCTGTGGGCTTAATTTGCAAGCAACTGTGGAGGAGACCAGTTTGGAGAGGTGGGGGTAAACAAGTTAGAGCACCTGACAGCAGTATATGGAAAATGTGTCCAATTCAGGCCAGTTCCGCTCCAGTGGCTCTCATCCAGCACCTGAGGTGATCATTGACTCCTTGGCTGTCTTCTCTGACACCAAGTTAATGCTGGGGGAAGGGATTCTTGGGAAGGGGTTAGACTGTGATTCCTAGGTATGTAGTTCCCTGAGATCCATGGGAACAGATTTTCTTAGGTCCATTATGCATATTTGTGAGAGTCTCAGCTACCCTGCTCTCTCCCAACCTGAAAGCAGTGATTTGAGCAAAATGAGAAAATTCCATCAAGGCACCCTTCCATAGGAATGAAAACTAGGAGCTTGGTACAGAGGGAGACGAGCCATGAACTAGATCCAATAGAGTGGAGCAGATGCTCAGAGAACTATCATTTATTAGGTCAAGGATTGTACTTTCTAATCAGTCAAAGCTTCTAACAACCTCAAAAGGCTGGTGATTATTTCCTATATTTTATAAGGGGAGGAATGAAGAGTCAGAGAAGATAAGTTACTTGTGATCATACACCATAATAAGTGATGGAGCTAGGATTTGAACCCATGTTTATTTCAAAATGTTACTCTTAAAGCACCCTGTTGCAAATTACCTGAATGGCTCCTGCACACAACAGTGCTCAATACATGTCACAAGTTCTATTCCTTCCTGCTTGCCTGCCTGCTTCATGCTTTTTCTACTCTTTGCTACTACATATTTTACACTTCTGTAATTTCCTCATGAAGACATCAGAGACTAATTTCATCCTATAATCACCTGTTTTTTTCTCCTGAATTCCCTCGATAATTTTGCAAAAGTTTTCACCACATTGTCAGATACTAATTTATAGTAATAATTTATAAGAGAGCTTCTTTGTATAGATCTTGTAACACCAATTATATTAGGGCTCCTCAAGATCTGCTGCTCCCTATACAAAGGTTTGCCTTAATATTTAGATATAACAGAAAATTATGTAACTAGGAGCTAGGCTCTGTGTTTCATATATATTATCTCATTTGATCAGCTTGGAATCCTGTAATGTTTGTCATTTTAGCCCCGCTTCATAGATGTCAAAATTGAAATTTTGTGAATTTAGGTAATTTTTCTCAATGTCCTACAACAGCTAAATGATGCTGGTGGAATAAAGCCTCAGGTGGTTGTTGTTTTTCCAAAGCCTGAGCCCCTCCCTCTGGTAAATGCTTATAGAATTATCGACTGCACATACTACTATGATATGATTTGACTGGAATAATTATTTTTTTTTGAGACAGAGTCTTGCTCTGTCTCCAGGTTGGAGTGCAGTGGCATGATCTCGGCTCACTGCAACCTCTGCCTCCTGGGTTCAAGTGATTCTCCTGCCTCAGCCTCCTGGGTATCTGGGACTACAGGCATGCACCACCATGCCCAGCTAATTTTTATATTTTTAGTAAAGACAGGGTTTCACTATGTTGGCCAGGATGGTCTCAATCTCGACTTTGTGATCTGCTCACCTCAGCCTCCCAGAGTGCTGGGATTACAGGCATGAGCCACCATGCCTGGCCACAAATGTTCTTAAACGTAGAAGGTTAAGACCTTATGCTAAACAAAATATCTAGAGGAAAATGTTTCCAAAAATATAGATTAAAATATAAAGTGATTTTCGCCAAACAAAGAATTGTTTTTGAGACAGAGTTCCGCTTTGTTGCCCAGGCTTGAGTGCAGTGCTGCGATCTTGGCTCACTGCAACCTCGGCCTCCCAGGTTCAAGCGATTCTCCTGTTTCAGCCTCCCGAGTAGCTGAGATTACAGGCATGCGCCTCCATACCCGGCTAATTTTTGTATTTTTAGTAGAGACAGGGGTTTCACCATATGGCCAGGCTGGTGTTGAACTCCTGACCTCAAATGATCCACTCACCTTGGCCTCCTAAAGTGCTGGGTCTATAGGCTTGAGCCTTCGTGCCTAGCCCAAACAAATAATTTGTTTCTAAGAGATTATTGGAAAACTCTGAAATCCAATTTGTTCCTACCATCCATGTTTCAGAGCCAGAAAATTATAATTTAAATCCTGATTCTGATACTAGCTGTGTGACTTTGAGCAAATTAATTTACTCCTTGGAACTTCAGGTTATTCCCTTTGAAGAATGGGACTGGTGTTGCTGTGTTAAGTTAAAAAAACACACTTAGTATGGTGATTGGAAATAGTAGGTACTGTACATATGCAATAAATTGTATTAATTGCAGTCATGCATGCATAATGATATTTTGGTCAATGATAGACTGTATATAAAATGGTGGTCCTATAAGATTATAATACTTATATGTTTTCTATGTTTAATTATATTTAGATACACAAATCCTTACCATTGTGTTACAGTTGTCTATAGTATTCAGTACACTAACATGCTGTACAGGTTATTAGCCTAAGAGCAACTGGTTATATCATATAACCTAAGTGTGTAGTAAGCTATACCATCAAAGTTTGTATAAGGACAATCTATGATATTCACACCATGATGAAATCACCTAATGATACATTTTTCACAGTGTATTCCCATTGTTAAGCAATTCATGACTATATTATAATTAGTATTATTATCATCATTATTATTACTGGAAAGCTTGCAAAGGTGACTTCGTGGTCATTTCATGACAAGAAAGCAGTCTGACAAATGATGTAAGACAAATTGCTATTGTTAATAGAGTGCTTCATTTACAGAGCTTGAATGGAAAAAGTAGAAAGTTAACCAGGGCTATTAAAAACTCAAGCAAAGAGCCATATAAATATTAATATTTCAGGCAGAACTATTTTATTCAAGGAGATGCAATCATGTGGAATAATTTGTCAATTAAGGTGGTCAGAGCAAATATTGTCTGTGTGAATGAGTTTTTCCAGCCAGCAAGACAATTAAGTGATGTCTGAGCCAACAGCAAAAGCTGCTAAGACAAAGCTGAGGTGGAAATGAATCTCGAGGACAAGCATGTTGAGAAAACTGGCCTTTTCCTGACTAGTGTTTCCTTATGTCATTATGATTCATCCCTGGTGGTTTATAAAGGCAGTTGAATGGCCTCCTTTGGCTGTCAAATAGGAAAATAATTCATCAGTTCAAGTCCATAAATCATTTCTTGGTACCAGAAGCACTTTACATAGTTAAAAATGTCTCCATGATTTGGCACTGGGCTCCAGTGGGGATCCTGAAGAGCAACTGGCAACCACCAGATGCAGAAGCCTAAGTGATGAGCCTCATGGGAACAGGTCTGCAGGAAAAGAAGGTTAGTTCCTTTCTGGGGCACATTGCCTTGATCCTCTCTGACTGGCCTGGAGGAATAACTACTTGTGTGTCTGTCATAGAGTAGTCACTTAGTATGTTTGTTGAATGAATTAATTTAAATATTTTGTGTGTTTTGAGTCATTTGCATTGGAGCTCACCTTATAGTGTCTGATAACTCTCTCTAGCTATATTCTGGGAAAATGAGATAGAAAGGCAGTAATAATGATATTTTGAAGCTATCGGGGCAATACCCTAGTTGTTTGCTTAATGCTAATGGTGAAAACATCATAGTCTCACCATAAACTGTAGCATAATAGTTGAATGAGAAATATGATAAAAGGCATTTTAAATCATAGTTTAATCACCCAATCCTTCTTGCTCCTAAAATCAACATTTTTTAATATTGTTACCCTTACATTTTGTGCTAGTAAAATTGTCTTCATGATGCTATTTAATTTACCTCCCAAATTGCATATGAGGTGAAAGGTGAAAAGGATATTTTGAAACAAGTGAACAAATATCTAATGAAGTGGTCATTCACCCTCGCTCTACATGTAATACATTTGATATTCTTTTAACATTCATCAAATACTCACTGTTCTGGGTAATTAGATAAATTTAAAAAGGCATGATTTCTGTCCTGAGAGAGCTTGAAGTATAATGAGAGGGAGGAGAATAGACAGAAATTAAGTGAATAAACATATGGATACATGTATAATTATATATTGCAATACATCATTATAAGGAAAATAACAAAGACTAATTGAGATTGGGGATGGTCTGCTTGAGGTGGCTTGGGTCAGAAGGGTGGTAATAGAGATAGAAAAAAAGTAGACAGATTTAAGTGATAATATAGAGATAGAAATGACTATACCTTCTCATTATGATTCCTGGGATTTTGCTTTCAGAAATAGGATAGAGAATAGTGCTATTTCCTGAAATGAGGAAGACTGAGGGAGATCAGATTTTGTGAGGGGTTACAAGAGTTCTGTTTTGGTCGTGTTTTATTTTGAGATATTTATTAGATACTCTAGAGGGGAAGTAGAGTAGACAGTTAAATATGAGTCTGGCATTCAAGGAAAAGTCTGGACTAGATATATAAATTTTGGAGCTGTCTGTATGGTATATAGAATGAGCTACAATAAAGTACTAAATTGTGTGGAGCAATTGATGATTACAATGGGAGATCAATGCAAACTGCAGCTCCTAGGCCCTATGTTACATCTTTTCTCCAGAATCATGACAGTACAAGAAAGCTACTTGTCATGATTTTTTCAAACCTCATCAAATTGTTAAATATTAAGCATGATAATTATACCTGTATTTTTTTCTGCTATATGGAGATAATATCTTGCATTTCGCTGACATTTGAATCCTTCAGAGCTAGGAGAATATAACTCATGGCACACTAAATACAGTCACTATTTATGATATGTGCTGGGTGCCATATTATTCATTTTATACACATTATTTCTAATCTTTACCACAGTACTGAATAGTACAGGCCCCAATTTATAGATAGAGATATTCTCCAAGATATCTCTAAGAATATCTCCAAGAGATATTCTCCAAGAGATATTCTCCAAGATATCTCTTGGAGAATATCAAGAGATAATGTTAGATAGAGAAAGTAGACCTAATTACTGGAGAGCCTTGAATGTCAGGAGGAATAACTCATATTCTTAGCTTATTTGGGTATATGTGCCACAAAAGAGCTATGATTTTTCCTCGCTGGTAAAGAAGTTCGAGTTTTTGGACATCAGGTACCTGTTTCCAAGCTGAAGGCCCTAATAGCTGTGAGTAACACCTGCTCCTTGCACCTGTGTAAACTCAGAGACTTACCTTTTCTTGTGCTGATTTGCATAACTTTCTTTCTCCGATTTTCTCATTTTAACTCAACTCAAGGAAGACCTTCTGAGTATCTTTTCCCTTCCAAGGCACTATGCTAGTTGCTGCTGAACTGGTTGTTGGGAGCATGCAGTTAAATGTAATCACACCAGCTGGCCTGTATATGTTTGGAGGGTGGAAAAGCCTAGGAAGAAAGATACTTGAGAAATAGCCAGTATAATTTTTTGGAGCCTCTGCAAGAAAAAGCATAAGGTTATTCTGTCCTATTAACCAAATAATTTCTAATTATTGGAGAAATCTTTTTAAATTAATATTTCTATTTTCTGGGAATTCTAGCTACACAGACTTTTGATTTAGCCAGTAATATTTTCAAACTATAAGTAGCTTAAAAAGTGGATAAGAACTAGGTGGGACTTTGAACAGCATACAGTCTGATTCCCCTCATTCTGTAGATGAGGTAGCAGAAGCCTGGAGAGATTAATTTATGTGCCCCAAAGACACAGCTTGGCAGTAGCTAAGTAGATACTTTTTCCAATACAATGGTGCTTTCTGCCACTTTCTAACACTCCACAGTGTCTTTATAACAGTCCTGAGCCTTGCCTAGGAGGCTTTTTTCATGCCAAATTTAATCAATTTTCCATTTTAATTGAAATATTTAAGTTAAATTAATGTAAAGCCTTCAGAGAGTTCTGTCAATTGGGTTTATAAAAGTCACTCAAGCAAAACTGTAAAAGTATATAGGATTTTTGACATTTTCCAGAAGCTATTAGCTTATGTTCTTCAATAATTCTTAGAATTTATGTCATAGGCGGAAAATTTCCCAACCAGTGTTGGCATACTTCATATGTATCCCTTTTTGGTTGGTTCATAAATCAGTTTTCTAATTCAAAGATGTTTTGACCCTCAAAATATGCACCCTTTCTTAATGCTTGTATGCATTACAATATCACCCCACAAACTACTTTGTGAACATTAAAGTTTATTAGCAGGGAGATACCAGGAAGCAGAACTGAGAAAATCAATGTAACAGTCTCCCTTGCTTGAAATGAAATACTATGTAATGAAAAGGGCACAGGATTTAAAGTCAGAAAGATATGGTTTCAAATTCTTTTCTTACCATTTACTCCCTGAGTGACCTTGGGGAGACTATTGAACTCCTTTGAGCCTCTACCTCCACATCTGTTTGTATATCTTTGCCTTACAGACTTGTTCAGAGAATTTGAGATAACAGAGTAGATGATAGCTATTTCTACTATTGCTATTGTCATTATGACTATTATTGATTGTTCCTACTACTAGTATTATTAGTACTACTGCTACTACTACCACCATTAATCTACTTTATAGCCTGCAAAAATGAGAATGCATATATATATACACACACACACATATGTGTGCAGATTGAATCAGCTGAAAAGCAGAAAAAAAATTAAGACAGAGGAAGACAATGATAGGACAAAACAGCTTTTTTTCCCCCAAAACAACTTCTAATAACACATTACCAGCCAGAAAGTTCAAGCAACATACTGAATAAAGATAGTACCTTAGTCAAGTTATAGAAAATATATTTTTATAAATGAAATTGTTAAGATCACAACCCTTTCATTAAACCAATCTGTATATTCCTTCAGGACAGGAATCATATCTATTTTGCCATTTTTTATTCCTATCACTTTAGTAAGGTCTTGACATAGAATAGGAGATGAAAGAATACTTGTTGAATGAAGAAATAAAATCCTTAAAGGTTAAAATGTATTATTTAGCTGCTATTGTTTCTTCATTAGTGTTTTCATTAACCTATTGAAAAAATATCTGGGCTCCTATTATATGATAGGCATTGTGCTAAGCCCTGGAAATGCAGTGGTAAGCAAAATCACACACAGTTCTTGTCTTTAAGAGATTAAAATCTAGTAAGGAAAATAGCCCTTAAACGGGAAGTAAAACTTAAGCAGAGATACAAAGAGTAAGTGAACATTAACTAGGAAAGAAGGGGAAGGAGGGACTTTTGGGACAAAAAGATCAGCATGTGCAAGCATGCTCCGAAGAGGGATCATGGTGAACACCAGGAGCTAAAGTAAGGCCAACTACAGGTGGCTGGAGTGAAGTGGTGGAGGAGGAAACTAGAGTAAGCTTAGGCTGGAGGGATAGGTAGGGAACAGACAGTACAGAGCCACTATGCCATATTCAAAACTTTATCTTAACAGCAAGAGGAAGCCATAAAAGTGGTTTTAAGGAAGGGTGTGGGTGTGATATCATCAAATAGTTTCAGTGTGGAGAATGAATTGGAGAGAAGCCTAAATAGATGTGCTTACACTAGTCCAGGCTAGAGGTGATAATAACTTGGGCTAGGGTGGGAGTTGTGGCTATAGAGAAGAGTAGATGTATTTTAGGGCTAGTTAGAGGGTAAAATCAACAGGACGT
The DNA here is from genome assembly GCF_030222135.1 of Aotus nancymaae. Classification (NCBI taxonomy): domain Eukaryota; kingdom Metazoa; phylum Chordata; class Mammalia; order Primates; family Aotidae; genus Aotus; species Aotus nancymaae. The sequence goes on along the minus strand of NW_026988415.1, from coordinate 42,247,877 downwards.
GGTAATGGCTTAGATATGGAGTATCAGATAAATAGATGGGTGACCCTTAAGTGATGCTTAGGTTTCTTGCTTTTCTAATTGGATGGGTTTTGGCACCTTTAAATGACAGGTCCAGGTATGACAAGGTTCATTCAATCACAGATCTTTATATGTGCTACTATGTATCAGGTACCATGTTAGGTGTTGGAAATTCAGCAAATCTAAATTATGGTTCTCATCCACAAGAAGCGCACAAACCAAGTAGTTACGGTGCAACAATGGGCTAGCTTGATAGAGGAATGCCAAGAGTGCTATGGAAGCCCAGAGGAGGAGAATCACCTAGCAAATGGGCAGAGTTGCAGAACTGTTAGGGAAGGCCAAGAAAGTGAGGAATCACTGTGGAGTTCAGTTATTTTGGACTTGGTATACACTAATTTGTCAGAACTGTTCACTAGACATTGAAATTTGAAACAGAAAGAAACCTTTTCTTCCTTCCTCATTTTCTTCTTAGCATAATAAGCAACCTGGTTGCATATTCCATGCCTGAGAGTCAAGTGAAAATTCCTGATGTCAGTGGCTTATTTCAAAGCCTTTGCAGAACTATTTATATATTTCCATCCCTTTACAAGATATAATAGGTTTCAGAAAAGTGGTGTGTAAATCAAATTGGGGTAAATTAAATCCTACTTTAAATAAACTGGGTAGTTTGCTATCTACTTCTATAGAAAAGCAAAACAAAATAAAACAAAACAGCATTCTCTAATCTTTTCCCATGTATTCCCAATAAATTCTTAAAGTTTCTTTAAGGCAGTGCCCATTTTTTATTATTTTATTTAAATAACTTCCAAATATATTTTATACTCACTTTATTTTAAATCAACTTTATTGAGGTATAATTTACATTCAATAAAAATGTACCCATTAATGAGTTTTGACGCATAATATGTACCCTAAAAATACATATAACTCTAAAAAGTGCAGTAAATCTCCTTCACTCCAGTCCCAGCAGCCACCTATTTGCTTTTTGACACTAAATGCATTTTGGTGGGGCTCACATTTAGTGGCCTCCAGTGAATATTGTTGTGAGCACAAACTAGGGGAAAACCACTTGCTTTTATTTTAATTAGAATTCTTATATCCCAACCTTAATGCTGTATATGAGTGACTACATAGACTAGAAGAAAATACTGTTCTATCATGCTTGTTTTAGTATGCTTTTTTGGGTTGTTTTGGTGGTGGTTTCACAGACAGAATTCTTGAAAAGATTACCTGTGGAGGCTACAAAGTTATAGGCCTTGATTTACAGGCAGTCAGTCATTTCCTCACTAAGTTACCATTATGTATTGATACCTTCTTTTTTATTGTTAAAAATGTAATTTTTTTTTAACTTTCATAGGTCAGTGATAGTTTATTGGAATGGGCGCAGGATTTGCCATGTAGACCAGAGTTTAAATCATTGTCCCACCCTCTTGTAAGCACTATGAACTTAGACAAGGCATTTAGCTTTTCTGAGCCTCACTTTCCTCCATCTGTAAAATGGGAACAATAATACATTTCTTATATGATTGTTGTGAGAATTAAAAGAGATATTGTTTATAAATTCTGCCTAGTATACAAGAGCCATTACCCAAGGCAGATTCTTATAATTTTTAATCATAGTCCATCAACAAGTATTTACTAAACATAGGCTGTTCCTGACTATGTGCTAAGGAGATTCTGAGAGGATTCAGAAGAAGAGTGAATTATAAGTTCACAGAATGATGAAACAAAATGAGACTTTAGTCTAAATCTCTCATTTTTCTGGAGATCAAAAAGATCTACCAAGGGCTAAAGTGACTTGCTTAAGATAAACAGCCAGTGTGTTCATTCATCCATTTATTAATTCAGTCAGCAAATATTTATTGAGTACCTGCTACACTCTGGGTATTGTTTTATGGGATGAAGGTTTAGCAGTGGCTAAAAAAACAAGAGCAAAACTACCTTCATTGAGGGTATATTCTAGTGAGAGAAGATAAACAAGTGTGTGTGTGTGGGGGGGGGAGTGTGTGTGCACGTGTGTGTGTGTGTGTGTGTGTGTGTGTCTTATGGAGTTTTGACTAAATTATACAGGATGGTCAGAAAAAAATCCTCATTGATAAGGTAGGATTTGTCTAGAGACCTGACAAGTGAAGGAATTAGTCATACTAGCCATACTGATACCCTAAGGATGATCATGATAGGCAGAGGGATAGCAAATACAGGGCCCTGGGTGGAAGCCTTCAGACTTTAAGGAATAACCAGGAGGCTGGAGTGGTTGGGGCAGAGAGAGTAGTGGAGAGAAAATAAGGAGATGAGGTCAAAAAGATGGTGATAGTGGAGGATCAGATCATGTAGGGCTATGTAGGCCATTGTAAGGAGTTTGTCTTTCACTCTTAGATGAAAAGCCATGGAAGGGTTTTGAGCAGAGGCTTGGTATGGCCAGGTATATTTTACAAGGAGATCTCTGGATATTGGATAGAAGATAGACTGAAGTGGGCAAGCACTGGAGCAGAGAGAACAATTAGGAAGCTATTGCTATAGTCCAGAGGGAAGATGATTATGGCTTAAACCAGGGTGTTAGTGATAAAAATTAGAAGTTGTAAATTTCTAGTTATATTTTGAAGGTAGAAGCAACAAGTTTTTGGATATATTGAACATGGGATACTAGAATAAGTAATGAGTCACAGGAAAATCTACCTTTTTTGGCCTGCATAACTTGAAGGGTAGAGTTGTTGATTAATGAGATGGGGAAGGCAGAATCAGGAGTTTGGTTTTGGACATCTGCGATGTCTCTTAGACATCTAAGTGGAAATGTTGATGGGCAGTTGGATATGTGAGTTCAAGGGAGAAGTCCACCATGGAGAAATAAACTTGGGAGCGAACAGCATGTACTTTGTAAGCAAATCTATGAGATCACTGAAGAATGTACATAGAAGACAGAATAGGTTCAAGTTCTGAGCTGTGGGTACATGCCAGCATTAGAGGTTGGGGAGATAAGAGAGAAACAGTAAGGAAGACTGAGGACGGTTATTCAATTAGGCAAGGGGAAAACTAATAGGAACTAAGTAAGGATAGTGTTATCAAGAGGATGGGAGTTAAGGACTGTGTTGAAGCTGTTGATCGGTCATGTAAGATAGGAATCAGAATTTACCTTGTTATTTAGACACATGGTAGTTGCTAGTTGTCAGTATCTTGATCTGACAGGATCAAATCTGGGTTCCTTTCATTATACCACATTGCCTGTTCAGGTTCTTGTCCTTAAGAGTATCTCTTCATTTCTTTACATAGAATTTACTAATAGCCTATTGTGTGCCAGGCATTGTCCTAGATACAAAAACCTGAAGATAAATAAAATATTGTCTCTGCCTTTAGGGGATCCACAGTCTAATAGAGAAATTAAATGCATTAACAACGATAATACAGCATGTATAGTGCTATAGTAAGGACACATACAAAATATTATGGAAACCCCGAACTCATCTTGGGTGTAGATAGGAGGTGGTGGGAGAAGGCTTTTCTTTTCTTTTCTTTTTTTTTTTTTACTTATTATTATTTTTTTTTATTGCATTTTAGATGGGAGAAGGCTTTTCAAAGGTGATGACTTTGGACAGAGATTTCAGTGATGAGTAAAGGTCCACTAACCAAAAGTGCAACTTATCCAGAAATGACTCACAGAGCTGAAAAATCTGAGCATTATCTTGAAAGATGGGTCGTAATTTATCAAGTGGAGAAGTTGAAGAAGGACTAGAGGGAAAGTCAAGGGCCAGATAATAATTCAGGGGCTTCTGTATTGCAGGAGTTGATGGTGACAAATTGGGAAGGGGGAAGAGAAAAGAAGGAGTGAAGCAAATAACTTCTTTGTTTTCTGCTTGGTGATTGTGTTAGTGGTTATGCCAAAGTCTCCTAGGTTATCAAAGTTCCAGTACTGAGTCTGTCAGAATGAGTATAGGTTTCTTCCTTAAATTTGATTTGAGTTGAGTGTCCTGATACTAGACAGATGATTACTGAATAACTGGGTGCCTCAATTACACTTGATGGAGTTAGATTTTCCTTTAAGTGAACCAAGTTCATGGAATTTCACTTTTCTAATAAGAACATTTCTCTTTTGCTAAGGCAAAAATGGGTCAAGTGCAGAGACACATGGCTCTGAAGGGCCATCGGATGAGATCCACAGCTGGGTCCTTAGCCCTCATAAAGGCCATTTCTGCCTATTTAAAGCCTCCTCTAGACTTGATCAAAATCAAAACCATTTCAAAATATAATAAAGTATTACATTTTGTGCTGAATCGCTACTTGTCAAAATCTCTTACTTAGAACAGGCTGTTTGAGAATTGAGTTCACTGGAACTTTTGTAAAACATTTTCTGCTTTTTAAAGCAGAAATAAAAATATTACAGAATGGATATATATATTTTTAATGACAAAAGTCCTTTGTACTGTCTTTAAATACTTGTTTACTGTTAACTATTTGACAAACGGCAGGCGAAGCAAAAAGTGAAATTTCAGTGTGAAATTTGAGTTTCACAATTTGTTTCACAAACTGAATTGTAATGTTTTTTAGGAAATCATAATGGATTTGTGGCATTTATGAAATAATCACAAAAGTCATCAGGAATATAAGAACCAATTCTCAAAGTTTTTTTATTTTGTTCAGAATTAAGTTTTTTGTTTTGTTAAGAATTATTGATGGAGTAACTTAGCATTATTAAGGAAGTTAAAAGAAAATGTATGTTAGTTTTTGTTTTTGAATATGTAATAACTGCATCCAGTAGAAGATCCAATCTCCTATCTGCCTTTAACCCCTTACCTAGATATAATCATTTTTTCCAGTTTCACGGATATCCTTCCATAAATATTCTGTCATATGTTATAGTGATTCTAAAAGTGTAGTCCAAGGACTCCTAGGACCCCAAAGACCTTCCCATGGGTTCTACAAGTTCAAAGCTATTTTCCTAATAATACAGTTGAACCTAAAAAAACACAAGTTTAAACTGCACAGGTCCCAGTACATATGGATTTTTTTCAACCAAACATGAATAGAAAATACAGTATTAATGGGATATGAAACCCACTTATAACACTGATTTTTCTTTTTTCTTTTTCTTGTTTTTTTGGGACAGGGTCTTGCTCTGTTGCCAGAAGCCAGACTGGAGTGCAGTGGCACAATCTTGGCTCACTGCAACCTCTGCCTGCCACATTCAAGCAATTCTCTTGCCTCAGCCTCCTGAGTAGCTGGTACTACAGGCATGCCCAGCTATTTTTTTTTTTTTTAGTAGAGACAGGGTTTCACCATGTTGGCCAGGATGGTCTCGATCTCTTGACCATGTGATCCGCCTGCCTTGGCCTCCCAAAGTGCTGGGATTGCAGACGTGAACCACTGCGCCCGGCCGGAACACTGATTTTTCTAATAAACTGGTTTCTCAGGGCTGACTGTGAGACTTGAATATGTGTGGATTTTGGCATATGCAAGGCAAGATGGCGGGGGGCAGTCCTAGAATGAATTCCCTGTATATACTGAGGGACAACTGTACTAATCAACATTCAGGAGATCTATATAACTCAGTGAAGCAGTATTTTCTAGATACCCAATGTATGTTGTTACAAAATTATGCATATATGAAAGATCCATTCAAAGAGCAATATAGGCCAAAGGATTTTAATGTAGCAAGGTATACAATGTTAACTGATATGATTTCAAATTTGATCTTAGCCAGAAGGCCAAGATGCAATCATTGATATGATTTCAGATTCAACACTTCAGTTAATTCTTAAGAAACTGTCACTTGTTGTGTTTGGTGTAGTATTGAAGAAGATCATCCACACTTCTTGAAAAGGTTGTGAAAAAACTCATTTATTTTCTGACTATACATCTTTGTGGGTGAGACTGGATTTTCTTCATATATTTCAAATAAAACAATATACCATAACAGGTTGAATGTGGAATCAGATATGAGAATTTCGTTGTCTTCTGATAAGCTAGGTATTAAACATATTTTCAAAAACATAAAAACAATAATACTCTTCTCATGGCCTTTTTGCTTTTGCAAAATAGAGTTTCTCTGATAAATATGTTATATAATAAAATCATATAATTATTATTTTAAGTAAATTAAAATTTTTTGAATTTCTCAGTTTTAATTACTAATATAGCAAATAGTTAACCTATATAAACAAAAGCTTCTTAGTATTCTCTTTAATTTTTAAGAGTGAAAGCAGTCCTGAGACCAAAATGTTGGCAAACTGTTGATATATTTAAAAACGTACACATTTGGCTATTTTATCTATCATTCTATTTGTGTTTAAATGTCTATGTTTATTTTTTATTTATTTATTTATATTTTTGAGACGGAGTTTCGCTCTTGTTACCCAGGCTGGAGTGCAATGGCGCGATCTTGGCTCACCACAACCTCCGCCTCCTGGGTTCAAGCAATTCTCCTGCCTCAGCCTCCCGAGTAGCTGGGACTACAGGCGTGTGCCACCATGCCCAGCTAATTTTTGTATTTTTTAGTAGAGACAGGGTTTCACCTTGTTGACCAGGATGGTCTCGATCTCTTGACCTCGTGATCCACCTGCCTCGGCCTCCCAAAGTGCTGGGATTACAGGCGTGAGCCACCACGCCCGGCCGTCTATGTTTATTTTTATACACATAGGCACAGTGTGTGTGCAACTGTCATGTGACTTGACTTTTGGCATTTAATATTCTTTGACCAACATTTCATATCAGTAATGATAGATATTTCACTTTTAAGTGACTTCATAGTATCTCATGGTATACACATGCACAATTCCTAAAAGTCAGATTGCTTGATCAAAGGTTATATTCATTTTAAATTCGATTAAACTGCCAATTTGTCCTACAATTTATGCTCCCACTGACAGTGACTGAGAATACCTGCTTCCCCAAATCTTTGTCAGCACAGTGTTCCCTCAAATCTTTTGCTGTTTCCTGAGCATATAGGGAAACAAATTATATCTCATTGCAAGTTGATTTGATTTATCTGATTATGATTTGTGTTAAGCATGTTTTCATCATATATTTCAATGTGCTTGTTTGTAAACCATATGTTTTCATTTCTTTTTTTTTTTGAGACGGAGTTTCGCTTTTGTTACCAGGCTGGAGTGCAATGGCGCGATCTCGGCTCACCGCAACCTCCGCCTCCTGGGTTCAGGCAATTTTCCTGCCTCAGCGTCCTGAGTAGCTGGGATTACAGGCACGCACCACCATGTCCAGCTAATTTTTTGTATTTTTTTTAGTAGAGACGGGGTTTCACTATGTTGACCAGGGTGGTCTCGATCTCTTGACCTCGTGATCCACCCGCCTCGGCCTCCCAAAGTGCTGGGATTACAGGCGTGAGCCACCGCGCCCGGCTGTTTTCATTTCTTTAGAGAAGCCTAGCACCTTGGTACTAGGGTTCTCTTTAAAGATAATCTTTCAATTTCTAAATAGAATTCTGAAAAAAAAGTAATGTGAACCTTCAACTTTGGATGGAATGCGCTTTAAAAATGAGCTAAGTCCCTCAAGCTCTAAGGCCCTTTTAAGATGTGACATTAAGTCTCAAAACAATAGCAGATACATTTGAGCTATACAAGAAGTTAGCTTAGCATGTTTACCACATAGTGATTGCACTGTTTGTAATATGATTCAGTTCATTTGTTAATGAATTGAATATGGCAGAGGTGAAGGAAAAGCAGGAATTAGAGATGACGCTTAGGTTTGTCACCTAATCAACTGAGTGGGATGGTGATACCATATACTAAAATGAGGAGAATGAGGAGGAATAAGTTGAGCAAAAGCAATTTGCAACAATAGATGATAATGTAATGAAAAACACTTATTTCTATATATAAATGATGTGCTGTTTCCTTTACCTGTCCTTTGTGAAAAACAAAGGGAAATATTCTTTCTGTATCTGTCACCATTTCCCATAGATTGGTGGACAAGTTAATCAAGATCTTCCAGTTCCTGTTTTCCAGAGCTCTGCTTTTTTTGAAGCTGAGGCAAGGGGAAATTTCTGTATACTTTTATCAAAAACCTTGAGCTTAATAATTGGAATAATTTCAGAAATCTGTTCTGTAAGAGAATGGAAGTATAGTAGAATTACTGTTATGCTTAATATAATGGGACTTCTCATTCAACCTAGATGTGAAGATTTCACAAAAATAACAGCCGCATAATTGGCATGTGTGTTCTGAGTCCCTTGGTGCAATTTAGTCAGCAGAGAAGAATACAACAAATGACATTTTAAGGATAGAAGAAGGGTCACAGCAACACATAAGATGGTCAGGGAAAAGCACTGCCGTTTCAGAGTCTGTTTGCTGTGGAACTTACCATTACTAATTTCTGAAAAGTAAGCCAAATGAAAAAGTGGTTGACCTGTTTAGCTGACTGTATGTGATGACAGGGAAAATTTTATTTACTTGAATACAATAATGGAGAAGAGTGAATTGATTGATCAGTAAATCAATCAGATTGTTATTCACATTTAAGGTCAAACACCCTATATAGTTCTGTGTGTGAGTGTTGACATGATTCAGAGTGAAGCCAAGTAATTAGCAGCAGATACCTCATGGGGTAGTGGACTAGAGTAGGTATTTTTTGATTGGTGAAGAAAAAGGGGAGAGCATTCAAGACAGAGGCAACAATATGAGCCCATTATAGAGGAAAGGATAAGCAGTATGTGTTTGTAAAATTAATCTAGCAAGAACAGGTGCGTTAAGGAGTTGTGGAAAATGAGATTGGATAGGAAGGGTGAAGCTAAATTATGGAGGACCTTGAAAGCCAGGACATATAATTTGAGCTTTTTGGACTAGATGCTAGGGAACCATGAAAGGTTTCTGAGCAGAAAAGGAGTGACATATGGAAAATGTTTGTAGGCAAATTACTCTGGAAGTGGTGAATTTGGTGGCAGGGTGACTAGACCTGAGATTATTGAAATAGTCTGATGTGAGGCAGGTGAGTGAGTATCTTTTTAAACAAAAGTATTTAAAAGAAACAGGCTACTAAAAGCATAATTTCTCTAAGCTTTGAATTATTTGCTCTGGGTCAAATTGATTAGCTCTTGGTAGATGATTAGACAGGTGTAAAGTGAATCTTGTGACCTAGACATCCAAATCACTTAGACTAAATTTATGGTAGTATTTTTCAAACCATGAGTTATATGACCCATTAGTAGGTTATAAAGCTGTGCTGAAATTTGCAAATGGTGTTTTAAAGTGAAATATAAAATTGAATAGAATAGAAACTATCAATGTGCCTATAGAGTTATAAGAGAAAGTGTGTTTGTGAAATTTTATTTCAATTGTTTGTGTTACATGTGTGCATACAGGCATAGTGGGTCATGATATAAAATATATTTATTACTATGGCTTGTGGTAAAAAAGAAATTAAGTCTCTGATCTAGAGGATCGCACTGAATTACTTAATCCCTTTTACTGCCATGTAAATTGTCAAAGCTTGCATGATTGATTTGAACATTAATATAAAAACCCCACCACCTAGTTCAGGATGTCTTTACCTTTTTCCTGGCCCATTTCTAACCACCCAAAGTGAACTGTTTACCTTCAGTCTTTCCATACAAATTCATCTTATACCCAGCTGCCAGATCAGTTTTTCTGAGTGTTTCTCACATGATGCTATTCCCTTTGTCCAAAAGATACACTGGTCCTTAATCCATTTATTTAATGTTCACTTAGCAAATCTTGGCAAAGCACCTAAGAAATGAAGCCCATTCTCTTTGTTTAGTCACATATGCAAAGTCCTTTTTATTCTTGCCTCAAACTGTACTTCCAACTATGCTAGCCCAGAGGAACCCCGTGGATCAGTTTAACTGTACTACTTACTCTTTCTAGAATATATGCATTTTTTGCTCTCCTGTACCTTTGTTCATGCTAGTCCCCATTTATTGCCCTTGTCATCCTTTAAGGCCACGACTTTTATAATCATCTCAGCTGAACATAATTAGTGCCTCCTCTAGACCCACATAATACTTTCTGTCATTCATGTGAGACTCATTGCATTCTATCTTGTATTACATTAGTTGGGTTTATTCCCTTTTCTAGATTATAAACTCTTGAGAGTAAGGGTCACTTTTTTTTATGCCTGCAATGTTAACAGTGCTTTGCAAAAGGTAGATGGTCAATATGCAGCTGCCAAATAAAAGAAAATACTGAATTCACGACACAGTTCAGTATTTTTCTTTGATTTAAGCAGAATGACTTTATATAGTTCAGCAAACAATTTTCCCAATATTGTTCTCGGCATGACTGACAGCATTATACAGAATGGAACAGAGCAAAGAGCACTGGGCCAGGAATCAAAAGATCGTGATGCTAGTCTTGGCTCTGTCACCAAAAAATTCTGTCACCTTTAATATGCCATTTGATCTCCCTGGTGCATAAGGAGAGTGCATAAGGCACTGCTCCTATAAAAATATGGGACTGATCTGTTTAACAAGTTGTTTTCTAACTCTAAAAACATTTATCTTAGATTATTTACTGTGCCAGTTTGATTTACTCAGCAGATACTTATTGAGTCCTTACTAGGAATATAGCAATGAACAAAACTAACTATATGCTTTCATGGACCTGACATTAAGGTAGTAGAGACAAATAATAATCTAAATATAATATATAATGTGAAATAGTAGTGAGTGCTAAATAAAAGTAAAACAGGAAAATAGGATGGAGATTGGCAGGGAAGTTCTCTCTGAAGAGGTGACATTTGGGCAGAGATCTGTATGAGGTGAAAGATTTGGGGAGAAGAGCAGACCAGGCAGAGGGAGCTGCTATGCAGAAGCCCTCAGGTAAGAATGTGCTTTGCACTTTGGAGGAACAAAATAAAAGCCAGTGTGGTTGAGTCAAAGAGAGCAAGAGATTGAGTAATAAAAGATGAGGCCAAAGAAGTAGTAAGGGAAACCTTTTCAATGGAATAAAGGGAATGCTATTCTAAGCACAGTGAAAAGCCACTGGAAGATTTTAAGTGGGTGTACTAGTCCACTTTCTAATGGACATACTGCTATAAAGATATTACCCAGGACTGGGTAATTTATAAAGAAAAGAGGTTTAATTGACTCAGAGTTCTGCATGGCTGGGTGGTAGGCGGGAGGCTCAGGAAAGTTACAGTCATGGTGGGAGGTGAAGAGGAGGCAGACACCTTTTTCACAAAGCAGCAAGAGAGGAAGTGAGGGAGGGAAGCACCAGACACTTATCAAACAACCAGATATCATGAGAACTCCTTCACTTTCACAAGAATAGGTGGGGGAAACCGCCTCCATGACTCAATCAACTTCCATCTGGTTCCTCCCTCCACACCTGGTGATTATAATTTTGGATGAGATATGGGTAATTACAATTCCAGATGAAATTTGAGTAGCGACACAGAGCCAAACCCTATCATTGGGTAGTGATATGATCTGCCTTGCATTCAAAAACGATTGCTTTGGCTGTTGTATAGAGAATAGATGGCAAGAGTGGAGGCCAGGAGACTAATTAGGAAGCTACTAAAATAGTCCCTTTAAGAGATTTTTATTTTCTATATGTGTATATGCTTCTAAATATATTTTTGTCTTTTATTTTAAAATTATTTTTATTTTTAATTGACAAAAATTGTGTGTATGTATAAACATGTTTATATATACATACATGTTTATATATATATGTTTGTGTCTATACACACACATACACATTGTGGAATGATAAAATCAAGCCAATTAACATATCCATCACCTCATATCCTTATCATTTTTTGTGATGAGAACATTTAAAATCTAATCTTTCAGCAATTTTCAAGTATATAATACATTATTACTAACTGCAATCACTATGCTGTACAATAGATCTCTGGAACTTATTTTTCTTGTCTAACTGAAACTTTGTACCCTTTAACGAGCAATGAGATGCTGAATGATTAGGCTGAACTGGTGACAGTGAAGATGAAGTGAAGTGAATCGATTTGGAATATAATGTGGAGGGAGAATGGACAGGATTTGTTAATGAATTGAATATAGCAGAGGTGAAGGAAAAGCAGGAATTAGAGATGACTCTCAGGTTTGTCATCTAATCAACTGAGTGAGATGGTGATACCATATACTAAGACAGGGAGAATGAGGAGGAATAAGCTGAGGGTTGAGGCTGGAGGTTGAGACAAGGGTTCAGTTTGTGATATAAGATTAAAATGTCTATTTTAGATTCAAATGAAGAAATAAAAGATATGCATGAATATGGAGTTTGGAGAGAAGCCAGGACTGGATATGCAGTCCTGAGGGATGTCACTATTTAAATGACACTTAAAGCCATGCTACAGATGAGATCACATAGGAGATTATTCAACATTTTCAGAGTGAGTAGGAAAAGAGTCAACAAAAGTGAATGAGAAAGGGTGACCAATTTGGTGAAAGGAATACCAGGAGTATGGGTGTCACTGAAGCCAAAAGAAGATACTGTTTTGAGTTGAAAGGAATGATGAACTCTAGCAAATGCTCCTGAGTTTGAATAAGTTGAAGACTAGGAATAGATCATTGCATTTGGCAACATGTAGGTCATTGGGCACCTTGACAGAAATTAATTTTGATGTGGTAGGGAAAATAGCGTAACAGAAGTAGTTTGTAATGAGATGGAAAAATGAAGAAAAGTGGACAATGTATCTATATTGAGAAATTTTTCTGTGATGGAGAAATCAGGAAGTAGCTGAATGCGGATATGAGGAATCAAATAAGCTTTTTTGTTGTTATAGTACATACGAGATCTCTAAAAGTATGTTAGATCTGTTTTTAAGTTCTACTGAGTTTTAACTGACATAGAAGAAGTTTTATGTATTTAATGTAGACATTTTGATGAGTTTGGATATATGCATACTTGTACTGTGATACTATTACTATAACCATAATAGTTTTATTGCCTAATGCACACAGAAAGTCAGTACACTGAGACATCAGATTGTAGCAGAGAAACGGGTTTTATTGTAGGGTCACTGAATGGGGAAATGGAAAGGAACCTCAAATTAATTTCCCCAGGGAGTTTGGAACTAGGATTTTTAAGTGTCTTGGAATGGGCTGAAGTGTGGAAATCATTGATTGGTCGAAGAGTACAGGGTGAAGCCATGGGATAGGGAGATGAAGAAGCTGTATTCTCATGCTAATCTTGTTTGTCTGTGGGGGGTCTTCAAACTGGTTGCTGGAATTTGAGGTTTGAAAAACATATTAAGCCATCCTCAAACAAAAGTCCTAAAATTCTAGTGTCAGAGATCCTGTCTATAGGAACAATGGGGATACAAATCAATTTTTGATCTCCTATGACCCTAATGCCAGAAATCCTCCCTATAGAAACAATGGGATGCAAATGGTCAGTATCTGGTGCCACATGACTTTTAGCAACAAGGAAATGGGCCAGAGGGCAGCCTGAGAAACGCTTTACTGTAATTATATTTCTGTTCAGAACACGGCATGCCATTCTTGTCCACCCTATGTGAATGATTTCAGTTCTGCCTTGTCTTGTTAATCCTCTATCCTGAGGTGTGATCAATAAGGAGGGAATTGGATGATGACTTCTCTGGCTGCTTCTTGCTGACAAGGAGCACAGATAAGTTCTATAATCAGGATTTGAGGACTAAAGCTGCTTTGCAGTGGCCTGTAAATATTCTTGAGTGCAAAGTCTAGAGTTTTGACTCTGTATGGCATAAATGTCAGTTCTTGTTCCTAGTCTTTGTTATCTGTTGAAAATAGAAGAGAAAGACAATTATAATAAGAAGAATTTGTAAGGAGACCTGTATTAGGCCATTCTCACATTGCTAAAAAGAAATACCTAGGGAAAAATATGGGAGACTAGGTAGTGTATAAAGAAAAGAGTTTGAATTGGTTCATGATTTTGTGGACTATACAGGAAGCTTAGTGGGTTTTGATTTTGGGAAGGCCTCAGGAAGCTTCTAATAATGGCAGAAGACAAAGTGGGAACAGGTGTCTTACATGACAAGAGAAGGAGCAAGAGAGAGAGGGAGGAGGTGCTACATACTTCTAAATAACCAGATCTTGCAAGAACTCACTCACTATCATGAGAACAGCATGAAGAGGATGATACTAAACCATTAATGAGAAATTCACCCCTGTGATCCAATCACCTCCCACCAGGCCCCAACTCCAACACTGGGGATTACATTTCAATATGATATTTGGCTAAGAACACAGATACAAACCATAAAAGGGACCAAAACCAGTTTCCCATTCCCATAAGAAGCTAGTTAAAGAGATTGTCAAGGGGGTCTATGGCATAAACCTCTTACCAACATGCCATATTTTGGGGTATAGGTTTCTGAGCCCTGACATCCCCTGTCTGAAAATTTCACAGAAGTTTCACACATTAAAAGCTGAGTTGGTGGAAAAATTTAGTAAATAGCTAAGTGGCAAAGAATCCCTGTAAACCAATCTTACATTTCTGGAATATTCCAGTCTCATTAAACAGCTGTATCTCATTTCAGAAGATGCCATTGCAGGCAAGCTGTAGTTTGTATATCACTAAGCATGCTTGCAGGTACTCAGGAAAATAGTAGTAACAATTTCACTGAGTCTAAGTCAGAGAAATGGAATAAAAATTTGGAAATGTAAGTTTGGAGACTTATAGTTAGAAAAGAATTCAGGATTCAAACTAAATTATAGACAAATAAAAACTTGAAATAATAGACACAACATACTAATAACAAGTGTACTGTAGTTTCTTTTGAAACAATTTTTCTCTCTTCAGTGCCTCATTTCTACCAAATAAAAAACAGTAGGACCAATATATTTGCAAAATGAGTTTTAGTCTTATTATATTTGGTATGATTATTTGCATAAAGTACAGAAAGAGTAATTATTGGTGATGTAGACTTTTTAAATGTTTTTTTTAAATTTTTTCATTTTTGTAGATACATAGTAGGTATATGCATTTCTTTAGTATATGAGATGTTTTGACACGGGTATGCAATTCATAATAATCACATCATAGAAAATTGGATATCCATCCCTTCAAGCATTTATCCTTTGTGTTACAAACAATCCAATTATAATATTTTTGTTATTTTAAAATGTTAAATTATTATCGACTGCAGTCCCCTTGTTGTGCTATCAAGTACTAGGTCTATTCTTTCTTTCTAAGTGTTTTTTTGGTACCCAATAGCCACCCCCATCTTCCACCTGCCCTCCTACTACCTTTCCAAAACTCTAGTAACCATCATTCTATTCTCTATTTTCATGCGTTCAGTTGTTTTGATGTTTAGATCCCAACAATAAATGAGAAAATGTCACATTTGTCTTTCTGTGCCTGGCTTATTTCACTTAACATAATGACCTCCCATTTCATTCATGTTGTTGCAAATGACCGGATCTCATTCTTTTTATGGCTGAATAGTACTTCACTTTGTATATGTACCACATTTTAAAAAATGTGTTAATATTTTGATGGATATTTGGTTGCTTCCAAGTCTTGGCTATTGTAAATAGTGTTGCAATAAACATCAGAGTGCAGATCTCTCTTTAATAAAGAGATATCCTTTATTTTTGATAATGAGATTGCTGGATCATATAGTAGCTCTATTTTGTTTTTTCAAGGAACTTCTAAACTGTTCTCCATAGTGCTTGTACTACTTTACATTTCTACCAACCGTGGATGAGGGTTCTATTTTCTCCACATCCTTGCCAGCATTTGTTATTGCCTATCTTTTGAATATAAGCATTTTATCTGGGGTGAGATGATATCTCCTTGTAGTTTTGATTTGCATTTATCTGATGTTCAGTGATGTTGAGTACCTCTTCATATGTGTCTTTGCTATTTGTATGTCTTCTTTTGAGTAATGTCTGTTCAGATCTTTTGCCCATTTTAAAATGAGATTATTTGGTTTTTTCCTATAGAGTTATTTGAGTTCCTTATGTATTCTGATTATCAATCCCTTGTCAGATGGATGGTTTGCAAATATTTTCTCCCATTCTGTGTGTTGTCTCTTCAGTTTGTTGATTATTTCCTTTGTTTTGCAGAAACCTTTTAACTTAATGTGATCCCATTTGTCCAAGGCCTGCAGTGAGTCTTGCCTGGGTACCATTGCTGATTATTCAGAGCCCAAGTCTTTAGTCAGCAAGTGATGAATCTTGCCAGGACTGGGTTCTTCCCTTCAAGGCAGCTGATTGGTGCACAGTGTGTTTAACAATGTCATCTGTATGCTAGGGCATAGAATGGGGGCCTCAGGGTTCTGCCTGATGCCCTATTCTACTGTGACTCAGCTGATATTCAAGTTATGACAATGTTCTCTTAATGTCCCCTCTCTTCTGAAGCAGAGGGAAGCAATCTCTCCCAGAGCTGCGAGCTGTGCTGCCTGGGTTTGGCAGAGGGGTGACACAAGCACTCCCTTGGGTGCTCTGGCTGGTGTCTCACTAGACTGAGTGCACCCTAAGTCCACTGGCTGTAAGCTCAGCACAGAACCAGGACTTGCCCAGGAATTGCAGTCCTTATGACCTAAATTGGTTTTAAAGTTTATTTTGTACCCCAAAGCACTTTAGCCCATGGTGACAGAGCTTGTTGGAATTTAGGTTCTGACTGCTGGGTTGGATGATTTGCCCCTGGCTAGGAATTGTCTAAATGCTCCTTCCATAGGTGCTGTCTGAGTTCTGCCCCATGTTGCTTACTGCTGTGACAGGGCATCACTGAATTTCAATGCAAAGTCCCACAATCATTGTACTCTCCCTCTGCAAACCACATGATTCTCTCTCCATTTGACATGGTTGCTGCCAGGGCATGGAGGAGAGTTGGTGTTGGTGATTCAAGACTGTCTTTCCTACCCTCTTAATGGCCTTTTCCTTAATATGATCTTAAAACCAGGTACTATAATTGCTCACCTAATTTTTGGTTCTTATGAAGGTACATTTTTGTGTGGATAGTTGTTCAATTTCACGTTCCTGCATGGCGGTCAATCACTGAAAGTTTCTATTTGGCCATCTTGCTCTGCCTCCTCCCATTCTCTTTCTTTCCAAACTTTCTACATCCATTTAGTTTCATCTATCATTCTTTTATTCTTTTAAATTAAAACAGCTTTTAAAACCCTCTATACTAGGTAAAGTTACTTTCCTTTTTAACAAAACCCACATTCCCATGCCTTCTTATAACCTTTTTATCAAAAACACATCCTACTTTCCTCATACGCTTTGCACATAGAATTGTTTGTACTATACCTAGTAGTTTAATTACATGTATTAATTACAATGTAAATTGTTAGTAATTCTCATTTTTAGTGAAAAACCTAGGTTAAGCAAGTATAAAAAAAATCACAGGAACATGTTTTATGACCTTAAAACATCTAGCAGAAATAGTATCTGAACACCAGACCCAGGTAAAAATTTCTAAATTAAATTCTGAAGACTCTATTTTGTTTTACCAATCAGTTTTAAACTATATTTGTTTATATAATAGTACTAATATAATGTGAACTTGAAAACCACTTGAGCTTATTTATTTAATTTATAAGTTAATTTGATACTCATATAGATAGTACACAGACATACACCCATGTACACATAAGATATAAAGTGATACAAAGACTGTATAGTTTTGATTTTGAAATTTTAGCTATGAGACAGACAAAACTCACTAGTTTGAAAGAACACTCGGATTTAATTGTGAAAAGTTTAAAGTTTATGTGTCTCCCATGACTACAGCCAACACCCTCACTGAGTTTCCTAGAAAACCATATGACAAATTTACATTTCAAAGCACACATACACACATAAGAGATTGGATATGTTAGAGGAAGATTAAAATGTAGACATACAGATGAGCCTAGAAGGAATTCACAAATCTTTACAAAATATCCAGCTCATACCAGAGCTCATAACCAGCTCATATCAGAGTCCTATTTTGGATATCTATTTAGTTAGATAGGTGGCTTTTTAATTCAGTCTCTTTTCCAACAAGACCACTGAGCTTAAGGAGGAGCGCACACTGAATCCTAAGTTCCCGAAAGAGAGAAGTGTTATGGGACCAGTCCACATAATGCTTTTAAAGTGCACTTTGTTACAAAGACATTTGTCTCGGTGTTTAGAACGTGACCTTTCTTTTCTTAGGCACACAAAGAGTAGACCCTTTAGTAATAACTATTTACTATAAACAACTGCCCCCAGCCAGTGACTTGTCAGCTCTCACATACACATTTCTTTTTCTTTTTCATAGTACAGTTTAGATATCAGCCTTTAATTAAGCTGACTTCTGACCATAGAGCTCTTTTTAAAAAATCCTTTCAACTCTCATATTCTTTAGATTTTAACAGGGATAAACAGAGTCTAATTTAAATTATATATCTTTTGGCAATTGTCTAAATTGACAATTAGAATTTCCAGTAGTATACTTAATTCCATTAGTGACCTAGTCCAAAAGACTTTTTGGAAAAGAAGCAATCCCAAAGATACCCCCACACTCCCAGAAACATGATGAGATAGCAAAAGACCTGTTGCCGCAACATTAACTGGGCAACAAGCGCTGAAGCAACAAAAGCCCCTTCTAAATGGAACTTCTTATAATAAACATTTCTGAACTTGGTACATTCATAACAACAAAAAAGTCTTGAGTTCTCAGCCATTTTCAGGCTGGCCACTTGACATGATCCGAAAATCATTGCTCCTGACCCCTCCTGCCCTGGATGATGGGAACTAAGAGAGAGTTCCCACTTGGTCACAGGTCAAGTTTTCAAGGACATAAAACAAGATGAGAGAAAATCTCAACTGGTACCCCACTTTATGGCAGAACACAGGAATACAAAGACAAACAAGATACTACTCCTTGGAAGAAAGGGATCAAACAATGTGAATATTCATAAGCCAAAAAGCACACGAGAGTTGCTATACCCCAGGACTAGTCACACAAATATTTTTCTCCCACAAATCAAAATCTTTGAGAGGAGACAATGATTTTTACTGTCCATTCAATTGGATTCCACACAGAGAGCGAGGCCAGGAGCCCAAGTGGGAAAGAATCTTACCTTTTTACTGGCTTTTTGGGTTCCTGAATTCCTACAACTGCAGTTCCCAGAAGAGCAGTTTTGACCACCCTGATCGCTAATTACAAAGGAAAAATATTTTCATTCTTTTCATAGGTTCATAGGTGAAGGCCACTCAATTTTATAAGACACAAGGGATCCAATTAGCATTCTCCATATCAGCTGAGACAAAATTACAAGATACGCATAACAGAGACACAAACACCAGTTATTCCACACAGTTTCCAAATTTTAACCAGGCAAAACAGACAAAATGGATACTCTTAGTCAGGCCTGCTGAGATTCTGCTAGTGATTCCTTCTAGGTTGCCCACACACAAATGGGGCAAGACAAGAGCAAACACAAGGCCTTACAAGTCAAAATTCTGAAACCAGATTTCAGAACTGAGACCAGAAGGGTCCTGGAGTACTTCCCTCTAACAGTGTGCTATTCGTTCTCCTTCCCATTGGGGAAAATCCCCTTTATCCTTCCAATTGGGAAAAATCCCCTTAAACAGGGACCTTCCTATAGATTAGGGAAGGTCAACAGAATCTCTGAAGAGGTTACAAGACCTCTGAAGAAGCCAACAGATCAGAAGAATGGAAAGGAGATGTTGGTTGCACTTGAAAGTACTCACCAGATTCAGAAGATGTCTTTTAGATTCAGAAACCATTTCTCTGCTGCAAGCAAATATATGCAATGCCCTGCCAATAAGGGAGGCTCTAGAGACAGCCCTTGGTTTAAAGAAGACAGGCAGCCACTTGGGTTTTCCTCTGGGCCACAGAAATGGGTGAAAGAGAACCAAGTCACATAGCCATGAGGGGTGTCCCTTTGTGGGGTTGCCACTAAATAGCAGCCAGAATATGTTCATTGCCCAATGCACACAGCAAGTCAATACACTGAGACCCCCGATTGCAGCAGAGAAAGAGCTTTAACGTAGGGTCACTGAATGAGGAGATGGGAGGGAATCTCAAATTCATCTCTCCAAGGAGTTTTAGAGCTAGGATTTTTAAGTGTCCTTGGAGTAAGCCAAAGTGTGGAGATCCTTGATTAGTTGAAGAGTGAAGAGCGATGTCATGGGACAGGGAGATGAGGAAATTGCATTCTCATGTTAGTCCTATTACTCTGTGGGGATCTTCAAACTGCTGAAAAACATCTTACATAATACTGAAACAAAAGTCTTAAAATTCTTATGTCAGAGATTCTGTCTACAGGAACAATAGATGCAAATCAGTTCTTAAGCAGTCTTATGACCTTAATGTCAGAAATCCTACCTATAGAAAAAATGGGAATGCAAATTATCAGTGTCTGGTGCTACATGACTTTTAGCAGCAAGGAAGTGGGCCAGAAGGCAGATTGATAAATGCTTAATTATAACTGCATTTCTGTCCAGAAACTGACATGCAATTCTTGTCAATCTTGTAGGGATGGCTTCATTACCACACCAAGGTACTAAATATACCCGTTAACTACAAAAATGTACTTGTTTTGCTCAATGGGTATTGTGTTAGTCTGTTGTTACACTGCTATAAAGAAATACCTGATATTGAGTAATCTATAAAGTAAAGCAGTTTAATTGGCTTACGGTTCTGCAGGCTATATAGGAAGCATGATGGCTTCTGGGGAAACCTCAGGAAACCTTCAGCCAAGACAGAAGGGGAAGCAGGTATGTCTTACATGGCAAGAGCAGGAGGAAGAGGGGGAGGGGAGGTGCTATATACTTTTAAATGACCAGATCTCGTGAGACCTCTATCAGGAGAACAGTAGTAGAAAGACGGTGCTAAATCATTAGAAGCCACCCCTATGTTCCAATCACCCAGGCCCACCTCCAGAATGGGTATTACATCTCAACATGAGATATGAGTGGGGACACAAATTCAAACCATATCAAGTGTAAAGTCTGAGTTATGTAAGATGAATAAGTTCTAGAGATCTGCAGTACAACACAGTACTTATAGTTAACAATACAGTATTGTGCACTTTGAAATATGTTAAGAGGATAGATCTCATCTTAGGTGTTCTTAACACACACACACACACACACACACACACACACACCCCAGATCTATTTTTCAATATATTTTATGCCTTAAGCATTGTCAATGACAGCTTTCATCTTCAAAATATCTTTCTTCATTTTTCTTTTCCTTTTTTCTGTGTCCCTTCATTCATCTTCCACCTCACCCCTTTCTCTGTCTCCCCATCTCCCTCCTCCTTCCTTCTCCCCACTTTCTCTCTACTGTAGAAAAGCCATAATTCCCATTTGAAAAGTTTTTACTGTTTTTTCAAATGCTTAGTATTTCCTCCTAAATGGAAATTTTTCCCAAATATTTCATGAAGGTACCAGATTTATGAGACAACACAAACTGTAAACTACTCTTGCTGGATAATAAGGTTGAGCCCTTACTATGGTTAATATTCCACACTGGAGGATAAATAACTAATAAAATTTGGAAATAATATATAAGGGCTTAGTGTACAAAATTAAATGGTAGACCTGTAAGCAATGTCTGCTGTGGGCAGAGAACTATTCTTAATTTCCTTCCTCCCACCTCCCTGTCATCATTATTGTATTTACCAAGAATGATGGGAAAATAATTTTTCAAAATCCAGATTTTTTGAAAAAAAATTAAATATTTTTCCTTTATGTCTAAGGAATTGGATGACATTTCTTATTATTATGCAGGTTCAATTCATATACTTCATTATATAACTACTCATATAGAGTTGAAAGGTTTAAAGCATGATACAAGAAACACCTAAATACCATTTATGCAGATTCACAAATTTTATTGCAGAGGTTCACACTTAAAAAAAATATTTTGCCCTATTTGTTTTTCTTAATTTCTTTTAGATATATAGGTATAGATAGACATCTAGTTTATAACATATACATTATATAACATATATTACATAATTATAATGTGTTTTTTTTTCAGAAAAATCTTAAAGTTGGAGATATCATCCCCATTTCATCATACAGACTTCAGTGTGTATTTCCTAAGAAAAGGAGAGTATTCTCATACAAAGACTACAGTATAGTTTACAAAATCTAAAGCTTTAACAGTGATATTTTACTTTCAGCTAATCTGCACTTTTAAAATTTGCATAACTTTCTTAATCATGTCTTTTATAAATAGTTTTTTTCTCAGTAAAGGATAAAATTCAGTATCACACATTTCTTAGGTACCTTTCTCTTTAGTTTTCTTTAATCTGGAATGGTTTTTGAGACTGTGTTCCTTGATATTGAAATTTTTAGAAAGTATAGACCAACTATTTTATAGAATGACCTTCAATTTGATTGCCTCGTGTTTCCTCCTGGTTAGAAATAGGTCATACATCTTTGAGAGTAACACCAGTTAAATGAAGATTGTGATCTCAAAAGTGCATCTCATTAAGAGGCATATATAAAGTGGGTTTGTCTGAACGTTGGTGAGGTTAAATTGAATGCACTGGCTCACACCTGTAATCCTAGTGCTTTAGGAGCCTAAGGTGGGAGAGTTATTTGAGGCTAGACACTGTAGACCAAGCAGGACAACTATATTAGTTAGTTTTCACACTGCTATAAAGAACTTCCTGAGACTGGTTAACTTATAAAGGAAAATTGATTAATCGACTCACAAATTATCCATTTCAATGGTCTTTTTAGATAGTCAACTGCTGGACTGTGTTCATTTTCCCTAGTGTTTGCCTACCTTCAATTTTATTTATGTACGTTCTCCTTATTACTTCCTTCTTTCTACTTACTTTGAGTTTAATTTATTTGTCTTTTGAAATCTTAAGATTAGAAATTTACATAATCTATTTTAAACATTTTTAGCATAAAAATTTGTATTATACAATTTTTTCCAACTTCCGTAGTCATATCCCACAAATTTTTATGTGCTGTATTTTCATCATATTTAGTTGAAATTATTTTCCAGTTACAATTGTGATTTCTTATTTGGTTTATGATAGATTTAGAAATGTGTTAATTCTCATATATTAGCACTCTTTAAAGATAACTTATTATTGTTCATTTCTAACTTAATTCCACTATGATCAAAGAACATACATACTTTGTAAGTGCTCACATTTTGTAATTGGTTGGGAAATAAAGTATGTGTTATTTTTAATCTAGTCATTCTACCAATGCAGAAAAAGAATGTAAATGTTCTGACTTCTCACTTTTATTATGGATTAGTCTATGTCTTTGTTCTGTCAGGGTTTGCTTATGTATTTTGAAGACTTCTTATTAGGCGTAGATACATTTGCAGTTGTTATGTCTCTTTGATGAATTAGCCCTTTTGTCATTATGCAATGTCCTTCTTTGTCTTTGGGAATACTCTATTCTGTCAGTAGAGCAATTCCACCTTTCTTTTTTAGCTTTTTCCATTCTTTTATTTTCAACCTATCTGTGGTTTATATTTAAAATGTATCACTTACAGATAAAACATAGATGTTCCTTGCTTTTTTTCCCGTTTGACAATTGTAACCTTTTAATTGAACTATTTCTTCCCTTTACACTTAATATATGTATTGATATACTTAAGTGTATGCCTTCTATTTGCTATGTATTTTCAATTTGTACCCTCTGGTTTTTTTTGTTTGTTTGTTTTGTTTTTGCTGTTCTGTTTTTCCCTTCCTGCTTTCTTTTTGGTTAATCAAATTTTAGTCCTTCATTTTAATTTCTTTATGGTCATTTAACTATTGTACATTCTTTTAAGGGGTTTCCTTAGGGACTATAATATGTATCTTTATTCCAATCTAGTTAGAGTTAATTTTTCTACTATGGAAACTTTGCTTTGCAACAGTTTATTTTCATTTATCCTCCATCACCGTTTGCAGATGATTATATATATTGTATTTATACTTATTTGTATTTATATTTTATTTATATACATGGTAATCCCAAAACAATGTGATAATGTTTAAACTTTAAAAGGTAAGATCAAGGAGGCAGCTCCAAGTGAATATACAGGAATCATTAAAAAATAATGACTGATAAACTGATAGCTAAAGGGAGATAGGAACTCTGAAAAACAGAAAGAAGAACTAAAAATTGATAGCCTACTAAGACCATGTAGTATTGAGCAAAACTCTAAGATTACAGCAACATAGTACAGTGATTGCTGTTCTTAATTACATTGCACATTAAAAAGTATTAAATATGATTAAATTTTAATCAGCAAATACAGTTTTCAAAGGCAAATAAGTATATAGTAATATTTTAGAATGCTTTCAGTTCCAAAGCTTTGTTGAGAAACTTCACTTAGGTGAAAAAATGTGTTCCTTGCTAATTTAACAATTCATGAGTTGCTGTCAATGTATACATGTATGTACATGCACATTTTTATAGAGACAGTATTTGTGTTCAAATTCATTTGTGTGACATTGTTTACAAGAAAATTGGGCAAAGGAGTTTCCAATTCAGATGTTTCTTCCACTTGTGGTGATGGTTAAAGGGTAAGTGATCTCTTTTTTGAACACATCATTTAAATGACTTTCTTGTAAAATGCCTATCTGAATCTTAGTTATTCCCTTAATACCTGGGCAGAGTGTGAAACAAAAGCAGTATTTCAGGTTAGGATAAGAAAATTTGACCCAACGTTTAAAGGATTGATTATGGAATGGATGGAAAGAAAGTATTATGATACTTCCTCTAAGAAAACATGAAATAAAACCCACAATTAGCTGAAGCTGCAAGATACAGCCTATTCTCTTTTATTGGAGGTATACATCATCTAAGAGATTTTAGAGTCAGTTAAAGATACCTGTGAATTATTTGCTGTTAGGCAGTAATATCAATAGTTCAAAATAGTTCCATTATGGAACAAGGCCTTTAATTTTCAATCCCAAGTAAGACAGTCAGATAACTTATATCCTACCATTATTCCTGGAGATAACTTACTCTTTGTTCTTTTTGTTGGGAAATCTGTTTAGATACAGAAATGGTTGGTATGACATTTTTCCTGAAGTTGTGTAGCAATATACATGAGGAAAGCTCAGGGATAATGTGGAATCTTTGCATTTTTAAAAGCATATTTTGTACTTTAAGACTTGTACATATACTGTTATACTTTTATATGCGTGGTAAATAGTTAAAAGGCAACTTTGCATAACCTTATATTGTTATTATTTTTGTGGTGAGAACACTTAAAATCTACTCTTTAAGGTAATGTACATGTTAATTAGCTTGAGTTATGAATGTGTATGTAATGTGTGTATATATATATATATTTCAAAACATCATGTTGTACATGATAGATACATAAAACTTTATTCATCAATATGAAAAATGAAACATATTTTAAAATGCAACTTTGGACATTTGTTCTTTCTCTGTATGCCCAAGATATTTTTCATAGATTAAAACCACGGTTAATTCCCAACTGAATGAACAAGAGGTATAAAATAATGGGAAGGTAAAATGCTGAGAGACCACCACATCCAACAAACTACTTAACTTTGGAATTTATGTTCATTCAAATACACTAACATTGTCAGACTTTATGTGGCAGGCATTCCAGAAGTTCAGCATACAGTGCCAGGCACGGTGGCTCACACCTGTAGTCCCAGTACGTTGGGAGGCCGAGGTGGGCGGATCACCTGAGGTCAGGAGTTTGAGACCAGCTTGAACAACACAGAGAAATCCTGTCTCTACTAAAAGTACAAAATTAGCCAGGCGTAGTGGTGCATACCTGTAATCCCAGCTACTTGGGAGGCTGAGGCAGGAGAATTACTTGAACCCAGGAGGCAGAGGCTGTTGTGAGCCGAGATCACTCCATTGCACTTCAGCCTAGGCAACAAGAGTTAAACTCTGTCTCAAAAAAAAAAAAAGTTCAGCATACAGTAATACAATTCCCCATTCCCACCCATTCTGATCCAGTACCCAATGACTTCAGGGAATGGCATAGATCTTTCTTTCTTTCTCTTTTTTGATATCTCCCTAAACAAGCCTATAGCGAGGTGCCTGAACTCAAACCTTCCCTGGAAGAAGATTTCAAAGACCTTGCTTAGAATTTGTGAAAGTTAGGGTTATTACTAATGTGAAATTTTAACAGATAGAGTAATTAAACAGAGTACAATAGGTATTCTCTATCAATAATCATGAAACCTAGGGATCAGAAATGATTTTAGGGCCCAGAATAACTTCAACAGAAACAGGGACAAACATCAAGACTTGATCCTTTGCATCTTTTAGCCACATTTCTTCTTCTAGTAGAAAGCAGAGAAAAATTAGAGTTGTAAGGTCTATTGATGCATCTTGGTAAGAAGATTTGCAGTTAAACTGCTGAGCTTCTAAAGAGATGCATCTCACTCTTATACTTTTTGCCACTCTCAGTTTATTTATTCTTCCATGTCATGCACAGGACAACTAAAGTTATCTACCAGTAATATTACATTTTGCTTAACTATTCTTTACACACATAAAAATCTTTCTCTAAAGTCTCAATAACCTCCTTTTGCAGTGATTCTTTTACAGATTTTGTTTAGGATATGTGAATGTAGATGATTTACTATACAGTTTAATAGCATAAACGCTTTGTTACTCATCAAGGTTTAGGTAAATAAATTTATGGCATGGGGGAATAGAGGGGTGGGGAAACAGAGTTCACCATACATTCACATTTTTAATGCCATACTTCTTATCAAAGAGAGATTTCTTTAGAAAACCCTATGGCAGTGGACTTTTGTTCTTATGGCATCTGCAAGGATTATGCAGCAATTCATTTGCAGATGGAGATTTTAGCCCAAGTAAATTATAATCAAAATCTATCTGAGGCATTGTGCTTCCTTTATCTAAAATGCCCTGTTAATGAGTTTTCTGAATACACTAATTCATAATCTTTTATGAATCATATCTGTTTCAAAGCCTTCAGAAACTCAATTAGATAGTCTTAGATGAAGAGAAAAGTAAATGCTACAATGAATATCTCTAACTGTGGCAAAGTAGAATGTTATCTCTTAAATCACTGTCTCCATTAGTGGCTTCTTCTAAGACCAGGGCCTACACAATTTGTTCCCATTTGCTTCAAAAAAATCACTAGTACTGGTGGTATTTGGGAGTGAACTTACCCTCTAGCGGATCTCGCTGTTTCTAAGGATGATGCTAGCATGACATACTATGGGCTTTGAAAAGAGCTCTTCTTTGTATGTATCCACAGGATAGTTTCTGTTGCTGTGGAGAATTGAGCAGACCAAACAGACTAAGCCAGACTATTTCAAATCACATCACAAAATATAAGCAGATGCACTTTTCTCAATGTAGTGTTCTCTTTTGACTTATTATGTCATTCTCCATTTTTTACGTCCTATTGTGTTAAGCCCCCACCTAATTTCCCAAAAGGCTGGAGTCATCTTATGAAAATACATAAAATACGTGGAAATGGGTGAAAAGAAAACTAAGCGTGAGTAAGCTAAGGTAGAGCCACAATAAGGTCAGGAAGGAAATGCAAACCATACTGTTATATGATTCAACTGCAGGTACAGAAGAACCTATTTAAATATACCCTGTAGTAATGGGTCAGGATGGGGTGAGATTGGAGGGCATAAAAGTGTCTAATGTTTATAACATTTCAGTGGCCATCTTATTCTAGTTCTCTAGGGAAGAATATCATCAGTCCCTCTGGAAAATGGAGGGAAAGGATGAGAAGCTAAAAGACTGCAATCATTTTTTAAATTATCAAATGAGTTCATTTGCTGGACAGAAATAATTTCGTAGAAAATAGGCAATCAAATTGACGTTTTCTTCTCTTCCCTATTTAATCTTGATGTACCTATTGAGAGGCTCTTGACATATTAAAAATGGACAATGACCAAAATGAGAATTGGAATTTCAGCCAAAAGTGTATGTGCTTTCATCCACTTGATTTGTGGAAATAGAAGTTCTGAATGATAATGAATGTTGTTATCCAGAATAACATCCTTAGTCTTTGTAGCTTGGAATGTGCAAACCAGCCTTGTCCATCAACAGGAAACAACTTGACCTCTGATGAAGAGCACTTTCACTGTGACAGAAAGTAGTAATGTTTTCTTAGCCCCTGTAGTCTGACTACAGGCAAAGGCAAAGGCAACTTTAAAGAGACAGTCCTTCAAATAATATTATAAATAACATTACTGGCACATAATATTTAATACATTTTTTAAAACAACTGAGGTGAAAGTCACATAATTTAGAATTAATCATTTTAAAGTGTATGATTCAGTGGCCTTTAGTACATTCACAATATTGTGCAACCATAACCTGTATCTAATTACAATACATTTCCATCATCACAAAAGAAAACCCCATACTTGTTGTATTAGGGTTCCCTAGAGGAACGAAACTAATATGATATATACAGGAGTTTATTAAGTATTAACTTACAAGATCACAACGTCCCACAATAGGCTGTCTGCAAGCTTGAGGAGCAAGGAGAGCCAGTCTGATTTTCAAAACTGAAGAACTTGGAGTCTGATGTTTTAGGGCAGGAAGCATCCAGCATGAGAGAAAGATCTAGGCTGGGAGGCTATGTCAGTTTCTCCTTTTCACTTATCTGTGAATGAAGGATACAAAGTTAAGCAGTTATTCTCTATCTCCCTCTCTTCCTGGCCCCTGGCAACCACTAATTTGTTTTCTGTTTTGCATTCCTTGTTGACTGTATGCTTTTTGATGAGGCTGGTGAAAAACAGATTGAACTAACACTGGGTAAATTAGTCTGGTGGAATAAGAAGGGTATTAAAAAATAAATATAGGTCAGGTTGATGCCTGTAATCCCAGCACTTTGGGAGGCCAAGATGGGCAGATCACCTGAGTTCAGGAGTTCAAGACCAGCCTGACCAACATAGTGAAACCCAATCTCTACTAAAAATACAAAAATTAGCTGGGTGTGGTGGTGCATGCCAGTAATCACAGCTACTCAGGAGGCTGAGGCGGGAGAATCACTTGAACCTTGGATGCCGAGGTTGCAGTGAGCCGAGATTGTGCTATTGCACTCCAGCCTGGGTGACAGAGCAAGACTTGTCTTAAAAATAATAAATAAACAAATAAAACTGGTGACGGACCATTATAAAAAATATCTGCTTGCTAATCAATGAAAAAAGGCATGAAATGAGCGATGCCCAAGACTGTGTACTAATTAGTTATCTGGATTGAACTAGAAAAATGAAACAAAGATATGTGAACAATTTATTTATTTATAATAAAGACACTGCAAAAACAGTTCTTGATAAAACCAGGCAGGGAAAAAGCAGGGTCAGGAAATTTGAGTGAATGTGTAGGCTTTCCATCTTAAGGAGAGAAGAACTGGATACCGTATGGTACAAACACTACTCTTCTCTGTAACATGAACACTTGATGAAAACAAAATCTAAGAAAGCTTGAATGAAGAAACTTACTCATAAGAAAGTTCAACTTAATCCATGTGCAAATATTTGGGCATGTTGGGAGGCAGAGGTTAACGGGAGTGACAATGGGTATAAACTGGAGCTGTTTAATGGCAGATTAAACCCAATTTTGCCTTCACTGCCTAATGACACAATTCACCTTCTACCATTCAGTGCCTTCAGCACCCCCTGAGCCTTCTGAAACCAGTTGAACTCGAAACACTGATGGGGAAGGAGAGAACATTGATTTAAACATTCAATTTTAACCCATGACTCAAGGTTGAAGGTCTCCAGTAGTTTTTTTTTTTTTTTTTAAGGTAAAAAGCCCAATATCTGTAAAGCCAAACTTGAGATAGCTGAATTAGGAATCACTAAAGACCCTAATCCAGGGTTCACTAATAATCAGTTTGGTGACCTTAGGCTGGTAATTCACCCATTTGAATCCTATTTTCTCATCTCACTCTGAAAGTAGAACTAGGTCATATGTTGAAAAACACTTTGAAATAGAATTCAGCAACTTTTTAGTTTGAATATTTATAAATATCTGTTTGTTGGACCTGTAAAACTAAGAGAAAAATCCTTTCTGTGGGACACAAATGTTTATTAAAGTTTTAATCACTAGCATTGGATTCCTCTATAAAGTATAGTCACTAATACTTCACACTAGTTTTTGATGAGGTTTGCAAATGTGAAATGGTGTTGATTGTGATGATCCATTTGCACTGGGTTTCCACTTTTTCTCCTTTCATCTTCTGACATAGTTTCTCTTAAAGCCCTCAGAATCATCTTGTATTTCTTCAACCTAAACCACAATGTTTTTTCTGTGTGTCTTGAGATTTTAGAGGAACCAAGGCATTTTTGAGAAGGTATAAGTCATTTTTTGTTGTTGAAATTCAAACTTGGGAGAAGAGTGTTCTCATAAAAGATTAGTCTGGAGAGTTAAACATAATCCAGATCATGAAGGATGTTTTATGAAATGAACCAGGTTAAGAAGCTCCTTTTTTCGACTCTTATTTAAGGTCAGCAGTTCTGTTTGGTGGCCAGTGCAGTAATTTGGGTCTGTCTTCAACAGCCTTCTTTACTGAACAGAAAAAAACCAAAGACTCTCTGAAGTGGCATATTTCTTTTTTCCCCCGTAAGAACAAAAAGCATTAATATAACTTAGATCGAAAAAGTGAAATATAAGAACAGGACAGAACTACTTCTGTGAGGTAGCTACGTTATTTCCACTTCACAAATAAGGAAACTGAGGCTTAGTACAGTTAAATAATTTGCCTATGTTAATACAGGTAGCATTAGAATTGAGATTCAAAGTTCATGCATTTTACCACTAAGAAATAAGTATTTTTTAAATTACTGTGTGCTGAGAGCTCTTAGGCACTATAAGGAATATAAGTCTCTGACCTCTAGGAGTTTTATGTTAGAGAACTATACAAGATCATGTAGAAGCAGGGTCCAGGTTATGTGGTCCATGTAATAAGTACTATAGAAATAAATAAAAGGAAGATATTACTGGGATTTGTGTCACAGAAGATTTCTTTTGGAGGAGATGGAACCTGAGCTAGCTCTCAAAGAAAAATGTAAGAAGTAGATCAGTTAAAGTTGGAGGCAGGAGCATGGGTTATTCCAAGTAGAGACAAGAATAAAGTAAATGCACAGAGAGAGAAATGAATGGAGTGTGTATTGAAAGGATTCCGACTTGGTACAATACTAGAGTCATGGTGGAGAGTAGTGGAGTGAAGCCTGGTGTGGCAGGGTAAGCTATGTAGAAGGCCTTGAATGGCAACCACAGGGGTTTCTCTCTGCCTTAGAGCTGTTTATTGAATAAGCAAATTTCTGCTTGTCTCAGGTACTCTCACTATTGTTATCCATCAAGCAGAACATGAATTGCATTTGCTTTCCAAAGTGCTGTTATATTTTATGTTTATAAGGGGAAATGTGACAAGACAAGTCCAGGTGTCCAAAGGGAATTATAGCTATCGCCTTCAATGCAATACAAAACTCCAAGGCTGCTGGGATTTTCATGCCCACTGGCAGCCCATACATTATTTATTTCAAATTATAGCTTTTCCCCTCTTTTCTCTAATGGACCTGTGTTTCTTTCAATGTTCTGCTAGTTCTAGCAGCTCCAGCTGTTGCTGTCATACTTAATAAGGACTTTCTGGAGCTTAGATACTGTGCGGCTGCACCAACTTTCCCACAGCTCAGTGAAGGAGCTTTGAGATGAGCTTTTTCTTTCTGTGTTGGCTGATGTTTAGATTTCAACCTGACAAATATTCCAGGTTGATCGACAACTTATTCTGCTATCAGTGAGAGGGTATGAATCAGTAAGATTAGCTCCCTCTAATACCACAGCAAGGTCACCCACAAAGCTGGTAGCTTGTCGCATTGCATGAAATGATCCAAGCTAGTTCAAAACTCCCAATGTATTGAATGTCAGTGCCCACATTTTCAAAGTCAGGCATCCAAATTGTGCCTGGTATGAAGCATTAGGCAGTGGTTCTAGGAAATTGAGCTCAAGGGCAGGAACATCATAACTTTGGAATTATTGGCATTGACATGGCTATTTTCATCCATTGTGATAGGAATGTGTTCATGAAAGAAGCAAGATGATTCTAAAAAGTACCGTGTAATTATAAAATAGTGGGATGTTAAAGAAGGGTGCTTTCATGCTTGCTTTCTTGCCACTGATTTTGCATTTCCTATTTTACTTTATGGTAGTCTATATGTCACTTGAATCAAATATAATTGGTGCTGTTTAGTATTTGGTAATTTTACTACTGCTTGTACAACATATGCAAATATTCTAAAATGTATCAATGATAGCAGGACATCACAAATAAAATGCACATGAAATGGAAATAACAATGTGCACACTCATACACCCACAAGTGCATAGGAGTCTGATCTTGATAGATTCAGAAGAAACCTTGCTGGTAGTTTTAATAGGCTATCATAGAAAAGAATGCCAGCAAAAATGACAGAGCTCATATTTCTACTGACAAAATACCAAAATGACTTATGACTTATATTCTCAAAAATGGAAGGGGGCAGAACCAAACAGAGAGGGGGATGCGGGGAGAGAAAGAGACACACACACACACACACACACACACACACACACACACACAGAGAGGTACAGACTTGTATAAAGTCAGTGGTAGATGGGAGAGAGTAGACTAATATGTGAGTAAAGTTACGGAGTTTAATAACATAATCACGGTTTACTAACAGGATCTTAAACTAAGAATATAGGGGAGCATCAGTATTGGGTGAGGAAGATTGGGGGTACTGTGTTGGGCAGCTATAATAGAACTGGGAACAGAATTCTTACACTGAACTGATATTTAGCGCTTGACTTTATGAATTTGTGTTGAGGTTGCAACTACAAAGTAACTACATTTTTTAAGGGTCAGAACAGTGAATTCTAACCACTTAGCAACCATGTTGCAAGTGGAGGATTGCAGTTATTTCACTAAGTGGGTCTAGGGGCAATAAGGAAATGAAATGGCTGCCTACTAGGCAACTGCACACATTGAGTAAGGTGGGGGAAGAAGAAGACTATTGATAATAGTCACAGAAAAGTGGGGCCTGCCCGCCCATAGACAGAGAATTACAGCTGAGAAAGGCCTGTCTGCCTGGAAGTGTGTGTGTGTTTATTGTGTAAGTATATTTGTATGTATATATGTGCAGGTGTGTGTATGTGTGTTTGAGAATATGTGAGTGTGTATGTGTTTATATGTGTGCATGTGAATGTGTATATGTGTATGAGTATGTGTGAGCATATTGTATAAGAGTGTGTGTGTATATGTGTGAGTGCGTATATTTGACTGTCTTATGCATGTGAGTATGTATTGTGAATGTGTACATTTATGAGTGTATAAGTCTGTGAGTGAAGTTTCCACTGATGCAGAAGAGGGCTGGAGCCCATAGGGAGAGGTGGTCAGTTTGAACCAGGCCCGATTTGATCCCCACCACATGCCTGGTGAGTCCATGCTCTGCACCAGTGTTTCTTCACTAGCTTTGCAATTAAACACCATCTCTCTCTGGAAAATCTTTCCAGTCTCTGCCTGGGTAATCTAGTGTAGCCCCATCCCTCAAGGACCAGCTCACGTGCAGCCTCCTCCATGAAGCGTCCCATGATTTCATATCCCTTATCTCCAACAGATGTGACCTTTCCTATGGCTATGGATTTTAGGTTGGGCATTTGTGCTGGAGTGTAGAGGAGTGTTGGGAACACTGACATGAGAGCAAGCTGACAGGAAGAATCAGAGGTATACATTTAGAATTTATACTTTGTATTCATAGCAAGCACCTTTGGTGATTCTCATTATCAGGTAAGTTTGGGCAACACTGGCCCAGTCTTATCCCCTCAATTTTTAGAAGAGGCAATTGAAGCTCAGAGAGGGGAAATTTACTTGCCTAGGATCACACATTCCTTTAGTGACAGAACAAAGACTAGCATGCAGATATCCTACTATCTTCAGTCAAGTTATATTTCCCTTTATATTATATTACTATAACAAGACTGGCTACATAATTTGAATGGCCCAGTGTAAAATTAAAATGCAAGGCTCTTCGTTCAAAAATTATTGGAAGTGTCAAGACAGCAAAAGCAGAGCATTAAACCAAGCACAAGGTCCTTTTACATGCAGAGCCCTGTGCAACTGCACAGATCATACACCTGTGATGCTGATGCTGTTCCACAAAGAGTGTTTACTATATCTTGCATGTGGTAGGTCATTCTATAAATACTTGTTGGATGAATTAATGGATTAAATTAACACCTCTCATTTGCCTGGAATCTATGAAAGTGGGACACTAGATAAGTATGTTTTGATGGAAGTATAGGAAATAAGAGAAGAAAAATAGGTCTGGAACATTATACATAGGGTTACTGACATTTGTGTTTGTATTTTTTTATGTGAGTTTTTGCACATGAATTGAGATTGCTGCAGAGGCTATCCAGTATAAGCAATTGCTGAGTAACTAACAAAGGGTCTCTGACTGGTAATAACAATGAATTTAAAACGCTTAGCAACCATCACTGGGGAGGAGGTTTTGTGGCCCTAGCAGGCCCATGTGCTAAAAAAATGGCTGCCTACTGGACAACTGTGCATATTTAATAAGGAATAGTTTGGGGTGCAAATAAATCATCTGAGTTTATTAAATCCAGTCTGTCTGGGGAATTGGTGTATAGCTTGCTCCCTTGGTGAAAGTTCGACCTAAAGAATACTCAGAGCTTTTCTTAAATGACTGTTATCACTATTTGGAATCCTTATGTTGCCATAAAACTTCTAAAAGCCACGTCTGTTATAGAATATTGTCTGGTGATCCATATTAACTCTTTAGGCCACAGGTTTTGTTTGTATTAGTTTTGTATTGCTACATAACACATTACCACAAACTTAATGGCTATTAAGCCATTTATTTATTATTCCAGTTTCTTTAGGTCAGAAGTGCAGGTACAGTGTAGCTGGTTTCTCTGATCAGGGTGTCACATAGTTGAAATCAAGTTGTTGGTTAGGTTGTGTTCTCATCTGGATCTTGGGGTCCTTTTCCAAACTCATTTGGGTTATTGGCAGAATTGAGTCCTTTGTGGTTATAAAGTCTCCATTTTTTTGTTTTCACCTGGAAGTCATTCTCAACTCCTAGAGAATGCTCTCATGTCCCAGTTGCATGTCTTTCTCCATCAGCAGTTCTTAACATAATCATTTACTTTCCTCAAAGTCCAAAGAACAGCACGTCTACTACTTAGAATCTTTCTGACTTCTCCAGTTTTTTAAGGTTTCACATCATTAGGTTAGGCTAAACTTGGGTAGTCTCTTTTTTGTTAACTTAAAGTTAACTGATTAAGAACCTTAATTTCATCTGCAAAATTTTTTCACCTTTGCAGTATAATATAACCCAATCACAGGAGTGAGAACCTATTAGATTCACTGAAGGTATTGTACAAGGTATGTACAACAATGGCAAAGATTATTGGAGGCCATCTTAAAATTCTGCCTACCATAATATTCATAAATAAACTTTGGGGATGTATTGAAAAATTTAAAACTTTATGCAAAAATTTCTGTGACTGTTCATTTTTTTCTGGGAGCCAGTTGGCAGCATTCATCAAGGGAGGTCTGTGACCCAAATTCTATTAAGAACTACTGGCGGGCCAGATAATATGCACTGGCAAGAAGTGATCTAGAACCAAATACTTATTTCTGAAAGAATTTAACCGGTGTCTTTTCAAGGAACTAAATAATTCTAGTGTGGTGTTTATTGAGATGAGGTGGCTCAAGTTTTATTCAAAATATATCTTTTATTATGTGATATTCTTTTAAATCAATGACTAACTGGTATTTCCAACAGTTATAAAAGTGTTTCTTTTTAAATTTACCATTGCTACTTTATTTTTTACATTTTGTAACTGTGCCTCCACTGTCCTTCCCCATCTGGCTGCCTATAACATTTTCACCAATGGCGAGGAGTGGTTAAGTGAGATAAAATTTGGATGTTAGCTGGGGACAGACAATCATCAGTGTTGTGTAAATTATATTCTATACGGGAATATAATTAAGTTTGGGACCTCTGGCTAGGTTGTAAGCAACTTGAGGGGCAGGAAGCAGATCTTATGGTACATTCTATATATCACTATATTGGGTTAAAAATAAGCCCTCGGCCAGACGCCGTGGCTCATGCCTATAATCCCGGCACTTTGGGAGACTGAGCCGGGTGGATCATCCGAGGTCATGAGTTTGAGATCAGCCTGGCCAACATGGTGAAACCATGTCTCTACTAAAAATACAAAAATTAGCTGGGCATGGTGGTGGGCGCCTGTAATCCCAGCTACTTGAGAGGCTGAGGTAGCAGAATCACTTCAGCCCAGGAGGCGAAGGTTGTGGTGAGCCCAGATCATGCCACTGCACTCCAGCCTGGGCAACAGAGTGAGACTCCGTCTTAGACACACACACACCCCCCTTAATAAATTGAGTGATTTGAGTGAATTCACTTTGATTCAGCAAATAATTTTTAGAAGGTATTGTGTAGAAACTATAACAAAAAATAGGACAAAATTCTGTGCCTCATGTTTACAATCTAAGGAGTATCAGATAATCACAACCCAAAGATTGTAATGTGATAAAAAGCTAGGAAAATGCCAAATGAGAGGTATGAGCAGTGTGGTCAGATCAGATTACATGTAGCATCTAATGGGAGTGTGGTTGGGGCTGGGCAAGGTAATGAGTCAGAGAAGAGCACAGCAGAGCAGTTGAAATTCGCAGTGTGCAAATAGAAATGGAGTACAGAAGGAGGAAAGCTTTAGGATGTAAGAAGTGATAAGGAAGCAAGAAAGCCATACTTCAGGTAAATAGATGTGTACGGCACATTCCCCATGTGTGGTCCAGTCTTCTCCTGCTTTTTCTGATTGGATTTCCTTAACCTATTGACTCAAATGCAAATATCTGTCATGGCCCAGTTCAAATGTCAGCATCTCCATGAAACCTTTCTGTTTGCTCAGACAAAAAAGAATCTCTCCTTCCTCTGAAATCCCATAACATGCTATATACATCCCTTACAAGTCACTTTCTGTTGTTTAGCATAGTTATGTATATGCATGTTTTATCTTCTCTATCACCACTAATTTAAAAATTCCCTTACTTTATATCGTAATTTCTCTTTAAAATGCAATTTCACATACATTGTTCTAGTGTTCTCTTGGTTGCAGATGAAAAGACCAAGGCTCAGGAAACCCAAAGCTTTACTGCTAGTAAGTAATAGAAGCAGGGTCTGAGTCTAGGTTTTCAGAATTCACACCTAGTATGTCTTTTTTATTTTGTTTTCACCAGATTCTTCTTTGTGTGCATAGGTACATAAAATGTCTATGAAGATGATGGAAATAAAATTTGCCAATATTTAAAATGTTACTAGTCTTGACCACTTCACTTCAGATGTCCAGTGAAAATGCTATTTAGCTTATCTGACAGATACACCGGTGTAAATCATCTTTCTCATAAGTAAATTATGGGAAGTATGAGTCTAATTGAGTTTCACATCCCTATATTTCTTTTAACATGAATGTTTAATGCATGTTTTAACAGCTTTATTGATGTATGATTCAAATACCATAACATTTACATGTTTTAAGTGTACAGTTGAGTGGGTTTTTGTAAATTTTGTAAGTTTGCAGTTATAGAACTGTTATTACCGCAGTTCAATTTTAGCATATTTCCTTCATCCCAAAAAGATCTCTCATATCCATTTGCAGTGACTCTCATTTTTCAGCCCCAGGCTACCACTAATCTCTTTTCTGTCTCTATAGATTTGCCTTTTCTGGAAATTTTATATAAAAGGAATCATACAATATGAGGTCTTCTGTGTCTGGCTTCTTTTATTTTGCACGTTTTCAAGGTTCATCTATGTTGCAGCATGTATTGGTATTGCATTTTTATTGCAAAATATAGATATACTGTATTTTATTTTCCCATTCACCAATTGATGGACATTTGCATTATTTACACTTTGGGGCTCTTATAAATAATGTTTCTATGAACATTATAAATTCTTGTATAAACATGTTTTCATTTTATTTCTTTTGGTTATATATATATATATAGGAATGGAAATGCCAGGTAATATGACAGCTCTATGTTCAACTTTTTGAGGAACTGTTAGACTGTTTTCAAAATGACTGCACCATTTTACATTTGCACTAATAATGTATGAGGGTTCCTGTTTCTCTGCATCATCACCAACATTTGTCATTATGTCTTTTATTATAACTATTCTAGTAATTGTGGAGTGGTATCTCATTATGGTTTTGATTTGCATTTCCCTGATGACTAAATGATGCCAAGCATCTTTTCATATGTTTATTGGCCATTTGAATATCTTCTCTGAAAAAAATGTCTGTTCAGGTCCTTTGATCATTTTTTATCAGGATATTTGTCTTTTTATTATTTGAGTTATGAGTGTTTTTTTAATTTAAAATAAATGTCCTTTACCAGATATATGATTTGCAAATATTTTCTCCCAATCTGGGATTTGTCTTAATTTTCCTTATGTTTTATTTTATTATTTTTTTAGATACAGGATCTTACTCTGTTGCCCAGGCTGGAATACAGTGGTGCAATCATAGTTCACTGCAGCCTCCAACTCTTGGGCTCAAACAGTCCTCCCACCTCAGCCTGCAGATAGCTGGGACTACAGGCGTGCGCCACCACACTTAGCTAATTTAAAATTTTTTTTTAATAGAGACAGAGTCTCACTATGTCACCCAGGCTAGTCTGAACTTCTGACCTCAAGCAATCCTCCTGCCTCTGACTCCCAAAATGGCGAGATTACAGGCATGAACCACTGTGCCTGGCCTGTCTTCATTTTTTTAATGGTAACTTTCAAAGCACAACAATTTTTAAAAATTTCTGATGTAGTCCAATTGATCTAATTTTTATTTGGTTGCCTACACATTGGTACCTTACCTACAAAATCTTTGTCTAACCCAGTATTACAAAGATTTGCTCCAATGTTTTCTACTAAGAGTTTTACAGTTTTAGGTCTCACATGTAGGTCTGTGGTCCATTTAGAGTAAAGGTTTGTGTATGGTATCAGGTAGAGCTCAAAATTAATCTTTTTGCACTGTTCTAGCACCATCTGTTGAAAAAACTATTCTTTTCCCATTGAAATGCCTTTGTACCCTTGTAAAAAAACATTAACAATAAATGTAGGGATTTATTTTTGTTCCATTGATCTACATGTCTATCCTTATGCTAGTATAGCACTATGTTAATTACTGTTGCTTTATAGTAATTTTTGAACGTGGTAAGTATAAGTTCTTTGTTCTTTTCCAAGATTGTTCTGGCTGTTCTTTATTATTTGTGTTTTCATACAGATATTAGGATTAGCTTGTCAATTTCTCTTAAAAAAAAACTACTGGAATATTGATAGGGTAATGTCTTTGTGAGAAGAAAATGGAGAGGGATCTAGAAAAGAGTGAGAGTCATCATAACATAAAGCCAATCTGACCCCAAGTGAGAGAGATGGAAGGGTAGTTGAGTAGAATTGTTCTAGACTTCCATCAGTCTGAAGAAGGTTTAACAAGAGAGTGTGACAGATAATCTTTAAGCCAACATCAACCAACAAATTGTTTTCTGTTTCCCAAGAATGGACCTGCATTTGTGTCCTTGCCATGCCCAGTCATTGGATGGGAGAGGCCTGTGGGACACACGGGCTCAATATCAGTGTGGTGATGGATTTCGGTGTGCAGAAGCTAGATCCCTTCGTCAGTTACATTTTTTGTAGTTGGAGGTCTGTGGGTTGGATTCTCATAGTTGCTACAATACATGACCAAGCAACACTCTTCTCTTTGTCCAGGAGAACTTCAGAAGAAGGATCTGACCATTCTGGCTCAGAGTCAGTTTGGGAAGTTCAGTCTTATAACATCTGTAATATTGTGCAATATAGATTCTCCTACATTCATGCTGTCACTGTGTTCATGTGCTTGGCTGAGTCATGGTTGTTTCTAGAGGAAGTAGTCAAGAGAATGTGACTGGACCTCAACAATACTGATTATTTAAGTTCTAGCAGTAAGTTATGCTATGGAACTCTCCACGTAAATTTTTTATAAGATTCCTTATAGATATCTGTGTGCATCTTCTTTTCATATCATGGGAGTTTACTGAGTTGGAAGTCCATAGGGACTGGTGGGAAGGCTTCATTTCAGATATGGACTTTGTACCCATTGAGATGAATGTCATAGAAAGGGTTAGTTTAAAGAAGTAGATGAGAAACATTACCTTGGAAACAGCATGTAGGTAGAGTAGGGAGACTACTGAAAAGATACATTCCCTATCGTGGGCACTTCAGTGGTATTTTACATTTTTTATGTAAGTAGTAATTATGCGTTTAAATCAGCAAACCTTGGGAAAGCATACTTTTTCTATTTTTTTTCATCTTTTCATATCTCTAAAAATTAATCTTCTGTTGCAAGTGACTTACCAATGATCCCCACACTATCATATGATCTCAGCATTCTTTCCATTATGATGTCTTTTTAGCCTCCAGCAGAGGTAAGAGATAAGTTGTGAAGTAGAAAGTTCTTAAATCAAGAAAATAAAAAAAGGAAATCAATATTACAACTATGAAAGAAACAAGAGTACTGTCTGGGGCAAAGAATTTGGTGTAATCTAGATAGTATATCTGATCCCTTTGTCAAATTCTTTTCTGAACCTAGGAGGAAGTTGTAACAGTCCTTACATTGCCTTGTACCCTTCAAAAAAGTCATTAAAATTTCAAAAATATTATCAATTTTATTTGAAAGCCATGGGGGAACCTTACAATTTTAAGTAAAATTATGCTTTACTTGGTATGATTTCAAGTGCTTTGACTCCATTTTAGTTAAGGATAGCTTAATTCTCAGGGCTCTAACCCATCCCAGTATTTTGCCTGAGGCTCGATTAAGTCGGTTGTATTAAGTAAAATTTTACCAACTTGAAATGGAGAAGAGGTTTTAACCTGTTAATGTGTTGCCATGAGAATGGATGTAATCAGAGTAGTCATATCTTCTATTCCTTCTTGGTTTGTATCTGTTTGCTTCATTTTGGCCTTGGCATTGTGTTTACATGCAGCAAAACCCTACAGAATTCACCTGAGGATTTAGATGCTAATTGTAATAGATTTATAGCCATGTGCTGCATAACAACATTTTGGTCAAAGATATACTATGCATATGATGGTGGTCCCATAAGACTATAATACCATATTTTTTACTGGACTTCTATGTTTATATACACAAATATTTACCACTGTGTTTCAGTTTCCCACAGTATTCAACATAGTACATGCTGTATAGGTTTGTAGCCTAGGAGTAATAGGCTATCCCATATAGCCTAATTGTGTAGTAGACTGTGCAATCTAGGTTTGCGTAAGTATGCTATATGTTGTTTACACAATGACAAAATTTCCTAATGACACATTTCTCAGAATGTATCCTCATTGTTAAGCAATGCATGGCTGTGCTGACTGGTGTTTATCACAAGCTCTATATCTGGCAGGTCACTGTTGCCATAGCAAAGGCTATTTGTTTTTCTTTAGTGATTTAATATAGTTTCAGTCATTAGTATATATTTTTCTATGGATCCTTATTCAAAGCTCATTAATCAACAGAACTGATATATTGTTGAGTGATCCAGCCTGGAAGTGTAGGCGTGTGCCCATTTACTACATGAAGTGTTGACTTGTAATTAGAATGTACTCACGATGCATAGTGTTAAATACAAATGAGTAGAACATGAGAATTGGGAGAAATCTTAGAGATTATCTGGTCCAACCCACTACATTTTACAATGGAGGACACTTTGTGTGGCCCAAGTCACATAGCAAGTATATAGAGGCAGAAGTCTCTTGGGCCTGAATTTATGTCTCCAGACTACTATTCCAGTGATTATTCTATTTCCTATTCTGTTTCTTAAGTGGCATAGTCTAAAGTGAATTTATCACATATTGGGTAGCTTACATGGAAATTAAAAGTAAATATTGAGCTAAGCAACTGTTTAATTCCATTGAAAACTAAGAAAACAATTGGCTATGAACAGGTAGGATAAAAACTTTCAAATGCATTGTGGAAAATTGAGATATATTTTTGTGGGGATAGCAGTGATCATCGATTCAAGACATCTGATGTGGAACTATCTGGGCTTGCATTGTACTGCATATGCGACTTTTAAGCACTTGAAATGTGCCTAGTCCAAATTGAGATAGATGTTGTAAGTGTAAACTACACACTGTATTTCAAAGAGTTAGCACAAAAAAAGAATGTAAAATATTTCACTAATATTACAAATATTATATATAATGAAATTGTATTATTTGGATATGTTTGGTTAATTATATATATATATTTAAATTAATTTTACCAATTCATTTTTTAATTTTTAATATGGATCCTAGAATATTTAAAGTTACATGTGTGACTCACATTATATTTCTATTAAACAGCACCTGTCTGGATTGTTGCTACCAGATGCATGGTCCATGAACTAGCAGCATTGGCATCTCCTGAGAGCTTGAAATTATTGTAGAATTTTATGTCCCAGGCCAAACTGACTAAATTTGAATTTGCATTTTAACAAGATTCCCAGGGTAATTTACATGGACATTAAATACGGAGCAAGCATGTGCACTCCTTGTTCAGATACTTCCTAGTTCTCCACATAAAACTTGTTGGATCCCTTCTGACTTGATATGTGACATTTAAGCTTTGGTAGATATTTAAACTGCTTTTACGTGCAGTGGTTTTCTAATCTCAGAAAGCTCCACCCTCCTTTTATAACAACATGTTTCTTACTAATAAATCAGACAGGAGTGATGAAGGTGGGAACTCCAGTAGGCCAAATATGAACATTACAAATGCTGATAATACCCAAGTCTACCTTATGGTCAGATCTCTCTTCTGGTTCTACATTAGTATAGCTGTCTTTTTTATATTTACCTCTGGTATTCTAATAGAATTTCAGTATAACATATCCAAAACAAAATTTACCATGTTACCTATAAAATATGAATATTTTTATATTTCATGTCCTGATGGGTATCAGTACCATCTACCTATACATCCTCCAAGTGTGACCTGACAGTAATAATTAATAATACTTCTTTCATTTCTTCCTACAAACCTGA
Source organism: Aotus nancymaae (assembly GCF_030222135.1). NCBI lineage: Eukaryota > Metazoa > Chordata > Mammalia > Primates > Aotidae > Aotus > Aotus nancymaae. Next base: position 42,204,893 of record NW_026988415.1, on the reverse strand, counting down.
AATCCAGTTAGCCCCTTAAGTAGTCAATTCTGCCTCACATCTCTCTCTGGAATATATTCTTACTTTCCATTTATACTTCTCTGAGTTTTCATTAAATCTTGCCTGAATTATTATACTAGCCTTTTTCCTAGCCTTCTATCCTTGTACTATCTCCCCTTTCTAAATCTCCTTCCACATTGCAACCAGAAATACCTTTCTCAAATACAAATCTGATCATGCCTGAAATCCTTTGGTGACTTCTGAGTAGCTCAGTCTCCTTGTTAAATAAGGGTAATAATAGCACCTATGTCAAAGGCTTTTTGTAATAAACAAATTAATGTATATAAAGTGTTTAGAATAATGCCTGGTACAATGTAACTGATATGTAGGTATTAGCTTATATTATGTTTATTATTCAAGGCTCTTTACAACATGTGGCCTCAACCTGTTTTGTTAGTGAAACCAATGTCCTATCCATTTCTTAGAATATACAAAGCAGTTTATGGCTTATGCATGGTCTGCCACACTGTTTGTGCTGCCTAGAATACTCTTCATTTTTATGCCAGGAAAAACCCTACTTCACGTTTTTTTTCCTATGTTGGTTCCTGGCCTTCATGGCTCCTTTTTGATGGCAAAAATTTACCTATATCAAAGGCTTGCTTATTAAAAATATGTTCCTAAACTATGATTATCTAATGCTGGAAGCTTATGTATTCCATTTGATAAATGGATGATGCTGCCCAAGTGGAATGTATGGCAATATTTCAGATTTCATTACCAAGAACATTTAAACCAATGTAACCAAAGCTTTCCCAGATGGTGAAATGAACAGCTAATTTTTGTAAACAGACCAGCAGGTGGTCTCCTAATTTATCCAAACTCAAAGGAAAAACCTTGTTTGTGACCTTCAGACAGATAATGACTACTGGGGAAAAATGATTTTTGTCAGCTTGTTTATGTAAAGTTTTCAAGCACTATTGCTTGGTGTTTTCCTCCTGTTTTAATTGAAATAATTAATTCCAATTAGAATAACAGGCATAACTATCTTTATTAAATATTTCTATTCTAGAAGAGTTATAGTTCAATAGCATTACTTCAAATAAAATACTACCAAACTGTCATTGGACAAAGTTGGAATTTAAAGAAATCTGAGAGTGAATTCTGCTAGGCTATCACTTCCTAATTTAAGGTTTCCTTAAGTGTGCATTCTGAAAACCTGCATCAGCTTCCCTTGCAGAAGCCTATCACCCTTCCAAATTTCTTGCCACTGCCTCTCCAAGAAGCAATAATGGCAAGATAGACAGGCAGAAGAACCAGCACAAGTGACAATAAGTAAGCAGGAAGGATCAATGCATGTTCATAGCATCACCAGAACAATCCAAATGAATAATAGCAGAAGGTTCCTGTTGGGAACCAGAAACAAATTCAGGTATCCCAGACATATAAAACAGAATCTCATGGAACAGGTCCCAAAAAACTTCATTTTTAACAAGTGCCCCCCACCCCAAATAATACAGATGTTCATAAATATTTGAGAACCACTGGGCTATGTCTTCAGTTTGATTCACCTGCATTTGTTGCTGGTCCCCAACAGGGACCTTCTGCTATAATTTATCTGAATTGCTGTGGTGATTTTGTGAACATGCATTGCTCCTTCTTGTCAAATTGTGACTTGTGCTGGTTCTTTCTTTGGCCTTTCTGTCTTGCTGTTGTCTCTTATTTTCATCTTTCATTATTTTATTTGCTTCTCAAATGTTCTCTACCCTATGATACTTTTCTGAAGGATGACAACTTTCACTACTGTTATTCAACATTGTACTAGAAGTCCTAGCTAGAACAATCAGGCAAGATAAACATATAAAGCATACAAACTGGAAAAGAAGAAGTAAAATTATCCCTGTTTGCAGATGATATGATCTTATACTAGTAAAAACCTAACAACGCCACCAAAAACTATTAGAACTGATAAACAAATTCAGTTAAGTTGAAGGATACAAAATCAACATACAAAAATCAGTAGCATTTCTATATGTCAACAGGTTACAAACTGGAAAAGAAATAAAGAGTAGTCAAATTTACAAAGCCATTAATAAAATTAAATACCTAGGAATTAACCAATGAAGTAAACGTTCTCAATAATGAAAACTATAAAACACTGATGAAATAAATTGAAGAGGACACCAAAAATTGGACAAATATTCCATGTTAATGGATTGGAAGAACTAGTATTGTTAGATTGTCTATGGTACCCAAAGCAATCTACAGATTCTATGTAATCCTGTCAAAATACCAATTACATTCTTCACAGAATTAGAAAAAAACTACCCTACACTGTATATAGAACCACAAAAGACCAAGAATATCCAAAGCTATCCTAAGCAAAAAGAACAAAGCTGGAGGACTCACACTACTGAACTTCAAATTATGCTACAGAGCTATAGTAGCCAAAATGGCATGATACTGGCATAAAAACAGATACATAGGCTAATGGAACTGAATAAAGAAACAAGAAACAATTCCACACACCTACAGTGAACTCATTTTCAACAAAACTGTCAAGAACATACTGGGGAAAGACCATCTCTTCAATAAATGGTGCTGGGAAAACTGGATATTTATATGCAGAAGAGTGAAACAAGACCCTTATCTCTTGCCATATACAAAATGAAATAAAAATAGATTAAGGGATTAAATCTAAGACCTCAAAATATGAAACTACTACAAGAAAACTTTGGGAAAACTCTTCGGGATTTTAGCCTGGGCAAAGATTTTCTGAGTAATACCCCACAAGTTCAGGCAACCAAAGCAAAAATGGAATCACATCAAGGTAAAAAGCCTAAGCATGGCAAAGGAAATAACCAACGAAGTGAAGAGACAACCCACAAAATGGGAGAAAATATTTGCAAACAACCCATCTGACAAGGGGTTAATAACCAGAATATATATGAAGTTCAAACAACTCTAAAGGAAAAAACCTAATAATCTGATTTAAAAATGAGCAAAAAGATTAGAATAGACATTTCTGAAAAGAAGACATACAAATGTGAAACAAACATATGAAAAGGTGCTTAACATATTTGATCATCAGAGAAATGCAACTCAAAACTATAATGAGATATCCTCTAACCCCATTTAAAAGGGCTTTCATTCCAAAAGACAGGCAATAACAAATGCTGGAAAGAATGTAGAGCAAAGGGAACCCTCGTCCACTGTTGATAGGAATGTAAATTTTAGTATAACCACTATGGAGGTCAGTTTGGAGGCTCCTAAATAAACTAAAAATTGAGATACCATATGATCCAGCAATCCCATTGCTGGTATATACCCAAAAGAAAGGAAATCAGTATATCGAAGATATATCTACACTCCAATGTTAGGTGCAGCACTGTTCGCAATAGCTAAGATTTAGAAACAGTACCCATCAACAGATGAATGGATAAAGAAAATGCAGTACATATACAAAGTGGATTACAATTCGGCCATGAACAAGAATGAAATCCTGTTATTTGCAGCAACATAGATGGAACAGGATGACATTCAGTGAAATAAGCCAGGCACAAAAAGATAGCATTGCATGTTTTCACTTATCTGTGGGATCTAAATATCAGAATGATTTAACTCATGGACATAGAGAGTAGGATGGTTACTGGAGGCTGGGAATGGTAGTGGGGGGTGGAGGCAGGGATGGTTAATGCGTACAAAAATAGAGTTATAAGGAATGAATAAGGCCTAGTGTTAGATAACATAACAGGGTGACTATAGTCAATAATAATTTAATTGTACATTTTAAAATAATTAAGAGTATAATTGGATGGTTTGTAACACAAAATAAAAATGTTTGAGAGGATCGATATCCCATCTTCATAATGTGATTATTATGCATTGTAAACCTGTGTCAAAATATCTCATATCTCATGTACCCCACAAGTTTATATACCTACTATACACCCACAAAAATTAAAAATAAAAAATGAAAAAAAGATGCTTTTCTGGACCCTGTTTTTGGGAGAAATCTCTCTTGCTAAAATGTGTTTTCACACATATTGAATTGGGATCTTTGTATGCAAATTATCATTTTAGTCTTCTCTCTTCTAGGATGAATTTCTGTGTTTTACTCACTGCTTAAATCCTGTATGTACTTGTGGGCACACCATATACCATCCTTTACACAGCAAAAACATGCAACAAACTTGAAAACTGGTTCTTTGGAAGAAATAAATATATATACTTTATATAGAGGGTTTTTTTTAAAGGAAAATATTGGCATATTTCAGCAAGGTAACTTGATGTGCTAAGATGAATTCTTGAAACAGAGATATGACTTGGTACAGCTTGGTAGAACAAGTCCTAAAGGTACAATCTTCTAAACCTATGTCTGCTCAGACCCTTTTTTCTCTGCCTCCCATATTCCAAGGACTTCTGTGTAGCTGCCCTCAGTTTGCTGACCTCGCATTGATGTCTTTGCCATGAATTGGGCCCTTGACACTCTTGTCCTTTATCTTGGCTTTTAACTCTTACCCAGATTAGGTATACCATAGCTGTTCAGTGGGCAGGGCCAGATACCTTCCCTTAACACATATACATTTGTATGTAAGAAGGTACTTTCTGCCAACTGATAATTAAGTTAACTCAGTGCCAATTGGTTCCATAATATGGCGTAGAGCTGGGTCACATAGATAACTCTCAGTCAGTCTCTCTGATGAAAAGGAAAAGGTGAGTCCTCGATTCAGATGACTTTTTTCTTCTCCTAGCAGCCACAACATAGCTTTAGCTCCTAGCTCTTGGCCTACTCATTTCAAACTTAGAAAAAAAGCTATGGTATTGCACTGGGACATAGGTCAGGCCCAGGACAGAGATTTAAATTAATGTCTGGGGTATCCAAGCATGTGAAGGCATAGACACTCACATATAAAACCCATTTATACTGGATACAAAAACTTTTAGCTGAAAATCTTTCCAGTCGACCACCTCAAATAGTTGGGTCCATTTTTAATAAAAGTTGTGCTGATTTGGTGCAACCACCTTTGAGTTAGGACCAGAAGGAGTAGACTGTGATGAAAGGGCTGAAAATAGAGAATTCCACCTAGAAAGCACAAACTAAGCTTTAATGTTGTCTTTCTTGAGTTAATTTTACATTGTGAATTCTGGTCTCACTACACAACAAAAACCATGGGTGTGAGAAATTAATGTCCTTAGTTTTCCTCTGCAGTCCTCTTTTTGCTCTAACACAGAGAAATGTTTGCCAATAAAAATTCATACCCAAATGAGTACAGTTATTTGTTAAGATGAAATGTTTCTCATTTGAAATGTTCACTGTTGTTATAAAGAAAATTTCTGCAGCCCTTCACAAATCTTGAGACTGAAATCGACTGAGTTATACTACCAGTAAATAGCCACACATTTTCTACTTTAAAAATACAAGTGGGCTGGGCACAGTGGCTCACATCTGTAGTCTCAGCACTTTGGGAGGGCAAGGTGAGTGGAGAGTAAGGTCAGGAGATCGAGGCCATCCTGGCCAACATGGTGAAACCTGTCTCTACTAAAAATACAAAAATTAGCTTGGCATGATGGTGCATGCCTGAAGTCCCAGCTACTTGGGAGACTGAGGCAGGAAAATTGCTTGAACCTGGGAGACAGAGGTTGGGAGGTTGCAGTGAGCTGAGATCACATCACTGCACTTCAGCCTGGCAACAGAGCAAGATTCTGTCTCAAAATATATCCAGCTCAAGAGAAGGTGATTGTCATCCAGTCAGAAGGTTTGTTGAGCCTTACTGAAAAGATAATTAAGTTATAAAATCATAGCATCACTTACACACTGTAGAGTTGTAATTGAGATGCCCAGTTCCTGATGGTAGCTAAGATGTTTGTGTTTTTCTGAAAAGGAACTCAGATTGGCCTGATGTTCTTGCCTTCTGTGCTATGAATCCTTCAAAGCATCACTCATGCATTCAATAAAACTTAATTGTATTCCTACTATGTGCCAAGCACTTTGATAGTCTCGCAAGGCTGTGCTATTCCTTAAAACTTTCTCCTGCTTTGGATCTTAAGACGTTTCATTCTCCTGATTCTGCTCCTTAATTATAGATGTAGCCTTCACTATCTCTTATTTACCTCTAAAATTTAGGTGTTTCCCAGGACTTTGTCCATATTTTCTTCTCTTATTCTGTACTATCCCTGGGTAGCATCTCGCATTCAGCACAATCTCTACATTTATGTCTCCTAATCTCTACCTCTGGCTTTTCTCCTGAATTCCAAATACAAACACCTAGATGCTCTACTGGCAAAGTCACCATGGCTATTCTGCTGATACCTTCTTCATGATCCAGGTGACATACTAAGTTCTGTCTAATTGCCAACTCTACCTTCAAACCTTCTCCTACTTTCTTATGTCATTTATTGGTAAATGTCACTACTATATTACCTGTCCACCAGGTTAGAAACCTAGGCATCTCTGATGCTTTTTTTTCTTCCTACCGTATATTGAGTCAGCTTTCATAGCGCCCTAATTCTATCTTTCCTGTGAGTTCTCTTTTTTCCATTTCACCTCCAATACCTTATTTTAGACCAATAATTACTGACAGCCTACAGGCCAGATGTATTTATTTCAACAGCAGTGTTTATTTTTAAAAATGTAACTGCAGCCTCTAAAATTAACATATACTTTCGAGTTCACCATGTGTCTGCTGTATCTTCAATGCTGCTAAGCTAGTACCTTGTATAGAATAGATAGTTGGGCAGTATCTTGAACTGAGTGGCTTGTCCTCACAAAGCTTATAACCTGGCTGGAAAACATGAAATATGTGTATATGAAATTATTTAGTAACAACCTAAAGTAGACAATCAGAAGAATGTAAAAGAAAAGTGGAGCAAACAATTAGTTTTTCATGTGATGAGAGAAGGGAGAGATCATTTTGAGAGTAACCAGAGAATAATTCACAGGGGAAAAAGCATTTGATCAGAGCTTTAAAGGGCGGATAGAGAATATGAAATATCAAATAAACTTGCTTTGTTTTGATGTTTACATCCTAAGTAAGGACTTTGTTGCAAATACTGTGGGTTAAAGAGGGAGAATGGGTACTTATTTTACTAAAACTCCAAACCATGGGACAAGTGAAGAGGGAAGTCCCTTGATGATTGAAAAGAGTAAATATAAAACTGATAAATGGAGGTGTTACTCTAAATGATAAGTACATTTCCAAAAGTATCAATAGCCTCAGATATAGTTGGAACTTTCAATTAACTCATTTGATAAATTTATGAATGACAAGACATGGATTTTAAGAGAAACCACAATGTTTTGGGAAAAGATGCTGGGAAAGTAATCATGCCTTCCCACTTTTACTTCTTTGTTATCTATTTAAAGATTAAATATTGGGCTTGGCTGTCCATGCCGCAGGCAGTCCCAGAAGCCCTGTTTTGATGTTTTCATTACCTATATTCTCTCTTATAATAGAGTGAGATGTATTAGAAGACTTTGCGTTAGTTGATGTTACTGTCAGGATTGTAGCTAGAATTACTCATATACTCTTTGCTGATGAAGAGGTAATCCTGTAAACAGCTTAGCGGGAAAGACCATGCCTTACTTTTTTATTAGACACAACACCTAGAATGGGGCAACAAACATAAAGACTGTTCCTAAACTCTTATTAATGGATTTATTCTAGTGGAATCTAAAGGTACTGTTTGTTTTTTGGAGCCTGAATCTTCATCCAGCCTCAGACACAGATTATACTTGCCTTCTGCCTATAGTTCTTCTACTATGCCCTCCTCCTCAGAGCCTATTGTACTCTGCTATTTTTAAAAGTGCTTGTAATTCCATTATCATAGCACTGCATAGGGTAGTTCTATGGTGAGGCCAAGGGGAATCAAATTGCAATTACCTTACTCCAGGTGGGTCCAGCAATACTGTATTTGAAGAGTCAGGCTTTTGAAGGATGACCTTTTATCATCCTTGTTTTGTTTTTGTTTTTTTCTCTTCCCTTAGCATCTTTTGCTGTCCTCACCTCCTCCTACAACTATCTGAAGTAGTTTAAATATCTGTTCATTTAAAATAGCAGCACAGGCTGGGCATGGTAGCTCACAACTATAATCACAGCACATCGGGGGTCTGAGGCGGTGGATCACCTGATGTCAGTAGTTTGAGACCAACCTGGCCAACATGGTGAAACCCTGTGTCTACTAAAAATACAAAAAAATTAGCAAGACATGGTGGTGCACACTTGTCAGTTACTTGGGAGACTGAGGCAAGAGAATCACTTGAACTCAGGAGGCAGAGGTTGCAGTGAGCCATGATCATGCCACTGCACTCCAGCCTGGGTGACAGAGCAAGACTCTGTCTCAAAAATAAAATTAAATAAATAAATAAATAAATAAATAAATAAATAAATAAGCAGTACAGCAAACTGTTTGGCATGTGGCCCCAAACTGGGATGTTGTACTAGTATCTAGCCCACCACTGTCAGACCCAGGAAGCTAGTGTTGTTTTTGGTGGTTTTTCTTAGATGCTCTACTTTGTCATATGCCATGTGGGTTCCTTTTTGGAAAGTCTAGGACTTCCCAAAAACATATAGAGAATCGTTTATCAATAAAGCCTCCAAATTAATAACTCATCTCAGATTTTAGTTGTTGAAACTCTCTTAGCAGATATATTTTCAGAATCTCATAGCTAATCATATATGGCACATTTGGAAAGAAACTAAAGATAAGGAGATGATGGAGAACATTGGGAAGATATATGTTACATATATGTATGAGGATAAGGGGAGATACATTTTAAACTAAAACATTAAAATGAAGGATCAGTTAAAAAATCAAAACCCCTGATTTTTCTCATCATAATCCAATGTTATCCTTAGGAGGCCCTTATGCTTATACCAGGCTAAGCACAGGACTGATATGTCATCTCAGAAACCACCTGTCTGCTCAAAAGCTCAAAGGAAATTTAGGGAGGTATCATTAGAATTAAGAGAAACGGAGGCAGATTATGATCAGATGTAATCAGGGGAGACAATACACATAGAACAAAAGCCAGGTTGCTTGATTATTTTATATTTTAAACTAGATTGTGCAACATATACTCAGTGGCATACTAAGGCTGGAACCATGGAAGTAGTCCACTCTGGGTGTAGGAAATAAAGGAGTGCATTGTCTGTAGAGATAGAAAAGCAGTAATAAATGTGATTAATATTCGGTTTGACTTGGTGTGTATTTTATTATCACTTTGGAGTGCCCAGGCTTAATCCTTGAATTTGCCTTTCTTTTCTGTCTATATTTGCTCTTTAAGTAACTTCTATATGTTGATGACTCTCAAGTTAAAATCTCTGGATCTATACAACTACTAACTCCACATCTACATAGTGGAAGTCTAATAAACACCTCAAATGTAACATTTCCAAAATTGAATTCCTAGTATCTTCATAAAACCCGCAGTCTTCCCCATCTCAGTTGATGAGATCTTCATTCTTCTGATTGGTCAGACTGAAATGTTAGAGTCATCCTTGACTCATTCTTCTTTTCTCCCACAGCACAACCAATCTATCAGGAAATCATCTTAGATCTAACTTTGAAATATTTCCAGAATTTGAGGACTCCTCACCACTCTCTCTGGTACCATCCTTGTCTGAGCCATCATCATTATCATGTCTTGCCTGATTTACTGCAAAAGCCTCCAGGCTGGTCTCCCTGCTAAACTGAGAATAAAAGCTTAGGCTCCTTTAGTGGCCCACAAGACCATACATATCTGGTACTCAGATACCTCTGTGACTTCATCTCCTGTTCCTCTCTCCTTCACTCCCTTCACTTCAGCCACACTGGCCACCTTGATGTTCCTTAAACACACCTCAGCATTAGGCTAGGGAAGTTTCTTCTGCCTGCAACACTCTTCCACCCTGATAAATGCATGCTTTTTACTACCTCATCTCCAGGTCTTTGATTCAATATCACCTCTCAGTGAGGCTTATCCTGTCCTGCCTGTTTAATATGCAACTTTCCCCCACTCCACTCCCACCTCCCCATACTCTCAATCCACCTTACTCTGGTCTAGACTTTTCTTTTATCCACATCATTTGTTACTTTCTAATTTTTCAGGAAATTAACTTAATAATTTTGCTTACTGTTTATTGTCTGTCTTCCCTCACTGGAATGTAAGTATATGTTTTTGCCCCTTTTGCTCACACATTCCCAGTGTCTCAATAGCTCCTGCCTGGCATATAGTATGTATTCAATAAATTATTGTTTAATGAATACATGGATTTTATTTAAATATATATATATATCTCTTATTTATTATGGAAGTAATTTAACTGACTGAAATTAGAGAAATCAGGCATGGGACACATCTACATATCACAACCAGGCACTTCAACACAGACTTTTTGTGCTCCGAAGAATTTGTGGATGTTTGTGTATTGTCTCCTTTAGATTACAACCTAATCACTGACAGAAATTCTAAGTGCTTACTCATACATACTTGCAATTGCTTACTTTCTGCCAGCCTAAATGAAGAATATATTGTAAGAATTTCCCTGGTTTGACGAATGTCACTTACTGCCATTCTCTCTTACATACTTGCACACTTACTTTTTGTTGTTTGTATTTTCTTTTTTACTGAAGACTGTTTTGAAAGTCCTATATGAGACTTTAAAAAATAAGCATGATTGTTTACCTACACTTTCATTCATCTAGATATTTCCAGTGAGAAAAAAGGAAGACAAAAAAGAGAAATCACCTGGAAAGTTACCTGAATTAACTCTTAACTGGCATTTAAAACCTTTAATCTCTAACTGCCCTGTAAATAAGATAGTACTTTCGTACTTTCTGTATAAATCATAGTTTCTGTATAAATCAAGCACCTTTTTTGTATAACCTTATGAGATCTGCTAGCCATGTGACAAATGTTAAGATTGTCATTTACATCTTACAGTCAGGGAACATAATTCAGTAATTTCACAGAAAAACCTATACTGAACTATTTCATTACAAATATTTTTAATTACCTGATTTTTCCTCATTACTAACTGTGGTTTTCTCTTTAAATTTCTTTCACAACTTTCAACAAGAATATCCTGCTGATGTTTGTGGCCACATCTAGTACAATTGTCCTCAAAGGCTTGTTTTGGGAAGAGGGCAAGATCACTGGGTAGCTTCCTAGGGCAGAGTAGAATTGAAGGAACAGTTTGAAGATCCTCAGAACAAACTTAGTTCATTAATGAATCAGACAACAGGCTGTATTAATGAAGCTGGAAGTCAATACAGACAAGATATAACTTTCTGGGACAAAATATTGAAAATATCAATTCTGTAGTAAGATTAAACCTGTTTATTATTTATTTAATCTCAGTTAAGACACAGCAGACCATTTATTGGTTAATGAGAAATAAGAAGCATGTTGTAATTAAATTTAGCTTTTAAGTCAGGTGGCCCTAGCAATTTTGTCTGATGCTATATGACTTTGGGAAATAAATTTTGAAAATTCCTACTCCAGGATAAGGAAGACCTCATTTATTTCTTTCCAAGGTCTCATATGTCATGTTTTATCTTAAAAGAAAAACAGGGAAGTACAGCAATTGGCTGCATTCTGAAACCCAGGCGATAGATCTGACATAGATATTCTGTTGAAAAAAAATGAGGAGTCCTCGAAAACAGAAAACGTTCTACACAAGGTTGGTCAGGTAGCTATGTTGAAGAGGCAAAGTCCTTGGAAGGCCCATTTAGCCTCAGAAAATCATTAAACATAGTGAAATTCTGACTCTCCATCAAGCAAGGCAAGGCTAGCCTTATATGTAAGTAATATGTTCTTTGCAGTATTTTTTTCTTTTATGTCTTTTAAATGAAAAACAATTAGGAAAGCTATATTGCAAATATTTGTAAAAATAGAATGAGTTTAAAAAGATTTACCCTACTGCTACTATACTTATAAAACTTTTATTAACATTTTGATGTATTTCATTTCAGTCTTTTTTCTATCCATAGAAGTTACATAGTTGTAATCATACTGTCCTTACAATTCGTATGATGCTTTCTAAAACTTAATATTATATCATAAGCTTTTCCAAACTGTTGCAGAATTCTCTTAATCATGATTTTAACAGCTGTAAACTCATCCATTGAATAAATATACCATGATGAACATTTAAATTATTTCCAACCTGAAGCATAGTAAATAACTATTTGGTGGGGATGTATTCCCATAGTTATTTCTCCATAACTAGATTTTTTAAAATGCAGAGACCCACAAATAAAATCATTGAATCAAAGAACATAGCTCTTTTAAAGAATTATATTATAGCTTGATTTTGTTTTCGCAAAAAGTATTGTGTGTGCCTGACACATAGGTACTTAAATTTTAATGGTGATTATTTCTGCTGCTGGGTCTACAAATAAATACTAATGAATAGTTGCTTTTCTTTCTTTTTTACTTTTCATTATTGTCAAAATTTTCTTTTTTTCTTTCATTTGTTTAATGAGATGGAGTCTCACTCACTCTGTTGCCCAGGCTGGGGTGCAGTGGCATGATCTTTGCTCACTGCAATCCCCATCTCACAGGTTCAAGTGATTCCCCTGCATCAGCTTCCTGAATAGCTGAGATTACAGGTGCATGCCACCACACCCAGCTAATTTTTCTATTTTCAGTAGAGACAAAGTTTTGCCATGTTGGCCAGGCTGGTCTTGAATTCCTGGCCTCAAGTGATCTACCCACCTCAGCCTCCCAAAATGCTGGGATTACAGGTGTGAGCCACTGTGCCTGGCCTTTATTGTCAAAATTTTCTACAGTGAATATGTATTCCTTTTTATATTAAGAAATTATAATAGGGCAAAGACAGAGTAAAGTGTAGTGACTTAAAGCTCGGGCTTTAGAGGCAGACTGCCTAGGTTTGAATTTCTGCTTAGCTAGTTACTAGCTCTGTGATCTTAGGCAAGTAACCTCTTTGGGACTCAGTTTTCTTGTCTGTAAATTGGTATAATAACGGTACATAACTCAAAAGCTGTTGACCTCATGTCTGTGTTGATGATTAATAAATTAATCCACATAAAGTGCTGAAAACAATGTCTGGTATATAATAAACACCCCATAAATGTTCAATATCATTATTATTTGGGACTGGACAGCAATTCAAAATTCCTACCCCTCATACAGATCACACTACCCCCTCTGAAATTCTAATGTTGGCCATTCAGTCCAGCATAGTTCATTCATAGGACAAGTATGCTTGACTTTACTTAAGACTTGAAGTGATTATAAGAGGGAGCATCTGAAGCTCAGATCCTTCTACCATCTCATATGTATACACTATTCTCTGTGCTCTCCAAAATAGTCTAATTGAAGAAAAAATCAGGATATGCTGAGAGTCCTGGTTATATGCCATAACTAGCTCTGGTTTGAATGAGAGGAAAATATGAGGTAGACTTTTAAAGGCAGTACCGTACAATTTTACCTATGACAGGAAGTGAACTTAAATATTATGCTATGAAATATGAATATGAGCATATATAAAAGTCGATATGTCTTGGTACAAATTTCTGTCATTCAAGGATGGCTTTCCCCTCGAAGCAAAATTGATTGTTTTGCTTCATTGAACATTGCAAAATTGGATATCCTGTTTACTCTTCCATATACAAAAGATTTATAAGGTACAATCTATTAGTAAATATAAAAATGATAACTGAGTTTCATTTTAAAAATACTTTGAGATGATGAATCTACCTAGAGACCTACGTTTAATTCTGGAGAATAATCTATAAATTCTTGAATAGATATGTTGATGCCTTTTATCATAATCCCTTTCATTTAAAAATTATTTACCAGATGCCTACTCAATTATCTACTTTGTATCTCTTTGTTTCCAAATATAAACAACTAAGCATACTAGGGAAGCTTACTGTATGGAATCACCAGAGAAATTAGTTCATGCAGTGAATAATTATTATTTTATCCATCTGACAGTTAAGCTCAGGATTTTCATCTATGTAACTTGTAATGTGTTTCTACTATATAGCATAGATGAAGTCTTCTTAATATGAGGCCATCCTGCCCTTCTGATACCCATGGCAGTGTTTTTCAGCCTTCTGATGCTTTAGTACTTTGAAGAAAAATTAAATATTCATCTAATTATCTAGAAAGCTTTTTTTTCTGTTTCAGAGACTCTATAGCGTATGTAAAATATACACCAAATCATTATTTCCCAATTAAACTTTTCTTGCTCTGAGCATGATAATGGTGTTTTATTAGGCCATTCACCAAACAATGTGTTGTTCCTCATTCCTCCAGATGTTACCATATTCTTTTCATGCCCAGGGACATACTACGGAATGTGTCTTTAGGAAGTAGAAATTATTTGCTTACTGTTCTAACTGTCAAATTAAAAGACATCAACTACTGGTGTATGTCAGTCATTGCATAAGCACAGGAATAGAATTAAGCTATTTGTCTAAATTTCCATTCCATGGAGCAACAAGGAAATCATACCAAGAGTATAATAAGAAGGCATTTGAAGCTCAGGGCATATCTACTGTCTCCTTTGTGGCAGGCTTGAGACAGGAAGATACTACATGGACCATTAAGGCCAGGAGTTTACTTAATATCTGCGACATCACTCAGCCTACTCTAAGCTTTTCTTAAACTGTCCTTTACTTATGTAGTGCTGTAAATTAAAAATATTTTTTTAAAAAAGCAAGCATTGTCTTAAGTGGAGACCACTGAGTGTAAAGCCTACAAGGCATTTGAATGGGCTGTCTTTCACTTAAGTCTAATAAACTTTGATTATATTAGGCTATATAGTTTAATAACTTCCATAAACCAGGAGTCAACAATTCTGTGTCCCAGGAAAATAAAATTAAATAAAAGAGTTGGAAATTATCGAGAGCTTTGAACACACAATGCAGTAAATGAACACAGGTGTTTCACTTTTGATTTCTATGAGCAGTAATTTTTTTTTGTTACAAAAATAAGAAAAAGCTACTGGAATTCTCAGATATTTACTTCCCTGTACTAGCATAACTCGTGAGGAAGCAAAAGCTCTGCCTATGAGTAAGCTCTAAAATCTATCAAAAAAGCACCTTCATTTTCATTGTTACTGGAAAGACTTCTGTCAAATGGGGAAGTAGATATTGTACTGACTGAATCTTCATTTTGTGACAGCAGCAAAATAGGATCTGACTCGCAAGGCCCTGCAAAAGGCTGTAAGGCTTTTGTAATACAGGTTTTGGGGAACCGGACTAACATCAGTATACAAGCTCCCTGGGGTAGAGCTGGCCTCGACTGAATGGGGCTGTTATATTTCCAAGATGCAGCCTGGCCTCTGAGTATCACAAGCAGCTTAAGTATGAAGGGGGTGGTGGTGCTACTGTAGTTTAAAAGCAGGTTTTTAAAGATGATATTGTGTAATAATTTAGCATTGAGAAGAATAGTTAATGCAGCTATTTTTTTTTTCTCCAGGTAGAATTGCTGAAAGGGACCATTTTAAACAGCTTTCTTCACTTTTAGCAGATATAATGCATAGGTTGTCCTCGGTGAAAAAGAAGGCTAGCTGCCAAGTCCAGACGAAATGTGAATGTGGAATTGAGTTTGAAATAAACTCATTCCCAATGCTCCCATTGATAACGTGGCATACAGACCTGTTTGGTGAATGATGTAGAATCTTTTTGAAAATTCACTTATTTATGTTAGTCATTTTATTCCTCAAGCTTTCCTTAATAGCACCTTCCCCATGGACCTATACCTCCAGATACCTGGAAAGGGTTTGTCTTTGTGTCCATTTCTTGCTTCTGACTCTTGAACCCTAAGCCAGTTGCACACATAGTATAGAGTATTATGGTCTCTGGAGTCAGGCAGAATTGGGTGTGACTCCTGATTGGATCACTTACAGTTATGTGATGCTGAACAATGTAATTAACTTTTCTGAACCTAATTTTCCACATGTGTAAAGTGGAGCTAATAATACCACCTACCTTTGAGGATTGTTTTTTGCTTTGAGGATTAAGCAAGGTAATGTAATAAAGAAGAGCTTTGCACAGTGCTTAGTAAACACTAAAAAATAGTGGATTCTGCTTTTATTTTTTGTTGGGGCATTGTAATTTATTCCTCCTCCTGTCTTCCTTCTCTTCATCCATCATCATCATCATCATCGTCAGCCAGTATCACCTATGGAGGCTACCTGGTTACGATTGGTCATAGAATGATACCTCTAGGCCACAGTTTCTCAAATAGCAGCACTCTTGACATTTTGAGCCAGATAGTTCTTGGTTGGAGTGGGAAGAGGCTATCCTGTGCATTGTAGGATGTTTAGCAGCATCCCTGGCGGCTCCTACACACTGGATGCCAGTAGCACGCATACCCCATACCTTTGTCATCAAGCTGTGTAACCAAAAATGTTTCCAGACAATGTAAAATGTCCTCTGGGAGACAAAATTGCACCCAGTTGAGGACCACTACTCTAAATATTCTTTGGTTTAAAAACATCCATGAAAATTATCTACCATTCATATATCTTTTGCTCTTCATTAGTTTGACTCTTTTCTTCCAGTAATCTTGGTATTTATCTTAAATTCTCCTTTCGATTTTCAGGGTTCTCTGGTTTTTGTTTTAATTTTTGAAACAAAATCTTATTTCTCTATTTGCCTTATTACAAACCAGCAACTCTTTGATAGCCAGTGCTGGGCCTTAATATACCTCTGAACTAACAACTTACTATTCTCTACTTTGGGCTACCAGCACTTATCTTCAAACCCCTGGGTTGGAATCCTAACTCTTCCAATTACTAGCTTAGTGACTTTAACCTCTCGATTAAGAAATGAGAACATTAATAGTCACTACTTCATAGACTTGTTGTGGGACTAGGTGAATTAAATAAATAAAATTTACTTAGAACACCATCTGGCATATGGTAAATACCAGGTAAGTGTGAACTATTATTATTACTATTCTCATAAGACTCCCATGTGTCTTTGTTAGCATAACATAAACTAAACTGCAAGTCCCATTTCAGTAGGTTATGAAACACCAGGGGTTCAATGTAGCTCCCATTGCTCACTTCACAGAAAACCAATCACTGAGACAATGTGTAATGCCAGGGAGGAAAGGCTTTATTCAGGTGCTGCAGCCAAGGTGACAAAATAAATCTCAAATCTGTGTCTCCAATGAACTAAAAGTGGGGGTTTAGATAGCAGGGAAGGAATGCAGCTATATGCAAGAGAACAAGAATTAGGGAGGAGTAAGGAAGCAGTCACGATGGGTGAGGGATCTAATGTCTTATTGTCTGGATGTGGTAATCTGGTGAGTTTCAGTTCCTCGATGGTATCAGGGAGGACTGAAGATTGGTTTTCTAAGGAAGAAACTCAGACAAATGTGAGTTTCAAGATTTAAGACTGTGAGGGTCAATTTCTATGTTTATTCGAAAAGATTATAAACATCAATTCTATTGGACAGTTGGACCAGTTTCAAGTGCTCTGAAAGACTACCACATGGTACATGTTGAAAATTTTAAATATTTGTTCAGCAAACTGGAGTAAATGGAGGTGGGTCTGACCACTGACCGCTTGAGGACTGAGGTGATCAATATCTTAGCCACGTGTAACCCATTTGTGACATGCAGTTGTCTACAGCACTCTGGTTTGAAAACTTTGCACCAGGCTCATCAAAATTAAAGGAGAAAGGTTTTAAACTGTAACTGAGTTAGAAATTGTGATTCCGTATTTTGATGTGTAAGATCCCAGCATCTTCTAGGTCCATGGACCTTGTAAGGTCTATAGCTATCCTTTAGTTTTCTTCCTGGAACAAGCTAAAATAAAACAAAGACAACTTCTAGGGAATATCATGAAGTTTTAAACATGTGTGCATCTTTTTCTCTAATACTTCAGAATCTAGTAATTCACACAAGTATAGTGGTATGAGAATTTAACCCAACAATGTTAGAGAACAGTAGGTCTTCATTCAAATTTCACATAATGACCCACTCATTCTATTTTGTAGTTTTCTTTTGAAAGCTTTGGGGCAAAAATAGCTCCAGATACAAAAAAAGGCTATTTTCTCTGATTTTCTATTTGAGTGCTATGACTTTCATTTTATGGCATGATAGGACTGTTTTTCATTTATAACCTATCTAAGTGCTGATTTTAAGTAACTCATTAACATATACTTCTGCTTCATAATTCATCCCCATTCAAGTATTTGATTGGTCTCTTCAGCACAATATGAATAATAAACTATCTTCCTCCCAGAGACATTCAAAATTGTGGTTAGATAGGATGAACCAGAAAAAAAAATGTTTTTTTTTTTTAGTCCACTTTTTGAAAAGTCTCTAAGATAAAAGGATAGTAGAAATGAACTTTCTAAGGTAAATCAGGGCTTTGGGTAAAAAAGTCAAACATTCCAGTCCAAGGTCTGACTTACACAGCACACTGTCAGCCCTACCAGAATCTCTTGAACTGGGCACAATATATTTCAATTTTTCATTTCTATTTTCAATGCCTTAGTTTATGCCTCAACTTTGGTGATGGCTACATATTGGACTGCTTTTTCTCTTCCGAGACCTTCCACATGAGTTCTTCAAACGTAGCTTTGATACTGTCATTTCACTCCCCCAAAACCTTCATTGGCTCCCTACTGATTGATAAATACATTCCTAGGAATCATAGAAATGCTAGAATGTCAATGTTGGAATGAATCCTGAAGTGTAATTCAGCAGTTGCGAAACTATGGTCTCTGGACCAGTGCCAGAAGTTTGCACTAGTCCTCAGTGGAAAGAGAAAAATAAGGATAATGAAGTAAGTGTTCCATAAAATAAAATTTATTTTAAAAATTATTTAAAAGTATCTTGAAATTTGGTTTGAGGTATCTTTTATTTTATAAAGTGACAGCATTGATAGATAGTAATTTATTTGTTTATTGGTTTTAATATCCATACTTTGCAAAATGATGCTGGCAACCATTTGTTGCTTCATGTCCCCTACCCCCCACTTTTTATTTTTATTTTTTGGACATAGGGTCTGGCTCTTTCACTCAGGCTGAAGTGCAGTGGCATGATCTCAGCTCACTGCAACCTTCTACCTCAGTTTCCCAAGTAACTAGGACTACAGGTGCACGCCACCACATACAGCTAATTTAAAAAAAAAAAAATTCTTTTTCTAGAGACACGGTTTTGCCAGGTTGCCCAAGCTTGTCTCAAACTCCTGAGCTCAAGTAATCTGCCCGCCTCAGCCTCCTAAAGTGCTGGGATTATAGGCATGAGCCACAACACCTGGCTGCCACCCCCTACTTTTTCAATTTTACAAATCCATGAAATCCAAAAGTCTGGGAGTTAGTCACTTCATAAATGAGAAAATTTAGAAAAGAACGATTAAATGACTTACCTAAGGCCGTACTGATAGTGGCAGTGCTGCATTGCAAATCTTGATATTAGCTTCAAGTCTTTACCATGATATTCCATATCCTCTGTATTTAAATTCCAATATGCCCTTGTGTCTTTATTATCAGCATGCCTTAAAAGAAAACCTATATTCTAAACAGGCATAATCATTTGTCATTCCTTAAATATGCCTTGCAGTTGTTCATTACCATACGTTTTCTCCTAAAATCCCACCCAGCTCAAGTGCTGCCTCTATTACTATACCTCAATGTCAGAAAAGATCCTTTGCTTTTCTGTTTCCATATGTGGATGCTCCTTATCAGCATATAATGTCTTGCTCAAGCTATCATTATCTGTGGACTATTCCCCTTCCATGCTCTCCATCTCAGTAAATGACATCACCATCTACCCAATTGCTCAAGCTGGAGGCCTTGAAGTTATTCCGTACTGTTTACTATACCAGTATTGAATTAATCACAAAGGCTTGTCATCTTTAGTTCCCAAATTTATCCTGTATATGTCCACTTTAATTCTTCCACTGAACTGCTACACATATCACCCTGTGTCTCCTTGTTCCACCATGCAATCCATTTTTTACATACCAGCTGCTTTTAGAGCTGGCACTGCTCCTTGTAAAATCCTTCGGTGGTTTTCCACAGCCTTCAGATTAAAGCTTAAAATCACCAACATGTTTATAAGATATGTAGCACCCATGCCCACTTCTCCAGCCTCATCTCTTGCTACTTTTTTTCTTTGTATCCTTTGCTTAGGCTGTACTGGATTTTCAGTTCCTTGAATGCATCTTTCTCACTGTTGCATGCTTTTGCTTGCGGACTTTAATTGCCTCTCACCTCTCTGGATCTTCACACATGCTATGGAGTGAATCATACACTGCCTGAGACACTCTTCCTTCTAGGAAACATACCTTAAGGCTCTAAGTTTCAGTTTGGGTCCCCCATAGCAGAGTACCTTTCCTTTACCATAGCACTCACCACATTATACTGCAATTTCTTGTTTAGTTGATTTCCTTTCTAACTAGACTATATGAACCATGAGGCCATGGATCATATTTATTATGCTCACCATTGCATTCTAACTCTCAGCTATGTCATATAGTAGGTACTCAATAAATGTAATCTGTATGAATGAAAATCTCATACTACATTTCCTCTTATACTATTGAGACTTTCATACTTGTGGTATTTCCTTGATTCTATTACAAATTCCTATTAGTGGATGGCAGTCTTTTATAATTACTACCATTTTATAGCACCACACATATTATAGGCTGCTGGTAAATATTTGGTAAATACATGAATAATCTATTTTTTTCTTACAGAGTCAGAGGTAAGAATTATAGTGAATATTTATAATAGACATAGAATACAGCACAACCAAATAAGCTATACAATCAAAGAATTTTGGAATAATACTAGTATTGATTGTTTATAACCTAAAAGATTCCCCCCACCACCATAAAATACCTGGTTTAAATTGGAAAATACTCTATGGTTTCAGCAAGGTAAAATATGATTTTTCAAATAGGGACTCTGATGCATTTTAAAATAATAAAAAATGTAAAAATCTTAAAGTGACTTATGTCTCAGCTGCTGTGGGGTGTGTGTGTGTGTTTGTGTGTGTGTGTGTGTGTGTGTGTGTGTGTGTGTTTTGTTTGTTTCTTGGGGTCTGAACTCAGGCTGGAGTTTCCATGAAGCTATGACTAGGGTGATAGATTTACATTGAAATATTTTACTTTATCCAAAAGTTAGTTCAGTTTTTTGTGGGGGGTTTTATGTATTGAGAATATATTTTTTCACTTCATGTTTATTGATTCTCTTTTCAACATCCAGAATACACAGTGATATCATCAGTTATCGTTTATATTACACATTAGCTCTAATATCAGTCTCTGTATATATCATAACACCTGTGTTGTTCAACAAAATAGCCCATAAGGCAGGAAGCTTCTTTTTTGTTTTCTGTTTTTGATGATAGACTCAACATAAATAGATAATGTTCTTTGTAAAAGGTGAGCTAAACATCAGCACTGGTGATATTTATTTTATGGGATGTGCCTCAAGGCTGGCTCACTCCTCTTACTTACAAGGGCAGTACCTGCTGAGACCATTTGGATTTGTTGAGTCCAGTGCAAACTGAAGCAGTGACCTATCTGAATGACAGCCAGGTAAATTACAGAGGACAATGCCAAAAAGACATATTAAGTTCAGGAGTTGGAATTGCGGTAATCATTAGTGCCCATCCTCAAAGAAGTCTTCTCCGACCTTCCTGTGCAAGGCAGTGTTCCTCTCTCCCCAGTTTATGATGCTGTATCAAACTCAACAAGCTTTGGCAATGGGTTGAATGATGTGGGTGAAGGAAATGAAGAATCAAGAATGCCTTGGCCCTAGGATTATTAGCTAGCTCATGATAAGCGCTAAATAAATATCTGTTGCAAGAAAGAATAGTTGGGAATAATACACATTTTGTCACCCTCAGCCACAATATGCAGACTATAAAATTGATGCTTTTTTGCATCAATAGGTGGCCATATGTATGTTAAAAGCATAGTTTTAAGAGCCAAAAATCCTGGACTCAAATCCTGACTTCACAATTTGAGCTATGAGATGTTAGGAGAGCTACTTAACCTCTCTGAGTTTTTCTTTCTCTTTTTATAAAAAGGAAATCATCTCATACCATCCTCACAAGACGATGGTGAAGATTAGATGAGATAACACATTTATTGTACTTAGAATAATACCTGGCAGAGAGTATTCCGTAGATGGTAGTTATCGTTGTTGTCAGAATGTAATGTACTTAAGTGTCTTGAAAATAGTAAATATTCAATAATTGTTATCTATAAGTATTATAATTATCATTATCATAATAGTTTTACTTTAGTTAAATTATTTTCAATAGACTGCTTATGATGACAAAAAAATACACTTTTTGATATTATTGCACACAAATTTTTAGTCTTAATTTCAGTAATTGTTATTTCTTAAAATATTTGGAGTAGACATGGGATTTCTTTGTATTTAAATCAATAAAGGTAATGGTTGCTGCTCTTATAATTTATGCAAATTGTTCAGAAATGAATAAGTTAAAGCATTTATTTGTACTAACTCTGGTACTTTGCCAAGGAAAAAATCAGGTCAGGCTAGAGGAGGATATGGACATAATGGCTGCATTGTTTTTTGCTTTTTTTGATGAACCATATTTCAAATTCATTCATGGACAGTTTTGCTTTCATGAATCCAAGATATATTCTCTAGTTTCTAAAAGTGTATACACACACACACACGTATACATAGTATATATTGTATATATGCGTGTGCACATATACTCACACACTCATAATATTAAAATGTTTGTGCTAGGTGTGATGGCTCATGCCTGTAATTCCAGCAATTTGGAAGGGCAAGGCAGTAGGACCACTTGAGGCCATTAGTTCAAGACCAGCTTGTGCAACATAAGTGAGACCGTGTCTCTACCAAAAAAAAAAAAAAAAAAAAAAAAAATAGCCAAACATAGTAGTGTGAGCCTGTGGTCCTAGCTACTCAGGAGACTGAGGTGGTAAGATTGCTTGAGCCCAAGAGTTTGAGGGTGCAGTGAGCTATGATTTCACCACTACACTCCAGCACCTGGGTGATAGAACAATACTGTATATCTTTAAAAAAAGAAAAAAAAAAAGAAGAAGAAGAAGAAAAAGAAAGTTTGCTGCCTAGGACCACAATGTAGAATGGAGAATAGCTGAAGAAAATGCAGTTCAGAAGTTTAGGCAAGTGATAATTGTTCATGGTACCCATAGATTGAACCATTGCAAATCTGCAGGCTTTAGAAAGATATCTCGAGAGAGATACAAGATGGCTGATCACTAGCAGCTCAGGATCATAGCTCCCAGTGAAAGTGCAGAGAACGAGAGGATGCCACACTTTCAGATGAATTTTTATTGCTTACGGACCAAGAGATTCCCAGCGGAGGAGCCCCACAGGTCGCCAGGGCGACTCTTGTGGCCAGCGTGGTGGTTTTGCTGGTGCATTAGCACAGCAGTTCTTGGTGCAGAGTCTGGAGATTCCCAGGCAGAAAAGCACCATCAATCTTAACACCGCTGTTTTGGCCGGCACAGTGGATTGCTCAGATTTCGGTGCTGGGAATCAACAAGTTGGATGTCCGCTCAGAGACCTAGTTAGAAAATCGGTAATTACAAAGACGACAGAGGGATAAATATATAATGAAGGGAAGAAACCAGCCTAAAAAGGCAGAGAATACTCAAAATCAGAATGCCTCTCCCTCTACAGGGGATCACAGTTCCTCATCAGCAACAGAACAAGGCTTAATGGAGAACGAGTGTGTTCCATTATCAGAAGCAGGTTTCAAAAGGTGGGTGATAAGAAACTTCTGTGAATTAAAAGAACTTGTTCTAACCCAATGCAAAGAAACTAAGAACCTTGAAAAAAGGTTTGACAAAATGCTAACAAGAATGGACAATTTAGAGAGGAGTATAAGTGAATTGATGGAGCTGAAAAACGACACAAGAACTTCGCAAAGTATGCACAAGTTTAAACAGTCGAATTGATCAAGCAGAAGAAAGGATATCAGAAGTCGAGGACCAGCTCAGTGAAATGAAATGAGAAGACAAGATTGGAGAAAAAAGGATAAAAAGGAATGAGCAAAGTCTCCAGGAAATATGGGACTATGTGAAAAGACCTAATTTACGTTTGATAGGTGTACCTGAATGTGATGAAGAGAATGAATCCAAGTTGGAAAATACTCTTCAGGATATCATTCAGGAAAACTTTCCCAACCTAGCAAAGCAGGGTAATATTCAACTCCAGGTAATACAGAGAACACCACAAAGATATTCTTCAAGAAGACCAACCCCAAGGCACATAATTGCCAGATTTATTAGGGTTGAAATGAAGGAGAAAATACTAAGGGCAGCCAGAGAGAAAGGTCAGGTTACCCACAAAGGGAAGGCTATCAGACTTACAGCAGAAACCCTACAAGCCAGAAAAGAGTGGGGACCAGTATTTAACATCCTTAAAGAAAAGAACTTTCAACCCAGAATTTCCTATCCAGCCAAACTAAGCTTTACAAGCGAAGGAAAAATTAAATCTTTTGCGAACAAGCAAGTACTTAGAGATTTCACCACCACCAGGCCTGCTTTACAAGAGCTTCTGAAAGAAGCACTATACATATAAAGGAACAACCAATATCAGCCTTTCCAAAAATATAGCAAAAAGCAAAGAGCATCAACACAATGAAAAATTTACACAAACTAATGGGCAAAACAGCCAGCTAGCATCAAATGGCAGTATTAAACTCATATATATTCAAATTGGACAAAAAGCCAAAACCCATCAGTATGCTGCATCCAGACCCATCTCACATGCAACGATACACAAAGACTCAAAACAAAGGGATGGAGGAAGATTTACCAACCAAACAGAGAGTAAAAATAAACAAATAAATAAAAAGTAGGAGATGCAATTCTCACCTCTGATAAAATAGACTTTAAAGCAACAAAGATCAAAAGAGGCAAAGAAGGACATTACATAATGGCAAAAGGATCAATGCAACAAGAAGAGCTAACGATTCTATAGATCAACGAGACAGAAAATTAACAAGGACATCCAGGACTTGAACTCAGACCCGGAACAAGTAAACTTAATAAACATTTATAGAACTCTCCACTTTAAATACACAAAATACACATTACCACCTCACACCTATTCCAAAAGTGACTACCTAATTGGAAGTAAATCACTCCTCAGTAATCACATAGCATTTCATAGGTTTAAATGAAATATTGGTTGGCTGCTTGTTTGTTATTTTCTTCCCTTATTCCTTCCTCTCTACATCATTAAATATAATTATTGTTATAAAAGAGGTTTGCAATACCCATTTCTAAACTGCATTCTAGCCTGGGCAAGAAAGCAATACTCCCATTCTCTCTCTCTCTTTCTCTTCCTTTTTCTTCCTCTTCTTCATTCTTTTTTTTTCTTTCTTTCTTTCTTCCTTTTTTTTTTAAAAAAAACAGATATCTCTACTGTTCTCCAGATTTATTTTCTAATTTCTCCTTATATGTTTTTTTCTACATAGTTGTTTTTCTTTTACTATCTCAAAAATTTTATATCAGTATGCTATGACTGGATATCTAGGAGAAAACAAAATTGCATTATTAAAAAACTTAGTCTTTTTTTTTTTTTTAAATCAAGAAAATGAGCTGCTAGCTGGGCACAGTGGCTTATACCTGTAATCCCAGCACTCCGGAAGGCCGAGGCAGGCAGATCACTTGAGCTCAGGAGTTCAAGATCAGCATGGTCAACATGGTAAAACCTTATCTCTACAAAAAATACAAAAATTAGCTGAGCATTTTGGCATATGCCTGTAGTGTCAGCTACTCAGGATGCTGGGGAGAGAAGACTGCTTGAGTAGGGAGGTTGAGGCTGCAATGAGCTGCATTCATACCACTGCACTCCAGCCTGCGTCACAGAGTGAAACCCTGTCAGAAGGAAGGAGGGAAGAGAAGGAGGGAGGAGAAAAATAAAATGGGTTATTTTTTAATACTGTGATTAGTGACTAGCAAACCAATAAAATCAATCCAGAATCTTCATCAAATATCTATAGTGTGTCCTATTCTAAGGGAATAAATGGAGTAAGTACGAGACTCTGTCTCTGCCATCAAGGAATATAAAATTTAGCTAGGAGATGTGATATACATATATGGTCTAAACTGATTTCTGGGGGTACCTTAGTTTGGGTTCCTGGGAACAGATTTTTCTATATTTTCATTTTATTTTATGTTATCGTATTTTTTTTTTTTTTTGAGATGAAATGTCACCCTTGTAGCTCAGGCTGGAGTGCAATGGCAAAGTCTCGGCTTACTGCAACCTCCGCCTTTCAGCTTCAAGTGATTCTCCTGCCTCAGCTTCCTGAATAGCTGGGATTACAGGCACTTGCACCACGCCTGGCTAATTTTTGTATTTTTAGTAGAGGCAGAGTTTCACCATGTTGACCAGGCTGGTCTTGAACTCCTGACCTCAGGTGGTCCACCCGCGTCAGTCTCTGAAATTGATAGGATGACAAGTGTGAGCCAGTACACCCAGCTGAGAACAGATTTTTTAATGAGGAGTTGCAAGCATAAGGTTTATTGGGAAGTGCTTTTGGAAGATATGCCTGTAAGGAAGTAAGAAAAGTGAAAGGCAAAACTGAACAGAAGTAGAAGCTGACCAATAATGTAGTTGCCTTTGTCCTCAGCAGAACTTACAGGGAGATCTGGATGGGGCTCCAGATGATTATTCTAAATTGAAGGAAGATGCATTGACTCTAAAGAACTTACCCTGGACCAAGCAGCAGAGAATTTACTATAAGGCATTGCAACTTGAACTGGCCTTTAAAGGTTGGATAGAATTTAAGTAGATGTAGAGGAGAATTGACATATATGCATTCCTGGGTGGGGGATGGTATGGGAAAGGACAAGTTATACTGGAGACAACAAATAAATCAAATTTTAATTCAACTTATATTTATTGAATTTCTACTTTGTAAAGATGCTGTGCTATGCTGGGAATTTTCATAATGTGGTACCTCATTTAATCATTATCATAACCCTGTGATGTAAATATTATTTCCATTTTATATATGAGGAAAATGTATCCCCGCATGGTTATGAATTGCCCAAAGTCACCCATGAGAAATGTATGAGAGCTGGCACTCAAATTCAAGTTCCTAGCTCTAAAGACTCTGCTTTTTCTGCTACATCATATTTATATGAGTAAAAATGGAGAATTACACTTGCAAATGGTGGCAGTAGATTACAGAGAGTCTATAGGATACATTCTGGTTCTTGGTTGCATACTGTACTGTGTTGATTGTGTTTATTGTGTTGATCTCTAGTTGTCTCAGAAATCAAGTGTAATTTTATAGTAATAATACACTTAGTAATAGTAGTAGTTTTAACTTGGCATTGGGTATCATTTGTCAATACTGTGTTAAATTTTCTCACTCTTTCTCTGTGGATTATTGCATTGATGCATTACTATAAATCTGAAAAAGGTAGTAAAGGTAGTATTATTTTTATTTTATGTATGAGATAACTGAAACTTAGAAATTGTCCATGGTCACATAGCAAGAATGTGACAGAGTTGACATTAGAACTCAGGTCTCTCTGACTCCTAAAGTCCATGATTTTAAGCACTACATTTTAAGCCTACTTCTTTATAGGTTTTATAGTTGTTTGTACATCACCAAGCACATGGTTAGTACTTAACTATCACTTATCACCTTAGCAAGTTGGAATAAGTAGTTTTGCCTGTCTGCTTTGGTGTCCAAAATTTTTACTCAAGTGAAGCAATACTACTCATGGCTAATGGGAATATTATGTGAGACCAGACAGTGAAGCAGTAAACTCAAAAAAATGAACTTATACCTGATTTTTTTTAGGCTCTAGGCCTATGTCAGTTTGATTGAGGTTATTCATTGTTTCATGCCTATCTTCATCCATCCTTTATTACAACAAACACTCATTTAGTCTTACTGTGTGCCCATCACTGTTCCAGATGGTGAAAAAAAAAAGGCAAAGTCCTGTCCTCATAGAGGGCATGTTCTGGAAAGTAAGATGGTTGATCCACTACTAAATATATAAATATATAATAACTTAAGATAGAAATAGGTTCTCTGGAGAACAATTAAAGCCTGGAAGAGAATGGAAAGTGGAATAGGGTGGGGAAGGGGACTGTTAATTTAGATAGAGTTGTCAGGAGAGGCTTTTTGATAAGATGATATAAAAGTAGAGACCTGAGGGAAGAGAAGTAAGCCATACTGTTATTTTGAGGAAAAGCATTATAGGCAGAGAAAGAGAATAGCAAGTGTGAAGATCCAGGGGGGCAGGAGTTTGCCTGGCATGTTTCAGGGCCACCAAGATCCAATTAATGATATGTCATTATAATATTTTGCCAAATGACTTACCAGTGATATAAAAGATTTTAAAGCCCTTTCCAAAGTATTTCCCTCAAGAGCAGATTTGGAATGTGATGAAATAGAGAACAGGACCAATGGGAAAAGATTAAAATGTTTGAAGCCAACTCATCAAGATGAAATAAATGAGACGGGCTATTTAATGATTATCTACAGCAGTTCCATCTAAGGATTTTATAAAGAAGCAGTGGAATAGCCTTCTAAAGACTAAGTTCTTCCCTTTCTCTTAGGAGGTAGGTATAAATTGGAAAATTAATCAAAAGACACTGGCCTGTGATGACATGAGACTTGTTTGAAGGTGACAGGAGGCAGGAGGGTGGTTGAGTTCAGTCAACAGGTAAGAAATTTACAAAAATAAATATAATCGAGCAATTTCAGAACAGATTTAATCTTTATTTTATTTTCAAGCTAAACAAAAGATGCTAATATAAGGGGGAAATTACTCCAAAAACCCAGCTGTACTGACATATTTTGAGTCATTTGCATGAATAAGATTGTCCTAGAGACAAGTGTAAACGACTTTAAAGTGAGTAGGCCCGAAAATGTTTTCTGAGGGAGGATTAGATTGGTGCAGTCATTCAATATTTATTGATATAATATTTATATTCATCTTATTCCAAAAAGAAGTTGAAGCAGATTGCAGAGCTATGTATACAATCCACAATCCAAAAAATAAGAGATGAAATCAGGAGGAACTAATAAGAGTAGGAGAAATAAGCCAGGCATGGTGGCTTACATGTGTAATCCCAGCACTTTGGGAGGCTGAGGCGGGTGAATCACAAGGTCAGGAGTTCAAGACCAGCCTGGTCAATATGGTGAAACCCCGATTTCTACTAAAAGTACAAAAATTAGCTGGGCGTAGTGGTGGGCACCTGTAGTCCCAGCTACTCAGGAGGCTGAAGCAGGAGAATTGCTTGAACCCGGGAGGTGGAGGTTCCAGTGAGGCAAGATCACACCACTGTACTCTAGTCTGGGCTACAGAGCAAGACTCCATCTTGAAAAAAAAAAAAGAGTAGGAGAAATAAGATAATAAGATAAGGTCAAGTTTGGGTAAAATACATATCTAAACTGTATGCCATTGTTAGAGATGGGCAACACACATTTAGCTCTGAGCTTTCTAGAAACAACTAAAAGAGCCCAGTAAACTGAGATAATAGAGTTGTATTGTATTAAGCCACTAAGCTCCGTTTCAAACTATTCCTTGGGTCTCAAGGGAAGACATGAGGATGGGATAAACCTCTAGGTGAAGTTGAGGTACTAACTCTCATAAAGATTTTTACTTCTCACAGAGGGCTTAATTACAAGTCTATGTGGAAGCAGAATAAATAGGTTATGTGATTATTTAAGGTTGCTGAACAATCTTTCCTTATATGTAGAAACCTGTATTGGCTTTTGAGCTACTTGAATGCAGCAAACTAAATCTTCTGGAATAGGATCTGTCATCTTCCACATGTGACTCTCTTTTATAGGATATCCATCCACTGTTTTGCACTTTGAACATTTAAGGCCTTTACTGAGTATATAATTACTGACTGCTAAACAATGTCATTTCCGAATTCCTTTATCACCAGACACATAATCATCAGTTCAAAAACAATTATGCAAGATTCTCATTGATCTTCAGAATTTCCTTAAAGTTTTTCAACTTATAATTAACACATATTCTTGTCATCTTTACTTTAGCACATGTGAAACAGAATAGTGTTCCTGCTGTAGCGTTTTCATCATTTGCCAGTCTTCACTGTAATCCTTGAAAATGTGAAGGTAGATGGGTGCATTTTACTTTACAATTCAGTGTGATAAAACTCACAGCTACTGTTCAAAGTTCCATTTAATTTAAAAGGGAAAGGACTACTTTTATTCCAAATTAATACTTTTTATCATGCAGGAGACTGATTGAGTTACATGATTTTCTCAAATAAGGTAGATGATAAAATTTTAAGATATATTTTACAATTTCACTATTATATACCACATAGAAGGCTAGCTATTTTCATTCCTTCACAGCCTGAGGGTGTAGGAACTCCACCTCCCAAAGGACTACAGGTTCTATCCTCAACAATAAAGGACCCTACAGTGTTATCAGTGACAGAAAATATTCTGACTAAGCAGGTCTGTAATTTCACTAAACTATCACTTATGCCTTCTAATCTCAACATTCCAGAAAATATATTTTAAAAACAGGTTATCAGTTAAAAAGAAAGACAAAAATAAAGCTAAATATTCCGTTCAGTTAATGATCAGTAGGATTTATTTATTTTTTATTGTGGATATTTGTAGGGTATAATGTGATATTTTGATCTACGTGTACATTGTAGAGTCAATCAAGCTAACGTGTCCATTTTATGTTTTTGTGGTGAGAATGTTAGCAATCTATTGTTTTAGTAACTTTGAAATATGCAATACATTATTATTAACTGTGGTTATGTAGTGCAATAGATCAATAAAACTTATTTCTTCAGTCTAACAGAAACATTGTACCCTTTGAGCAAAATCTCCCTTTGCCTTATTCCTTTTCCTCCCCTCTCCTTTACCCTCTGGTAACCACCTTTCTATTCTCTGTTTCTAAGAGATTAGCTTTTTTTAGATTTCACATATGAATGAAGACATGCAGTATTTGTCTTTATGTGTCTGGCTTATTTCACTTATAATAGTACCCCACAGATTCATCTATGTTGTCACAAATGACAGAATATCCTGATTTTTAAGGCTGTCTAATATTCCATTATGTATATGTGTATGTCTCAATATTATACAATGTGTGTTTATATAAATTTATATGTGTGTGTGTGTGTGTGTGTGTGTGTGTGTGTGTGTGTGTATTCTTTATTCATTAATTCATCGATGAACACTTAGGTTGCTCCCATGTCATGGCTATTATAAATAATGCTGCGATGAACAAGGGAATCCAGATATCACTTTGACATACTAATTTCAATTTTTTTGGATGTATTCCCAGAATTGAGATTGTTGTATCATATGGCAATTCTATTTTACAATTTTAGTCTTTTGAGGAACCTCCATGCTATTTTCCAAAATGGGTGTACTAACTTACATTCCCACCAACAATATAGAAGGGTTCCCTTTTCTCCATATCCTTGCCAATACTTGTTATCATTCAACTTTTTGATAATAGCCATTTGAACAGTTGGGAAATGATACCTCATTGTGGATTAAATTTTTATTTCTCTGATAATTAGAGATTTGGATGATTTTTAAATAAATCTGTTGACCATACATATATATTCTTTTAAGAAATATATATTTACATCATTTGCCTATTTCTTTAAATCTGTTACTTTTCTTGCTATTGAGTTCCTTACATGTTTTTGGTATTAGCCCGTTATCAGATGTATTGTTTGCAAATATTTTCTCCTAATCCATGGGTTATCTCCTCACTCTGCATTTTTTGCTGTGCAAATTCTTTTTAGTTTGATGCAATCCAATATATTTTTGCTTTAGTTGCCTAGGCTTTTGTAGTCTTATCCAAGAAATCATTGGAACTTTTCCCTGTATTTTCTTATAGCAGCTTTACAGTTTCAGGTCTTACGTTTAAGTCTTTCATTCATTTTATTTGATTTTTGTTTATGCTGTAAGATAAGGGCCCACTTTTGTTATTCTACATGTGGCTATTCAATTTTCCCAATATAATTTATTGAAGAGACTATTATTCCCCATTGTATGTTCTTGGCACCTTTATCCAAAATTAATTCACTATAAACACTTGGTTTTATTTCTGTGCTTTCTATCCTATTCCATTGGTCAATGTATCTGTTTTTATGCCAGTACAATGCTGTTTTTATTACAATAGCTTTATAATATATTTTGAAATCAGGCAGCATGATGCCTCCAGATTTTTTCTTTATGCTAAAGATTGCTTTGGCTCTTCGGTCTTTTTTCTGGTTTCATATGATTTTTAAGATTGTTTTTTCTATTTTTGTGAAAAATTACATTAGAATTTTGATAGGTATTACACTGAATCTTTATATCACTTTGGGTATTATGAGTGTTTTAACAATATTGATGTAAGCCATACAGGGAACATCTTTCCATTTATTTAATGTCTCCTTCAACTTTTTAATTAATATTTTACAATTTTCAGTGTACAGATGTTTCACCTCTTTGGTTAAATTTGCTCCTATGTATTTTTTTGATGACATTGTAAATGACATTTAAAAAAATCAGATATCTCATTGTTAATGTACAGAAATGCTACTTATTTCTGTATGTTGATATTGTTATGTGCAACTTTACTGAATTTGTTTATTGGTTTTAATGCTTTTTTGTGGAATCTTTAGGCTTTTTCTACATACAACATCATGTCATCAGCAAACAGAGACAGTTTCACTTTTTCCTTACTTGCTCAATTGTTTTGGCTAGGACTTCCAGTACTATGTAGAATATAAAAGGTGAGAGTGTGCATACTTGTCTTGTTCCTGCTCATCGAGGAAAAGATTTTAACTTTTCTTGTTGACTATTATGTTAGCTATAGTCTTATCATATATGTCCTTTATTGTGTTGAGGCACATTCCTTCTATACTGATTTTTCTGAGAGTTTTTATTAG
Source organism: Aotus nancymaae (assembly GCF_030222135.1). NCBI lineage: Eukaryota > Metazoa > Chordata > Mammalia > Primates > Aotidae > Aotus > Aotus nancymaae. The sequence goes on along the minus strand of NW_026988415.1, from coordinate 42,172,030 downwards.
ATGTTGAGTTTTATTGCATGGTTTTCTGCATCTATTGAGATGATCATGTGGTTTTTGTCCTTCATTTTGTTAATATAGTATATCACATTTATTGAGTTACATAGGTTGACCTATTCTTGCATTCTTAGGATAGATGCCACTTGGTCATGGTGAATAGTCTTTTTAATGTACTTGTTCAATTCAATTTGCTACTACATTGTTGAGGCTTTTTGTTTCTATGTTCGTGAGGGATATTGGCCTGTAGTTTTGTTTTCTTGTGTCCTTTTCTGGCTTTGAAATCAGGGTGATCATGTTCTTATAAAATAACTTTGGGAGTATTCCCTCCTCTTAAATTTTTTTGGGGGACAGTTTGAGAAAGATCGGTGATAGTTCTCTAAATATTTGGTAGAATTCAGCAGTGAAACCAATAGATTCTTGGCTTTTCTTTAATGGAAGACTTTTTATTACTGATTCAATATCTGTACTCAGTAATGATCTTTTTAGATATTCTGATTCTTCCTGATATAGTCTTAGTAGGGTACATGATTCTAGGAAATCATCCATTCTTTTTAAGTTATCTAATTTGTTGATGTATAGTTTGTCATAGTAGTTTGTTATCATCCTTTGTATTTTGTGGTATCAATTGTAATGTCTCCTCTTTTATTTAGGATTTTGTTTGTATCTTATCATTTCCTTTTTTCTTTCTTTCTTTTCTTTCTTTCTTTCTTTCTTTCTTTCTTTCTTTCTTTCTTTCTTTCTTTCTTTCTTTATTGAGACAGAGTCTTGTTCTGTCACCTAGACTGGATTGCAGTGACATGATCTTGGCTCATTGCAATCTCCACCTCCTGGGTACAAACAATTCTCGTGCCTCAGCCTCCTAAGTAGCTGGGACTACAGGGACACACCACCACACCCAGCTAATTTTTTTTTTTTTTTTTTGAGACGGAGTTTTGCTGTTGTTGCCCAGGCTGGAGTACAATGGCATGGTCTTGGCTCACTGCAACCTCCACCTCCTGGATTCAAGCAATCCTCCTGCCTCAGCCTTCCAAGTAGCTAGGATTACAGGTGCCCACTATCGCACCTGGCTAATTTTTGATTTTTTAGTAGAGATGGGGTTCTGTAACCTTGGCTAGGCTGGTCTCGAACTCCTGACCTCAAGTGATCTGCCCTCCTCAGGCTCCCAAAATGTAGCGATTATAGGCATGAACCACTGTGCCTGGCCTGCATCTTCTCTTTTTTCTTTGTTAGTTTAGCTAAAGGTATGTCAGTGTTGTTCATCTTTTCAAAGAAAAAAAACTTTTAGTATTGTGGGTCTTTTTTTCTAGTTGCTTATTTTTATTTCTTCTCTGATCTTTGTTATTGTGTTTTTTCTGCTAAGTTTGGGCTTAGTGTTTTTTTTTTTTCTTTCTAGTTCCTTAGGTTGTTTATTTGCAATTTTTATTTTTTTAAGGAAAGTTTTTGTCACTTTGAACTTCCTTCTTAAAACTGCTTTTGCTGCATGCCATAAGGTTTGCTATGTTGTTTTCATTTCCTTAGTCTCAATATATTTTTTTAATTTTTATTTTATTTCTTGTTCAACCCATTGGTTGTTCAAGAGTATATTGTCTAATTTCCACATATTTGTCCATTTTTAAAAGATTTATCCTGTTATTGATTTCTAGTTTTATGCCATTGTGGTCAGAAAAGATACTCAATATGATTTCAGTCTTCTTAAATTTGTTAAAATTTGTTTTATGGTCTGAAAGATTATCCTGTAATACTTCATGTTTACTTGAGAACAATGTGTATTTTGTTGCTGTTAGGTAACTATTCTGTAAATATCTATTAGGTATTTTTGTCTAAAGTATAGTTCGAATCCAGTGTTTTCTTATAGATTATCTATCTAGATGATCTGCCCAATGTTGGAACTGGGATGCTGAAGTCTTCTGCTATTATGGAATTGTAATGTATCTCTCCATTTAGATCTGTATTTGCTTGATTAATTGCCCTGATGTTGGACACATATATATTTACAATTCTTATTACTTCTTGATTAATTTACCCCTTTATTATTGTTAATGACCTTCTTTATCTCTTTTTACAGATTTTGATATAAAATTTACATTATCTAATATAAATATAGCTACCTTGCTCCCTTTTGATTTTTATTTCTATGGAATATCTTTTCAGTACCTTTGCTTTGAGTCCACATGTGTCTTTAGAGATAAAGTGAGTGTCTTGTAGGCAGCATTGGTTAGTTCTTGTTTTTTATATTTGTTCAGTCACTCAGTGTCTTTTGATTGAAGAATTTAATGCATTTACACTTAAGTCCTTACCTATCAATAATTATCTATTACCATTTACTTACCTATTGCCATTTTGTTAATTATTTTCTTGTTAATTTGTAGATCCTTTGTTCTTTTTTCCTCTTTTGATATCTCCCTTTGTGGTTTAATGATTTTCTGTAGTGGTTTGCCTTGAATCATTTCTTTTTGCATTTTGTTTATTTCCTAAAAATTTTTGCATTATGGCTAACATGGGGCTTACATAAATCCTCTTAAAACGTATTATACTAAACAGAATGTTTTAAGCTGATAACAACTTAACTTGCACACACTCTACATTTTATGTATTGCCACATTTTGTTTTTCGTGACTCATTTTGTATCTTTTATAGTTTGCATCCCTTAACAAATGATTGTATTAGATCTATGGTTGTTTATAATAGTTTTATCTTTTAGCTTTCATACTAGATATAATTGATTTTCACACCATCATTTCAATATAAGAATGTTCTTAGTTTGACTATGTACTTACTTTTACTGTTGAGCTTTATGTTTTCATATATTTTCATGTTGCTACTTAGCAACATTTTCCATTGGCTTGACGGACTCCTTTTAGTATTTCTTATAAGGTGGTCTAGTGGTTATAAATTATCTTAGCTTTTGATTGTCTGATAATTTTTTTTTTACCTCCCGTTCATTTTTGAAGAACAAGATTGTAGGGTGCTATGGCTTGAGTTTGTCTTCTCTGAAACTTGTGTGGAAATTTGATCCCTAATGTGTTGGTGTTGAGAAACAAGGCCCAGCAGGAAGTGTTTGGTTCATGGCGACACATCCCTCTCAAATAAATTAATGTCCTTCTCTGGCAGGAAGTTCTCACTCTCTTAGGAGTGGATTAGTTCCTAATAGAGCAGGTTGTTAAAAAACATCTGGCTTCCTTGGTTTCTCTCTCTTGTGTCATATCTTGCCATGTGATCTCTTTGCAGGTGTCCATTTTATTTCTGCTTTCTGCCATAAGTTGAAGCATCCTGAGGCCCTTACCAAATTCAGCAACCCAATTCTGAACTTTCCAAGCACCAAAGTCATGAGCCAAAAAAACTTTCTTTATAAATTTCCCAGACTCAGGTATAACAACACTAAATGGATTAAGACACTGGGTATAGTACTGCTAGTTGGCATATTTTTTCTTTCAGCTTTTGAATATATCATTCTATTCCATATGGCCTGCAGGAGTTCTGTTGAAAAAATCTGCTAGTAATCTTTTAGAAGTCTCTCTGTATGTAACAATTCACTTTTTCTTCGCAGCTTTCAATATTCTTTGTCTTTAACCTTTGACAGTTTGATTATTAAGTGTTTTGATGTTAGTTTCTTTGAATTCATCCTAATATGGGTGACTATTAAGCTTACTGAATTTACTCAATTTCTATTTTCTTCTTCATATTTGAGAAGTTTTCTGCCATTGTTTTTTTTTTTAATATGTTTTTCTGTCCCTTTCTCTGTCTCCTCCTTCTGGTACACTGAAAATGTATATCATATTCTCTTTGATGGTGTCCCATAAATCTCCTAGGCTGTCTTTGATCTTTTTTATTCTTTCCCCATTTTGCTTCTCGGATTGGATGACTACCAGTGACCTGTCTTCCTGTTTTCTTCTGCTTGATCTAGTCTGATGTTAAACCTTTCATTGGATTGTTTTATTTAGTTATTACAGTCTTTAACACAATTATGTCTGTTTGTTTTTAATATTTTCTGTCTCTTTGTTGAAGTTCCCAATTTGTTTATACATTGCTCTCCTTAATTCAGTGAGCATCTTTATGATGATACTTTTGATTTTTCTGTCAGGTAATCACGTATCTCCATTTCATTAAGGTCTACTTCTGGAGATTTATCTTGTTCTTTAATTTCAAACATATTTCTCTGTTTATTCATTTTACTTGACTCTGTAATTTCTGTGAATTAGATAAAAATACTCCTCTCTTAGTCTTATAAGACTGATCTCATGGAGGAGTTATTTCTCACCAACCAGCCCACCCAGAGATTCATAGTGCCTCTAAATTTCTTTTGCTTGTCCAACCTGCTGTTATTGTTCTTATTGGATTCCCCCAAATTAGACAATGTCATGCCATGCTATTGCCTTGAGTAAAGTAAGATTGAAGCCAGCCCCTTGGGATACAGATGGAGAGGCTGGGGTGTTAGATGTGTGTTCCAGCTTTTCCTTTCCTTGCAGAGAAGCTGGGGGCTCGATTTTATCTCATATTTATTCTGCCCTACCCAAAGAGGATCTGAGACATATGGCTATATTCTTGATCAGACTGTTCATTTTGAACCTGGGGAGATAGCTGCTGAATGTTTGTAATTTGAAGTCATCTTTTTGTTTTCTGTAGTTTAGGAGACTCAGGACTGCACAGACGCGTCAACTTCTAGAGCTAGGTGACTTAGGAGTGAGTTGCTGGTAAAGGCTATAAAAGTTGAAATGCTCAGTGCCTGCCAAATCTACTTCCATGGAGATTCTGAAAACCTGAATTTATTGCTGGGAAAATCCAGGGAAGAATGTGTGGGGCACAACCACTCTCCTGTTTGAGAAAGCAGAAATCTCATATCCTCCTAGGATGGGGAAACGTCTGGTCTAAAGATGTTGCTGCAACATGCCAAGGAGGAAGGTACAGAAAGTATCTGATTTTCCTATCAGGCATGTAGAGGTCTCCTACCTCTCTCTAATGAGAAGTTGCCAAAATTAATCTCAGGAATGGGCCAGGAGAGAAGGTGCAGGGAATGTCATCCCTCTTGTTCTTGCTGCAGAGGCCTTCAACTTCTTTTTATGGAGCGATTTTAGGGCTGGCATTATCACTGAAACAAGTTGGTTAAGAAGGCATGGGGAGTGTTGTTCATCCCATTTAGGTTCTGAGAGATATTCTTTATTTACTACATAGGCTCCAAGATACTGGCTTGGCAGAGGTTAGAACCACAGGGAGCTGCTAAAAAAGCATGTCTGCAAACCCTTTTCAGGAGGAAGTTCGAAGCTAGGCTAATCCCAGGGTCTGCAGCTGCTGAGAGTTCTCATGCAGTTCAAAAACTGCTGTTTGTTCTTTGTGCTTGAGGGAAATCCTCCCATACACTGTCCCTGCCATTTCTCAAGCATGATGATTAGAGTGCCAAGACCTCTGGCAGGAACTGTAAAAGTAGAGCTCTATATCTTAATTTGTTTTGTGTTGCTGTAAAGGAATGTTGAAGGCTGGATAATCTATAAAGAAAAGAGCTTTATTTGGCCCATGGTTCTGTAGGTTATATGAGAAGCATAATGCCAGCATTTTCTCAGCTTCTGGTGAGGGCCTCCAGTAGCTTCCACTCATGGTGGAAGACAAAGGGGATCACATATGAACAGAGATTAAATGGCAAGAAGAAGCAAGGTAGGATGGTGCCAGGTTTTTTTTTAACAACCAGCTCTTGCAAGAACTAATAGAGCAAGAAATCACTATTTCCCAGGGAGGAAATTAATTTATTCATGAGGGATCCACCCCCATGACCAAACATCTTCCATTAGGTCCCACCTCCAACATTGATGATCAAATTTCAACATGAGGTTTGGAGGGGATAAACATCTGAACTATAGCATGTATTATAAGCCTCCCACCTCTTGGGGGCAAGCTGGGGGTTGCTTTCCTTCTCAAGTATAAGGCATGTGTTCAGATAGGGATTAGTGCCCAAGGGTATTTCCACTTTTCCTACCCATTTTGATGTGGATATTTTTCATCTGGTGTGTAGAGTTTTTCAGCTGGATTCTGGCTTTCTGTAGGAGAGAATTGATCCTTGTATCATTTTCTTGGTGTGTATGTGGGTGGAGAGATAGTCAGAAGCCTCCTATTCTTCGAAGTTGCTGATATCACTCTCAGTGTGACTTATAGGTGTGAAATGATCTGTTATTTTCTTTAGAATTAGTTATTGCCTTAAAATTTAAAGTCAGAGCCAAATCGACATGAAGATTTGTGGGGTTTTATTTCTCACCAGGCTAAGCTAATGGATTTACTTTCAGATGCCCCCAAATTAGTGTAAGGGAAGAAAAACTTTTCCTCTGTCCTCTTAGGTTCTGTAGTTGAGACCTGCAAATTAAAGTGACAAAAGATAGATTAACAGGAGAAAAGGTTTATTTCACATGCAGATAAGGGTTTCACAGAAAATAAGTAAAAACTCAAAGTAGTGGTTAGGCTTGAGAGCATATATATCTTTTTAACAAAGTATGACAAATTGTGGAGAAGTAGCAAGACAAAGGAAAAGGTATTTAGCTTCCAGGAGTAGTATATTATGGGAAGATAAATATATGAGAAAACTAATGGAAAATAGGAATTATTTTAGTAAGGCTTATTTATGCTAACTCATTTCAGTGTCAATTTTCCATCTTCGGTGATAAGGGCTGTTCTCCTTTTCCTAATATGGAAAGGAAATAGGGGGTATCATCATGAAGAAATATGTATGACCTGCTTTTAGACAGAGAGGGAGGAGACATACAGTTCCCCTACTGTCTGTCTTTAAATTGTCCCTAATTTGAAATAACTTTTATGCAATAGTGGCATATTTTGGGGTGGCATAATTTGATCCCCTTCATTAGTGAAGTCTTGGTTAAACAATGCTATGGTCTGAATATTTGTATTCCCCTCAAATTCACATGTTGAAATTCTACCTTCCAAAATGATGATATTAGGAGGTGAGGCCTATTGAGGGGAGATTAGGTCGTGAGAGTGGACCCCTCATGAATGGGATTAGTGCCCTTATAAAACAGGTCCTGGAGAGCTGCCTTTCCTCTTCCACCATGTGAGACACAGTGAGAAAGGATCGTCTACGAATCAGGGAATGGTCCCTCACCAGACACCAAATTCATGATGCCTCAATCTTGAATTTCCCAGGCTCCAGAATTGTGAGAAATACAATTCTATTGTTTAAAAGTTACCCAGTCTATGGTATTTTTATAGAAGCATGAATGGACTAAGACAAGCAATATCCAAAGTTATGAATGTCATTTAATCAGAACATTTTTATTGCTAAACTATTAAACTGATTTTAGAGATCTTGTCAAGAAAGTCAACAACTTTTAGCATAGTTTAGACCCAATACATATTTAGATTGGTGTGCATTTTTTTGTCTCTATCTGTAGGCTTTCCTAGTGAGTAATGATCCTCCTGCTCATGATCCTGAAACCCCATGTAATCCTTAATCAGAAAAGAAGATATTACATACAGTAATAATAATAATAATAATAATAATAATGATAATAACAGTTGGCATTTTTGAGTTCTTCCTCGCATCAAGCATTTAGTTCTCATAACTTTATCTCATTTTTTTAGATTTTTATTTTAGGTTCAGGTGTGCACATGCAAATTTGTTGCATAGGCAAATTGCATATCATGGGGGTTTGGTGTACAGATTATTCTGTCATTCGGGTGATGAGAATAGTACCCAATAGGTACTTTTTCTATCCCAACCCTCCTCCCACCCTCCACCATCGATTAGGCCCTTGTGTCTATTGTTGCCTTCTTTGTGTCCGTATGTACTCAGTGTTTAGCTCCAACTTCTAAGTGAAAACGTGGTATTTGGTTTTCTTTTCTTTTATTAGTTTACTTAGGATAATGGCCTCCAGCTCCATCCATGTTCCTGTAAAGGACATGATCTTGTTCTTTTTCATGGGTGCATAGTATTCCATGGTGTATATGTACCACATTTTCTTTACCTAGCCTACCATTGATAGACATTTAAGTTGATTCCATGTCTTTGCTATTGTGAACAATGCTGCAATGAACATATACCTGCATGTGTCTTTATGGGACAATGGTTTATATTTCTTTAGATATATACCCAATAATGGGATTGCTGGGTCAAATGGTAGTTATCTTAAGTTATTTGAGAAATCACCAAACTGCTTTCCACATGGCTGAACATGGCTTCCCACATGAGATTTAGATTCCCATCAACAGAATATAAGTGTTTCCTTTTCACTGCAGCTGTGCCAGCATCTGTTGGTTTTCGACTTTTTAATAACAGTCATTCTGACGGGTGTGAAATGGTATCTTATTGTGGTTTTGATGTACGTTTAATGATTAATGGTATTGAGTATCTTTTATATTTGTTGGCTGCATGTATGTCGTCTTCTTTTGAAAAGTGTCTGTTCATGTCTTTTGCCCACTTTTTAATGAGGTTGTTTTTTGTTAATTTATTCAAGTTATTTTTAGATTCTGGACATTAGACCTTTGTCAGATGCATAGTTTGCAATCCCATTATGTAGGTTGTCTCTTTATTGTATTGATAGTTTCTTTTGCTGTGCAGAAACTCTTTAGTTAAGTCCCATTTGTCAATTTTTATCTTCATTGCAGTTGCTTTTGATGTCTTCATCATGAAATCTTTGCAAGGGCCAATGTCCAGAGTGGTATTTTCTAGGTTTTCTTCTATAGTTTTTATAGTTTTACATTTTCATATTTAAGTCTTTAATCCATCTTGAGTTGATTTTTGTATACAGTAAAAGGAATGGGTCTAGTTTCAATCCTCTGTATAAGGCTAGCCTGTTATCCCTATTTTACAAAAATTAGAAGACAAAAGTAAGCAACAAAAATAACCATCTATAGACCTACCACTCAGTGTCAGTCAAACCTCATGTTTGGTGCATATTCTTCAGTTCATTCTTTCAGATAGATTGGTAGGTAGATAGGCAGGTAAGCAGCCAGCCAACAGATATGTTTAGAATATTTTTATACTAATGATGATAGATAAATATTATTTATTACTTTTCTTATTTCAATGAAGATAGACTTTTTTTCAGAGAATGAGGTTTTAAGTTAGTTTTCTAGTAAACTGAGAGATGAACAAAAACACCCTGTGTTTTAATGCTTTGTATGGAAAGATCCTTTAAATATGCTATTATAATTTTTAGTTCAATAAACTAGTGATGAGGATTCAAGTAGACTAGTCTAGACTAGGATATTTAAAATCTTTGTGGTCCTTGAGAGCCGAGATTGAGGGAATGTGTTCTCTTTCTGGGTCCACAATGGGGTGTAGTTTTAAGGGCAAGAACTTACCAGTGCCATGCCTCAACTCCCATCTCTCTCCATCCGGGAGATTTAACGGTCTCTGTTTTAATTTTCGCTGGCAGGGGATGAATCAAAAGTCAGTCACTCCAGCGGAAGTTCTAAGGAACTCCTTTCATTGGCCAGGGGTCTTGGAGAAGGTGGGGGTTCTTCCCAGGTTAAAAGTCCCCTTCTTCCACACCCCTTTGGACTCCATGTTTGGACCCCCTTCCACTCACACACTCTCTCTCTCTCATGGAAACTCTCTCTCTTCCTCTCCTTTTTCTCTTTATTCTAAATAAATCACTTTCTGCAAACTCTGTTTGGGGTCTGGTATTTACTTTAGGAGTGCACTGCATTGTGGTCTCCTCTCCCATTCTTGAGAGAGTGATAGACCAAGAACCTGGAGAAACATCCTCTCAGGGTAGCTGAAGGCTCCCCTGAACCCCTGAATGCCAACATTATGGTTGTTAAGGGAACAGAAGTAGTTGAGGAAGGTATAGTAGATTGATACTGAATTTAGGATGGCCCCTAAATCTTGAAGCTTCACATAAATTCATTTCTCTTCATGATTCCTGTGCTGGAATTCTCTCCATAGCATCATTTTCACTGGTTTCTAAGTTCATACTTGAATGTCTCTAACAACAGAAGACTTACTACCTCTTCAGCCACAACCTGTCCTTTTTAACCAACTATTAAAAAGGTCTTTTAGGCTGGTCATGGTGGCTCATACCTGTAATCTCAGCATTTTGGGAGGCTGAGGTGGGCAGATCACTTAAGGCCAGGAGTTCAAGACCAGCCTGGCCAACTTGGTGAAACCCCATCTCTACTAAAAACACAAAAATTTCCTGGGCATGGTGGTGTGTGCCTGTAATCCCAGCTACTTGGGAGGTTGAGGCAGTACAAATGCTTGAACTCAGGAGGCAGAGGTTGTAGTGAGCCGAGATCACGCCACTGCACTCCAGCCTAGGTGACAGAGTGAGACCCTGTCTCAAAAAAAAAAAAAAAAAAGATTCTTTTAATTAGCTTAAATGTAGGTTCCTATAATTTTTTTTTTTTTAATATTTAAGTTCAGGGGTACATGTGCAGTTTTGTTATATAGGTAAACTTGTGTCATGGGTTTTTTTTGTACAGATTATTTCTTTACCCAGATATTAAGCCTAGTACCCATTAGTTACTTTTCCTGATTCTTTCCATCCTCCTACCCTCCACCCTCCAGTAGGCCCCAGTATCTTTTTTTCCCCTCCACATGTCGGTGTGTTCTCATTATTTAGCTCCCACTTATAAGTGAGAACATGTGGTATTTGGTTTTCAGTTCCTGCCCTAGCTTGCTAAGAATAATGGCCTCCAGCTCCATCCATGTTTCTGTAAAGCATATGATTTTATTCTTTTTTATGGCTACGTAGTATTCCATGGTATATATGTACCACATTTGCTTTATCCTGTCTACCATTGATGGGCATTTAGGTTGATTCCATTTCTGTGCTATTGCAAATAGTGCTGCAATGAACATATGTGTGCATGTGTCTTTATGAAAGAACAATTTATATTCCTTTGGGTATATACCCAGCAATAGGATTGTTGCAGTGAATGGTAGTTTTATTTTTAGGTCTTTGAGTAAGTGTCACACTGTTTTCCACAATGAATAAACTAATTTATATTCCCACCAGCAGTATATAATAAGCATTCCTTTTCTTCACAATCTTGTCAGCATCTGTTACTTTTTGACTTTTTAATAGTAGGCATTCTGACTGATATGAGATGGTATCTCATTGTGGTTTTGACCTGCATTTCTCTAATAATCAGTGATATTGAGCTTTTTTTTTCAAACACTTGTTGGCTGCATGTATATCTTTGGAGAAATGTCTGTCCATGTCCTTTGCTCACTTTTTAATGGGGTTGTTTGTTGTTTTCTTGCAAATTTGTTTAAGTTCCTTATAGAGTGGATGTTAGCCCTTTGTTTGATATACAGTTGGCAAAAATTTTCTCCTATTCCTTAGGTTGTCTGTTTACTCTGTTGGTAGTTTCTTTCACTGTGCAGAAGCTCTTTAGTTTAGTTAGATCTCATTTGTCAATTTCTGCTTTTGGCGCAATTGCTTTTGACATCTTTATCTTGAAATCTTTGCTTGTTCCTGTGTCCAGAATGGTATTGCCTAGGTTGTCTTCCACAGTTTTTATAGTTTTACGTTTTACATTTAAGTCTTTAACCCACCTTTAGTTGATTTTGTATATCGTATAAGGAAAGGGTCCAGTTTTAATATTCTGTATGTGGCTAGCTGGTTATCCCAGTACCATTTATTAACAATAAATGAATAGGAAATCCTTTCTTTGTTAAAGAACAGATGGCTGGGATTGGGGCACTGGCTCACTCCTGTAATCCCTGCACATTGGGAGGCTGAGGCGGGCAGATCACTTGTTGCCAGGAGTTCAAGACCAACCTGGCCTTCATGGTGAAACCCTGTCCCTACTAAAAATACAAAAATTGGCTGGGTGTGGTAGCACACTCCTGTAATCCCAGCTACTTGTGAGGCTGAGGTCTGAGAATTGCTTGAAACCGGGAGGCAGAGGTTGCAGTTAGCCAAGATTGCACCACTGCAGTCTAGCCTGGGCAACAAGAGCAAGACTACTTCAAAACAAAACAAAACAAAACAGATGGCTATAGGTATGTGGCCTGTATTCTTTGTCATTGGTCTATGTGTCCATTTTTGTACCAGTGTCATGCTGTTTTGGTTGCTGTAGTCCTGTAGTATAGTTTGAAGTCAAGTATCGTGATGTCTCCAGCTTTGTTCTTTTTGCTTAGGATTGCCTTGGCTATTTGGACTCTTTTTTGGTTTCATATGAATTTTAAAATAGTTATTTTTCTAATTCTGTGAAGAATATCATTGGTAGTTTGATAGAAATAGCATTGACTCTGTAGATTCCTTTGGGAAGTATGGCCATTTTAATGATATTGATTCTTCCTATCCACGAACATGGAATGTTTTCCACTTTTTTGTGTCATCATTTGATTTGCTTGAGAAGTTTTTTTGTAGTTCTCATTATGGAGATCTTACACCTCCCTGGATAGCTGTATCTCTAGGTATTTTATTCTTTTGTGGCAATTGTAAATGGAATTGCATTCCTGATTTGGCTTTTGGCTTGGTTGTTGTTGGTGTATAAGAATGCTAGTAATTTTGTACCCTGAGACTTTGCTGAAGTTGTTTATCAGCCTAAGGAGCTTTTGGGCTAAGAGTTTAGGGTTTTCTAGATATAGAATCATGTCATCTGCAAACAGGGAGAGTTTGACTTCCTATTTGGATGCTCTTTCTTTCGACTAATTGCTCTGCCCTATAAAAGTACTCCATCTTGACAGAGTCAGAGTCCCTAGGACAGTCAGGCTTTTGCCAAATGTCCTAAAGAACAACAACCTGTACCTGCTATATTTTTTAGAGTGTTTCACAAAAAGGCAAAAGTAATCATTTATTACTTGAAACTAGATTTGACATTCTGTGAATTGGTTAACTTGTTTGAAGAAAATGTATTAAACATTTATTGCTTCATTGCTTGCTTTCAAGATATTTTTACATGCCTTCATTTTTGAGAAGCTAGCTCAGTTTGTTGAAATTCATCAGTGATTTGAATTGTAACATTCATAATGTTCTTTATAACTCAGAACTTGATTACATACTGATATTTGTTGTTCTCTAGTTGTTTCATGTGCACAAGTCTTGTTATGCCAACCGTTTCATAAGCTTTGCAAAACCAAAGCTCACGTCTTCTACTTCTTTAGTGGTTTTTGTTTCCTCAATATCTAATACAGTAAGCACTTAATTATTTCTTGACAAGATCTGCATGTGGACTCTGTAGTTTGGCTCAATGCTTACATTCTAGTTTGTGCCATTAACCCCACCTAGCTTTCTAGGAAGACTTGTCACGTGGGGCCTGGGCAAGGAAGATTAGATGATTAAGAAAAGCCAGGCTTCATTGCTAGACAGAAAAACTAAAGGTCCTATGCTATGCTCAAATGCGAGTGCCTACAGATAATATATTTATTGAGGCTAGATGGTATCAGTAAGTTCAGTGTTCTGCATGTATCCTTAATATGCTCTTTGTGAACCATTGACAAAACATTCACAAATTAGGCCAAGTGCTCCCCCAAGTCATGGTTTACATGTTTACTTTGAGAGATTTACTCTTCCTTCTGGCAAGTATTCTTCCCTCTTCCTCCTTTACGAAATATGAAATTTGTCTCTGGTCATGAAGGTTTTATATTAACCTATTTTTCAATCTTTACTGAGGAAAATCCTTTTTTCTGCTGCTCCCACTTCAATTGGCTGAAAAATGGCAGCTACCTTACTCTAGAGCTTCTAAGTCTGCTACTCAGCATTTCTCAAATTATCTGAGACTTCATTGTTCTTCATGGTAAAAGATAAACCCTTAGACTCTTTTTTTTCCCCAAAATTATCGCTATTCTAAAAGAGCCACTGAGTTCCTAGTCTGGATATTTTAAATAAATATGTATTTATATTATTCTTTTCCAAGTCATATCAGCATAATAGTAGTAGGTGCATGCAAGGAAAACTAGTTATTAATTAAAGAAGGTTTTAGAGTTGTCTAATTGTCCTTTCTAATGATATCTACCTATAGAAAATTCTTAAAGTGAAATTTGAAGTAATTTTGTCTTATTGAACAATCTTTGTGATGATTGTCTATCAGTGGACAAAATTACCAAATTAGCTATTCCATTTATCATTTGACACATTATTAATTTTTTCAGTTAATCAGCTGTATAAATTGAAAAACAAATGCATTGATACAGTGAATAAAATGTTCAAGCAGTATAACACTGCAGGTAACAAAAGCAATTCCATGGTCTGCCCCACAGTATCAGTCATGTTTTGAGAGGCAACTACTCTTAAAAGTTTTTTTGTATAAACTTTCTCTAAATTTCTATAGTTATGCAAGCTTCGAGGATGTATCTGTGTTGTCTATATATTTTTTCTTTTACAAAAATGGGGGAAACTTGATATTAAGTTCTACACTTTGTGTTTTCTCCTTCTCGTCATATGTTTTAGAGATTCCATTTTAGTATAGATTGATCTAATCATCTCTTCAAATTGCCACCCGTAATTTCATTACATGTATATTCCATAATTTCTTTTTGCCAGCCCCTTCCCCAAACTGATGAACATTTAGGGGTGTGTGTGTACGTGTGTGTGTGGGCGTGTGTGTGTGAGAGAGAGAGAGAGAGAGAGAGAAAGGAAGAGAGAGAGAGAAAAAAGAATACTGAGATAATCTTTAGTATTTAATTGCTCTATGCCTAAATTTGCCAAACAGATTGGATTTTCTATTTTTTAATCTGATCCTTTTCTTGGCATTTGACAGTCATGGTAGTTAGAAAAAAAATCAGTCATTTTAATTCTGTACATATTTGTGAAGGCTTATGTTGCATCCAGCACTGTGCTAGATACTGTTGGATATAAGAAAGTTATAAGACAAATTTCTGCCCATACATATTTTGCTTTGTAATATAGAGGACCAGGTTTACTCATGTAAAATAATTAGAGAATTGTATGAGCTGGAGTACCATGAGAAAGACACTCCAATGTCAACTTTAGGTACTCAATATAAATAGGCAGCCTCCAATCATAGCAGTAGACTCTGTGTGTAGGCCAATTGAAGAATACCACATTGGGAAATAGACTGCTTTTAGGAGATATTTGAGGTTTAACCTAAACTCAAACTTGAAGACCATTTGAAGACTATGAAGATGCTTTCCACCCAGAGAAATGACTATAAAAAGTGGGCAAATCTGGAATTAAAACCTTACAAAGTGAAATAATATTTATTTATGATAAGGCTATTTTGCCATCAGAAAAATGGAATAATGTTCTTTCCAAAATGTACATATATGAGATTATCTATACTGTATAGATGCAGTAGCATAATTAGTCTAATTAGTTTTCAAAAAGACATTCTACTTGTTTCATGGAAAGTATTGGATGAGAAAAAAATAGTCTCTACTTCAGAGAAGCAAAAGAGAAAAGAAATAAGAACAGAATAGACTGATTTAAGTTAATTGTTAATATTTGAGGTTTGAGGTAGAAGGTAGATTCTTGAAGTCTGAAATATTATACATGAAAACTGAAAGGGTAAAAGTTTGGGAGATGACATAGATCATCATGTTCATTTTATGAAGAATGCTGTCTTTTACTTATGCCCTTCAGCTTATATTTCTAAACTAGGAATTTAAGGACTTATGAAAGATGGAAGAGGCATAGATTAGAATCCAATATTTTGATGGGTCATAAACTTGTATGAGTCTTACTTGTGCTAATACAATTTTTTAAGCAGAATGATATGGTGATAAAAGGTAATAAAATACATTTAGAGGAAAGCATGCTGTGTTGGATATTCAGAATTTGAGGGAATGTGTTGTGATAACAGAATGATTGAGCAGCTTTCGTAGAGTACATTTAGTTAAGAAGAAAGCAAGAATTGAAAAAAAAATGCTTTTTCTGTAACAGATTTTGTATCTAAACTGTAAAACATTTACTGAAGTATACTTTTTTTTCCAAATAAATATTTCAGTCAGCCATTTGCCTTCTATTCTCTGTAACAAGTTCACTAACTAGGAGTATGTTCTCTAACATTTAATAAAGTACAAAATACATCAGCTTCTCAATAATGTTTTCCCGAATGTTCTATTTAACAAATATTTCCTGAATAGCTACTATGTGCAAAGCATCACAATAGACATTGTGTGGGATGCAAACTCAAGAGTGAGGCCACTGGTCTTAGAATCAGGAAACTTGCCTCCTAATCCCACTTCTGCTACTTATTTTTATGACCTAGAGATTCATTTCTTATTTCAGAGCCAAAGTCCTGGATTTAGTGATGTCTGAGATCTTTTTCAGCTATAGGGTAGTCCAACCTACTGAGTAAAACCGTTTGTTTCCCCTAAAACTTTTACAGTATTCTACGGGGCAGCGGCGGGGGGTGTGGTTGAAACTGTTACAGAAATAACTATAAAAGAAAGCAGAATGCTATTGGTAGTTTCAAGAGAGAGTTACAAAGTGATATAGGGTTTCAGAGGAAGGGTCTATTATATCAATGGATGAGGCCATTAATAGATTCATGGAGGGAGTGACCTTGAAGGATTAGGCTTTTGATAGGCAGAAATAGGGGTCATAGGAACAACTCTGTTCCTATTGTGATCTTTCTCCATCCTGGATATCACTCAGAATTTGTCACTGGCAAAACAAAAGTGGTAGAAATTCAGCCTTTGAAGGACTTTTATTGTGTGTTTCTGAACTAGCCAAAGAGTGTAGATTGGAGCTGTAAACAATGAAGTAAAAGGGAGATGATGAACAGGAAACATAGGGAGGGGTCATAGAAATGGAATTTCCTCACAAGTGCTAATAGCAACTATCCCTTACATTTGTATAAATGCTTAAAAATCCAGGATATGAGGGTATGACAGAGCTGTAAAGAGCCATGGCCGAATATGCTCTTAACATGGACTCAACCAGACTTGGGTTTCTGTCCCCACTCTGCGATTTACCAGTGATAGAACCTTGGACAGTCACTTGTCCTGTTATGCTTCAGTTTCAACGTTTGTAAAATGGAGGTAGCAACTACTTCATAAGATGTCTGTAAGATTAAAGTAAGATCATATATTTAAAGCACTTATCAAAAGGACTGACACATAGAGCTTACTCAAAAATGGTAGCTAGGAGGTAGTATGTCAGATATTGTTCTTCCCTTTCAACAGAAAGTCAAAACTGAGGCTCTGAGATTCTGAGTCACTTACTAGAATCCAGCATTCTTTCTGTTACACCAGTGATTCCCAACCTGAGTTTTCTGCCCACACTCTATACCTGGGGAGCATCTGTGAAGGTGATAATGAGAATCTATGCGTCATTTTCAATATTTGAAAGAAGCCTAACAGAGAGCATTCATTTACTTGTGATAAATTATACAACCTGACCAAAATGTCAAGTTTCTTTGCTTTTGTCTGAAATTATATCGACTCATTTTGGTAATACTGGCTATCTCTCATGCTGACGGGAAACTGATTGGCAGCTATATATGTCTTTGATTAATAGAAATGAAGAAAATGAATTTTATATCATAAATGTAGTTGATCTGGGAGATATTCTTTTCAGCTTGGGAGAACATGGAGAAAAACAAAATGTTCCTTTGTTGCTGAAACTATTGAGAAGCACTGTATTTTACACCATGCTTTCTCTCCGATTCAAGGGGAATGGGGTTTAAGAGGCTAAGAAAGATAGGTAGTTGTGGTCATAGAGAATTCCAGAGTTTGAGAGCTTAAGGGCAAATTGTTTTCATATAACATGCATGCTTGAAATGAGGATATGACTTGTGTTTTTTTCCTGTGAGGAGATGAGAAAACTGAGGTCTAAAGAGGGATAATGAATCAGCCAAGTTGAAAGAAGCAGCTTGTAACAGAAGCAATATTTCAACCCAGTCTTGTGACTATTCCACAGCTCTCTCTACTCTGAATCAAAGAAATACGACCATCTTATCTTGATTTTGCCACAATGTCCATGAAAACATTTCCTCAGGCCCGATTTTAATATTGACTTTTTCTAGTGAAAGAGGGAAAACACTGTTAGAAGATGAATGAAAATTAAAGTAGGGACTTACAGACAGCTAACATACAAAGGTCTCCTTTGTATTGATTGACTTCTTTATTGACTGGACAAGATCAGCATCTCTTGTTCTGAGGCTGTAGCGAGAATTCTGTGGGTTCCACTTCACTCTGCAGAATTAATACAAATACAACAGATGCAGAGTTAATAGGGGATGAATTACCATAGCAGCTATCATTTACTATGTGCTCACTGTGGCCTGTAATGTTATTCAGGCATCTCTATTTATTGAGTACCTACTGTGGGCCAAATACTAGTCTAGGAAGTGACAGAGCAATGAATGAGACAGAGAAAACTCACTACCCCCACAGAGATCATATGTTATCATTCTAAGTTTTTTTATATGGATTACCTCACAACAACCCTGTAAGGTTGGTACTGTTAGTACTCTGTTTACAAATAAGAAAGTGGACACAGAAATAGTAAGTAACTTGCACAAGGTCACACAGCTAGGAATATTAAATGTGGAAGTTGAACTAAGATCTGTCTGACTCCTAAATGTATATTTTTCTATTATTCTTTTCAAGTTTTATTCCCACTGTACTACTTCATCAGACAGCTTCTTTCTGCCATTGCCCTCAACACTCTCTTCCCCTTTTATCTATCTTTCCTTTAGGTTATAATGCTGAAAACATACAGTTATTAAACCAAACACAGAGAGGCAAAATGCGTTCATGTTGATAAAGTAAGATGTATATAGGCTTGCTTGTGCACTAAACAGAGAGGGCACTATGCAGAAGCTGATTGCTTTGGAGAGATTAGACAGGAGATGTTATGTGATAATAGACAACATTTATTGAGGATTTATTAGGTGTTAGCCAGTATACTTTTTATACTTAATTTGTGTGTATACATAATAGCTGCACATATGTATGGGGTATAAGTAATATATTGATACAAGTGTGTAATGATCAAATCAGGACAATTGAGATATTCATCACCTCAAACATTTATCATTTCTTTTTGTTGGAACATTCCAAATCTACTCTTCTGATTATTTTGAAATAGACAACAATATATTGTTAACTATAGTTACTCTATTTTGGTACCAAACACTAGATCTTATTCCTACTATCTAACTATATTTTTGTACCCATTAACCAACTCCTCTTTATCTTCTCCTCCCACTACCCTTCTGAGCCTCTGGTAACCATCATTAGTCTATTCTCCACCTACATGAAATCATTTTTTTTAGCTTCCATATATGAGTAAGAACATATAATATTTGTCTTTCTGTACCTGGTTTATTTCACTTAACATAATGTCCTCCAGTTCTATACATGTTGTTGCAAATGACAGGATCTCATTCTTTTTTATAGTTGAATAATATTCCATTTTGAAGATATACAACATTATCTATTCATCTGTTGATAGATTGATTCCATAGCTTGGCTATTGAGAAAAGTGCTGCAATAAACAAGGGAATATACAGGTATCTCTTTGATATACTGATGTCCTTTCTTTTGGATATCTGCCCAGTAATGAGATTGCTAGATAATATGTTAACTCTATTTTTAGTTTTTTCAGGAACTGCCATACTGTTTTCCATAATGGCTGTACTAATTTACATTCCTACCAGCAGTATATAAGCATTCCCCCTTCTCCACATTCTCACCAGCATCTGTTATTGTCTTTTTTTATAAAACTCATTTTAACTGTGGTAAGATTATATCTCATTGTGGTTTTGATATGCGTTTGTCTAATAATTTGTGATGTAGAATTTTTTTCATGTACCCATTGGCCATTTACATGTCATCTTTAGAGATATGTCTATTCAGAATTTTTTGCCCATTTGTAGATTGGATTATTTGTGGTTTTTGGCCATTGAGTTGCTTGAGTTCTTTATATCATCTGATTATTAATTCCTATTCAGTTGAATAGTTTACAATTGTTTTTCCATTTTGTAGGTTGTCTCTTTACATTGATGGTTGTTTCTTTTGCTGTGCATAAGTTTTGTAGTGTAATATGATCCCATTAATCAATTTTTGCTTTGGTTGCCTGTGCTTTTGAGGTCTTAAGAAATCCTTTCCCAGACCAATGCAATGTCCTGAAGCATTTCCCAAATGTTTTCTTCTAGCAGTTGTGTAGTTTCAGGTCCCACATTTGTCTTTAATCTGTTTTGATTTGGATTTTGTATTTGGCAAGAGATAAGGACGTAGTTTTTTTCATTTGCATATGGATATCCAATTTTGCCAGCCCCATTTGTTGAATAGACTATCCTTTCCCCAATGTCTATTCTTGGTGCTTTTGTTGGAAATAAGTTCCCTGTAGCTGTGCTGATTTATTTCTGGGTTCCCTTTTCTGTTCCTTTAATCTACATGTCTGTTTTTATGCCAGTACCATGCTGTTTTGTTTACCATAGTTTTGTAGTATAATTTGAAGTCAAGGACTATGATATCTCTAGCTTTGCTCATTTTTCTCAGGACTGTTTTACTATTCTGGGTCTTTTGTGGTTCCATATAAATTTTAGGATTTTGTTCTATTTCTGTGAAGGATGTCATTGGTAATTTGAAAGGGATTGCATTGAAAATGTAGACTGCTTTGGGTAGTATGGACATTGTAACACATTCATTCTTTCAATCCATGAACATGGGGTATCTGTTCATTTTTGCGTGTTCTTTTAATTTTTTTTATTAGTGTTTCATAGCTTTCATTTTAAAGATCTTTTATTTCTTTGGTTAAATTTATTCTTAGCTAATTATTTTGTAGTTATTGTAAATAGGATTGCTTCCTTGGTTTATTTTTCATATTGTTAACTGTAGGCATACAGAAATGCTACTGAATTTGTATGTTGGTTTTGTGTCCTACATTTTTTGGTAGAGTCTTTAGGTCTTTTTAAATATAAGGTCATATAATTTACAAACAAGTATAATTTGGCTTCTTCTATTCAAATGTGAGTGTCTTTTATTTCTTTCTCTTTCCAAATTGCTCAGGCTTGGACTTCTAGAACTACGTTGAATAAAAGTGGTAAAAGTGGGCATCCTTGTCTTATTCCAAATCTTAAAGGAAAGACATTCAGTTTTCCACCATTTAGTATGATTTAGTTAGCTGTCAGTTTGTTGTATATGGCCTGTATCATGTAGTCAGTATACTTCTAACACATTCAATTCTTACAACAACCTTATAAGATAGGCATTGTTACTATTATAGTCTTCATTATTTATATGGGGGAAACTAAGACATGGAGTGGTTAATTAACTTGTCAAGAATCTTCTGTTTATAAGGGGCAGAACTGAGATTAAAGTTCAGGCAGACGGTATCCAGAGTTTGTGGTAATAATCACCAGGACAATACTTACAACATAGTACATAGTACCATAAGTAATTGATTATTTTAAAAATCCAGGTATGAGAAAATAAATATATAAACTATAGTAGTAACAATGAGAACAGAAAAGAAGTTATGAATGCAATAAGCATTTTAGAGAAAGAAGCAACAGGATTTACTAAATCTTAGATTTGAGTGACAAGGAGACTGAATATGCCAGTGATATTTTTTTTTTTTTTGAGATGGAGTTTTGCTGTTGTTACCCAGGCTGGAGTGCAATGGACCAGTGATATTTAAAAAAAAAAAAATTCTGAAGAGGTCAAAGACTTATGAGGGAAAATAGTTTGATTTCTGACATTCTGATATTAAGTTGCTGGTAAGATGTCCAAGTAGAGGAATTATTAAGTAAGTAAAATATGGGACTAAAGCTCAGATTTGAAGACAAATCCCTTCTGACTCTTTGGCCAGAGTCTGCAGGCCAAAGAGAGGTATGAAAAGAGATGATAGAACCTAGAAGGAACAAAGGCTTTCACCAGTTGGACATTTTCTTCTTTCTTTTTCCCATAATATTTGTATTGCAATACAATTCAACCTTAGTTTTAACTTTTTCCAGGCTAAGATGTTTCCTTGCTTCCTGAGATTTTTCTCCACCAACATCAAACCATAATAGCATACAGTCCATTCAGGAAAGAAATCAGTTAACAAATTAGGCCTTAAAAGGAAGAAAATTTCCTGTGATCCCCTATTGTGGTCTAAATTATGTTTATTATACATTTTATAAAATTCTGAACAGGTATTGAACTATTTTTAATGTGTTAGATTTATAGCTTTCATAGAAAAACAAACTTACAAATGAAATATAAATAAAATCACAAAACTTATAAATTTAAAATTAACTTGAATTATTTTTGTTAAAAAAATTTAATAATTTTTTTTTCTGAAAAAAATCACTGGAATATGACTGTGTACTTACTGATAACTGCAAGTTTGTTTGAGTCATACGTGGCTGAATTTCTGTGTCCTATGAGGTGCTTTTATGTCTCCACAACTTAGATTACAGTGTTCCATGATGTATTTTTGTTCTCATTTGACATGAAGGCATCATTTATATACATTTATATGTATACATTTATGTACAGTACTACTTTGTGACAATACAATCATAAACAAATATGTAAAAGCTGCCACTTAAATAATGCAATAGTATTGCCATGAGGGCACTTAGAATATCCAAAATCTATTTTGTTAATTTATTTTAATTCAGATGTGAAGTTTCAAACACATACACACAAATATTATAGAAAAATCCTACCCTCCCAAAACTTCAGTTTGAATAATACTAATCTGAAGGCAGGAGATACATATATTGTCTTGCTGTGGCTTTATAAATTTGGACATTTTCCTAGCATGACTAAATTTAATCCTGCCTTTGTGTTCATATAATGAAAGTGAGATTTAGGAGACATGAGATCTCAACCTGGCTCTGCCATTATTTTGTTATGGAATCTCAAGGAAAGTGTTTTACCTACATAAACCTCATTTTTCTTGTGTATAAAATGGGAAGTGGAGAGGGAGAAATGGGATGAACCACATGATTTCTAAGATTCCTTGTGATTTTAAAGTCAACCATACTTTTAAATTTCAGAATGGATGATATACATTTCACTATATATGTATATGCACTTACTGGTATAATGTTTACTTAACACCATGTATATTAGTTTATTTGCCAAGGAAGAGTGTTACTTAAAACTCGTGATTATATATCTATATATATATAATCACGAGTTTATATATATATATATATTTGCTGCTGTTTTGGACCATAATAAGATATCGTTAACCTACATATCTTTCAAAAAATTGTCCCCTATATGTATTTTATAAAAAATGTATCTAACTTAATGATTACGAGTAGACAGTTCTGTTGAATTTTATTTATGCAATCACAGGGCCATTTCTTTACTATGAAACATAGAAAATTGTACTGTAAGTGAAACATGTACTTCCAGTGTGTAATTATTTCATTATTACATATAATTTAATAAATATTTCTTTTCAAATTAGATAATAACGACTTGGCTTTTGTATACTTTAAACACTTAAGACATCTTCAGCTTCTAAAGAATTTAGGTTAGTTTACAAAACAGGAAGTGATTGGCTTATATTATGCTTTGTTTCTGTAGAAAATGTAGGTAATTGAATAAAATATTCTATGAAAATGTGAATTAGTAACTCACCATGTCGGCAGTCACAATTTTGCCTCCCTAAACAAAGCATTTAGAATATATATAATCATATTAGGAAATACAGCAAGAAGTTTTCAGTCATACCAAATATCTTACCAAAACAGATTTGTTTTAATTATGATTCAACATTAATACCATTAACAAGACAAAATGAATTGTTATGAGCACAAAATTTCTGCAACCACTATTTTGAAAATTGGCATATTTATGCCTATTAGTGAATATGTCTTTATCATTTACATCTTAACCTCTTTAAATTTATAAGGACAAGCCACTGGAGAAGGAGAGACAGAGCAATAACCACAGTCTGTGAGGAGGTCTACTCAGTAATGGTCTAATTTATCATTAAAAATAGTGGGAAGCTTGCATCTCTCAATCTCTCAATGACTTTAGTTCTTTGAAATCACCCCTTAATTAGGACAAAGCCTTCATTTTATTGTGTCTAGATTTATCAGAGTTTTGTTATATCTCTGTCTTATCCACAGTTTAGTTTTATATAATACAACCTGATAGCATCTTGTTATCATTTTCTCTTGATTTGCTTTCTGTCTTATTACATAAAAGGGGTACTAATGTTTGGGAATTCATTCCTTATTAGAGTCAATTGAGGTTTGTAACTTGAGATGCAAGCTTGTATATTTGTTATAAATAAATGGCTACAAATGAATTCCTAGCATGATATGTTTTCAGCATAAATTACTATGTTTTAATTGTAATATATTTTTAAAATATGCTCACAGGAATGGTTTTTCTCCTACTTAGTTTTGTAGATTATTTTGTGTCTTCCCACTTTATTCCTGGTATGGATTCAAAATATTGTCACTTGCTTGATGGTAGTATAATTTTATAATTATATTGCTATTGGCAATTTAGAAAATGATTTCTATAATTTCTTTGACATAAAGGAGATACCCAGATTGAGTTAACTTTCATTTATCTTTGAAACAATTATGATTTTAGTACCAACCAACAATTGGCACTTAACTTGCTTAGTTTACAGATAACCCAGAAAAGATATTGCCATTCATTGGTCTTCTCACTCTTTTCTATAACCAAAATCTAGACTGTTGCCATTTTCTGTAAAAGTTGGTCCATTTGAATCCCTCTCTTAATTACCAGACACTACTGTTGTGATGGTTTTAACTTGATTATGTACAGTTGTTAGGCAGTACCAGTTAGGAGCTGTGAATGTTTTAGAAACATTTCCTCAGAATAATTGTGCTCAGTTTTTAAGGATAGAAACTGGAGGCTAGTTAGATGTACATTTGACCCACAACCAATTACTTATCTCATGTTGTTCCTTGTTTGGGGAATTTCTGTTTTTCTAGGGTAGGATAAATACAGAGGATGCTTCATTTTTCTCTGTCTTGACGAGAAGCTGGGATCTCCAGGATTGTTCTTTTTTTAATGAGATGAATGAATTTTCACCTTTAATTAGGGTGCTTATATAATTTATTATTCAAACTGAAAACTTTTGAGAATAAAAGAGGTTATTACTATTATGCTGGGACAATTGGCATGAATCAGGGATTTATGCCAGGCAAACTGTATTACATGGTATGTCACCTTAGGACAACATGGAGACTTGCCTCCCCGCCAATTCCCCCAACCCTGCCCCTTTCCATCCACTCACACTCCAGCCTAAGAAAATGTTCTGTGAGACACATATAGCTCAGGGGATCATTGATCATACTGATTTGTGTTCCTCAGCAGGGATTACTAAAAAATAAGTATCTCCCACTCATCTGTTTTCAAATCAATAAAAACAAGGTTTTTCATTATGGTTCCATGACTTCCTCCTCTGCTGTTGTGTACCTTTGACTCTCAGACTCTCAGAAAAAAAAGAAAATACCAAGCTCTTTCTAAAATGTAAATCTAATCATATCACTCTACTATATAACACACTTCAATGGGTTTCCATTCCTATGGCCTTTGTGATCTGGCCCCTGCCTCAAATCCCACCTTTCTCTACCTCCCTCCTTTCACCAATCAATAATCTCTTTCTGTTCGCAAACTAGCATTCCAAAGACATAGAAATATTCATATTGTTATATCCTAGATAGTAAGAAATGTGCCTACACATCAAAATTGCCCCATCATCTAGCACAGTGCCTAACATATAATTGACATTTAATAAATGTTGAAAAAAGGAAAGGAATGAATGAAGAGTTAAATGCCCTGAGAGAAATTTTATTTAAGGCAATCTGTTTAAAATGAGAATGAGTATATAACATCCATTATCATCTTGATCTGCTTAGTTAAGAGTTTACTATAGTTGGTTGTTTTTTTGTTTTTTTGTTTTTGTTTTTCTTTTTGTTTTTTAGGCAAAGTGTAGAGATATTGCTTTATAACATAACATTCCCCCACTGTCTTAAGGGCCTTTAATGTGCATAAGGGAAGTTAATGTATTAATGATAGGAAGCCATATCCTAGGGCCTAATAAGCTGTATTTCAATGTTTGTAATTCTGTATGAGAAAAATATCCTCACAGAGTTCAAGTATCTGTGGCATAAGTTTTTGCCTGTCGTATATCCAGGGTAAAAGCTAACCTTGGAAATATGCATTCCAGATGGCTTTTATCAGATAAATCTAGTAAATAAGAGGCCCACAGATAAAAACAGAAGTTATAAAAAGTTAATAAGTAAAGAAAATGGATGGCGAAATGAAGACCTGGAATAACCATCATGGATCTCACAATGGTGTTTTACATTATAACATACAAAACACTTTTACAGACATTTTCTTCATTTAATTTTTGGAATTGTGGGGAGAGACTCTGTAAAGTAGGAAAGTAGACAAGGCAAGTTAGTTGTTGTTATCCCATATTTTACAGATGATGAAACTAGCTTATGATATTTTGTTCATTTATTTCAGCCAGTGTTACTAGGCTTCACTTATTTACGACACTTCAAAGTGAATAATAATCATGTCATAGGGTGGCCCAAGAAATTAATGATATCTATGGAATTTCAGTCCTTAGCATAATTTTGGTTTATTTAAAATGTGCTGATCTGTAAAACCAAACCACTAGTGTTTGAAGAAGACTGACTGTATCTAAAGATTAGCAAGATAAAGATTAGCCAGGTCCTGTAGGTTACTTATGGTGTATACTTAATAGGCTCAATTGGAAGCTAGTGAGGTTTTATTCAGTTGTCCATTTAGGAACTCTTATCAGCATCAGTTCATAAGTCCTGTCTGAAATATTCTTAGAAAGCAGAGGTTGTACAGAAAGATCTTTGTGTTACTCTTCCCTCAAAAGCACAAAACACCAAAATGAATAAATGAATAAATCAATGAATTATGCACTGTAATCTTGACCTCAGTAACTGAATAGAGCTCCAGACCAGGTACAATCACCTGGCTCTTCAACAGTATTTGAATTACTGAATTGTCACCAAAATATACATCAAGTATTTTTTCACATTTAAGACATTGTACTACATGCCATAGAGCTTAAAAGAAGATGAGGAACTTTGACAGTGACATATTTTTTAAGGTACAAGTGGCATATTTGTGACTTATTCTCTGTAGTCCTAATAATATATCCCTCTTAGAAATAGTGTTTCATAAATCAGCCATGGCAATGTACAATATTCTCAAATTCAGGTATCGAGATATATGTATAACTTCAGTATTCCCACCGGTTGTGCTGATGGGTTGTTGAATATGTGAGTGTATTTGTGTGTTTACTCTAGATTTTGACTTTGATACAAACATTCAAAATCTTTAAAAGACCCCGTTTTCAGGTTAGCAAATCTTAGTGCATGTCTATTGGCTCTACTCTTTAAGTCTATGATTTTCTTTTTGGCATCCATTTTAAAATTGGGATAACTGCTAGAAAATAATTAGAACTAATGTACTAGGGTAATCACTCAATCAGTTATTCCTGCCTGCTGCACAGACAAAATCAATTCACTAGGACTATACCATTGCAGTAAAGAAAGAGTTTAATTGACACAAGGCTGGCCACACAGGAGAGGGGGTTATTGCTCAAATCAGTCCCCCTGAAGGCTTAGAGGTTAAGGTTTTTCAAGGATAATTTGGTGGGCAGGAGGCTAGGGAATGGTTGCTGCTGATTGGTTGGGAATGCAGTCATAGGGGTGTGGAAAATTGTCCTCATGTACTGAGACTGCTTCTGGGTGGGAGGCCACAAAAACAGTTGAGTCCTCAGTCATGATTCTACCTCTGGGTGGGGTCAGTCAGTTGACAGAATGCAAAAGTCTGAAAAATATTTCAGAAGACCTGTTAGGTTCTACAAAAGTGATGTTATCCACGGAGTAATTGGGGAAGTTACAAATCTTGTGACCTTCAGAACAATGGCTGGTTGTTGTTTAACCACATCTATAGCTTAGCAGAATTCAGGTCCTTCTTGTAGTCCTAACCTGTGGCCTTTCATTAGTTTTACAAAGGTGGTTTAGTCTTGGGAAGGGCTACTATTATCCTTGCCTTAAGGTTAATCTATAAACTAAATTCCTTTCAAAGTTAGTTTCATCTATACCCAGGAATAAGTAAAACCAGCTGGGACATTAGAAGCAAGATTGGGTAAACTATGTCAGATTTCTCTTCCTGTCATAATTTTGCAAAGGTGGTTTCACTAGTTAAGAGAAAATTTCCAGGATCCTGGTGATTCCATGAAGACCCCAAATCAATAAATATTTCTGAGTGTAAAAAATATAGATATTACTATGCTAGGCACTTTGACATATCTCATTTAATTTACATAACTACACTCTGAGGGCATTACCAACCTCCCTATTTCATAAATGAGGAAACTGAAGCACATATAATTAAAATGACCTATATTGATCAAAGGTCTTTGATAAGTCATTGAATAATTCTGTTCTTTCTTATAAAGTGAGTATAACCAGCTTCACAGTTGATCATTTTAGCAATTGAGATGATGTTTGTGAAATGGCTTTGTATACTCTGAACTGTCATGAGAAGTTTGTTGTTGGCTAGTTTTACCAGTGGTGCTGGATTGCCTAATAAGCAGGCTAATCATGCATTTATGGCATTAGCAATGCAGCATATCTTTAAATCTTTATGAACCTTTTTAAAGCATAAAAGTAGCCGTTAGAAAAAATTCTTTTTGGATTTGCTAAAACTTATTTTATATTTTAGAGTTGTGTTTACTTTGAATTACCTGTTTGGGGATATGATATTTTCAAAACTGAAGGCCTCTAAATGTCTTATTCTAGCTCCTTACTGAATTTTGGAGGTTTGAGAACTCATTAATTCATTTAGTCATTCACCATTTCAAAAATCTATGAAGAGCTGACTTTACCTTTCTTCTCACATTTTTAGAGAATCGTTCACCCTTCTTTGAGAGTCAACTGACATTACATTAGTTTAGGCCCTCATTATCTCTTACTTGGGCCATTGTAGCACCCTAGTAACTATTCTCCTGTCTTCTTTCTCTTCTTCTAACCTATTTAATTCCTACTTATAAATTTACCTTACCAAAACTCTCCTTTCATTCAGGAACCTGTAAAGAATCTCTATTTTTTACCATATCAAGACCAAACCCCTCTGCATTGTTTTCAGTGTCTTCAAATACTGGCTCCCATCCACATATCGACTCTCTTTTTGACTGTGTCCCTAGCCTTCTATTCTGCTTAACCTGGTTTTCTCATTGTTTTTTACACAAGGTTTGCTCATTCCTACATCCAGGATTTTGCTCTTGATATTGCTCTGACATGTGATGTTTTTTCTCCTTTTCTCCTTGTATCCAAATTCTCACCAACTACCAACGTTCAGTTCAAGCTCTGAATCCTTCATGAAGTCCTCTCTACTACTTCAGGTGATGCTTAACTCTCCTTCCTCTGATTACCCTATTATAATTATGGCATATATTTTAGTAACTAATTGTCTTCTAATTATTTTGTATGTGTTGGTTTTACCTCTACAACCAAACTGTAACTCCCCAGAAAGTTTAGCAGAACTACATAGTAAATACCAAATAAATCAATATTTTATTGGTTTATTAGCCAAGCAGTATAGACACTCTATGAATTTTCAATTACCTAATGTGACTAGATGGAATTAGGAATAGTGATTAGGGTGGTTTGTGTCTTTTTAAAATTCCCATAAATATATATAGGCTTTCTTTAAACACTCTAAGTTTGAAACTAGAAGCCACTTCTCAAATCAGTCTGGCTCCTCTGAGGTTGAAAGAGTGCTCACATATATCCTCATGGAGTCATCATAAAGAAAAAGAGATGTTCTTAAATTTTTTTACTTAAAAAAATAAAAATAAGATATTTTTTAAAACTCATTTTAGAGATGGGAGAGCAGAGGCTGAGAAGAGTAAAATGAGGAAGAGATGCTTTATTTCATAAGAAAGAAAGGTGAGAAGCAAAGACATTCCAGATATATGGAGCCCTGGAAAAGAGACATTGTATACCTTCAATACGTACATTCAGTGATGTGTAAATAGTACAGTATATCTGGAACCTCAAGTTGATTCAAGGCAAGTGATTAGGAAATAAAAGACGTAGTTTGAAAAAGATTCTCAGTGTGTCCAAAATTGGCCTGATCACATATGTCATCCCCTTCCCAAATCTTTATGTCTTCCTTCTCATTGATTGTTCCACCACCCACCCAGTTACTTAAGTCAAAAATTCAGATGTCGTCCTTGACTCTCTCTTTTTTCTTCTCCTCTCTATAAAGCCAAATACTAAGTTCTGCTATGTATGCATCTAGATTAACCTGGGAAATTGGTAGAAATGCAAATTCTGAAGTTCAACACCAGCTACTAAATAAGAAGCCCTGGCGATGGTGCCCAGCTCTCTGTTTTAACAAGCCTTCCAGGGGATTTTTGTGCATGAGAAAGTTTGAAAGCCATTGCTGCAGGCAATGAGGAGTCATTGAGAGGTTTGAGGCAGGAAAATGACCTAGTAGAATATGCATTTTAGAAAGGTTATTCTGATATTTAGATGGAAGATAGATTGCAAGGGAGCAAAATTAAAGGTAACAGAACTAGTTAGTAGAATACAAAAAATAAGATAATAAAAGACCTAGAGGAAAAGATAAATTTATAAGCTATTAAACAGCTAAAACTGATCAATTTATGTTACCATTTAGATACACAGGGTAAGAAGAGGGAGTGATAGTCAGGTGTCTGGTCTTGCATACTAAGTAAATATAATGATCAGGGTTTGGGGAAAAACCATCAGTGCTCCTTCCTTTTTTTTTCCTTCCCTCGCTCCCTCCCTCTCTCCCTTCCTTCCTTCCTTCCTTCCTTCCTTCCTTCCTTCCTTCCTTCCTTCCTTCCCTACTTTCTTCCATCCAAGTTAAGATGACTTTAGGGTAATCAGGTATAAATATATTTTTTTAATCAGTTGTCTCCATGAGTCTGGATGTTGGGAGAGAGGTCAGGCCTATAGATAAAGATTTTGTAGTCAACAGTATACTAGCTGGTAATAGTTACTGACTGAATTGATTAAATAATGAGCAAGCATTTCAGGGTGAGGAGAGAACCAAGGATGAAATCCTTGATGAGACTAACACTTAATGGCAGTCTCCAGGGAATCCTGAGTAATGGTTAAAAATAAGGGAGAGAAACAGAAAATTGATATCATGGGGGTAGAGCACGATAGAATTTCAATGAGACTAATAATGTTGAATGCCATAGATAGGTCAAGTAAGATAACTAAGTAGTTATGTTAGTTAGTACATGAGTTCCAAACCCCTGGGCCATGGACCAATATCAGAACCAGGCCACACAACAGGAGGTGAGTGACAGGCAAGTGAGCAAAGCTTCATCTTTGCTCACTTATCCCCATCACTCACCTTACTGCCTGAACTCTGCCTCCTGTCAGATCCGTAGCAGCATTAGATTTTCATAGGAGCACGAACCCTATTGTGAACTGCACATGCGAGGGATCTAGGTTGCACACTCCTAATGAGAATCTAATGTCTGATGATCTGTCAGTGTCTCTAATCACCCCCAGATGGGACCATCTAGTTGCAGGAAAATAAGCTCAGGGCTCCCACTGATTCTACATTGTGGTGGGTTGTATAATTATTTCATTACATATGGTAATGTAATAATAATAGAAATAAAGTATGAAACCTGCCACTTCCCCAGTCTGTAGAAATTGGCTTCCAGGAAACCAGTTCCTGGTGCCAAAAAGGTTGGAGTCGCTGAGTTAGGGGATCACTGTCTTTAGCAATCACAGCTTCAGGGAAGTTTTGAAAGCAGAAGGTAGCTGTACATTAAGGAGTAAATTGGAATGAATAAATGGAATTTTTAGCTCTTACTAGTTTATGAAAGGAGGGAAAGAAAGAGGGAGTGACAGCTAGATTGAGGCAAAACATCAGTGAGATTTTCTTTCATTGACTAAGAGAATTGTGTATGTTTACAATCTGAAAGGAAAAGTGAATTGGGAAGAAAAATTTGAAGATACATAAAGAAAGGGAGAACTTGATGGAATAAGGTCTCAAAGAATAAGTGAGGAGATAAGATCCACAGCAGAGTAGGAGGTATTAGCTTTAAATATTATATTTTTATTGTCTCTTAATGCATTGGCCTCTCCCAAATAAATGGAGAACTCCTGAAATGAATAGACACAGTATTCTTTAGTCCCTAGTTTAGGGCTAAATAAACATTTGTTGAATGAATGAAGATCATTTCTTGATTTACTTTGATGCTTCTTTCTCCCTCACTTACTCTTTGTTTTTCCCTAATTTTCCATCCTCAGCTCTCTTCTCTTATCACTGTATTCAGTTGCTCCAGGAGATCTCATAAATTCCTGAAGTTTCTTTTTCTGACAGGAGAGGTTGAGATGTGACTAGACCTTTTATACTCAGAGTAATGTTGAATCATTAATTATATCATCCCTGGCTTCCTGTTTGCCTTCATATGGAGCTACAGTAAGTAGAATTGGATTGGATTTGAGGGTCGTGTTCCAATATGCTACAGACACTTGATATATACATTTTATTTTGTCTTCTTTAAGCCACCTTCTTAAACCTACAACCTCAGAAACTTTCCATTTTTGTACCTGCTCAGTTCTTCCAGTAGAAAGTAACTGTTGACACATGGCTTCTTGGACTGGGAAGGGCATTTGAGTTTCTTGATGATGATTCCAAATGCAACAGAGTAGCTTGCCTGTTTCAGTAGATTTTTCTTTGTTTTGACTTTCTTGACCTGTCATTTGCTGAATGATATAAGCAGCTTCACAATAAAAGAGGGAATATTATATACAGGTTGAAGCAGGGCAAGTATTTTTGTCTTAAGAGAAAAATCTGATCTAAAGATATATTTGATTTTTGTGTGTGTGTATGTAATTAGGAATGACCATTTGAAATAGAAGCAGAGATGTCCAAGAACCCAATTTTCAAAGTAATAATTTGCTAAATTTATTTCAAAGTAAGACTCTATGGCTAATTTTAGGAAAGGCCTTGGAAATGAACCAACATGCTTTAGGAAGATTCAGTTGTTTAGTTTTAAACTTTTCCATACATGCTTTAAAACATTCTAATAGTTATCTGTGAAAGAAATGCATTTTAAATATAAGAAAAAAAGACTATTTCCTTTTCAGTGCCTTTCTGCAGCAACTGAAAGTTAAATTAGAATACCAGCTGTTATAAGGAGCACATTAATCTTTCTCTAGGGCAAGACTGGTCTTCTAATCTTCTCCTATCTTCTCTACAGTGCCCAACACAGTGCAGGGAAACTAGTAGAAACTCAGTCCATACTTGTTGTCTTGAAAGTTTACAGAAACATTTTGTCCTCTACAACCTCCTTCAGACTATCCCTGTCAACCCTATATTTAGAAAATGGGTTCTTGTCTAAGTCTGAAGACAAGGTTATATCTGTGGAACAGATGCTCATTATAGTTCACATGCATATTGAACAAAATTTCAGAAAAGCAATGAGGCGAATTTTATAATCTTCAGAAATCCTCTTGAAAGGGCCACAAGAATTGGAAGCTAGTGCACATTATCCTCATAACTTGTCTGCTTTCTCATTGACACCACCAATGTTTTGGATTCCAATTCAGTGAACCATTTTTTCATTCCTCTGCTTTTTCAAAAAAAAAATATAAACTTTAAAAGATACTCTGTTACTGTTTACTAATGCAACTTGATTGGTTACTTTTTGTACTTGTCCTTATAAGCAGTGTATAGGTCAAAATCAATGTAAATATTACTTATACCTCTCAGGCACTCTCTCTCCGTACCATCCCTATTCTTCTTAGAGGTAGCTTCCTTAATATTCCAAATGTATACATTTCTGTATCATAGAATATTCTAATTGCCTATTATTTTTGTCTGTGTCTTGGAAGAATGAATGTATTATGCTCCAATATAGCCAAATTTGCCAGTCCACTTTTAAGGCTTTCATTATTAATCTGATGCTATTTTAATTTTCCAACTTCATTTATTTATGAGCACTTACTATGTTCCAAGCACTATAGATATAATGGTAAATAAAAATAGAAATTATCCCTACTTTTATAGAACTAATAGTTCAGTAGAGGAGGCAGACATATTATCAAACAAATAAGTGTAATATTACAGCTGTGGTAAGTGTCTTGAAGGGGACTGTAAAGGCTAATAATGGGGAAGGATGGGAAATTTGCCTAATCTAGAAGGAAGTGATACTTAATCTGGGATCTGAAAGACAGTTAGCATTAGTTAAGTAGAAAGCAAAAGAAAATATTCTAGGAAGTGAGAACACTGTCCTGTGAGGTGGGATGAGAGGCAACAGAAGGGAGAGATGAGGCTGGAGAATAAGCAGGCTAACTCATGTATTACCTTACAGACCATGTTAACGAGCTTTTGTCTTTATTCTGAAAGCAACAGCAAATATATAATACAACACCCTTGGTGTTTCTGTTCTTCTCCAAACCACAAATCTTACTCTTTGTACGTCTAATAATACTATTCTCTGCTTGTATAATAGTCACCACCCTTTTCCACTGATTCAAATCTTGTTTTTTGTTCAGGTATAGTTCAAGTCTTTTGTCCTTCAAGATTACTTCCTTATTAGTTCAGTCTAGATAGAAAAACCTTTCATATTGTATAGCACAAATCTATACTATTCATATACTTATTGTAAGGGCTCTTATATCATCCTAGCTTATACTTTTATGATGGTTTCATACATGACTTTTAACTCAAGAGTCTGTGTAATATTTGTTTGCTGAATCCCTCTTAAATAGTCATAGCCTGGTACTTGACTCATACTGGATCCCCAAGATTTACTGAGCCATGAAACTTGATATAAACCAAATCTTAGAATAGATGAAGGGAAGTACTTTGATCCTAATTCTCTTGGTGATGACACAAGAGTGTCCATTTGAGAATGAAACATATAGTTACATTGCCTGTTTTTATTGGATACATCGTAGCAATTACTTCACCAAATTAACTGTCTTTTCACTGCATTTATCAATCAGCATTTTACTCATTCAACAAAACATATACTGAATGCAGATTATGAAGCAGCCACTGTGTGGGTGGGTACTAGGAATTCAATACAATATGGTCTTGACTATTGTCTTAGTCTGTTTTGTGCTGCTGTAACAGAATATCTGATACTGGTCAATTTATAATGAACAGAAGTGTATTGGCTCACAGTTCTGGAGGTTGGAAACTCTGATATTGAGGTACCGCCAGGTTTGGTAATTCTGATTCCAAAATGGTGCCTTGAGCACTGTGTCCTCCAGAGGGGAGGAATAATTCATATTCACATGGCAGAAGGCAGAAAAGCAAAGAGATAAAAAGAGGACAAACTCATCCCTTTATAATGACATTAATCTCACTCATGAGGGTGAAACCTTCATGGCCTAATCATATCTTGAGGATCCAACACCTTCATATTGTTACAATGATAATTACATTGCAGTATGAGTTTTGGAGGAGCTAAACATTCAAACTATATCAATCATCACAGAGCTAAAAATATGGTGCCCATAGCTATTAAATATCACATTTCTATTGCCAAAAAGGTTATATGAGATTGGTTGACATTCAGGATCCTTAAGCAGAGTGTAAATGATGTATTTCATTTTCACAGGAAATGTAGCCTCACTGTAAGATTATGGATACAAAGTCTGGATATTATAGAATGTGCTCAGCATTAAGGTGATGCAACAAAAATAATTTCCTCTGTGACTGTTACAGTCTTTGATATTGAACCTGTAGGCACTGTGTAGGTAATGCTTTGTGAAAAGCAGAGTTTTATAGTGATAACAATTCATCTATACTTTTCAGTAAGACTAGGTAAAATTTCTTCCAATTGTGTGACAGTCCAGAGCTAGGACTCCCTTAGATTGGTAATTTTCTTTATGAAGCCATTAAGAAGTTATGAAGTTATCTAGAGAAGGAGATAATCAATTAGTGATTGCTTATTAGCTTTTTTAAAAGAAAGACTTTGGCCAAGTATATGAAATTCTGATTATTTACCCTAATTCCTGTGAAATCTTTAGTTAACTAGTAATATAAACTAATTAAATACTAAAACATTAATATAAATTTGTAATAATTTAGTTAACTTTTGAGTTAACCAAAATCTGACTAAAATCTTTGTCCTATTAGAGGGGATACAGAAAACTACTTATTCTATTAACTAGCATACACTTTAAAATATCCTGAAGGTAACTAGCAAAATTTAGGTGCTTTAAAAAATTATCACTTTCCTAATCTACCATTTGAAGAAAAATGCTCCTAAAATTAAACTATTACTATGTTTTGTTCATGGGACATGTTACATCAGGGGATGTTTCCTAAAGGTCTCATACAGAAGCAGTCAATACAACTTTCAAAAATGAAAATAAAATTTAAAAATAACATTAATTTAGACTCCTTTTTAAAAATCTTCAGTTATTTAATCTAAAGCGATACAGAGTTCCAAGATATTATCACTGAATTGTAAGGATCTTTCAAAAAGTTATACCACTCTGCTATGATAGACTCAATTTCAAAATATTAATGATTACAAGCCAGAGCTTCTGTAAATATACATCTCAATTTTAAATTCTGGCAACACTTTCAGCAAGATAAGGATGACAAGAAAATGTAATTTCCTAGCCTGTTTTCAAAGCACATACACATTTTTAAAAGGTTGAGGGGAGAGACATTGCAAGAATGTATTATTCTAGCTATTTCCTGAATTAATTTATTTTAGTTATCTTTTTGTTCATGTCTTTTATGTCTGCATCATAGCAATTGTACCCTTATATGATGAAAATAAGATGAAACAAAATCACTGAGAATATACACATCGTCTTTGTTACTGAAGGACAGACGGTGACCCAAGTCATGGGCTGCTTTGGCTTTGATTAAAATTAACATCTTGTACAGATTCCAGTTCTGAACATATGTCCCATACTCTATGTGCTCACGTTAGGGTGCATTAAAAATATTTTATGCTAACCGATTACAGTAGGTAACAATATGCCATTGTTTCCTACAAAGGAATGAGTCAGTAAATTGGTCTACTTAGTGGTTAAAAGACTAGCTCAAGATGCAAATATATCCCAATAGCTCTAAATCCCACTGTAATTCTTCCTAATTTAAGGCATTTATGAACTCATAACAGAGGCTCAAGCTGTTCATATTTCTAGCTTATTTTATTTATATTTCTCTTATTACCTGTTCTACTCTAAGATTTACAAATCCTGAAAGTCCTAAAAATGCTAAAGGAGAGATTTCATCAATTAAAGTATACTGCAATTAAAGTGTGGTTCATATCGAACTGAATGATTTATACGAGTTTTCTTTCCTTTCCATGATTTGTTGTAGCAGCCCACTTTACATAATCATGTAAAAATTAGAGGATTCTAAGTTCTTCCAATTGGCTCTATATTTCAAAGTACCCATTGAACTAGGTAAACAGAATAGCATCTTTCAAAAAAAAAAAAAAAATATATATATATATATAAAATCAGGGATTTGGTGAAATAGTTGGAAGATAGTTTTCTTTCCAAATACTTTGTAAGAATGACTACAAATGCACAGTTTATTAAAGAGATTCAACAATGTCATTTTCCTGGTGCTTCTCTACCAAGTAAATGACATTTTGAAATATTATTTTTTTCTAACATATAAAAGACCCACCCAGCCACTTTATAAAATGAGAAAACACTTCTTGTGTTAACATATTGAATCTAGTCTCAGGGAAGCTGTTTTATGAGATTTACTGGTGCAATTTGGTTGCAGATGCTCATGATTTATAGAAAAGCTTATGAAAACAGACAGAATCTGTATAAAGAACCAAAATAAAAACAAAAGCATTAGGTAACTCACATGGGGTAGATGTCATATTCATGATGTTTTTGTCATTTTGGTTTAATGTTAATGTGTTGGGGAGTATTTGAGAGTCATGCTATGTGACCTTCAGGTGCCTGTGGAGTGTTTCAGGTTCAAAGCCCAGCAAGGCTCTCATGTGATAAGATTTCTCAGCCTGTGAAATTTGAGACTTTCCCCACATATTGCCCTAACCAACTTATTCAAATCTCCACATCTTCAAATGCCATAAAATTTTGAACTCCTGCTGCTGTCATTCTCTTTCTTCTCTTTTGTTAACATAATTTGCCAACTAATTTTTCTTTAGGAAACAAAAATGTATTGCTGCCTACTTTGATATTTTCACATGTTTTAGAAGGCAAACTTCTTAGAGATTGTATACAGTCTAGTGCTTCTCCCTCCCAAAGTGCCTTATACAATGCTAGTTATAAAATTGATGTTCATCATTGGCTTATTAATTGATTGATCCTTGTGTCCTGTCCCTCAACTAGTCTTAGAGATTATGTGTAGAAGATAAATAGAGCAGGGAATTTTTTATCCTGCCTCATCATTCCTCCTACCACAGAGATGTGAGCCACCTAGTGACGAAGTACTAGAAAAAAGAGTAAACTGTCAGCTTCATCCTTGTCTGTCAGAGCATGAGACTGGTTTAGATGACTTTGCCTAGTTGATGTTAAGCACATTTTCATTTCCCAGTTAAGCTTTACAGATCAACTAGACCTAGAGTAGTACCATGATATGTTCCCACCTCTTTTTCCAGCCCCTAGGTTACCTCATTGCACCACCATGGATTAGAATGTTAGTATTTGTTGCTTTTATTACAGATTATTTCTAATATGTAATTTATTATCATTAAAGTGCGATGCTTTCTTCTTCCTTGAAATTTCCTGTCCTCCCTCCCCATTTTTTTTTCCTATTCTGTTAAGGGACAGGAGGGAGGAGACACATTTATTCCCAACAAAGAGAGAAGATATAGTGGTTGGTAGGGATGGCAGGATCTCCTGAGAATACAATTCTATATTTTGCATATATATATTCAAATGGTTCAACAAATATATAGGGCAGGATCCTTCAGGATCCTACAGTTTCCAGAACTGATTATTTGTCATCCGAATAGAGTATTTTTATTCATAGCTTGAGAAGAAAGTTGAAGCAAGGCTCTCAGTATACATTCAGTCTGAAATTCAAACAGAAGATTTTTGTAGTTTGCAGAATGAAGTAAACACATATTAATATATTTCACCATACTTTCATAAAATTTTCTTTGCTACTACATAGACATCTAGGTTATATGCTACCCTAACCAATAAAAGGTCTATGACCAATTTTTGTAATTTCTACCCAAGCAAATTTTTTTTTGTTTTGAAACATTCCAAGACAGTAGTGTTTATTCCCACATGTGGTTATATACATATATATAGAGAGAGATATTTGTTTTTGATAAGTGATGTGTGGTTCATGTAGGTGTCTTTACAATGTATTATGTTTAGGGTTTGATTTTGTAGACATGTTTAGTTTGATTTTTGGAGTTTCAAAATTTGTGAAAATCATTTTGGTTCAGAATAATAAAAAGTTATATAATAAAATTTATATTCATTTTTATATATCTGTACAGAACTTGCACTGAACATATAAATACTCCAACATTCTTTCTTTATTTACCTTTAGGTTTAACTTTGATTTGATTTAGCAACATAAGATTAGCAGTGATATAAATTTTTGTTCCTCTAGAGAAAGAAATACTTGAGACCATTAAGACTAAAAGTCTTGCATATACATCCAATAATTGTATGAGAATTTAAGAAGCTTCAGGAAATATATTAGGATAATTTTATAACATAGTATAGCATTTACTTGGAACATGGAATGAAAGTTAAGAGTGAAACCTAGGTTTCAGATATACCTCTACCACTTACTTGCTTATGATTTTGGGAAAATTATATTTTTGTCTCTGAGCTTTAATGCCATTATCTGTAAAATGCAGTGTTACAATAGATCCTTGTAAGTTATAGCCAATACCAAAATTTTTCTTATGGCTGATAGGATGTTTATTTCC
This sequence comes from Aotus nancymaae, assembly GCF_030222135.1. Classification (NCBI taxonomy): domain Eukaryota; kingdom Metazoa; phylum Chordata; class Mammalia; order Primates; family Aotidae; genus Aotus; species Aotus nancymaae. The sequence goes on along the minus strand of NW_026988415.1, from coordinate 42,132,263 downwards.
CAAATCTCTCTGTTTAGAAATGCTTAGGTATGTCCACAGCATATAGCTTAAGATTTCAAACAAAACACTCATGTTTACCTTTATTAAATTTTTATAGCTTTAATTTTTGAGTACCTATGCCTCCAAACTAGTCAAATCAATTTCTCCAAACTCAGGCCTCCAAACCAGTCAAAATAACTTCTGTATATTGAAGTTGTTGAAAGCACATGTAAAATTCAGGATAAATTATCATTGCCATGAAAAATGCCATAGATTAGGTATTCTTTAAAAAATTCTACACATCTAACAGTTATTTATTGGAGACACTACTATGTTGTAGGCATTTTCCTTGAAGCAAGTGATACAAAAGTGACAGATAACATCTCTGCTCTTACAGACATTATATTCTTTGGGAGAGAGAAAGTGGAGAAGAAAACAAAACACTAAAAATTATCAGATAGTGGTAAGTGCCACCCAGATGAACAATATATGTGATGTGGTAGAAACTGATGAGATGGAATGCCTCAGGTAGTAAGAGAAAGCAGAGATCTGAATTCCATGAAGGAGCCAACCACATGAAGATGAGTGGGGAAAAAATTCCAGGCTGATGTTATGTGAAAGCCCAAAGCCAAAATGAACTCAGAATGTTTAAATAATTGAAAGATTAGTGAGGCTGAAGCTTAGTGGGAGAAGTAGAGAATGGTAGGAAATGAGGTCAGAAAAGTAGGTAGGGACAAAATTGGCTTTCGTTTATAGATAGATAAGTAGATAGATAGATAGAGTGTGTGAGTGTGTGTGTGTGTGTGTGTGTGTGTGTGTGGTGTGTAGAAAATATATATTAAGCAAAAAATATAGATTTGGGGTATGTTTATGATTTAGAGTCAACAGGATCTGTTAATGAGGTTGATATGGACAATAAAGGAAAGAGAAATTGGAAAAACTCCTAGAGGTTTGGTTTGAGGATCTGGATAAATGGAGGTGCCATTAAATTAAGGTAGTGGAAGACTTGAGGGAAAATCAAGTGTAGGGAACAAAGAAGCAAATATCAACAGCTCTATTTTGCCTTATTAAGTTTGATATATTAATTAGCCATCCATATAAAAATGTTAGTTGGATAGTTACATAGAGAAGCCTGAGTTTCTGGGTAGAAGTCAAGGCAGTAGATGCATATATGGGAGTCATCAGTATCCATATGTTACATAAAGTCATGAAGCAGAGGTGGAGAAGTTAGCAAATAGAAGAATTGGTCGGTGAGGTAGGAAAAAAATGAAGAGAGACTATAGGAGGAGGTGACACCAAGAGAAAGAGAGCATTTAAAGTGGGAGGGATTAGTAAGCTATGCCAAATGTTACTGAGAATATAATGAGGATGAGAACTAAGAAATGGTTATCAGACTTGGCAAAGTGGAGACTATGGAGTGGTGGTAAAGGAAGCCTAATTAATGTTTATTGAGGAGAGGATATAGAGTAGGGAAATGAAGTCAGCAGTTCCACACAACTCTTTCAAAGAAATTTTGCTCTAAAGCAGAGAAAAAATATGAGCCTGTAGCTGAAGGGGCATATGAAGTCAAGGGAGGGTGTTTGTTTGGTTTCAAGATTGGAGATAATAAAAGTTGATGTTGTGATAAATCAGTAGAGAAGGAAAAGTTTATGTTAGAGGAAAGATAGGGGATAATTGTAGTTGCAAAGTTCATGAAGAGGTGAAAGTAGCAGTATCCATTACACAAAGGAGATGTTAGCCTTTAAGGTAGGAGAATAAACTTTTTAATCTATAGCCATAGGAATTAAGTAAGATTATGAGCATTCATATTTGGATAGGTTTCTAGTAAAGGAATTACTGTCTGATTACTCCCATTTTTTTTCAATGAAGTATGGCAAGGTCATCAACCAAGTGTATCCAGGCTTGCAAATGAGCAGATTTAGAAGATATGAGAAGAAAAAAGAAGCAGACCGTGGAAAATAGAACCTACAAAACAAAACAGAAGAATAACATACCTCAATTTTGGGCAAGCCATTTTAGTGGAGCATTTAAAGTGGGAGGGATCTTAGTTTTAGGTTCTTTTCTCTCTAAAATGTAAGTATCAGAGGGCATTATTTATAGCTGAAAACATGAAATTTAAATGTGTAATGTTTCAAACTTCAATTTGTATAACCTTCTTTAAGAAAAAATCAGAGATACTTTGGGACTTTATATCTATCATGGAGGTGATGTCAGCAACACGGTCAACTAGAGTTGTCTGATGCTCACACTTCCTACTCAAAAAAGTGACCAAAACAACAAATAAACAACTGTATTTCAACTGGAATGACTTAGGAAGTATATTGGAGAGTAGCAGGAAATTGGAGAACGCAGAAGCCCAGGATAGCACCGTAAAGAGGGGAGCAAGGCATCCCGCTTCTACCACACTATTTTCCCTGCTGGGATAGGCTTGGTATCAAGGAGGGCTTCTTATAGGGAAAAGGTAAGCTGGAGATCCTCAGAAGCACACATCATTGCCACAAACACCAGAAGTCATTGCTACAAGAGGGTTTATCAGTCCTCACAGGTCCTATTGAATCTAGTGTGGGCAGTTGCCAAGAGAGACCATGGCTGCATTGCCTCAGAGCAGGAACACCCCCGACTCCACTGCTGCTACAACTGGACCCAGTTGCTTGAAACTGGACCCAGAGCTAGAGTGCATCCTACCTTAAAGGTCAGTCACCACTGGCCCCTTCCACCCCTTAAGTCTTGTTTTCATTTTACCATGTTCATAAAGGTGCCTGCAGCACCAATACCCCTGCTGCCTGGAACCTAGGCCTAAAGGAATGACTGAGATCCCTATATTCAAACCCACAAGGTGCCCTAGTCTCTAGGAAACTCCTTTGTAGCTGCCTGGTCAGTGTGTGCACACCCCTGGCCTGATAACTGTTCTAGAGGAGACCCTGCCCCCTGAGAGGGCCCCATACAGTCACTTGACCCATGCACACCCATCTCTAGCCCAACATCTGGCCCATCAGTGGTCCCACCATCAGAGAGAGCCTTCCATACAACCTACTGGCCCGTAGCACCCACACATGTCTGACCCAACAAGCAACCCAGTATCCCTGCACCTAGCAAAGCCTCACCACTGCTGTCACAGATTTGCACAGTCTAGGCCACTGAGGTGCTTGTACACGTTGCAGGTGAGGATTAGAGTTGAAGAATCTGTACAGAGAACACACCCCTGAGTCCATTAAGAACCAAAGCCAGTTAATCATTCCCAACCAATACCCTAGGACCCATCTACAGATAAAAGCCTGCTCCTATGAAAGCTAATACATAAAATTGGAAAAAGTGAGTGTTCCACTAGATGTGCAGATGTCAGTGCAGGGACAAAAGAAACATGAAGAAAGCAAGGTGACTTGAGAACTCTCAAAGGAATATAATAGCTCCAGTAAGAGATCCCAAAGAAAAGGATATTTATGGAATGTCTGAAAAGAAATTAAAAATAATGATCTTATGAAAACTCAGTAAGATACAATAGAATACAGACACACAATTAAATGAAATAAGGAAAACAAGTCATGATCTGAATGAGAAATTCAACAAAGAGATAAATACCACAGAAAGGAACCAAATGGAAATTTTGGAGCTAAAGAAGTCAAAGAATGAAATAATAAATACAATTGAGAGCTTCAATAACAGACTAGGTCAAGCAGAAGAAAGAATGTCTGAATATATAAAACAGATCTTTTAAAATAACCCAGTCAGAGAGAAAAATAAGAATAGAAAACAACAAAGAAGGCCTAAGGGAATTTATAAAACAACCAGAAAACAATTAACAAACTGGCAGAAGTAAGTTCATGCCTATCAATAACCTTGAATGTAAATGGAATACATTCTTTAGAGAAAGATATAGAGTGGATGAATGCATTAAAGAAAACCACAGGCCGGGTGCGGTAGCTCACGCCTATAATCCCAGCACTTTGGGAGGCTGAGGCGGGTGGATCACAAGGTCAAGAGATCGTGACCCTCCTGGTCAACATGGTGCAACCCAGTTTCTACTAAAAAAATACAAAAATTAGCTGGGCGTGGTGGTGCACACCTGTAGTCCCAGCTACTCAGGAGGCTGAGGCAGGAGAATTGCTTGAACCCAGGAGGTGGAGGTTGTGGTGAGCTGAGGTCGCGCCATTGCACTCCAGCCTGGGTAACAAGAGCGAAACTCCATCTAAAAAAAAAAAGAAAACCACAAAACCCAACTATGTGCTGCCTACAAAAGGCTCAGCTCAATATATAAGACAAACATAGACTGAAAGTGAAGGAATGGAAAATAATATTTGATGCAAATGGAGACCAAAAGTAAGCAGGAATAGCTGTACTTAGATAAAATAGACTGTAAGTCAAAAACAGTAAAAATAGACCAAAAGATTATATCAGAGCACTCAAATATGTAAAGAAAATATTATTAGATGTAAAGGGAAAGATAAACTGCAATGCAATAATAGTGGGGGACTTCAATACCCCACTTTCAACAATGGAAAGAAAGTCAACGAAGAAACATTGAACTTAAACTGCATCATAGACTAAATGTATCTAACAAACATTTACAGAACATTCCAACTAGTAACCGCAGAATACACATTCTTCTCAACTGCACATCGAACATTCTCCAGGATAGATCATATGTTAGGCCACGAAACAAATATTAACACACTTAGGAAGAAAAAGAGCATATCAGGTATCTTTTCTTATCAAAATGCTATAAAACTAGAAATTGATAACAAGAAAAACTTTGGTAATGTTGCAAATACATGGAAATTAAACAACATAGTCCTAAGTAACCAGTGGATCAATGAAGAAATTAAAAGGGAAACTTAAAAATTCATTGGGACAAATGAGAATGGAAAAACACATCATACAAAAACCTGTGGGACGCAACAAAAGCAGTTCTAAGAGGGAAGTTCATAGTAACAAATGCCTACATCAAAAAAGAAGAAATATCTGACTCTAATATTTATTGTAGCATTATTTACAATCGCCAAGATACAGAATCAACTCACATGTCCAATGCAGATGAATGGATAAGAAAAATGTTTTATATATATATATATAAAACATTGTATACACACAATGGAATATATATATGTGCACATACACAATGGAATACTATTCAGCCAATTTATTTTTTGTGCTCTTCTGTATTTTATGAATTTTGGTCATAGGAACATATTGTTTTTATAAAATATCAAATTCATTGTTATTTCAAAACATTGTGTTAATGTCAGTAACATAGGTTTTTGTTTTTGTTTTTGCTATGGAAAACACGATAATGCTCCCTCAAAATATTCACATTCTAATCACTGGAGCATATGAATATGTTATGTCATATGGAAATGGGAGGAATTAAGATTGTTAATTAGCAGACCTTGAGATAAAGTGATTATCCTGTACTATCCAGGTGATCCAGGTGGGCCCAGTGTAATCAGAAAGGTTTTTTTTCTTTTTTTTTTGAGACAGAGTTTCACTCTTGTTGCCCAGGCTGGAGTGCAATGGCGTGATCTCTGCTCACCACAACCTCTGCCTCTGGAGTACCTGGGATTACGGGCATCTGCCACCATGCCCAGCTAATTTTGTATTTTTAGTAGGGATGGGACTTCTCCATGTTTGTCAGTCTGGTCTCGAACTCCTTACCTCAGGTGATCCGCTTGCCTCAGCCTCCCAAGGTGCTGGGATTACAGACATGGGCCACCACGCCCAGCCAGAAAGATCCTTTTAAGAGGAAGAGGGAAGCAGAAATGAGAAAACCAGAGAGAAGACAGCATGAGAGGGAGTCAGTCCAGCTCTACTGGCTTTGAAGATGGAGCCATGGGACTATTAGCCAAGGAATGTGGGTAGCTTCTAGAGGCTGGAAAAAGCAAAAGAATGGATTTTTTCGTAGATCCTTCAGAAGGAATAAAACTTTGCTTATACTTTGATTTTTAGCTCGTCAGGACTCATGTTGGAATTCCGACCTACAGAACTAAGAATAAATTTCTGTCATTTTAAGTCATTAAGTTTGTGGTAATTGTTAAGTAGCCATGGGAAACGAATACACTTACTCCCACTTACTATTATCTAATTTATTCTCTACCAGCAGCCACAGCAAACTTTACAGGTCTGCATTATCCAGTATAGCAGCCGTTAGCCATATGTGCCAAATGAGTACATAAAATGTGGCTTGTTTAAAATGGGATGTGTTATATATGTAAAATACACACTGGATTTTGAAGACTTAGTATGATAAATGTAAAATAACCACTAATAATTTATAATATTGACTTCATGCTGAAATGATAATATTTGGGGTATGCTGAGTTAAGTAAAATACAATATTGAAATTTATTTTCCCTGTTTTGTGTTACTTATTAAATATTTGGCTGCAGGAAAGTTTAAAACTACTTGTATGGCTTACATTGTATTTCTATTACACAGTGCTGATATAGAAGGTAAATAAAACACTATCATTGCTTATTAAAAGCCTTCAATGCCTTCCCACTGTACATGGAACATACTTCAAATTCCTTAACTTGAATTTATAAGGTTTTGCATCATCTGGCTTCTGATACCTGTTTAGTTTCATCTTTTGCCTCTTCTACTCCATTCTAATGGGCCAAGCTTGTTTCTGCACAGGGCCTTTCCATGTGTTGTTCACTAAGCCCAGAAAACTGTTTATCTCACTCTTCATTTGATTGAAAACTTATCATCCTTCCCTCTCAGCTCAAGTGTCACTGAGGTTTACCTTCTCTGGCATCCTATTGTAGGTACATTGTGTTCCCTCATTCATAGTATGCTGTTATTTTTGTTAATGGCACTTTCACAACATGTAATGATAAAGTCTGTTTATTTTTTAAATTCTCTTTGAAAATGATAAGCTCAGTGCACACTTTATTAGGCAAAACACAGATGCTCAGTAAATATTAATGTAGAATAATCAAATGATATAATGTTTATATAAGCACATTATAAGCTATGATTTACTGTACGGCTGTAATAACAGTAATAGTAATAGAGAAGGAGGAAGATGAGGAGGAAGAGGAAGAAGATAAGAAATTAGTTTTAAAGTCTTTGCTTTGCATCAATTTTTTAGTAGTTTTTTTTTTTTTTTTTTTTTTTTTTTTTAGAAAATGATTTATTTAGTGAGAGAGAAACCTGAGAAGGAGAGAGAAAGAAACAGCTAACTCTCACAATGAGTGAGAGAATCCAGAAAGATGGAATACAGGAGAGGAAAGCAGCATCCACACTGAGTGTAAGGGAATAGAGAGAGAGAGTTTAGGAGGGGAAGACAGGCTTCCACGAGAGACTGTGGAAGGGGACTCCAGAGGGGAAATCCAGGAGAAAGATGGCTTCCATGAAGGGAATGTTCGTGGAAGGGGACCCAAACATGGAGTCCCTAGATTTTTTTTCCAGTATCTTGAGTTATGTCTTTAAACCTTTGGGAATAAGTAACACAATAAGTAACATTCCATTGCTTTAAAAGAAAACATCTATTTTCAAAGACATAGTCCACTTTCTTCTTAAAGGAAGTTTTCTAAACTGCTGGTGATTCAGGTTCCCACTTGCCTTCTCTGAGGCATAATGTCTATATCCACAGTAGTGAACACAATGGGAATGGAGTGTGGGGGAGTGGGTGTTGGAGAAAGAAAAGCAAAACCAGCATTGGGATAGTTATAGTAATGGTTGTCATATACTAGGAAGTCAGACTGTGCAAATATTTGTTACTGTTACACCTACTCTCTTAAATATGGGAGTAGCACTATTTGTGTTCTAGGTGAAGCTATCCAGAGATATGTGTCTACTTGAGATTGTTAGTTTTTGCAATAGGCACATGAAATTATGTGTCCCTTAATGTAATGCTCAGCAGTCTTGCTACAAACAAGTATAATTGCATGGTACATTCTTTATATATTTTTTCTAATTAGAAATTTATTTTTCCCTGTCAAAGTCAGAGCTTAAGCACAGCCTTTCTTAAATGACCCTGAAGTAAATTTTCCTACTTACGTGCCTTTTCTACAATCGTTTCTGACTTAAAATTAACCTTATCATTAGCATTTTAATAGCCAAAAAGTCTACCTTGTATTTAGTAGCACATTACAATCTGCATTTAAATAGGAATGTTGTAAAAGGACAAAATAAAAAATTACTTATGTTAGAAAAGTTGTTTTTCTAGGTTTTGTTTTTGTGTTTTCCTTATGGCGTAACTTCTCTATATATTAGACAAAGATTAAAACCACTCTTTTCGAAGTTACTGGATTAATTCTTGGGGAAAAGTTATCAAAACCAATCCTCTACCTTTAATAAAAGTGCCTTAATGTGATATTTTAAAAATAATACCCAAGAAATGATGCTTTCAAGATTAAGATTGTTCTGCACATTTCCAATTTGGATAGCCAAAGGCAAACTAAAATCTTTTCACTTATATTTGTTAGTTATAGATAGATATGGATATAGGTATAGATATAGGTATAATCAGACTTGAGACAACATTGAAAATTTGAAGTGTGCCATTATTATAAGATACCATTTAATAAGTCACAATCAAAAATTCTTATTACGTGATTCCTGAATATGTGACACGGTTTGCCTTAGATACATCTTTCTTTTGCTGCTATTTCCCCATCCACTCATACATACATAATTATTTTATCAATGTCTCAACACCTAAAGTACTCCCACTTCTGCCTCTGTGCCTTCTCTAATCATCACATCTCCAGTCAGACAGCCTGAGTTCAAATGTTCTTTTCATCACATTACTAGCTGTGTAGCCTTGGTAAGTTACCTAACCTCTCTGTCCTTCAGTATTTGTATCTGTAAAGTAGGAAAAATGGTGGTACTTCTTCATAGAATTGTTATGAAAATGAAAAGTAATTCATGGAAAGTATTTTGGCATAATGTTGACAATAAATGTAAACTATTATTTTTACTCATTTAAATTATACCATTAATACTACTGCTACTATTTTTCTACTGGCAGCCCTCTATATACCCTTTATTTATTAAACCAGTTCTTAAAGCATCCTTCTCTCCATAGACTTCCTGTATTAAAGAGGAAAGATAAGAGCTCTTCCTTCGCCCCACCTTTGCTTCAGTTCACTTGCTTCTCAATGTCTTAAGAAAGAGACTGGCAGGGTTAACAGCAGCATATCTCTGGCTAATGTAATCCAAACCCCAAAAGGAACATATTAAAAATAAACCAGAACATCAAAGCTAGTTCTTTGATAAGTCCTCTGTTTCCTTCAGGTCCCACGTTTAGGCCACAGTGTTTTTTCATACTTTGTTCTAATTCCCTATTCCATGTCTTGCAGATCTAACTCAGTTTTGCAAATTGCAAATTTTTCTCCTTCCTTCTGTAATTAATTTCATTTGAAATCAAGTTTTTAATGATCACCTAGCCCTGTGCTAGGAAGTCAGGATATGAGGGAGAGTTCTTAAAGAAACAGAATCATGAGGCACTGCCTCTTTTTTTTTTTTATACCAAAGAGGAAATTAGATTTGGATAAAATTTATATGAAATAGACTGGGCGCGGTGGCTCACACCTGTAATCCCAGCACTTCGGGAGGCCGAGGTGGGTGGATTACCTGAAGTCAGGTGTTCAAGACAAGCCAGCCTGGCCAACATGGTGAAACCCTCTACTAAAATATACAAACCCTCTATAAAAATACAAAAATTAGCCAGCCATGGTGGTGTGTGCCTGTAATCCCAGCGATTCAGGAGGCTGAGGCAGGAGAATTGCTTGAACCCAGGAAGTGGAGGTTGCACTCCAGCTTGGGTGACAAAGCAAGCCTCTGTTTCCACAAAATACATATGTGTGTGTGTGTGTGTGTGTGTGTCTGTGTTTGTGTGTGTGTGTATATATGTGTGTGTGTATATATATATATACATATATTTATGTATATATATGATTTATATGAAACTATTAGAAAATCCTGAAAGAAAGAGTATTCATTTGGTCAGCATTCATCTATCACATGTAGTATAATTATTTGTTTTTACTTTTTTCTCTATTACCATAATATGAGTTCCTTTGAGGAAAAGTCAGTGCCTTTTCCTCAAAGGGAAATTAAAAAAAGGGAAATTATAAAAAGGGAAATTAAAAGTCAGTGCCTTTTCCTCAAAACATACCCTGAGTTCCTGTCTTGTAGGAGAAACTCAAGGTATGTTTTGAATGAGTAAATGGCAGGATGAAAGAATGAGACCTAGATCTTTTCCTCAAGAAGCTTCTAGTCTGGTGGAAAGGACCACCTGTGTAAATAAGTAGCAGTAATCCTTATTCCGGCCTACTTTATAGGCACTTCCCTCCTCTACTCCCGAATGTACCCGGTCTGTAGAGAATATGACATATATACTTACACCTCTCTTTCATAGTTTCTTCTACTGAGAATACTGTTTCCTTTTTTTCACTTATGAACTTGTGTACATTTGTCAAGATACAACTCTTAATAGAATCTTCTCAGTAAAGCCTTCTCTGAGTCTTCTTCCAAAGTAGAATGAATCCCTCCCTCCTCTACCCACTTACAGCATTTTTCATCTACCTCTCTTAGCTCTTAGTATATTAAATCATAATTATTTATCATTTTTTCAGCTTTAATATGAACACCAAAAAGAGTGAGACCTTATCTAATTTATCTTTGTAATTCTAGGCCCTACAACAGTGTCTGGCATATAGTTAGTGCTCAAAACATAGTTGAATGAGAAAAAAATGAATGAATGGTTAATGACTCAATGAATAATTGTGGCAAATACTGTAAAAGAAGTGAAGAAAGATATATGATTGTTATTTTGTATACTATGGTCTCAAGTGCCAAATTCAAATTCCCCTTTTTTGGTTAAAGTGCTTCCTGCCTCAGTCCCACTCCTTTTTTCTCAGTTCCTATACCTTCTGTCTGTTGTTGACTTTGCCATAACCGTTGCCTGTTATTATGATAGATTCCTTGAGCATCCATCAGAGATGTGTGTATAAAAACAAATAATATTAACCACAGGTAAAATTGTTACCTGAAACATAATAATAACATGTATAACTAATCATTGCATGTTCTAGTTAATTACATATTTTGATTAATTATTTGGCAGGGAATAATTGTGGACTAATTTTCATAGAGATCTGATAAAAGGAAGTATTTTGAAAATGGCACAACAACAACTGACAAAAGTTCCCTAATGGATCATATGCTTTGTCATCCTCAGTAGCACCACTGGTTCACTCTGCAAACATTAGCAGATTCCTTAATCTCCAGGCATTGGCTTGAGAGCAAAAACACTGCATCTCTAGAAGTATATCATCTAGTTACCACCACAAAAACTAGATTGGTTTTATATTTGAGTGCTTTAAAATTTAGAATAACACATAGTAAATTATAACAATTGTCCAGGGAACATTTATAATGTACAACTGCAGGGAGTGCTTTGGTAAAATTTATCCTGAAACAAGCTGGCCAGCAGTCACATCTTGAAAAATCTATGTTATAAAGAAAAATTTCATCATACTGGTACTTTTTCCACAAAGTTTGGTGTGTATTATCAATCCACTATTACTTTAGAAGTATAATCATAGCGCTGTGGCTCATGCCTGTAATCCCAGCACTTTGAGAAGCTGAGGTGGGTGAATCATGAGGTCAGGAGTTCGAGAACAGCCTGGCCAACATGGTGAAACCCTATGTCTGCTAAAAATACAAAAAATTAGCCTGGTGTAGTGGTGGGCACCTGTAATCCCAGCTACTCGGGAGTCTGAGGCAGGAGAATCACTTGAACCCGGGAGGCAGAGGTTGCAATGAGCCAAGATCATGCTACTGCACTCCAGCCTGGGCAACCAAGTTGAGACTCCATCTCAAAAAAAAAAAAAAAAAAAGAGAAGTATGTTCATAATCTTTCTTGAAACCACAAGGTTTACATTTACATTTTCTTGAATTTTTAGAAAAATTAGATGGACCTGTGATAGAAGTAGCATTCATATAACAAGTATATTTTACAGTCAGTACATATGTGGTTACTTTGAATAGCTGTCTTAATTCTGTATCTACCAAAGATTCCATGTCTCACTATTTCCAGAAGCCTTTTTCAAAGCAAGAATTCTACTGAATTGCGAATGGGGATGTTGTTTGTTGTTTTCCAGTAATAGACTTGCATGCTACTATATTTTGAGCAGATGATCACAAACACATCTACATGAGAAGGCAACAGATGTAAAGAAAAAACTGCTATATTTATTTCAAACCAAGGGAGCAATGCAAGTATCACAGCAAATTTGTGCCAACAATTACATATATTCTTTTGCTGACAGCTTGGTCTGAAAAGCTGCTAGAGTGCAGAATCAGCAAGTCTAACCCAGCGGCAACTCCAAACTGATGGATAATATTTGATTCAGTAAATGAAATAAAGTAAGAGTTTAAAAACCAGTTACATCTTCTTTCATCAGACATTTATTTCATCTTGTCAGTCCTTTTTTGCAGACTATAAATTGAGTAATACAAAATGTTATCTGCAAAAATTTTTTTGCTTGTTATAAAGTGAGACCACTTGTGAAAGGATGAAATAGTTACAAATACATGTTTGTTGGTGATAAATGATAGTATGTATGATCCAGTGTTTTGGAGTTTCCTTGACATTAAAAAAATGTTAGAGATAAAAAAACTAACCCAGGATTATTTTCTTTTGAGTACAATAGATAAAAGGAAACATTAGACTGGGAGGGATCTTTGAAGTTCTTTGGTTCACTGATTTCCAAACCTGTCTTCACATTATAAAGCATCTAAAGTACTTTTTGAAAATATAGTCTTAGGCTCCACTCTGAAATTTTGATTCAGGAAATCTGAAAGTACCTACTAAGTACTGTCAATGTAAGTGGTCTATGCACTTATTCAGAACTATTGATCTAATTCAACTCCTTACCCAATGCAGAATCCTCTTTACAAAATCTTTAAAATGTGGCCATTTGCTGACTCAAGGCAGTATAGTCCATTGTTGGGTAACTCTAATTGAGAGAAAGTTTTTATGTATTAACCCCAAATCCTAGAAACTTCTCCCCAATAATATGTGTCCCATAATCTCACATGACCCTTCCATGGTCAGACATGTGGTTATTTCATCAGGGACTTCTTATTTTGCTTAACCAATTCTGTCTCGGCCTAAGGAGTATGAGTATCAAAAAACCAAATAGCATTAGAAGTTACATTCATATTGATGAAACAAAATATCCACAGATTTATGTCCCTTAATTAGTAGCTATGCTGAATGGATCTGTTCTCTCAGAAATGGCTTCTAATAAATGTTGGTTGAGTATTTAAGATTAAAATTTGCCACTTAAATTACAGCAAAAATTCATTCAATATTGGGAAGTGTGAGAAGTTTGACTGACAAGCCCCACTAGCCTATTTATAGGTATTAGGGTTACAAATGAATTTAACCTTACACTTAGTCTGCTCCAGACCAAAAGAATCCCATCTTCTAAACTTCCTCAAAAAAACGAAAGACAGATCTGGGAAACCTGTGCCAAGACAATCATATCACTGGGAATAAGAACAGTATTGTGAACGCCAAATATCTGAGACTGGTCTCAGTTAATTTAGAAAGTTTATTTTGCCAAGGTTGAGGATGCAAACCCGTGACACAGCCTCAGGGTGTCCTGATAACATGTGCCCATGGTGGTCAGAGCATAGTTCGGTTTTATACATTTTAAAGAGATATGATACATCAATCAACATATGCAAGATGAACATTGGTTCGGTCCGGAAAGGTGGAACAACTCGAAGCAAAGACAGGACAAATCAAAGTATGGAGGAGGCGTCCAGGTCAAAGGTAGATAAGAGACAAATGATTTCATTCTTTTGTGTTTCTCATTTGCCTCTTAAGGGAGGCAATCAGATATGCATTTATCTCAGTGAGCAGAGGGGTAACTGAATCAAATAGGATTTGATTTGTTTTCCCTAAGCAGTTCCCAGCTTGACTTCTCTCTTTAGCTTAGTGATTTAGGGGCCTCAATATTTATTTTCATGTCACATATTCCCCCTTTTCTTTTTAAAAATCTTTTGGAGAAAGCATTTTAGAAGAAAATAAGTCTCTAATCTCAAGTTTCATCTGATATCTCATGGCTAGAACGGTTTATTCCTAGATGGGTAGGTCCTGAGTTACGAGGAAAGTTCATTTTTAGCAGGTTGTGAAGTATTATGTCCTATGAAGAGAAAATAGGGGGAGGAAGGGAGAAAAACAACAACAAACAAAAGACCAATCCTGGAAAATCAATATAAGCCACATTACTGTGAAGTCCATGCATCAGTAGGCAGGTATGAAAGTGTATGTAAATAGGTTGCTGTTATTTTCTTCTGAAGTTTAAGTTGTCTAGCTTCAGTATGCAGGGCTTTACAAAAGCACAGCTTAGTTGTCAGTGACTTCAAGTTAGTAAAAATGGGGGGCGGGGAAGAAGGAAAAATAATTGAAAACGTTATTTTGAAGACTTATTGCCAAGAAAAATTATATTTCAGTCCAAAATGTAGAAAATAATAAAAACTGAAAAACATTAGGCAAAACTAGAATCCAACAACACATGTACTACAGTTTTTGAAACAATTTTTCTCTCTCCAGTTTTCCATTTTTACTAAAGACAAATCATGGTAGCACTGATTTGCTTTATTATACTTGGCCTGATAATTTGCATACATTGCAACAAGAATAACTTTTTTTACAGAGGCTTTTAAATGGACTTTGATGGAATTTTGTTTCATAGGCAGAGTCTCAGATAAAACTTTTTAAAGCTGAGCCTAGCCATGGATTTGTACCATCAAATACCTATGATTTGGGTAAATTCCTCTTCTGTTGAGGTTCCAAGATAAACTTGGGGCTCCTGGTCCTATCAGAAAGTGACATTCGTTACTTACCCCAGGTCAGGACTCCTGTACAGGGACTGTGTAGACACGATATGAGGCCAGTTTTCAAGGGGCTTTCATTGGTTCCGTAATTCAAGTTCGATTCCTTAAAGGAAAGCACAGCATTCTAGTCAAAGCCTTGGTAAAATAATCAGTTTCTCAGATTGTGTCCTGTTATAAAGAAAAACAGATTGTTATTGCACTTGTGCAAATAACTGTATTGCCACAAGTTAAGAATACTCATAAATAGCTTCCAAATACTGGAGAAATTAGGTAAAGACAAATATGTTCCAAATTTTGTTCATAGGAGTATACTAAATTGTTAAACGTTGCCAATAGCTCAAAAGAAAAGTTTCCTTGAGTCTGAAAAAACAGAACAAAGGATCAGCAACATTTTAAGCAAAAAGTCAAAAAGATTACTTCAGTCTTCTTCTAGTTCAGTCCATGTAGTGAATTCCTGTTCTGGTTGACATTCATGAACATTTCAGTTTTGCATTAATCCTAAAAGGTTTTCTTCTACTCTGATGTCACAATTTCCAAAGTTATCAGAAACTTGTATTCAAGAGCACCTGTGAGAGTTTTATAGCTGATTATAAAACCACCTTCTAAAGAAAAGCAAAACAAGACAACAGTTGTCTGTGGATGACAAAAAGGTTTAGGGCAGCCAGAGGCAAGGACACAATTGACAAGGCAATTGGTTACCTCTGTGGCACCCACAAAATTATGTTAATAATTTAATATAACACTTATTACTGATAATGTCCACTAAGTCATATTAGAATTATACGAGTTTCCTATAATTTTGGAACACATAGCAATGACATATTTATACAAACACAGTGCAAAGAAAACCAAAAGCCATTTCATATTTGACAATTTTTTCTGCATAATTTTCATACCAAATAAAAATTGTCATTTTTGGACTTCGGGAAACCTAATATCTTAGAGGATGAGTTATGCCAGAAAAAGACATAATTTATAATTTGATTTTGGAAAGTTTGCCAAATATCACAATTTAGAACACATGATATCACAGGTCATTGTAAAATAAGTCATTCATTTGACCAAAGTGATAACTCAGGGATTTCAAAAAAAACAAAAAAACGGTGAGAACCTTCACTCTTTGAGAGTTTTTTTTTTTTCTCTCTCTCTCTTTTGCAGCTACAAGGAGTTTTGGCCATATTAGAGAGGCTTTGTTACCCATAATTTGGTATTCTCACTCAGATTTGACCAAGTCAGGTAGAGTTGGTCAAATCCGATAGTAGAAAGAATGAAACAACAACAACAAAAAACCCCCAGCAATATGATCACTGAGTGCTCTAATGGTAAGGAGAAATTAAGATGAGCTAGTTGTTAAACCTTAGCCAAGACAAAACCCCAGTTCAGCTACTTACCTAGGGATGGGTCTCAGGCTGAAGACTGCTTTCTACCATCCTAGAAGTAGGAGAAAATAAACCTTGAACTTGTCTTGGGAGTGAACTCAAACTTCCATCTTCATGGAAACAGGAAATCTTGCCTTCCTTGTTGGAAGCACATAAAATTTTTTTTAAGGTGTTGTACTACAAAACAAACTTTAGATCTTGACCAAATTTTGAGAGATCAGGGATTGTCTGGAGGGTGTGCTCCTGGTCCTCAACAAATTGTCCTATTGATTTGAGCCATAAAGTTAGCTCATGCTTGTACCAAGCACCAATAGGAGATTTGTCAAAGGGCAGGGGCATCTTTATTTAGAATCCCTTCATGGTTACCAAAATGTGAACCCCAAAAATCTGAGACAGGTCTCAGTTAATTTAGAAAGTTTATTTTGACAAGATTGAGGATGCACACCCATGACACAACTTCAGGAGGTCCTGATGACATGTGCCCGAGGTGATCAGGACACAGTTTGGTTTTATACATTTTAGGGAGACATGAGACATAAATCAACATATGTAAGATGAACATTGGTTTTGTCTGGAAAGGTGGGACAACTCAAATCCAAGGCCAGACAACTCAAAGCAAGGAGGAGTCTTCCAGGTCATAGGTAGATAAGAGACAAATGATGGCATTCTTTTGAGTTTCTGATTAGACTCTCCAAAGGAGGCAATCAGATATTCATTTATCTCAGTGAGAAGAGGGGTGACTTTGAATAGAATGGGAGGCAGATTTCCCTTAAGCACTTCCCAGCTTGACTTTCCTCTTTAGCTTAGTGATTTTGGGGTCCCAAGATTTATTTTCCTTCCACAGTACACAAACAGAGCAGGAAGTGGAATGATGCACAGTATTTACATTGAATCTGAGGATAGGGGTACTGCGGAGAAGCTAATTCAACAGTGAACAGTCCCAGCTACTTGGGAGGCTGAGGCGGGATAATCACTTGAACCCAGAGGCGGAGGTTGCAGTGAGCCGAGATCACGCCATTGCACTCCTGCCTCGGCCACAAGAGTGAAACTCCATCTCAAAAAATAAAATAAAAAATAAAACAGTAGACAAAGGGGTTCAGTGTGTACTGATGAGCCTTTTCTTTCCACCTTGTCTTCCTTCTTTGTGATAAGCTTAGCTCTTGCTTAGCTCAGTTCACAGCTCAGCCATGCCTTGTGATTCTGTGGGATGCCATCCAGAGGAGTCCTATTTTGGTTGCCAGCTGGGCTGGGAAGGACAGGCTGTTTACTCTGGGTCTCCATCCAACTGAATTACCTGAGCAGGGTCAGACATGAAAAAAATCCAGGGCAGCTACTGCCCTGACAGATAACCCAGCATCTTTAGTTACAGAGAACAGACAAATTAGAAGAGAGAAATTTAAATCTTACCTTACTAAGGAGAGGCTGTCACAACCCAGACCCTTCACTAAGAACAGCATTCTGACTAAACCTTGGAAGGGTATGGGCAGAGTAAAGGAGATTATCTGGGTTATCAGAGGTCAACAACTCTCTGCACTGAATGTAACCAGGGTGCCAAATGCCATCTTCTAAATAAGGACCTGGCCAACCTAATGCAAAGACAGGCAGGGAAAAAAAAAGATATAGAGAAAAAAATATGGAGGAGGAAACAATGATGATGAGAGTAAAATTAGGAAAAGGGAAATACTTGAGGATATAGGAAAAAGGAAAGGGATTTAATTAAGGGGAGTGGGAGCATCTCCTCCCCCACCCCCACCTCAGGAATTACTAGGATTGCAGCTGCTGTTTTAGCTTTTTTTTTTTTTTTTTCCTGAAGCCAATTTTTATGGATAGGATTCAGGAAGTTTAAAATTAAATGATACTAACCAGTTTTTTGACTCAATGTAACTTTCCTCTCATGCTATCCTCTTCTTTTCCTTTGCTGATTTCTGTAAGCAAACCCATTATCTGAAGAAAGTGGAGCTGGCAGAATGTCCCGACTTTGCCTCTTCCAACCCCTGATTATTCTGATAAGGGACTGGAAAGAAGTTTTGGATTTATTTTTTAAGTTGGAGAACTAGAAAATAAAGAAGTGAATTTGTGCTATTTCTGATGACACTAATAATTTTCCAGATTTAATTTAGTGTATTTTAAAAAATGCTACAATAAACTGCACCCTAACAGCAACAAAACTAATACCAACAAGCCTAAGCCCAGACCCCTGTCAGAAAATGAAATTGATTATAGGTGCCCCCTCTTCCTGTTATTCTCTATAACACTTATCTATTTCTGCCAAAACATGTATCAAAATCTGTAATTTCCTTGTTATTTTTCCTGTTTTCTTGCCTGTCTCCCTCCTAATGGGTAGAATGTCATACCCATTAGGGCAGGGATTACTTATTAATTATTTTGCTCCCTACCATATATATTTCTGAACTAGGAAAGTACCCAGACATAGCATGCACTCAATAAACATTTATTGATCGAGTGAATGAATGAATAGTGAGGTTCATTGAACAGACAGAACAAACCTTTAGGAGAGATCCAAACCACTAGTCTGTAAAGTACTATGTCATCTCACCCCTGCCTACCACACCAACTTCATAGTTTACTCGCCCCCCAGGCCTTTGAACTCTTCTCACACACTATATTCTACCTACCTCAGGGTGTGAAACATGAGATTTCATTTACCCTGGATTTTGAGATGCTCTTACTAGCTTGGCAACTTCTCATCCTTCTGATCTCATTATAAAGGCACCTACATGAAATCTACTTGGCCATCCCAAGTAGCCAATTAGCTTGTCCTCGACTCCTACCTCCGTTCTCGTTGTACCTTGTTCCTTTCCTTCAAGGCTTTTTTTTTTTTTGTAATGTATAATTCTATATTTATTTACTTCTTTATTGCCTGCCCCTTCCCATTGTTATATTCATAAGGACTGGGATTATGTTTTTCTTTCTTAAATCTGTATCCCCAACATCTAATACAGTCATTGGTACAGAGTACACAATTAAATATTTGCTGATTAAATGACTAGGCAAATATTTGCTGATTAAATGACTAGGCAAATGAATAAATGAATTGCTAATGTTCCTTCTCCCACTCCTCATTGTGCAGACATGGTATCCTGAAGTCTGGTGTTTTTATACTTCTGGCATGGCCATCTACTCTCAGCCCCCACCAGAGAAAACCTTGGGCTAAGAAAGCCTGGATAGTCCCAATTATACTTCAATGATTTGAAATTAAGGTTATATAAATAATGTATTTTGAAAGGAAAACATATAATGAAGGGAAACAGTTTTGTTTTTATTTCTTATGCTCAAAGAGGTTTGGGATCAAAGCTGGATTTTCGTTGTAAATACACCACACTTGCAGCAACACAATATACCATGTTATTTTTGTCACAAACAGCAGATTCCCTAATGGGTGCTACAGAGTCCTTTGGGAACTTGGCCAACCAGCCCTAATAAGCCATTTTAATCATGTCACCTTAGATTAATTGCTATTTGGGGTCCATACTTTCTTTGGCTGGATTAGGGGACAGGGCTTGTACAAGCCCTTGATCAGGCCTCCTGCTGCCAGCACAAGACTGTCTCCCACTCTTCTCAAATTCTTCATCTTCACCTGTCCTGGAACTCTCTAACACCCCATGACTTTCAGCAGCTGTTGTCTCTGCTGCTGAATCAGACATGTGTTCGATAGAGGGGTTTATGTAACTAGGCCCTGAGAGGCATTTTTCCCAAATAGAAGCACCTCATGTATTTTATTTACTTAAGGATATATCACTTCTGTCTCTGTATCCTTCCTAGTAAATATCATGTCTCTTAACTTTCTGGAGTCATGTTTATAAATGAAGCAGATTTGTGTGCTATGTACAGACCTTGCTGATTTGCAGCTCCTAGCACCAATTCTTGTGTTTAGTAGACGTTCAGTAAGTATTGTTTAATCAAATTGGATCAAATCTGAAAGCTTATGGATGCCAGTAGAGGAAGAAGAATCCAAAAGGACTGTCTTCCTAGGAAGGAAACTTCTTCATCTCTGATATTTTGAGAACTCCTGTGTGTGGGCAACATGTGCAGATGAGATTTAGATTATGGTTTAAGACTAACTACTAACTGCTGGCCTCTATCAGTAACAGGAAGGGACAGTCAGCAAAATGGTGATTGAGTTTCTGATTCAGTTTCTATTGAAAACATCTAAAATAATATGTGTTCAATTCATTGTAACTAGACGTTGGAGGTTTGAAATATTCCAAAAAGGATTCTAGTTTAAAATATTGAAAAATATGCTTTCAATATATACAAATTGAAAACACTATATGGGAAAAATGAAAAGAAAATAGAAATTATGAATAAAATATATTAATGTTACAAAAGAAAGTAAAATTGAATCATATAGTGACGTCTAGCTTTCTGTATTTTCAGAAAGTATTTTCAAATGAAGGAAGCAATCATATCTAAAAGAAAAAACTACAAAATATTTGATGCATCAAATAAATTGAACTATCAAGTATTTCCAAAGACCTAAGGTTTCTTACATATAGACAGTACTAATATAAAATTTTTATGAGTTGTAAAAATTGCCCAGTTCCAGACTCCAAGGGATAGAAACAAATATGGAAGCTTTCTTTTTCTTTGTTAAAACTAAATTTTACTAACTCCCAGGTTTTTTCTCATTTCCAGGTCAAGATTTTGTTAACTCAGACTTTATATTTTGTCCAACTGACATTTGCTTTGACAATCTCAGAAGCCATTTTTGTCAGAGTTCCTGACAACATCCAACACTATCTGAGATCCCCCTAAATCTCTAGGGGTCATCTGAACCCACCTTCACCCTACATCTCTTGTTCCTTTTATTCACTTCTACAAAAAGAGGGCGTTGCATTTAGCAAATGAAAGCAATCAGTGGTATTTGCAATTTCCAACATACATAATTAAGAGACAAGGCAGAAAGGATTTAAAGCAGATTGTCAAGATTTAGTCGGTACTAAATCTGTAGTACATTTGTATAGGTTTCTGATCTGGATGCTTTGAGGTTATAGTGTCCCGCCAATAGAACTAATCATTCATGCTGCTTAGTCCTCATTTATTTTCTGACTCCTAAGATCACCATGCTTTATGTAAAATGAGTGCAAAAAGTCAGGTGCCTTGAGAATTTATATTTAGTTCAGAGTACTTGAAAATTAGGTAGGCTATGCTTGTGCTTGTGTTTTTTTCCCTAAAGCTGAAAAACCTGTGATTTTCCTTTCCCTAGAGGCAGTCTGCTGGATTAGATGGAGACACATTCTGCCCCAAAGACAGAAACTAAAAAATATTCAGGAATATCTTTATCTGAAAGAAAAGTCATGCCAAACTTTACTGAAGAAAGCTTTGAAATATAAAAATAAGATTAGAATAAGAATCCCAGAATCCTACTCTAAATATTTTGTTTTAACATATAAATCATTCACCACTTGGCACTTTGTGTAATACTGTGCAGATTCTAAATAAAAATGGGATTACATAAATTAGTATATTGATCAAAAATTGTGAAAATTAGCTTCAAGTTATTAATAAATCATTGCTGAACCTCAGCATGGGCAGAATGCTGAATGTTCAAGTGAGGTAAAATACAATTTCTGTTATGTAGCTCTAGGAGAATCATGAAAATATTTAATCAATCTGGCAGATTAAAGATACTGCAGGCATCCTTCATTGCCAGAGATTTGATTCCAAATCTATATTTATCAAATTTGGTGACATAAAACAGTGGTTTTCAAAATTCAATATGCTTCAGAATCAACTGTCATGCTTGACTGAATGCAGGTTTTTTGGCTAATACCAAAGACAGTCTCATTGAATGGATTGGTATTGGCCCAAGAATCTGGATTTTAACACAAAAGACAGGTAATTATAAAACTAGTTGACTACAGACTATGTTTGGCAAACAGTGCTCTAGTAAGCCAAGGGTCAGCTGACATTTTCTACAAAGGGCCAGAGAGTAAAATATTTTTGTGAACAGATAGCCTGTCACAGCTACTCAACTCTGCCCTTGCAGCATGAAAGCAACAATAGACAATATGGAAACAAATGAGAGTGACTGTGTTCCAATCACATTTTATATGCAAAAGAAGCCTTAGCCTGAATGTAACCCATGGGCTATAAATAACATACTTTTTAGAACCTTGGTATAAAGAATTAACTCTCTTTACATACCTAAAACCTTCAGTCTAAGGATTTTCTTTTTGTATCTAGTGTAAGTTTTATAGTAGAGAGGAGCATCTATTGGTCAACTGCGATTTTAGAGTCCGACTTCATTTGCTATTGTAAATAAAATAGAGAACAAAATTCCTTGAGCTGTGTACACAAAATAAAGGGAAATTCTCATGACCTACTTTCTCCATAAAATCTTGGATTAACTGAGCCCTATCTTCAGTTAACCAACACATTCTCCTCATATTTTTTCTACAGTTCCCATTAATAATTTTAACCTCTGTATGACAATAATATGGGACAGCAAGACTGAACAAGCTCATTTTGATAGAGCAAGGACAAAACATAGCTGGCATTTGTGCCACCATTTCAGTTTCCTACACCCATAGTAGACATTGCCAATCACTGGTAGTACTCTTTCCTTCTGAGTGCCTATATAGCCACAAAATATTTCTCAAGAATTCCAGATATTCATTACCTTCAGACTAGAGTTGTCATGTGAGATAAAAATTATGTGTCGTCCCTTAATAAGCTAGCTTCACTTTATGGAATTTTTATTATCTGGGGTTATTCTATTTGGAGGCACATAGTATTATTTCTACTATATCTTAATCCATGTAATTATGAGCTTTACTTAATAGAGTTCCATAATATATATTTTAATTGGTTGTTACTTTTGCTAGAATATTAGTATTTAAATTTGAGAACTATGACTAGTTTATCATGTTACACCCTGAGATCATTCTAGACACACTTGTTGCCAAGTTTGTATGTTATCTTTTCTCATTAAAATGTCTACATTCATCATGTCTATATTCATCATGACTATGATAGTATACTGAAAACTTCTGCTAATAGTTACCTAACTAAAAGGTATTTGAAACCATATAAACTGACATTATTGGCAATCTGTGAATTGAATAGACCTATAGTTTCTTTTCTGGTCAGATATCTATGTAACTATAGCATATCTTTGAAGTAGCATTTTAGATCTATTTGGGTTAATATTTACTGTTAAAGAATTGTTTGGCTGCATAATCAAAATGTTCACTTACTAAGTACAATGTAGTTTCTAGCATTAAATGAACTCCTTTGCACAGCCTACTACTGACTCTGCAAACTCATGAAGTCATATGCCAGCTATTTCAGTAAAAATTATTTAGTAAAACTTGAAGAAAAATTACCATTTAATGAAGCAAAGCAATTTCAAAGCATTTACAATTTCATCATGGTACATAAAGTTCGTGTGTAATATGACTATATATAAATATTTACTGAGCTGATAGCAAATGCTTTACTATTGACAGGATTGGTTATGAAGAACGATTTGACCTGAAACTCAAATTGAATAGGATGAAAAGTTAAGTACAGAGGAATAATACAGTCCAACCAGGTGGCTTGACCCAAAGTTCTAGCATAGGACAGCTGGCATGTGATCAGAGAGGCAATCTTTTTTAGATGCCCAGCTTTTCACCTAGCAAATTTGACAGCTGCTCAAACACCAAAAAGAAGCAGCTGGACAGTGGCAACCTTCTATATCTAGTACTGGTGTTTCTGCACCATAACCTCCCTTATAGATATTCTCCAGACTTTTACTATAGACCCCTGTTAATCCTTGGGGAGCGTGATCTGACCTCTGATATTTCCAAATCTTTGTTGATCTGACTTTGTTTATTTTTAACCAAGCAGCTTCCCTTAAAACATTAAAAATCTCTTCTGGCTGCCCAACAAAACTTTTGACTGCTTTAGGCAAAGAGAGAGCATTTGTTAGAGGCTCTAGGAAGACCCAACTGCAGAAATAACATATTCCCCATCCTTATAGTTCTGATGTCTGTATTTGAGACAGATAAGAAAACTGTCTACTCTCGATATTCTCTATTCTTGACATTTACCAAGAAGATATGGGAAATAAAGAGGGGTTATAAATGAATCTGTGAGAATGAAGGGCATGCAACTCATGCAAATTTCAGAGAGAGAAGAGACAGTGGAAAATAAATGTTGATGCAAAGGGGGCCTTGCAAAAGAAAATGGGGTTGAGAAATCTGTGATGGGTGCTTTGAATACTGCAGGAAATGAGATCCAGGTGGTTTTGGACATGTTCTGGCCAAAATTTTGACCAGGTTTATAAACTCTTTATTGACAAGCTCAGTTTACCAAACCAAGAACTTTTTTGTTCTAAGATTTGACTAGACAGAACTAACCTTCCAGCAAATTTGGGTAGTAGATTCAGTGTCTTCATTTGCCTTTTTTTTTTTTTTTTTTTTTACTTTACTCACTCTGGAATGTTCCCACCACAGCAATCACATCTGGTGCTCAATATCCTCCCTAGGTATTCAACCACTCTCTCTGGAATATCACAACATCTGGAAAATGTTTGAGGAGCTCATTTGCTCTAAGGTGTTAATAATGGGTGAAAAGCTCAATATATTGCCTTTCCCAGGGGGGATGTGTCTTGGGTCTAAAAAATGACAAATGAGAGCAATTCTGGACATCCTTCAGTATGGGAGAGGCATTGATGATATAGAAGGCCTCCTTACTGGTACTGAAATAACAGTCCTATAGGCCACTGATCACTCATAAAGTCTTCCCTGTCATTGGCTGTGGAAATACACATAGGAAAAATGGGGCTGGCCCTCTCAGTGTTTGATCTAGAACTATCATTAAGCTCCTTTTTTGCTTTTGTTTGGTTTGATTTGCTTTTATTTTTTTGAAGTCAGGCTCTGATAAGAATGCTAGAAAATTCTGAAAGACTTATCTCAAGACTTTCTAGACAAACAATGTATATTTTATTTTTTGTACAAGGTTATTTGGGAAGTGGGATGAGGGAAAATTCAGAGAATTCAGGGCAAACCCTAGATTACAGATATCAATTTTAGAGTGCTAGCCAGGCCTTAGAAAAGCTACTTACAATACTCAGGGAACACATTGCTAAATTGAATGACCAGTTTGTTGTTTTTAACCCAAAGTTATCTCTCATCAAGTCATTTTCTCTATTTAAACAATTGTTTGGCAGTGGGTGTAATAACTGATTTTTTTTTGTCTTGGTGGCAGATGGGAAACTAACACTTGTAATGTTATAGACCATACCTGAGCATGAATCTTTAGATCAACTTGAATTTTAATATGCAAGTTTATTTTTGTCTTTAACAAATGGCTTGCTCATTGGTATGAAAGATACATTTTTATTATCCTTTTATTACTTTCCACACAGTTCAAAGTTTAATATGCTAGTTCAGCTATGATTGGTTAAGAAATTGACACACATGGCTATCATTGAGCACAATTTAGTGACTATCAATATGTTTTTTTTTTCCCTGAGTGGAAAAAAATACCACATTTTTATACTGAGTTGGAAATCATCAAATATTTGGCTACTTCTATTTATCTTAGCTTATTAACACTGCTTCTCAAATGGCAGGAATTTCTAGTTCATTTTACTGAAGCAAAATAAACACACCTAAATGAATTAAATGGTTCTGTTAGTTGCTGCATCTATAAAATTAGGAAACTGGGTGAGATGAATTGAATATAAGGTACCATAGATATATCCTCTAATATTCCTTCAAGCAAACATCTATGAATCCATATTTAGATTTGGCTCCGTAACAATAATGCCTTATATGTGATAGCACGCTCTAATTTACTTATGTGAGCTTAATTGACTTGCAACTACCCTATTCCTTTACATGTTTGCTAAGTTTCTAATTGTCTACAGTGTCATTAGGCTGTGAAAATATAAAGCTGAGGTAGACAGTCCCATATTTATTGTCCCTATTTTAGAAAGAGGGGATCACAGACTCAAAGGGATTACAGTTGTGGAGCTGGGACAGAATTCCAAGTAATTTGACTTAACCTGTTCATACTCACCTCTTGTGTGTAAGTACATGGACCAGACTGAAATGCTAAAGTTAACGACATGGATATGTCATGAAAAGCATGATCCATAAAAGAAAAAAAATATTGATAAATTATACTTCATCAAAATTTAAAACTTTCCTCTGTGAAAGACACTGATCTTTCATAGAATAATGAAAAGTCACAGACTAGGAGAAAACATGTGCAAATTGCATATCTAACAAACTTGAATCTATAATATTTAAAGAACTCCTAAAATCAATAAGCAAATTAACAACACAGTTAAAAATAGATTAAACAGACAATTGACCAAAGAAGATATACAAATGCCAAATACGTGCATGAAAAGATGCTAAGCATTACTAGTCATTAGGGAAATGCAAGTTAAGACCACAAGGTGCTACCATTAACATTCATTAAAATAGCTAACATTAAAAAAAAACTGACAATACCAAGTGTTGATAAGAATGTGAAGCAACTAGAACCCTCATACATTCCTGGTAGAAATGCAAGATGATACAGTGCTCTGGAAAATGCTTTGGCAGGTTCTTATAAAGTTAAACATATACTTATTATATGAACCAGCAATCTCAGAATGAAAACTCACATTTGCATAAAGATATGTACATTACTATTTATGGCAGCAGTATTCATAATTGCCAAAAACTGGGAACAGACTAAATGTTGTTCAACATGTGAATGAATTTTTAAAAATGTGGTACAACCACACAATGAAATGCTAATTGGGTTGGGTGCAGTGGCTCATGCCTGTAATCTCAGCACTTTTGGAGGCCAAGGTGGGCAGATAACTTGAGGTTAGGAGTTTGAGACCAGCCTGGCCATCATGATGAAACCCTGTCTCTGCTAAAAATACAAAATTGGCTAGATGTGTTGGTGTGTACCTTTAATCCCACCTGCTCAGGAGGCTGAAGTGGGAGGATCACCTGGACATGGGAGGCAGAGGTTGCAGTGAGCTGAGTTCACACCACTGCACTCTAGTCTGGGCTAGCAGAGTCAAACTCTGTTTCAAACAAACAAAAAATAAAGAAATGCTACTTAACAATGAAAAGGAACAAAATTTATTTATTTTTGATGGAGTTGTTTCTTTCTTGTAAATTTGTTTTTGTTCCTTCTAAATTCTGGATATTAGACATTTGTCAGATGGGTAGATTCCAAAATTTTTCTCCCATTCTGTAAATTGCCTGTTCACTCTGATGATAGTTTTCTTTGTGGTGCAGAAGCTCTTTAGTTTGATTAGATCCCATTTGTCAATTTAGCTTTTGTTGCAATTGCTTTTGGTGATTTTATCATAAAATTTTTGCCCAGGCCTATGTCCTGAATGGTATTGCCTAGGTTTTCTTCTAGAGTTTTTATGGTTTTGGGTTTTACATTTAAGTCTTTAATCAATCTTGAGTTAATTTTTGTATGAGATATAAGGAAGGGGTCCAGTTTCAGTTTTATTTATATGGCTAGCCAGTTTTCCCAGCATCATTTATTAAATAGGGAATCTTTTCTCCATTGCTTATTTTTGTCAGGTTTGTTGAAGATCAGATGACTGTAGATGTGTGGTCTTATTTCTGAGGTCTCTATTCTGTTCCGTTGATCTATATGTCTGTTTTGGTATCAGAACCATGCTGTTTTCATTACTGTAGCCTTGTAGTATAGTTTGAAGTCAGGTAGCATGATGCCTCCAGCTTTGTTCTTTTTGCTTAGGATTGTTGTGGCTATGTGGTCCCTTTTTTGTTTCCATATGAAATTTAAAGTAGTTTTTTTTTTTTTAATTCTGTATAGAATGTCAATGGTAGTTTGGTAGAAACAACAAACATATGAAAAAAGGCTCAGTATCACTGATCAATAGAGACGTGCAAATCAAAACCACAATGAAATACCATCTCATGCAATTCAGAATGGCAATTATTAAAAGGTGAAGAAATAACATATGCTGGCAAGGCCATGGAGAAATAGGAATGCTTTTACATGGTTGGTGGGAATATAAATTAGTTCAACCATTGTGGAAGACAGTGTGGCGATTCCACAAGGATCTAGAACCAGCAATACCATTTGATCCAGCAATCACATTACTGGGTGTATGTCCAAAGAAATATAAATCATTCTATTATAAAGATACATGCACACATATGTTTACTGCAGCACTATTTACAATAGCAAAGACATAGAACCAACCCAAATTTCCATCAATAATAGACTAGATAAATAAAATGTGGTACATATACACCATGGAATACTATGCAGCCATGAAAAGGAATGAGATCATGTTCTTTGCAGGTATATGGATGAAACTGGAAGCCATCATCCTCAGCAAACTAAGGCAGGAACAGAAAACCAGACACCCATGTTCTTACTCATAAGGGGCAGTTGAACAATGAGAACATAGGGACACAGGGAGGGGAACAACACATACCCGGGACCTGTTGGGGTGGGGGCTAGGAAAGAGAGAGCATCAGGGCAAATAACTAATGTATGCGGGGCTCAATACCTGAGTGATGGCTTGATAGGTGCAGCAAACCACTATGGCACATGTATACCTATGTAAGAAATCTGCATGTTCTGCACATGTATCCCAGAATATAAAGTAAAAATAAATAAATAATAAAAGGAACAAACCATTAATACATGCAACAGTATGGGTGAATCTCCAATGCACAATGCTGAATAAAAAAAGCCAGACACAAAACGTTATATACTGTATTTTTTCCACTTAGAAGACATTCTGGAAACAGCAAAACTGTATGGAAAGAGAAGAGATAGGTGGTTACCAAAAGGTTAAAGGTGGGGAGAGACTGAATTCAGAGGCCAGCATGAGAGTAATCTCAGGTATGTTAGAACTGTCCTGTATCCAGTTTGTGGTGATGGTTGCAATCATATTTATATGTGTTAAATCTCAGAAATGCATATCCAAAAATTGTAATAAGATAATTATTACACATTAATCCTGGCAGTTAAAATTGGTTCTAGCCAAAATTTAAAAATAAATGAGGTTTGAATTTAGCAATAAATACTTCCTTTACTTTTATGTTATTAGAGACACTTTTCTAGGCATTGTCCTTCCTCAGTTCTTTCAGTTTTCAGGATATGATTTAATAACCAATTCACACGAAAAATTAATGACTACTAATAGCTACATGTGTTTCCTCTAGTAGGCCCGTATTCATTTGATCAGGTCACCAAAATATTAGGGTAAAATAACACATCTCCAACAGTGGGTGGGACTCCAAGCAACAGCCAATGGATAAAGGAGTTGTAAGGAGGAAGAGGCAGGACAGCCCTCCTTTGTGCTACTTAAACTAAGACATATTTGCTTTGAAATTTTAATTTTGGAGATTGTATAAGAATATTGCTTAGTCTATGTGGTACTATAGGTAAATATATAGAAATGTAGATAACATTCCCAAATACTACTGAATGTGCTCAGATCAGGAAGAAAAATCTTACATGGAACAATGAAAATAAGTGTCTAAATCTTAATTTTTTAATAAAAGAAATCATTTAATTGATTGATTTTTACATCAGAATTATGAAACTATGCAAACTCATTGTAAAAATATAAATGTATATAGACAATATTTATTGTCACTTTCTGAAAGCTGAGTAACTATAGTTGCATATAAATCACTCTAAAACTTATGTAATAGTGAGAGTTCATTTGTAAATTATAGTATTTTTAAAGCAAAATGTCACCCAGTACTTTATTTTTATCTGCATTTACATGTCAGGTTTCCAGAAAGTGAGGTATGCCTACACAAGAATGGGGACGTTTTGAGCACTATAGAATTTGCTTCCTTCTTTTTTACTCTTTTTGATATAAAGTACAGGCAAACCAGACTTTACAAGCAAAGCTACAAATAGTGTAGAAAGTGTCTGCACATCTATCATATAAATTCATGTTTATTAGATCTCAGTAAGAGTAACAAAGGATTTCAAAATAAATTAGAGCTGCAGTTCTTTTCAAAGTGACCCCGGTAACAATGTGTCTGAATTGGAATACTTTACCTATATTGATTTTTATTTTCATGTCAAGTTTGAAAAATATTTCAGGTATATTTTGAGGGTACATAAAGCATGTATTCCTAATTGTATTTACTTTTTTTGCTACTGTCTATGTCAGATGTACTGGAAACATAGGGATTACTAAAATTAACTAAAACATGGCATTATTACCTATCTAGAAACAGGTGTTAGGAATTCTGAATTTTGGGTTCTATGTATCCAGTTTCAATCTTACTGATCAATTCTGTTAAAAAGCAATCTAAACCAGAATTTTTTCTGAGGAGAACAACAGTAAAATATAAAGTGTTAGCATGGGTTAAGAAAAGTAGTTGAGTGGATGAATATTTAGTCACAGCCATTAATCTTTAATTTTAATGGTTTTGATTAAGGAAGAAGCTTTTGTTTTTAGCATGACACTTAAGTAAATGAATGGTTTGATCAAAATTTACTATTATAGGTTAAAAGTATGAGATGAATAACAGAATACCAAAGAGGCCAGTTAAGCTACTGAAGAAATGGTTTCAACCTAATAAAGAGCATAACTCATCAAACTTAACCATGACAAGCCTAAATATTCCCATTTCATCAAAATAAAATGGCTGTAATTAAGTGTTTTAAAATTAATGTTATCAGCTCTTCATTCATCCAGGCATTCTCGGCCCTGCTCTCCAACTTCAAACAACTTCCACCTCTGCCTAGTCCCTCTAAGTAGGGAAACGTACCAGAGTAAGTGAAGATTTGAGCAATGGCACAGAGGTTGATGACTTGAGAAATAATGACCTAAGTACCAGATAATGGGTATGTGCCAAGGATTAAGCAGAGGCTTTGAGTAGAAAAAAGGAGATATTTGAATTAGCATAAGATATAATATCCTGAAGCAGCCAGCTCCAGATAAAAGAATCAGGGATATTAAATCAGGAGGGAATTAGTAGAAAGAGGTAAAAGACCAAACTTGATGACCCAAAGGAGTGACAATTTAAAATTCTGTTTTGGGATGTGGTATATGAGTACATCAGCGAGTAGTGGAGTGTTGGACAAAAAGAACCATGGAAATATAGAATCCCTTTTTGTGCCCATACTTTAGGCTAAGCTGACATCATTGTGGCTTTCGCTTCTGTTAGATGGGCTGGTATGTGTTGAGTTCCAAGAGATTTGGCTTTACTTAAAATTGAGTTCTTCAAGACTCAGAGTGACAAGATTACAAGATATTTATGTGGCATCCATCCTCTCCCATTAATCTTTACAACCTCAAGGAGAAGACAAATAACTGAGAATAAGGAATTTATGCAGACCTCAGGTTCATATAGAGGTCCCTCTTTCCTGTCGGTTAGTAACCTGCTTGTATGTCTGATATTGTATGGCTGTGTGTCCCCACCCGAATCTCATGTGGAATTGGAATCCCCAGGTGTCAAGAGAGGGACCTGGTGGAAGGTTATTTGATCATGTAGGCAGTTTTTCCCATGCTCTTTTAGTGGTAGTGAGGGAGTTCTCACAAGATCTGATGGCTTAAAAGTGGCAGTTTCCCTGTCACTCCCTCTCTCTCCTGCCTCCAGGTAAGACATGCCTTGCTTCTCCTTCACCTTCTGCCATGATTGTAAGTTTCCTGAGGCCTTTCCAGCCATGAGGAACTGTGAGTCAGTTAGACCTTTTTTAGTTTATAAATTACCCAGTCTCAGGTAGTATCTTTATAGCAGTGTGAAAACAGACTAATACAATTTTCCTACCCTGTTGCCATTTGTGAGCTTGAGCTTTATCTCTTCTGACTATGATCTTGGCTTGGCTGTTGGCTCAGCTCTTGTGTGTTTATGACCTAACTTCCTTTTCACTGCATCTGCTTTACTTCAGATCCTGATTGATCCTGTATGTTTGAGCCTAAAAGCCAGACCACAAGTCCCAATTGCATTGTGCAAATGTTTGGCATTTTTTTGTAAGAGTCTATTATGATTCATGTTAATCCTACAATGGCTCAAACAGAAGTGCCCAAGACCCTTCCCTTTGCAATATAACTTGCTGTACAAAAAAAAAATGGGGTAAGAAAAAGGATGGAAGAAAAAAATGATACTAAGGAAACATTAAGGTAGCCCAGAGAACTTCCTTAACATTTTATCTATTATTCTACAAGAACCATCTAGTCTTATAAAATATTTTTTGGTACAGGTCAGAGAAAAACACATTGCACTGCATGGGATGGATAATTTTTCTGGCCCAGAGTGATGATATGTATGTGTATGTCTGGAAAGGAGCCAGGCTCAATGAGGACAGCAAATATCAATGAGAATGGGATAGGAAGTTGAATTTGAATATTATTTTGGATAATGAAAAACATCTGGTGACATTTGCAGACTACTAAATTAAATCTGAGTTAAAAGATGGTTTGGGGCTTTAGGAGCCAGAGTCCACAGGTATATTTCTCTGTTGATAATTATTTGTGATAGAAGAAACGAGGCGAGGAATGCCTACTTGAATGTCTTTCACAGCTAAATTTAAACATACAGACTGAGAAAAAAACAGTCATGGAAGTTTACTTTTAAAAATAAATGCATATACCATCTCAGAAAACATCCCCCAAAATGACAGTATGTGAAGGGTTGTCCCCTTGGAAAAGGAATTCAATTTTGAATTACCTATACTATAGTCCTTGAAAGTCTTTAGTCACTTTCATCCAATGACAAATGGAGATGTTTGACTTAGTGACAGATGATCTGCCCAACAATGTTTTCTTTCTTCTATTGCTGCTTCAATTGTATATTTCCTGAATTAGTTGTGATTGATGATAGCATTTTAAGCGCTTGATAGTTTTTTTCTGGTGAAAAGATGGCATAATTTAACTATATTAATAGTTTTAGGTTTAAGTGTAGCACAATATATTTTTATAATCCTTCAATAGTGAAGACACAATTTATACAAATGGATTCATTCTGTCTTTAGACCAAGCAACTCTGACACAAGAATGTCATTTAAAGTAATGTTGCTCATCCTTCAGAGATGCAAAAACTGAAGGCTACATTGCTCTGATATGAAATAACTTTGGAGTTTTGAATGCCTGGCAAAATTTGTATATGCCACTAACAGTAACTTAAGTGGTTTGTACTGCTGGAGCAAAATGTGCTCTGGAGAGAAAAATATCACCAACTGCTGTAATTTTCACATAAGTAGTAGGAATAAAGAAACAGTTGTGTTCAGAAACAATACCTTCCCTAATAACTGGTCATGGAATATTCAATCGGTGATATAGCTTGGCTGTGTCCCCACCAAAATCTCACCTTGAATTGTAATAATTCCCACATATCAAGGGTGGGGCCAGGAGGAGATAATTGAATCATGAGGGCAGTTTTACCATACTATTCGTGTGGTAGTGAATAAGTCTCAGGAGATCTGATGGTTTTATAAATGGGAGTTCCCCTGCACAAGCTTTCTTGCCTGCTGCCATGTAAGATGTGTCTTGCTTCCCCTTTGCCTTCTACCATGATTGTGAGGCCTCTCCAGCCATGTGGAACTGTGAGTCCATTAAACCTCTTTTTCTTTATGAATTACCTGGTCTAGGGTATTTTTTATTGTACTTTAAGTTCTGGGGTCCATGTGCAGATCTTGCGGGGTTGTTGTGTAGGTACACACATGCCGTGGTGGTTTGCTGTCTCCATCCCCCCATCACCTACATCAGGCAAATTAGTTCAACCATTGTGAAAGACAGTGAGGCAATTCCTCAAGGATCTAGAAATAGAAATTCCATTTGACCCAGCCATCCCAGTACTGGGTATACACCCAAAGGATTATAAATCATTCTATTATAAAGACACATGCATAGGTATGTTCATTAGGGTATTCTTTATTAGCAGCATGAGAACAGACTAATGCAATCAGTGTCAATGTTTATTATTAATAACATAATCATGTACAATATAAAGTGTTAGTACTTACAACAGACTAGAGAGCTGCTATTTTACCTTAGGAAGTATTATTTGGAGTCTGGCACATATCAGATTTAGGGTGACTATCCTAAAACCTTAGAAGAAATAGTATTAACTAAGTGTTATTTTCTACTTAGTGTATTCCTTCCTGCAGAATATTAATTTATGCTCTTACTTAGTAAATGTCACAGTAGGGGAGAAAATATAAGAGCATACCCATATAGCCTCCTTTGGTGTAACTACCACATCACAGTATCTTAGTGTTATCTGAAAGTCAATAGCTAAGTTTTGTAAATGGAGTTGAAAGAGAACTAGGGAAATTAATTGATGTGATTTTCTTTCAGTAGTGCTGTATAATGAAGTATTTACTTAAGCTTGTAGGCCTTGAAGTGAACTCTTAACATTTCTAATATTGAAAGAACACAGACCTCTCTTAAAGCATGCCAATTCATACATATTATAAGATTCAAATATTCTCTCATACTGATAGTCTTAAACTGAGGTGTAGTTAGCTTATCAATATCAAATTAAGACATGACAAGTTCCCAGACATATAAACATGACCCTGACAAATGAATGTGCTGGAAGCTGGATCTTATGTATAAGAAATAGCTTATACATAATATATAAGTGATGTCGATTGTATAAATGTATGAATTTATCCAAATCTTTGGTATGAGTTTCTGTGGAGCCTTTGGATGATACCTCATCAAGTTCAGGGACATAACAGGACTTCTAAAGTGATAGATTTAGAAGAACAATTCTTTGACAGGGTTAGTAGTAGGGATCCATTCTGACATAGGTTTGAAGACTAGTCTTAATACTAAAACATTTCCACACAAATAATTTTATTTCTATTATTCATAAGTAGTAGCTACAAAAAGCCTCATTATTATGAATTAGGTTCTTATTATATACCAGGGGTATAAAAAAGTTCATTCTTCTGATCCTAGCTCTAGGCAAACAAATTCATAAGGTGCAAACACTGTGTAATCCCTTTAATACTGCCCTCTATCACTATTCACAAATGTTAGCTCCCTATTATCCCAAACTTGGTGGCATGTTTTAAAATCTGTCCCTGACCTGTAAAGGCCCCGAATGATACCAACCTCCCATCTCTTGAACGCTTATATTTTTTACCTCTGACAGAAGGACATGTAAAGGTCTGCCTACATTTCCATTATTTACACCCGAACATTTGTAGCATTTCACACCCCAGTCCACCTAGTAATGTGAAGCAGAAGCTCTAGACCCAAACTGTATTGACATATACCATATGCTGGATCCCTTCTACTTTTAGTGAGGACAAAGAGTCTTCATACAGGCTGGGCATGGTGGCTCACACCTGTAATCTCAGCACTTTGGTAGGCTGAGGCAGGCAGATCACTTGAGGATGGGAGTCCTAGACCAGCCTAAGCAACTTGGTGAAACCCCATCTCCACTAAAAATACAAAAATTAGCCAGGTGTGGTGTTGGGCGCCTGTAATCCCAGCTATTCAGGAGGGTGAGGCAGGAGAATTGCTTGAATCCAGGAGACAGAGGTTGCAGTGAGGTGAGATCACACCACTGCACTCGACCCTGGGCAACAGAGCAAGACTCCATATCAATTAATCAATCAATCAATAAAATAAAAATAAAGAGTCTTCATACAAAGGGTAGATTATAACCTATGGTACTTTGTAGATACTGTCTTCATTGGATTGACAATGTAAATGTTTCTGATTAATTTCTTTAAACTTTTTTTTATTGTGGGTACATAGTAGGTGTATATATTTATGGATAAATGAGATATTTTGGTATAGACAAACAATTTGTAATAATCACAACGTGGAAAATTAGGTATATATCCCTCCAGCATTTATTCTTTGTGTTACAAATAATCCAATTATACTTTTTTAGTTACTTTAAAATGTGCAATTAAATTATTATTGACTATAGTTTCTGTGTTGTGCTATCAAATACTAGGTCTTATTTATCCTTTCTGTTTCTTTTGTACCCATTAAGCTGCTCCACTTCCCCACAATCTGAATTTGAAAGTATTTCCTTATCCTCTATTATTTGGAATAGTTTCAGAAGAATGGGTATTAGTTCTTTAAATGTTTGGTAGAATACAGCAATGAAGCATCAATTCCCAGCCTTTTTTTTTCTGGGAAACTTTTTATTATGGCTTCTAACTTGTTACTTATTCTTGGTCTGTTCGGGTTTTGGATTTCTTCATGGTTCAATCTTGATAGGTTGTATGTGTTTAGGAATTTATCATTTATTCTAGATTTTCCAATTTATTGGCATAACTTACTTATAATAGCCAGTAATGATCATTTGAATTTCTACAGTATCAGGTATAGTATCTCCTTTTTCAACTCTGATTTTATCTGAGTCTTTTCTCTTTTCTTCTAAGTTGGGCTAAAGATTTGTCAACTTTGTTTATCTTTACAAAAAAATAAATTTTTGTTTCCTTGATTGTTTTCTTTATTTCAAATTCATTTATTTCTGCTTTGGTCTTTATTATTTCTTTTCTTCTACTAATATTGTGTTTGGTTTGCTCTGACTTTTGTAGTTTTTTTCTCTTTTTTTCTTTTTTCTTTTTTTTTTTTTGAGATAGTATCTTGCTCTGTTACCAGGCTGGAGTGCAGTAGCACAATCTCGGCTCACTGCAACCTCTGCCTCCTGGGCTTCAAGCTATTCTCCTGCCTCAACCTCCCGAGTAGTTGGGACTACCAGTACATGCCACCACACCCAGCTAATTTTCGTATTTTTAGTAGAGATGGGGTTTCACCATGTTGGCCAGGGTGGTCTCCATCTCTTGATCTCATGATACTGCCTGCCTTGGCCTCCTAAGGTGATGGGATTACAGGTGAGCACCACTGTGCCTGGCCACTTT
Source organism: Aotus nancymaae (assembly GCF_030222135.1). Lineage (NCBI taxonomy): Eukaryota > Metazoa > Chordata > Mammalia > Primates > Aotidae > Aotus > Aotus nancymaae. The sequence continues at coordinate 42,095,232 of NW_026988415.1, read as the reverse complement.
TGTAGTTCTTTTAGATGCATCATTAGGTTATTTATTTGAAGTTTCTGTTTTGTTAATGTAGGTATTATAAATTTTTCTCATAGTACTGCTTTTGCTATATCCCATAGGTTTTTATATGTTGTGTTTTCATTATCATTTTATCATGTGTTTTAAGAAAGTTTCCTATTTTCTTCTTAATTTCCTCATTGACCTGCTTATTCTGAAGAATATTCTTTAATTTCCATGTGTTTTTACAGTTTCCAAGATTCTTCTTGTTATTGACTTCTAGTTTTATTGCATTGAAGTCGGAGAAAATGCTTTATATTATTTCAGAATTTTTGAATTTTAAGACTTATTTTGTGACCCAGCATATGGTCTATCCTTGGTTTATCCATGTGCTGAGGAAAATGATGTGTATTTTTCAGGTGTTAGATGAAATGTTCTACAAATTTCTGTTAGATCAATTTGGTCTCTAGTGCAGATTAAGTCTGATGTTTCATTTTTTCTGTCTGGAAGCTATGTTCAATGCTGAAAGTGAGGTGTTGAATTCCCCTGTTGTTATTATATTGGGGTTTATCTCTCTCATTAGCTCTAATAATATTTGCTTTATATATCTGTGTGCTCCAGTGTCGAGTGCATATATATTTAAAATTGTTATATCCTCTTGCAGAATTGCCCCCTTAGTCATTATATAATGACCTTCTCTGTCTCTTCTTACACTTTCTGTGTTAAAATCTATTTTGTCTGATACTAGTATGGCTGTTCTTACTCTTTTCTGGTTTCCATTGCCATGGGATATCTTTTTCCATCCCTTTATATTCAGCTTACATATATCTTTCTAGGCAAAGTGTATTTTTGTAGGCAACAGATCATAGAGTCTTATTTTTCCATTTTTCAGTCACTCTACATCTTTTGATTGGAGAGTTTAGTCCATCTACATACAATGTTATCATTGATACATAAGGACTTATTCCTCCCATTTTGTTATTGTCTTCCTGTTGTTTTGTGGTCTCCTCCTCCTTTTTCCTTCTTTTATGTCTTCCTTTTAGAATACGTGATTCTCTCTGCTGTTATTTTTTAATTACTTGATTTTTATTTTTGTGTGTATCTGCTGTATTTTTTTAAATTTGAGGTTGCCATGAGATTTGCAAATACTATCTTATAACGCATTATTTTGAACTGATGAAAACTTAACACTATTGCATAAACAAACAAACCAGCATGCAGAAGAAAATTAATAACAACTCCACACTTTAACTTAGTTCCTCCACCTTTTAACTTTTGTTTCTCTTTATGTCTTATTGTTGTATATGTTGAAAAGTTGTTGTAGCTGTTATTTTTGATTGGTTCATCATTTAGTCTTTCTACTTAAATGAAGAGTAGTTTACACACCACAATTAGAGTGTTATACTGTTCTGTGTTTTTCTGTGCATTTACTGTCACCAGTGAGTTTTGTACATTCAGGTGATTACTTCTTGCTCATTAATGTCCTTTTCCCTCAGATTGAGGAACTCCCTTGAGCATTTCTTATAGGATAGGGCTGGTGTTGATGAAATACTTTACCTTTTATTTGTCTGGGAAAGTCTTTATTTCTCCTTCATGCTAAAAGGTTGTTTTGTTTTTTTTTTCCCCAGATAAACTATTCTAGGATAAAATATTTTTTTCTTCAACGGTTTAAATATGTCATTTCAAATGTCTCCTGGCTTGTAAGGTTTCCACTTAAAAGTCTGCTGCCAGATATATTGAAGCTCCATTATATGTTATTTGCTTCTTTTCTCTTACTGCTTTTAGAATCCTTTTATCTTTTACCTTTGGGAGTTCGATTATTAAATGCCTGAGGTAGACATCTTTGAGTTAAGTGTGCCGGGTGTTCTATAACCTTCTTGTACTTGAATGCCGACATTTTTCTCTAGGTTTTGGAAGTTCTCTGACATTCTTGCTTTGAATAAACTTTCTCCCACTATCTCTTTGTCTACCTCCTCTATAAGTCCAATAACTCTTAGATTTGTACTTTTCAGACTTTTTTTCTCTAGATCTTGTAGATGTGCTTGTTTTTACCTTTTGTCTCATCTGTGTATTTTCAAATAGTCTGTCTTCAAGCTCACCAATTCTTTCTTCTGCTGGATCATCCTGCTATTAAAAGATTCTGATGCATTCTTCAGCATGCCAATTGTATTTTCATCTCTAGAAATTCTGCTTCATTGAAACTCATCTGATAGAATTCTGAATTCCTTCTATGTGTTATATTTAATTTCTTTGAGTTTCCTCAAAACAGCTATTTTGAATTGTCTGTCTGAAAGGTCACATATTTCTGTTTCTTCCAGATTGGTCCCTGTTGTCTTATTTATTTCATTTGGTGAGGTCATATTTTCCTGGATGGTGTTAATGCTTTTAAATGTTTGTCAGTGTCTGGGCAATGAAGATTGAGTATTTCTTATAATTGTCACAATCTGGGCTTTTCTCATGTCTTTTTTGGGAAGGTTTTCTAGGTATTCAAAGGGTCCTGGGCCCCAAGATCAATAGCACTGTGGTTTTTGCAGACTCATAGGGGTACTGCTTTGGTGGTCTTGAATAAGATCCAAAAGTATTCTCTGGATTACTGGGCAGAGACTTGTTCTTTCCCTTACTTTATCCCAAACAAATGGTGTTTCTCTCCCTGTGCTGAGCCACCTAGAATTGAGCATATAGTGATGCAAGCACCTCCATGGCCACCACCATTGGGATTGCAATGGGTCAGAGCTGAAGCCAGCAGGGCACTGGGCCTCACCCAAAGCCATTCCCTTTAGTGTGGTGAGTTCCCCAAGGCCCTAGGCATGTCCAGATATGCTGTTTGGGAGCCAGGCATTGGAGTAAAAAATATTAGCAGTTCACCTGATGTTCTATTCTACTGTTTCAGCCATTGGGATGGGTAATTCTCCTCTAGATAGGGGTAATCCAAATGTTCCCTCCATGCATAGGTGCTGGCTAAGACCAACATGGCTTTATTCTTCATTGTGATAGGGCAGCACTGAGTTCAGTGTAAAGTCTGCAAGTCACTGCTCTCTCCCTCTGGGAGATGGGGGAGTGGTGGCATAGGCAAATCAAGACTGCCTCTTCTGCCCTCCTAAATACCTCTTTTGGTGATAGTAAGTTAACACCAGGTACTCTGATTGTCCACCTGATATTTGGTTCTTGTGATAGTGCTTCTCTGTGTTAAAATTTGATGTTTCAGCAGTGGGGAGGAATGGCATAGGCTTTGATTCTGTCATCTTGCTTTGCCATCCTTGATTGTTTTCTAATTCAGTATAACAGCCAATCAGCAACCATTTGAATCCATTAGGCCGGTAATAAATTTAGACTTTGCTTGTCTGAGGCTAGCCATAGTCTCTCTGTTGTCCTCATTGAGCATTTAATAAATAGTTTCAGTGAAGAACTCTGGAAGGAAGGAGTACAAATATTTGTATTGAACTTTTCAGTATGTATTTCTGGGGAATTCCCAAGAGTTGATGTTTGCAAGAAAATGAACTTTGAGTAATATAGAATAATAATCTCTTCCATTTTAGTAAATTTTTTACAGAGAACATTCACATGTATTAATAGACTTTATTTCCACAACACCATTGTGAGGATAGTAGGATAGATATTGTTTCTGTTTTACAAATGAAGAAACTTAATGAACTTTGTCAAACTAGATGTAAATGATGAAGACCACAACTCAATCCTAGGGGTGTGTGTGTGTGTGTGTGTGTGTGTGTGTGTGTGTGTGTGGCGGGGGGAGTTTACTGCTCTGTTAGAATTATGATTGTTAGTGTTGGTGTGAGGTTTCTTTTCCCAGTGAGATGGATCAATTAATGGCATTGCTAACTTATATCTTCTTATACTTTCACAGTGTACTTTCATGTCCAGAATGTTCTCTCCCTTTTCTCCTAGGCTTATCTCCTCCATGAAAACTCTGATATTTTCTAGGCATATCTTCTCTCTCAGAACTTGTAGAGCACTTCTAGTTTATTCTCTAAAATCAGCCCTTAACTTATTACTCTTGTTTTGTTCATAATGAACTGTTGGAATGAAACAAACTGCTCTCGTTGTACAGGTGGCTTTAAACCTCTCTCTTGACCTCTCCTTTTGTTTCCATGGACTTTTCTAATGGCCTGCTTAGATTTATCCTTCCTCCAAGAAAGTGTCAGATTTATATTTTTTTTTAGTTTTCTTTTCTGCTCGTTGGAGATAATAATTACTATTTTAAAGGACTGGGAGGATTGAGTGATAATTACTTCAAAACTGCTTGGCATTGTTTCTGGCACACAATAAATGGTAGCTTTTATGTATAAGGCAGATATTAAAGTGTTAAAGAGGATGGGAGAATGGAAAGATAGAGTCGTAAGTATCTCTTAGCCTTCTTAGTAATCCCCCTTGGCTTTAGGCATGCCTGCATTTTCACCATTTCTTCCATGAACATCTGTGCTTTGATTACATAAACATTCTTGTTTCCCAGATTAGGCTATCCATAATAACATCTGTGAAAAGATGAGGTATGTGTCCAAGCATAATATCTATAAAGAGAGGTTAAAATCACTTTTGCATACATATTGTTTGCAGGTACCCATGTCATGAAGTTCTATTTAATGCTGCCTTTGCATGTGTGCAGAATGGAAGATACAAAGAAATTTTGTGAATTACTCACTAACCACACTCAATAGAGAGATTTGTAGCGTTTTTCCCTACTTATAATTATGAACTTATAGACATTATCTCCTGATTGCCCTTTGAAAAGTCCTCCAATATATAATTACTAATGCAAATAAAGTCACATGGCCTAAATAACACTCTATAACACTTTTAAATGCTTCCTACATTTTCAATTGTACCTTTTTCTATAGGAGATACTTAAAAACTATGCTTTATCTCTAGCAAAGTCTCCAGTGTTGAATTCTCTCTTTTATTATAAATATCACCTTTGAAAAAGTTTTGCATCATTTAGTGATGATCTAAACTTATGTGTATATTAAAGTGAAGGGTAGAAAAACCAGTTCATATACAAAAGAAGAAACCCCTGCAATTTTGAGCAATTTAGGACCAAATAAAACTTTCTTTTATTTTTGATACCATTGATCTTTTTTAACTTCTTTTTTTTCCTAATGATGAGGTAATAAAACAGAATACAGTTATCAGAAATAATAAACTTCAGATTCAAGAAAGTTTCAGAAGTGATCCTATCTGTTTTCCTGCCCAAACTAGTAAATAAAATTGCACAACTAATAATTTGGAACACTGCCTATGGAAGCCATAGTGAAGTCATAGTAGGAACATGAATTTTCAGCGATTGATATTTCATTTAACAAATCTCATTTTGACCCTTTGTATGCCAGTCATAAAAGGATACTCATGGGGATAACCTGGTATTGTTGATGTATCCATAATATTTTTTTCTACTTTTATTGGGCTCTGTCTTTATTGCTCCTGGGAGAGTGAGAACTCTGTTTCTTTTTCCTTTACATCCAATAGATAAAAGGTGGGGGGCATTGATTGTCTTAAAGATTATCAGTATTATGAATAATAATCTTAAGCTCTCAAAGGACCAAAATTCTTAATTGAAGATTTTTCTATATTCTACTCTACCTGTCATGCATAGCTTGCATGTAACAGTTGCCCATCCCACAAAAGAATGAAAAATGAGAATCCTAACAGATTTGGTGTTGGATTTTAGACTTTAATATCTTTAGCCTTGCAATGGGCATTTTACTGGCATTTTGAAGATATTTCTCTTTAATCTGTAAAACAGAGATTTGAAGTGACTTGACAAGGATAGGAAGATGATTCATGGTGCACATTCACTATAAAAATACAATTTGATCATTGTAGAAAGTCTTTAAATTGTTGATAATTGCCTTTCAGGAGTAACACTAAGATATTCAATGTACTCTACCTCCATTGCGAAGTGAAACTGGAAAATAGCTTAAGTATGTGTTTAGAATCTCTCCACCCCACTTCCCCTATCTATTTTTCTTGAATGCCCATCAATCATAGGGTCTTATACCTTCACATTGGCACAATAGCACACACAGAATCTTCCATATCCTGGAGACAGGGTAAACTCTTGGTAAATATTGGCTAACGGTAAGGTTAAAGATTTCTTTGGCCTAATTTTAGTCATATTCTCCAATGTGCAAGGCTACATTTGTCTGGAGTTCTACATTCAGGATTCTAAAATAAGTTATATTGTGTATATTTAATGTCAAATCACTCATCTGAGATTCATTTATTCTTTCTGACCATTGACGCAGTATATAATGCAAACTACTTATTCACTCCTATGTAATTATTAGGGCAAATTACATGGTCTACCCATAATTTTCATCCCAGAGATTTTATATTTCCAAAAAAATCAAATCTGATTGATGTTTTTTTACAATGAAATCTATTGCTTAACAATTGACTGGTAAACATTCAATCCAGCCAGGAGTAAAAATACAGGCTTATGCAAATTAATAATAAGTTCATTTTTATCTTACATTCTCCCAATTCCCTTTCTTTAGGGCAAAGAAAAAACAGTCATATCCTGGATATTTTCTTTCATATTGCTGTTTACCTTCATGGTGTATACATGTGACATTCCTCTAGTAATTGCTCTGAAGTGGGCTTATAGTGCAAAATTAGCATGGAAAGAAACAAATGCTAAAAGCAGTACAAGTTGTTTAGGGTTACATATCATAAAAATATAAAGACTGTACATCCAGGAGAGATGTCATCAGGATGCCTGACCAGAGGTGCTCAACACTCATCTTCTTCACAGAGGAGGACCAACACAACAAATAAATAAATGCACTTCAAGTAGAGTGTCTATGGAAGACCACTGGAGTTCAGCAAGGAAGGGACAAAATCTTCTGAAGCACAGAAACTTGGGATGTCAGCATAGGAAGCAAAGCACCCAACTGGGATCAACTCAGAACCAAGACAGACTCCGCATTAGGAGAAAAAAGTAAGCAGGAGATCTCTAGCAGCCCTCTTTACTAATGCAGATGCCTGAAACCACATCTACAATAGAGCCTCACAGTCCTTGCAGGCCCTGAACCCAGTATAGGGAGCTGTCTGGAGTTCATGTGGCTGTATTGCTCCAGAGACAAAACTAATGCTGGGTCCCCCACTCCTCAGGACATAACTTGCAACAATATGGTGAAACTTTGAGAACAAAGTCATACTGGAGTACATCCTCCCTGAGGCCCAAGAGCCCGTGTATCTCCATATTCCTTGGGCCCACCTGTCATTCCACCATGCCAACACAAAAGGCTATAATGTCATAACCCCAGATAGGCCCAAGAGTACAGTTGTGAGACTAGCACTTGAGCCCACATAGTACCCTATACCTCAAAAAACAGGCAGTCCAGCACAGAGTGTAGGCTTCTCCTCAAAACAAAGGAGCCAACATATTTGTGCTCCATGGCATGAGAACCACCTACTCAATACCCTGTACCACTGGCAACCTTGTCTCCTTAACCAGCAGAGCTGCTGTACACCGTGCATGTAGCCAGAGGCCAGGGTCCAACTCACCCAGTACAAGCTGTCCCTGGCAAGGGTCTCTGTCTCTATAACTAGTACAGCTGCCATAATTTGTGCCCTGAACCCCAGTGCTTCAGAACTGGCCTGCCCAGCAACCCCTATCCCCAGCAAAGCCATGCTATAGTCTTAAAAATTACCCACAGCCCAGACTATTGAAGCACTAGCAGATACCACTGATATTAATTACAGATGAATAAACCACATAATGATTCCACTCCTGGGACCTACCCAGAATTAAAACCAAAGCACCCTGCCCTACTTACATTTTAAGATACATATATAGGAAAAAGTACAATTATTCTCTTGTAAGTTACCTCAAAGCAAAGTAAATATATAAAATGCCTGAAAATAAATTTAAAATAATAATTCTAAGAAAATATCAGTCAGAAATAAGAAAATACAGGTATATTAATACAAGTCAACTAATTTAGGAAAATAATTTATGGTCTGAATGAGATGCATAGTTTGCAAAAATTTTCTCCCATTCTATAGGTTGTCTGTTCACTCTGTTGGTAGTTTCCTTTGTTGTGCAGAAGCTTTCTAGTTTAATTAGATCCTGTTTGTTAATTTTGCTTTTGTTGCAGTTGCTTTTGACATTTTCATCGTGAAATCTTTGCCTATTCCTTTGTCCAGGATGGTATTGCCTATGTTGTCTTCCAGGGTTTTTATAGTTTTAAGTTTTATATTTAAGTCTTCAATCCATCTTGAGTCTATTTTTGTATATGGCGAAAGGTCGAGGTTCAGTTAGCATATGGCTAGCTAGTTATCCCAGCATCATTTACGGAATAGGTAATCTTTTCCCCATTGCTTGTTTCTGTCAGGTTTGTCAAATATCAGATAGTTGTAGGTTTATGGCCTTACTTCTTCATTCTCTATTCTGTTCCATTGGACCATGTGTCTGTTCTTGTACCAGTACCATCCTGCTTTGGTTGCCGTAGCTCTGTAGTATAGTTTGAAGTTAGTTAACATGATGCCTCCAACTTTGTTCTTGTTGCTTAGGATTGCCTTGGCTATGCAGGCTCTTTTTTGGTTCCATATGAATTTTTAAATACTTTCATCTAGTTCTGTGAAAAATATCAATGGTAATTTGATAGAAATAACATTAAATCTAAATTGCTTTGGGCAGTGTGATCATTTTAATGATATTGATTCTTCCTATCTATGAGCATAGGATATTTTCCATTTGTTTGTATCATCTCTGATTTCCTTGAGCAGTGTTTTGTAGTTATCATTATAGAAATATTTTACTTCTCTGGTTAGCTGTATTCCTAGATGTTTTATTCTTTTTGTGGCAATTGTGAATGGGATTACATTCCTGATTTGGCTCTCAGCCTGATTGTTGTTGCTGTATGGTAATGTTAGTGATTTTTGTACATTGATTTTGTATCCTGAGACTTGATAGTGGAAGTGGTTTTTTAGCTTAAGAAGCTTTTGGACTGAGGCTATGAGGTTTTCTACATATTAGACCATGTCATCTGCAAACAGGGATAGTTTGACTTCCTGTCTTCCTATTTGGATGTTCTTTATTTCTTTCTCTTGCCAAATTGCCCTGGCCAGGACTTCCAATATTATGTTGAATATAGTAGTGGTGAGAGAGGGCATCCTTGACTAGTGCCAGTTTTTAAGGGGAATGCCTCCAGCTTTTGCCCATCAAGAATGATGTTAGCTGTGGTTTTGCCATAGATGGCTCTTATTATTTTTAGGTGTGTTTCTTTAATACTAGTTTATCGAGAATTTTTAACATGAAGAGATGTCAAATTTTATCAAAAGCCTTTTCTGCATCTATTGAGATAATCATGTGGTTTTTGTCTTTAGTCCTGTTTATGCTGCTGTTTTCTTTCTAGTTTCTTGAAGTAAGATGTTGGATTATTGATTTCAGTTTTTTCCTTAATTCTAATTAAGCATTTAGTGCTATAATTTTCCCTCCCAGTACTTCTTTACCTACATCCCATATGTTGATATGTTGTATAATTATTTATATTCAGTTATTTGTATTTTTAAATTTTTTTTATTTCTAGTTTGAGTCTACTATGAACAGATAACATAATATTTATGATTTCAATTATTTTTAATTTTAGTCATTTGTATTATGGTGAAAGATATCTGTCTCATTTTAAAGTATTCATTACTCACTTAAAAATTGTGTATTCTAAGGTTGGTAGAGTATTCTGTAGATTTTATTTAAAATCTATTGATAGTATTTTCAGTTTTCCTGTATAATTGCTGGTTATTTGTCTAAAGTTACACACACATACACACAGACACACAGAAACACACACACACACACACACACACAGCTGCTGAAGGAGGCTAGGGTGGTTTCAATCTACTTAAAAGACTTGAAACCACAGCCTGCCTAGACCCACCTTGTTGCAGATGGAAGAAATATCATGGATATTACATTTATATTTAAGGTAATCATTAATTTTATTATTTGTTGCTATTTATATTGTAGTAAATATACATAATATTTATTATTTTAAATATTTATAAGTGCACAATTCAGTAGCACTAAGTATATTCACAATGTTGTGTATCCATCACTAATATCGATACCCCACATTTTAACCATCTCCAACATAAACTCTGCACTTATTAGATAATAATTCATAATTTCCCATTCCCCCTCAGCCTCTTGTAACCTCTATTATTCTGCTTTTTCTCTAAATACATTTGCCTATTCTAGGTACCGCATATGAGTGGAATCATACACTATTTTTCTTTATGTGTCTGGCTTACTTCACTTAGCAAGATATTTTTAAGTTCCATCCATGTTATAGCATATATAAAAATTTATTTTTGTGGCTGAAAAAATATTCCATTGTGTACATATATATATATTATATATATATATGTGTGTGTGTGTATATGTGTGTGTATATATATATATAATTTTGGCTTTCCATTAATCTATTAATGGATTCGTAAATTGTTCCATCTTTTGGCTATTGTAAATAATGCTACTGTAAACATTGGTGCAGAAATATCTCCTTGAGTTTCTTTCTGATTCTTTTGGATATACACTTAGGAGTGTAATTACTGGGTCATATAATAATTCTATGTTTAATTTTTTGAGAAACCATCAAATGGTTTTCCACAGTGGCTGTACAATTTACATTCCCACCAACAATGCACACAATTTTCAGTTGCTTCATATCCTCACCAATACTTAATTTCTGGAGTTTTTCTTTAAGTTATAACCACTTTAATGCATTTGAAGTAGTATCTCATTGTGGTTTTGATTTGCACTTTCCTAATGACTAATGACGTTCAACATCTTGTCATGTGTTTATTGGCCATTTTTATATTTTCTTTGAATAAATGTCTATTGAATTTCTTTGCTCATCTTTTGAATTGGGTTGTATTTTTTTGTTTTTGTTAAGCTGTAGGAATATTTTTTAATATATTCTGCATATTACCATTACCAGGTTTGCAAATATTCTCTCCCATTCCCTAATAGTCTTTTTGATTTCTTAATAGCGTTTTTTTTTTGATGCACAGAAATTCTTAATTTGTAGTTTTTCTTTTGTGCCTATGCTATTGGTGCTATATCAATGAAATTGTGGCAAATCCAATACTACTAAAATGGCATATTATTCGGCAATAAAAGAAGAATGAAGCAAAATACATAGATAAACCTTAAAATATTATGCTAATGAATTATGATCACAGAGTTATATAACCATCACCACAATCAATTTTAAAATACTTTTATAACCTCAAAAAGAAACCAATACTTATTAGTACATCTTCTAAGGTCTTTTCTGGGCCAAGTATATGGTTTTGAACATGTGTGTGACATTCTAAATGTTTAAAGCTTTTCAAAGCCCTCTATGGACGTCTCATTATCCAGTTTTTCCTTTTTACACTTTTTAGTCAGCCTCTTATTAATTCCCATTGATAGTGTCATCCTAGGCATCTCTGAAGTCAAACAATTGACACTGATCATTTTTGACAAATTCCCTGTGGATAAAACTGTTCACCTGGTCATAGAAATCATGCCTTGAGAATGGAACTTTTCATCAAGCTTTCAGTCAGGTCAAATAGAGACAATTTTCTATGTATGAGGCTCCTGGATTGCTCTAAACCCATTCTGCTTCCTCCAATGACTGCTAGGCTATAGGATTTTATACCAGGCTTGTGAGGCTATTGGCTTTTATGGATACTGGGGAGGTGGGGATTAGAGCCAATTAAAACACCAGAAAGCCTCTGTTCTGTTCCATTGGTCTATATCTCTGTTTTGGTACCAGTACCATGCTGTTTTGATTACTGTAGCCTTGTAATATAGTTTGAAGTCAGGTAGAGTGATGCCTCCAGCTTTGTTCTTTTTGATAAGGATTGTCTTGGCTATGCAGGATTGCAGGCTTTTTTAGGGGGGGGTTACATATGAAGTTTAAGGTGTTTTTTTCCAGTTCTGTGAAGAAGGTCATTGGTAGCTTGATGGGGATAGCATTGAATCTATAAATTAATTTCGGCAGTATGACCATTTTCATGATATTGATTCTTCCTAACCATGTAGCATGGAATGTTTTTCTATCTGTTTGTGTCCTCTCTTATTTCCTTGAGCAGTAGTTTATAGTTCTCCTTGAAGAGGTCCTTCACATCCTTTGTTAGTTGTATTCCTAGGTGTTTTATTCTCTTTGTAGCAATTGTGAATGGGAGTTTGCTCATGATTTGGCTCTGTGTTTGTCTGTTATTGGTGCATAGGAATGCTTGTGATTTTTGCACATTGTTTTTGTATCCTGAGACTTTTCTGAAGTTGCTTATCATCTTAAGGCGATTTTGGGCTGAGATAATGGGGTCTTCTAAATATATAATCATGTCATCTGCAAATAGAGATAATTTGACTTCCTCTTTTCCTCATTGAGATCTTTGACAAACAGGATTCCCTGTTTAATAAATGGTGTTGGGAAAACTATAGCCATGTGCAGAAAGTTGAAACTGGACCTGTTCCTTACACCTTACATAATAATTAACTCCAGAATGGTTAAAGATTTAAACATAAGACCTAACACCATAGAAACCCTAGAAGAAAACCTAGGCAACACCATTCAGGACATAGGCATAGGCAAGGACTTCATGACTAAAACACTAAAAGCAATGGCAATAGCCAAAATAGACAAATGGGATCTAATTAAACTTAAGAGCTTCTACACAGCAAAAGAAACAATCATTAGAATGAACTAGCAACCAACAGAATGGGAAAAAGTTTTCTTAAGCTACCCATTGACAAAGGGCTAATATCCAAAATCTACAAAGAACTAAAGTAGATTTACAAGAAAAAAAAACCCCATCTAAAAGTGAGTGAAGGATATGAACAGACACGTTTTAAAAGAAGACATTTATGTGGCCAACAAACATATGAAAAAATGCTGATCATCACTGGTCATTAGAAAAATGCAACTCAAAACCTCATTGAGATACCATCTCACACCAGTTGGAATGACGATCATTAAAAAATCTGGAGACAACAGATGCTGGAGAGGATGTGGAGAAATAGGAACACTTTTACACTGTTGGTGGGAGTGTAAGTTAGTTTAACCATTGTGGAAGACTGTGGCAATTCCTCAAGGATTAGCAATAGAAATACCACTTGACCCAGCAATCCCATTACTGGGATTTATAACCCAAAGGATTATAAATCATTCTATTATAAATATACAAGCACTTGTATGTTCATTTTGGCACTGCTTACAATAGCAAAGACCTGGAACCAACCCAAATGCCCAACAGTAATAGACTGGATGCAGAAAATTTGGCTCATATATACCATGGAATACTATGTGGTCATAAAAAGGGTGAGCTCATGTCCTTTGCAGGGACATGGATGAATCTGGAAACCATCATTCTCAGCAAACTGACATAAGAACAGAAAACCAAACACTTCATGTTCTCACTCATAGGTGGGTGTTGAACAATGAGAACACGTGGACACAGGGAAGGAAACATCACACACTGGGGTCTATTGGGGGTTGGGGGGCTAGGGGAGGGATAGCAGGGGGTGGGGAGGTTGGGGAGGGATAGCATTGGGAGAAATGCCTGATGTAGGTGACGGGGGGATGGAGGCAGCAAACCACCGTGGCATGTGTGTATCTATGCAACAATCCTGCAAGATCCACACATGTACCCCAGAACTTAAAGAATAATTAAAAAAAAATTTGGAAAAACACCAAAAAGCTCATTGTTCTTACTGGTATTCAGCCATTGTTTTCTTGAATAAACATTTATTGTATTGTTGTAAGCCTTTAGTTAATTTTCAGAGTTCTGAAAATGTTGACTTTGACAAATTTTTGCCAGTGTTCTGGTTGCTTTTATGGAAGAGTTGATTTTTGAAGTCCTTATTCAAACATTCCAGAAGTACTCCTCTTGGATAAATGGTCTTAAACTCTTTAGTTCAACACAGAATGAGTGTGTGTGTGTGTATTTGTGCACATAGGTCTATCTGCCTGTTTATATGTACACTTTTTTTTATCATGTTCATCTACTTTGACTGTAAACCTTCTGTCTGTGTGTTGGTTCTTGAATATTTATTTTAAAGAAATGTTATTTTCACAACATTGTTTTGGTTCTCCTTTAAAGGTCAGCTACCTTTTTCCTTACATTTTCATCCATACATCTGTGTTTGGCTTTTATTAAATAGCAGTGGTGCAATATCCCTGGTTTTATCTTTCTGGCTTAAGCATGTAAGCAAGACACAAAGGATAATAACACAACATACTTTAAGAGACAAAACAGGTTGCTATAATAATAGAAAACCTTATTTAAATATATTTAGCATATCTTTATTTAGAAACTATAACAAATCAAATGTTAATAGCATAAGCATTTGGGGCATATGTGTGATAATATGTTTTCTGTTCAAAAGTATTTTTTAATTATCCAGGTCCTTTAAATTTCTTTTTTGCCAATTTGCTTTGCTACCCTACCTAGGATCACTATCCAAACCAAGCATCAAAATTCACAAATATATGAAAAATAAATATATACTCATTATATTTCCACGGGGGAAAGATCAGTTGGCAAAAATGATACTAGCTTAAATACGACTATACCAATTTACCAATATATGCTAAATCAGAATGCCACAATTACTCCTGGAATATTAAAGAATCCTTTGTGAGCAGATTGCCCAACAGCCAATCATACTTGCTCAGCACCTATCTTGACAAAATAGTGAAGCAGGCAAAGTTATGTCTTCAGTACCTGCCCATCCATGATTTAGTTCATTTTGTTTCTTCTTTTATAATAAATGGGCAAGAGGGTGACTCAGCTCTTTACAAGGCTTTCCATGTGACTACAAAAATGTTTTCAGAATAGACCGTCTTATTTAAGGAAGGAGACAAAAACTGTAGGAGTAACTACAACCCAAATCTGAAAAATCTTATTATATGTCTTATTGTAAAACGATGGCTGCTCTCATGTCTCCTTCCTTCTTTACTTCTCCTCGTACTTTCTCTCTCTCTCTCTCTCTCTCTCTCTCTCTCTCTCTATGTCGTTCTTTTATTCTTCTTCCTCTCCATTCTTTTCTTTCTTTCTCTACCCTGTTCTTCCCCCTTCTCATCCTTCTTTCCTTCCAGGCGCATATGAACCACTTCTTTTTACATTGGGTCTCTCAAATATGGAGTATTAAACACATAAATAATGACATGCTGTTCGTCTGGGAAATTTTGCAGGTAATAGGGATTAGCAAGATATATAATGAGCTTGTTGTAACCCTTTCTCTTCCCCCACCCTGAAGTGAAATGTCAGGGATCTATGACTAAAATATTACAATGCTAAACATATCAAAATAGCTGATAATGTGTAGTTACCAATAAGCAAGAAAAGTTTATCTAGTCCTTCCATTTTCATTTTAAAAACATCTCTTGGGAAATCCATTTCAGATCACGAAGTTTTACACAAATGCGTAGCTAAAACAGTCACCTGTCTATCAAAATACCTATTAACAGACAAACAACAGACAATGATTCACTCATTTACCCAGAATATAGCCATGTCTGTGTACACACAGGGACAATGTAGTTAAAATGGGTGTTTTTAATGTGTTGCTAGAGAGATCGCTGAAGGAACACAGGCACTTGAGTCAGACAGATGTAGGCTTAAGTCTGTTCTCTCTTATGTATTTCCTAGTTTTTTATGCAGAAAATGTGAATTTCCTATATTATGTTGACGTGATTGAGGACAAGAAGGTTAAATGAAATGATATATGCAAGGTATCAAACACTACCTGGCACATAGTAAGCACTCAGTGATTACTGGTGACTGCTGCTGACATTCAAGGAGTTGCCAGTGTTGCAAGTCCTGTAGATGCCCAAATGGAGTCACTAAACACTTTGCAGATTATTTCTGTAGTATCGATTGTTCCTAGTACCTCTAGGAAGAGAATATTAGTCCCCTTCAGCTCAGCTGTGTATATAGATAGGATTAGGGACTTGAGCAAGAAGAAGCTAGTGCTAATGACTTTCCCCCATGAACACTTTTTCTTTAAGTCTTTTTATCATCACCAAAATCTATTTGGTTTAGAGGTTCTGTCTTTATTTAATGTTATGCTAGTGGTCTGAAAAGGTTAATGCCATTTCCAGATGGAAATATTATTCCCTAAAAAAAATCTGAACACGAATCCCTACACATGTGCATAAATTAATTTCAGCCTGCTTTTATTTGCCCCCTGAAGGCTTAGGTTGTCTGAAGAGTAAGCTTCTAGCTTCTCTTAGGCAATCTATATTTAAGAACATCACTGATCCTTCCATTAGAATTACTTTCTTTCATTTCAGAGAAGAATCCTATCCTGTCATAAATCCACTGCAATAGAAATAAAGAGGAATAATGGCAGAGTATAATTTAGTAGCAAGAAAGGAGTGTGAGGTGAACTATAGGCAGGAGGTATGCAAATGCTTAATGTGACACACAGAAGGAAGTAGTACGTAGGTATATGTGTGTTGTGTATATAAAGGAGTGTGTGTAAATGTGTGTAGGAGCATATAGGAGCATGTTTGTATGTGTGGGGGGCATATAATTTGTAAATTGGTATAGTCCATAGGAACAAAGCACTATGTATGTTGTTAGAGATGTTGCTTTTTTGGTTCTTGAATAAAGAGGATGCTAGAAAATATCCACCATTATCTGTACTCTTGGTTTGCACAGTACTTCCTCCCTGCTGTCCCCTGTCACCATGTAGAACTTTCATACTGCATCATTAATTCTTCCAGCCTGGGGATAGTCCCCAAATTATCTCATTACTGGGCTGCTTAGTGCCATCAAAATTTGGATTATTAAGGAGTTGCATGAGGCCTTGTTTCCTAATTATGAAAGCACAATGACCATCTAGATAGAGATTAATATCTCACTTGGGGTTGTGTAATATTTTCTTTATTCCATTCTAGTTGCAGTCCCCCTTCCTAATTTTTCAAAATGCCACTGAAACCCATTTCATGAGATTGCAAATAATCTGATGGTGATGAATCACGTTTTGAAAGAAAAAAAATGGCTGAAGCTATGGATTTGTATTCCCCATGTCATTTTAGTTAAAATGAGGAATGCTTGGAATTTATATATAAACAGCATTGTGTTTTTGCTGTGTTTATTATAAAAGACACTTGGAATATCTGCTGATTTCAATTATACTTTGCCATTGTGTGAAGAGAAAAAAAGTGTCTTCTTATACTTAGATATTTGCTATCAGTTTAGGGCTTTAAAGGAATAGCTCATTAAAATGGCTATTGAAAAAGTTAAGGTCCTAATGATTATTCTCAGAAACAAATATATGAATTTATGTTCTACCTGATTAATTCATCAAATTTGAGCCTCCAAGAAAGGCAACCCAGTTGTTTTAACATCAATGCTTTCACTCACTCTCTTCCCATCTTTCTTGTCTAATGTAATTCTTCTGCCCCAAATCAAAATTAGAGATTAAATTCTTCTTCCCCAGCACACATGGTCTTTTGCCCAACTCACTTCTCACTACTCAACCTTGGTTCAAATCCCTACAACACTCTTCTAATCTCCATCTACAGCCCTTACCCCCATTTTCTCTTCCCTTTGATAGGTGCTAAAAGACGGGTTCAGTTTTAGCTCGGATATCATGAAACCCCTTCTATGAAATCACTGAATAATCTACTTACCTGAATTGTTAATTCTGTGAAGTGTGATTCCTTGATATAACAACAGATAAGAATCTTATTAATTTGATATTTTTGGGATAGCAGAAAGTTTCACTAGTTTTTTTTTTTTTTTTTTTTTTTTCCTTATGAACAATATGTTTGCCTTCTATGGAATGGGTTAGTCTCTGGATGTTTTACCAATGCTGAATCAAGCCATGAAATTTTCCCTTCATTAATAAGTATTTATTGAGCACTCAGTGTGCCATTTATCCAATGGACAATAAGGAGTGGGGAGTGGATTGAGACAAAGGATGTAAACAGTGTGGCCCCTGCTCATAAAGACAAGAATAAACTCTTGGTTTCCTTTGAAGGAATTGTATTATTGATTTCATAATCTTCCCAGGACCTAGAGAGGTGCTAACAGTTAGAGTTCAGGGTTCTAATTTCTGGTTTGCTAGTAATCAAGTATTTGATATTAGGCAAAGTCTCTTTATAACTCTTTAGGTTCCTGTTTATATAAAAACAGGGTATTAGGCTAGATTCTCTCTCTCTCTCTCTCTCTCACACACACACACACACACACACACACACACACACATGTCCACAAGGAAGACATACAAAACAAGTAGTCAGCAGTGAGAATTATGAGTCAAAGAAAGCTCGTTCTAGGAGGTAAGATTTAAATTTCATTTCATCACTTATGTGTACAGAGTAATGGTTATGCTGAGAAATGCTACCTTAAGTTTCAGTTTAAACTAAAATATATGATTAAATTACTTTCAACACAATCTTAGTATCTGTCTTCCCACTTTGGTATTGCATACAGAAAGGAATTTTGGATAGTTTTATATTCTAGTACTTGGCTTATTCTACTCATTATAGAGTAAGCATTTCTGGCTTCTGCCAGATTCCATTTATAGCATTTTGCCAAAACTAGTTTACATACTCAAAATCTGACTACCCATTCCTTGAAGGCAGATACTTCAAAATGTTCTGTTTATTTATAGTGCTTAGCACAATGCCAGGCACATAATATTCACTCGATATCTTCTGACAAAGATGTCTTTGGGAAATTATATTGAGAGATAACATCGATGTTTGGGCATTCCTATTTGAATTTTATAAAGATCATAAAATGGACCAACAGAATATAATATAGCAATAAAATCGCATCAGCTTCAATTTATCAAGTTCTTACAATGTACCAGACATTTTACATATGTTATCTCATTTAATTCTTAACACTATAAGATAAATGCTGTTATTCTCACTTACTTATGGAGAAATTGAGGCACAGTGTGGTTAAATAGTTTTCATAAGGTCATATAGCTAATGAGCACAGTAAGTGTTCACTTAATGTCATCAATAGGTTCTTGGAAACTGTGGCTTTAAGTGAAACAACATAAAATGTAACCAATTTTACCACAGACTAATCATAAACAATAATTAAATTTCAACAGCATATGTCTGGTCACAAAAACATCACCAAACTTCTAAATGAATACCAAAACACTTATAGTATTAAACATTGAAATAAATGTGAGCTATACATACATTTCAGAAATATTAGTATAAACAAGTAAAATAATTATTAATGGCCAAATCCAAAATTCCTTTCTGTATGTAAAACTAAAGTGGGAGGACAGATACTAAGATCGTGTTGAAAATGATTTAATCACAAATTTCAGTTTTAACTGAAACTTAAGGTAAGGCAAAATTTTTCAGCATGACTCTTATTCCAGTTCAGAGTCATGGGTGGCTGGAGCCTATCCTGGCAGCTCAGGGCACAAAGCAGGGACCAGCCCTGAACAAGACATGATTTCGTCATAGGGCACACACTTACATGCTAACTCAGACTAAGACAATTTAGACACCCCAATTAACCCTGATGTACACATCTTTGGGATATGGGGGGAAATGAGAGTACCCAGAGAAAACCCATACAGACATGGGGAGAATGTACAAACTCCACACAGACAGCGGCCCTGGCCGGGAATCAATTATTTTTCCTCATCAACATCATAAAACAATGTTGAACAAAACATTTTTTGAGGACCTTCTGTAATGAAGCTTGGATCTGAAAACATGCCTGGCTAGAAACCCTTTAACCACTATTGTATTGACTACTTGGCATTAAAGGAAAATCTTTTTCTGTGAACTAATCCATAGTCTAATTCCATAGTCTTCAGTTCCGCTCTCATCTAGAAAGAAGACAAGATAGCATTTACTTCCTTTTCAAACTTCAATCCTGAAAGATATCTATTCTTTTTCTCTTTGAAATTGACTCTGTGAAAAGGTCATTTTTCCTGAGAAAGTGAAGTGAACTTAGTATCAAGAATCTCTTTGAATGGAGAAGACACATTCTCATTTAATACTATCAAGTCATGAAAATGTGTAATTTTAGATTTTGAGAATGAGATACTTTAAGAATAGATTATTAGAAACTAATGTTGATTTATTTTCCTCTATTATTACTTAAAGACAGAGTTACTTTTACTTTAAAGGCATTGAAATAAATGTGCTAGGATCTTAATATTCTTCTCTAGCTTCAACTTTGTGTAGAAATGGAACCCAGATTTATTGGCAACTAATCAATTCATTCTGATGAGGACTGCTTCACTTACCCCTGAATTTTAACCTGAATCTGAATATTCAGAAAGCAAATTTAAGGACTAAGGAAATCAATAATTTTCCCACTTGGTAGATTGGTAGCCCAGCAAAGAAGGGGCTGCCAACATTTTAGAGTGGGAAAATTAACCTGACTTTTCTGTGCAAGGGGCTTTCTCTCTTTGTTCAAGGACAATGTGCCTTTATGCAAATACTTCTCTGTCTCACTCCAGTTTAAAAGTTCTTCTGGCTGTTTGTTAGCTGTCAGTAAGTCTGTTGTATTCTCTAGCTTTCCTATCTTTTAAGGGCATAAGATCCCTTGAGCAGGCTTGGTGGGCATACTTTATCCCTGACATTATTGCCACACATATATCTTCTAAACCATCTAAATTGGCATATTCCAAGAATTCTCAAGGAATAGAGGTGACACCAATGAAAGCCAGAATTGATGGTCCAAGTTACCCAGTCAAGTGATGATTTTGTTTCTTGAATCATAAATCAGAACTCTGTAAGTCCCCAGTCATCATACAGTTTATAAGAAGCTAACATTTGTGGAATTAGACCCCTTGGTGATATTACCTTTCAGAGTACCTAATCTCAGATAATATTGACCTTTTATTTGGCTGCTTTTCATTGTTAAGACATATTTAAAATCAAAACTACATTGAGATACCATCTCACACCAGTTAGAATGGAGATCATTAAAAAATCTGGAGACAACAGATGCTGGAGAGGATGTGGAGAAATAGGAACACTTTTACACTGTTGGTGGGAGTGTAAATTAGTTCAACCATTGTGGAAGACAGTGTGGCAATTCCTCAAGGACCTAGAAATAGAAATTCCATTTGACCCAGCAATCCTATTACTGGGTATATATCCAAAGGATTATAAATCGTTCTACTATAAGGACACATGCACACGAATGTTCATTGCAGCACAGTTTACAATAGCAAAGACCTGGAACCAACCCAAATGCAAATCGATGATAGACTGGACAGGGAAAATGTGGCACATATACACCATGGAATATTATGCAGCCATCAAAAACGATGAGTTTGAGTCCTTTGTAGGGACATGGATGAACCTGGAAACCATGATTCTCAGCCAACTGACACAAGAACACAAAATCAAACACCGCATGTTCTCACTCATAGACGGGTGTTGAACAATGAGAACACATGGAGACATGGAGGGGAGCATCACACACTGGGGTCTGTGGGGGGAAATAGGGGAGGGACAGCGGGGGGTGGGGAGTTGGTGAGGGATAACATGGGGAGAAATGCCAGATATGGGTGATGGGGAGGAAGGCAGCAAATCACATTGCCACGTATGTACCTATGAAACAATCTTGCATGTTCTTCACATGTACACCAAAACCTAAAACGCAATTATATATACACACACACATAAATATTCAGTAAAAATATTTTTTGTAAACACATGTTTTTAGCATGAATCAATACTTTATTGACTCAGGTGGGTTGGAAATCACAAGTTAAAACTGCTTTGTTTTCTGTAGCTAATAATTCTTGGCACTGGGATTATGTTTCAGGATGGCAGAACAGTCTGCATGAGTGCTCTGATTTGTTATAGAATATTAATTGGCTGCTGAGGTAGTTTAGAGCTCCAATTTAAGGTTGACAAGAATGATAGCTTTCATTTGTATGCAAAAACTTCAACTGTCCCTTCAAGAAAGATGATCACATTCTGCTTCATCTGTCACTCTTTCTTTACTTTTTAATAGAGGAAAAAGAAAGGAGAGTGGAAGTACGTTTCTCAAACATGATTTTCAAGATTGCCTTGATGCAAACAAAGTGTATCAGTGATCTTGTTGCTTCACTAAAGCATACTTATTTACTCTTTGTTTGTGCCTGAGTCTATTTTCTGTTGCTATAACCAAATATATAAGACTGGGTAATGAATAAAGAAAATACATTTATTTCTTACAGTTCTGGAGGCTGGTAACTCCAAGGTCTAGAGGCCACATCTGGTGAGGGCCTTTTTGTTGATGAGGAATCTCAAGGAGGTGTATGGCATCCCATGACTAGAAGGCTCACAAAAGACAGCCAAACCCGTTTTTTATAACAGACCCATTATCACAATAACTAATTCTCTGCTAAAAAACTCATTAATGGAGAGAGATCCAAGATGGCTACCCCTAGCATCTCGGGATTGTAGCTCCCAGTAAAAGTGCAGAGAACGAGAGGATGCCACACTTTCAGACGAATTTTTGTTGATCATGGACCAGGAGATTCCTAGCGGAGGAGCCCCACAGGTTGCCAGCACGACTCTTGTGGCCAGCACGGTGGTTTTGCTGGTGCCTCAGTGCGGCAGTTCTTGGTGCAGAGTGAGCAGGACTGGGTCCCCTTTTGGCTGATTCCTGGGCAGAAAAGCACCATCAATCTTAACACCACTGTTTTGGCCAGCACAGTGGATTGCTCAGATTTTGGCGCTGGGAATCAACAAGTTGGACATCCACTCAGAAACCTAATTTGAAAGTCAGAAATCACAAAGATGACAGGTGGATAAATTTACAATGATGGGAAGAAACCAGCGTAAAAAGACTGAGAATACCCAAAATCAGAATGCCTCTCCCTCTACAGGGGATCACAGTTCCTCATCAGCAATGGAACAAGCCCTGATGGAGAACGAGTGCGTTCCATTAACAGAAGTAGACTTCAGAAGGTGGATAATAAGAAACTTCTGTGAATTAAAAGAACTTGTTCTAACCCAATGCAAAGAAACTAAGAACTTTGAAAAAAGGTTTGATGAAATGCTAACGAGAATAGACAATTTGGAGAGGAATTTAGGTGAATTAATGGAGCTGAAAAACACAACACGAGAACTTCGCGAAGTATGCACAAGTTTTAACAGTTGAATTGATCAAGCAGAAGAAAGGATATCAGAGTTCAAAGACCAACTTAACGAAATAAAACGAGAAGTCAAGATTAGAGAAAAAAGGATAAAAAAGAATGAGCAAAGTCTCCAAGAAATATGGGACTATGTGAAAAGACCTAATCTACGTTTGATAGGTGTACCTGAATGTGGCGAAGAGAATGAATCCAATTTGGAAAATACTCTTCAGGAGATTATTCAGGAAAACTTTCCCAACCTAGTAAGATAGGACAATATTCAACTCCAGGTAATACAGAGAACACCACAAAGATATTCCTCAAGAAGACCAACCCCAAGGCACATAATTGTCAGATTCATTAGGGTTGAAATGAAGGAGAAAATACTAAGAACAGCCAGAGAGAAAGGTCAGGTTACCCACAAAGGGAAGCCTATTAGACTTACAGCAGATCTCGCAGCAGAAACCCTACAAGCCAGAAAAGAGTGGGTGCCAATATTCAACATCCTTAAAGAAAATAACTTTCAACCCAGAATTTCATATCCAGCCAAACTGAGCTTCAAAAGCGAAGGAAAAATAAAATCTTTTGCAAACAAGCAAGTACTTAGAGATTTCACCATCACCAGGCCTGCTTTGCAGAAGCTTCTGAAAGAAGCACTATACATATAAAGGAACAACCAGTATCAGCCTTTCCAAAAATATATCCAGCTAGCATCAAATGGCAGTATGAAACGCATATATATTATTAACTGGATAAAAAGCCAAAACCCATCCGTACTGTGTATCCAGACCCATCTCACATGCAACGATACACAAAGACTCAAAACAAAGGGACAGAGGAAGATTTACCAACCAAACGGAGAGCAAACATAAATAAATAAATAAAAAGCAGCAGTTGCAATTCTCACCTCTGATAAAATAGACTTTAAAGCAACAAAGATCAAAAGAGGCAAGAAGGACATTACATAATGGTAAAAGGATCAATGTAACAAGAAGAACTAATGATCCTATATATACACATACCCAATACAGAAGCAACCAGATATATAAGACAAGTTCTTAATGACTTATAAAGAGACTTAGCCTTCCACACAATAATAGTGGGAGACTGTAACATCACATTGTTAATATTAGACTGATCAACGAGATAGAAAATTAACAAGGGTATCCAAGACTTGAACTGAGACCCAGAACAAGTAAACTTAGTAAACATTTATAGAACTCTCCACTTCAAATACATAAAACATACATTCTTATCAGTACCATATCACACCTATTCCAAAAGTGACTACATAATTGGAAGTAAATCACTCATCAGTAATTGCATAGTATTTCATAGGTTTAAGTGAAATATTGGTTGGCTGCTTGTTTGTTATTTTCTTCCCTTATTCCTTCCTGTCTCCATTGTTAAGCACAATTATTGGCATAAAAGAGGTTTTCAATTCCCATTTTTAGACTGCATTTTAGCCTGGGCAATAAAGCAATACTCCCGTTCTCTCTCCCTCTTTCTCTTCCTTTTTCTTCCTCTTCTTCATTCTTTTATTTTCTCTCTCTCTTTCTTCCTTTTTTTTTTAAAAAAAAAAACCCATTGATCTATAAATGGATTAATTTATTCTTGATAGCAGAGCCCTCATAATCCAATCATCTCCCAAAGGTCTCACCTCTCAACACTGCTGTATTGGAGACTGAGTTTTTAACACATGAACTTTTGTGGGACACATTCAAAACCATAGTAATCAGATTAAGAAGTGCATGAACTGCAATAACGTGAAGCTTTCATTCATTGAAAAATATCAACCACAGTGTATTGTCTCTGAGATTTCATTTATTTATTTATTTATTTATTTATTTTTAAGAGAAAGAGAGAGAATAGGAAGGAGGAAAAAGGAAGAGAAAGAGAGAGAGAGAATGGGGAGGAGGGAGAAGGAAAAGAAAGAGGGAGAGAGAATGGGAGTATCGCTTTCTTGCCCAGGCTAGAATGCAATTTAGTAATGGGTATTGAAAACCTCTTTTATACTGATAATTATACTTAATGATGTAGTCAGGAAGGAATAAGGGAAGAAGATAACAAACAAACAGCCAACCAATATTTAATTTAAACCTATGAAATGCTATACGATTACTGAGGAGTGATTTACTTCCAATTATATAGTCACCTTTGGAATAGGTGTGAGGTGGTAATGTATGTTTTGTGTATTTGAAGTGGAGAGTTCTATAAATGTTTATTAAGTTTACTTGTTCCGGGTCTGAGTTCAAGTTCTGAATATCCTTGTTAATTTTCTATCTCGTTGATCTATAGAATCATTAGCTCTTCTTGTTGCATTGATCCTTTTGCCATTATGTAATGTCATTCCTCGCCTCTTTTGATCTTTGTTGCTTTAAAGTCTACTTTATCAGAGGCGAGAATTGCATCTCCTGCTTTTTGTTTATTAGTTTATTTTTACTCTCTGTTTGGTTGGTAAATCTTCCTCCTTCTCTCTGAGTCTTTGTGTATTGTTGCATGTAAGATGGGCCCGGATGCAGCATACCGATGGGTTTTGGTTTTTTATCCAATTAAAATATATATAAGTTTAATACCGGCGTTTGATGCTAGCTGGCTGTTTTGCCCATTAGTTGATGTAAATTTTCTATTGTGTTAAAGTTCTTTGCTTTTTGATATATTTTTGGAAAGGCTGATATTGGTTGTTCCTTTATATGTATAGTGCTTCTTTCAGAAGCTCTTGTAAAGCAGGCCTGGTGGTGGTGAACTCTCTAAGTACTTGTTTGTTCGCAAAAGATTTAATTTTTCCTTCGCTCATAAAGCTTAGTTTGGCTGGATAGGAAATTCTGGGTTGAAAGTTCTTTTCTTTAAGGATGTTAAATATTGGTCCCCACTCTTTTCTGGCTTGTAGGGTTTCTGCTGAGAGATCTGCTGTAAGTCTGATAGGTTTCCCTTTATGGGTAACCTGACCTTTCTCTCTGGCTGCCCTTAGTATTTTCTCCTTCATTTCAACCCTAATAAATCTGGCAATTATGTGCCTTGGGGTTGGTCTTCTTGAAGAATATCTTTGTGGTGTTCTCTGTATTACCTGGAGTTGAATATTACCCTGCCTTGCCAGGTTGGGAAAATTTTCCTGAATGATATCCTGAAGAGTATTTTCCAACTTGGATTCATTCTCTTCATCACATTCAGGTACACCTATCAAACGTAAATTAGGTCTTTTCACATAGTCCCATATTTCCTGGAGACTTTGCTCATTCCTTTTCATCCTTTTTTCTGCATTCTTGTCTTCTCGTTTCATTTCACTGAGCTGGTCCTCGACTTCTGATATCCTTCCTTCTGCTTGATCAATTCGACTGTTTAAACTTGTGCATGCTTCGCGAAGTTCTCGTGTTGTGTTTTTCAGCTCCATCAATTCACTTATATTCCTCTCTAAATTGTCCATTCTCCTTAACATTTCGTCTAACCTTTTTTCAAGGTTCTTAGTTTCTTTGCATTGGGTTAGAACAAGTTCTTTTAATTCACAGAAGTTTCTTATCACCCACGTTTTGAAACCTGCTTCTGTTATTGGAACACACGTGTAATCTATTAAGCCTTGTTCCGTTACTGATGAGGAATTGCAATCCCCTGTAGAGGGAGAGGCATTCTGATTTTGAGTATTCTCTACCTTTTTACGCTGGTTTCTTCCCTTCATTATATATTTGTCCGTCTGTCGTCTTTATAATTACCGACTTTCTAACTGGGTCTCTGACGTCCAACTTGTTGATTCCCTGCGCCGAAATCTGAGCAATCCACTGAGCCGGCCACAACAGCGGTGTTAAGATTGATGGTGCTTTTCTGCCCGGGAATCTCCGGACTCTGCACCAAGAACTGGCGTGCTAAGGCACCAGCAAAACCGCCACGCCGGCCACAAGAGTCGCCCTGGCGACCCGTGGAGCTCCTCCACTGGGAATCTCGTGGTCCGTGAGCAACTAATATTCGTCTGAAAGTGTGGCGTCCTCTCGTTCTTTGCGCTTTCACTGGGAGGTACGTGCCCGAGCTGCTAATCATCAGCCATCTTGGATCTCTCTGTCTCTGAGATTTTAAAACGTTAACAGTGATTTCTTTAGCATTCTGTAAGATATTTCTTATTAGCCAAAGATAAATAACAATCTGATTTGAGATACTAGCAAAATGAAGTACTGACTTCCATCATCTCCACCATGCCACTCAATTGCTTAGAGAAAGTTACTCAGGAAGACCTGGTTCTACGTGAAGGCAGAGAATAACTATCAACTTAAAGAAATATATATCATGGATCATGAAAGAAAACCATATTCCAACATAATTCCCTATGGTTTTGGATTACATTCTACTACATATAATAGAAACCCTACTTATAGTTGTTCAAACATGTATGTATTGGTTCTCTAAAGCAAAAAGAAACAGTTCAGGTTTGGTATAGTGACTTAAGTCATCAGGAATCTACACTTTTACTCTTACTGCTCCTCTATTGTTTGCATCCGATTTCCATCCCAAATTTCCAAGATGGCCTATGGAGCTCTAGATATAAAGTCTGTACTCCATGGAACATATTAAAAACATGAGGTAAATGTCACCTTGGAAACGGGAATCAGGAGGAAATAGAACATGGGGCAGGGAATATTGTAATAGGAAAATGATATGGAAAAATCATAGAGCAAGTCCTCAAACTTGCCTTATCATCAGAACCAGCTGTGGGAAGGCTTATTAAAAACATGGATTTCTACTCCCTATTCCAGATCCATTGGATTATATTCTCTAGTAGAGGTAACCTAGAAATTAGAATTTCAGCTAGCCTTCTGGGTAATTCTGGTAATAAGGCAATATATTTTTTATGGTAATGATGGCAGCTGTAGTAGGCAAACCCAACGATGTAGAGTGGTTGAGATATGGCAGAAGTTTATTTATTCTCATACAAAACCCTAGCAGGTGTTCTTAATTGAAAGACCTGGGATCCTTCATTCTTAAAGTTACATCATCTTTAGTATATAGCTTCCAGGGTCACCGTTATCATCTGTATCAAGCTGGTGGAAGAGAAAATTGAATGAAAAATCTTTGTGGAAGATTTTTATAGGTTAAGCCTGAAAGGGGTGCATATCATTTCCATTCATATTGCACTGACTAGAACTCAGATATGATCATACCCAACTGCAAGGGAGGCTGGCAAATGTGTAGTATAGGTATGTGCTCAGAAATAAAGGAGACACGTTTTGCTGAATAGCTAGCAATTTCTGTCACAGTAAAGTTTGGGAACAGGACTGGCATCAGGGCCATGTGACCTGTACAGCTACATAGGGTCCTCAACTTAGAAGGGTCTCAAACTTGGTTGAATGCCCTGATGTTACTCTCTTAAATTTCTTAATAATTTTTTAACAAGGGGCCACGTATTTTCATTTTGCTTTGGACCCTATAAACTGGACCCTATTTAACTGATACAGTTTAGAAAAGAATGACCCAGAATGTGAGGCAGAGCCAGAGGAATATGGCACAGTTCAGGACTTTGGGCAGTCAGCAGGTACTGTACTTCAGAAATGTTCTTTAATGAACCAATGTTCTTGGCTACCAGAGAGCCTTCCCTTAGAATGCTATCCTGTTCTGCATTTTTTATCTGTGACTTAGATGACATATAAATTATACTTATCACATTTTCAGATGAGAGGAAGTTGGGAGGGACAGTTAATTCTTTGGAGCACATAATTATTTTCAAAAAGATCTCAGTAGTTTGGAATGATGGGTTGAAACTAACCAGATTACATTTAATAGGAAAAAAATGTAAAGCTTTTCATTCAGGTCCAAAATCCAACTGCAAAAGTACAGTCTTAGGATTTTATTTGACTGAGAGCACGAGCAATGTGACTAGATTGCCAAAAATTCTAATTCAGCATTAGTCTGCATCACAGAAAGGTAGGGTCCAGAACAATAGAAGTATTGGTTTAATTGCAGTTTAGATGACATCTGAAATTATGTGTTCAGTTTATTGCACCATATCTAAGAATCCTATTGATAGATTAGATTGTGTCCAAAAAAGGATGCCTAGGATGGAAAAGGGTTTTGGAAAACATGTCACCTGAAAGACAATGGGCAATTGAGGGAACTGTAAATGTTTAGCCTGAAAAGGAGAAGATTTTCAGAAGGGAAGGGGATGAGAGAAATCAAGAAATCTGTCTGCAAATGTTTTAAGCATAGGTATATAGAAGGTATATTGGGTTTCTTCTGTGTTATTCCAGAGATCAGAAATAGGACCAAGAGGTATAACATACAAATAAACAAATTATAGCTGAACATAAGAAATTTTAATAAAGTTATTCCAAAATTGAAATGATTGATGTCAGGACATAGTGAGCCTATTGCAAAAAAGTTATCAAGTGAAGACTGAATACTGGAAACTCTGGAGGGAACTCATGTATTAGTTAGGAAGACTAGAGTCTTTGTAATTATGATTATGTAAGACTAAATACTATTGATATGATGCAAATTGATCAGGATCTTGTTAGGCTTATATTTTAAAAAGACTATGAAGCCAGACTGTCTAAATTCAAACCTAACCTCTGTTTCTTATTACCTATGCAGTCTTGGGTAGGTCACCTAATTTATTAATGCCTCAGTTTTTACCTATAAAATGGAAATAATAGGCCAGGTGCGGTGGCTCACGCCTGTAATCCCAGCAGTTTGGGAAGCTGAGGAGGGTGGATCATGAGGTCATGAGGTCAAGACCATCCTGTCCAACATGGTAAAACCCCATCTCTACTACAATACAAAAAAATTAGACTGGCGTGGTGGTGTGCACCTGTAATCCCAGCTACTTGGGAGGCTGACGTAGGGGAATTGCTTGAACCTAGGAGGCAGAGGTTGCAGTGAGCAGAGATCATGCCACTGTGTTCCAGCCTGGTGACAGACTGAGACTCCATCTCAAAAAAAAAAAAAAAGATAAACATAGTATGTACCCCACACATAGAGTTGCTGAAAGCATTAAATGAATTAATACTGGTTAAGTCCTTATAGTATTATATAAGTGGTGTATATTATTCATTTCCAGAAATATAGTTGGTGATAATTTTTCTATCTCTTCTTCAATGAATGTAGACTTTAGTACAATTAAATTAATTTATTCTGGATATAAGATAGAATCCTAGAGTGAAAACATATTTTAAAACACCAAAAACAAACAAGCAAACAAACAAATAAACCTGAAGTGGTCCTGAAGATATTCTCCTCAGGCACCCTGAGAATGGCATAAGAGGGCAGTATTTCTGGGATGCAATATATGCATCCCAGATGCATATATTTAGGACTTTAGGAGAACATTTCCAGATTTCCAGCTTATATATTTAAAGCTTAAAAAAAAATCTTATAGGGCTTTTACATTTCTTAGGTCACTTGATCCTCATATTAACTCTACAAACTACACAGGGCAGTTACCATCTCCATTTTGAAGTTGAGGAACCTAAGCAACAGCAATATAAAAGTTAGAAAAGGTAACAGAATCGTTCAAGGTCACACTATAAATTTTTAGTGGCACCAGGAGCAGAACCCATGTATCTTAAGTTCTAGCTCAGGGCTCAGAGATAAACCAAATGGGTAGTAAGTTGCTTTTAGACTAGTCTGTGGAAGACATTTCATAAGGCTGATGAAGTGGCTTTGATCATTTTGCTGGTAAGTTGCCTGTTTGCTTTTCAGCAAAATTGGCATCAGCCCGAAACCCCTGCCACCCAGCTTAATTTCCTTTTGGCTTTGCAGAGGTTAGGGGGAGTCAATAAAATCAGTGACTTATCCTGGGTGTATTCTCCACACAGACACTGTTGAAACATACCTGCCAGCTCAATCCACTTTTTATGCATTATTATAGACAATTTTTACGCTTGTGGAGAATATGTGATCCTCTTACCAAGGCAGAAGCTGGCTCTGTGAGTTTTAGATCTGGATCTATATATACAAGTACTGTAATAGCTCACAATATTGGAGAATTTGATTTTTGAAGAAAGTGAATCTTGCTTTAGTGATCCTGATACTCTGTATTTCTATCTATCCTACTCTCACTTCCCTTCAGTACCTGGCCCTTGCCCTTTCAACCTTTCTCTCACTGGCATACTTGTTAGGTTGGTGCAAAAGTTATTGCGGAATTACTTTTGCACCAACCTAAATATTTACAGCCATTCATATACTGTGGGGAAATTAATTGGGTTCCCTCCCTAGGGGGATATAAAGCACAATGTTCTCTTTAATTGACAAATCAATAATATTTGCTACAATTTATTAAGAACTAAAATATGGACCAGGCTTCTGCCTAGCACTTTAGAAGCATGAGCTTATTTGATTCTCTTAATAGTCCTAAAAACTGGGTGCTATTATTATCCACAGTTATGCATCAAGGAAATAGAGTCCCAGAGGAACTTAGGAATCATGACCAAGGTTGCAAAGTAAGTACCAGAGCCAGAATTAAGACTCAGGTGTTCTTAGTACAGAGTCTATGCTTTCATTTACAACATCATAGAGTTGTGTGACCTAGATAGTGGGTGGCAGATGTTTTTGAAGTTGGGAAAGGCTTTTCTTATAAAATAATAAATGTAAGCAATCATTTGCTCTGAATTAGATGAATTAGACTGAGATCAGCCTGATGCTAATGAATATCACAGACATTTCCAAGGTCTAGATATACATAAGACGAGGGAAGGGGGGCGGGGATGAGGAGCTTTTGCTGTCCCAGGAACTGAATTCTCTTCTCAAGTACTAGGCAGTGCCTTTTTTTCCCCCAAGCTCTCTGAGACTAAATGGCTATATGCTAGTGAGTGCTGGCTAGTGATGGGGGGCGTTAGCCCTTAAAGGCTTGGGCTTTGGTCAGACGTGTAACTAGCCTTCATGTCAAAAGAAGAGCAGTAGACACTGAGTCACCTAACTGCAGCAAGATCTATCTGCAGGGTTTTCCCTGGTTTATAACCTCAGGTAACAACCTCCACAAGAGTTTTCTGAAAAGCCGTTTTTTCTTTTACAAGTGACCTGACCACTTCTTACTTGCTATAGAAACATCCAGTGGCACTAGATCAATTTGTCGTAAGGCCAGAGCGCTTTGACACCTAGGTTTCTATCTGTACTTGAGTGTTCTGCAGAGGAAGTATCAGTCAAGACTAGGGAATAATGGGATGAGGTTGGAAAAGTAGGGGGTGGGATGGAGGGGTGGTAGTGGTGCAGACCCTTAGGTAAATTAGGCTATATTTGTAAGCTGCTTCATTTAAACCAGTACAGAGAACACTGTGGTGAAATTTGATTCCCCTGTCAAGAATTAGCTTGCCTTATGATATTTCAAAGACTTACTATTTAGAGTCAGGATGTCCTTTGAACATTGAGCCTAATTTCTTGACAAAGTTATATCAGGAGATGAATGATAATCACAGCTGAATAAGTGCTTATTCTATCAGAGAAAATGGGGCCATCAAACTTCCACAGTTAAAAGGCAAGTTTATTCAAAAAAATTAATTCAAAAAGGCAAGTCACCCTGTTTCAGGAGATTTGGATCCTGCTTTGAGATAATCATGGGAAAGAGAAAGTGCTTTGTAAATTCAGTTATTTTTTCCTTTCTTCGATTCTTCTGCATCCAATAATCACATCTTGAAATCACCTAGCTTATATTTTTTTTCTTGGAACTGTGAGCAGTCATAATTGGCTTCATCTGAAAATCAGTTTCAACATCATAGATCATCAACTTATATTTGATTAATTAAATTAGTTCTCATCAGTATTACCAAGACAGGGAACAAGCTTGGAAACCTCCCAGAGAGCTGTCAACAAGTGGGAAGTTAATCAAGATTTCTAAGGGCTGGGTCCTGACTTCAGTGATGGAAATGGAAAATAAAACTATTTTCAGATACTATTCTAGTATAATTGAGTTCATTTGAAATACTATTACATATTCATCCTAGAAAGATTCTAGGTGGAAGATCCTAGCTTTAAAGCCAAACAGATAAAGATTTGAATTATAGCTCTGCCATTTTTGCTAGCAAGGTAACCTTGGTCAAGTGACCTTCTTTGACCTTTAATTTCTTCAACAACAACAACAACAAAATAGAAATAGTGGTACTCACCTCATAGGAATGTTGTGAGGATTAAATGAGACTGGGAGACTACAGAATAGGAGTCAGGAAATTAGGATTTAAATTCTAGTTTTGGCTCTTAGTAGCTAGAGATGAGTCCTTAGGAGAGTAAATTAACCTGTCTGAACCTCAGTTTCCTCATCTACAAAGTAGAAATAACACCCTGCACTTTATAGATTTTTGTTGACCATGTGTTTGGCTTGCTGTCATGCAAACAAATAGGTTATTCACAATCTTGGAAAGTTCTCTGGTAATGTTAAGCTGACATGGAGGAAGATAAAGTGATAATGCCTTGTGATTGACACCACTTTCTTTTCTACCTCAGATCCCAAACTAAGTAAGTCTTTATGTTAGAATGGCTTTCTTCTTCCTGAGCTCTAAATATCACATCACAAATAATGTTTACCAAACAAATATTCTGTGAATTAGAGAATTATCCTTGTCATGAAACGTTTTATTTTTTAAAAATGCTTATTTAATATCCAGTTGTCATCCTCATTACAAACTGTTAGCACACCCAAACAACTAAACTTAAGTGATATTTTGCTTTTCCTTACTCCTTGAATTACAAAACATCATGTTTACAAGCTATGAATGCCTAATGAGTTTGACAACCATAAATAAATAAACCTTTAGACTGAAA
This sequence comes from Aotus nancymaae, assembly GCF_030222135.1. Taxonomy (NCBI): domain Eukaryota; kingdom Metazoa; phylum Chordata; class Mammalia; order Primates; family Aotidae; genus Aotus; species Aotus nancymaae. Next base: position 42,061,430 of record NW_026988415.1, on the reverse strand, counting down.
ACAGAAGTATCAATACCACCCTAATCTAGTCAAATAATTGCCTTCATGAATTTTTCTTTGATATGCAAAGATTATGTTCACAAACTAATTTGGCTGAAATGAGACCAGTAAAAAAGTTCTTTTCGTAAAAATACAATGCAGACAATATATATTGTTCCATATGACAGCCACAATGTTATATTGTGGTTCCTTACATTTTATCTGTATTTTATTTGATTACTTCTTATGGCATGGTAGTAGACAGAATAATTCCCTCCACCCCAAAAATGTGCATATCCTAATCTGTTAGGAATATGTTAAGTTCTATAGCAAAGGCAAATTAAGGTTGTAAGTGGAATTATGGTTGCTAATCCCCTGATCTCAAAATAGGGAAATTATCATTGATTATCCAGTTAAGCCCAATGAAATCATAGATTTCCTCAAAAATGGAAGAGGGAGGTAGGAAAGAAAGAATAATATTATGTAACAAGGATTCAACCTGCCCTTTCTGGCTCTGAAGATGAAAAATGGCCAAGCACCAGTGAATACAGACAGATTCTAGAAGATAGAAAAGGAAAAGGAATAGATTTTCTCCCAAGGCCTCCAGAAAGGTATGCAGCCCTGCCCACATCTTACTTTTAATCCAGTGAGACCCACATTAGACTCCTGACTTCCCAAACAGTAAGATAATAGTAAATATGTTGTTTTAAACTAAGTGTGTGTTAATTTACCAGCAGCAAGAAAATTTACAAGAATCAATTACCACATTTTGTCACTTCCTACAGCCATTTGTATACCTCCATTTCTTCTACTAGATTAAGCCTTTTGATCTGACTCTGTGTATTCTTCAAATTTATACGTTATTGCCCCTAACAAAGACATACACACTATTTGGTAGAGTACCTTTCTGTAATAGAACTATAAACATTTGTTAACTGGTTATAAGAATGAATGACACCAAGTAATCCCAAATTCAATTTTCATCCTGTTTTTTGACCTCTGGAATTTTGTGGATGCAGCTAAAGGTGGTATTCAGTGAACTAATACCCAAAGCTCATCAGTTTAGTGACGTATTTGGGTTTCTTTTCTTTTTTCTTTCTTTCCTTTTTTTTCTTTTTTTGGTGATGCTTATATGGAAACATTTTGGATGTATTTTGAACAACAAAAACAGTATTAGATTAAAAAACATGGAAGAAATATGACAGTATAGAGTAGTGGCTATGAACTTGGACTCAAAAGTGAGATAGACTTTGGTTGAATCTTGGACCCAAAATGTATTTACTAACAATATGACCTTGGACAAATAAATTAATCTCATTGAGCTTCAGTTTTCTCATCTGTCAAATGTTGTTAATAGTAGGACCTATTTTATACATTATCATGAGGATTTAATGAAAGAATAAATGTAAAAGTGCTTGGCATGAAATCCATGCTTAATCTATGTTAACCATAGTGCAATAGCAAGAATATTGAACTTTTAATTCAAGAAACTTGGGTTTGGGTCTTCTGTTTTAATATTAATTTTCAATATGTTGTTCAGCACATTCCTTCTTTACTGTCTTTCAGTTTCTTCATATGTCAAAATAGCCAGATGAATTAGATCCCTTAGGGTTTGTCTAGCTCTAAAATTATCCATCCTTGAGTATCATATTATATTTTTAGGCATTACTATCTAGGCCAAATTTCTAGATTCTGACCGATCAGTAATCACAGAACCAAATGATGATCTTGAAGGAAGGTAAAAATTGACCCATCTCTCATGTTTAACCTCTGATATTTATTTTATTACTAACTTTATCCCAAGTTCTGTGTGAAACCTGGAAGTACACTATCTAGTGTAACTTCTTTAATAATTAACTATATATGGAATTTGTTTGACATCAACAATATAAGGGTCCAGGGAGTACTATTTTAGAGGAAGAAAGACAAATCTTAAGGGAGAAAAAGAAACAGTAAAGGAAAAGCAGGAGCTGTGAAGAAAAGTGAAAAAAAAAAATACCATTGTAACCACTGTTTAAGTTTCCATTTCCCCCAAGGTTGTTTTTTTTTCCAGTTTGAAGAAGTTGCTTTATGTCTGGGCAGACTTGTGCTGAATAAACATGTTTCTCTCCAGAGAAGGACCTTGTGTCAAATGGCATTGAGAAGAAATTGCCCTGCCTTTATGCTCAAGCTTTCCCAAAGCTCATGCATTGCTCAAAACTCAAATATTAGTGGAAATAAATGTGGAATCTAGAGAAAAGGGCAACTCAGGGCAACTTTACAGCAGCCCTGACCATTCACTAGCCTCAGGGCACATCCAATGAACTGCAAGGCAGGACACAGGCTCTGAGCTAGTTGCTAGGGAGGCCCTAAGCTTTGCAGGGGCAATGACCAGGTAAGTTTCCCAGCACTTTCCCAGCAGTTTAACCTCTATTTGTTAAAGGATCACTTATTTATTCAAAGATAATAACTGACTTTAAGTTCTATGCTAATAAAAGGCAAATAGTTACAATGGCTTTAAATAATGGCAGGGGTATTTTTAGTGAAACTGGAATGTGTTTTAAAAGCAACTTAATCCTCTGAATATAACCTTTTATGTGTTTGACTCTCAGTAATTCTCAATGATTTTATCTTCCAAATATACATTTGAGGAACATGAACCATTGTCATTAGTAATAGTGACTTAATGAAGGGAATTATTTTTAAAGGGAGGTAATAGGTAGGGAGATGAGGAAGACACATATAAAAGTATCTGAAATTTGAGCCATCAATGATTTGAAAACAAATTTTCAAATAATTTTGGGAATCACTGGCTTTATTTTTTGTGGTAAGCCTATCACAATTTTTCTATTATAGCTGGGACATTTAGAGAATATGTCTTCTCTCTAGATTGAGTTAATAAACAGTCCATTTTGATCTGTTTCCTCCTGTTACAAATAAGGCAGACAATATTAGAATTTTGGTGGAGAAAATAATTATAAAATATTAATTGCTACAATGGTTAAGTGATGGAGGTAATAACAAGCTGAAGTAAAAGCAAAGCTTGATTTTTAATGAACATTGTTTTGCTTTTAACATATGCCTGGACTCTTTTTTTTCTAAGATATTATGAACTAAAGGATTCACTCATAGTAATGCTGGTTAGAATCTTGAAGGAAACAGCTTTATCTATCTTCATTGGCTTCTGTAGAAGGCCACCTTGTTTTTTGGATAACATCAGTGTGAAGATGATAGTAAGTCAAGAAAAGGCCCTAAAGCCCAATGTGTGCCTACAATGGAGTAAAGCCTTTCATTCCACGTTGAGAGACAATCCTTCAAAAGCAGCTAGCCTTATGAGAGAAGTTACAAGTTTCTTAAGTTCATATTAATGTTTAAATTGCAGATTAATTTGCAGCAGGTTTTGATTAGAGAGGCATAACTCTGTGCACCTAAAAGCAGGATGCTGAAGAAATTTTTCTAAAGTAGGGATCACAAAATTAGGAAGATTAGGGAAAAAGAGATAGATTATAACCAAGGTGGGTCCTGTTTGAGTTTACAGGTTTGGAACATTAAGTATGATATTGAATAATCATGATTATTCTGTACTTTTTCCTGGATAATCATCAAAATTAGGGGACTCTCAGCCTGGTCATTCTAGAAATAAAATATTTTTGACACATGAGGCTTTAAAGTAAGTGGCCAGTAGATTGTATACATCATAATACAGGATTAGGAAGACTATGTAGTTAATTCAGAAAGAGATATCCCTTGCCTCAAACAATTATCAGCTAATCACGTGAAAAAAATGCAAAGTGTTCCCAAGAATAATAGTACTTATGGTGTGTTCAGAGCTCAGCAATTTCTGCATTTATTCTGTGTTCAATTTATGAAATCTTCAAACTAGTCAACTACTTGGGCTAGGCTTGGCAAATCTCCATCCATGATTACAGGAAATTTTTAAGGATATTAACAGGATCTCTGGCTCTCCCTAAATCTGATTTGCTCAGCAAGTACCTCCATTTTGTCTTCTCACATGAAAGCTATTTCCAAGTCTTTCTTCCCAAAATCCTCAATTATCTCAGAACGTTAGGTAATCTGTAATACTTTTACATCTGGGCACTTTGGGGCAAAGAGCCTTAGGGCTGCTATTGCTCTCTTTTGGAATTAGCTCATGAGCTTAAGTGATTTAGAAGAGGAAAGAGCCCAATGAACAGTTGCTACCCATTGACAAAGTCTAGTAACTACTTCAGAACTTGGGAAGTATTTGGCATAAAAAATCATTGTTTAAATTAATAAAACACATTGTCTGTATTAGTGGATGTGTGTGATCAATGTCACTTCTTTGCACAACTTCAGGGCATCCCATTAATATTATATGCTCCCAGGAATACCATTCACATGGAAACTGATAGAAGTGTGCCCGTGGAGTTGGGCAATAGATGGTATTTCCCGTTACCTTTGGCCATCTAATATTTATTTCTTTTTCCAACAGCAACCTAAGTTTTCTTTAGGACAGTAGTTATTAAGCAGGTGCAATTTTGTTCACCTCATTACATTTTGCCAATATCTTGAGACATTTCTAGTTTCACAACTGGGGGAAAGTCCTACTGGCATCTTTGGGTAGAGCCCAGGGAAGCTGCTAAACATCCAACAATGCATGGGATAGTCACCTACAGCAAAGAATTAGCTGACAGTGAATGTTAACTTGCTGAGATTGAGAAAACCTGCTTTTAGGAGATTACTTTCTTCATGATTTGCATACAATCTTGCCTAGGCCTGGAGCTCAAAACTTGTTCACTCAGCCTGTCTTTCTGGGATTTTGAATCTTGATCAAAGTGACAGAAGGACAAAAAAATTAACCAAGATATAACACAATAAAATAAAACATATTAAAAAACCCCACAAAACCAGTTCAATTCAATGGTGGGGTCAAGATGACATCATCGTGTAGTCTTTTTTGCTTGCACATCTAGACCTGGCCTGGTTCCTTTCCTGTAATTAAACCTAGTTCTCCAGACTTCCTGGCCATCCTTGAGATACCTTCTGATAAATTCCCTTTTGGCTTTAATTAGCCAAAGTTTGTTTCTGTTTCTTGCAATCTAGGAATGCTATGGGAAGCACTTTTTTTTTTTTTAGGGAAAGACTACCACCAGGAAGTTAGTTTGGAGATTGTAAGTGTTTATTTGTTCCACAATGTCACATACTATCTTATTTGCTGGATTGTATGATACATGATCTTTATCCCCCAGGAGCTTAAAAATATAGTTAGGGAGACAAGACATAACCATGTAATGTGAGATTTAATTTGTATTCAAAGCAGTGCATGTTATGAACCAAATGGGTGGTTCAAATAAATAGTAAATGTTTTAGGACTTAAGAGAGGAGAAAGATTAGCTTGTGTTGTTATTAAGGAAGGCTTTCTGGAGGATTCAGGACTTAAACAACTTTTTGGAGGATAGCTAGGACTTGGGATGAAAAAAAAGGAAGGGTGAGGTATTAGAGTGTTGTGGGCCTGGTGAAATCAGACAGAATTTAATTCAGGTCCCTACTTTAGATTCAAAATTTCCTTGACTTTGGGCAAATTATTTGTAAAATGTAACATAAAATGTTGTGAACAGCCTAGAACAAAAGAAATTAAATAAATGGTAACTATGGTAGCTATTATTATTTGTTTCCAAACTTGGAGGGAGAGTTTAAGTCAAGAGACAGAGTTGGAAATTAATGCAATGTGAATGAGGAAAGCAACTTGTCTATAGCATCAATAAAATAGATGATAGGTGGGTAAAAAGGCAAGAAAGTTATTAAGGCTAGACTGTGGCTGCCTTTATGTTCCCAGGTGACAAGTTCAGAGTTTATCCTCCTGTAAATGTAGGAAACATTGGTAGATTTAGAATGCTTCAATGTTATGACAAAAATAGTGATTTTAGAATGCGATTTTAGTACTGATATGGGGAGGATCCATTTCACTGACCATAACATACAAATTCCAAAATAACTTCATTCACAGAAATTAATGAGTTGCTGTCTTTCTATTCCCTCCCACTTGGTCTTTCTGGCCTATCTAATTAAACAGATAAGTCAACAACCAAAGAGGACAATGAAAATTGTCGTAACACTAGGTAACACTTAGCTAATGTAGTCAAATTGATTTATTCAATTAAACAAATAAGTCTACTTATTTTTTATACCAAGTTTATGTAGATTGACCAATCATTTCAGTCAAACCAGTTGATCTGGTTGTACATATAAACACAATCATTACCTATAATGGAAAGGAAAAAGTTATTTTGAACATTCTTCTCAGGAAAGTTAGTGTCAAACATATAAAACCTAGTTTTAGGAAGAAGCAGGCAGTAACAGTAGTAGCTTCACTAACACATTAAGACTAGTGTCATGGTATACTCAGTAGAGCAATTATATTTAAAGATAATTAAATATAAGCAGCTACTGAGGAAAGTACAGTGGAGGAAGTATACACTGAAACGTTAGTACCAAAATGCATTCTTTGCTCCCATTCTTTCAATCAAAGCATATAACTTAAGCTTCAAATTCAAAGACTAGCTCAGACCCCAATTAGTCCCCCTTGAGGTCCAGGATAAGATTTCTAATAAACTTGTAAATCTCTGCTCTGTTGTTTAGGGGACTTGGTATTGACAGTTCTTTTCTTTCCTTTCCTAAACAGTAACTGAGTTTCAGATGAGATTTTAAAATAAAAATAAAAAAGAAATGAGCTTGCCTGACTGTGGTAACATACACTCTAGCTAATCTACAAATGCTGTAATTATGCATGGTGCTGATAGACTTGTCTCTGGGCTGGTGGTCAGGATCCAGATGAACTGGTGCAGTTGCTGCTTTATAATTACAAATGTTCTGCACCTCTTAGCAATTCTCAGGCCTACACATGATGTTGGAATTTAAAGAGGAACCATTGCCGTATATCCCATTGAGATGTGTTGGGGTAAGTGCCAGTTCATCTCTTTCCATTCATAGGCTTAGGGGGAAAAAGTGTATATGTGTGGGGCATCCTACAGGGATCATGTTTCAACTGGCTGTTTGCCACAAAGCCATTCCCATTGGAAAGGAACCCTAGTGTCGTTAATTAGTGTGGAATCAAAGAGGCTAAAACCACTGATTCAGTACTGAGCTCTTTACCTGTCTACTGCCTACAACTTATATCCTGTTTTCCTATTCATCCTGCAAATGGGGGCTTTTGGTCATACGGTGACACCAAATGAGACAATATAAGTTTCATTTAACTTCATCTCTGAATTGGCCACATTTGTAACTGTCTTCTTTACCTTACAAGATTATCGGAAACCACTTTGAAATTTATGAACCACTTATAAATGTAAGACACTTAAAATTGTCATTAATATTAGTGAATGTCACCTCAGCAATTGATATTTAATAATAATAAAATTAGGGTAAATACATCCATCCATAGTTCATGGCAGAAGATAAGGTTAAGGGACAACAATGACTCTAAACTCATCCTGCTGAAAGCAGAGCAAGATTGTCATTTCCATACATGAAATATATTCCTTACAATTGCTTCCTACCTATCTCATTCCAGTTAAATCATTTGGAAGCAGGAAATATTTTAAAATAAGATTGCCTAAGAATAGTTACCAGCAAGCTAAATGTCTATAATTTGCATGTGTAAGATAAATTGACAATAATTCTATAAAGAAATCAAAATGGCTTTTTTATTAATAAAATGAAAAATGGCTGGATTTAATTTTAATGTTATTTATGTTTTGAATACATAGCATATGCAGATGGTTCAAAATATAAAGGTATATAGTGAAGATTAAATCTTCCTTCTGCCTGCCCATGCCACCCTTTCCTTACCCACCACAGCTCCTCAGCCATCTACTCCCTCTCTTCAGAGGACACCACTGTTACCAATTGCACATGTATCCATCTAAAAATATTTCACATGTATACAAACATTTATATATGCATATGTGTGTTTTAAACTCAAAATAGCACAGTATGCATACTATTTGGTACCTTACTTTTTCATTAAACAGTGTATCTTGGAAATATTTTCATATCTAATGTACAGATTTACCTAATTCTTTTAAACAGCAGTGTCATAATGTGTCATTATATGAAATAACAGCAATTGTAACAAGTCTCCTACTGATGGAAATTTAGATTGTTTCCAATATTTTCTTAATACAAATAGTAGCAAACTGCAACAAAATTGACCATCTGATATAACTGGATTTTAAATTCAAACATATAAATTTTGTTTAAAGTATTATATTCCTTATTTTTCTCATAATACTTAAAAATCTGATTATTAAGAGTAACTGTAGTATTTATGAAATGAAGACTAGATATTATATTAGTATGTCTGAATTATGCCAAAATAAACTTAGTTAAGACAAAAATGTTCAATTTCATAAGGACAATACATGTTGTATGTCAGCTAGAATAATGTGTTGGAAAAATGAAAACAATTAATTCACTAAAATTTTCCTACTTCAGGCAGTTCAGGTATTAGGAAGAGAAAGCTAATGTGCCATAAAGCTCTTTCCTAAGTGTATTTCTGGTGCATTTACTTATTATCAACAACTATTTTGGGCATCTCTCCAAATTTGTGTATTTCCCTAACCTTACCTGTCTTGTGATCAACTTTTATTTCTCTCTTTCTCTTTTAAATATTCTGCAAATAGTATGAAATCTTATCTCATGTTGGCAGGGAATTACTAACCTAATCAATTAATGGTGGTTTAATCATTATAGCACAATCCTATGCTATTCCTCCTGTGAATTATAAAGAAGTATAAAATATTTCAATCCAGTTGGATACTTGAAGTAAGACGTAAATACAGAATCAGTTAAAAGGAATTCAGGATATAAACAATAGTTTGATATAAGGTTTGTTTTATGACAGCAATACACATGACATTACGTATCTGCATGCCAAGACTTCTCATTTCTTTCTTTTAGGTTCCTCTCAGATTTGTCCTCTCATTTAAAAAAAAAATCCCCAAACTCCACCCTGGTGTGACTGCTCACCACCGCCCACCCCCCAACACTGCAGCATTGTTACTTCAACCTGTTAGTTTTTTGTTCTCCTCTCAGCCCATTCCACATATGAAGCCAATCATCGTTAGACAGCACTTCCTTTGAGTCATTTTTTATTCCAAGATCTACAATGACACTCCAGCCTAGCACATCATGTCCAAATTCCTCTGCCGGTTACTCAGAGTCCTCTAGAATTCAGCCCTATTCTGTCTATCTAGTTTCATTTCCAATTCATGATGCTCACACAACCCCTTCTCACCAGATTCATTTTTTTGTAAGCACATTATGCTTGAGAAGTTCTACTCTTGTGCCTTGGTTTATGTTGTTAATCTTTCCTGAGAATCTTTTGAAAATCATTTTGATAATCTTCTGAGAATCTTTTCTTCTTTACTCTCTGCCTTTTCAAATCTTCTCCATCCCTTAAGTTTCATGTGGAGATCCATTCTCTTCAAAAAACTTTCCCCAAACCTTTCAGCCAATAATGACCTCTCCTTTCTCCATTTCTTTACCACTATATGTAGCCTTATTGCTCAAATGCTATATTCTATGTTCTATTCTCTATTATATTGTGCTACTCCTGTGTTTATAGTCCTAGATTATAAATTGAGGGCAAATATAAAGACTTTACTTTCTTTCCCTTTAGTAGCTAGCACAAGACTTGGTGTACAAAAGATGCTTAATTGGTATTTTTGATCGGTTATCCTAATGAAGGTATCATTGCTTTATTACGTTGTTTTGGAGGTTGCAGTGGAGAGTAGGGGATAATTCAGAGGTTTAGAAGATTTATGTCACTAAAAATGTCCATTAGGTAATGTTTCATTCAGAACACTGTTACAAAGCATATATGAGGATTTAATATTTCTCAATTATATTTTTAAAATATATATTTCCTTATACTTACAAATTTATAAAAACCACCCCAAATAGTCCGTTTGTTTCATCTTGTTGGAAAATGTAGCTGTCAAAATGGCCTATTTACAGTGAATCAATGGTGCTCTAAATGTGCTGGGAAATGGATATTGTATGGATAGAATAAAAACCAAGTAGGAACACTGTCTAATAAATGTTTACACACCATCAAGTCTACAAACATTAAATATCATACATGATAGAATCTTTCTCATCTCATAATTTATCTCAATTTTTCCATTACTTTCTTTCATTTTCTCTTCTAGCTTTACTCACAGACAAGCCTCCCAAGCCATTGTTCCCCATGGAGAATCAGCCAAGTGTTATAGATGTCCAGCTGGGTAAGTCCCCTTCTGGGCATAATAGATCCTAAAGTTGCTCTCTGTTAACAGATGGGGAAAATTTCACGAACCAGGAAAGGTGTATTGCCACTGTTATTACATGCAAATTAATTTGTGTTCTGCTCATTTATAACCCTGGAGTTCAGTGCAATAGCAGTTTAAGGAAATGAGTTTGTGTTGCATCAAAGAATAGTAATATTAATTAGTTACACTGGGTACTAAGTGTGCTGTATGACAGTTTTTTAACTCTATGAATGATAGATGGATAAGTGTCTTGCATTGGTGACTGGTACAGAAAACATTTCATACATGTCAGCCCAAATTTTTGTTTGGACAGCATTAACTCCTGGAGACCAAGCACTTCTTAAAATAAAACACAGCCCTTTGATTTAACCTTTAAAATGATTCAATAATATTCTTTTCAATGGCACAATCCAAGGACATTTAGAACTTGTTTTTAGGTTGGGATCCTGAACATTTGTGAATCATATGATGTTGGGAAAAGTGACGTGTTGATTTATGAGTGCTACTGTCCTTTTACATACTCAAATAAGGACACAAGGTGTTACACCTCCTTTTAGAGCTCCTACTGGTAATCCTTGTAATTTTAAGTGCTGTAAGCTAAAAACTCAGAGGCCTGCTAGGATTTCTTTCAAATTGTGGCCTTAATTTAAATCATGTCACTTAACATTTGCAAGATTTCATCTGTCTTTGATTTCATTCTAGTATTCTAAATTTCTTCAATTCTATGCAAAAGAACCACAAGACAACTGAGTAAATATGCTTGAAATGTATTGGGCTTATACTGAGTATATGATTTATTGATATTTGTGACCATAGTAGTCTCTATCAGTTATACAGCCAGGGTATATAAATTGATCCCAATATTTCACCCTCTTAGAAAGGTTTTTGTTTTTGTTTAATTTTTAATTATTGTGAGTACCTAGTAGGTGTGCAAATTTATGGAGTATATGAAATATTTTGATACAGATATACAATGTATAATAATCACATCAGGGTAAATGGGGTATCCATCACCTCAAATATTTATTCTTCCTTTGTGTTATAAACAATCCGGTTACAATATTTTAGTTATTTTAAGATGTACAATAAACTATTGTTGACTGTAGTCACCCCGTTGTGCTATCAAATACTAGATCTTATTCATTCTATCTAACTATGCCTATTAACCATTCCTACTTCCACCACACACAATACCCTTCCTAGTCTCTGGTAACTATTGTTCTACTCTCTATCTCCATGAGTTCAATTGTTTCAATTTTTTAGCTCCCCAAAATAAGTGAGAACATGTGAAATTTGTCTTTCTGTTCACAGTTCATTTCACTTAATGTAATGGCATCCAGTTTCACCCATGTTGTTGCAAATCACTGGATTTCATTCTTTCTTATGATTGAATAGTGCTCCATTGTGTATATTTACCACATTTTCTTTATCCATTTGTCTGTTAATGGACACTTAGGTTGCTTCCAAATCTTGGCTATTGTGAATAGTGCTATAATAAACATTGGAGTACAGATATCTCTTTGATATACTGATTTCCTTTCTTCTGGGTATATGCCTAGCAGTGGGATTGCTGAATCATATGGTAGCTCTACATTTAGTTTATTGAGGAACCTCCAAACCATTCTCCATGATGGTTGTACTAATTTATATTCCCACTAACAGTGGACATTTGGGTTCCCTTTGCTCTATATCCTCTCCAGCATTTGTTATTGCCTCTCTTTTGGATGAAAAGCATTTTAACTGGGGTGAGATGATATCTCCTTGTAGTTTTTGCAAATTTTAACCCAACTTTTGATCTTTACAATTCAATTGGGATTGTTGGAAGCTTATTTATATCTTGAAAATAAGAGAGAGAAAATTATATTCCTAATGTTGTTCATTTTTCTGAAATAAAATATAGCACATTGTAGTTTTCATATGCAGCCTAGAAATGTGCATACCAAAGTTAAGCATTTTTAAACAAAACAAAAAGAAAGTAATAAACATGTTGTCAAGTGTGGACTGTGGAAATGGTGAATATTTTGTAAATAATGAAGTATTAGACTGTGGTTCTTCTTATGTCCCGTATATTATTTTGCAGTCATTATATTTTGTTAGAGACAAATCTAGATATGCTGACATTCTTACTGACTGTATGATATGGTTTACTTATATCTCTCCACCTCAAACTGGTATAAAAATATTCCAAGGGAAGTTTGTGGTTCCAGGGGTTACATGGAGCCATAAGTTGATCTTCTATCATTAGTTTACATGGAAATTCAAGTGGATAAATTGTTTTCATACAAAAACATAAACACACACACACACACACACACACACACACATATAAAGGAGTAGAAAGCAACATTTGCATAATAAAATGTATATGATAAAATTCACAAATAAAATATGAGTAAATTTTATGTTTGTGACCCCTGGAGGAATACCCTCTTTACTCTCCTCTACTATTAGGCACATTTCAACAGCAAAGTTTGAAAAGTACTGATCCAAAGTAAGGAGAAGGACCCTTATAGAAGATAAATTCCATTCAGATTCACTGTGTGCAACACCTTTTTGTACTTTTCAGGATATCTACAAGATGTATACTATGTATAAACCTGTATTCTAATGTAGATATATATGCCAAAATACCCTACCAAATACTACCATCCTATAAGATTACTAAAATAATTTACTTCCAATTTACAATTGATGTAAGGCTGAACTTGCTGGGTTTTAGTTTGTAACACAATTGGAAATAACTTTATCGGCAGAAAGATGGAGACCTGCTTATTTTTCATCCCAAAAAGTCTGTTACTCTGAGATGTTAAACAATCATATAATTCAGAGAAAGAAAAACAAAATCAGTCAAACCAGATATTTGGCATTTCAAGGAGCACATGTCTGATTAATTTTAAGTGATTTTAACTCTTCCATGGATTTATTTAGCACCATTTATTCACAATTGGAAATCGTCTTGTAAGTTGCTCTTATACCTCAATAGTCAGGTGATATTGCGAGCATTATAAATGTCAGAACTCCTCAGTGTCAGCAGGAGGTCTGCAGTGAGAATCATGAGACATTAGAAAATGCCAGGTGTAAAAAAGAGAGAGAAAGATAACTGACACTATTGGATATCTCTGTCTATGTCTGGAAAACTTTCAGAATTCAGTAAGGTAATAAAGCTGCTAGACATTGTCTTCCTTCAGTTTCTGAAGTTTATCAAACACATTCAGCTCTGGACATCCTTAAGCTAGAACTAAAATTAGAAGAGCCAAAAAATACAAAAATCCAATCCATATGGCTAAACACACTGGGTTTCCCAAATCCCATTCCTTAAAATTTTAGAGGACATTGTGGTAGATTAAATCTGGCCATAGATTTTTGGCTACTCCCAATATCTAAACTTAATTTTTCATTCTTCTTCCATTGATTCTGCATTGGCCTTTGGGACATACTTGACCAACAGAGTGTGTCAAAAGTGATGTTCTGAAATTTTAGAGGCTGGATCAAAAGAAACTTGTAACTTCTGTTCCAGTCTTTTGATGAAATCTGAAACCACCATGCTGCTCGAAGTTTAAGCCACATAGAGAGGCACTAGAGGATGAGATACAATGTGGTGGGGGAGAGAGAGGTCAGTTAGCACCAAGGCACCAATATAAGTGAAGAAGACATCTTGGAAGTGGATCCTCCAGCCCCAGCTTCTCTGGATTATGCCATGTAGATCAGAGACAAACCACTGAGCTGAACTCTTCTCAAATTTATGACCCCAAAATTCATGAACAAAATAAAGTGGTTGTAATTGGCCATTAAGTTAGGGGTAATTTGTTAAGTAATAGTAGATAACCTGAACAAAAATTAATTAGTTTATCTAGAGCATTATTAATTTTATTTTTTCTCATGAACAAGAATTTCATGCAGCCATTTTATGCAAAATGAGACACGTTTTAGGGAATACTTGAGTATTGACTTCAAGGTAGTTTTAGAAAACATGGCCTGGAATAATTGTTTATGTGTTTGAGGGTTACACTCTGTTCTCAGTTCTGAATATTTCTAAAAGGAATACAGTAAATGAAAAATTTCAATAGAAATAAATACTTTTCATGCATGGAGTTGGCATCAGTACAGATATTTTGTTGTGTCTCTAGAGGAAAATAAACATCTTGACTTTTCTCTCCTATAGGGTAAGCCATTAGTCATCTACAAAGTTCTAGAAATTTACATACATTTTTGCTGACTTAGTGATGACAGTTTGGTTGTTGCTAAATTGTGTTCGCAATGTAATGCTGAAAGAAGATTAATCTTCACCAAATAACCATATATTTTGAGATGATAAACACATTCCTAACAAAATAATCTGAAAACTATTGCTCTCACAAAGCAAGTCTATGCAACTAAAGCTCCCTGTGGTAATATAAGATATATAAAAGATAAAACAATGTACAACACACACATTAAAAATTCCAATTTCGTCATGTTATCCCTTATTTTTTTCTCTTTCTGAAGGTAAATTTAGCTTTAAATTCAAGAAATACACCTTGACTATACCAAGGCTAATTATTTTCTCAGCAGTTGAAAAAAATATATTTTCAATAGTTTTTCTAAGTAAAACAACATTGTATTGCAATATATAAACTTATTTTTCACCTTTAATACCAATGTATTAAAATATTATAAGGACATGTGCCCAATTTGATACATATTCATGCTAGACAGACCCTTTTTCATACACTGTGTTTTATCATAAGACCTAAGTGCATGCTTTACAAAGTGTAACATACTCCTAGAAGCTTTGAAAAAGCCATGAACAAATTTGCATGAAATATTTGAGATCTTCCATCTAATTTTAATTAAAGGCGAGTTTGAAAATGAGTCCTGTCCTTCTGAATGATGATGATAATTTTTCTTCCTTCCCCTCTCCTCCCCTCCCCTCCCCTCCCCTGCCCTCTCCTCCCCTCCCCTCCCCTCCTCTGCCCTCTCCTCCCCTCCCCTCCCCTCCCCTGCCCTCTCCTCTTTTGTTTTCTTTTTTGAGACAGAGTCTTGTTCTTTCACCCAGGCTGGAATGCAGTGCTGCGATCTCGGCTCACTGCAACCTCCACCTCCCAGGTTTAGTCTCCCATTCTCCTGCCTTAGTCTCCGAAGTAGCTGGGATCACAGGCATGTGCCACCATGCCCAGCTAATTTTTCTATTTTTTAGTAGAGATAGCGTTTTGTTATGTTGACCAGGTTGGTCTCAAACTCCTGACCTCAGGTGATCTGCCCGCCTTGGCCATGCAATGTGCTGGGATTACAGGTGTCAGTCACTGCGCCTGGATGATAATTTTCTTCGTGGAAGTTTCTTAAGACTTAAAATAAGCTAGACAGTATTACACAGAAAATACATATAAACATTTACTTTCTTCTTCTGTGTGAATCAAAAAGGAGGCCTGAGGAGCCTAAAGTAGATCAGAAAAACTCAGACAAGTGGAACAGTCCAAGCTAATTGGTTATTTCAGATGTTTCAAAAAGTCAATAGTTAATGTCTAGACAAATCTGATCAGTATAAAAGATTTTTCTTCTTTTATATTCTCATTCAGAATTTATTTTATTTTTACAGGCTATTCAAATTCAAATTACATGACTGTGTTATGTTCTATTGGCTCAAATTGTCTCTGTGTGTATAAGAAGTGTTAATGTTCATCAGAAATTGATTTCCCTACCATATCAGTTTCTACTGAAAATTATATCAGATCCCCTAAGAGATAAGCGTAAGAGACTCTAAAAGATAATATATCACAATATAACATTTAATTCAACACTCAGGACTAGAAGGCAAACAAATAACTAATTTAATCCTAAATTAGGAAATTAGCTATTCAACCAAATCTATGTTGTTTATAAACCTTTATTTACCTGAAAACATTTATTGAGTTCTTACTGGATGCCAGTACATTAGATCCTGAAGATATGGAGGTGAATTAAATTATTTTCTTGGCCTTAAAGAGTTCTCAATCTGGTGGGGAAACAGATGTGTACAAGTAGAATTGCATCACAGTATGAGAACTGCAAAAAGAGGGGAAAAGGGGAATGCTTCTTTATTTTTGTGATAGGACCTCATATATTAAAGCTTCTATGTGCTTAGGCTTTTACTCATTACAATGACAAAACTCTGTAACTTCAACATAATTACTACGTTTATCTGAAAATAATTAAGAATTACTAAGAATAGAACCTTTTGAAATCATAAATTGTCCACCATTTGCTTTAATGTGGCAAATACTAAAAATATAAATTTTTGATACCCTTGAATCAATTCAGTTTAACAAAATGAGTCAACTCCTAAAGTTGACATAAAATGAACAATCCACAGCAAGTTACCAACTGAGCTAAATGTTAAACCAGAATTATTGTTAATACAAATAGTAATACATGATTATTTCATTAGCTGGATCATAACTTGATATATGCATTGTGTATATAATGGTAGAAGCAAGGGATTTCTTTTAATTCTTTATATCATATTCTTACCCTCTTAGTTTCAAATAACTCCTTAAAAACTTTTATATAATCTTGAATAAGCGAACACTGTGAAGAGTTTGGAGAGTAAGAAGGAGGGTATTATGAACTTACTCAGCTTTCTTGGCATACATAATTGGAGCTAGTTCACGGCAGCATTTCTTCTTCCTTGTAGACATTCTAGGGGTAGTGAGTTGTTTCCAAAAGACCTATTTATTCAGGATAACACACACAAGCTTAGCATGGGCTACCCCAAGCTGAAAACCGTTTTATTGCCCAGATTATACAACATGTGCATTATTTATAACTTTGGAAAATCTAGGCCAAGCCTTTTCCCTAAGAGTTGGCTACAGTATTAATGAGTAAGACTGAAACTGGTTCCCTTACTTTGTCTTAAATTTTTATAACAGCTATGCATGTTTTGAGATTTTGAAGAATGAAATGGGAAAAAAGGTTAACAGTTTACTAAAGAGTATCTGGTTATAATCTAATAATGTGATTATGAACATCTCTTAAATAGCATGATTGCTAACCAGTCCTCTTCCTCTGTGCATACATTGGTATTTGGGGGCATTGCTTAAACTTATGTCTCATTGAGATACTATTATAAGCTTGATTGTGTTTCATCATATTTTTAAAAAGCCAAAACCATGATTTCATATATTTGGAACCAAAATTATTTGAGAATTTACTAAATACTAGGCACTACAATGGGCATTTGTACATACACTGTCTTATACCTCATGAGAGCTCAAAGTAGTAGTAAGTATTGTTGAAATATTTTGCATATGAGAAAATGTGTAGCCACAGACAGTTGAAATAGCTTACATGATGTTACATAATTAGTAAGTGACAAAGAAGGGATTTCAACCAGATCTGTTTCACTCCAAAGTATTTTCTTTTTATTATAGCACACTGGGTATGGTAACATTATCTAGACCCCAAACTCTATCCTAGGACAAAGCTATCAGTTTAATAAGGGCAGCTAAATAATATTAACAACTATAGTAATTATTATTTAATAATAGCTCTTTTATAAATAACAATATAATTATTCTACTTAGTATTATAATTTAATGACATTTCTAGTACTGCTAAGAATAGTAATTATTATTATAATAATGTTTCCTTAGTAGTAATAGTACTACTAATTATTATTATTTGTATGAGTAGTATCAGTAGTAGTAGTAGTGGAGCTGTCATTTCTTGATTGCTTACAAGGTCCTTTGTACTATATTAAATACTTTATATAGATTATTTTATTTAATCCTCCTAACAACTCTGTGATAAACCCAACTACTTGCCTCATTTTAACAGTTTTATTATTATATTAGTCATATACTATACAACTGGTGATTTAAAACATCTATTTTAATGATTTTTAGTATATTCATGAAGTTGTGCAAGCATCACCACAATTTCAGAACATTTTCAACACCTCAGAAAAAAACTATGTAACCATTGACATTCACTCCTCTATCCCTCATCCTCACCCCATCCTCAGATTTCGGTAGTCATTAATCAGCTATCTGTAACCATAGATTTGCCTATTCTGGATATTTAATACAAATAAAATATACAACATGTGATCTTTTGTGATTGGCTTCTTACATTTAACATATGGTTATCAAGGTTCAATCATCGTTATTGCACGTGTAAGTACTTCATTCCTTTTTATTGCCAAATAATAATCTACCACTATTATTTATTCATTCATTAGTTGAGGGATATTTGGATCATTTGTACTCTGTGGCTCTTATGAACAATGTTGCTGTGGGCATCCATATACAAATTTATGTGTGGACATATGTTTTCATTTCTCTTGTGTATACCTAGGAGTAGAATTGCTAGATCATTTGGTCATTCTATGTTTAACCTTTTGAAGAATTACCAGGCTGCTTTCCAAAGTGACTGTACCATTTTACATTCCTACAAGCAGTGCAGAAGAGTTCCTATTTCTCTATATTTTTGAAAGGACTTGTTATTTTTTTTAACATTATCCTAATGTGTATGTAGTACTATTATGGTTGAAACTGGATTTTTTAATTTATATTTCTCTAATGGTTAATTTTATTGAGCATCTTTTCATGTGTTTGTTGACCATTTGTGTCTTTGAAGAAATGTCCATGACCCATTTTTTAAATGAGGAAAATGGGCTCAAAGAAGTTATAAAACTTATCCAAGCTAGTAAGCAGCTTGAAAGTAGTGAAGCTAAAGTTGTCACTCTTAAATCTTAGCCATAATGTCTATTAATATTAGTACTATTGTTTACATGGTCTTCTTGCACATCGGACTTACTTCTGCCCTTTCTTAAAATAGATTTTTGGACAGAAGGTGAGTGATCATATATGTAGAAGTTAAAAGGTGAGAAAATAGAAATTATTAAGAGAGCATTGCTTTAACTTTAAATCTTTGTAACTCAGGCAACAAGTCCCTTTTAAATAGCAAACTAATTTGTAAGAAGTAGATATGCCTGAAAACTGGCTGTGAAGCACAAGGCAGTATAGGAAAGTTTTCTGGAGGGATTTACAGTATACTTAAATGGCCAAAAAAAGTATGTAATCCAGCATCTGAACAGAAATTAAGAAATTCATCTGTATCATTAAAGGATAGGAAGGATAGATTAGAGACTTAAAAATAAGTTGGAGAACTCTCCACTGTTTGAATTTATTAGGAATATGTGTCAACTGAGTGCAATATTCCCCAAAAGCATATGATGTCTGTGTTTATATCAATACCATCAGCTTTGCAGCACTTCTCAGCTGTTTCATGTTCTTTCCCATCTTATTCAGTGTATCTTATTCAGTGGATTCTTGCTAAAGATCTGGAAAAGAAAAAAAAGCTACAAATTTTGACTCTATCTAAAATGCCACATGAGCTGGAAAAAAACCAGAATTATGTGAGAACTCTTTCAATTCAAATATTTTATATAATTTTATGTAAATAAAGGCAGATTTTATAGACAAATTTGTAGAAAATTGTGTAAACTATTATCTAGCTTATTTATAATTAAAGAAGGGTATTTTCAGAAGTGAGGTAGAGGGTAGCTTTGTATCATATAGATAATTCCACTAATTGTGCTCTACATTCCATTTAAATAAATTTGGCTTAAACTTTGGAAGATCTTTTGCTCCTTTAGTAATAGCTCTTTCCAGAAATTACTTAGATAATCTATCAGGAGTGGGATATAAATATTTGGTCCTTTTTTGAGGGGTCAGGGTCTCACTCTGTCACCCAGGCTAGAGTGCAGTATCATGATTCAGGCTCACTGTAGCCTCAAACTCTTGGGCTTAAATGATCCTCCTGTCTCAGCTTCCTAAGTAGCTGGCACTACAGGGACACATCACTATGCCTGAAGAAGTATTTTTTTAACATTTTTTGTTGAGACAGTCTACACAGAATAAGGACAAGGCAAGAGATCTGGAAAAAAATACTTAGAGATCTCTGAAACTACAACTAGTAGTTTATGGTCAAGGTAGTAACTTAGAGTTTGGAAGCTTCGATGTTGCAGAAGTCCTGGCAAGGTGGTGTGCAAAGAGGTCAGGTCAGAGAAAACGCTGATCTTCGGTTTCTCGCAAGGCGGAAAAGTCAAAGGCTGAACGCCATCACAAAACAGGCAAGAAATGGATACTGAAAGATCAAAGACAGTGGTACTAAACCTGTAAGAGTGTTGGCTCTTGATTCCCACAAGAGAAAGGTATTGTCACTGTGGTCATAGCCACTGAAAAGTAAAGTTTGAAAGAACTGGGTCTTAGAGTGATGCAAAAGAGGACGCACCTGGCAATGAAGAGCAGTTAAAGAAAGTTCTTTCACTGAAAAAAGAAACTCCTTCAAAAAGAGTAGAAGGTAAACTTGGCTTTATACCAGTTCTTATAGAAAGTCTACTCTTTGCCAATATCCGAATTTCAAAACTTGAATTAATAGTATATGCATCAGGTTCACAAAAAAGGTTTGATTTTGTTTACAAATGCAATATTAACCTAGGAGGAGAGCTTATGTATACTGAAATTTGGTATATATTTTTAAGATACTTCTTTTTCAAGAACAGGAGGAGTTCTGACTCACTGAGGGCCTGTATCAATGTCATTTATTTTCCTTAGATGTGAAGGTGTTGATTGTATACCTGTTACCATAATGATCATTTTACATTTGTTGTCAAGTTGTTTGATAAAATTTTAACTTAGTGAGATGACAATCATGGTGTATCTCAAGGCTGATTGTTGGCAAAAGAACAAAAAGAATGTGAACATGTGATGGAGAGGAGGCCTACAACAAAGTATAGGGAAAATTTTGTCAAGGTATAATTTGAAAACTCCTGTAAACCCAAAATAAAAGTCTAGGCACTCCTCCCCACCACAACCATCTGAATGGACTCCTCCTCTCTGCCAGAACATTCCAATGTTAACCTGAAAAACTGGTTCAGGCCATGACAGGAAGAAAGGGTTGGACATGTCTCATTTATGCCCTACTCCCTTTTGGAATTCAGAAAAAGTTGACCAACATTTGACATTAACATAGACCTTAAGTCTGATAAGAAACAAACAATCTATTCTCTGTGAAGCCTGCTTCCTGGAGGCTTCATCTACATGATAAAACATTGATCTCCATAACCCCTTATTGCAACCCACACATTTTTCGATTGATAATAACTTTCAACCAATTAACAATCAGAACATTTTAAAAGTCTACCTGTAAGCTGGAAGCGCCCTGCTTCAAGTTATTCCATCATTCCAGACCAAACCAATGTATATCTTACATGATTGATGTCTTATGTCTTCCTAAAATGTATAAAACTAGGCTGTGCCCTGACCACCTTGGGTACATGTTCTTAGGATTTCCTCAGGGCTATGTCACAGGCCATGGGTCACATATATTTGGCTCAGAATAAACCTCATCAACTATTTTACACAGTTTGATTCTTTTTGTTGACACTCCCTTAGCTCAATTATGAGAAAATGAAAGGCCTTTAGAAAGAAAAAGAATCATGCTAACTCTATTTAAGATAATTAAGGAAGGTGAAGGGTTGACTTTGACAATAGTACCTCATATTTATGCAGTATATCTTTTCAAGGCATTCAAATCATGTTTTCAGACATCATTTAATTAATTTCTTTAATAGTTCTGTAAAGTAGGATGAGTGTAAGATATAATTAACCATTGACACATGCAGTGATTAAGGTTTTTGTGACACCCACAGGCAGTTTAATTGAGCATACTAGTGAGGAATCAGCTAGATCAGTAGTGAATAAATGATTATTAGCCTGATCATTATTAGTCAGCTCAGAATTTCTATAACTCTGCTATTACGTATGTACACATATGACTGCTATTATATATATGTAAATATATACAAATTTGTAGCAGAGATGATTTATGTATTCACTTCTGTCTGTGTTTCCACTTCCTTTTTCTGTCAAATAGTTTGCTTATTAATCTAATAACAGCTGTTCTCATGAGTGACCACTTTGTATATAAAGTAGCTCTTAAACTTTACAGATTGCTACTCTGCTTGTATTTACTTTTTGGTTCTCAATATTGATTCCTGTGATTTTAGTTTTTATATTCTTTTGATATACAAGGAACTTTTAAAAATACACTTATGGAGTATATATGACATTTCAAACCATACAATGTATAATGATCAGATCAAGGCAATTAGCCAGGGAAATGCAAATCAAAATCAAAACAAAGTATTATATCATCCCAGTTAGGATAGCTATTATTAACAGGAAAAAAATAACAAATGCTGGTGAGGATTAGAAGATACTACTACAAACAATTATACAAACTGAATAACTTTGTCAACAAATTGGAAAACCTAGAGGAAAAGGGTAAATTCCTAGATACATACAACCTACCAAGATTGAACCAGAAAGATATAGAAAACTTGAACAGATGAATAATGAGTAAAGTTATTGAATCAGTAATAAAACCACCCAACAAAGAAGATCCCAGGACCAGATGGCTTTACTGGATAATTCTACTAAGAACTAATTGACAATATTAATAATAAATGTTAATTAAATGCATTTACAATAATTAAAGAAGAATTAATTTCAATGTTTCTTAAACTCTTCCAGAAAATTGAAGAGGAGGGAATACTTCCAATCGCATTCAACATTACCTTAATACTAAGGCCAGATAAAAACACTAAAGGAAAAGAAAAATTTAAGCTAATAACTCTGATCAATATAAATGCAAAAGTCTTCAACAAAATACTAGCAAACTGAATTAAACAGCACATTAAGATGATCATACATCATGACCAAGTGAGATTTAACCCTGGAATGCAAGGAAGTTTCAACATACGAAAATCAGTCAATGTGATATACCACATTAGCAGAACAAAAGATAAAAATCTTTAGAACACATGAACATCTCAATAGACACAAACAAAGCATTTGCCAAAATTCAACAACCTTTCATGATAAAAACACTCAACAAAATGAAAGCCATATATGAAAATAGCCTACAGCTAACATTATATTTGATGATGAAAAACCAAAAGCTTTTCCTCTAAGATGAAGGACAAGGCAAGTATGCCTACTCTTGTCACTTTTCTTCAACATAGTAATGGAAGTTCTTGCCAGCACAATCAGGCAAGAAAAAGAAATAAAGACATTCAAATCAGAAATAAAGAAGTAAAAGCACCTCTGTTAATAAATGGCATAATCTCATAGGTAGAAAATCCTACCGATTCCACTAAAAGTTAGAACTAATAAATTTATCAAATTGCAGGATACAAAATCAATATATAAAGATCATATGCATCTTTATAGACTAAGAATAAATGATCCACAAATAAAACTGTGAAAACAATGCCATTTATAATAGCATGGAAAAGAATAAATAACTTAGGAATAAACTTAAAAGGTGAAAGATTTGTGTACTAAAATCTACAAAACATTGCTGAGATAAATTAAAGAAGTTACAAATAAATGAAAAGACACCTCACATTTATGGATTAGAAGTCTTAGTATTATTAAAATGTCCATAATTACCCAAAATGGTCTTCAGATATAAGACAATCCCTATGAAAATCCCAGTGACTCTTTTTGCAGAAGTAGATAAATCAATCCTAAAATTCATGTGGAAACACAAAGGTCCCCAAATAGACAAAACAATTCAAAGGAAAAACAACAAAGCTGAGGCCTCAAACTTCCTGAATTCAAAACATACTACAAAGCTACAGTAACCAAAACAGTGTGGTACTACCATAAGGACAGATAAGTAGAACAATGGAACAAAATAAAAAACCCAGATATAAACCCACCCATAATTGATCAAATGATCTTCAACAAATGTACCATGACTATACAATGAGAAAAGGATAATCTCTTAAACCAGGGGGTTCCTGACCCCTGGGGCCACAGAGTAGTACCAGTCTGTGGCCTTTTGGAAACTGGTCTGCAAAGCAGGAGGTGAGTGGCAGGCAAGGAAGCATTACTGCCTGAGCTCTGCCTCTTGTCAGATCTGTGGCACATTAGATTCTCATAGGAGCATGAAACCTATTATGAACTGTACATGTGAGGGAATTAGCTTGCATGCTCCTTATGAGAATCTAACTGATGTCTGATGATCTGAGGTGAAACAGTTTCATCCTAAAACCATCCCCCAAACCCTGCCCCTGTCCGTGGAAAAATTGTCTTCCATGAAACTGGTCCCTAGTTCCAAAGAGGTTGGGGAAACAAATGATCATGGGAAAACTGAATATCAATATGAAAAATAATGAAATTAGACCCCTTCTCTTATACCATACACAAAAAATAAACCAAAATGCACTAAAGAATTAAACATAAGTCCTGAAACTATACAACTACTAAAGGAAAACTCAGGGGAAATTCATAACATTGTTTTTGGCAATGACCTTTTAGATGTGACACCAAAAGTATAGGCAACAGAAGCAAAAATAGACAAGTAGGACTGCAGAAAACTAAACAGCTTCTATGCAGCCAAGGAAATAATGCAGCCAAGCAGAATGAAAAGACAACCTACAGAATGGGAGAAAATATTTGCAAGTGATATATTTAACAAAAGGCTAATATGTAAAGTATCTGAGTAACTCCTACAACTCAATAACAACAAAAAAAAAAACAGGAAAAATTAACTTATTAACTATAGATAAAAACCTTGAATGAACATTTCTCACAGATGACATACAAGAAGTCTACAGGTATATGAGAAGATTAGTGATTAGTATCACTAATCATCAGGGAAATAAAAGTAAAAAGCACAGTGAGCTATAACACCTGTTAAGATGGCTATTATTATAAAAAGAAAAAAAAAAGAGAGAGAAAATAAGTGCTGGTAAGGATATGGCAAAATTGGAAAACTTGTGCATGATTGGTGAGAATGTAAAATGTACAGCCTCCATGGGAAACAGTATGGTGAGCCTTTAAAAATTAAAAATAAAACTACCATATAATCCAGCAATCCCACTTCTGAGTATTTGTCAAGATGTGGAAACAATGTAAACATCCATCTGCAGATGAATAGATAAATAAAACCTGGTAGATACATACCATGGAATATCATTTACATTTGAAAAAGAAGAACATCAAAAAAATAAAAAAAGAAAAAAAAGAAAAAGAACATCTTGTCATACATGACAACATGGATAAACCTTGAAGACATTATGCTTAGTAAAATATGATGGTCACAAAAAGACAAATACTGCATAAATCTTCTTACATGAGGTAGCTAAAAGTCAAACTCTTAGAAGCAGAATATAGAATGGTGGTTTCCAGGCACTGGTAGAAGTAGAAATGGGAAATTGCTCTTCAATGGGTATAGAGTTACAGTCATGCAAGATGAAAAAGTTCTAGAGGTCTGCTGTACAATAATGGATATATAGATAACAATGCCATATACTTACAAATTTGTTAAGAGTGTAGACTTCATGTTATATGTTAGTTACTTCAATGAAAAAAAAAACAAATATACAAAACAGTTGGTAAGAAGTGTTCTAAAAGAGATTTGCTGACTCAGAAACCTAAGGCTGAAAGTATACTGTTCCCTCTACCTTGTCTTACATATTATGCCAATAATGCTTAGAGATCTTCCTACTTATATGCTTCTATATTATTGCTTTAGTAACTTCAAATTAGGATCCCATATTTTTGCTAGGACAAGTATCACAATAAATTCCAAATTGATCTATTTGTCTCTTCTTTCTCATCTTTAATAAATTCTCATCACTATAACCAGAAAAAAATTCTATGTTAAAATGTAAATCTTACATATCTCTCCTGATTCACTCTCTTATATAACTCTCCTTTATTTGCCTAAAGGAGAAGATACTAATTATTTACCTTGATTATTGGTTGCCACCTACTTCTTCAGTCCCATCATTCTAGCTATGCCAAACTGTTTTATTTTTTCTCATGCAGGAAATCATATGCCTCACTCCCAATCTCCTGGCAAAGGTTGTTGTATACCAATGTTGAGTTTATCATCACTTCCCAATAATACCTTTTCTGATCCCTGATCTGCAATCCTAGGAAGAAAATATGTTTCCTCTTTATGACCCTGCTATACCTTATGAATTCTCCTGTCCCAGAATGTATATTTTCAAATTGTATTTTCATTTGTTGATATGTCTGTATCTCTTACTAGACTGTAAAATTGATAGTTAATGTTTTCTTCAGCATTTCTTTTCCAGCAATAAGCACTGTGCCTGATGCTCAGTAAATATCTGTTTTATGTATGTATGCACAGTCATATGTATGAACAAAAGCACAGATATATGAATGAATGAAAAAAACAAGTGCATAAATTTCTGTGATAATTAAATTTCAGATGTTTGGCAACATCCCTCACTACAGTCCTCTCATTAATTTCCTTATATTTTATGAATCCAACTTTACTTTAGAAAACAACCTTGTGATTGTATTTAGTGCCATCAGGAACCATAAAATCTTGGCCTTGTGTAATGGCTCAGGCCAGTAATCCTAGTACTTTTAGAGGCTGTGGTGGGCAGATTGTGTGAGCCCAGGCGTTTAAGAACAGCCTGAGCAACATGGAGAAACCCCCACTCTACAAAATATACAAAAATTAACTGGGCATGGTGGTATGTGCCTGTGATCCCAGCTACTCAGGAGGCTGAGCTGAGAGGATCACTTGAGCCCTGGAGGTCAAGGCTGCAGTGACCCTTACTTGCACCACTGCAATCCAGCCTAGGCGATGGAGTGAGACCCTCTTTCAAACAACAAACCCATAGAGTCTTAAAATTGGAAGGAAACTCCAGCCAATATAATAACCACAAATCACAGTGACTTAACATAAGAAAAGTTTACTTCTTGCTAATACAAAGTCCAGTTGGGTATTCATGTCACTTCCTATGCAGTTCAAACTTTTTCTACCTTGTGGCTTTGCCATCCCCTAGTGACCCTTCAGTCTTCTTCTGGATCCCCCAAACTTATCTAGCCAAGAGAGAGAATGTGGAGGGTTGCAATGTTGTTTTCAGGCTACAGAACAGAAACTAGTGCACATTACTTCCAACCATATCATATTCTGAGTTCATCACATGACCAAACTAATATCAAGGAAGGTTGCATAAAGTAGAGGAACACATGGATATGGGTGAGAACTGGCTGTCCCAATAGCAGTCATCTAGTCCTAACTGATGTAGGAATACCTCTGGGAGAATCTCCAAGAATATTGTCTACAAGAGTGTTCTATGACAATGGAGAACACATTATATCCACGAGTCATCCTATTCAATTATTGTATAGTTATTGTCATCAGAAAGTTCCCTTTATGCTAAACTATAATCTCACTCTTGTGGCAAGACAGAGTAAACCTATTTTTCTTCCATATAGTCCTTCAAATATTTAAATAAATTAGCAGGATCCCTCCAGCATCTTATATTCTCTAAGATAAATATTCACAATTCTTGATAATTTCTTTTTTCATATATATATTATTGCACTTTAGGTTCTGGGGTACATGTGCAGAACATGCAGGATTGTTGCATAGGTACATACATGGCAACATGGTTTGTGCCTCCATCCCTGTCACCTGTATCTGGCATTTATCCCCATGTTATTCCTCCCCAACTCCCTACCCACTGCTGTCCCTCCCCAGTCCCCCCAACAGACCCCAGTGTGTGATGCTCCCCTCTCTGTGTTCCTGTGTTCTTATTGTTCAACACCCCCTATGAGTGAGAACATGCAGTGTTTGATTTTCTGTTCTTGTGTCAGTTTGCTGAGAATGATGGTTTCCAGATTCATCTATGTCCCTACAAGGGACACAAACTCATCGTTTTTTATGGCTGCATTATATTCCATGGTGTATATGTAACACATTTTCCTTGTCCAGTCTATCATTGATGGGCATTTGGGTTGGTTCCAGGTTTTTGCTATTGTAAACAGTGCTGCAGTGAACATATGTTTGCATGTGTCTTTATAATAGAACGATTTATAATCCTTTGGATATATACCCAGTAATGGGATTGCTGAGTCAAATGAAATTTCTATTTCTAGGTCCTTGAGGAATTGCCACACTGTCTTCTATAATGGTTGAACTAATTTACACTCCCACTAACAGTGTAAAATTGTTCCTATTTCTCCACATCCTCTCCAGCATCTGTTGTCTCCAGATTTTTTAATGGTTGCCGTTCTAACCGGCGTGAGATGGTATTTCAATGTGGTTTTGATTTGCATTTCCCTAATGACCAGTGATGATGAGCATTTTTTCATATGTTTGTTGGCCTCATATATGTCTTCTTTTGAAAAGTGTCTGTTCATATCCTTTGCCAACTTTTGAATGGGTTTGTTTGTTTTTTTCTTGTAAATCTGTTTTAGTTCTTTGTAGATTCTGGATATTAGCCCTTTGTAAGATGGGTAGATTGCAAAACGTTTTTCGCATTCTGTTGGTTCCTGGTTCACTCTAACGATTGTTTTTTTTGCTGTACAGAATCTCTGGAGTTTAATTAGGTCCCATTTGTCTGTTTTGGCTTTTGTTGTCAATGCTTTTAGTATTTTAGTCATGAAGTCCTTGCCTATGCCTATGTCCTGAATGGTTTTGCCTAGGTTTTCTTCTAGAGTTTTTATGGTGTTAGGTCTTATGTTTAAGTATTTTTAACCCATCTGGAGTTAATTTTAGTGTAAAGTGTCAGGAAGGGGTCTAGTTTCTGTTTTCTGCACACGGCTAGCCAGTTATCCCAACACCATTTATTAAAGAGGGAATCCTTTCTGCGTTGCTAGTTTATGTCAGGTTTGTCAAAGATCAGATGGCTGTGGATGTGTGGCATTGCCTCTGAGGCCTCTGTTCTGTTCCATTGGTCTATATCTCTGTTTTGGTACCAGTACCATGCTGTTTTGATTACTGTAGCCCTGTAGTATAGTTTGAAGTCCGGTAGTGTAATGCCTCCAGCTTTGATCTTTTTGCTTAGAATTGATTTGGCTATGTGGGCTCTCTTTTGGTTCCATATGAATTTTAAGGTGGTTTTTTTCCAGTTCTGTCAAGAGGGTCATAGGTAGCTTGATGGGGCTAGCGTTGAATCTATAAATTAGTTTGGGCAGTATGACCATTTTCACAATATTGAATCTTCCTAACCATGAGGATGGAATGTTTTTCCATCTGTTTGTGTCCTCTCTTATTTCCTTGAGCAGTGGTTTGTAGTTCTCCTTGAAGAGGTCCTTTACATCCTTTGTTAGTTGCATTCCTAGGTATTTTATTCTCTTTGTAGCAATTAGGAATGGCTGTTCGTTCTTGATTTGGCTCTCTTTTAAGTCTATTATTGGTGTACAGCAATGCTTGTGATTTCTGCACATGGATTTTGTATCCTGAGACTTTGCTGAAGTTGCTTATCAGTTTCAGGAGATTTTGGACTGAGATGATAGGGTCTTCTAAATATACAATCATGTCATCTGCAAATAGAGACAATCTGACTTCCTCGTTTCCTAATTGAATACCCTGTATTTCTTTTCCTTGCCCGATTTCTCTGGCTCGAACTTCCAATACTATATTGAATAGGAGTGGTGAGAGAGGGCATCCTTGTCTAGTGCCAGATTTCAAAGGGAATGCTTCCAGTTTTTGCCCGTTCAGTATGATATTAGCTATGGGTTTGTCATAAATAGCTTTTAGAATTTTGAGATATGTTCTGTCAATAACTAGTTTTTTGAGAGTTTTTAGCAGAAAGGGCTATTGAATTTTGTCTAAGGCCTTCTCTGCACCTATTCAGATAATCATGTGGTTTTTGCCTTTGATTCTGTTTATGCGGTGAAATACATTTACAGACTTGCATATGTTGAACCAGACTTGCATCCCCGGGATGAAGCCTACTTGATTGTTATGGATAAGCTTTTTGATGTGCTATTGCAATTGATTTGCCAGTATTTTATTGAAGATTTTTGTGTCTATGTTCATCATGGATATTGGCCTGAAGTTTTCTTTTCTTTTTGAGTCTCTACCAGGTTTTGGTATCAGGATGATGTTGGTCTCATAAAATGATTTGGGAAGGAGTCCCTCTTTTTGGATTGTTTGGAATAGTTTCAGAAGAAGTGGTACCGGCTCCTCTTTGTACATCTGTATGTCTGGTAGAATTCAACTGTGAACCCATCTGGACCTCGGCTTTTTCTGGTTGGTAGGCTACTAATTGCTGCCTCAACTTCAGTTCTTGTTATTCATCTATTCAGGGTTTCAAGTTCTTCCTGGTTTAGGCTTGGGAGGGTGCAAGTGTCCAGGAATTTATCCATTTCTTCCAGGTTTACTGGTTTATGTGCATAGAGTTGTTTGTAGTGATCTCTGATGGTAGTTTGTATTTCTGTGTAATCTCTGGTGATATCCCCTTAATCATTTTTTATTGCATCTATTTGATTCTTCTCCCTTTTCTTTTTTATTAATCTGGCTAGCGGTCGGTTTTGTTGATCTTTTCAAAAAACCAGCTCCTGGATTTATTAACTTTTGAGAGTTTCTTATGTTTCTATCTCCTTCAGTTCTGCTCTGATATTAGTTATTTCTTGTATTCTAGCTTTTGAGTTTTTTTGATCTTGCTCCTCTAGCTCTTTCAATTCTGATGATAGGGTGTCAATTTTAGATCTTTCCTTGTTTCTCCTGTGGGCATTTATTGCTATAAATTTTCCTCTAGAGACTGCTTTAAATGTGTCCCAGAGATTCAGGTACATTGTGTCTTCATTCTCGTTGGTTTCAAAGAACATCTTTATGTCTGCCTTCATTTCATTTTTTATCCAGTCAACATTCAGTAGCCAATTGTTCACTTTCCATGATGTTGTGTGATTCTGAGTTAGTTTCTTAATCCTGAGTTCTAATTTGATTGCACTGTGGTCTGAGAGACTGTTAGTTATGATTTCCATTCTTTTACATTTGCTCAGGAGTGATTTATTTCCAATTATGTGGTCAATTTTAGAGTAGGTGTGATGTGGTGCTGAGAAGAATGTATATTCTGTGGATTTAGGGTGGAGAGTTCTGTAAGTGTCTATTAGGTTTGCTTGGTCCAGGTCTGAGTTCAAGTCCTGGATATCCTTGTTAATTTTCTGTCTCGTTGATCTGTCTAATATTGACAATGGTGTGTTGAAGTCTCCCACTATTATTGTGTGGGAGTCCAAGTCTCTTTGTAAGTCTTTAAGAACATGCCTTTTGTATCTGGGTGCTCCTGTGTTAGGTGCATATATATTTAGGATTGTTAGCTCTTGTTGCATTGATCTTTTTACCATTATGTAATGTCCTTCTTTGTCTCTTTTGATCTTTGTTGGTTTGAAGTCTATTTTATCAGAGACTAAGATTGCAACTCCTGCTTTTTTTTTTTCTCTCCATTTTCTTGGTAGATCTTCCTCCATCCCATTATTTTGAGCCTATGTGTATCCTTGCACATGAGATGGGTTTCCTGGATACAGCACACTGATGGGTTTTGACTTTTTATCCAATTTGCCAGTCTGTGTCTTTTGATTGGGGCATTTAGCCCATTTATATTTAAGGTTAATATTGTTATGTGTGAATTTGATTCTGCCATTTTGATGCTAGCTGGTTGTTTTGCCCATTAATTGACACAGTTTCTTCATTATGTTGATGCTGTTTACCATTTGGTACATTTTTGGAGTGGCTGGTACTGGTCATTCCTTTCTATGTTCAGTGCTTCTTTCAGGAGCTCTTGTAAGGCAGGCCTGGTGGTGATGAAATCTTTTAGCAATTGCTTGTTTGTAAAGGATTTTATTTCTCCTTCGCTTATGAAGCTTAGTTTGGCTGGATATGAAATTCTTGGTTGAAAGTTATTTTCTTTAAGGATGTTGAAAATTGGTCCCCACTCTCTTCTGGCTTGTAGAATTTCCGCCTAGAGATCTGCTGTGAGTCTGACGGGCTTCCCTTTGTGGGTAACCTGACCTTTCTCTCTTACTGCCCTTAGAATTTTTTCCTTCATTTCAGCTTTGATGAATCTGATGATTATGTGCCTTGGAGTTGCTCTTCTTGAGGAGTATCTTTGTGGTGTTCTCTGTATTTTCTGGACTTGAATGTTGGCCTGCCTTGCTAGGTTGGGGAAGTTCTCCTGGATAATATCCTGAAGAGTGTTTTCTAGCTTGGATTCATTTTCTCTGTCACATTCAGGGTACTCCTATCAAACATAAATTAGGTCTTTTCACATAATCCCATATTACATGGAGGCTTTGTTCATTTCTTTTCACTCTTTTGCCTATAGTCTTCCCTTCTCATTTTATTTCATTGAGTTGATCTTCAATCTCTGATATCCTTTCTTCTGCTTGGTCGATTCAGCTATTGTAACTTGTGTATGCTTCCCGAAGTTCTCATGTCATGTTTTTCAGCTCCATCAAGTCAATTTGTATTCTTCTCTAAGCTGTTCATTCTCGTTAGCATTTTGTCAAACCTTTTTTCAAGATTCTTAGTTTCTTTGCATTGGGTTAGAACATGTTCTTTTAGCTCAGATAAGTTTGTTACTATTCACTTTCTGAAGCCTGTTTCTGTCAGTTCAAGAGACTCATTCTCTATCTAGCTTTGTTCCCTTCCTGGTGAGGAGTTGTGATTCCTTGGAGGAGGAGTGGCATTCTGGTTTTGGGTGTTTTCATCCTTCTTGTGCTGGTTTTTTCTCATCTTTGTGGATTTATCTACCTATGGTCTTTGTAGTTGGTGACTTTTGGAGAGAGTCTCTGAGTGGACATCCTTTTTTTGTTGATGATGAAGTATTTCTGTTTTTTAGTTTTCCTTGTAACAGTCAGGCCCCTCTGCTGTAGGACTGCTGGAGGTCCACTCCAGACCCTGCTTGCCTGGGGATCACCCACAGGGGCTGCAGAACAGTAAGAGTTGCTGCCATTTTTTTCTTCTGTTATCTTTGTCCCAGAAGGGTACCTGCCAGATGTCAGACTGAGCTCTCCTTTATGAGATGTCTCTTTGTGTATATGGGGGTCAGGGAGCTGCTTGAGGAGACAGTCTGTACCTATAGGAGCTCAAGTGCTGAGCTGTGAGCTCCGTTGTTCTGTTCAGAGCTGCTGGGCAGGTACATTTAAGTCTGCTGCTGTGGAACTCATAACTGCCTTTTTTCTCAGGTGCTCTGTCCTGGGAAGGTGGGGCTTTATTTATAAGTTCCTGATGCGCTGTTGCCTTTTTTCAGAGATGCCCTTCCCAGCAAGTAGGTAGCCTAGTCACAGTCTACCAGCAGAGGTGTTGCTGAGCTGCTGTGGACTCTGCCCAGTTGCTGTGTGAACTTCCTTGCGGTTTTGTTTATAGAGGTATAGTTATAACTGCCTCAGTAATGGTGGTCTGCCTCAGTGATGGCGGACTGTGTCTGTAATGGCAGATTGCTTCGGTAATGGGGGACTCCTCGGTAATGGCAGACTGCCTCAGTAATGGTGGACTGCCTCAGTAATGGCGGACTGCTTCGGTAGTAGTGGTCTGCCTTAGTAATGGCAGACGCCCTTCCCCGCACAAAGCTGGACCATCCTGGGTCCAGCTGCACTTGCTTTGAAACTTGCAATTCAGAGGTGGGACCCACCTGAGCCAGATCTCCTGGATCCTTGTTTCAGCCCCCTTTTTTTCAGTTGAATGGGCCACTCTGTCTCCCAGGCATTCCAGGCACCAGTTGAAATGGCTGCCCAGATTTGTGTGATGTTTTGAGCAGAGACCCACTGCGCTGGCCGAAACAGCTGTGCTGGAGACTCATGGTGCTTTTCCGCCAGGGAATCTCCTGGTCTGTGGGCAGTAAAAACTCATTTGGAAATGTGGTGATCACTCACCCTCTGCGTTATCTCTGGGAACTGCACTCCAGAGCTGTTCCTATTCGGCCATCTTGCTTCTGGGCTACCCCTTTTTTTTTTTCTTTGAGATGGAGTCTCATGCTGTCACCCAGGCTGTAGTGCAGTGGCATGATCTTTGCTCACTGCTATCTCAGCCTCCTGGGTTCAAGGAATTCTCCTACCTCAGCCTCCCAGGTAGCTGGGACTGCAGGCATGCATCACCATGCCCAGCTAATTTTTTTGTATGTTTTTTTTAGTAGAGATTGGGTTTCACCATGTTGGGTAGGATGGTCTTGATCTCTTGACCTCATGATCTACCCACCTCGGCCTCCCAAAGTGCTGGGATTACAGGCATGAGCCACCACTCCTGGCCAGATAATTTCTTATAGGAACTATACACTATTATGGCTACCCTTTTGTGGATATACTTAATAAAGAGTGATAATATACTTCTTAAAATATGAGACCACATACCAGATGTGGCCTAACACATCAATAATAAGATATTGACTTCCTGTATTCTAATCACTGTGTAAAATGAGATTATCTGTGTGAAGGCACATTTTACAATATGAAGCAGCACACTCATGGAAGGTATCATTATTATTATAAATGTAGTTTGGGATTGTGTGAGCTCATTCAGCAGCCACATCACACTGTTGGCTAGTATTTGAAACTTGTGGTCAGCTAACCACCCCAAACCTTTTTCATAGAAACTGCTACATGAAAAATCCCCATAATCATTTCTTCCATGGTCAGTAAAAAATATATTCATTTTTTGCCTCTGAGAAAATAGACTTAATGGTGTCTAGATTTCTGGGGCTATGTACTAATTTAAAATTCTTGACAAGTTTAGATCCTATCCACCTACACAAACCACTTTGACCAAAATCAGTGCTTTCTAAAAATAATTTGCAAATTTAGTTAGCTAAGCATATTTTTTTTTTGTCTGTGTGACAACAGATACCTGATTTAAATGCTTTTAAGTCAATTTGTGGCATTGGTGTGGGGATGGTCTTAAACTTTTGATTTTCTCTTTAGTAGCTAATGGTTTGTTTTCATTAACTACTCTCTGTGGTTAAGAACTGCATGGCTTTCTTGGAATTTTGCAAACAGAATGAGCAACTTAAATTATACAGAAATACAGAAACCATAAATAATGGCAGCCTTAAGATTGCATGATTAGTACAATTAAAGCAGAGATATGGAAAAACATAACTTTTCCATCATATTATTCTCCATCTCTAGGAACGTCCTGGATCATTTACTACTCAAGCCCATAAATCAGAGCAATTTCTTAAATCCAAGAGTAGCAGTCTATAATGAAAGGATCAGAATTTTTGTGAATGCAGTTATTTTAAATTCTTAGCCTATTTGTACTCCTCCAAAAGTTCCCAGTTAATTAACTGAACAACTTTAATCGGTGAACAGCTACTATATTACATAATGTTTGATGTATATTAACTCTCTTTGGTCTTGGTAGACCAGAATTTCCAGTTATCTAAATAAGAGGAAAAAAAGAAGGAAGCTAGCTTTCTTATTGGATAGTAAAAAGTACACAACATATGTGATTGAATCAAAATGAAATATCGATTTATTTACCCCAGGGAGACAGTGGTATACTCTATGTAGATGGACAACTATGACATACCCTCCCTTACCACATGCATGAGTGCCCTAGGGCTGCTGTAACAAAGTCTCACAAATGGATAACTTAAAACAAATGTATTGTATCACTGTTTTAGAAACTAGAAATCTGAAATCAGTTTATCAGCTGAATTGTTTCCTTCTGAAGGCAAAACGGAAGCATCTGTTCCATGTTTCTCTTCGAGTTTCTGGTAGTTGCCAGCAATCCCTGATGTGCCTTGACTCATAGATGCATTGCTTAGATCTCTGTCATCATATGGTGTTTTCTTTTTGTTTGTGTCTCCTTTTGTCTTCAAATTTCACTCTTCTTGTAAGATCACCAATTATTGGATTATAGGGCTCACCCTAACCCAATATCACCTTATTGTAACACTGTGAAGACCTTATTCCCAAATAAAGTCACAGTCACAGGTACCCGGGGTTAGATACATAACTTTTGGAGGGGACTCAATTCAAGTCACATATCTACTTACATTGAGATCTGTATGACAGTGAACATCTGGATGAGAAGTAAAACCTTCAGTCTCAACATAAGAAGTTTGCTGAGCTAAAATCTGAATGCCTGGATGTTTAAGTTTTCATATCATTGGACCTCCTGGAAAGATACACTATTAGACAAACACATAGGCAGGATTCATGCAGATCTTAAAAAGGAAGTCCTATATAAAACTGGCTATGACCTGTGTATTGATTCTACAAGTGTCACTTACCAAGTCCAAGAGAGGAAATCCCTGCATATAAATGAAGCTTCTTTCAAAATTGAGCCTTATTTGAAGTATTATTTTTTCCCTATCTTAGGGCAATAAGGGCTTACTCATTTTATGACAGAAATATTTCCTCATCATCTGGACAATTCTGAGGTCCTGCTGTGTTTATGGAGTTTGTATTTATGGAGCAATATCAGTTTATAGATCAGAACAAAATGAATAAAATAATTTCATTATAACACAATACTGAGGAGAACAAAATCTACTCACTATAATCTTAAGGGTTTGTGTACAAATCATAGAAGTAGTATAGTAAGCAGGTACAATTTCAGAGTTATATTCCTTTCTTACCTTAGCCAAACAAATTGTGAGGAAAATAAGTAGTTTGGGAAGAAGAGCGAAATAGCTGACATACATCTTTTGCTTTCTTGTATGTAGATTATAGATAATTATAAATTTAGCTTCTAGATTCTTCCTGCATAAGGGTGATGCCACCAGAATTTCTTTAAGTCCATACATATAATGCAACCCATGTCTTCCTTTTAGCATCCATGGCAGTGAAGATGCCATATGTAGTCAGTATAAATAATGTACAATTAAGATAATAGACAGTCAAAAAGTACTGAATAAATCAGTGTAATGTAACTATGCCTCAGTAAATAGAGGTATAGCATACAAGTCTATTGTGATCCCTGTGTCCTTAGTGCTGGTATCGTATTGTAGGATGGTTTAGTTTTTGTTTTGTCCAGAGTTGTAAATTGACCTTACACTCCCTTCCTTACCTGAGGATACTCCCTAATGTCCATAAATATGGCCTTTAACAATGTACACTAATCTCCATAAATTTTAAATAGCACTTCATACACATAGATAATTTAGGCAAAGGTCCATGAGATTTAACTGATTTAACAGTTATCAAGTTCTAATGATGTACCAGGCACTATTGTAAACACTGAAATATAAGACAGACATGGTTTCTTCTCTCATAGTGATTACTGTCTAGCAGAGGAGACAGAGATTAAGTAAATTAACCTACCATTTTTCATAAACATAAAATTACAAATTGTTGTATCATGAATGGAAAGATGATAGAACATCTATTAGATTGTGAATGAGTAGAAATGCATAGTTTTAGAAAGTTCATAATGTAAAAGTTAAAAGATGAGGAGGCATCATGTTAAAATTAGGAAAAAATATGCTTCAAGTAGGCAGAATAGCATATATTAAGGTCTCGCAGAAAGAAAATAATGTTGAGAATATTTGAGAGACTTCATTTAAGTCCAGTGTAGCTAAACATTGCCATCTGGGAAGATGGAGATAGAAGTGGTGTGAAGTGACATCAAAGAGGTAAGGAGTAGTCATATCATGCCAAACATCATAGGAGGGTTCTAATTAAAGAAGTTTTCGTGATGTAATTTATATACATTTATATTTTCTTTTTTTCCCTTTTTTTTTTTTTAAAAAAAAAAGACGGGGTTTCACCATGTTGGTCAGGCTGATCTTGAACACTCGAACTCAGGTGATCCTCCCACCTTGGCCTCCGAAGTGCTTGGATTACAGGTGTGAGCCACCACAGTTTTGAAATAATTGTAGACTTACAGAAATGTTGCCAAACTATCACAGAGATTTCCTATATACCTTTTCAACCAGCCACTTCTTATGAGGCCCCTGGCAAAAATAATACTGCAGTATTTCAGGCAAAAGCTGAAGACAATTCAGTCTAAAGTGTTGGTGGAGATGGAAAAAAGTGATTGATAGTTTGGGATAGGTAAGATTAATAGCACTTCCCTGAAATTAACCTACTATACCTCAGACACTGAATTGAGAGCTGGAAATGCAGTAGCAAGCCAAAAAGACATGTTTCTTGTCTTTAAGAAGCTTGTAGCCTAGCAGACTTGGCAATGGATTGGATATGGGTAGGTGAGAAAGAGTAGGTGTAAGAAAGTCTTTCAGGTCACTGAACAACTGAGTGAGTAAAGATACTATTTACTAAAGTGATTATTTCAGTTACCTATTACTCTATAATACCCTCTCCCCAAATGGTGGCTTAAAAGATCAGTGATTTATTATTTCTCATAATGCCATGGGTGTCCAGGTGGTTCTCTTGTTGCACATGATTTTGACTGTGGTCACTCAGGCAGCTCCATCCAACTGAGAGCTTGGCTGGGCCTGGAAAAACCCATAACTCACATCCTTGGGCCTTGATGTTGACCTTTGACAGAAGCAGTTAATTTTTTCTCCATGTGGTTTCTCTTTCCACATAATAATTTATTATGCACTCTGTAGTGCAAGCTTCTTTACTTTATTGCTCTCTTCTAAGACAGTGAGAAGATGCCAGACCTCTTAAAGACTAGGCCTGGATAGGTATCACTTTGTCTGCATTCTGTTGGTAAAAGCAACTCATAATGCCAGCCCAAATTTAAGGAGAATTGAAATTGGTTCCACCTCTCTAAAGGAGGAGCCACAATCTAACCATGGGCCTAGTATGCCAATAACCACGGTTGTTGGCAATTTTTGGAAACAATATACCAAGGTGGAAAAGTCTGAAAAAAGATGGGGATTATAAATCATAAAATCAAATGAGATTCAGAATATTTCAAACTAAGGAGCTCTTAAGAGAGCTTCTGGTCCAACCACATTGATTTTCATGAGAAAATTCAAGCCCAGAGAAAAAACGTGACCTATTTAAGATCATACATCTACTTACTACATAGTATCCCAGGTTTGGTAATCCCAAATCAGCTAGTGTTTTTTAGACTACATTTCTGCTCCCTCTTTTTTTTTTTATTTTTATTGCATTTTAGGTTTTGGGGTACATGTGAAGAACATGCAAGATTGTTGCATAGGTGCATATGTGGCAGTGTGATTTGCTGCCTTCCTCCCCTTCATCTATATCTGGCATTTCTCCCCAAGCTATCTCTCCCCAACTCCCCACCCCCCACTGTCCGTCCCCATTTCCCCCCAACAGACCCCAGTGTGTAGTGCTCCCCTCCCTGTGTCCATGTGTTCTCATTGTTCAACACCCGCCTATGAGTGAGAACATGCGGTATTTTATTTTGTGTCCTTGTGTCAGTTTGCTGAGAATGATGGTTTCCAGGTTCATCCATGTCCCTACAAAGGACGCGAATTCATCATTTTTGATGGCTGCATACTATTCCAAGGTGTATATGTGCCACATTTTCCCTGTCCAGTCTATCATCGATGGGCATTTGGGTTGGTTCCAAGTCTTTGCTATTGTAAACAATGCCACAATGAACATATGCGTGCATGTGTCTTTATAATAGAATGTTTATAGTCCTTTGGATATATACCCAGTAATGGGATTGCTGGGTCAAATGGAATTTCTATTTCTAGGTCCTTGAGGAATCACCACACTGTCTTCCACAATGGTTGAACTAATTTACACTCCCACCAACAGTGTAAAAGTGTTCCGATTTCTCCACATCCTCTCCAGCATCCCTCTTTATGTAACAAATTAAAATCTATTCTTGAATTTCCCTCTTTCTTTCAACATTTTCAAGCTGACATTTGAATGAAACCCAGGGAACCTCATGGGTTTCTTATGCCTGTAGAAAAATAAGTAAATGGAGCACCATCTTAGGAAACCAAGAAAGAAACTGGGTTCTGGCTATGTTTCATTCCTAGTGTTTGTTTCCCAAATAGATTCATGTTGTGCCATTTTATGTTATTCTTACTATGTCAAGAGAATGAGTTGTTTGAATTTGAATGCCTCATATATTATGTAAATTACAAATAGCAACATTTGGCTCTACTATTTTGACCTTTTTGACAACATATAATTTTCAGAGTGTGCCATTGCATGTCTCTTGTTTATGGCCTCAGTGAACTGTCGAAAGGAGGTGGCATGGCCATCAAGACAAAATATACAATACTGAGAAGGTCAAAATAATGTATCATAAGACTATTTTTCAAAGCAAGGATTAAAATTAAGATAAATCTATCTTATTACTCCCTTCCCCCTCCCATCATACACATACAAGCAAATGTGATTTAAAAGGCTGTGCATAAGATGATGGCAGTGTGGAGGGCAGAAATGAACAATATAATGGCTAAAGTTGTACTATTTTTTTTACTTCATTTTGAAAAGGAATTATACTATGTAGAGGGAGATTCTAGATCCACCTTACAAATAGATTTAATAGTGCTACATTTATCAACCTTAGTCTTGAAACTTTCTCAGGGATCTCTAATTATCTCAATTTTCTAAAATTTTAACTGCAAATTTAATTTTAATTTATTTTGATGTTAATATTGAAAAACCACTTACCATATACTTAGGAGAGGAACAGTTTATATCCAGAAATCAAAATAGTTGTAGGGTTGAAACTTTGCCAAATTTAAAAATCATTACCTATTTCAGTGGCTTTCTCCTTTTAGTAGTGGAGACATGTCTACAAAAGCAATTTAGAGCCAAAGCCCTATATGAAAACATATTGAGGGGAAACAGCTTTATGAAGGAGAAAAGTCCCTAATGAGGTCCCCATCCCATTAGGCCCCAGCTACTGCAATAGATCTAAAGCTCTTCAGAGTGGATTTTGAAAACCTCTGTTCTGTTGCAATGTATAGCTGCCTAAAAGAGCAACTGACCCTCTACCAAGTAAACCTTGGTTATCTTGTCCCAAGGAAGAATGAAACCCAGGATCTCCCTGAGCACAAAAGAGAGTTATTATTATTATTTAAAATTTCTTTTAAACCCACTATAGCAATTTGGACAATATTAGGCCATGGTTAGATTCCATTCAATACTTCAGAGTACTTACAAACCTCATTCTTCAACATTGGGATCCTTTTAAGAGATCATATTGCTAAAATTAGCATAAATAACTGGTTTTGGAAACAGTAACCAAAGCTAATGGCCATAAGTCATAGATGTATGGATAGATTATTCATAACCACTTAGCCTTAATCATTAAATTCTTTCTCTTTTTATCAAAATCAATACATAACTGTTTGAATTTCACATTGCCTTCACACTGCTACTTAAATATCCTAAGGTTTATCTCAAGTAGTTAATATTTGACAGCTCTGAAAAATATAGTCCTCAGGTGATACTCTTAAGGCATAAGAAGTTGAAAAGAACAATTGTGAAGCCACCCACAGAAGGCTCTACAGAAGCTGGCAGAAAAGAAAAAAAAAAATGAAAGCTTTTTTCTTTTTTTTTCTGATGACTTCTGTAAAGGAAGAAATGTGAACTTATCCATTCTTCTCTATGTTCAACAGTGGGAACCTTATTCATTGATCAAGCACTGACATTTACAGATTCATTATCAAAGCAGTGGGGGGAAGTATTGACTAGTAACTATGAATTAAATCAAAGTAAAACTACAGACAAATAATTAGCAAATTACCTTCTGTAGAGCGAAGAATACTTCCCTAAGTGTCAGGAGACAAACAATAAGATTCCTGCTGTGTCACAAAGAGGGTTGGTGATACTGGGAAATAATTTACCTCTTTATCTCAGCCTTTACTTTCTGGTCCATAAAACAGGGATTCATTCATTCACTTAACAGATATTTATTGACTACTTGATATGTGTTAAGCACAATTCTAGGCATTGGAGGTATAGCATTTAAAAAGAAGGAAAAAAGTTTTTGCCCTTATGGAGCTTACATTTTAGTTGGGGGAAGAGACAATTATTACCACAAACAAATATATAAAATGTTCATAGATTCTAATAAAGTTCTATGAAGGAAAAAAACTGTATGATAGAAAATAACTGGGTGAGGCTATTTCATATAAGATCATCAGAGAACATCTTACTTAAGAAGTCACATTGATGCTGAGAATTAGGGTAGCAATGAACCAACCATGGAAAAAGATTAAATAACTTATGACAAAGGTTGACTTTAACTGGCCAACATGGCCAATATTATGGGCTAGCACAAATGTGGGCATAGACTTGAGAGAAGACAATTGGCCTTTATAACAACTGGGCCCGTGAAATTGGCTTCATTGGTAGCCTCTGACTACCAGAAAATAAACAGAAATTTATCATGAGTTAACATGTTTTAAAATTTAAAAAATTTTGTTCAATTTCATAAGGTAAGATATATAAGTGCATGTATGTATGCTGGGTCCTTCCCACAGTGAGCGGTGAGCAAGTAAGCAATGAAAAACATTGCAAAGGGGAGACCAATGATTAGATGTAGCTTGTAGCCACGGAATAGACCAATTGGACTATTATCCAGTTGACCTTATTAGCACTGGTCTGTAAAAGCGACTGGAACTAGGTGCCAAAAACCTTAGGGTAGTGTTTCCCGGTAATCCAGAAAGATACACTTAGAAGCAAGAGTTTTATTATCAGCTAAATTTAAGAAAGGCCTTACACCTTCTCTTTATCTTAGACATTTATAGTGAATATTGTTCCATCCACATCTCTGCAGGCAGGCATGGTGGTTCATGCCTGTAATCCTAGAACTTTGGGAGGCCAAGATGGGAGGATCATTTAAGGCCAGGAGTTAAAGACCAATTTGGGCAAATTAGTGAGACCCCTATCTCTACAAAACATTTCAAAATTAGCCTGGTATCCTGGTGTGTGCCTGTAGTTTCAGCTACTTGGGAGGCTGAGGAGGGGGATGCTTAAGCCGCGGAGTTTGAGGCTGCATTCAGTGTGATGGTGCCACTACACTCTAGCCTGGGTGACAGAATGAGACCCTGTCTCTTAAAAAAATAAAAAAAAAAAAATTAAAATAGTCTGTGCAGTATCATATAATAAAGAAACTGGTTGAACACTGTTTAATTAATCATTTCTGTATTTCAACATGGAATACTTTTCATGGTTGTATGTGTGTGTGTGTGTACATGTGCTTGTGTGTATGTTTCTCTATGGGTGGCATGCATGTATGTATGTACTGTATCCATGTTTATTATATTCACCAACATCTCACTGAGCACACTGTATGAAAAGCTAGGTATGAGTTTTAGTAATGTGTGTGAAAACAAATGGATTGGATTCTGTCTTTGGTAGCATTGAACTTTATCCCATGTAGTGGATAGAATAATGCCTCCTCAACAGACGTCCACAGTCTAATCACAGGAACCTGTGAGTATGTCACCTTACATGGCAAAAAGGAATTAAGATTGCAGCTGGAATTACCTTTTGTTATCTGAGTGGACATGGATTATAAGGGTACTTAAAAGTGAAAGAGAGAGGCAGAAGAATAGGTCAGCGTAATATGATGTCATGTCAGGACTGAACTTACTGACACTGACTTTGAAGATGGAGGAAGGGGTTACTAGCCAAGGATTGTGGCAACTACTAGAAGCTGGACAGGGCAAGGAAACAGATTGTTACCTGAAGCATCAAGAAAGAGATGCAGCCCTGCCCCAACACTTGATTTTAGCCCCAGACCTGTGACCTCCAGAACTGTAAAATAATAAACTTGTGTTGTTTTGCCACTAAGTTTGTGACTTGTGTAGTAGCAACAGATAATAGATCTCATCTTGTGGGTAGGAATACGCTACACTGAAAAAGGAACCAACACCATATAAGGTACATTTAGTGGATTACTTTGTTGATATGACAAAGGAAATGTAGTTTCCTCAGCCACATTGACTGAGATACACTAGTGAAGTTGACCACTCACATTTACATTATGAATGCAAATCAAGATCTAATTAAGCTTTATTATGCAGGAAAATCATTTCACTTATCAGTATTTTCGTATTTTTTAACTGATTCTGTTTATCCAGCTCTTATGATGGTCATGTTGAAATAACTATTTTCTATCACATCAGTTTTGGACCTCCACAAGGACATCATGAGTATGAATGATGTCTATTTTTACACATTTCATTTCTGTAGCAAGTATTCTTGGGTCCTGCTTCTTGAAAGCTGGAAGGAATTTTCTAGAAAGTTTTCTTCCTGTAGGCTATTTTGGGGTGCTGTCCTATATATACAAAAAGAACTCTTATAGCCCTAGCCCCAGTATGACATGCACTTTCAGGTTTTTCTAGCCACAAAGAATTTTCTCTGATTTACCCACCCACGACATGTGTCCTCTCCATAATAAATAGCTGGCATTTCATTGATCAGTATAAGATTACAGATGGGGACAGTGACTTTGGGCATGGACCAGAAAGAAGCTGATTGGCCTTTAAAACAACTGGACCCATGAACTTGGCTTCATTAGTCACCAGATGAACTAAGAGGAAAAACAAATATTTCTACTTTAACTTTGAGAATGACTATCTTAGCATCTTCTAGTTAGCACAATGTTGACCAAGAGACTATCTCTCCCTTATATCAAACATCTTGAAGTAAACATCCAAGTGGATGAGACTTTGTTAATATCTAATGCTCAACTGAATGTTTTAAAAATAAAATATTTTGTGTTTTTTTAAAATTAAACTCCTCTCTATTTGTATATTATAAACTACATTTATA
This sequence comes from Aotus nancymaae, assembly GCF_030222135.1. Classification (NCBI taxonomy): domain Eukaryota; kingdom Metazoa; phylum Chordata; class Mammalia; order Primates; family Aotidae; genus Aotus; species Aotus nancymaae. Next base: position 42,016,741 of record NW_026988415.1, on the reverse strand, counting down.
GAAGTCCTTTTTCAAGTGGTTGGCTCCTTGATTAATAGCTAGAGAGGAACTAAAAACTTGAGTAATGCCAAGTTTCAAATACTTTGTATGATACAAATACTTAACGACTCTAATTTCAAACTGTTAATGTCTTTTCTCCCTAATTTCAGTCCTACCATATGGCATTTCTGGGTGAAAAAATGTCACAAGTAGCTTTAGTTTTTATGGATTATTAATATGTTCCAATTGAACAACCATTAAAGTAGGTATTGTAATTGGAAACAGGCCTTTTACCTCTCCTTTGCGGTTTCTTATTGAACTCTGGTCAGTGGTGAGAACGAGCTCTAGAATCTTTTGGTGAATTCTATTCCAACAGAGCTGGCTCTCTGAGTCATAAGATGACATTTCTCTGGTGTTTTCTTGTAGATAGGAAACCTTTTTCTATATCTTTTGGAAACATAGAAGATAAAGTGGTAATTAAACTGTGGCTTTTCTTTTCTTTTCCTCATCAAATCCCATGAACTATTAGTAATCATATTTCTTCAACCAAAAATTAGAATGATTACCTAAATTGTTTTTCCCCTAATTTGAGATTTTATGTGGAAAGTCTTACAAAGGTGTAAAAATTAAATCACATTTTGTTATATATTTAACATACCACATTTACTGATAAGAATAAAATTCATAAGATGAGGGCAATTCCAGAAAAAATCAAGTAATAAGAGTAATCCTTCAAAGGAGTGTCAGACAATATCTGCAAATAATTCCGAGAAAAATAATCCAGCAATGCCAGATTTCTTTTTCTGTATGATAACATATAGTCAAAAGAACCAGATGACTATATATTTTTTAACTTTTTGGCCAGTCCTATATGAATTTATGGGTCTTTTCTAAAATAATGTGGACACAAAGGAAACAAAAAACCAAGAGAGTAATCAATAATCTAGTGTTTATATAATTTGATACAATTACTTTATTTAACTTATTTTTTTAATTGACCAAAATCCATCAATAAAAAAAAAAAAACCTGGATTTTCATGAACAAATGCTCTCAGAGTGGGGCCTATGCTAGCTTGAATATCATTCCTGTCTGAAGTTTACTCTCCCCCCAAAATTGAAGCATCCCATTTTTCCTAAATGGTTCTATGAATAGTTTCTAAATCATTTATACTAATTTATTCAGGACCTGACATTTCCATTTAACTTGAGGGTTTGGATCACTTGCCATCCAGGATGAGATTATCACCTCTAAATTTACTCCTTGCCAGAAGCATCAATCTAGCACTTTTCTTGTCCTCTGCCCTCACTTAATTTCATTGAAGTATTAGGTTTTATAACAATCCTTTGTCATTGTTTATGGCATCTGTTGGGTGCTCTTTCAAAAATTCATGAAAATTTAAGAAGAAAGGAAACAAAGATATCTGACTTTTCTGCTGACAGTAACAGATGAGTTTGGAATTAAGTGGCAGGCAACAGAACAGCTGGCAGGCATATGTATAACTTTTAATATTCTAGCTGTACCTAGATTGAAACCAGCAATTTTTAAAGTTTAAACTGACTTCATCAAGTCTAATTTAGTTTTTTTATCAGATCATGTGAAATGGCACCAGAATAGGAAAGGCTGGTGTTCACCAAGTGCAAGTCTGTGTGTTGTCAGAAAAGTGATGAGTCAAAAACAGCCTGGTTTTAACAAATGTCAGTCTGTTATCAGTGGGTATTTTCTAAGAAAAATTGGTGTCTGGCTAATTTTCTACCTTGACGGTTTGGCCAATTAACCAAAAACTCTCTGTCACTAGTTAACAACCTAAAAAGCTACCTATCCCAGTTTTGGATTTACAAGCCACAAATGTTGAGTTTATTAAGTGCAGGAGAAGCAGCATGATCCAATGTAATCTAGATATGGGTGGGTCATCAAGAAACTGCATGTTTCCAACCCTGCTGAATCTTCAGCACATTGACAGACACATCCTTCTGTGTCTTAGTTTACACTTTTACCAAATGGGGGCAGGAGGAATGCCTGTTAGGGCATGATTAAAAAGGAAAAGACAAAAACAAAAAACAAAAACTTCTATGTGGTAAAAGAAAAACTTTGGAGCAGATATAATAAAAATGCAAAGACATAGAGTATTATAAATAAGCATTATGTTATAAACCACAATACTAAGTGTAGTGAAGATATATGAGCAGTAATTTCCCAGATGTATACAGGTAGTCTAAGAAGCAAAAGTAGACAGTTAAAGGAGGTGCATGAGGAGACACTACTGTGGCCCAGTGGGGTGGAGACAGCAACAAATTCAAGCAAAGAGTTAATAGAGATTTTGTTTTACAGTTCTGCTAAACCAAGTTTCTTAAGGACCAGCAGCACCAGTAAGCCACTGTAAACAAAGGTTCTACTATCTTTAATGTGTTTAAAACATTAACTTTTGTCAGCCTTCAGAGCGGATCCAGCTAGATAAAATCAATGGAATAAAGTGAGGTGAAAGGGGGAAAAAAACCTTTACAACAGGAATAGAGGTAGTGCGTAATTAGAACTTTGTAAATTGTCTAGCACTATGAACATGTCAGGAAGAAAATAAATAGTAATGATAACAATGCTACTCCTAGGCTCTGATCACAGAGTTTCTTTTCTTTGGGGACATCCGTGGGTTTGTAGCCATTTCCATCTTCATAGCCCCTGGGAAGTCAGAGAGGAAGTATGTTCACTGATCACATCTATTTGCTGAAGACAGAACCACAGACCAAGACATTTCTGATAAGGTCCAAAGACACTCATACTACAGTTCTTAACCATCTGGCAATCACAGATCCTTTCAAGAATCTGATTGAAACTAAAAAAACTCTCTAAAGAAAATAATGTCCGTAAACTGAAAACTGTGCATATAATTTTAGGAGGTTCATGATAGCTTGAATCCCAGGCTAGAAAACTGTTTATCATTGCCTTACGCTCATATCTTCTTGTATGCTCATTTCCCAACTTCGCCATTGAGGAGAAGGATCAGTGAAGATATTAAAGATTTTTTCTGATATAGACACTTAGACCTTATTTATTTATTTTTTTAACCAACGGACAGGTCAGGGATTGGCAATATAGAACACAACTGGAATGTAATTGATGGTGTTTCGGGAGCTCACTGGGGGCTGAAGTGGTTAGGGAATCTTCAGTAAGTCTCAAGGACATGAGCTGGGCTTCTAATATTTGAAGCAGAAGAGATGGAAAAAAATACTTTCTCATGTTATTACATAAGACTATCTTGACTAGGCAAAGATAGGGGTGTGGTGGGAAAGAAAACCAGTAACTTATGACTAGGAAGTGTTAGGGTGGAACAGCTATGACCTGAATCCCTTGACATCTGCTTTGTGGCTTTGCAACAGGAAAATAGATCTGGATTCCTGATAAAATTAAAAGAGAAAATACTGTATAAATCTGTAAGAAATGCACCTTTATCCTTGTGACTTGGTTTAATATGTAATGAGAAGATTCTGAGCTGTGCTTGAAGAATTCAATTCTCTTCACAGAAAATTTATTCCTGAAGAAGTTGAATGGCTGTCAGAAGGGTTTAGAAGTTTGTAAGGTACAAAAAATGGGTTTCTGAGAGAAGATCAAAGCCAACAAGTCAGGAGAAGGAAGGAGAAGGGGATATGAATAAATAATAGATCACCTCAGACGTTTCCTTTTGAATGTATAATTCAGGCTCTGGAAACAGCTGGTTGTGATGGTTTTCCCCAGCTGACCATGTTTTCACCAGTGCATATTGTTTTCTTAGACAGCAAATAAAGCTGCACAGCAGTAATTTGGCAAAAAGGAACTTTATTCCTCTTGCATTGGGCAGGAAATTTTCATTTAATCCATCATTCTCAAGTTGCTGCACTGTTTTTAAAAGTCACAGCAAGTTATTCAGGGTTGCCTTTGACAGCAGCCCCAAAACACAGGGAAGACTTTGCCCATGATTACAAGATTGCATGACATCTGGAGAAGCCAGGCACCATCCAGGTATTGGATATCTAGAATGTCAAACATGTGGATGCAATGAAATACTTTTAGGAGGCAGTGAAAGCACCTACTTAGAAATGGTTTGGTTGACCTTTTCAGTTTGCATATGTATTTTTTAATGCATGTCACATCTCTAATAAATGAAAATCTCTTTGAAAATGGAATCCATTTGATACCCCACTATACCAATTAGAGTGTCATGCACATAGGCGACAACAAATAAATACAAGAGTGAGTAGTGATATTTAGGACAGATTTTGAAACAATCATTCTTACTGTCACTAAAACACTTTTTAGTACCTACTGTGTGCCAGCCCCATGCCTAGGGTTACACAAAAAAAGGGCATAGATGTTTTTTGCAAGGAACTCACATCAGAGTAGGTTATACAGACAAAGTGCATAGTGAGTAATGTTGTGATAAAGATGTGCACTGTTCTAAACAATTTTAGAGTAGGAGCAGCTAACTCCGTTTGGAGGATGGAACAGGAGTCAAGGTAAAGATTGGATGTTGTGAGACTAACTAGGATAATTTTAGTTGGAGATTAAAATCAGGCTCCAGATTTTGAGAACAGGATGTTTTGACACTAGACACAAGAATACGTTGTATAAGTTTATAGAAATAAAGGACAGACATGTTTTCAAAGTCAGTGTTGCCAATAATGAAGTAGGCATTATTTGTTCCTTTATAGACTTCAAGGTACCACACTAAGTGGTGGGAATGGAGCTGATAATCAACATGAAGTATCCACAGATAATTCTCTCAAGAAACTCACTGTCTAGTATTAATAGAGACAGTCCTACAAATAGTGATTAGATATACTACTGCAAACACAGTGATGAAGTTTTTCCCTAATACCAAATTTATGTATGCAGCTTTTTGCTGGATGTTTCAATGTGGTGGTCCTCCTAATATCTCTAGTTCAAGTATAGTCAAAATTCTCATGGCTAGCACTCAGAGTCTCCCAAAATCTTATTGAATATTGCCACTATTCTGTTCAGGCATTTATTCATTCTATAATGCAAATTTGAATGCTTGCTGTTTTCTACACTTGCTATATCATTTCCCACCAATGTGTGTGTGTTCTTCCTGTTTCCTCTATTAGAACACCATTTCTACCATTTCTGCATATTCAAATCTCACCCCAGACTTCAAGGACCCACTCAAAAGCCAGAAAATTTCTGATTTCCCACTCGGTCATTTCTAAAAAAAAAATAAATAAATAAATAAAAAATGTTAGTGACTGCTACTTCACTCAAGCTTTCATAGCATTTTTCTGTACTTCTCTCATATTAGAAAGAGATTTGGGTGTCATTTTTACAGAGATAACAACTGAAGCCTTAAACTAAAATTAAATTGCTAAAGGGCAAGGGAGAGAGATATAACAGAAGAATGTCAAACAGAGGTTAGGGAAATACACTTGGGGGGTTAAGGAGAAAAGGAGCCAGGGAAGAGGACAGATAAGTAGCAAAGAACTGAGAAAGAAAGAACAAGGAGAAAGGGATGCCTAATGGTGTTGAATAAGTCAGAAACATCAAGAAAGATAAATGCACAAATAATCAATACTTGTTGAATGGATGAAAGAATGAACAAGTAAAAGAAGTCATGAATGGAGAGGCCATTGGATTTGTGAGATAGGAGGTCTTTGGTGGGGAAAGAGTGCTGACTTGGAGAAATTTTGAGAGTAGAAGAAAATATAGGCTAGACTCCTGGGTGTTCTACTGTGTAGCTTTAAGCAAATGACCTGTGTGAAACTCTTTTTCTATCTCTAAAATGAAAAAACTGCATGCAATTGCCTCCTTCACCTACATGCTGGGGATGAGAATACAAGCAAAAGAACCCAGCAAAAAGAAAGTACTATACAAATGTAAGATAGTATAATTAGCAGCATTTAAAAGAGCTCCACAAATGAGAAGGCATTCAGTCATCAGTCCACAGAATTATTAGTAACAAAAAGTTTGCAGACATCAAGTTTACAGATGTCATGACTTACTGTGCATCTGCTGGAATTGAGCTCAGTACTCAGGTATCATTATGTGTTGGATTTTATTTTCAGCTAGGATCCCATTACAGAGCTTTGCAGTATATCTTGCTTTAGAAAATCAATTATTACATTTATTAAAAGAAGAAAAGAGATTTATCTTCTGTGAGTCTCTAGGATTGGTGTAGCTTTTCTCACCACCACTTGTAGAAATAGTAGTCATAGAACCAAAGTGTGTCAGACCAGCATTTCTCAGTCTCCAGGTTGCCATATGCCAATGACACATTTCAAGTACTTGGTTACTAGTAAAAAATTATAAATAGATTCAACTATAATCCTATGATAACATCACCCACTGGCTTATATTTTGATCTAAATTCTTGAATGGGAAAGAAAGGTTAGTGTGTCAGGAATTGTTTATTATCTACAACTTGCCTTACCCTATGCTACCACCCAAGCATCTGTACATCTTTCACCATGAGTGCCCTGGTAGAGAAAAGATAAAGAATCAACTGTACTTTCAGAGATCATCTAGTCTTATCCTATCATTTACAGTTGAGGAAAATAAGGCCCAGAATAAGGGAGGATATTTTCCAAATAACACACAAGTAGTTAGAAGCAGGGGCAGGGTTGGAACACAGATCTTCTCATCCTAGTCCAAGGTCCTTTCCACCATATCACCTTTTCTCAAAGTGTGTGAATGTGCAAGGTGCTACACACACACACATATTCATGTACACATATATACACGCATATTTTGGGGAATAATCAAATAAATCTAGACCATAGATCCTATACCATCCTCTTGAAGATTCTGTTAAGAAGTCTCCCCAGATATCTCCAACACAACTTGTAGATAAGGCAAAGCAGAGTTTATTGCTTTTCTGCCTCCTCAAAGCATTGACAGTGCTTCAGGGAGGGATGGTAAGAATATAATTTATTAAGAATTGGAAATTTGATGTAAGGCAGGTGTTTCAGTGCAGGGGCTGGACTGGGATTGGGTGACAATCATGATAAAGAAGCCCAGGACTGATGGAAGCAGTAAAGTGAGGATTTTGAAGGTTAGATTCAAAGAATCTTAGGGCTCAGTCTGTGGATGCTTTCCATTGAAGAGTTGATGGGTCTTTTGGGAATCTCCTCGTAATGAGCAATGAAACCATTTGCTTGGGTAGGACAGTTTGGGAAGAGTAAAGAAACACTAATGAAAGGAGTGAAATAGCAAAGTCATGTGAGTATAGACACTAAGGTATGATTTTGGTTCTTATTGTCCAGGCTGAGTGTAGGAGTTAACAGTTTGGGGTCTCAATTCACAATGTATATTAAAGCCCTAGACAAGTCCTGCATTAGTTACATTTGTTTAACTCAGGCATTTTCAACACCTATCTAACCACAGAATCCTATTTTTTACTTTAAACACACTCTGGAAAACCCTGCATTCTATTTTGTTCTCTTTAAAATTGGTATTTTTGGGGGCCGGGCGTGGTGGCTCATGCCTGTAATCCTAGCACTTTGAGAGGCTGAGGCAGGTGGATCACGAGGTCAAGAAATCGAGACTATCCTGGCCAACATGGTGAAACCCCGTCTCTACTGAAAAATACAAAAATTAGCTGGGTGTGGTGGCATGCACCTGTAGTTCCAGCTACTCAGGAGGCTCAGGCAGGAGAATTGCTTGAACCTGGGAGGCGGAGGTTGCAGTGAGCCGAGATTGTGCCACTGCACTCCAGCCAGGCGCCTGGTGACAGAGCGAGACTCTGTCTCAAAAGAAAGAAAAAAAAAAAGGTAGTTATTTGGAACCTATTTAGAAGGTTACCAGTTATGAATTATCTAAAAACATTAAATGGAAACTACCAAACATTAATTTGGAAGCTAGTCAATGGCAGTAGTTGTTCTGGTGACTGCCCTAGCCAGTCTGACTAGGCTCTTGATTACATGCTATTTAAGGATTACTTGACCCGATAAGAACTGCTCAGGTTGTGAAGCTTTTAATTGAGAACCCATTAAGCCCATAAGTGCTGCAAGAATTAAATGTTGGGAATGGATTAATTCCATTTACCTTCTCATCATTTTATACCCAGAGTAATCTTTCTTTGTATCCATATTGCTTATACCTAATTTGTCAATAAACTGGTGCCATCATTTGCGTTTTGAGATACACACACTCAGGTGATTTTCAAATATTTCTTTTCAGCTATGTTTTAAAATAATTTTTGAAGTTGTTTTTCAAAGCATTTTAATTGGTACTTATCATAGACTAATCACCTGTCAAATCTAATTTATATAAATGAGATCATTTTGAGTTCTGTCAGTTGCATAAGAAAACTATCCCAAGACTTAAATTCCTCCTTATCCAGTTTTAAACTACACAGTCAAGACTGTGAATTTTTCCTCTTCTTGACTTAAAATTGTACCATATATTTCTTTCTTTTTCAAGCAATGGTTTATGGCTCACCCAATTTCAAAAATTCTTCATATATATATGGATAGTGAGTTACCAAGTAATGCAGAACTTTAACTGAGAAAAGACTTGGTAAGTCCAAAGGTAATTGTGTATGCATAAACAAATTGAAAGGATACTCACAAATCAGGGATATGGCTGTGATGCGTGGCTTGCTAAAACTGCAACTACTTATACTCCTCCATTAGATTAGATTTAGTTGATCTCATTATGTTAATCCAGATATTTTTTCTATTATACCTATTTCTACACCTGATCTCAGCCAAAAGGCTTGGAAGCAATATTATAGCTATTTCTAAGAACATGGGGATTCAAGTTTGGGCATCTAGATTTTGCCAGCTGCATTAAATGGGCCATAGACTCACACGGGGATCAGGAGAGAAAAACAACATTGACGATGAAATGAGATCAGGGTAAAATAAATAGATTGTTACTTTTATTAATGTCATTTTCAAGCAATCTCCAAGTGAAGTTATATGATACCAAGACATTAAGAGAAAACAGCCAGTCATATGATGTTTAGATGCATGTCATAAAGCTGCACTTATCTTAGTGATTGATACAGTTTGACTCTGTGTTCCCACCCAAATCTCACTACGAATTGTAATAATCCCCACGTGTCATGGGAGGGACCTTGTGGGTGGTAATTGAATCATGGGGGAAGTTCCCCCCATGCTTTTCTCATGATAGTGAATGAGTTCTCATGAGATCTGATGTTTTATAAGAGGCTTCCCCCTTTCTTTCCTGCCATCATGTGAGGAAGAACATGTGTGCTTCCCCTTCCACCATGATTCTTCATTTCCTGAGGTCTCCCCAGCCCAGTGGAGCTGCGAGTCAGTGAAAATTTTGTCCTATATAAATTCCCCAGTCTCAGGCGGTTCTTTATAGTAGTGTGAGATTAGACTAATACAGTGATGTAAATCATTCTTACCACCAGGTAACATAAGAGACCCTGTCTGAATACTACCCACTGGTCCACAGACTATAAACATGGTTTTGGAAAATTTTATTAAATCTAATTTATTTTTTAATGTTTTCTGGCATTTATTGTGAACTAGCAATTACATATATATTATTTTGGTTGGTCCTCTAAATAACTCTGTCACTTGGTTATTATCATACAGCCTTCCATAATATATATTAAAGCAGATATCAATAATTTGGTACATGTTGCACCACCAGTGGATTTTAATTGAATCCAAATCTTGGACCTCAAGGGTTGGAGCTTTAGTCTGTGAATATGGTAAGCTTACACGCAATATTATCAAACTTCTTTTACACTTTGGAATTATTTAGTTTGAGAAGGTGATTTAACATAAAGTATATCTACATCAATATAATGATAAATCTCATGGCTATGTTAGTACTTTTATGTATCAGCACACCTAAGTAAAACATAAAATTTTATTTACTTATCAAAATGCATTTCCTATATGATATCTGTCATCTAGATATTGAGAACCATGTATCAATCAAATTTAGAGCCATCTCAGACTTGTCATTATTTATAAACAAGTGAAATGACATGCTTGTGCATGTACATCACTGTAACATCTAAAGTTGAGAAGAGTAATTACATTCATGTTGTTTCAAAACTATCCCAGCTTCTTTCTGTGCCTACATAGGGAACTATAAAGATTTCTCGTTATTCTGTGACTTTGCCTAGTTCAGTGGGTCTAAATTTTGGCTACACATTGTAATCAATGGGGAGCTTTAAAAAGTATTGTTGACTTGATCTCACTCCACTGGGTTTTGATGCAATTGGTTTGGAGTATAACCTAGGCATCTGAATATTTTAAAAGTTTACTAAGTATTTTATTTCTAGTGTGAAGGCAAGGTTAACCATGATCTTGTTGATTTACCTGTTGGTCCAGTGCTGCCCATGGTATCTCAGTACTTCCTCAATAATAAGTTTCCTGTTTGGGGAACATTCCCCAGAGGTTCTCAATAACTGGGTCCCTGAAACTTATTTCTCTCATATTAATCACCTTCCTACTTGGATTCCAACAAATTTGTTCTTAAAACTCAATCACTTGCTTGATCTGACCCTGCTTGGCTAGAAACAGTAGGTCTTAGAATCTGATTCTTTGTTTTCCAATCTGCAATTTTCTAGAACACCATATCTTTTCACCATGTTCTGATCTCTGTCTATGACCAAATCTAGGGATCTAACTTGATTTTCAGTCCTGATCTTCTTTAGTCTTTCCCAATCTACCACTTAAAATTTTATGTATAACATCAGTATCTAGATAATTATGGATTGCTTATTCCTTATTCCACAAATATTTTGACATCATGCTTCTAAAAATGGTTAGCATGTTAGTTAACATTGCAAGTTCTGTTAGTGTATCTGAACTGAAATCCTGGTTCCACCATTTACTAGCTGTGCAACCTTGGATCATGTAAGTAACCTCTTTCAGCCTCAGTTTTCACATCTATAAAATTGAAGTAAAGATCATAATTGTTAGAGCTATGAGGATTTAGTGAAATAATTCCTGTAGCATGTTTTTCACAGAGCTTGGTATATACTAAGTGTTTACATCCACATTAGAAACACGTTCGTGTTTAAATATTAATAAATTTGGCAAGTAATAATTAGTATTTGTTTAAAATCAACAAACAATGATTTGAAAATTGAAACAAGTTGTTTCACCCATCCCATTTGCTGTTCATACACTAGACCTCCTCATATTTACACATCTTTCAAACAGTGAATTTGCCTTTGAAATACTAAATTTCTCAGAGAACAGTCAATAGGGGTCCACTACTAATGCATAAGAAGGCCATTGCCTTTGATATCATAGATAAATGCTAGGATACATATTTTATAATTGCTTTATTGCCAGGAGTTTTCAGTGAAGCCATAAAAGAAAAAAAAAGATCAGCCTAATTGCCTCAAGATGGATATGTAATGCATAAATCTCTTGTTTAATGGCTCTAGTAATAGGCCACCTGTTTCCCCTGACTCCTACCCAGTTCAGTATATGAATGAATAGCGCTTTCTGAAATGAGCAAACCCAGACTTTTAAGTGCAGTTATGTTGTAATCTAATGACAGCTCATCTCAGGTTTGAATCTTACCTAATCAGATAATTCTAGATTTTAAGAACAGATTTGTATCTTGCTTATCATTTTTATTGCACAGTCATTATTGAGATACCCTCTAGGTAGAAGTTCTGGTGCCAAAGGCCTCACTTAAAAGATGAACAAGAAATAAGTGGAAAGGAGATATAGGTAGGCAGGTGGTGGGGCATTTGGTTGATTTATTCTAGACCAAATTCGCAGTATGTAACCATAACTGAATTTAATATTCAGTCAAGCTGCTCATCATTCATTTCCGACCATTTGACTTCATTATTCAATGTATCACAACATTCAAAGTCTGCCATACATGATCTTATCCAAAATAAATATAAATTAAGTCTAAATGAACCTAGCCACTTTTAACATGTCAGAGATTCGAGTCACCAATAATTCAGAATTTGTGATGACTCACAGTACTCTGAAAAAACACTGGGGGTGCAGTTATTCTCAGCAGATTAACAGTGTTAGCAGATATAGGAAGGTGTGTTTAAGCTACTTAGAACATATCATTTTCAAGCACCTAAGGACTTATTTGCTACAAATACTAGATATGATAATTACAAAACATGACAAGCCTAATGAAACCTGTCACTGTGTTTACAGTAAAGATGTTTTTTGAGGATGTTGTTCATCATTTGCTCTACAAAAACCCATGGAATATATATTTACTACTGGTCTCATTATTTTTAAAAGTTGCACTTACCAGGAAAAGAGGCATTATTAATTAGAGATTTAAATGTGGGCTTTCTAGTCAAGACTACCTATGGTTAAATTCCAATTCTGTCACTTCCTGGCTATGTGACCTTTGGCAAGTTAATTACTTACCTTCTAAGAGTGTCAGTTTTTTCACCTGTAAAATGAGGGTAAAGTAGACCCTGTGGTGAGAATTCAGTGAATTTATACATGAAAAGTGCTTAGAAATATGCCTGAAACACTTAGTAAATGATCAGCAAATATTAGCTATAATAATATGGTGATTTTTTTCTTTGTAATAAGTTAATTTTTTCCATGTAAAGATTGTAGGATATTTTCTTCTTTTTGCTGCCAATTTGGGTTCACATTGTACCCCCCCTTGACACAAGGACAATGACTTTATCACTTGCGTGTTGTGATTCCTTCTTATACTTCTCTTATTTTTAATTTATTTGATTTTGTTAGTTGTCTAAATGTATTAGTCCTTTTTAGAGCAAGGCATGTATTATAGTTAACCAAACAATGGATACAATATAAAGCAAAACTAGCTTAGTTTCAGCTGTTATGAAGGATCAAAAGTAAAAATAGTTTATTTCAAAATACGTTGTTACTCAGATTTTTTTCTGATTTAAATTAGCTTTTTCTCATGACTTTGAAGTGGTTAAAAAAAAAACTAAGCTTTTAGTATAATGCTTTGAAAACATACATAAAAGCAAAAAGAATAATATAATGAATGCCCAAATATCTAGTACCTAGATTTTACAACTGTGAACATTTTGCCATGTTTGCTGCCTCTTTATTTTTCCAGATTTGTGTTAAGGTAATTACAAATAACTTGATGTTTCACCCCTAAATACTTCAGCATGCATGTCTAAAAGATAAGGACACTTTCTTTTGTAATCACAATATTAATTAAGGATAATGACTGATTTCACTCTTTATATCAATGATTGGCACAGATATGGGTATATGTGCTCATTGCATCTTTGTGAGTTGACTAGTGAATACATTACTTGATGCAGTTTTGTTGTATTTGCTTAGTTCTTCCCTCTGGAACACAAAAGATAGAAAACCCTTCTCTCTTTCTCATGTTCCTCTTCCCTGTCTCTTCCCAAGTCAGCAAGAGGGGAAAGAATAAAAGGAAATTAATTTCCTCTACTTTGTAAACTCATACAAGTTCCCCTGTCCCATGGCATCCTGCATCTTTAGGAAAGTTAACAACTCTCTTTCTCCACTGACAAAAATTGCTGATATTGCTCTTCTCACAGAAGGTAGATAATATTTGTTAGACATTTTGAGATTCATAGATGGAAGTTGCAGTATATACCCAATACTGTCTGTCTTAATCCCACAGTTGAAATGGATTGTATTAGTAGTAATTATAATAGCTACTATATCAACTCTATCAGTGGCTGTGGTTCTAAGACAAGTCATATTAAATACTAGCCCCGATCTTTTCTCAATTTTTCCCATATAGAATAACTTTTTCCGTTTCCTTTGTGTTTTCTTATTTTTCATCGTTTTAGAAAATGTTTAATAGCTCTGCATATGACAGAAATGAAACCTCCTTGAATTTTTATCAGGTATGATCAGTGTGTTTCCCATTTAAGGCTTGGCTATTGTTTTTAAGAAATACATGATTCAATTGCCTCAATCTCCTCTGGGAAAACTCAGGTTAAAGCACTACCATTGAGAAGATAAGACTTGTTAAATTGTTTTACCATATGGAAAATGCACCTATTTATTTAGCCAACAGCTTTCATCAACATTTCTCCCAATTTGTTCTTCCTTGATTGTATTCTCCCATGTATCAAAGATCAAATCTTAAGTCGAATATTTATTTAATCTTGGACAAAGCATCACATTTAGAAATAGCATGGTTTCCATCATGCCTAGGCAAGCACTGTTCCCATGCTCGTGGTTATTGACAGGACTGCTGTCACTCTTTGCTAATATGGGCTTCATTAATGCTGCCAGGAAAAAGGGACTCTGGTATTTTGGCAGTTACTCTTTGCTAGGCTCTAAACTTTCTTCTAAGCTTTACAACTTGGCTACACAGAGATTTTAGGAGTGCCATTTGACATCTTGGCTGTTGATTTGGTCATAACTAAAAAATACTCTAAATTGTCTTTGTATTGTCTGGTTCTTTTTCTGGTTTCTTGTTTTCTGGGCAGGAGACATGTATTTTGTGTATATCAAAGTTTGATGCAAAATAATAATGTTTATATTTTATAGTATGGATTATCTTGAATGCATTTCTGGATTTGATAATCATAGTAACACTAAGGCTGGGCAAAATGTATTAGGTTCAGTTTACATATGAGGAAACTAAAAACATTATTGTTTTAATTTTCTAAGTTCCCAAAGTCCAGGAAGAAAGTCTCTTGAATTCTGGCCAAGTGTAGTATGCTGCCTCCTGGTGTGTTTAATGTGGTCATTCTATTAATGAGAATTTGACAAAGAACACCTTAATCACAATCCAAAAGACTAGCTTCTAGAGTGAGTTGTAAGAATTAATGAATGAGGGAATGACAGTAGATGTAATTTAAAATAAGGTTGATCAGTAGCCATTATTTATAAGATGGTACAATTGAATGGACCTGTATTTCTAGATCTCCACTATTTATGTCTCTATGTGAATTGATGTCTCTGCCAAGTAAATAATGGTCAATTGTAGATCATAAGTCACAAATGTGGCTTGCCCCTCAAAGCCTACAGGAGAAAAAGGGCATCCAGTAAATGTGAGAGTGTGTGTTGTATGTGTGTTTCCTTTCCGAAATAGTTTAGGGATTTTAATGTTGTTGTTTTACCAAAAGTTACCCTTAGGGTAACTATGGAACAATTTGTATGCCAAGGATATGGAATCAATAAGTGTGTGAAAAATGAGTCTTGCCCCGTGCAATGATTATTGAAATAGAATTGACTTGTGTATTTCCAAATACTGTAAATGAGATACTGAACTTTGAATCATTTTTTTTTACCACTAAATACATGGCAAATAGGTAGTAAGTGGTTCTAGTGGAAAATCAGAATACCTCAGGAAGATAGATATCTTTAGGTGACAGTGTCAGGACTGTCTGATCCTCTCCCTTAAAATTTATTAAGTAGTCTTTTTGTGACCCTGCCATCTTTCCTTCCTCTTTCCTTCTACAAGCCTCCTTTTGCCCACCTTCTCTGATTATATTTGATTTAACTAGAACTCCTACCACTGACTCAAATGGAAAATATGCAGATCTGCAGCCCAGAAAGCAGACATGTAGGAGAATCCTCTTGGACTCCACTGGTCTCATTCATTGCTAATGATAGCCTGCAAGGGCTATCAATCATTTCAAGGAATACCCATATCATAGGATACAGGGGTTTCAAAAGCAAAGGGGTAAATGTACACCATTGAAAATGTGCAAATCAATAGTTTTCAGTTTCCAGCAATGGATTTGGTAGTGGCCGTTGTAAAAGTATTCTAAGATGTTATATGTATTATTTTTGACAAAGAGTCTCGCTCTGTCACCCAGGCTGGAGTGCAGTGGCATGATCACAGCTCACTGCAACCTCCGCCTCCCGGGTTCAAGCGATTCTTCTGCTTCAGCCTCCCAAGTAGCTGAAACTACAGGCATGTGCCACCACACCTGGCTAATTTTTCCATGCTCATGGACTGCAAGAATCAATATCACTAAAACAGCCATACTCCCCAGAGCAAAGTACAAATGCAGTGCTATTCCTATCAAACTACCAATGTTATTTTTCACAGAAATATATGCTACAATTCATATGGAACCAAAGAAAAGATCCCAAACAGCCAACACAATCCTAAACAAAAAGAACAAACCATGAGGCATCACATTACCTGACTTGAAATTATACTATATGGCTCCAGTAACAAAAATAGCATGGTACAGGTACAAAAACAGACCCATAGACCAATGCAACAGAATAGGGAATCCAGGAAATCATACTTACAGCATCTGATATTTGACAAAGTAGACAAAAATAAGCAATGGTGAAAGGACCCCTTATTCAATAAATGGTGCTGGGATAGCTTGCTAGCCACATGCAGAAGAATGAAACTGGATAATTTCCTTACTCCATATTCAAAAATTAACTCAAGATGAATAAAAGATTTAAATGTAAGATCTCAAACTGTAAGACTTATAGAAGAAAACCTAGGAAATACCATTCTTGACATAGGTCCTGGCAAAGATTTTAGGACAAAGACTACAAAAGCAATCGCAACAAAACCACAAATTGACAAATGGTATCTAATTAAACTAAAGAGCACTGCACAGCAAAATAAATGATTAACAGTAAACAGACAATGTACAGAATGGGAGAAAATATTTGCAAACTATACCTCCGACAAAGTTCTAATAACCAGAATGTGTAATGAACTTAAACAATTGTACAAGCAAAAAACAAATAATCCCGTTAAAAAGTGGGCAAAAGATATGGAATCAATCTAGGTGCCTATCAACAGTGGATCAAATAAATGAAATGTGTCATATATACACCATGGAATACTATGCAGCCATAAAAAATAAAATCATGTCATTTGGAGCAACATGGATGCAGCTGGAGGCCATTATCATAAGTGAATGCAGGAGCAGAAAACCAATTACTACATGTTCTCACTTACAAGCGGG
This sequence comes from Aotus nancymaae, assembly GCF_030222135.1. NCBI lineage: Eukaryota > Metazoa > Chordata > Mammalia > Primates > Aotidae > Aotus > Aotus nancymaae. Next base: position 41,999,924 of record NW_026988415.1, on the reverse strand, counting down.
AACTGAACTTTGGATAATTATGGACATAAAGACGTCAACAAGAGACATTGGGGACTACGAGAGGGAAGAGGGACAGAGTGGGGCAAGGGTTAAAAAAGTAACTATGCTCACTACATGGGTGATGGGATCATTTGTATCCCAAATGTCAGCAGCACCATACAATATACCCATGAAGCAAACCTTCAAATGTAACCCTTGAGTCTAAAATAAAATTTGATATATATATATTTTTTATTTTACATTCAAGGGCTACATTAATATAAAGTAATATACTTTAAGTTCTAGGGTACATGTGTAGAACGTGCAGGTTTGTTACACAGTTATACACGTGCCATGGTGGTTTGCTGCATCCATCACCCTGTCATCTACATGAGCTATTTCTCCTAATGCTATTCCTCCGCTAAGCCCCCACTCCCCGACAGGCTCTGTGTGTGATGTTCCCCTACCTGTGTCCATGTGTTCTGATTGTTCAACTCCCACTTATTACTGAGAACATGTGGTGTTTGGTTTTCTGTTCCTGTGTTAGTTTGCTGAGAATGATGGTTTCCAGTTTCATCTATGTCCCTGCAAAGGACAAGAACTCATCCTTTTTTTATGACTGCATAGTATTCCATGGAGTATATGTGCCACATTTTCTTTATCCAGTCTATCATTGATGGTTGGGTTGGTTCCAAGTTTTTGTTATTGTGAACAGTGCCACAATCAACATACATTGCATGTGTCTTTGTAATATAATGATTTATAATCCTTTGGATATATACTCAGTAATGGGATTGCTGGGGTAAATTGTATACAAATATGTATTTTTTAAAAACATCCATGATACAAAATGCAATTGACCTTTCTCTGTCATCATCTTACTTGACCTAAGTAGCATGTGGCACAATCAACTTTGCTACTTGTCTTGAAATGTTCTTTTGTCTTCGACAACATCACTTTCTCCCTGTTTTTATTTTCCTTACCAAACTAGCTACTTTAAACAAATTTCCTTTATGGGCTTCGTCTTCCCTACCTTCTAAAAGTTGATGTTCTTCAGGATTCAATGCTTGGTCTTCTTCTCTGTCTGCACCCTCTCTTTCTAAGTAATCTCATGTAGTCCCATGGCTTTGTTTATCATTTTATTCCATTGATTCCAAATATTTTTCTCCAGCTCATTCTGCTCCCTGAAATTTCCAACTCATATCTAACTGTCCACTAACATCTTCATTTTCTGTCTAAATAGGTATCTCAAAATAAAAATTAAACTATTTACCTTTGCTTTTCCAAATCTACCTCCTATATGAGTAGTCTGCTTCTTGTAATATATATCTGCCATCTTTTCTTCATATATATTGTCATTTGCTTCATCAGATCACCATTAGCTCTTGTTTGAACTAGGGCAATCACTTTTTACCTGGTCTTGATGCAACATTCTTATCCCTATTTTACCGTACAAAGAGCAATAGAAATGATTGTTTTAAAATGTAAATAAAATCATTTTACTCTGCTGCTTAAAAGTCGTAAGTGGATTTCTATTAAACTTGGAGAAAAAGTTGAAGTATTTACCATGTCCCACAAAGCCTAAGTGGAAAAACAGTGGAGGGAGAAGTTAATTATGGCTAGAGGAGAGTCAGGAATATTTGATGGAAGAGATGGTATTTGAGGTGGCCTTTTAAAGGTAAGTTAGATTTGTATGTTTGGAGATAAGGAGAGTAACTGGAAAAGCACAGATTGTCCTTGAAGAAAAGGATGTGATCCAGTGCAGTTTGGAGAATGAGGCATATGGCATGCTTAGGGAAAGGTAAATCTGGACAAAGTAGTTGGAGAAGATTGTAGAGAGCATTGAATGCTGAGCTGTGTCCTAGCCTAAGAAGAGGAGGAATGTGAGAGATTGTCAAATCCTCCTTTCTGCTTCCTCCTGAAATTTCTCTTAGGTCTGCCCCTACTTGGCATTCCCCACTTCTTCTTCCCTGGTTCTAGCTGAAGTTACCTCTTGCCTGGACAATTAAACAACCTCCTAATTAGTCATTTCTCTCCCTTTCCTTCTCTCAACATTTTCTACACCAGCTTAATCTTTCTAAAGCATAGCCCTGATCACACCACATCCTTCTTTCTCTTTGCTGGTGTACATTCAGTTACCTCCTCTTATAGTGCTTTCTCCCAGCTTCATTTCTCTCCAGCTGGACGTGTCTGAATTCTGTACCGTTCCACTGTCTTCTCTACCCAGCTTCACTGCTTTTTCATCTGCTCAAGTTGTTAGTAATTCCTCTCCTGAATTTCCATAATATTCTATCTGTACTTCTCTTGTGGAGAGCATTGTAGTAGCCACTGAGGATAGAAAGGGGAATAACACACAACTTTATACTGTTTTATATGTGATGCTACATGTAAAGATCAGTAACGTAGGAGACCGTGTGACACAGCTTGTTGTAGTCAGCCAGACTAGTTAACTCTCTTCAAACAAGGTAGAATAAAACTCCTTCTTTTCTTCTATAGAAAATAGGCTATACAAATTGCTTTCAAAATTCAGTTTTAAGAAGCTAGACTGTATACCATCTCTATACCACCAATAACACTGAAAATTTCTTTGCGGTTTTGTGTCCTTTATTCCCCTTTCCCAGAGGTGTAGTGGAAGAGAAAGGGTGGGATCACTAACATTAGTTTAATATTTTCTATTTGTCATTTAATTCTCACAACAATCCTAAAAAATAGATTTTCTTGTATGCCCATTTTTACAAATGAGGGAACTGAAGCATAGAATGAGTAGAGAAATCAGGATTTAAATGCAATCTAGGAATTGAAGAAGTTGAGATTAAAATGCATGCAATCTGGCTCCATAGTATCCTCTATTTAACTACCATGCTACACTACATAGCTAGCACTGTTTAATGAAATAACTATATTAGTTCACTGGGGAGAGAAACATCTTCAGACTTCTGAGAAGAATTTGTAACACTGCTCTCTCTATAAGTAAACACTTCCCTTTTTTTTAAATTGTACTTTAGGTTCTGGGGTACATGTGCAGATCATGCAGGACTGTTGCATAGGTACATACATGGCAAGGTGGTATGCTGCCTTCATCCCCCCATCACCTATATCTGTTATTTCTCCCCTCATTATCCCTCCCTACCCTCCCCACTCCCAATGTCCCTCCCCAGCCCCTCCCTACTGACCACAGTATGTGATGTTCCCCTCCATGTGTCCATGTGTTCTAATTGTTCAACACCTGCCTATGAGTGATAACATATGGTGTTTGGTTTTCTGTTCTTGTGTCAGCTTGCTGAGAACACTTCCCTTTTATAGAACCATGGCACAATAGTCTCCTTTGCATATATATTTCCAAGGAAGTGGCCTGGCATCTTATCTCATATAAAACCTGTGAAAACTCACCTCTAAAGTTCAATCAGTCAATTAACGACAAAACCTTGAGTACATACTCTATGGCCCAGCCCTGTAAGAAACCAGAGAAAATAAATATCGTCACTTAAAAATATCTACAACTCAAGAGCAATGTATCAAATAGGTTGAAAAAGTTTTTAAATGATTGCTATGGAATTGGAGAAGAAATCTGAATATGAACACTTCTTGTTTTTCCCTATACCTCAAGCAGTGGCTTCCTCATCCATATGTAGCACATTGGAGTGGTGAAATGCACTGAACGTGAGATACAATGAGTTCCTTTACAAGTTATTTTCTAGATGGCATTGATGTTGACATAACCTGGAGGACTGGCTGAGGCTGTAAGCTTTTCTGCATAATCAGCCTGAGACATCTGAAGCCAAGAAAGACCACAGTAGTGACACCTACTGTGAGTTAAGCACAGAATGGGAGATTAACTTTTACATATATAGCTATGATTGATTTTGAGTGAATTTTTGTGCTTGTTGTGGTACCTTAATCAAAAATTCACTAACTATAAATGTAAAGGTTTATTTCTGGACTCTCATTTCTGTTTCATTAAATCTATTTGTTTATTCTTGTGATAATGCCACACTAGGGCTTTATGGTAAGTTTTGAAATCAGGAAGTTTAAATCCTCTAACAGTCTACTTTTTCAAGATTGTTTTGGCTATCCTGAGTCTCTTGCATTTCCGTATAAATTTTAGGATATAGGATAGACACGTAAATTTCTATTAAAAAGCTTACTGGGATTTTGATGAAGGTTGCATTGACTTTTCAGATCACTTTTGGGAAAATTGCCATTTTGAAAATATTGAGTCTTCTAATTCATGAGTATGGAGAGTGTTTTCATTTGTATATATTTTCTTTAATTTCTCTCAACAACATTTTGTAGTTTTCTAAGTCATGTACTACTTTTGATAAATTTATACTTGAGTAGTTTATTCTTTTTGATACTATTATGAATGGAATTTTCTTAATTTTAATTTTAGATTATTATCATAGTTTAGATATACATTTTTCTGTATATTAATGTTATATCTTACAACTTGAAAATGTAGTTATTTGTTATAGATATTTTTATAGATTCCATATGTCTTTTTAGATTTGTTTATTTGCAGATGAAAGACAAATTTACCTCCCCTTTTCAATCTGAATGTCTTTTTTCCTTCATCTTTTTTTCTTTCAATGCATTTCTTTCTTCTTATTGCCTTAGCCAGAACTTCTTGTACAGTGTTCAACAAAAGTGGCAAAAGCAGACAATTTTACACTGTTCCTTATCTCAGAGTCAGTATGGTTACTGGCTGCATGGTGTACCTTTTCCCATCATTTTATATTCAATCTATTTATGTCTTTGAATCTAAGGTGTTCCTCTTATAAACAGCAGATCATTCTATCTTGCTTTTAAAAAATCCAATCTGATAATATCTGCCTCTTAATTTGGGAATTTAGCTAATTCATATTTAAGATAATTTCTGATTTTGTTGGATTACCATTTGTTATTTTACTGTTTGGTTTTATATGTCTCCTTTCTCTTTCTTTCTTTTTTGGTTGTTATTTCTCTGTTTCCCTTCACTTCATTCTTCTCAGTTAAATATTTTTGTGTGTGCACCACTTTGATTTCCCTGTAGATATTTAGCTAATTATTAGTTATTTTCTTAATGGTTGCTCTAGGGATTACAATATGCATCTTAATTAACGAGACTCTCCTTCAGATTAATACTAACATAATTTCAGGAAAATATAGCCATTTGACAACAGTAAATTCTCCCTCTGTCCTGTGTTATTGCTGTCATATATATTGTATCTATATATGGCCAACCTAGTAATACTGTGTTATAATTATTGCTTCATGTAATCTTATATCTTTTAAAAAAGCATAGAGTGTTTTTTTTTTTTAACATACATATTTACCTTTTCTGTTGCTCTACATTTCTTCCTGTAGTTTTGGATCTGGTGTCATTTCCTTTCAGCATTGAAGGTCTTCCTTTAGTATTCCTTAAAAGGTAGGTTTGTTAGCGGCAAATTCTCTCAGTCTTTATTAATCTGGGAAGATCCTTATTTAGCCTTCATTTTATAAGGATACTTTCACTGGATACAGAATTCTTTGTTGATAGTTTTGTAATGAAATGCAGGTCCAGATGCTTACCACTTGCAGAGTGCAAGTAACAAGAGCAAGATCTGGTAGAAAGAAAGTGACTTTATTAACCAAAACTAGGAAAAGGGAAGTAGTCACATTCCTATCCAAAGTAATCACTTGGAATTTTTGTGGGAGAGGCAGGGGTTTTAAAAGGAAAAGTAAGGAAGGCATGCAAGAATTGGGCTGAGTGCAATGTCTATGTGTCTTGTTCTGTTGGCTATTTTTTTTTCTTTAATCGATTTGACTATGTCATTCTAGATTTCATTGTTGTGAAGTCAGTCTTAATTATACTGATGCTCACCTATATGAGTTTTTTTTTTCTCTTGCTGCTTTTAAGATTTTCTCTTTGTTTTTTGGTTTTCACTGATTAGCTTATGATATATCTATATATGGATTCCTTTTTGTTCAAAGTACAGGCTGTGCAGATTGTGCTTCCTTCTGAGCCCTTTCACATCTTATAAAAATCTACTTCCGATAAGTATGTTACCATGTGTGCAGACTCAGAGTTTGGCAGAAGTGTCTAGCTAGCCTGGACCTCAATTCCAGAGTTATGTTTATCCCAACCATGACTGTAGCCTCCAGTTAGTAAAGCTGTTAGATTTTCTTACTCACCTTGTGTCCAAGATTATGACTTCCACTGACCACATTGTTGGGCATGAGCATTGCCATTGCTTACCTTTCCAAATCAGGTGAGCCCCCTTTGATAGTGGCAGAGAAGCTGCCAGTTCTCATGGCCTGCCACACCCTAATAGAATTTATGCCTTGGCTGAGATGGGGGGGTGGGGGCAGTAGGGAGGAATAAGAATGGAAAAAGCAATACCACAGATTCCTACTGTTCTTACACAAGGGTAAGAATATCAGGTTTTCAGAAATACATGATTATCAAATTGTTGTATTTCTTTGGCCAATATCCCAATATCCAGATTGCTTAATTGATTATTTTCATCAATTTCATCCATCATTACAGTTGATTTTTGGAAAGAGGATTTGCCAATCACCTGACTTAGCTGTAGCCAGGATTTCCATCTCCTGCATTGCCTCTCCGATTTTTAGGTGACTAAATTTTTATATAGGACATAAGATACTGCAAACATAAACTACAGAAATAAAGCACTCCATTAGTCTAAATAAATAAGTGGATGTGCAGTTCCTTGCTTTTCACATGGTATTTGTTGAATATACACTGATCTAATTAACATAGTAGCTTATGTTTATTCCTTCATTCAGGTAATTTCTTCAGAAACAAACATGTACCATCTTTTGATCTAATATCCCAAGTAACATTATTCATACATCCTTGATAATTCCATATTTATTTGGGAAAACAGACATGCAAATAAACACAAACAATATGACAAAATTATTAAATGGAGAGAAGGAGGAGGGAAAATAAGAAAGGTACCACTAGGGGTTTCTGCTGTTTAAGGAAATCCTATGGTGATGTTGTTTTAAAGATAATAATAATCACCACCTACTAATATATCTATGGGACAAGTACAGAATTGGGTGGGCATAATGGGAGGGAGGAATCTGCATTAATTGTATAGTACATCTAGGAGGATCTGAAAACTGTAAGTTTGGAGCCTGACCTTTGAAGGAGGGAAGCCTTGAGTTATGGCAAAAAGAGGAAAAACATACCCCATGAGTAATAGAATTCATCTTTATCAGATGTCTAGTTATTGCTAGTTACAAGCTACATTTGCTATCTATTCTTAAGATTTTCAAATGATTTGAAGTCTAAAACCCAATATAATGAGAAGGATTATACTCTCACCACTTCTATTTTCTGAAATATATTATAGTTGATTATTGTCAGTGAAGTTGAACATATGGTCCTAAAATGGCCCTAAATGATTTTATATGTTTTCTCTTTTATTATTATCCATCTGATACTTTGAATGAGGCAGCATACGGCAGTTAATTTTCTTCTCCAGTCCCTCGTGCACAATATTAAAACAATTCAAAGCAACGCATATTTCAGCTGTCTTTTATGGATGAATTATACCTCCTTCAGTCTGTACATGGAGATATAGAACAGGCCATGAGACAGATTTTAGCATAAATGTTATTTTGCTTGCTAGGAAGGATTTAGGGAATGTATTTAAAATATTGTGAGCCTTAAGTACAAATCAAATGACGAAATGCATTCTTAATTATGAAATCTATAGTAAATCCAAATGGGTAAATAACCTCTATGGTACATTTTTAATACAAAGGGACTTGTTAGCCATTTCAAATGTCATTTGAATGTTTGAAAAAGATAGTCATTACAGTCATAGATTCTGAAGATTAAAAGAGCCATTTAAGGTCACCTAGTAAACCCGTTTACTTGTTACTAGAAGACACACTACAGCATCCCCTAACTCAGCTATCTATTACTATCTAACCAACTTTCCGAAAATCTAGGGCTTAAAACATGCAACACAGTGTTGCTTATGATTCTGTGGATCACCAGTTTGGGCCAAGCTTAGCTAGGCAGTTCTTCTGGATTCACCTGGGTTCACTCGTGACTGCAGTGATTTGGTGGCTCTACCATCTAGTAATTGTCTAATCTGGACACATTCATATGTTGTGTGACTAGTACTGACTATTGGCTGCATCTCTTCCCATGTGGTTCTCATTCTCAAAGACGTTATCTCAGATTTCAGATGGTGGGACTGTGTTTCAAGGGAGGACAAGTTTCAATGTGCACATACTTTATAAGTCTCTACTTGTCATGTTTGTTAATATTTTTACAAAAGCAAATCACATGACCAAGCCTAGCTTCAAGATAGAGAAATAGATTTTGTCTCTTGATGAGAGAACTGGAAAAGTCACAATGCATGCAAAGATAGGGAAAATTTGTGGCTACTAAGTACTGTCACATTCTGTTATTGTGGCTATCCATCTTTTGTTTGGATGTCTCTGATGAAAAGAAGTTTAGTACCATCTAAAATAGCCTATTTTATCAGAGTTCATCTCTGGCTTCTGGGAACTTCCATTCATTGGTGACAGTTTTTCATCCAAGCACACAGCTCTCTACCTGGCTAGCCAGCAAACAAGTACATACTATGCTAAACACCAAAGAGCATAGAAAAACAGTGAATAGAACAGATGCGATCCTTGCTGTCATGAAATTCATAATTTACTGTAGGGAGACATACAATAAATAAGAAAACAAATAAATATATTTTGAACATATATATTCATTCCTTTATATATATATTAATTCATATATATATATATATATATATGCCTTGAAGGAGTCAAGGGAAACATGAACACTTATACCGGGAATATCCAATCTAGTCTGGAGGAGGCAGGTCAGGGAATGCTTACTTGAAGAAATGACATAAAGATTAGACAGGTGAAGAGTGAGGAAAAGAACATTTCAGGGAGAGTAAACAGCATAGAGAAAAGCCTTGAGGTGGAAACAACTTTATTTGTTCCAAGCCAGTGTAGCTGGAGCAAAATGAACAAAGTGGAAGGCATTATAAAATACTGTTGAAGAAATAGGCAGCAAACAGATTGTGTAAGGCCTTCTGGAGTTTTGTCATTTTACTTCTTGAAGTCATAGAAAGCAAATCCAAATCCCTCTTTGATGTCATAGCAGTACAGGATGTAGCTAAGACTGTAGGCTCTAGAATCAGAGTGTCTGGATAAATATCCACACTCTGCCACTTACTGTTTGATCTTGGTCCTGCTTCTTCATTGGTAAAGTGGAGATAATAATTGCTACCTCATAGGTTGCTGTGTGAATTAAATAGAATAACATATGTAAAAGGATTAACACAGTCTTAGACACATAGTAAATGGCAAATAAATGCTAGCTATTAGTATTGTCAATCTTTTTTACGTCTCTTCACGATACTGTGTCATTCTTTTCCAAATATATTCTAAACATATGGGTTTTAACTGAGCTTCCTCTTTTGGTGATCCAGAATGATTCAAATATATTGTTAGGAAGATCATCCATAAATTCAACTTGAGTTTTCATGCTGTTATGCAAAATAAACTAAATGCCTTAGATTTGGTCCTTTTCCGGTATGGTAAACATGCAGTTAGTGCACTATCTTCCAAATTCCAGCATGAAATATGTTATTTATTTCCTGATGTGCACAGATGAGGTGTGTGTATGCGTATATGTGTTTATCACTAATTGAGTCATAGTCCCCAAGTTCATAGCAATGACTGGAATACTTTTCTTTGTCATATGGCAATTATTCTTTCAACAACAAGGATTAAATTTTAAATGACCCAATTTGTTATGAAATTTGTTACGATATGTGTGATTATTCTTAAAACAACCAGTTTTTAGGACTTACAGTAACCTTAACCTTCATCTAATTTATTTCCCCCTCATTCCCCTGTTGCTGTGGTCAGAAACATGTGCTGCCCAGAACACTCTAAAAGGTAGAACTTGTTGGACCATATGCAGAATGTTATGAGCAGACAGCTTCCTATTGTCAGCTCCCATTCAGGGTTTGTCTTGGCTACAGAGAACTGTTTTTCCATGGGCTTATCCTTCCTATTTAACGACTAAGTGTAGTGGTGGTATAGAGGCCCATCTGAGTCCAATGTGAGATGTGTTGATGAGCCATGTATACTCTAGAACTCTATATGTGGTTTATCTGCATGGTGGTTTTTCTCAGCTTGCTCAATCCTGCTCCCTCCCACTACCTTTCACAGATATAAACATCCTAAACACCCAGCATACCAAATTCCATCACAGTATCTACTTCAGAGAACATAACCTACAACATTTCTTCATTCCTGAAGCCCAGATTTACTCAGGGATGTGAACCTAGAATCCAGTCTCTAATTGTAAATCTTAGGCTGCAGTCACTCTGGCCAAATGTTTCTTCATAGGTTCAGTTTTCCATTTCTTCAATTATTTTTATTGCTTTTCTAGTTGCTTCCCCAAAATGTGGGATTCTCTTAGTTTCCAAATTCTGTGTAACTTGCCAGGCTTTATACTGAGATATATTTCTATGTTAGGAGTGATTACTGGGTGTAGAAATGGCACTGCTATACAAAGCAAAGGCTTTTTCACTGTACCTTAGCTCTAGGAGATAGGACCTGAGAACTCTGAAATTGCCATTGATAAAGAGGGAGAGGCAGGGGAATAGGCAGTAGTCAGGAAGATGAGCAGAGAATTCGCTGGGGTCTGCTTTCCTGAGTGATGTCTACCACAATTAGCTTAGCTGTTATAAATTCCCTCATGTCTTATGTTCTGTATTGTCACCTGGATCTTCTTCAGTGTAATCTTTTCTCAGTGCTGCTTATTAAAAATGCTGACTTTCAAAGAGTCTATAAATTTCTTTAAATATCCCCTGACTCAATAAAAAGGGATGGAATTGAACACTAAGGCTATATTCCACTGTCTATCTCCCATGAGTGTTGAGATAAACTATGAAATAAATCTTTCTGTCCCATCCAGGTCATTTCACTAGCTTTAATATTATTTACAGCCCTATCCATACAATCCCGTCCCTTCCCCTTAAGTCATCACCATGTTCCCTCTCTTTTTGTTGCAAGCTCACAGGATCTTTCAAACTGAAAATAGCTGATGCCTCTAGTACTGATAATAGGAAAAGTACTTCCCTGGCTGCTTGTAGATCATTTCCCAAAATGGGATGTACTTTCAATGAGCAGAAAAGAGATTTTTAAATTGCAAATGTGGTCACAGGGCATACTAACGTGTCAAATATTCTGAGAGGTAGTATTTACCATGGGACAAAATGTCTGGGAGGATATACCATGAAGAGTGGTTATCTCTATGTAATGGGATTACAAATAATTTTTATTTGGCATTGCTGTGTTCTATATATTAAACATATCAGTTTTGTGATAAATTTTATTCTAAAAGAAGTGACATATGCATTCTAGAAAACCCTCATACTACATTTTCATACATACATAAATAAATACATACATAAATATATATGTGATTAACATGATTCAGTATACTTTTCACACTCTGAAACCAGATGAAATTAAGTGACGTGCTATTTAGGTTTTTACAGTGAGTAGTGGTAGAACAGATCTACAATATTTTTTCTCCTGATACCCAGTCTAATGTTCTCTCTACAAATCTAAGCTAGTTTTAAGGGCAGTGGAGAATTTGCCTGAAGGAATATTTTACTCCAAATTTCAGGATCCCATTATATCTTGAACATACTTATCATTAAGAGCATCACTTACGCTAATGGAATGAAAGACAATCTATACACTTTACCTAAACACACACACACACACACACACACACACACACACACACACACACACAGAGAGAGACACACAGGTACCCAGTCTTCACATATGCCTCATTCCTTTATAATGAAGGTAAAAAAAAGACCTTTAACTTTAAGAACCTCAGACGTTCCATTTTTGATAATAGCAGTTTTATTAAACTTATGATGTTCTTTTTCCTTCACCTGTGGACATTTCAGTAGAACAAATTCCCACCCCTAGCTGCTTCCATGTCTCTCAAAACAACAGACCTGAAGAAGTCTACTCAGTAGCTAAGAAAAAAATTTATTATTAAATGTAATTAAAAATATTGGTAAGGCACATAAAGCAGAATGTTCAGTGAATGTTAAGTAAGCAAGAATTTAGTCCCATAAAGTATATAAAGATGCTGGGCTGCAAATAAAAATGACCACAATGCAGCAAGAAAGTGATAAACATTATAAGTTCTCTTCCCCCTAATTATCCAGCTTACATTCCCTTAATATGCAATAAAAATTGTTAACTCTCCTGAGCTAAAGTATAGGGAAATGGTAAACTAGAAGTTTTCCCTTTGGAGACAAGATTTTAATTCCCTATACTTATCTCTCTCGTAACATTTATGATTCTGAATGGCAAAAATCAGTTTATGTGTTTTTTCCTTTGTTGTACCACAAATAGATGAAAGATAATAAGTAGATTCTAATTTCTCTCTAACTTTAATGGTTAACACACTGCCTGGCTCATAGTAGGCATTTAATAAATATATTTTAAGTTGTATTCTTAAATGTATAACAAGAATTTCTTGGTAACTAACCACACTTCCACTTTCCCCACTAATACTATGACTTGTGGCAGAAAGAGTCTAATTACACATCAAACTCTGTTCCCTTTTTGCCTTGGCAAAACTAGAATACACATAACTAGAATGCACTTTTCAGTCTCCCTTAAAATTAGATGTGGCCATATGACTAATTTCTGACCAGTGGAATGTGAGTGGAAATGATGTAAGCTACTTCAAGGCAGACACATGAAAACTTCCCACCTAATTCTGTCCTCTCTCTCTTCCTCCATCTGCTGGCTAGATGTTGAATCCCAGAGTAATCTTGGAACCCATGTGCTGAAGGTGACACAGCCTGGGTCTCTGAATAAATACAAAATACATTGCTATTGTGTTAAGCCGTTGAGATTTCATGGTTTAACAGCTGCCACAGATACAGTTACTTTAACAGATACATGTCTATAATACTTAATGTCAATATATTATTACACTTGTTCAATGACAAAAAATTTCCATTACAGTTCACACAATTTGTTGAAACACCATTTAATTTAAAAGTCTTTTTAGGCCGGGCGCGGTGGCTCAAGCCTGTAATCCCAGCACTTTGGGAGGCCGAGGCGGGTGGATCACGAGGTCAAGAGATCGAGACCATCCTGGTCAACATGGTGAAACCCCGTCTCTACTAATACAAAAAATTAGCTGGGCACGGTGGCGCGTGCCTGTAATCCCAGCTACTCAGGAGGCTGAGGCAGGAGAATTGCCTGAACCCAGGAGGCGGTGAGCCGAGATCGCGCCATTGCGCTCCAGCCTGGGTATCAAGAGCGAAACTCCGTCTCAAAAAAAAAAAAAAAAAAAAAAAAAAAAGTCTTTTTAAGTTTGAATTGTGTTAAGTATTCTTTATACTCTAATAGTTTTTATTTTCTAATATGATAGTATCATAATGCTTTTATATATTCCAAATTGTTTTATGAAAAGTTCACAATAATAAAAAAAATTGTAAGAAGTTTTAACCATATTTTCCTCGTAGAATTTACTAGACTGTCTGTGGCAGAGCTTAGTGAATAAGTGATCTTTAGCTATTTTGTGAAAAGGATCTCTCACTCAATCTGAGTCTCCTTAGAGAAGGAATAAACCATAGTAGGAGGGTTGTAAAGATAGAAAAAATAGATTATCATAGAAAAATATGGTCCAAAGGATTATGAGGACTGCATGTTTTAGGAGCTTCTTTGAGATTAGTTGGCAGAGGCTTTGAAGCAGAGAGCCATCTATGTTAGGCCCCAGAAACTACCTCAAGTAGGGCATATTGGGATCTGTAGTAAGCAATCAAGAGGTAACTCACTAGGACAGTTAACACTGGGAAAGGACAAAGTAGCTAAAAGGAATTTTAACTCTGCAAGTACAAATGACTGACTTGGAGTGGGCTGAGCTAATGCCCAGGGCTTTTTTAAAGTTATGTATTTTTCTACTGGTATATAAAAGAAAGTTCAATTTAGTCAAGGTGATTAATAATCACTATGTGTTTAAATAGCAAACCTAGACAACATTTGTCTTTAGGTATATATATTTATTTTAAAGCTACCTTACATGATATTTTTACTTAAATTAAGAGTTTACTTAATGCTTATGCTATTATCTTCATAAATTGTTTTTATAAAACAAAATATTTCAGGTACAGTATAGAAAAATTCATTTTTTAAATTGTTCTCTCAGTGTTGAATACTTGTAGCAGCTCAACTAGATGGTTATTATTCCATAACCCAAAGTACCACTGATCACTTGGGGGCAAGATTTGGCAATTTTAGGCTTAGTGCCTAAGGGAAAATAAGCTTATTTTTCCTCAATAGGACTGACTTTACAAATCCAACTCTGTAAGTGTACAAATCCTTTCCCAATTTTGAAAAGCATTGTCTTCAACACTGAGCCACCCAACCAGACCCCTAGCTTAAGATACCACAATCATTCTGAGTCCAGTCTTCATAGTTGATAAAACATGTCTGCCATTATCTTCTTACCTCTACTCTTTGTAACACATTACTTGGCATTGCCCCACACTCCAGGGTCTATTCATATTTATGTAATCTGTGCCACATTCTGTAGGGCCCTGCCCTACATCAGATGTCCTATATCCAAGGAATCCTGAAACTCCTCCACAGGACAGTTTGAACTGTATAATGTGTTCTCTCCTCAATAGTATTTACAGTTTAATCAAGGATTCTAGAAATATAATGCCCCCTGCAGGCAAGGAACCTTATTTATCCCTCTGGCTACTTTAAAATTTTTCTCGTCATTTTTTGCTTATAATTTTGATCATAATAATTTTTAATTTATGTAATTTTGCTTATAATTTTGATTATATCTTGGTGTGATATTTTTTGTGATTATTCTACATGGAATTCACTGACTCTCAAGTTTGTGTTTGATGCTTTTAATCAAATTTGGAAAACTTTAAGCCAATGTGTCTTTACATAATTTTTCAGTGTTCCCACTCTCCACATTTTTGGAGCTTCAGTGACATGTATATTAAGCTATTGGATATTGTTCCACAGGTCACTAATAATCTGTTTATTTTTTTTCAGCTTTTTTTCTCAACATCTTTCAGTTGTGATAATCTTTATTGCTTAAAGTTCATTATTCTTTTCTTCTGCCATATTGAAATTTATATTAAGACCATCCAGTGAATTTTTAATCTTTTTAGCTCTAGATATATTTACTTTTTTATATCTTCTATTTATATATCTCTTACATTTATATTTTCCCTTGAATTCTTGAACATACCTATAATAGCTGTTTTAAAGTTCTTAGATGATAATTCTATCATCTCTATCATTTCTACATCTGTTTCTATTGACTGATTTTTTCCTAGGTAAGCATGATATTTTATTACTAACTGTACACACTTCTACATTTTCTACTCATTGTCCTGGGCATTCAACAAGGTCTCTCCACTCTGGATGATCAGAACTCAAACATTTTCAAGCCCTGTGTAAGTTTTGGGGATTGTTCATTTTACAGCTCTCTGGTAGTTGTTTTTTTATTTATTAGCCTTGTAGATTTTTACACTATGCATGTACAGCTTAATATTAAGACAAAGATTAAGGAAGACCCTAGGCAGATTTATTTCTATTTCTCCAAGTAACTTCATTTTCTCCATCACACTGCCTTGCAAATCTCAGGTACCTCAGCCTCCCCAAACATTAATCTCTGTCTCTTCAAGTCAGCAGACTAACATGCTTTATTTGGGTTCTCCTGCACTGCTCTGAAGTTCAAAAATGACTCCAGGTGGATAGCTAAGGTAACTGTCAGGGTTGCCTTGCTTATTTCCCTTATTTCAGGGATCAGAGTCCTGTGTTGTCTATTGTTCAATTATTGCATATCTTTCATCCACTTCCCTAGTTGGTTATGGTGAGAGTCCAGTATCAGTAACTCTTTTGTGGCCCTAAGCAGAAGTTCTAAGGAGCCTTTCTGAAAGCTCTCAATCATTCCTCAGAGATGGCTTCCCCCTATATCTTAGCATAAAATTATAGTTTCTTAGCAGTCCCAGTTTGATCAAAGGGAATTCCAGACAATAATTGTTCCTTGTTAGTTGAAATACAGATAAACCCTAAGTGTCTCACGGTGTCTTGTTTTTACATACCAACCCACCCCAACCCACATCATGCTATGAGGTTGCCTCAGAGCTTTAGTTTTGGAGAAAAACTTTTGAGATTAAAGCTTCAAATGAGAGGTATATTAGGTTGTCCTCATTGGGCAACTAAACATTTGTGAGTTGTCCTTTTGTCTGAAAGATTATTGGGATTTTCAGACAGAGAACAAGACCTTTTCCTCCTCTTTTAAAGAGCATACTTCAGCTTTTTGTGAACTTGAAATGCAGGTCTTATTTTATTCATCTCTCATTTGCATTATGTGCCTTTAGTAGTCAGTGATCAGTAAAATCATTTGGACTTCAGAAGCCTTTGAAAAAGTGATCAAACAGGCCAAGATTATGTTAGTCATTTAGTTTATCCTTCTTTAAGTCAGAAGCATTATTTACTGTCCACCTTCACCCTAATTTAGGATTGTGCCTTACATGAGAAAGCTAATGAAATAAATGTCTATCATTGTCAAATTTTGCTATGTCATAGGGGGACATTACCAGAAGCTTTGTATACCTGCTATTCCCTCGGCCTTTCTAAAATTATTTTGTTAGGCTTTTGATGCATACTTGTGAAGTTTTATTTTAGTAATTTTATTAAATGACTTATTTACCCACAACTACTTTGTAGTACCACCATTTAATGTTATTTTCCCACAGGGAAACTGAGATCCAAGAAATACGACCTTTATTCAGAGTCATCCATCAACAAATAAATGGAATTAGAACACAAAACACCATCTCTTAAGCCTTTTAGACAAACTGCTTTTTTCTCCTGAGATTCTTCATGAAAATAACACAGCCTGTACCCAACACCATCATACCATCCCCAACACCATCATACTATCAATACCATCATACCATGCAAGTTGAATATAAATTACTACATTGCCTTAGACTCCCTTATTCCACTGGTTGAATAGTAGTCTCTATTGATAAACACTGTGGCATAAAAAATAATTTTAAGTAATAATAATCTTAACTGTTGTTTAAAATTGAGGACACACATGTGACTGGCTTAGTAATCAGCATTTCCTAGGAAAGGTTCTGTTTTTAGTTTTAATTTGCTTACCACATTTTATTAAATTTTAGTGGAAGATTTACCCTGTTCTTTTATAGATAGCAAAAATATATTTGAAATAATTTATTTAATAACTAAATATTATAGAAACAAATATAAAAAATAAGCTACTGTAAGGAAACAAGAGACAGCAAAAATCCTTATTTACCAGTAAATCATTCCTTACTTTAGATCTGTGAAATACACAACATAGGGGTCTGCTTCATATGGCTTTTTTGCTGTATTGCTACAAACCATAGGGCTATAAATTTCCTTTTGATTTCTCATATGGAAATAAGTTTGTTTATTGTCTGGTTGTTTGAAGTTGAAAGTCTTTTCATAGCATTTTAGAAAAACGAATTATATCATACCATGCACTATGGCTTAGAGAAGATTTAGAAAGCCATCCTGCAGACGTTCTAACTTTGGATCCCTCTGTTCAGAGTCCTCCTCTTTTCCTGCATTTCTATTAGTGGCTAGATGTCATATTTCCCAAAAGATGAGAGACCATTGCCCCAAAGCCTATTAAATGAAATAAAGAGAGACAAAGGAATAATACAGTGTAATCCTAGCTAGTGACTATTTTTGCGTGGAGAACCTAAAAGAAGCAATGGTCTTTGACACAAATAGTACCTTCTGCCACATCCTGAAAGAAATACCACGACTCTACGTATTTCCAAATAAATACAAATGATAGCATTTTTAGAGGGAATGAAAGCAAATTCTTGATGCTTATGTCTCCATTAATTCAAAAATTATGTCTTGTGAGTACCATTTAATTTGGGCAACAAATTATACTGTTCCTTTCAGTCTTCATGTAATTCACTTTCCTTGAAATAGAAGGAGACCAATACAACAAAACTCCCTTCCTTATTCCACGCTAGAGCATAACTCCAAGTATTGACAGTAATTGCCTCTACTTTCAAGTCATTGAAGTTTATTTAAATTGTAGCTTGATGCTGAGTAAGAGGAAGAGTCACCCTCCCCAATCCTGTGACAAAAAAGTTGTAATTGGCAATTCATATAATTTTGAATAGTTCATAACACTGAAAAAACATGTGTTATGCTTTCATAG
Organism: Aotus nancymaae; assembly: GCF_030222135.1. Lineage (NCBI taxonomy): Eukaryota > Metazoa > Chordata > Mammalia > Primates > Aotidae > Aotus > Aotus nancymaae. The sequence goes on along the minus strand of NW_026988415.1, from coordinate 41,981,653 downwards.
GAAATTGCTGTGCACTCTAGAAAACTGTTGACTTGCTAAAAATCTGCACTCCTTTATTATTTGTCTCAGAAGTTAAGAAGGGAGCATGCATGACACCTTATTTGGGATGCTTTATATTTTATTTAATACATATATTGAGTAAAGGGATTTGGCCAAACGGGAAAAAAAGTCATTTGTAAGGAATTACAGCCCAAGTATACTTGGGCATATTGAAAGACAGTATGGTGTGGTGGTAAAGTGTGGATTCTGGGGTCAAACTGGCTAGATTCAAGGCCCAGTTCTACCACTTATCGGTCCTATGACCTTAGGCAAGTAATGTGACTTTTTTGTGTCTCATAATCTTTTTGTGTAAAATGGAGGTAATAGTAGTACAAACCTTTCCAGGTTATTGTAACAAGTAAACATATTCAAAATGCTTAGCATGAGTGGCACATAAGCCCTACTAAGATGTAAGCAATATACTAGAAGTGTCCCACGGCAGAAGGCACATATCTCACGTTCTTCTTTTCCTACTATCTTTATTCCCAAATGTTGTCTATGTGAAGCAACTTCCTGATTGTCCAGAAGGGAAGGATTTCCTTTACTCCATTCTCACCTTTTAGCCCCTTTTGTTCTTTGAGGCAAGGACCAACTTGGTTACATAATTATTTTTCTATCCTGAATTCTGTGACCATATAGACACTAAATGAATAATTATCTATCTGAATAAAAAGGACAAGCTCAATTTGGTCTCATGATTTTCCAGAAAGTGACTCAACTTTTGACTCAAACTTTTTGTACTTTCTAAAATCTAAAGTAAAATTTTTCTTTCAAATCAAGTAGGAAGTAGTTAGCAGTACCTTTCAGAAATTTTCTAATCATGGTCTTCTTTTATATACTGAACACATTTTACATGTGTAATGAGATTTGTGTATTAGTGACATCTGCTACTGCTTAATCAGCTCCTAAGAATAATAACAAATAATCACAGAAAATGGATTTGAGTCTGTGTTTTAATTAAATCTGTTTACCTCAAGTTTTGTTACATTTTTTTCATTCCCTTGGCATAGATTCCATTCTATCTCTTGGTACAGTTTTAATCCCTGCCCAGAGCAAAAATTTATCTTTAATTTACATTGCCTCCTCTAAGCTTAGGGCCATTGACTCATAAAGTCTTCTAATTTTTACTCATAAACCAACTTATCTTTATCATGTTACTGAGACTTTTGAGTTTCTAGAGTTCAAAAGGAAAATATTTCCCAGGATTATGGCCAGTTAATTCAGATGGTTGGAACATATTAATGAGGTCAAAGTTGCAGGTGTGATTCTTATAAGAGCCAGTAAGCTTTATGCTCTTCTGCTAGGATACCCACAAATGTTTATTTTTGACCAAAAGGGAGAGTCATTGAGAGTTTCTGGATTTTTAATCAGAAAGCCATCTCTATAGTTAAACAAACAAAAACATACAATAAAATAAATCCACTCATATACATATCTGATAAGTTCTGACTCAGGAGACTTCATCTGTGTTATACAGTATTAATACCTTAGACCTCCCCAGGCTGTGGTTACAAATAAGGTCACATTAACTATAAAAATGCCAATATTGGGAGGGTGAGGCAGGAGAATCACTTGAACTCAGAAAGTGGAGATTGTGATGAGCCAAGATTGTGCCGTTGCACTCCAGCCTAAGCAACAAGAGCAAAACTGCATCTAAAAAAAAAAACCAATATCACTGTCTTCTTATTTCTACTCGTATTATTTCCACCTGTGTATTTCAGGATCTCTTGATTCCCTTCCCCAAAGTGTCACCCAGTTATGTAGGAGAATCTCTGGAGGTGCCCCACATGTGCTCACAAACAGTATTCTTCCATTCATCTACTTTGGGCCTTTGCTGATGTCTGTCCACAAGACACCTGAAAATATTACTTGGCTGCTGTCACTGCTGCCATGCTGTTTTGTGGGACTATAATTTCTTGCTCAGGGGTAATCTTCTCTTTTACTCTTCAAAATAACAAACTTTGTGAGGAGCCAAACAATACTTACAGTCTTTTTAGGTTTCACTGTGTCAGTGCCACTCTGGGTAAAAATGGGGAGGATACCATTCTGCCCCGTATTTATAGCATTTTGTCACCTGGGCACTGAAGCAGCATTGCTTGTGTCATTATCTTTCTCTATTGCTATTGTAAAAATAGCTTACTTGGCTTCTGCCTTCAGCTTTTCTCTCCATAGGGCTTAGATCTCAATCTTTGAGACTGGGTGGAGTACCAGACACCATCTTGACTTCTCCATCTTGTGAAAAAATTAGACAAAAACCTCTCTCTTCCTTCAACCCTCATGCAAACTAACTCTACCAATGCACCATAGCTATCTCAACTTGTTTGAACTCTAGCAGTGGACCTAACAAGGTTCAGGCTGAGATCTCTACTATACATTTAAAGAGGAAATATTATTAAAGGAAACTTCCTCAAGGGTCTGTATGAAGACTCTGTTGTTCTGAGCCAGGCCAGCTTAGAAGCTTAGAATAAGATGTACTCTATGGCAAAATTTCAAGGGAACAGGGAGAATACTGATGCCATTTGTGGATGATACCTTGCACCCCTGTCTTTCCTCAACTCTCAGCTGGATGCCTAGACTTTACTGTCAAAGATCTCTTTTCATATAGGTCTTTTATTAAATTTTTAATTGATGCATAATAATTATACATATTTATGGAGTGCAGTGAGATAGTGTTCAACAGATGAATGGATAAAGAAAATGTTATATATAGAGATAGATAGATATATAATGTTATATACATAATATGAAAGTTGTATATATGATAGATATATATAATGTTATATATCTATCATATATATATATAACATTATATATATATAACGTTATGAAAGTTAGTGCACCATAATTTGCTTGAGACAAAAAATCCATCATCCCTAACCAAGTCAGTTCTAGACCCTAGAAAGAGATTCTATTCTCTAGAAAAATGTCAGTAGTAGAATGTCTTACCCATAAAATGACCTACAACCTGGACTCCTAGAACAGTTTTGGGGTATTGCATTACTCTGAGAGATGGGACACCCTTATACCATAGTTCACTGAAATATGGATGCTAACCATTAACAAAGATGTTGCCTAACAAATATTAATGTTCACAGCTCACCTTTAGAAGCTAATAGGGTTCCCCTTCACTTTTGGAGCTAGGTCTAAGGTTAAGAAGCAATAACAGAAATCTGTTTTAAAAAGTATTAGCACCTGTCTGCTATTGAACTGGCAGAAATCCTATTTGATCCATATTTTCTTTGAAGGCCCAGGCCTAGACTTGGTAGGTGGGTAAGAACAGGTATTACCTAAGCAGCCATACATGCTGAGGAGCATGTAGCCTCTTAATAAGTCACAGCTGGTAGTTATCAATTCTAAATGGATTTGAGATTCCCACCAGCACAGAGGAATAAATATTTATCAACAGAAAAAGTGATATTCATTACTGCCATTTGAAGGTCATGCATGTAAAGCATATATGAGTAATGCTAAACCCCAGAGCTCTTTCCTCTCACAATCAGGTAGATAGAGTGCCTATGCTTCATTTTACTACTGCACAATAGCCTGGCTTATCCCCTGAGCAAATGTCTAATCCCTTCTTGCCTCTTGACCTTTGCTACAATATATTTCTTAAAAATAATACTGCTATGCAGAAAAAAAGCAGAAGGGAAGCTTTGTGGACAGTGCAGAGTTTTGCATAGAAAAGGGAAATAGATTTCACAAATACCAAGTGGACAATACCTAGCTAGGTAAAAAGTCAACAGAAGATCTCAGGATTAGAATAGAAAACAAGCTGACTGTGAGGAGTAGCACTTCAGTGTTCCTATGATTTACAAGTAGATATTGGCAATGAATATACCTGGAGGCACTTGGCTTGAACCCTTCTTGCTTACCATTCCCATTATATATAGGGTTGTTCCTTCACGGACCCATGTTATATATGCATTGATGTTAATTGCTAAAATGGAATAGGCAAGATTTGAGATCCAGAGTTCTTCTATTAAGATAATAACCTACTTAACAAATCTTTAATGACTTAAAAAAAATAAAGGAAGTACAATTGTAAAAAAAAAATGTACAGAAAATGCTGTTGCAGAGCATGTTGACTATAGTTAATATACTACATTACAATAAAGTACATTGTTACAAAGTATGTTACTATATTATATATTTCAAAATAGCTAAAATAATAGACTTTGAATGTTCTCACCACAAGGGAATGATAAGTACGTGAGGTGATAGATATATTAGTCTGATTTGATCATTCCAAAATGTATGCACATATCAAAACATCACATTGTACCCCATATATACAATTATTTGTGAATTGTAAATACACACACACACACACACCACATGATATGGAATGTCTTAGTGAACTTAATTACAGGCCTCATAGCTAGAATACTAGGTAAGCAGGAGTTTATGCCCATACTTAAGAGAAGTAGTCAAGTGTTCCAGTCACCTAAAGGGCTTGCCAGAAGGCTTAGCTTGGCTTTCAGAATGCTCTGCCTAGACAGAATCAATAGACAGTAGGAAGGCTCCCATACTCAAGTAATGGCTTCCTTCAATCTGAAAGATCTGAGGTTCTCCTCTCATTGGAATACTTTACACAGAATTAATTCATCTAGTCAATGAATATATATGTAGTGCCTACTGTATTGCAGATTTTATTCTGGGTGTTGAGGATTATAGAAAATAGAAGTTATTGCTTTCATGGAATTACTGGTCTAGTGGTTGAGGAAGCAAGACAAAAATAACCAATAACAGATAAATACACATTTTGTCAGATGATAATAATAATTAAGAATAAAAATGAAGCAGGGTAAGGTAAGGGTGATGACTACTGCTTTTAAATAGGGTAGTCATGGAAGGTAACATTTGATTTTTAACAATATACATTTATTGAGCATCTATTATGTGCCAGCCATGTGAGTTAACTCATTCTGTCTTCACCAAAATCCTATGAGGTAGAACCATTATTATCTTTGTTTTACAAATGGTGAAATTGGGCACAAAAGAAGTTAACTTGTCCAAGGAAACATAACTAGTAAGGGAAAGAGCTAGAGTTTGAACTCAACCAGTCTAGCATCAAATCCCAACCTTATTTTCACTGTGATGGCATTTTTGGTTCTGCTTACAGGCAGAGAGATATGCATGTTTTATCTTTAGTCCTGTGAGGCACTAACGGACCTATGCAAAAAGAAGCAGTTATTGAAGCAAAGTTACTGAGGTGCCTGATATAGAGCCCTCAGAAAGGGGGATGGAATGACTAATATTCAAGTATTTTCTACGTGTAGCTATTTTACATATATAGTCTCATTTAATTCTCCCAACAAAAATGTGAAGTAGTCAGACACATAGCTATTTTGCAGATGAGAAAATTGAGGTAAAAAAGTAGTTACAGGAATTGCCCAAAGTCTCATGGGAACAAAGGACCAAGATTATGAATTTGAGTTAGTCTATCACCAAAGTTCATGCTCTTTCTAATACACTGTGCAGTCTCCAGGGAGAAGGAAAAGAAATACAAGGAAATCCAGAGCAAAATACATGGAGAAAAAATGAAAGAAGGAGAGACTTCAAAGTAAAGGCTTAATAGATTCAGAGGGCCAGAGAATAGCATAAAGAACTGTTAATGATACCTTAATCCTCACTCTCTTCTCTGAAACCGACTACTGTCTTAGTCGATTTGGGCTGCTATACAGAAATAGTGTAAACTGAATAGTTAATAAACAACAGAAATTTCTCTCTTACAGTTCTAGAGGCTGGGAAGTCCAAGATCAAGCCACCAACAGATTGTTTGGTGAGGGGTTGCTCTTTGCTTCATAGATGGTGCATTCTCACTTCATCCTCACAGGGCAGAAAGAGCAAACAAATTCACTCAGGAACCTTTTATAAGGATACTAATCCCATTCATAAGGATACTAATCCCATTCATAAGGACTCCATCTCCTAAAATCTCCTCCTTTTAATACTATTATATTTGATATTAGGTTTCAACATATGAATTTGAGGGGGTACATAAACATTCACACCATAGCACCAAGTTAGGTGGATTCTTAAGAATTTCTGTGATTTTGGGATTTCAAATTGGCATGTGTAGTTTTTCAGTGAGACCTAGTATTTACATATGAATAGCCCTTGAGTAGTGCATCATCTTCTTATAACTGCTACTGTCTTTAAATCAGGTACTATATAGTAAAGCAAGGTACATAAACTTAGTAAAGACATGAAAGAAAATGTATGAACAATTTGGTATTTGAAGGCTAGCATGTAGTTGTTTGATAACAAGGGCTTTTTTTTCTCTCTCTCTCTCAGAAGCATAGTTTAAAGCTGTCAGCCTTAATGAAATAACTTTCGATATACCTTGCCTGACAATTTTTCCCTTTTCAATAGTAAAGTAGTAACACTGTGGGAATGTCAAAATAATAGTCTGATGGGAAGTGTTAGCAAAGAAAGCCAAATGGCACATTTCTTGTCTTGTGCTGTGGCCTCTGTGTGGTGTAGAAAAGCCAGGATGTGGTCAGATTACTTGTGGAATGAGATTGACTCACCCATTCATTATTCTGGATGAGCAGAAAATATGCCTCTCACCCCATGCCTTTCTACCTTGCCTTTCCTTTCCTTTCCCTTCCTTTTTCTTCCTGCACATGGTCAAAGGCTTTGATTTTTACGTAGTATTAGACAGCAAAACAAACAAAGCAGCAAAGACACAGGCCTGTTCTGGTCTTAGCAGAGTATTCTATTCGGTGGCCCCCTGCAAAGGGAAGCTGAGAGAGACCCAGGGTGGGAGGCTAGCCAGCTCCATCTGTATTCTTCAGGTAACTCTTTTAAACCTCCATTTTTTTCAGCATTAAAATGCTATTTCAGTGGTTATCGTTTCATTCCAACTTTCAAGAATTCATTATACATCTTTGAGAACTAGGTGTTTGTGAATTCACTAGCTGTTGGGAAAACTGGTGTTTTAAAAGGAAAATGTAGTCCTTTTTAAAAATGCTCTAAAGAGACCATAGAAATCATTGAAATTCTCTTTTGTCTCTGTAGAGCCAGGAGATAGTCTCAGAACCCAATGTCTTTTGAAAACTGAATTACAATTGGTAGTTGAATAGAAACAAAATATAGTGAATAAAATTGATTTTAGGGGAGGTTTTCACAAGTACCTAGGCTTTGAGTACCTAGAAAGCAATAAATTCTATTCTGCCATGGATTTTTCTAATTTCTATAAGGAACTATAACGTAGACCACCTCTTTGACATCTCCCAGCAGTGGCCCGTCTTAAAAATAGGTATAGTATCATTTTAACAATAAGCCTTCAGATACATCACCTCCTAGGAATTTTAATTTCAATTTATAACCAAATTACAAAATAATTGAGTTAACTTTCAGTAGACTGACAGGCAATAGTTGCATAGCTGAATGTGCTTTTCTCTATATCACTGCCTCATACCACACCTCCATATTTAGCTTTGGGTACCTATGTAGTCAGTACAGACAAGCCTACTCTTCCATCAAAGTCTGTACTTGGCAAATAATAGTTAATTGAAGCACAACTTCTGTTGTATTGCATTGAATTGATGCCAGATTCTCTTTCCAAGATACCACTGACCACCTGCTGTCAGCAAAGGAAAGGAAATGGGGCAAAGAAATAAGGAGAAGAAAAGGTTGCAGAGTAGTCAGGAGAGAAATGTGATTGTGGAACATGTTCCACGAATTAAGCAATCTATGGAGAGTAATTTGGCTCGTGAAGATCTTCAGAGTGTCATGTCAGCTTCATAATCAGAGAGTTGCCATCCTAACTTGCCTTATAGTGATTCACATGGGGATGGAGGGAGGGAGAGCTAGTATGGGTGCAAGCCAGATAAAACAAAAAACAAAACAAAGTCCCTGGTTTACAGAAATCTCCTCAGAGAAATAAAACCTCTGGAACATGCGTATTCGCTCTTATTGGCAGCAACCCAGGAAAAGAGACAGGAGAGAGAAAGAGAGAGAGTGTATGAGAAGAGTCTTACAAGAGATTGTGGAAGAGTACTGAAGGATTTGGTTTCTGAGATATATAGGATTATAAATGACAGGACTTGGTAACTGATGGCATGTGTAGCATGAAGGAAAGGAAGAAGTGGGGGCTGATATCCAGGTTTCTGATTTTGACTAATGGGTGAATGGTATTGCTGGAAATATATATAGCTTCCTAAGCCATCTGCTCTATTTCTTCACCTTCTCTTTCTTAATCATCAGCTGCCCTTCCTTTTTTACCTCAAATAATTATGTGACAAGAAGTTTGCAGAGAGTTTTGTGATATTTAGCACACAACACATTAAGGACGTCTGAAAACCCACACAGCCTGATGAGCTGTGGCTTGGAACGTGATCGAATTGATGTCTTCGAGTATAAGAAGGATATTTTAGAGGATACTTTTAAACTTTTGATTTATATGTAGGCAGAAGAGAAATAAGTACATGGGATAAAATTTAATTTCAGTGGGACATAGGAAGGTGATTTTAACTATTCTAGGGAAACAGACTAGAATGCAAAACTATATAGAAAATGTAAAAATCTTCAAGGGAGATATGACAATCCTGAGACCTGAATAATTTAGACACCATTCAGAAAGGAGGGTCCATGATTATATGATACCTCTGAACATCTGTTCTGCAAATGTCCTTTCTGCCCCAGGTATCCCCAGAGAAACTATGGTCTCATTGATCTGACTGAGTAGAGGCATTGTGGGAAAGGGTACAGCAGGTCATTGAAATTAACTAACCCTGAAGGCTCTAGAAGTGGAGATAGAGATCAGAAGGAAAAAAAATGTTTATTTTAATTTCAAATGTATTTTTTTTAACTATTTAAGTACAACTCCTATTAGGAGAAGAAATACATCTAAGAGCTAGAACTTAGAACATACTTGTTTAGCCATTCAAGATAAAGGAGGCTACCACAGGGAGTAGTACAGATAAAGAGATGAAAAACAATGATTCAAACAGAACAGAACACTCCCTCAAGGCTAAGGCTGTAGATTTACGGGGAAAGTAGCTTAGATTTGAGGCCTAAGGACTGTGAAAGTCGTGAATATTCTCCATACTCTGACACACAAGCAGGGAGATATTTATATATGAAGAATACACATATGGTTAATTGCTAAACTGTAGTTCTAGCAGAGAATTAGAATAATTTTATTTAATGATTAGAGATGAGTCAGACCTTTAGTGGAGAATTTTGTCAGAGTATAAGAGGACCAGAGGACTTCCAGCTAAATGAAACAGCATTTTACCAAAGGCATAGATCTGTGATTAATGGGTCATCTGTTCTCCCTTTCTTCCAAAGAGTTCATTTACATTTCAATTCTTAATTCCATTGCAATGGATTATGTCATTCTGAATTATCTGGTATCTTCTACCATACCATTATTTGTGGGTGGATCTGGAAGAGTGATATATAAAATCTCATTTGTCAATTTGTCTTGGATTTTCTGGCCTGGAAAGTTTACGGACTGTATTAAATATAACATTATTGATACCTTAGAAATTTCACATGATTTTTGCAGGAATTTTTGCTAAATATTTCTAGCCTGTGACATTTATCTAGGGATTTGCTGAGAGTTTTCTTCAAATGAATATAAAGCCCTAAAAAAGAAAAAAGCCCAGAAAGTTGCTTTCATGGAGTCACTTCTCTTTTAGTGCTTTCACTCATTTATTAGATTTGCAAAGGGTACCTTCTGCCACCAGGCCCCAGAACATATTAACATAATTTAAATAGGAGAAGATAATTGAACTGTCAAAACTCTATGTGTGTGCATGGGTGTGTGTGTGTGTGTGTGTGTGTGTATGTGAAAGAGAGAGATGGAGACAGAATCAGACAGAGACACAAAAGACAGAGGGATACAAATAATAGCCATCAACACAGCAACCACATCATTTTATGTTAGAGCTGACCACTCAGAAAGAATAGTCTTGCTCAAAAAGATGACTCTTGAGTGGTGATACTGCTCTTCTTTCTTCAAGCAATATCCCCTATCACTACAATTTTGATTTTGTGGCATTCTCTGCTTCTCCTAGATGTACCACATAGCACAGATTTATTTTTAAAAATAAGATATGCAAGATATACATATATTAAAATCAGATATGTGAGACATATATATATGTATATATATATATGGAGAGAGAGAGTAAGAGAGAGTTGTTATTTAATAAAGAAAAAACAAGAGAAAATCAGAAGACAGTTAATCTCCCTTTAACATTCTTATTTAGAGTCTTGTGACACCTTTTGAGGTAACTCAAAGCACCCCTGGTGTAGGTGATGGGAAATGAAGGGTGTCATAAAACCCAGATTAGGCTGTCCTGGCAATGGGGTATGACTTACATATATTTGTAACAATATTTTATGCAATGCATCCCTGAAGCTTAACATGTTTTAAAGACTGCTGGTTACTTGGCTCCTTTGGAGAAACAAGGAGAGGGAATTTTTGGTTCTCTCCTTAAACTCATCATCTCTTTCCCTACACATGTCAATCTGGAAAATATCAACTGGGTAAGTTTCAAATAATGCCGGGTTTAATTGTGGCAATTCATTGAAGTCACATTTTTCATTACTGCATTATGTGGAATGCTGGCTTTACATAATAAGATAGCCAAATGTAAGAGTAGTTGCAACCTTTCTTGAATGCATAAAATAATTGACATAGCATCTAGCACTCTTGCAGAACATAGACCCTGATCTCTGGAGTGCCGTTACTCACACCAGAGATGCACTGGCATCATTTTTATTTTTTATGAAAGGTCAAATATCACACCATCTTAAGAAAGTAATGTGCGTATACTTTTTATAAATAGTAACTTATTTAAACTTGTAAAAAGCATATTACTTTTTATAAATAGTAACTTATTGTTGAATGGTTGCTGTTTTATGAATGCCATCCCAAATTCCCACAAATTAAATTATTACATCCTGCCAAGATAAGAAACATCCATGCCCCTATTTTTGGATTTAAAAGTTCATTATAAAGTATGGATAATTAAACCATTACCTTATATTTGATTAATGATGTATACTTTCCCTTTATTATTACTTTGATTCTCACAACAAACCAGTGTGGAATATTATAAGGCCCACTGAGTTTAAATGCCGTAGGTCACATATTTAGTAGTAAAATTAAAACTGTAACAAAATTGAGAGTTCTGAGGTAAAGATATAGACTTGAAAGTTATCATATGTAACTAGCAATTTAGGCTATGGTTCTGAATAAATTATTCAGAAGAACACAATAGACTAAGAACAATAGAAGGCAAGGATGAACACAGGAGGAACACCAGTATTTAAAAAGTTGCAGAGGAAGCTCATGAAGAAGAATCAGAAGGCCATTAAGGGTACCAAAAAGGAGTTGTCCATGAGTAAGTTAAAAAAAAAACACAAGGTAGTATCGTGAAAGCTAAGAGAGAATAAAATTTTAAGAGGGAATGTCTGGCCAGGCGCGTTGGCTCACACCTGTAATCCCAGCACTTTGGGAGGCCAAGGTGGGCGGATCACAAGGTCAAGAGATCGAGACTGTATCGGCCAACATGGTGAAACCCCATATTTACTAAAAATACAAAAATTAGCCAGGCATGGTGGTGCCTGTCTGTAGTCCCAGCTACTCAGGAGGCTGAGGCATGAGAATCACTGGAACCTGGGAGGCGGAGGTTGCAGTGAGCTGAGATCGCACCACTGCACACCAGCCTGGTGACAGCCAGACTGTCTCAAAAAAAAAAAAAATGGGGAATGTCAAATGCCTAAGAGAGGTCAAGTAATAAAGTAATATGGCAGACTCTTCATCGAGTTTGTAAGTACTGAGTTCACTCACGACCTTAGTGAAAGCAGTGACTGTGGAGGATGGTAAAGGAAACAGTAAATATAAGCTAATCTTTCAAGTAATATTTCTGTCAACAACTGGAGAAGGCACTAGTTAGAGAGACTCTTAAATTAAGGGAGTGCTTCTTAAGGATAGGAAATGATTGCTTGTATTTATTATGCTAAGAGGAAGGAATCTGCAGGGGAGAGGAAGTAGATACAGGAGAAGACCCACTGCAGCTCCAGGCTATAAGGCTAAGCAAGCTCTGTATGGGACAGTCCCATATTTAGTCCCTCAGGTCACTGTCAGCTAGGCTAATACAAAAAGAGCTGACATTTGGTCTTTAGATGATAATCACATGTCTGAGAATATGATACACAATTCAATGACACTAACTTTCCCAGAGCTGTCTTTCTTTAGTAGGATCAACTAAGAGGAACATGTTTTAATTTTCTTTTCCATCAGGCAGGAATCACTGGAGGTTCAGCGGGAAGCTATATAGCAAGTAGGTGTGTGGAGTGCTGAATGGTCCCTTTGCTGTCTGTGTCAGCACTTGAATACACAATCAGCTCTATGTTAATGCTGTGTTTAGAGAAGTAAGATAATAGTGTTAAGTACATTTGCTAGGAACCTGAGCTTTCTTTTTTTTTTTTTTTCTCTATAGCAGATGGTATGATTTTGTGAGATTGCGGCAGTATACATTGCCAGATGTGCGGTGGGAAAAAGCAGCATTCTATACAACATGCTAATGGATGCAATATATTAAAACAGTCCCTGATTCTTAGAGATATAAAGCAAATCACCCATTAGTGAAAAGTTAGAATTGAAGATATGGAAGTAGGTGAGGAATCAGTCTAGCCTTACTAAGTCTTCTGAATATATATGCCAAACTTATTTTGTTGCAAATTATTTATTTGTGTCATAAGTCAGTATAATATTTTATCCAAAATATTGCCATCACCTGAAATAAACCTGCAGTCCCAGCAGTAAAGGCTGTGAGTCTCTCTTCTTACTTTTATTTTATTAATTTTTTTAAACTTTTATTTTTCAGTTCAGGAGTACAGGTGCAGGTTTGTTATATAGGTAAACTTGTGTCATGGGGGCTTGGTGTACAGATTACTTTGTCACCCTGGTATTAAGCATATCAGCCAGTAGTTATTTTTTCTGATCCTCTCCTTCCTCCCACCCTCCACCCTCTGATGGGCCCCATTGTGTGTTGTTCACCTCTATGTATCCATGTGTTCTCATCCTTTAGTTGTAAGTGAGAATATGCAGTATTTGGTTTTCTGTTTCTGTGTTAATTCACTTAGGATAATGGCCTCCAGCTCCACCCATGCTCCCACAAAAGACATGATCTCATTCTCTTTTATGGCTGCCTAGTATTCCATGGTATAAGTACCATAGTTTCTTTATCCAATCTGTCATTGATGAACATTTAGGTTAATTCCATGTATTTGCTGTTGTGAATAGTGCTGCAATAAACATACACATGCACATGTCTTTATAGTAGAACATTTCATATTACCTTGAGTATATACCCAGTAATGGGATTCCTGTGTGGAAAGGTAGTTCTGTTTTTAGTTCTTTGAGGAATCGCTACATTGCTTTCCACAATGACTGGACTAATTTACATTCCCACCAGCAGTGTTTAAGTGTTTCCTTTTCTCCACAACCTGCTAGCATCTGTTATTTTTGGACTTTTTAATAATAGCCATTCTCACTGGTATGAGATGGTAACTCACTGTGGCTTTTGATTTGCATTTTGGCTGCATGTATGTCTTCTTTAAAAAAAGTATCTGTTTATGTCATTTGGCCACTTTTTAACGGAGTTATTTGTTTTTCTCTTGTAAATTTAAGTTCCTTATAGATGCTGGATATTAGACCTTTGTGAGATTCATAGTTTGCAACTATTTTATCTTATGTTGAAGGTTGTCTGTTTACTGTGTTGATAGTTTCTTTTGCTGTACAGAAGCTCTTTTAGATCACTTTGCCAGTTTTTGCTTTTGTTGCAATTGCTTTTGGTGCCTTCCTCATGAAATCTTTGCCCATTTCTATATCCAGAATGCTGTTGCATAGGTTATCTTCCTGGGTTTTTATTGTTTTGGATTTTACATTTAAGTCTTTGATCTGCTCTGAGTTGATTTTTGTGAATGGTGTAAGGAAGGGGTCCAGTTTCAATCTTCTGCATATGGCTAGCCAGTTATCCCAGCACCATTTATTGTATAGGGAGTCCTTTTTCCCCATTGCTTGTTTTTGTTATCTTTGTCAATGATCAGATGGTTGTAGGTGTGCATATGCCAAACTTTTCATAGGTCAATAGGTCAGCGGTATACAGTGTTCTCACACCTACAAGCATATCCCCAAGGTGGTCACCTTGAGGGTATTCAGAAGGCTTTGCCCAGTCATTTTGTTAGAACTTATATTCTTCTAGGGAGCTAAAACATAGTTATGTGAAAGAACACTTATGTGCAACACCTACATGACCCTACTACCTGGCCAGTGTAGAGTTAATAGGAAAAACTGGAGAAATGCTGCAGAAGGAGCAGATCATGTGAAAGTATTACAAAATATATAAACCAACTATATGATTAGAGAAGACAACTATCAAAAATTCATTTATTCAACAAAATTTTATCAAGTCCCTAGTATAGGGAGAGCATTTCATGTCTCCTTCATGTAAGTGTATTTTAGGAGTTGAAAAATCATCATAGGGTTTGCATGTTTTCCTTAAAAGTGAAACTAAAGTCATTGGTATGACGAGATTGACATGAAAAGTTAGTTGCAGGGAAAAAATTACTCTATTTTAGCACTGATATTCCCAAATGTCAGGTGTTAAAGTAACTAGGAAGTAGGACTTTTTCCCACAATGGAGAGCTCATCCATATGACATGCAAACCAAGTAAAAGTCAGTCAGCTGGCAATACCAAGAGTCTACCTCTAACTTTATTCCTAGGAGAAACAGCTGAATATTTCAGTAGCTGATAATGGATCTGAAATCTAAAAATTCCACCATCTTTTAAAAATGGGTCTGTCTATATGATATTATTGGAAAATTGCTTCTAGAAATAATTGCCAATAAAAGCATTCCTAAAATTTACTTTAGTATTCTCATTGAATATTGCTTGATGGAGCAATCTGTAAAAGGATTGAGCCAGATAATTTCTTCCCTAATAACTCTAAAGTCACATCTTTGCCCCCATGCTAAATGATAATGGCACTAACAGTATGGTATAAGATTTACCAAAGACTGTGTATGTTCTCCCACTGCATTGAGGTTATGAGAGTCTATCTCTTTGGCTTTCCTTTTCCTCTCCTATCATAGGCACTCAATAATGCTGTTGTGATTAATTTGATTGATAGCTTAGTTTTAAAAAATATTAGATACATTTTCCCTCAGCCAAAATATAGAGCATATTTTCCAGACTATACTGATCCATGAGAAAACATGCCCTCACTTTTTACAACCCTCACCCATTACCTTATATTGAAGAAATTTAAAGTCCTGAAATATAATAGTTTCTCCCATTACTTACCACACTTTGCTACTCCTCTCACAAAATCACATCTCTTTTACATTCTTTGGTAGGACTTACACAGTCAAAAATGTGGTTTCTATTGTTCTGAAGTTATGTGAGCCTTGAAGAGTTCAAGATGTTCCCATTTGTAGGAAAATTTTCACTTTCTTTGTACAATGCATACTTTATAATCATTTGTAACAACAGAAAGGCTATAAATTCTTTTGATTAGATTCCATTCACATGCCTGTAGATCAACAAATATATATGATTGTCTCATACTGGGATAGTTTGTAAAGCAAACTATAGATTTTGGAGGAGGGGGGTCACTATGTTCAAAGTTAAGTGATATGTCAAACATAAGGGTTACATAAGACAAGGATCATGACTACTGAGCTTGGTTTGTTATTTTAATATTTACATTTGACATTTTTCTATATGTACTTTTAATCATGCTTAAAATCATTTTAAATCACAGTGACTAATAATTTTTCTGAAGAAATGCAGTCTGCCTCAATGGGGTAGAATCATTTACTTTTTAGTTTTACCTTCTAAAACTCTGAATACCAAAGGTAAGTAGACAGAGAAACCAAGAAAACCCTAATGCAAGTGTTTTTGGAGCTCAGTATGTGGTAAGATGCCTTCAAAGCTCTTGGACCTTTGAAAGCACAACACTAATAATTACAAAAGGAACACAGACCAAACTCTAGTGCCAATACTTATCACACAAGCTCATGCTGTTCCTATCAATAGGATTAATAAGATACACTGAAAATCTATTAGTGATTTCCAAACTAGATAGACTGGACACTTGCCTTAATGCTTTTCTGAAGCCATGTGATCAATAAATGTTTGTTGAATAAATGAATTAAATAATGAGTCTATATTGCCCTCAACCTCCATGTTGTGAGGCTATCTTGTAATTGAGATCCATTTTATGTTGAGAGCTTTCTGCCTCTTCAGGAATTGAATCCCCTTGAATAGAAACTCTAGCTTCTGAAGTATTCAGCCATCTCCCCTGGGAATAATGTTAGAGGTAGACTTGGTATTGCTAGGTTCCTGACTTTTGTTTGGCTTGTATGTCTTGTACATGAGCTTTCCATCGTGGGAAAAAGTTCTACTGCCTAGTTACATTAACACTTGACATTTGGGAATATCAGCGCTAAGCAGAGTGATATTTTTCCCTGCAACTAACTTTTCATGTTTGTGTTGTCATGTCAGTTACTTTAGTTTCACTTTCAAGAAAAAAAATGCTAATTTGATGGTGATTTTGCAACCTGTAAAATTAAAATTACATGAGGAAAACAAAAGGTTAAATAACAATCATGGTTAAAAGTTTTGAAAGTATCTTAAATTTAAAAATATATAACCAAGCTTATTTTATTTTATATATCTCCAAGGAAACATTAGCAAGCTGTGCTCTACCATGGATTCAATAATATGTATTTAGTGATCACTGATTTGTCAGGCTGAGAATAAATAATACTAAATTTATTGTTGTTTTTAATAAACAATAACAATTCTACTACTACTTTTATTATTTACACTACTACTATTACTAACAACCACTGAGACTTTATTATGAGACAGATACTAAGCTAATTGCCTTCTATTGTCACATTTATTCTTCACAAGAAATCTGTGCTATTGGTATTACTACTCCATGTAACAGATAAAGGACTAAGGCTTAAAGTGTAACACTAACTTGCTCAAGATTACATAAATATGAAGATGTGAAGCCAGTACTCAATTCTGACTCTATATAATACCACTTATTAGCTATTAGTCCATATTGCCCCAGAACATCAACAGGATGACAAAATGCTGCAAAACAAAATGTTAGACTCCCTTTCTAAGCCCAGGATACAAGATTTGGGATGGTTGTGGTGTCCCAACAGACATTGATAGCTAAGAGGCCAAGATAGTCCTGGTAGCCCAGTTCTTATTCTTTTGTTTTACCATGCACACCAATGAACAGGATCCATATTGCTCTCTCTCTGAAATGCTGTAGCACAAATTGCTTTTACAACCCCTTTACTGCAAGTAAATTGTTCAGGTAAAACCATCTTTATACTCCACACTCAGTAAATGTGTTGGTAGATAAATGTATGATATTGTTAAGGCTATTCAATGAAGCATTGATAACAAATCATCCTCTGTGCTTTCCTGCCCCAAATCACACATTTGTATCCAGTGAAATCAGGCTCAAAGAAATGGAAAAGAGTGTTTAAATGGGCAACCTCAGTTATATATAAAGAAATAGACTTGGAGAAAGATATTCCTAGGTCATGTTTATGCCTTAGCACTGGTGGGAGGAGGAAAGCTGAAAACTGACGTTAAGTGAGCCTCACTTTTTTTTTTTTTTTTTGGCATACTTTAGTGAAGGCCACTTCCCTTCTGTCCACCAGCCGAATGACTGTACAACTGCCAGCAGTATGTATCTCTTGTTTCCCTTAACTAGGGGCCCAGGGCAGTCACCTTGACTCACTCACCAACCCTAGGGACAGCTGAAGATTCTGCTAATGCAGGAGCATTGACAACAATAACAGAATAGCCTGAATTCTGAGAGAAGAGCCAGCAGCAGATTTCACAACATAAGTACCTAATGGCTGCAGGACAGGACAAACAAACAAGTCTGTCAAACCAAGGAATTATCAAACCTAGACCTTGAGGCTCCTCCAGGAAAGAATGCTTAGAGAGTACAGCAGAGAAAGAATCCCTAGGATAAGCTTTAAAGGGAGAGGCTTTGGCAACCCTTTTAATTTGATTGCATTATAATGAATTCTGCTCGGCCTCACTGGGCCAATTTCATATAACTTATAACATTTTATGAAAATTTTAAAAAATAAATTTAGAAAATCTATTTCCCATGCTGAGTAGGAGGTCGAAGACTAACATAATTTAAGGGGCTGGGCACAATTCTAAGTAATTTACATTTGACTTGGAAACACATTCTGTGACTTTTTTTCTTCTGTGGACTCACCTTAGTTTTTGTTCAGACTAATATCTGAAGTAGTTGGAAGTCCCTGGATACACACCAACTGCCATAGTGCAGAGAACCTAGAAGCAAGGGCTTAACCCAGAATCTGGGATGTACCATCTGCTGTAGATAAACTATAAAGGGGATTAACTGCACACAGTTATTCTGGGCTTGACTGTATTGCTACACTCATGCAATTTCTCTTTCCACAGCCTAAACATCACACTAAAAATGTGGTTCATTTCTGTACCTTATAAATGATATTGATAGTTACATATATGCTGATTGTAAAAATCACAAATGTTAATCATAGAAAATTTAGAAGATATATAAGTAATGAACAAGAAATTAAAAATTACCTATGCTTCTAGCATTTAAAGATAGTGGATGTTAATATATTACTATATTTTGGGACAGTTTTTATATGTAATCATAAATATAGAGCATGAACTTGAGATTTAATTGTATATTTAATCTTTTATTCCTATTTCATTTAATATTTTATTATGAACATTTTCCACGTAGTTAATCATTCTTCACAAGCAAAGTGGATAATGTGTGTTTTTTAACCACTTGGATATTGGATATACCATAATTTATTTAATCTTTCCACTTTTCTTGGACATTTAGGCTGTGTCTGATTTTTCACTAACATAATGATTATTATTGTCAATAAATTTCAAACTACATCTCTGCTATTTCCTTGAGGTAGGGTCTAAAATGTGAATATTATGATAATAATGAGAGAACGTATTTTGAGGCTCTTGATAACATTGTTATACTGCTTTCCAGAAAGTTTGACTTACAGCCATCCAAGCAGATATACAATTGTTTATCTCGCCATATAATCCAAGATCTAGAACATACATGTATGTAAATATTTTAGATTGAAAATAGGATTCCAATTATTATCATTTTATTTAGTTGATTTGGGTTAAGATTTAAGTTTATATGATATTGGTGTTTTTCTTGAGTTATCTACTCAAGTACTTTGCCAACTTTTGATTTGGGTGTTAATTTTTTTGTTATTAATTTATATTATTTCTGTTTATGTCAAGGATATAATCCTTCCATCTGCCATATTTGTTGCAAATTTTACCCCAGCTTTTTTGATAAATAATTTACACACGATAAAATTCACTTATTTTAAGTGTAAACTTAGATTAGTTCTAATAATGGTCAGTTGTGTAACCATCACTAAAATCAATGTTGTCTTGACATGAATATCACACTGTCTTGAGTGATATAACATAGTGTGTCTTAAAATCTATTGTTATATGTCTTCCAATTTATTTCAAAATTTTGTTTGCTCTTCTAAGTCTTTTGGGGAGAATTAATATTTTAACAGTAAGTCTTCCACTCCAAGAACAAGATATATTTCTCCATTTATTTGAATAATCTTTAATTGCCCTCAACAGCATTGTGAAGTTTTCAGTAAATAAAATAACATATTATTAAATATATTTCTAATTTTTTCATATTTTTATGCTATTGAAAATATCATTTCTTAGGGGAGAAGCCTTCAGCTTTTTACTGTCAAGTATGTTAGCTGTAGATTTTTTTATATATACCATTTATCAGGTTGAGGAAGTTTCCCAGTTTGCCGAGAGATGTTTTTTTGGTTTGTTTTGATTTTGTTTTTTTTAAATCATGAGGATATTAAATTGTATTAAATGACTTCATGTATGTATTGATATGATCTTTTTTTTTCTATTTTGGTCTGTTCTTATAGGGAATTTCTTATTGATGTTCACAATGTTGTAATAATAGCACATGGCATAAATCCCATGTGGTCATAATATATCATCTTATTATACTTTTAATTCATCTTGTTAAATTATGTGTGTATGATCATAAGCAATATTGACATGTACTTTTTATTTCTTTAAATATCTTTTTCTGGATTTGAAATTCCTTAGTTTAATTAAGTCCCACTTGTCAATTTTTGTTTTTGTTGTAATTGCTTTTGTCATGAAATTTTTGCCAGGGCCTACATCCAGAATGGTATTTCTCAAGTTTTCTCCTAGGGTTTTTCATAGATTTGGGTTTTACATTTAAGTCTTTAATCCATTTTGAGTTGAATTTTTTTATATAGCGAAAGGAATGGGTACAGTTTCAATCTTTTGTATTTGACTAGGCAAGTTATCCCAGCAGCATTTTTTGAATAAGGAGTAGCTTCCCTATTGCCTGTTGTTGTGAACTTTGTCAAAGATCAGAGGGTTGTAGGTGTGCGGCTTTATTTCTTGGCGTTCTATTCTGTTCCTTTGGTCTATGTGTCTGTTTTTGTATCAGTATCATGCTCTGTTGGTTATTGTAGCCTTGTAATATAGTTTGAAGATGGATAAAATTATGCATTCAGCTTTACTCTATTGCTTAGGATTGCTTTAGCTATTTAAGCTCGTTTTAGTTTCTGTTCTTGGTAGTTTGATAAGAATAGCAGTTAACCTATAAATTGCTTTGAGCAGTATGGTCATTTTAACAATATTCGTTATTCCTATCAATGATCATAGGATGTTTTTTCATTTGTCTGTGTCATATATGATTTCTTTGAACAGTGTTTTATAATTCTCATTGTAGATGTATTTTGCCTCTCTGGTTAGCTGTATTACTAGGTATTTTATTACTTTTGTGGCTATTGTGAATGGGATTGTGTTCTTGATTTTGATCTCACCTTGGATGTTTTTGGTTTACAGAAATGCTACTGATTTTGTACATTGATTTTGTATCCTGAAACTTTGCTGAAGTTTTTTGTTGTTGTTGTTTGTTTTGTTTTGTTTTGTTTAAATCGAGACTTGGGACAGAGACTATGGAGTTTTCTAAGTATAAAACCAGATTATCTGCAAACAGAGATAATTTGATTTCCTGTTTTCCTATTTGGATGCCTTTTATTTCTTTCTTTTGTCTGATTGCTCAGACTAGGACTTCCAGTACTGTATTGAATATAAATCGTTAGAGAGGGCATCCTTGTCTTGTTCCAGTTCTCAGGGGGAATGATTCTAGCTTTTGCCCATTCAATATGACATTGGCTGTGAATTTGTCATAGATGACTTTTATTATTTTTCATTCATTCAATGACTAGTTTGCTGATAGTTTTTAAGATGAAGCAATATTCACTTTATCAGTAGCCTTTTCTGCATTTATTGAGATGACCATACGGTTTTTTACTTTAGCTTTTTTTAATGTGATGAATCGTATTTATTGATTGTGCATCGTGAACCAATCTTCCATCCCAGGTATAAAGCCCACGTCATCATGGTGGATTACCTTTTTTATGTGCTATACTGGATTCAGTTTGCTTGTTGAAAATGTTTGCATCCGTTTTTCTCAAGGAAACAGATTATTAGCCTGTAATTTCCTTCCTTCCTTCCTTCCTTCCTTCCTTCCTTCCTCCCTTCCTTCCCTCCTTCCCTCCCTCCCTTCCTCCCTCCCTTCTTTCTTTCTTTCTTTTTCTTTCTTTCTTTCTTTCCTTCCTTCCTTCTTTCTTTCTTTCTTTCTTCTTTCTTTTTCTTTTTCTTTCCTCCCCTCCCCTCCCCTCCCTTCCCGTCCCCTTCCCTGCCTTTTTGGTGTATCTCTGCTAGATTTTGGTGTCAGACTGAGACTGGCCCCATAGAATAAGTTAGGAGGAGTTCCTCCTCTTGAATTTTTTTGAGTAGTTATTGTAGGAACTGTTCTAAGTCTTCTTTACATATCTGATAGAATTTGGCTGTGAATTCCTCTGGTCCGGGGCTTTCACTGGTTATTAGGCTTTTTATTACTGATTCAATTTTGAAACTTGTTACTGGTCTTTTCAGGGTTTCAATTTCTTCCTGGTTCAATCTTGTATGTTTCCAGCAATTTATCCATTCCCTGTAGATTTTCCACTTTATGTTTATAGAGATATTCATGATAGTCTGAGAGTTTTTTTTTTTTTTTAATTTCTATTGGGTTGGTGGTAGTGTTTCCTTCGTCATTTCTGATTGTGTTTATTTGAATGTTCCCCTTTTTTTCTTTATTAGCCTAGCTCGGGATCAATCAAACTTATTTATTCTTTCAAAGAGCCTACTTCTGGTGTCTTTGATCTTTTGTGTGGTTATTCACCTCTTAATGTCATTGAGTTCAGGTCCGATTATGGTTATTTCTTGTCTTCTGCAAGCTATGGCATTAGTTTGATCTCGTTTTTCGATTTCCTGTTCATGTGATACTGGTTGTTAACTTAAGATCTTTCTGACTTTTCTTTTCTTTTTTTATTATACTTTAAGTTCTGGGGTACATGTGCAGATCGTGCAGGATTGTTACATAGGTATACACATGCCATAGTGGTTTGCTGCATCCAACCCCCCATCACCTACATTAGGTATTTCTCCTGATGTTATCCCTCCCTTAGCCTCCCCAGCCCCCAAAAGGCCCCAGTGTGTGATGTTCCCCTCCCTGTGTCCATGTGTTCTCATTGTTCAACACCCACTTATGAATGAGAACATGCAGAGTTTGGTTTTCTGGTCTTGTGTCAGTTTGCTGAGAATGATGATTTCCAGCTTCATCCGTGTCCCTACAAAGGACGTGAACTCATCCTTTTTTGTGGCTGCATAGTATTCCATGGAGTATATGTGCCACATTTTCTTTTTCCAGCCTATCATTGATGGGCATTTGGGTTGGTTTCTCTTCTAACTTTTTTTATGTGGGCATTTAGTGCTATAAACTTTCTTTTTAATACTGCTTTAGCTGTGTCCCAGAGATTCTGGTATGTTGTAAATTTATTTTCATTAATTTCAAAGAATTTCTTAATTTCTGCCTTAATTTCATTGTTAACTCCAAAGTCATTCAGGGGAAGCTTGTTTAATTTTCATGTAATTGTATGATTTTGAGCAATCTTCTTAGTGCTGATTTCTCTTTTTATTGCACTGTGGTTTGAGATTGTAGGTGGTATGATATCTTTTTTTTAATATGCTGAGAATTGTTTTATGGCCAATTGTGTGGTTGATTTTAGAGTATGTGCCATGTGCAGATGAGAAGAATGAATATTTTGTTTTTTGGGGTTGGAGAGTTCTGTAGATATATATTATGTCTCTTTAGTCAAGGGTTGAGTTCAGGTCCCAAATATCTTTGTTAGTTTTCTGCCTTGATGATCTATCTAATACTGTCAGTTGGGTGTTGAAGTTTCCCACTGTTATTGTGTGGTTATTTATGTCCCTTAATAAGTTTCTAAGAACTTGTTTTATCAGTCTGGGTGCTCCTGTGTTGGGCGGAAATAAATTTAGGATTTTTATGTCTTCTTGTTGAATTGAATCCTTTACCATTATGTAATATCCTACTTTAAATTTTTTGATCATTTTTGTTTTAAGGTCTGTTTTGTCTGAAGTTACAATAGCAACTGTCAATTTTTTTTTTTCATTTGCTTGGTAGATTTCTCCCCATCCTTTTTCTTTGAGCCTATGGATTCCACTGCCTGTAAGATACGTCTTGAAGACAGTATACAGTTAGGTCTTGCTTTTTTATTCAACTTGCCACTCTTTGCCTTTTAAAAGGGGAATTTAGCCCATTCTTTTTCAAGGTTAACATTGATATGTGTGGTTTTGGTCCTGTCATCATGTTGTTAGTTAGTTATTATGCAGACTTGATTGTGTAGTTGCTTAATACTGTGTCAGTGGTCTATGTACTTAAAAGTGTTTTTATGGTGGCTGGTAATGATCTATCCTTTCCATATCTAGGACTTCCTCAAGGATTTCTTGTAAGGCAGGTCTGGTGGTAACACATTTCCTTACCATTTGCTTGTCTAAAAAGGATCTTATTTCTTCTTCACTTATAAAGTTTAGTTTGGCTGGATGTGGAATTCTTGTTTGGAATGTCTTTTTTTTTAAGAATGCTGAATATAGGACCTCAATACCTTCTGGCTTGCAGATTTTGTGCTGAAAGTTTCACCGTTAGCCCGATGGGCTTCCCTTTGCAAGTGAACAGCTCTATCTCTTTAGCTGCATTGAATATTTTTTCTTTCATGTTTACCTTGGAGAATCTGATGACTATTTGTCCTGGGGATGAGTCTTCTTGTATATCATCTCACAAGGATTCTCTGCATTTCTTTAATTTGAATGTGGGCCTCTCTAATGAGGTTGGGGAAATTTTATTGGATGATTTCCTCAAATACATTTTCCAGGTTATTTACTTTCTCTCCTTCTCTCTCAGGGATTCCAACAAGTTGCAGGTTTGATCTCTGTATGTAATCTGATGTTTATTGAAGGTCTTGTTCATTCTTTTTTTATTCTTTTATCTTTATGTTTTTCTGACTGAGTTGATTTGAAGAACCAGTCTTTGAGCTCTGAGATTCTTTCCTCAGCTTGGTATCTTCTGCTGTTAATATTTTTGATCATATTATGAAATTCTTTTAGTGAGTTTTTCAGCTCTATCGAATCAGTTTGATTATTTCTTAAAATGGCTCTTTTGTTTTTCAACTAGTATCATTTTATGGATTCCTTAGATTCCTTGGATTAGATTTTCACTTTCTCCTGAATTTTGATAATTTTCATTCCTGTTCAGATCCTGAATTCTATATCTGTCTTTTCAGCCATTTCAGCCTGGTTATGAACCATTGGTGAGGAACTAGTGTGGGGG
This sequence comes from Aotus nancymaae, assembly GCF_030222135.1. Lineage (NCBI taxonomy): Eukaryota > Metazoa > Chordata > Mammalia > Primates > Aotidae > Aotus > Aotus nancymaae. Next base: position 41,956,734 of record NW_026988415.1, on the reverse strand, counting down.
TTGAAACAAAGAAGATATTCTGGCTTTCTGAGTTGCCAGAGTTTTTACACTGGTTCTGTCTCATATGCATGGGCTGATATTCCTTTAATCTTTGAAGTTGCAGTCCTTTGGATGGATTTTTTTTTCTTTTTCTTTTCTTTCAGTTTTATGTTCTTTGATACCATTGAGGGTATGATATAAGGTGAGTTCATTTGACTGACTTCATTTCTGGAAAATTTCAGGGTGAAACCAGTAAGTCTACATTCAAGTCTACACACGTTTATGATACTTCCCTTGAATAGTATGGGTCAAACCACTTATGTCCTACATAATTCATATCTTATTTCTAATTATATTTTTTTCTGTATTTCACTGACAGATAGTAAGCTATGCAAAAGACAAAGCACTTCCACAAATTGTGTGGCAAGACAGACTGAATTGCCTAATAGGGTGTAAAGCACAGCTGCATGGAAGATATATGAAGCACTTTATCATTGGGAGTAGGCACAGCTCCATTGAATTAATGAAACAAAACAAAACTAAATTGCACATAAACTCAAAGAGATGGTAAATACGGGTTTTGAGTCTAATGGACCTGAGTTTTAATCCTGGCTCTATTATTTACTAGTTTTCTAGCTGGGTGGCCTTAAACTAACTTCCTCACCTGTAAATTGAGTGTAATATACCAGACTCAAAGTGTTACACAAAGGTTGCACTGTGAAGTGTGTGGAACATTCACCTTGAGTGTGCAATATAGGAGGCACCAAATAACTTATTCATCAAGACAATATTTTTGCAATTTTTTTTTTTAATTGCATTTTAGGTTTTGGGGTACATGTGAAAAACATGCAAAGTTGTTGCATAGGTGCATTCATGGCAGTGTGATTTGCTGCCTCCCTCCCCCTCACCTATATCTGGCATTTCTCCCCATGCTATCCCTCCCCAACTCCCCCCCACGCTGTCCCCCCTACTCCCCCGCAACAGACCCCAGTGTATAGTGCTCCCCTCCCTGTGTCCATGTGTTCTCCTTGTTCAACACCCTCCTATGAGTGAGAACATGTGGTGTTTGGTTTTGTGTTCTTGTGTCAGTTTGCTGAGAATGATGATTTCCAGGTTCATCCATGTCCCTACAAAGGACGCGAACTCCTCATTTTTAATGGCTGCATAATATTCCATGGTGTATATGTGCCACATTTTTCCTGTCCAGTCTATCATCGATGGGCATTTGGGTTGGTTCCAGGTCTTTGCTATTGTAAACTCTGCTGCAATGAACATTCGTGTGCATGTGTCCTTATAGTAGAACGATTTATAATCCTTTGGATATATGCCCAGTAATGGGATTGCTGGGTCAAATGGAATTTCTATTTCTAGGTCCTTGAGGAATCGCCACACTGTTTTCCACAGTGGTTGAACTAATTTACACTCCCACCAACAGTGTAAAAGTGTTCCTATTTCTCCACATCCTCTCCAGCATCTATTTTCTCCAGATTTTTTAATGATCGCCATTCTAACTGGCGTGAGATGGTATCTCAATGTAGTTTTGATTTGCATTTCTCTAATGACCAGTGATGATGAGCATTTTTTCATATGTTTGTTGGCCTCTTGTATGTCTTCTTTTGTAAAGTATCTGTTCATATCCTTCGCCCATTTTTGGATGGGCTTGTTTGTTTTTTTCTTGTAAATCTTTTTTAGCTCATTGTAAATTCTGGATATCAGCCCTTTGTCAGATGGGTAGGCTGCAAAAATTTTTTCCCATTCTGTTGGTTGCCGATTCACTCTATTGACTGTTTCTTTTGCCGTGCAGAAGCTGTGGAGTTTGATTAGGTCCCATTTGTCTATTTTGGCTTTTGTTGCCAATGCTTTTGGTGTTTTGGTCATAAAGTCCTTGCCTACGCCTATGTCCTGAATGGTTTTGCCTAGGTTTCCTTCTAGTGTTTTTATGGTGTTAGGCCTTATGTTTAAGTCTTTAATCCATCTGGAGTCAATTTTAGTGTAAGGTGTCAGGAAGGGGTCGAGTTTCTGCTTTCTGCATATGGTTAGCCAGTTTTCCCAACACCACTTATTGAACGGGGAATCGTTTCCCCATTGCTTGTTTTTGTCAGGTTTGTCAAAGATCGGGTGGTTGTAGATATGTTGTGTCGCCTCCGACGCCTCTGTTCTGTTCCATTGGTCTATATCTCTGTTTTGGTACCAGTACCATGCTGTTTTGATTACCGTAGCCTTGTAGTAGAGTTTGAAGTCCGGTAGTGTGATGCCTCCTGCTTTGTTCTTTTTGCTTAGAATTGACTTGGCTATGTGGGCTCTCTTTTGGTTCCATATGAAGTTTAAGGTGGTTTTTTCCAGTTCTGTGAAGAAGGTCATTGGTAGCTTGATGGGGATAGCGTTGAATCTGTAAAAGCAAATTTAATACAGAACTCCACAGTAAAGAAAATATCAATTTTTAAAATAAAGACAGGATACAATTCTGCATGTGGATGACTTGGCTTCCCTTGTCCCTCGCTAATTCTCATCCTTAATGTTAAGGAAATTAAACAAGATAATGGGTGAAGTAACTTTGGTATAGTCCTTGCCTTGAATATTCAGTTATGAACTGTGACATTGAGGAAATGGCCCTTTAGTCTTGGAAAAAAAAATCCATAGTGAATAATGTTCAAATACAAAGAAACCTAATCTATTTATTGCTCTTTGTTTATAATACATAATTATATACACAGCATATAAGTATATTATTGGTAAGGTTAGCATCCCTTTAAAACTAGAATTTCTCTAAGCATGTATATGCATAACTCTGTATATATTTGAATATATATGATACTAACATTTTTCTTTTTTTATGAAATTAGTATCTTGATAAATGAACATATCCACAAGTTGGCTTTTGTTTCATTCAACACTATGCCTTATCAGTACCTCATCATTGTAAATTATTGCATAGAGTTTCATAACATGGATATGCTGTAGTTTGTTCATTTAGTCCCCTATTAATATTCATTTAGGGTAGTTTACAGTTTATCAGTATTATACACACTATTTCAGTGAACAGTTTTTTTATAGGTTTTGGGGTACATGTGAAGAACATGCAAAATTGTTGCATAGGTACACACATGGCAGAGTGATTTGCTGCCTTCCTCCCCTTCACCTATATCTGGCATTTCTCCCCATGCTATCTCTCCCCAACTCCCCACCCCGCTCTGTCCCTCCCCTATTTCCCCCCAACAGACCCCAGTGTGTGATGCTCCCCTCCCTGTGTCCATGTGTTCTCATTGCTCAACACCCGCCTGTGAGTGAGAATATGCAGTGTTTGATTTTCTGTTCTTGTGTCAGTTTGCTGAGAATGATGGTTTCCAGGTTCATCCATGTCTCTACAAAGGACGTGAACTCATCATTTTTGATGGCTGCATACTATTCCATGGTGTATATGTGCCACATTTTCCCTGTCCAGTCTATCATCGATGGGCATTTGGGTTGGTTCCAGGTCTTTGCTATTGTAAACAGTGCTGCAACGAACATTCATGTGCATGTGTCCTTATAGTAGAACGATTTATAATCCTTTGGATATATACCCAGTAATGGGATTGCTGGGTCAAATGGAATTTCTATTTCTAGGTCCTTGAGGAATCGCCACACTGTCTTCCACAATGGTTGAACTAATTTACACTCCCACCAACAGTGTAAAAGTGTTCAGACACTTTACAAAAGAAGACATACATGAGGCCAACAAACATGAAAAAATGTTCATCATCACTGGTCATTAGAGAAATGCAAACCAGTGAACATTTTTATACCTAAACATGGTTTTAATTTTTTTCTAACTTAGCTACTGAGAAGCAGAATTTCTGGATTTTATGGAATATGAACACTAATATCATTTAAATTGTTAATGTTTAATTACCTTAATGACTATTCCAATGGATGGTTCCACTAGAAGGATATGACAGTATTTGTTTTACCACATCCTTATTAACATATGATATCATCAAACTAATTCATTATTTGCCAATCTGGTGATTTAAAATGTTATTTCATTGCTGTTCTTTTTGCCTTTTCTTATTTACTTCGGAATGAGCATCTTTTAATATATTTATGGGGTATTTGTATATCCTTTTCTATGAAGTGCATTTTCATATTTTTTGTCCATATCTATATTAGGGAATTTATTCTTTTTAAATTAAATTCTAGGAGTTATTTATATATTATAGATACTAATATATTGTCTGGTATACTGAAAATAATTTAACTTATACCTGGTCTACTGCTTTTTTGTTTAAACTTAGAGTATCTTGTCATAGAGAAGTTTAAAATTTTGAGGATGTTAAATTTAACAATGTGAATACATCATCAACATATTTGTCCAGAAATGCCCAATGCTTACCTCCTCCACAAAGAAGGACCAAAACTAGTAAATAGCTGCAAATTGAGTAAAATGTCTGTGAGAGTACACTGGAATTCAACAAGAAAGTGACAAAGACTCTCTGAGACACAAAAACTTGAGATGGCAGCATACAGAAAGAAATGAAGCACCCAGCCAGGATGGTTTGGAGCCATAATAGACACCCTTCCTGTTGTAGGGAAAAAGTAAGCAAGAGACTCCCAGCAGTGCCTATTGCCACTGGGGATGTCTGCAGTCTTAGCTAAAGGGAAGTTCCACAATCTTCCAAGCTGTAAGCTAAGTATAGAAAGCTGCTTTAAGTCCATATAGCTACATTGCTTCAGGGAAGGACTTCACACTAAGTCCCCTCTCAGCCCCCTGAGAGTTAGGCTACTATGGCATGTCACCATTTTGAGAGAGGAGCCTCAACCAGAGCACATTCTTCCCTGTACTTTAATAGCTCATGCATCACCACATCCTGTGACCCATTTATTATCCCACTGCACACAGGAGGCTGCAACACTACACCACCAACTGGACCCAACAGTACAGCCATGATTCTGGCACACAAGCCCCCATAATATCGTACACCCCAAGTAGAACATAATCCAGCACAGGAGGGAGGTTGCACATGGGACCAACGGGCAAAGGGGCCCATGTGTGCACTCCCTAGAGACTTATGAGACTGAGAGCTTGCCTGCCAGGTGCCTACTGCCACCAGCACCCCCCTTCTCCAGCAGCAGAGCTGCTGTGTGCCACACGAGCTCCCCAGTGACCAATGACTGGCCCACCCAATGTCCACTACTGCTACTAGCCCTAGCACCTCCAGTGGTAAAGTTTCTTCATGCCGCACAAACTCCCTAAGGACCAGTAACTGGTCCTCCTGACCTACCACTACTGGCAACCCCACCTTCTTCAGCAGCAGAGACACTGTACTCTGTGCATATCCCCCAATGACCAGGGACTTGCTCACATGGCACCCTGTAGAAAGAATTTCTGAGTTTAAAATTAGGTCTTTTAAAATCATCCAGTAAAAAAATAAAATAATCAGAAAGAATTAAGAAAAAGTAGAAAGATTTCAAATAAACAACCTAACAATGCACCCCAAGGAACGAGACAAGCAATAACAAACACAATTCAAAATTAGTAGAATAAAAGAAATAGTAAATATCAGAGCAAAGATAAACAGAATAGAGACATAAAAAAACAATACAAAAGATCAACAACATGAAAATTTGGTCTTTGAAAGCATAACAAAATCAACAAACCATTAGCTAGACTAAGAGAGGAGACATAAAATACAAAATGAAAAATAAGACATTAAAACTTATACTGCATAATGCAAAAGATTATTAGAAACAATTATCAACAGCAATATGCCAACAAATTGGAAAACCTAGAGGACATGGATTAATTCCTCAACACATACGACATACTAAGATTGAACCAGGAAGAAATAGGAAACCTGAAGAAATCAATAAAGAGTGAAAAGACTAAATCAGTGATTAAAAAGAAGTATGTCCCCCCACCAAAAAAAGCCCAGAATCAGATAGCTTCACTGCTGAATTTTACCAAACTTTCAAAGAAGAACATCTATTCTTCTCAAACTATTCCAAAGCATTTAAGGGAATTATTCCAAACTCATTTTATGAAGCCAGCATTACTCTGACACCAAAACAAGACAAGGATGTACAGACACACACACACACACACACACACACACACACACACACACACACAAAACCACAAGCCAATATTTCTGATGAACATATATATGACAACCCCCAAATACCAGCAAACCAAATCAAATAGCACGTCAAAAGCCTATATATTATCATCAAGTAGGATTTATGACAGGGAAACAAGGATGGTTCAACATAACAATTCAATAAATGTGATATATTCCATTAACAGAATGAAGAACAAAAACATGATCACCTCAGTAGGTGCAGAAAAATCATTTGATAAAATTTAGCATATCTTCATGATTAAAAAAATACTTCCTACAAAGTATGCACAGAAAGAATGCACCTCAATACAATAAAGGCCATATATGACAAACCCACCCCTAACATCATAAATGAGACAAGGATATTCACTTTCAACACTCTTATTCAGGATATTTCTGTAAGTTCTACCCAAAGCAATTAGGCAAGAGAAAGAAATAAAGGGTATCCAAATAGGAAAGGAGAAAATCAAATTTTCTCCTTTGCAGGTGGCATGATCATATATATGTGTGTGTGTGTGTGTGTGTGTGTGTACACACACACACCTAAGGACTCCACCAATAAACTTTTAGAGTTGATAGACAAATTCAGTGAAATTTCAGGATAAAATGTCAACTTATAAAAATCAATAGCATTTCTATACACCAGTAATGAACTAGCAGAAAAAGAAATCAAGAAAGTGATTCAATTTACAATAGCTAAAAAAATAAAATACCTGGTAATAAATTTAACAAAGGAGGTGAAAGTTCTCTACAATAAAAACTTCAAAACACTGATGAATATAATAGAAAAAGACACAAAAAATAAAAAAAAATCCTATATTCATGGAATTAGAAGAATCAATGTTTTTAAAATGACATACTACCCAAAATAATTTAGAGATTCAATACAATCCCTATCAAAATACCAATGAAGTTCTTCACATAAATATTTTTTTAAATGCTAACATTTGTTTGCAACCAGAAAAGATGCTGAATAGCCAAAGCAATCCTGAATAAAAAGAACATAGTTGGAGGCAGTACACTACCTGACTTCAAATTATGCTACAAAACTATAGTAACCAAAACAGCATGGTACCAGCATAAAAACAGACACATAGACAAATGGAACAGAGTGGAGAACTCAGAAGCAAATCCATGTGTTTACAGCAAAATGATTTTCAATAAAGGTGCCAAAAGCATACATTGGAGAAAGACAATCTCTTCTATAAATGGTGATGGGAAAACTGAATATCATATGCAGAAAAATGAAACTCAACTTCTGTCTTTCACCAAATACAAAAATAATCTCAAAATAGATTAAAGACAAACATCAGACTTCAAACCATAAAATGACCAGAGAAATGCATAGAGAAAATACTTCAGGACATTGGTCTGGGAACAAAAGCAAAAACAGGTAAATGAGATTATACCAAATTAAAAATCTTCTGCACAGCAAAGGAAACAATCAATAGAATGAAGAGACAACTTGCAGAATGGGGAGAAATATTTGCACACCATTAATCTGACAGGGAATTAATATGCAGAATATATAAGGAACTCAAAACAACTTAGCACAGAGACCATTAATTCCATTAAAAATGGGCTAATGATCTGAATAGACATTCCTCAAAAGAAGACACACAAATAGCCAGCTAATATATGAAAAAGTGTTTAAAATCACTGATCATCAAGGAAATACAAAGCAAAACCACAATAAGGTGTCATCTCACTCTAGTTGGAATGGCTATTATCGAAAAGAGTAAAAGGATAAATGCTTATGAGGTTGCAGAGAAAAAATAACACTATACACTGAGGGTGGGAATCTAATTAATAAAACCATTATGGAGAACAGTATGGAGGCCCCTCAAAAACGTGAAAATAAAACTATTATATAATTCATTAATTCCACTACTGGATATATAGCCAAAGGAAAGGAAATCAATAAATCAGAGATATTTACACTCCCATGTCTATTGCAGCACAATTCACAATAAACAAGATATTGAATCAATGTAAGTGTCCAACAACATATGAATGAATAATATCACATATATACACAGAGGAATCTATTCTGCCACACAAAGAATTATATCTTGTCATTTGCAGCTACATGAATGTAACTGGAGGTAATTATGTTAAGTGAAATAAGCCAGGCACAGAAAGATAAATACTGTATGTTCTCATTCATATATGGAAGTTATATTAATTGATTTCCTACAAGTAGAGTGTAGAACAGTAGTTACTAAAGGTTTGGAAGGATATGGGGGAGAGCTGAATAGAGAGAGGTTGGTTAAAGGACACAAAACTACAACTAGATAGGAGGAATAAATTCTAATGCTTCGTAGAATTGTAACGTGACTATAGTCACGTCACAATTAATTTAATATATATTTTGAAATAGCTAGAAAAGAGGAATTTGAATGTTTCCAGCACAAAAAAAGTGATAAAAGTTTGGACATACTAATTATCTTGATTTGATCATTGCACATTGTGTGTTTCAAAATATCACTCTGTACCCCATAAATATATAAAATTGTTTGTCAATTTAAAAAAAGATTAGTATTTTTATTGAAGTATTTTGTTCACTTTTTTTTAAAAACAGCTTTATCCCTTACTAAAAAGCCATACAGATAGTTTAGTCAGTTCCATTTTTATATAATAATACTTTATGATTCATTTTTAAGAATCAATTGGACTTTTTTTAATGATATGTGGTGTGGATTGTTTTTGCTTTTTTTCATGTTTTTCTTAACAAATGGTCAGTTGTATCAGTATCATTTAATCGAAATTCCTGCTTTCCAATACATTAAATTCTTAGATATATATATGTCTGTTTTGGAGTTCTATTATGTTTCATTGATATATTTGACTATTTGTATGCCAGCATCACGTTCTTTTAATTGTGATAACTTTATAATATATTAGTTTTGCTTATGAGGGTCAGATAATTTTTCACAAAGAAAGTGACTCTTGACCAGGTCTTAAAAGATGCATGGGCATTCAGCAGACAATGAAAAGGAAATAAGACATTCCAGTTAGAAGAAACATGGGCCAATACACAGAGGTATGAAGTCAATTGTATGGTGTATTTAAGGACTCACAGCTGTGTGGTATCTCTAGAGGACAGTTCTTATAGTTCAGGGTGGGTTTTGAGGGCAGAGAAGAAGACTGGAGCATACTATAATGGTCTTTCATTGCTTTGTTACAAGATTTTGGAATTATCCTTGAAGAAGGGGAAAGTCACTATAGGCTTTTGAGTAGGGGAATAATATAATCAGCTGTCTTTGGCAGAAGTGTGAGGATGGTATAAAGAGCTTGTGGAACTGCTGTAGGTATTCAGAGAAAGAAGAGAGCTTTGCAATCTGGATTAGTCAGAAGATGCTTTATAAGGGAACTGCTAAGCTGTGAAGGAATGGTAGGGTTTGGTTAATGTAAGGGAATACTCTGATTCATGGGTTCAGGAAGAGAAACCTCATATAATTTATTTCATTTATATTTGTATTATTTTATCATATTTTTAAAAAATCAGATGAGTTAAAAATAAATCTAATATTGATTAGGTGTAGATAACTTCCCATGTAATTTAATTCAAGCCAACGTAGTTTTTGTTACAAAATGGTGCAATGTGGCTCTTTTAAGTAATCAAGCTTTAAAATGTCAAATAAAGATTTTTCATTCACCAAGAGAAAGCAGTTCTGAGAGAATTTTTAAAACCATTAAGGACAGACATACCTTTAGTTTAAAAATGTATGTCCAAGCAGCTTGGAAACTCAGAGTGAAGGAAACAGTAAGTGGGCAAACAAAGCACGACTTCAAGTTAAAACCTAGGCCGAAATTAATTATTTCGTCCAACAAAAGAGCAGAGAATATATGTTTCTGACTTAACTGTTACTGAATTTTAGTAAAGAGCAAGAAAGTACCAATGGAACATTTTAAACCATGAAACGTAATTGTTATAGAACCGTGATTAATCTGGGATAAAGCAGAGTTCTTTTTAAAACGATTGGACAACATGTTGAGAGAAATAGGATACATAAAGGAAAAATTAGAAAACCTTCACAGGTATCTATTGTTTCCCACTTGTTCTATGTGGAATTGCATGACTAACCTAATTATTTACTAACTTTAACTAGTTCATTATACTTAAAATAATTTTAAAGATAAATATTAGTGAGCATATAGTATGGACTGTACCAGTTTTTTCTTGGTTTGTCTGTGTCTAAGAAAATCCAAACTGCCATGCCTGCTATTCTAGCTTGATGATTCACCACAAATTATGCAGTGGCAACTTCCGGAAATAAAGGCAGAGTTCAGTAGAGAGAAACTCAACCCCTCTCTAGGATCTGTTCTGATACTTCATCCCCTGAAACATGGGAGGATGTCATACCCCTTGTGCCATAATCTCTCTGTGAGTAAACTGCTATTCTGAGCAACCACTTAAAATGGATTAGTTCTGTATTCTCAAAATATTTTAAGCGTTCTAGAAAGAAAATTAAAAATATAGGAAAGAAGCCTGATGATGAACTCTCTTTTAAATCGGTTAATTGTAGAGAGAAAATAGTTTATGCAGAAATTACAAGTTTTTAAGCAAGGAGATAAACATTGGTAATATTATTCATTAAGAGAGATATTTTGGGATGAAGAAAAAGTTCTGGAAATGGATAGTGATGATAGTCATACAACATTGTGAATGTACTTAATGGCACTGAACTGTACACTCAAAATGGTTACAGTGGTAAATTTTATGTTATCTATATTTTATAATTTTTTAAAAAATTAATGCATGTACAAGACAGAGAGAGAGGTTTTTTCTCATAGAAAAAAAGGCATCCTATATATTTCCATCTTTGTTAAGTTTCAGTTTTTCCTTTTTAAGTGCATGGAACCTGAGTATGGTGAAGATGTTCCTATTCCATCCTCAGTCCAGGAAAAACACCAGAAGTTTAAACCGAAGTGAGAACAGCCTGTGAGTCAGGAATAGATAAAGTTTTAGCAGAGAGTAATTATAGTTAGCGAGTGAGTGATTAAGAGGTTTCAGTGCCTAAAGTGACCAGCCTCATGCCAAGCTCTAATGCCCCATACTCTCAATCAGAGCCAACAGATCAGGCAGGCAACAAACAACACTTGTGCCCAGGCCAAGACCTAGGGCAACTTTTCAAAGCTGGAATGGTTCGAAGTGAGTTCTAATTAGATTGGGGATCTGATTAACCTAATTAGAAGAGATAACAGTCTAATTTTTTGGAGTAAGTGTTCATTTTACTTCTTGTAATGTTTTTTGTCTTATGATGTTTTCTTTGATAGATTCATTCCATCTAGCCATCAAATTCATGGAATTATTTTTAATAGAGAATGTATGTGAACAGAAAAGAGGCTGTCTGCTTGCCTGTGTCTCCCATTTGGGAATATCCCTTACTGGGAAAAGTAAAGCTATCATCCATAGGTGTAATGGCCAAGAATTGGAGGTATTACATATCCATCCCTATGTAATAGGTACTTCCCTAGTTGATGGGTTGGATTTGGTTTTTAGGATAGAAGATTGATTATTGGAAACCATTTCTATAACAGTGATTTATTTTGTTCACTTACTTTACTGAGCCAGATTTTCCTTCAATCAAAGTATATTTTAAAAGCATTTTCTCTTTATGGAAATTTTTAAAATCATTCATTATTGTAGTATACTTTATATACAAGGAAATATACATTTCAAGTGTATAGATTGATGAGGTTTGACAAATGTAATCCATAAAACTACCAACCAAATTAAGGTTGTAACATTTCCTTTGTGCCCCTCTGTAGGCAATCTCCAGCACCTCTCACATCCCTGCCCCAGGCAACCACTGGGTTTTTTCTTGCTATCTTTTAAAAATATAGATTGTTTTGTATATAAATAATGTACTGCATATTAAGGTTTCTATCAGTGACAGACCACATGTACAACAGTTGCTCCATCAGATTATAACAAAGCTGAAAATTTCCTATCACTTAGTCATATCACAGCCATCATAAAATCATAGCATAGCATATTACTCATGTGTTTGTAGTGATGCTGTTGTAAACAAACCTACTGTGCTACCTACCAGTCATATAAAAGTATGGCATATACAATCATGTACATTATATAATACTTGATTATGATGATAAACAACTATGTTACTGTTTTTTGTATTTACTTATTCTATACTTTTTATTGTTACTTTGGAGTGTACTCCTACATACACAAAAATGGTTAATTACAAAACAGCCTCAGGCAGGTCTTTCTGGAGATATTTCATAAGAAGGCATTGTTATTATAGGAAATGAAAGTTCCACACGTGTTACTGCCCTTGAAGACCTTCCAGTGGGATAAGATGTGGAGGTGTAAGGCAGTGATGTTGATTATCCTGATCATAACCCTGTGTAGACCTAGGCTAATGTGTGTATTTGTGTCTTAGTTTTTAACAAAAAAGTTAAAAAATAACTTAAAAATTTGAAAACAAAAAAAGCTTGTAGAATAATGATACAAACACTGAAAATAATTTTGTACAGATATACAATGTGTTTGCATTTTAAGCTAAGCGTTATTACAAAAGAGTCAAATAATTTAAAATAAATTTTATAAAGTAAAATAGTTATAGTAAGCGCTGGTTAATTTACTATTAAAGAAGGAAAATTTTTTAATGAATTTAGTGTAGCCTAAGTGTACAGTGTACATAAAGCCTATAGTAGTATGCAGTAATGTTGTAGGCCTTCACATTTACTGACCACTCAGTAACTCACCCAAAACAACTTGCAGACTTTCAAGCTCTATTCAAGGTAAATGCCCTATACAGGTGTACGTACCATTTTTTATCTTTTATGTCATATTTTTACTTTACATTTTCTGTGTTTAGATATACAAATATTTACAATTGGTGTTACAGTTGCCTACAGTATTCACTACAGTAACATGCTGTATAGGTTTGTAGACTAGGAGCAATAGGCTGTACAGTATGGCTTAGGTATGTAGTAGTCTATACAATCTAGGTGTGTGTAAGTACCCTCTATGAAATTCCCAGATAAAATCACCTAACAATTCATTTCTCAGAAAATATCCCCATCATTAACCAACACATGACAGTATTTTAGAATCTTCATGTAAATGGAATCTTGTAGAATATTTTCCTTGGTGTTTGGCTTATTTTGCTCAGCATAAAGTCTATGAACTTTATACATGTTTTTGTGTGTATCAGTGTTTTTCTTTTTTTATTATGGTGTGACTATAACACAGATTTTATCAGTTTAACAGCTTATGGGCATTTGGGTATTCTCTAGTTTGGGTCTGTTATGAATTATGTGACTATGAACCTTTGCAAACAGGTCTTTCTGTGGACATATGTTATTATATTTCTTGGGTAAATAGCAGAGAGTGGAAATAGATCATGTGATAAATGTATAGTTACCTTTATAAGAAACAACCAAACTATTTTTTTTTTTTTTGAGACAGAGTCTCGCTCTGTCACCTAGGCTACAGTATGATGGTGTGACCATGGCTCTCTGCAGACTCAACCACCCAGACTCAATTGATTCTCCCACCTCAGCCTCTGAGTAGGTGCATGCCACCTTGCCTAGCTTTTTTTTTTTTTTTTGGAGAGACAGAGTTTGCCACATTGCCTAGGCTGGTTTTGAACTCCTGGGCTCAAGTGATCCACAGCTTTGGCCTCCCAACGTGCTGGGATTACAAGTGCAAGCCACTGTGCTTGGCCTAACCAAACTGTTTTAAAACCTAACTGTGAAAGGGCACAGCAAGATAGCCAAACAGATGGCTCCACCAATTGTCCCTCCTTCAAGGACACTAATTTAACAATTATCTACATACAGAAAAAACACCTTCATAAAAAGCAAAAATCAGGTGAGCACCTATAGTACTTGCTTTTAACTTCATATATCCTGAAAGAGGCACTGGAAGTGAGTAGGAAAGAGTCTTGAATCATTGATGCCACCCCCTCCCACCTCCTGACAGCAGTCATGTGGCATGAACTTGGGAGGCAGAGAACACAGGAATTGTGAGACATTGGATTGAATTTAGTGCTACCCTGTCACAGCAGAAAGCAAAACCAAGCTGAGCTCTGCTGATGCTCTCTCATAGAAGAAACATTTAAACTAGCCTTAGGTAGAGGAGAATCACCCATCCCAGTGGTTAGGAGTTGAGGTTTGGCAAGCCTCGCCACCATGGGCTAAAGTGCTCTGGGACTCTAAATAAACTTGAAAGGCAGTATAGGCCACATGTACTGTGACTCATGGGCAAGTTCTATTGCTGAATGGGGCTCAGAGCCAGGGGACTTGGGGGCCATGAGAGCTAGAGACACCAGCCACCTAAGAGAATGCTTGTACTACCCGTCCCCAAACCCCAGGCTGAACAGCTTGTGACTCCAAAAAGGATACCTTTTGACTACTTGAGGAGAGGAGAAGGAAGATCGAAGAGGACTTTGTCTTCCATCTTGGATACCAGCTCAGCCACAGTGGGATAGTGCACCAGTTAGATTCATGAGGCTTCCTTTCCAGGCCCTCTCTCCTGGAAAACATTTCTAGACACACCCTGGGCCAGAAGAGAACCCAATGCCTTGAAGGGAAGGACACGGTCCAGGTAGGACCAGTCACTGGCTGACTAAAGAGCCCTTAGGCCCTGAATAATCAGCAGCAATATCCAGGTAGTATGCCATGGGCCTTCGGTGAGACTGAGACTAGCTGGCTTCAGGTGAGATTCAGCATATTCCAGCTTGGGTGGTTATGTGGAGAGACCCTTTATTCTTAGAAAAAGTTGAAGAAAAGCAAAGGGGACTTTGTCTTGCACCTTAGACACCACCTCAGCCACAGTGGGATAGAGCACCAAGTGGGCACTTACAATTCCTGGTTCCAGACCTTGGCTCTTGTGTGGCATTTCTAGATGTGCCCTGGGCCAGAGGAGAGACCAAGGCCCTAAAGGGAGAGTCCCAGGCTAGGCAGCATCCACCACAAGCTCATTAAAGAGTCCTTGGGCCCTAGGGAAACATTGGCAGTAGCTTCGTAGTACTCTCTGTGGGCCTGTGATGGTGGTGGTCATGGTGTGAAACTCTTCTGCCCACAGAAAGGGGAGATAAGAGTAAGAAGAACTGTATCTCAAGGTTTGAGTGTCAGCTTATCTGCAGTAAATAGAACAACAGATTTCTAAGGTTTTTTACTCCAGTCCCTGGCTTCTGAGTGACACCTCTGGGCATGCACAGGGCCTGGGAGAACTCTGCCACCCTGACAGGAAGAACAAAAGTCTGGCAACCTTGACCACCTTTCTAATAATCAAATTTAGTAAAGTTGCAGGATACAAAATCAACATACAAAAATCAGTAGCATTTCTATATACCAACAGCAAATAATCTGAAAAAGAAATCAATGAAGTAATCCCATTTACTATAGCTACCAATAAAACTAAATACCTTAGATTTAACAAAAGAAGTGAAAGATCTCTATAATGGAAACTATATAACATTGTTGCAAAAAGTTGAAGAGCACACAAAAAAATAGAAGGATATTCTATGTTTATGGATTGGAAGACTCAGTATTGTTCAAATGTCTATGCTACTCAAAGAAATTTACAAATTTAACACAAACCCTTTGAAAATATCAATGACATTCTTTATAGAAATAGAAAAAAATTCTAAAATATATATCAAACCATAAAAGGTCCATAATAGTCAAAGTTGTCATAATGGAGAAATCACATTACCTGATTTTAATTTTTACTTCAGAACTATAGTAACCAAAGCAGGATGGTACTGACATAAAAACAAACACAGATCAGTAGACCAGAATAGAGAACCAGAGATTTGCATCCATACATCTAAATCCATACATCTACAGTGAACTCAATTTTGACATAGGTGTGAAGAATCTACCATGGGGAAAGGACAGTCTCTTCAATACTG
The DNA here is from genome assembly GCF_030222135.1 of Aotus nancymaae. Taxonomy (NCBI): domain Eukaryota; kingdom Metazoa; phylum Chordata; class Mammalia; order Primates; family Aotidae; genus Aotus; species Aotus nancymaae. The sequence continues at coordinate 41,940,764 of NW_026988415.1, read as the reverse complement.
ATACTGGGAAACCTGAATTTCATATGCAGAAGGAAGAAACTGGACCCATATCCCTCACCTTATACAAAAGTCAAATAAAAATGGATTAAAGACTTAAATCTAAGGCCTCAAACTATAAAACTAGTCAAAGAAAACATTGGAGAAACTCTAGGACATGAGAGTAGGCAAAGATTTATTGAGTAATACCCCACAAGCACAGGCAACTAAAGCAAAAGTGAACAAATGTGATCACATCAAGTTAAAAAGCTTCGTCACAGCAAAGGAAACAATCAACAAAGTGAAGATACAGCCCACAGAATGGGAGAAAATATTTGCAAACTACCCATCTGACAAGGGATTAAGAACCAGAATATATAAAGAGCTCAAACAATTCTATAGAAAAAAATCTAATAATCTGATTAAAGTTGGACGAAAGATATGAATACAAATTTCTCAAAAGAAGATCTACAGATAGTACATAGGTATTTGAAAAGGTGCTTAACATCTTTGATTATCAGAGGAATGCAAATCAAAACTACAATAAGATATTGTCTCACCCCAGATAAAATGCTAACAATAGATTGATATGGATTAGGAGTATATGAGTGTTCTTGGTATTCTTTATTTTTTTCAACTTATTTGTAAAGTTTAAAAGTAAAAAATCCACATAATTTTACCTTTTTAAAATTCCACCCGCAGTGGATGAGAATTATAGCTGCTCTACTTCCTCATCAACACTTGTTATGATCAATTGTAAATTTTAACCATTATAATAGGTGTAAAGTGATATGTTGTTGTGGTTTTTATTTGCATTTCTCTGATGAGTAATGAGGTTGAGCATCTTTCATGTGCTTCTTAGGCATTCGTATATCTTATTTTATTTTGTAAAATATAGGTACAAGTCTTTTTTTTATTTTATTTTTTTTGAGACAGAGTCTCACTCTGTCACCTGTGCTGGAGTGCAGTGGTGCAATCTCAGCTCACTGCAACCTCCACCTCCTGGGTTTAAGTGATTCTCTTGCCTCCACCTCTTGAATACCTGGGACTACAGGTGTGTGCCACCATGCCTGGATAATTTTTTGTGTTTTTAATAGACATGGGGTTTCACTGTGTTAGCCAGAATGGTTTCAATCTCCTAACCTTGTGATTCACCCTCCTCAGCCTCCGAAAGTGCTGGGATTACAGATCCACCGCACACAGCCAATTTTACTTTTTGTTATTAAGTTGAAGGAGTTTGTTATATATACTGAATAACAGTTTTCTGTCAAATATAGGTGTTGCAGATATTGTGTCCTGATCTATGGCTTGCCTTTTCAACTTTGTAATATTGCCTTTTGAAGAATAGAAATTTTTACTTTTGATAAAGTCCAACTTATCAATCAGTTTTCTTTTTGTGATCCATTTTTTTTGGCTCTATCTAAGAAATTATTATGTTAAGAAATAATAATGTCATTATTATTATTATGTTAAGAGTTATTAAGAGAACTGGAGAGTTACTCAGATCTTACCTTAGCTCTAGTGACACAACTACCTAATCTAGTGGCACTGCCATCTCCTGGACAAGTGACCTAACATCATTGTTTTTCAGTTTCCTCATACATAAAATGGGGATAATTTTATTTCCTACCTTCCAGAATTGTTTTGAAGAACAAACTAGAAAATATACATACAATACTTAATGAAGTTGCTGGTACATAGCAAATACTTATTAAACAGTAGCTGTTGTTATTTGCAAATGTGTATCTTTGGGATCTTATCTTCTTTTTTAAAAAAACTACCTTAAGTTCTGGGGTACATGTACAGATCATGCAGGATTTTTACATAGGTATACAAATGCCATGGTGTTTTGCTACATCCATCTCCCCATAATCTACATTAGGTATTTCTCCTAATGTTACCCTTCCCCAATCCCCCCACCCCCTGCTGTCCCTCTCCTAGCCCCCCTACCCCCCAACAGGCCCCAGTGTATGATGTTCCACTCTCTGTGTCCATGTGTTCTCATTGTTCAACACCCACTTATGAGTGAGAACATGCGGTGTTTGATTTTCTGTTCTTGTTTCAGTTTGCTGAGAATGATGGTTTCCAGCTTCATCCTGTCCCTGCAAAGGACATGAACTCATCCTTTTTAATGGCTGCATAGCATTCCATGGTGTATATGTGCCACATTTTCTTTATCCAATCTATCATTGATGGACATTTGGGTTGGTTCCAAGTCTTTGCTATTGTAAACAGTGCTGCGATGAACATACGTGTGCATGTATTTTTATAATAGAATGATTTATAATCCTTTGGGTATATACCCAGTAATGGGATTGCTGGGTCAAATGGTATTTCTAGTTCTAGATCCTTGAAGAATCATCATCTTTTTAAAAACCCCTCTCTTTTTAGCTCTCCCAACTTACTCAAGCAACCAAGATAATTTCTCTACACATATTGAGTGGCCAACTCAATAAGGGAATTGTAACAAAATAATTCTAACATTATTTGTAACATTATTGTAACAAAATAATTCTAACATAATAACTTCGAATTTTATTGAGCTAATCAAGATGATACTCCCCTGAAAAGGGAGAGCATATGGGCCAGAGAACAGAGCCCTAAGTGGCCACTGACAACCTCAAGCAGCAGCTACTTAATTCTGGGGACTTGCTTCTTTGGTCCCAGAGCATCACATAACTCATAGTATACCATCACGCTGCCTTTCTTCAGACATGGTTTTCTGTATTTGATTTTGGGTCTTTTTCTACTCTAAGACATTTTCTTTATAATTTTTAATATCCTCTCAAATTCAGAAAGATCTTACTTTCCTGATCTTGTCATAATTAACAATAGCTATTTCTTGCTAATGAGTTATTACCTGCAATTTCACATAATTTTTCTGACAGGCTGACAGGCTGACTAATGAACAAGGTTTGACCACACTCTCAAATCAGTTGGCAAGGTTTTGGACTTTGACACTGAAAAAGTTCTTTGAAGCTTAGTTACCATTCTTACTTGCTATATGTGAATAATAAATGCAGAGTTGCTGAATATGGAAGTTTGTCTTCAGCATGTGCTCAGCATGCAAAGATATCTTGAAGCTCTCTTTAAGGGATTATCTGACAGTGATTCGATGCAATTTTAACTCTTGCCCCATAGATAAACACCTACTTAGAGCATTATCATTAAATAATTTTCATAAAAAACAAATAATTTTTAAAAGATACTATTCAAAACATGTTATTAACCAGGGGAGTCTTTCCAAGAAGGCCTTAACCTGATTATTTGGAGACTGCATTTTTTTAATGCATGTGTCAATTTTACCCACACTTCCAATAATAAAGATACTCTCTCTTTCTCTCTATCTCTCTCTCTCATACACACATCACACACACACAAACACACATGAAACACACACATCACACACACTTAGGCAGAAAGAACAAAAAGAGTATACGAGTCTTCAGATCTCATCATTTTGTTCCCACATAGAGGGGAACAACAGACACTAGGGCCTATCAGAAGGTGGAGGGTAGGAGGAGGGAGAAGATCAGGAAAAATAACTAATGGGTACTAGACTTAAAACCTGTATGATGAAATACTCTGTACAACAAATCCCCATCACACAAGTTTACCTATATAACAAACCTGTGCATGTACACCTAAACTTAAAATAAGTTAAATTTTAAAAAAGAGTCTTCAGTTAAGGAGCATGGTTGGAAATGAAGTTTTCTGCTCACCTAAACTATCTGGTTAGGGAGGTAGTAAAGTATAGTAGAAAGAATACTGGAGTTTAGTGCCAAAGCAGAGGATTAAGTTCAGTTTACACCAGTTACTATATGTGTGACCTTGAGTCATAACTTCTCTGATTCACAATTTCCTCATGTGAAAAATCAGTACAGAAATGCTTATGTTACAGAGCCATTGAAATAATTGAAATAAAACCATAAAATCTTTGTAAAATCTAAGCGTTCTGTGACATTTCAATATTCTGTAATTCTGTAAGTGAATATCAGAGTTATAAATTTATGTCCTGGAACTATCCAGGTAAGAGCTTTGAATTAGGATAACCATTGTTATGAGCACAGAGTTGCACTATCCAGATTCCCCTTCAACAAAGGACGTATTGTCCCTGTTACTGGAAGTGTGGTAAGCACACAGCCTTCAGTTTTATCCTCCTGAGACTGCCTCACCTGCCCAGTGCTGCCTTGTACTCTTCCCTTGGAGGTACAAGGGAGGAAAAATAATTTTCCCTTTACCTTCTAGAGTTCTTAGTTGGGACAGACTCCTATAATGAAAAACAGATTAACAAAAGAAAAGCAAACACAAGTTCATTAATTTTTATACTTCATATATAAATGAGAAAAAAGAAACAGAAATTAGTAAATTTTAAAAAGTTGTCTTAGACTTAAGGCTTAAATACAACAATTCTCTGAAACAGGGAAAAAAGTGTATCAAAAAGGCCTGGTTAAGACCAGAAGGAAAAAAAAAAAATAGCACCATTAAATAAAGGTAAGGTTTGTTATGCAGATTTAAGTCCATGCCTTCTCCACTGAATAAGAGTCCCTAGTGATTTGGTCATCCTTCTCTTCTTGGCACAAAGAGGGAGACACCATTACAAAAGAAGATTTCCTTTATAGATGTAAATTTCTCTTACCAACTGGTAACTTTTTGGAGCTTCTCCTATGTCTTCAGTTTCTCAAAATAACCAGCTCAATAATCCATATGCAAAAGAGGCATAATTTGGAGTGGCATATTCTGGTCTTCAACAAATATATTTTGGGATGGCATGTCCTTAACCCCATTAGAGGCCCACGTTTAATACATGATTGAGGCCAAAATATGAAGACCCAGCATAAAAGCAGGGAAAAAATTAAGGTGCTCCAGTAGTTGTCCAGGAGAGAGATGATGAACACTTGGCCTAGAATAGTGCCAGTTGAGATAGAGAAAAGTAGGTATAGATATTGAGAATATGCTTTGGATGTAGATTCAACAAGACTCTAGGAGAGAGAAAGAATGGAGGAAAGGGTATGTCATAGGTTTTTGGCAAGGTATGTGGTAAAGACTTTTTTTTTTTTTTGAGACAGAGTTTTGCTCTTGTTACCCAGGCTGGAGTGCAATGGCTCGATCTCAGCTCACCGCAACCTCCCCCTCCTGGGTTCAAGCAATTCTCCTGCCTCAGCCTCCCAAGTAGCTGAGACTACAGGTGTGCACCACCATGCCTAGCTAATTTTTGTATTTTTAGTAGAGATGGGGTTTCACCATGTTGATCAAGATGGTCTCGATCTCTTGACCTCGTGATCCACCTGCCTCGGCCTCCCAAAGTGCTGGGATTACAGGCGTGAGCCACCGCGCCCGGCGACTGATTTTTTAGGCCATATTAATTTTGAGATGCCTAATACACATCCAGGTAGAAATGTACAGGAGAGATAGATAGATAGATATATGAGTTTGGAACTTAGAGTAGAAATCAGGGCAAAATTGTAGATTTAAGAGTAATCTACATGAAGACATGTGACTAGATGAGATCACATTTCTAGAATATGAAAACCCAGCTCTCTATCACTGAGTTATAAAGAATAGTGTTGGTTAATTTCACTCCTATAATAGTGTAGGAATGCAACACTTCATTGACTGTATGACTTAAATCCAGCAACCACACCATTTAGAAAGAGCCCTCATTAAAATGAAGGGATTTTTGGTTTTGCTATAGCAAACTTTAACCTAATAATTACAGAATTCCTACTATATGCTAAGGAATTTATATGCATTATAGCATATTTAATTATTAACACATCTAAATGAACACTACTATTATCCTGATGTCATAGATGAAGAAACCGAGGTTTCATCAGGATAATAGTAGTGTTCATTTAGATGTGTTAAGAGAAGTGAAACAATTTAATCCAGATTACACAGTTAGTAAATGATGGAGGTGATTTCCTCCACCTTTAACCTCCACTTGCAGTGAAAGATAATACCCAGTGATAGCAGCCATTAATTGAGCACCTAGGAGGTCCAAGTCCTGAAATAAAGTGCTTTATATGACTTATCTCATTCTCATAAGATCTACTTTTCATCCCTATTTTACAGAGGATAAAACCTATCATTAGAGACGCTAAGTGATTTAGCCAAAATCTTATAGCTCGTGAGTGACAGGGTGGGGTTTCAAATACACATTTGCCTGAATCAAGAACTTTCATCTCCTCTGGCCTTAGGTGAGTAGAGAAGGAAAAAAATTCCCCTAGAAGGGGACATAAACCTCCCCAAATGCCAAGCTGATGGAAACTATAACATTAGAAATGATTGGTATTAAAAAATTAATTTCATTGGAAATAAGAAGTTGAAGGTGATTATTAAAAATCAACTCCCAGGCCTCTGTTCTGTTCCATTGGTCTATATCTCTGTTTTGGTACCAGTACCATGCTGTTTTGATTACTGTAGCCTTGTAGTATAGTTTGATGTCTGGTAGTGTGATGCCTCCCACCTTGTTCTTTTTGCTTAGGATTGACTTGGCTATGCGGGCTCTCTTTTGGTTCCATATGAAGTTTAAGGTGGTTTTTTTCAGTTCTGTGAAGAAGGTCATTGGTAGCTTGATGGGGATAGCGTTGAATCTGTAAATTACTTTGGGCAGTATGGCCATTTTCACAATATTGATTCTTCCTAACCATGAACATGGAATGTTTCTCCATCTGTTTGTGTCCTCTCTTATTTCGTTGAGCAGTGGTTTGTAGTTCTCCTTGAAGAGGTCCTTTACCTTCCTTGTTAGTTGTATTCCTAGGTATTTTATTCTCTTTGTAGCAATTGTGAATGGCAGTTCATTCTTGATTTGGCTCTCTTTAAGTCTGTTATTGGTGTATAGGAATGCTTGTGCAACACAACATATCTACAACCATCCAATCTTTGACAAACCTGACAAAAACAAGCAATGGGGAAAGGATTCCCTGTTTAATAAGTGGTGTTGGGAAAACTGGCTAGCCATATGCAGAAAGCAGAAACTGGACCCCTTCCTGACACCTTACACTAAAATTAACTCCAGATGGATTAAAGACTTAAACATGAGACCTAACACCATAAAAACTCTAGAAGACAACCTAGGCAAAACCATTCAGGACATAGGCGTAGGCAAGGACTTCATGACCAAAACACCAAAAGCATTGGCAACAAAAGCCAAAATAGACAAATGGGACCTAATCAAACTCCACAGCTTCTGCACGGCAAAAGAAACAGTCAATAGAGGGAATCGGCAACCAACAGAATGGGAAAAAAATTTTTGCAGCCTACCCATCTGACAAAGGGCTGATATCCAGAATTTACAACGAACTAAAACAGATTTACAAGAAAAAAACAAACAAGCCCATTCAAAAGTGGGTGAAGGATATGAACAGATACTTTACAAAAGAAGACATACATGAGGCCAACAAACATATGAAAAAATGCTCATTATCACTGGTCATTAGAGAAATTTAAATCAAAACTACATTGAGATACCATCTCACGCCAGTTAGAACGGTGATCATTAAAAAATCTGGAGACAACAGATGCTGGAGAGGATGTGGAGAAATAGGAACACTTTTACACTGTTGGTGGGAGTGTAAATTAGTTCAACCATTGTGGAACACAGTGTGGCAATTCCTCAAGGATCTAGAAATAGAAATTCCATTTGACCCAGCAATTAGATTACTGGGTATATACCCAAAGGATTATAAATCCTTCTATTATAAAGACACATGCACATGTATGTTCATTGCAGCACAGTTTACAATAGCAAAGACCTGGAACCAACCCAAATGCCCATCGATGATAGACTGGACAGGGAAAATGTGGCACATATACACCATGGAATATTATGCAGCCATCAAAAACGATGAGTTCACGTCCTTTGTAGGGGCATGGATATGAACCTGGAAACCATCATTCTCAGCAAACTGACACAAGAACACAAAATCAAACACCACATGTTCTCAGTCATAGACGGGTACTGAACAATGGGAACACACGGACACAGGGAGGGGAGCACTACACACTGGGGTCTGTTGGGGGGTAGTGAGGGGGGACAGCGAGGGGTGGGGAGTTGGGAAGAGATAGCATGGGGAGAAATGCCAGATATAGGTGAAGGGGAGGAAGGCAGCAAATCACACTGCCACGTATGCACCTATGCAACAATCTTGCATGTTTTTCACATGTACCCCAAAACCCAAAATGCAATAAAAAAAAAGAAAACATAATCAAGGATGCATAGATTTACTACTAGTAAAAAAAAAAAAAATCAACAAGACACTGGGAAAGCACCTGTTGAATTACTTTCTAAAGCTGTCATCTTTAAGCAATGGTAAAAATATGAATCTGATCTTCCTTCTAAATCTACTTTTTTTGTGACCATGAAGCAGAATGAACATCACCAACCAACATAGGACTGAATCCATGGTGTTGGATTGTGAGGACAGAATTCTCAAGCACTTAGTGGACATGAAGATTCTTTCTTAGTCATCATAAGAAGCCCAGGAGATGTCCTAAAAGCCAAGGAGATTTATTTGATTGGTTCCAATATCCCTTAACATGACATCAACATATAAGTATACCTGTAGTTTCTCTTCTTCTATCACTCAGTCTTTTGGATCCCAAGGAAGAGGTTTCTAAACATGTCATAAATATACCTAATCTTAACAGGCATTTAATGAACACAGGCAGTATTGACAACATGTTAACAATTGCTCTGGGGACACCAAATTGGTTTTGGACGTTTTAAAAGGGGCTTGTGTGTAGACAAAATGAGGGACAAATTTATCTCTAAAGGTTTTTAAGATATTTAATTGATCTGTTTGATTTTCTCTAACACTTATCACAGAGTCTGAAACTTACTAGGCACAATGATTTGTTGGTTTAATAAATTAGCCTTCAATATCTCAAGCCAAAATGATGATCAGTAGAATGAATTTTAAGGCACTGTGACAAGCCCATTGTGTTTTAACTAGATATTTCTCCCTGATGTAGTGAGGCCCTCCTCTGGATTAAGGCTCAAGCCCAAGTTAAAATGAATCCTATTGCCCGCGATCCTTTCAAAAACACAGTTCTGAAGGGCTCAGTACAGAATTTGGTGAATATTGAATAGATGAAAGTAAAGTATAAAGCTTTTCACAAGCCAAGCATGTGTTAGTCAAAAGGGAAGGGGGATATGTACAGAATCTGTATGTATTTGGTTTTGTTATTTTAAGCTGTTGCCAATAAGTCACTGATTTTAGGTGTTTGATTTAAAATATTTTAAGAGGTTATGAATATTGAGCTACGATTATTTCCCCAGAGAGGAAAAAGCTTTTATTCTCTGTAGCTACTACCTCAGGAACTAGTGATGGGGACACTAAGCTGACCCATGTGTGTAGCTCACCATATTCCATCAAGGTAATGCTTCGAAGATGCACCTAAATATCACTTCTCACCTAAATGTATGTGTATGTGGGGGGACGGGGAAGTAATGATGGTTCAGTAAAGTGGCACTTATTCCTCTTCTTTCATCACTATCAAGAAAATTTAAATGCTCCTAGTATGTATTCTTTGATGGGGCTCCAGATTGGAAGATGCCACTTGACTCATTTCAAGTCACCTGCCTTTTTAATCATACCATAATTATACCAAATTTGACATTAACATGACAATGAAATGTTTTAAAGTATTTAGGAGCTTTACATTTATATTAAATATGTATTCAGTAGAAGCACAATAAATAAGGCTCATTTTTATGAGCTGAACTAAAAGTCAATAAAAATATTAATAATAATAATGGAAGCATCAGAGACTGCCTAGGATTTTCAAACTACCAATGCCAAGCATCATGTCTTGTGGGCAAGTGTACAACTAAGTATATAGCAGCTGTCAGACAGAAGCTAGAAGGTGTTTCTTAGCAGGAGTTTTTCTGTCTTCTGTTATTTTGGTTCTGGGTATTATAAATGGTATGCGTTGTTGTATTTCTGTTACTATCTCTCAGTTGTAGAGTCTGAGAGTGCATAGGATTCTTTGAGGTCATCTCTTCCAGCTTCTCTCCCAATAAAGTTATCCTTTCAATAACATTCATGACAGACAGCCATTTAGGCTGAATGTGTCCAGTGACAGGAAACTCATTCTTAAAAAGCAGCCTGTTTTATTGTTGAAAAGTGCTGACTTTTAGAAAAGGTGTTTGGCTTAAAATATTTCTGTGTTAGGTTAAATCTGCTTCCTTATAACTAACCATCGCTAATGCATTGACTCTCATGAGTCATATTGGGTAAATCTAATCCTTTTCTACATGATGACCATAGACATTTTTTAATACATCTACCACTGCCCACTCTCCAATGACCACCCTCACCCCCACTAATCTCTTGCTAAGTTTGCAGACTTCTAATTCCCTCATCTGTTTGTCTGTCCCTCATGTGAGTCTGTCTTAAAACCTTCCGTCTTTGGAACTACGTAGACCTGAGTTCAAGTACTGGTTTCCTACTATGTGACCTATAAAATGGAGGAAATTATTTCTACCTCATGAGATTTTGTGAGAATTAAATTGACAGGCAAACTTTTTTTAATATTATTGGTCAAACATTACTCTACTTGTATTACACGTATTAATTCATTTCATTTTAATAACAGTCCTATGAGGTAATTACTACTATTATTTTCCCAATTTATACAAAAGAATGTTGAGGGAATAAAACATTTATTCAAGGCCACATAACTAATTAGTGACTGAGCAAGTATCTGAACCCAAGCAGTCTGACCCAAGAGTCCTGACTTTTAACTACTATGCTGTACTACCTTTATTAAATGAGATAACACACACACATATATACATGCATGCATTTGAAAAAATGGAAAAACTTTTTTTATTATACTTTAAGTTCTTGAGTACATGTGCAGAATGTGCAGGTTTGTTACATAGGTATACACATTCCATGGTGGTTTGCTGCACCCATCAACCCATCTTCTACATTAGGTATTTCTTCTAATGCTATCCCTCCCCTAGCCCCCACATCCCCAGACAGGCCCCAGTGTATGATGTTCCCATCCTTGTGTCCATGTGTTCTCATTGTTCGACTCCAACTTATGAGTGAGAACATGCAGTGTTTGGATTTCTGTTCTTGTGTTACTTTGCTGGGAATGATGGTTTCCAGCTTCATCCATGTCCCTGCAAAGGACATGAACTCATTCTTTTTTATGGCTACATAGTATTCCATGGTGTATATGTGCCACATTTTCTTTAACCAGTCTATCATTGATGGACATTTGGGTTGGTTCCAACTCTTTGCAATTGTGAACAGTGTTGCAATAAACATAGGTGTGCATGTGTCTTTATAATAGAATGATTTATAATCCTTTGTGTATATACCCAGTAATGGAATTGCTGAGTCAAATGGCATTTTTGGTTCTGGATCCTTGTGAAATCTCCACAGTCTTCCACAATGGTTCAACTAATTTACACTCCCACCAATAATGTAAAAGTGTTCTTATTTCTCCACATCCTCTCCAGCATCTGTTGTTTCCTGACTTTTTAATGATCGCCATTCTAACTGGTGTGAGATGGCATCTCATTGTGGTTTTGATTTGTATTTCTGTAATTACCAGTGATGATGAGCTTTTTTTCATATGCTTGTTGGCTGCATAAACGTCTCCTTTTGAGAAGTGTCTATTCATATCCTTTGCCCCCTTTTTGATGGTGGTGGTTGTTTTTTTCTTGTAAATTTGTTTAGGTTCTTTGTCGATTCTGGATATTAGCCCTTTGTCACATGGATAGATTGCAAAAATGTTCTCCCATTCTGTAGGTTGTCTGTTCACTCTGATGATAGTTTCTGTTGTTGTGCAGAAGCTCTAGTTTAATTAGATCCCATTTGTCAATTTTGGCTATTGTTGCCATTTTGTTGTTTTAGTCATGAAGTCTTTGCCCATGACTATGTCCTGAATGGTGTTGCCTAGGTTTTCTTCTAGGGTTTTTATGGTTTTAGGTCTTACATTTAAGTCTTTAATCCATCTTGAAATTTCATATGGAACCAAAAAAGAGCCCACATAGCCAAGACAACTCTAAGCAAAAAGAACAAAGCTGGAGATATCATGCTACCTGACTTCAAACCATATTACAAGGCTACTGTAACTGAAACAGCATAGTACTGGTGTTAAGGTACATATGTAGACCAATGGAACAGAACAGAGGCCTCAGAAATAACACCACACATCTACAATCATCTGATCTTTGACAAAGCTGACAAAAACAAGCAATGGGAAAAGCATTCCTTATTTAATAAATGGTGTTGGGAAAACTGGCTAGCCATATGCAGAAAACTGAAACTGGACCCCTATACCTTTATATAAGGTGTACCTTATATAAAAATTAACTCGATGGAAAAATTGTTTTTAAAAATTCTAAATATGGGCCTGATACTACAGATGTAATCAAATAATCTCATAAGGGCAATTCTTTTCAGTTCTGGGATCAGGTTTCATTTGGACACTTTGTAGACTAGAAGAATCTTAGTAAATCCTCCTGTCTTTGATGGCCACGTGAAGGTCCTTCCCTGAATTATTGTGACCCATTCATTTATCCAACATTAATTGAGCACTGCTACAAATTAGGCATGGCGTCATCTATTGTGGATACAATAGGTCATGGCCAAACAGATATAGCGCCTGTCTTCATGGAGCCTAGAATCCAGGTGAAAGACAGACATTAAACAAATATACAAAACAATTCACATATGCTTACTAATATTAAGACATTTTGAAGGAAAATAATAGGATGTAATAAGAAACAACAGCACAGGGAAGTTATTCTAAAATTGGGCCAGTGGGTGGCTAAGGAAAGCCTTGTCCATGGAAAGAAATCAGAGACAAAGAAGGGTGAGTTGAAGTTAGCCAAGGAAAATGTTGGGATCCACCATTTGGGAAGAATTTAAAAATATTCTGAAGGTCCTGAAGAGAGGAAGAACTTAACCTGGTCAAGGACCGAAAAGAAAAAGACAGCCAGTGTGATTGAGAAATAGTGAAGGGGAACCAGAATGACTCTAAATGAAGTTAGAAGATTAGGCCGGAGCTATATAGCACCAGGCGATTGTGCTGAACTGATGCTGCTATTGGGAGTAATCAGAACAATGTTGCAGAATTGTAGTCGATATTTTGGATGGCATCTTGAAAGGAGGCAGCTCAAAAGCATACAGCAAGGAAACTCCAGACTCCACCAGTTGATGATGTAACTCACCTGAGGCTTATATACTAACATACAATTAGTGTATAAATGCTGGTAAATCCTTCTTATTAATATTACCACTAACCTGTTATCTACATCTACAACTCCCACCTCTGGTTGCCCTTTTGTGCCTACTTTGTGCCCTCCAGTCTTCCCCAGATATTGTTTCTAATCAAAGATCATCTATACATAAGTCTTGAAGAAAAGGCTATTCAATGTGATTTGTACAAGTATCATTCACTCCAGATATGGGACTGGAATCTATATACTGAAAGTGGGGTTGGTGATTATTATAGCCATGTGCCAGTTTGTTCTGCCGATAACAATAACATCAAACCTTAAAGTTGAGCTCTGAAGTCACACAGATAGAGCATGATTTCATACCTATGGATTAACTCTGCCACTAATTATCTGTGACCTTAAACAAATAAGTTACCCTCTCAGCCTCTGTTTCTGCATTTGAAATGTGAAACTAATGATACTTATCTAAAAGGGTGGTTAGGAGAATTAAGATACTTAATATGTGTGAAAAAACCTGGCACAATGCCTTATGGGCAGTAGATACTAAATAAATGATAAATTTATTTATTTATGATATGCAACCAAGTGTTTCTTTTCTTTCAACCAAAGTCACCATTGGTTAATCCTTCACATCCAAATTTTATTTTATTTATGTTATATTATACTTGGACATAGATATCTTGTTTGGGTTTTGCTAACCTCAATTCTATAGTATTTTTATGGAACCATAGTACAAGCATCTGAAAAGAGCCTTTGAAAACTATTTGTATCCTCAACCTTTTAGTAAAAATATTGATAAAGGTTGCTAATCTTGAAACATATATAACACATGTAGACATTCATTCATACATGCAGCAAAATGCTAATTAATCCCTTTGTGCCAGGCTCTGTGCTAGGTCCTGGAGATATAGATATTACTAAGCATAATCCATATCTTCAAGAAGTTCATTGCCCAAAGTATATGACAGATATGTGTGGAAATAACTATATTAAAAGGCATACTCAAGTGTTTGGTGGGAGCACAGAGGAAGAAGAAATGAAATCTTCCTGTGGATGTGTCCACACCAACTAGTGATTTTATTATATGTATCTGACTTTAGTAGGCATGCTAACATTTCCAGACTGAATACAAATTGCATTTTATCTTGTAACTGCTGAACCCATTCTTATTTGGAGCTTATTTTTCTCAGAACAATCAATCAATCAAGTCTTTCCTTAATATCCACTCTGTGCTAGGGCTCATGAGGGATAGAGGAGAATCACATTATTTGTCCCCACCCTCAAGGTGCCTGACATCCAGACAGTTGAGAGTGAAAAGACCCCCAGCAATAAACTACTATTTACTTCAGAGCTGCCTCTGAATATGTTCAGAGAAGAGAGCTCAGGGTGAGTTGGAAAAATTAGAAAAAAAAAAATCATTGTTTTAGCAGATTCAAACAGCAGTTCAGGCTTTTAAAAACTACCTACATACAGATGCTTAGAGACTCATTTAAATATTCTCTACTGCATAATAACTCAAAAGGGAAAAATAAGTTCGATGTATCAGTATCTCTCCCAATGCTTGTTAATCTGAATTTATAGCACATTGGTCTAGGAATGCCTTATTTAAATTTTGTTAAAAATATTAGCTGTAATATTCTTAGCTGGTCTAAAGACAGGTAGACTAAGCATATATTACTGAAGATAATAGACAAACAGGTTCTCAAAACTGTATACATTTCAGCATAGGAGGAATCTGATGTAAGAATAAAACAGGGATGCAATGAAATTCTTTGAAGCCTTGCTTTTTTTAGATAAACCTTAGAAAATGGTGTTTTGAATTTTTGAGATACACATACATTTTATGTCAGAGAAATCCCACAAGAAGGTATGTTTGGAAAGAAGCTGATGGGGAGTGAGAAATGAGGATTGCTGCTGTAAGGCATTAATGAGTTGGAAGAAGGTCAACAACCCATTTCGAGGTAAATCTATTATCTGAGTTCAGAGTGGTCCCAGAAGGAACTTTTATTGACACACCCAGAACTCTCTCTTTAGCCTAGAGAAATGGAAAACAGATGAAGATAAATCTGATGGTGGTTTTCAGGGAATTTCTTATTCCTAAGTATGATGAATGGAAGTTTTAGACTCTTTGGTTTGTGTGGAAGATTTAAAATATAAACATGGTCAATGGCAAGTGTATTTAAGAGATGATAGTTTTTTTTTTTTTTTAATTTTCATAGATTTAGTGGGTACATGTGCAATTTTGTTACATGGCTATGTTGTGCAATGGTGAAGTCTTGGATTTTAGTGTAACCATCACCCAAACAATGTATATTGTAAAAAGGTGATAATTTTTATTAGATTTCAAAAAAAACATAAATAATTGAAAAGTTCTCTAAACTAATAATTTAAAATCCATTGAGATATTATTTTCTACCTTTTTTTAAAATTAGTCCTCTCTTCTTGGCCTAGCATTTCTCCAACTTCAGTGTACATCAGAAACACCTGGAGAAATTGTATAGACTGCAGATTTTTGGTCCCCCTCTCAGAGATTCTGATTCAGTAGGTATGTGGTGTGGCCCAGGGATCTGCAGGACAAGAAAACCGAGTGCAGTAATAACAGGAAAACAGCTTTTCAATTCATCTTAAAAACTGTATTTATTATCATTTTTAATGGAATTGAATTTAAAAACAAACTGGTCCTATATTTTAAAAGGCTTACTTTCTTTAGTAGGAGCTTACATGGCTTTTAGAAAATCTTATAACTGTATTTGGGCCAGACTTGCATTTATTGCTTTACCAAACAACAAAACAATATTACATAGTCATAATGGCTTATATTTAGATATTATCTTCTAATGAATATCATTCTTTTATTATGATTATAGATTATTTCCAATTCAGAAAAACCATTATCTATTTTACAAATATAACTCTATTATACAAGTAAAATAAAAAATTACAGAGAAGTTAAGTGACTAGCCTGAAGTCACACAGTAACCACTGACAGAGAGAAGGTGAGAATTTATATTTTTGGAATCTCAATGCAGTATTGTGTCAGGCAGTGCTGCTTTCAGCTAGGAAATATAGATGGGAGTTTTTAGAAATTGACCTTTGAGCCACAGATACTAAAATGTTTCCCTGTCTCACTCTGCCAACTCTCATTTCCCCTATCCCTACCTACCATACCTCATCTACTTTCAAATTGAAGTTCCCTTTCCATTCCTTAAGAATTTATTTTGTTACTAAAAATTTGTGAAATGTCAGAAAGTTGATCTCTAACTGCCATGAAGTTGTGCCAGTCACCATTTGATATCAGATCTATCCCTGAGCCTAATGAAAACAGTTTTATCACTTCATTTTGTGCCTTGGTTGTGAATAGGCCTAAAGGTGTATGCTGAGCATGCATCCCGGAATCCCACTCATAATTAAGGAAGCTGGGTGGCTTCACAAAGTCAGCTTTCTTTAGCCATTCTACATATGGCAGGTTCGGGAATGACACCTAAATTGCTGAAACCATCGAGTACAGAATCTCTGTGAAAATTTGCTTCTCTGTTCAGGCGAGACCCTATCAGTGGAATTCCTTTATTCTGCTGGAGCTTGTGTGTCTGGAGATGGAGGGAGTGAGGTGAGGTGGGGATGGGAGGAGCATTCTCCAGGTGCTAAGTGTACCTTTTGCCCCTTTTGCAAATAGACTTGCAGGCTGCCCTGGGGGAGCTGCTTTTATGTCATAGTACATTGGTGGTTTACCCATTTCAAGAACATAGAGACCCAGCTTGCTTATTCTAGCTCAACAAAGAGATTAGTCAACGAAGCTTGGGAAAATCATGACTTGCCAAATCCTTCCTAACTTTTAGAATCTTCTATCTGCTCTGTATGTTGTCCCTATACCTAAGAGACAGGGGCCTTGGTATCTTTGTCATGGCTGTTGTTAAAAGATAATTTTACAAAAAAATTTGTAAAATTAAGACTGTCATACAGACATAAAAATGAATAAACACTTAAAATTTTGTTTAACTCAATAATGAGGAAACTTGTGGGGTATTATAAATAGTCAAAGGGAGACTTCCCTAGAAAAAAGAAAGGTATATTTATAAATTAGAATGATTGAAATGAATGTGTAAATGGAGGCAAACTGGCTTCCTTCAAAGTTGAGCAGGGGGCCAGGCATGGTGGCTCATCCCTGTAATCCCAGTACTTTCGGAGGCTGAGGCAGTTGGATCACTTGAGGTCACGAGTTTGAGACTAGCATGGCCAACATGGTAAAACCTCATCTCTACTAAAAATACAAAAATTAGCTGGGCATGGTGGCACATGCTTGTAGTCCCAGCTACTCGGGAAGCTGTGGCAGGCGAATCACTTGAACCCAGGAGGCAGAGGGTGCAGTGAGCTGAGATTGTGCCACTGCACTCCAGCCTGGGCAACAGAATGAGACTCCATCTCAAAAAAAAAAAAAAAAAAAAAAAAAAAGTTGAGCAGAGGATTGAACATCTACTCAAAGTTTACATGTCTGTGGACAAGAATTACTCTGCATTGCTCTCAGTTTTCTACAGTTTAGAGAGTTGTAGAATTGCTCAAAGACAGTGAAAGACCAGCTTATCTAACTATGTATAGCTTTCAATTCAATTTTTTTTTCTACACTACATTTTGGAAAACAGCCCAGGTCTTGATGAGACTAACCAGTGGGCTTAGAAGCAGTAGGCTCCCTGTTGCCAGGTCTCCTTATCCTTGTATGCCTGATCTGGCCAACTTACAAAAGTATTTATTGAACCTTGTTTTAAGATACCTTCACCCTGCTGTCATACTCTTTTGTTTATCTTTGATCCTTTGAAATGGCTATTTGATTATATGACAGTTGCAATTTTGTGTCAAGGAGACAGAATAAGAGATTAGTGTAGAAGAGATTAGTGACTTTTCAAAAAAAACTCAAGAAGGTAAAACGTCCCTTCTTCCCATTCAGTTTCCACTGCCTATTCCCTTTTCTCAAAGACAAGAAGTAATCCAAGGTACTACTCTCTCTCACTCCATAAAGCCAACTTGCCACAGCAGTTTGCTTTTGAGTTGATTAACTTGCTTTCAGTCTTCTGTTATAGTTTCTATGTTTCTCTTCCATACATTTCATTCACTGAGCATGTACACAAGGATAAACACACACACACACACACACACACAGAAAAAAACACATAAACACATGTATCATACACACACCCCTTAAGAATTAAATCTTCATGTTTTCCCCTAAATTATGTCATCCATCTGCTTGATTATTCATGCTAAAGAAATGGAGCAGAGGAATGGCTAATCCAAAATGCTAGATAATGCCCAAATGATGTAGTGGGCTTTGGAGTATGTTTGTGTGTGTGTGTGTGTGTGTGTGTGTGTGTGTGTGCGCGCGCGCGTGCTGATGCTTGAAATCAGATGTGCCTTATGAAAGCAGGCATTGAATTATAGTGAAAGAGTACTGGAAAGGAATCCTTTGAGACTCAAATTATGTTCCTACTTCAACTAGGTTTGTGATCCAGGTGAATTCAGTTTACCTTTCAGCCTCACTTTCCAACTGTGTAAAGTGAGAGATTTGAACAAAGTGACTTCTAAAGCCCTTTCAGCTCTGACAATTTCAGAATATTCTAGAGATTGGTTTTAAGCCAACAGTAAATCAAAAAAGCAATCCAAACTCAAACTCAAACCCAAAGGGATTTTGGGAAGCAATTCAGTTTCCCCTGTTTGCCCTCTGTTTACCCCCTCCCTGTGAGCTTTCTGTTGAGAGGAAACCTCTCTAGCATTCAAGTATTCACTCACACTTTTATTCAGTAATATAAACGGCCACCATTTATTGAGTACTTACTAGTGCAGGCAACCTACGAGGCAATCAATATGTATTACTTCAATTATCACAACAACCCCAAAGTTAGATAAAATTATTCATTCAGTTTTTTTAATTGTACTTTAAGTTTTGGGGTACATGTGCAGAACTTGCAGGATTGTTTCATAGGTACACACATACCATGGTGGTTTGCTGCCTCCATGCCCCCATCACAGGCATTTGTCCCAATGTTATCCTTCCCTAACTTCCCCACCCCTCCCTATCCTTCCCCTAGCCCCCCACCCTGCAACAGTCCCCAGTGTGTGTTGTTCCCCTCCCTGTGTCCATGTGTTCTTATTGTTCAATACCCACCTATGAATGAGAACATGCAGAGTTTGGTTTTCTGTTCTTGTGTCAGTTTGCTGAGAATAATGATGTCCAGATTCATCCATGTCCCAGCAAAGGACATGAACTCATCCTTTTTTATGGCTGTATATCATTCCATGATGTATATGTGCCACATTTTCCTTGTCTCAGTCTATCACTGATGGGCATTTGGTTTGGTTCCAGGTCTCTGCTATTGTAAACAGTGCCACAATGAACATACGTGTGCATGTGTCTTTATAATAGAAACTACTTATAATTCTTTGGGTATATACCCAGTAATGGGATTGCTGGGTCAAATGGTATTTCTAGTTCTAGATCCTTGAGGAATCACCACACTGTCTTCCACAATGGTTGAACTAACCTACACTCCCACAAACAGTCTAAAAGTGTTCCTATTTCTGCACATCCTCTCCAGCATCTCCACATTGTCTCCAGATTTTTTAATGATCGCCATTCTAACTGGCGTGAGATGGTATCTCAATGTGGTTTTTATTTGCATTTCTCTAATGACCAGTGATGGAGGCGTCATGCTACCTGACTTCAAACTATACTACAAGGCTACAGTAATCAAAACAGCATGGAACTGGTACCAAAACAGAGATATAGAACAATGGAACAGAACAGAGGCCTTGGAAGTAACACCACACATCTACAACCATCTGATGTTTGTCAAACCTGACAAAAACAAGCAATGGGTAAAGGATTCCCTGTATAATAAATGGTGTTGGGAAAACTGGCTAGCCATGTGCAGAAAGCCGAAACTGGACCCCTTCCTAACACCTTACACAAAAATAAACTTCAGATGGATTAAAGATTTAAACATAAGACCTAACAACACAAAATCCCTAGAAGAAAACCTAGGCAACACCATTCAGGACATAGGCATAGACAAGGACTTCATGACTAAAACACCAAAAGCAATGGCAACAAAAGCCAATATAGACAAATGGGATCTAATTAGACTGAAGAACTTCTGCACAGCAAAAGAAACAATCATTAGAGTGAACCACCAACAGAATGGGAAAAAATTTTCTCAAGCTACCCATCTGACAAAGGGCTAATATCCAGAATCTACAAAGAACTAAAGCAGATTTATAAGAAAAAAACAAACATCCCCATCAAAAAGTGGGCAAAGGATATAAACAGACACTTTTCAAAGGAAGACATTTATGAGGCCAAGAAACATATGAAAAAATACTCATTATCACTGGTCATTCAATTTTATAGATGTAGAAGTGAGGTTCCAATGTGGCAAATAACTTACTCAAGGACACATTGCTAGTAAGCATCAGTGCTAAGATGCTAATTGAATCTGTCTGGCTTCAAATTCAGAGCTTTAAAAAAAAAAGAAAAACTAAAGGATGTTCCTTCTTCATGTAATTGCCAGAGTTATATGCAAATAGTGAAAGTTGCTAGGGAAAACAAAATGTTGAAAATTCGATCAGTGCCCTTAAAACTTTTCAAGGAAGTGGAGAACCGATTATTCATTTGGGTTTTAGGGGAAAAAATGAAAGTGGTATGGAAAATAAGAATTAAGTGTCAATTGAGTAAGTGTCAATAAATTAAAAGGTGAAGTATGAGAAGAATAAATCACTTTAAAAAAACAGAGATATTAAGTATGACCCATTTTTTTGTCCTATTTATTCACTTCTGTTCAAGTCAGAGGCCCTACTTCTACCATAAATTGCTATACGATTTTGGGTAAATCCTATGTCCTATCTGGATCTAGGTTTCCTCATTTTAAAAGTAATGAGGATAACTAAATAGTTGCAAGTTCCCTCTCTGCAATTCCATGATTATAAATGACTTGAGGCTCTTTCACCTTCATCATCTGGAATTTAAGAATGGAATCTGAATATGGTAGGATTTCATGCAGGGACCTGATCCAGTTGTGGGGTAAGAATTCCTTAAAGAAAATTTCAATCTTCAGAAAATCAGCCAGGGAATTTACATAGCCCTTTTGCACATAAAGCTAATTGTGATAGGGAGAAAGAAAGTGATGCATTCCACAACTATCCTTTGAAATGTGTCTACAGTATCCTTTAAAATAATACATTATAAGTGAGGGAACATTTTCAGGCAAATAGGAGATGCCAGAGAAGTGAAGATATATTTAGTCAGTACATCTGGTACATCTGGTGAAATGAATAGCCCAGCCAAAGGGTTAAAGCTGAATAGCACTAATTCCCAAGAATTCAGATTTGGCATATTCAACAGATATAAACACCCCAACCATCCATTATCCCATCTGGTCCTTCTTCACAGCAAATGGAGAGAAATGGCAAGGGCATGCTGCCCTGACAGTCTCTAATTTTCTCAGAAAACAACTCATCTTTCTACCAGCATCCTGAATCCATTTTCAGAGATGAATAAACAAACAAACCCAGCCTTTGCTTCTGCAAGGGGCAATATAGTAGTCTAGTCACCTACTGACTGGAAATGTAGCTTCTCTCTAAAAGGCAATATGACCTGGCACAATTCAAGTTTCAATGCCTTATGAAATGAGAAGGCAAGATCCAGTCTCAGTGCAAGGTTTGGCACTTCTATGGTCTTCATATTACGATAGGTGTGAACGATAGGAAATAATTCAAGCATATCAAAAATCCTTGTCCTTTTTCCTTCCTTCACTTGCCTTAGCATGAAACCACAATAAATCTACCTGTGGATCCTTGCTTTTGACTTAAGGAATCCAGCAGTTTTAAAATCAGTGTGGATACTAATTAAACAAGGGAGACAACCTAAAATTTAGGTCCCCAGAACAGTCTTTCCTCCTCTGAACTAGTGCTCCCTCACACCTTCCTCTTTTGTATCTTATTCTTTTCTTTCATTCTCATACAATCTTTCCTTTGTCTTCCCTTACTCTCCCTGGTCCTCTCTTATTCCTTTCCCATTTTTTTTTCTTTTCTGCCTATGTCTTATGCCTGTCTAAACTCACTATGGCTTAACTCGCTGACAGTCACAAAGAACTAAAGAAGTCACTGGACCCTGACATTCAGGATGTCCCCATGTGATCCTCATAAACTCTCTGAGATGAAAGGCCCTGCCATATGCTTTTATATTCTCCACTGAATCTAGGGCTGGATGTTGTGCAAATTGGCCAATAAACTCTTTTTAGTTAAATGTAATGGGTGAATCACTCTTCTAGGCTTCCATATGTTTCTGGGAATAAGACATTTTGTCTTTTGACAGCTGACAGAGTTTGACATTGACATGGGGACTCAGAATTTGGTCTGCTTGAGAGACTATAGATTTCTTTAATGTTCCTATTCTATCAGTATTGAATGAGACTTGTTGACAGCCTCAAGAGGAAAGTCAAAGTTGTCATTTTTTATTGAAGGTGGTGGAGCAAGGAGTTAGAGGAACACATTCTATAACAATTCTTGGCAGCAATCACTCTTCTGGTTTGCCCCCATACAGACATCTCACTTTTAGGAAATGATTCCAAATCTTAAACAAGATGTTAGCTCAGTTTTATTTCTGCTGAATAGAACAGAAGTTTTAATACTAGAGTTCTGATAGGCTGTATGCTCTTCTAACCTTTCATTATAATGTGCCTTCACTGAGGCCATGTAATTTAACTTGTGTAAAACTCATTATTGGGGAAATGACTCCAAATATAACAAATCGAGGTGGTCAACTTGCTTAACTGGGAAAGCCAACATCCTACACAAATCTAATCATGCATGCCAGTTCTCAATGAGGGGAGTTTCAGCCATACCAAGTTGTGTAAGTTTTTAAACAAAACCCAGTTTCTTTTCCTTGCTGCCTAGAGGAAAGGAAATTAGCAAATAACTTTTTCTTAATGCTCATGTGTGAAGGTACACCATTAATTCATTTCACTCTCCTCCCAGTTAGGGAAACTTCCTCTCCCCACTCTCAGAGAGAAAAGTGAAATATGGGCTTTAGGCCAAGCATGAAGATAGATCAAGTGCATTGAGCCTTGAGATGCTGCTTCTACATTCCCATTTTTACTGTTTCATTCCTTGGTAAACATTTCTTTACTGTCATATAGGCATTTAGATCAAGAGACCTTGTAGATAAAGGGAGCAACCAAGAGCTAATTTAGCTAGGTTATACAGCATGTTATAGACCTATTAGAGAAGGACCATTCATAAATCCATAAGTTCTTACTTAAGATGATTTTTGATTATTGTTCTTTGCTTTATTTTTTTCCCAATGGAGATACAATAAACCCAAAGTGATACATAATTATCTTTGTTGAGTTTGTCTAATTGTATACTAATTTACCACCCTTATTTATTGATCTTCAAGGAACATAAATACAGAAACAACTGCTTGAGTCTTGAAATTTCAAAATAAAAGGTCAACACTCATAGTTTTGTTATTGAGCCTTATACCTACTTGACAGCAGGTTTACTAGTGTAGGCTTTATATGTAGGCAGAGGAGTTAACCTATGTGATGTGGACTTAAAAGCCCTAGGAAACCTTCCTTATCCTCTAAGCGTTCTCACACTGCTTCCACTATTGGTTAATGCTTAAAATCTCACCATCAAAGTTTTGATTAGTGTTTATATAATATAATGTACATATATATATATACATACTCATACACCCACTGAAACTCCCTGAGCGGTTCTTAGTGATTTATCCCTAAGTGTGAATGAGAGGTATATACTTGGTTTTCTATTTGAGCCTAGGGAGAAAACATTTGGTACCCAGCACCTGAAGAGGTTCATGCAAGGAGTCACATGGAGAGATCGGGGGCAAATATATGAATACATAACTGATACCTTTGTTTTATGATTTTGCCTAGATTGGACTCTAAGAATGCCACCAATGGAAGTCTTTTTTACTCTGATTATCTTTCCTTTCCTTCATCTTTTAATGTTCTCCCTGACAGCTAAGGAAAAAGGTTATGGATCTCAACTGAGCTCATTTCAGGGCTGAGACTGTGTCTTCTACTCCCCTTATTTGCCATTCAGTGTCTAAGTGTCTGTACATTGTAATAAATCAATGATTCATATTGACTGACTTTCTTAGTTCAAAAAGAGAAAGATAAGTGATAGTATCTGAAAAGAGTACAAAAAGAAAAGGTATGTTTTCCCATCCTAAAAATCAGGCCTACAATTGCTCTCATTAACTCTAAGGCTAAGCCCCTGCCCACTTACCTCCAGTCAACACAATCCCTAAGTAAACAATTTGCCATGAGAAACCAAGCAAAGAGGTGCCAGAATCTATTCAAATGTAGAAAGAAAATATTACAATGAAGTGCCTTACATTCTTACACTAATAGCTACTGCTTCTCTGGAAACCAAATAAAACAGGAGAAAACAAAGAACAATGCCAAAAGGAAAAAGCAGGATTGTCCCTTTGTCAAATAGGATTTGATATACTTAAATTCAACAAAAACATATTGAGCCCCTACACAGTCAGATAAATCAGAAATGGTTATTATCCTAATATTCTAATACTTGGAGGGGGTTAATGACAGATGTTAAGTATGTACATAATAATCCTTACAAAAGTTAGAGTTAAAAATGCAATAAAAGAGGCAGAACTTAATTGCTCTGGAGTTCCAAGTGAAGAAGATATGTCACTAGTAGTCACAATAGTAGTAACACTAATGGTAATTATTACTATTATCTATTGAGGCTTATTTTTTTAAATTTTACTTATTGATTTATTTTTTTGAGATGCAGTCTCACTCTGTTGCCCAGGCTGGAGTGCAGTGGCACGACCTCAGCTCGCTGCAACCTCCGCCTCCCGGGTTCAAGTGATTCTCCGGCCTCAGCTTCCCAAGTAGCTGGGACTACAGGCACGTGCCACCACGACCGGCTAATTTTTTTTGTGTTTTTAGTAGAGACGGGGTTTCACCGTGTTAGCCAGGATTGTCTCGATTTCCTGACCTCGTGATCCACCTGCCTTGGCTTCCCAAACTGCTGAGATTACAGGTGTGAGCCACCGTGCCTTTCCCTACTGAGGCTTATTATATGTCAGATGACATGTAAAGCACTTTTATAAGAATTTTCTTATTTAATTTAATACTCATACAAACGTTATCAGTTAGGGATCATGATTATCCTCATGTTCTGTGTGAGGAAACTGAAGCTGAGAAATTTAGTAATTTTCCCATAATCACACAGCTAGAAAGTAGCAAAACTAGAATTATTCCAGAGCCTGTGTTGATAAAGACTTCACAAAAGAGGTAATATTTAAGATGGTCGTTGAAGAATGTGTTGAATTTTAACAGGAAGGAAAAAAGGACCAATACAAGGAAAACTGTGCAGGTTGTAAAGCACATGTGGCATGTTTAGAGGATTGCAAATGGTATAGTTTCCCTGGAGCAAAGCCAAATTTGTGGTGCTAGTGACAGAAAAAGCCAAGTAAGGAGGAAAACCAGTTTAGAAGGAAAGGTGATGAGCATGGCTCTAGACATGCAATAACCTTGCTCCTGAATTTCCACAAATATTTTCATCTTCATTGAGAAAGTGCGAATAGGCCAAGAGCAGAACTTTAGGACATGATCATACTGATACGGTAAGAAGAGGAAGAGCCATCAGCTATCAACCATGTAAATGTAAACAACACAGTTAGAATGTTAAGAAAACCAGAGATTGACAGTATGTTGGATGCCATGGAAGGTCAGGGTTCCAGAAGAAGGTGTTTACTTCCTAGTTTAGTCAATGGCATAAAAATTGAAAAGAATCAGGGCTTATGGTATGCTAACTTGCTACCAGCTATTTATCACTTTCTATGCTTTTGGTACTCTGCTAAGCACTTTACAGCAATTGTCTACTTAATCTTCAGTACCATTTGTGAGGTAGGGACTGTTATTTTCCCAATTTTAATGATGAGGAAACTAAAATTTATAGAAGTTAAAAAACTTGATCAAGACCTCATAGCTAGTTAAGAAGCACAACCTGGACTTAAACCTAAACCTGTTTAACTCTTATCTCTAAGATCTATTTCCATTGCATTTTTATTGACCAAGAGGTCACCCTTGAGAGAGAGGTTTCTGCAGAGTAATAAGGGTAAGAGTCAGAGAGCACAGATTTACTAAAAGGGAGAGGACAGATGTTAGAATGATTGTGAAATGAGTGGGTGGTAAGATAGTAGATGTTATGGATATCATATTATTCTTTCTATAGTTTAGAGGGAGTAGCAAAGAAAGGTAAACAGTGGGGGTGGGTAGCCTGAGTGGATAGAAGAGTCAAGGGACATTTCTTTTAATAGTGGAGGAATGAACCTATTGTTGACTGAAGAGTACCCAGTGGAGAGGGAGAAAGGGCATAATTTATGGAACAGGAATGTGGCAGAGAAAGGAGGAATAAGATTAAGAGGACAAGGGGGAAGGTTCAAATTAGAAAGAAGACTTTTATTAGGTAACTTATTTTCTTAACCTTTTCTCCTCTCCCTGATCTCATCAAAATGTGTCTGATTCAGTGAGCACCTTAGTTGACTAAGTATAATTACTTATTATACTTGGTATATATTATATGGACTTTTATCATAAAAATATAATATTAAAAATGTGAGATGACTAAAACACTAAATATAATTAATTAGGAATTATAAGTAACTAATAAATTAAGGTGCCAGGGTATTAGATAATAATATGTTATATCTCTCTGATAGTTGAATTTTCAAAGAAAAGTTGGAAACAGAGACAAAATTTACAACCTCTCACCCCAGATAACCCTTAGATACAGACAGATGTTAGTGTGAAATTGTCATTCACTCAGCAAACATTTACTGAAAGTCAGTTATATGCCAGGCTCTGTGCTACACATTGGGGATACAGAGATAAAAGACAGAGTTTACATCCCCAAAGATCTCACAGCCTAGTGGATGAGGCAAAGAAATCAACACAGTATAACACAGCTTGATGAATGCTGTGATTGAGGTAAAAACCATGAAATAGTGTTACACTGCCTAAGGAGGCAGTGGGCAGGGTTCAGGGAAGGCTTCCCAAAGGAGGCGATATCTGAGATGAGTTTTGACCTTGCTCTGTTGCTTTTATAGGGATCTGCAAAAAGGACCAGGAATTCCCCCAGGTGTCACATTACAGGCAACAGCTGCAAATCACTACCCTGGCTTCATCCTCAGTGTTGGACATCAAGGTCACTGAGCCGAGAAATTCTGTGGAGGACAGAGTATACAATGGCTCTAAATCTAACCTCTGGGTTATTGGGTCAGAGGAGCAGATGAGGGCTATAGGTTTCAAATTACAATCTGAATGAATAGCCTTCTCTTTTCCAGGGTTGCGAAGGTAAGAAAGTGGAAAGGGAAAGTGGAGAGGGGCTAGAAAAAGAAAGGAAGGTATAGCTACCTCCCTATTAGATCTTTTTGCCTGCTGGGAAGGAAGTCTTCTCTCTGCATATACACCACTCATCTTGTGTTGTTTCAATCTTTATTTGTGGGTCTTTTTCCATATGAAAAGGGCAGTGAATACATCTCACCTCAGTGCAGAGACATTTAGAAATGAAAAACAAGCTCAACCAAGCTCTATTTCTCCTTCCCTTGAAGCTGGAAGACTGATTTTAGGTCAGTTTCTATTTTATCTGAGTCACTTGGCCCATCTGGAATAGTCACTCTAGGAAATCAAAAACTAAATTTAAATTTTATGGAGGAAATTTTGAAATGACTCCCTTAGTCTGATCAGACACATTCTGTTGCATTTCTCTGTCCAGGCATTACACTGAGCCTATGAAGAAAATCTGAATGGCAATTGTCTGTTCTTAGTATCAATTCATTTGGCACCCCCATCTCCATTCATTTGCAGACTCAGACATACTATAGCAAAGACTCAGCTTGAACAAATTGCCTTTTAGATTAACCTCTCATTTTCCGTTTTTTAAACAAAAGGGAATAACCATACATTGAAGCAGGAAAGACTATGGTTAGACATAAGGAAGAGCATCATATAGATAAAACACTGAGACTGGCAGTACTAGAAGACATTATGGAAGATTTTTAAAGTTTCTTGTTTTCTTTTCTTTTTTTACTTGATTGTTTGATGTTATTCTTGCTGTCTGGGCAGATAGGTTGTTCATAAAAGACCACATGCTTATTAAAGACAATTTGAGGGGGGAAAGAGAAAGCCATTTATTCTGGATGCTTTACCAGTCTGAGGAGGAAGAAAATATTTTACTTCAAAAATTCTATGATTTTACTCTCTGACCTTCAGGTGACCTTAGATTCACATTAGCCCTGCAACATTGAAAGTTCGTTCTTGCACCAAGAAATGACTCCTTTTTTAGAGATTCCTTTAATGGTGTGGAAGATTCATAATTCTAATCAATATGAAAGCATTTGAAAGGAACCACCCCTTCGAATATGGCTATTCAAGGGAAAAGGAAAAAGAAGGCACTAAAATCCTAGATAATTAAAACTGTTGGAGAAAATTAAATTGCAATTGAGTTAAATCTTGTTAAAAAATGAAAAAAATCAGTTTTGGTACCAGGAATTTTGTACATTTGTGGGAACTTTATTCTGAAAGGAACAGAGTTCTTTTATTCATATGCTGGGATTCACTTGATCCAACTCAGGCTTTTATGTTGACCTGGGTTATATATTTTTTTCTTATTCTTTGTTCAGAATCATCCAGGAGTTATGCCCAGTAGAAAAAGAATAGAAAAAAATTACATTAATGATCAAATTGGTATTTCATCTCTAAATCTTATCTGGCACATAGAACGTGTAATAATTTAGCCATAGAGGAACCAAGTAGAAATATAAGTTCTATTACAGGAGCCTTTTTTTTGTTTTTTTTATTTAAGTATTTCCCAGTTAGTATTAAGTTGTAACCAGTTTGGTATTACATACTAAGACCCAGTATGGATATTGTCAGGTTGTGCTTGGGAGAAAAGTCAGTAAATATTTCAAATTTTAAGTCACTCTGCATATCTCCATGCCATATCAATTTACTATTTGAAAATAATTACTTCTTAAATTGATCTTATACCATTATTGTATAGTTTTTAATCCTTACCTAAAACCATCAGGAACTCACCATATTGCATGGTACACAACTACATAACTCACCACTGGGCATTTTCTATACAGAGCCAAGCTAAATCCTTGCTCTTGTGAAATCAGGTACAAGTAAGATGTAGACATTTGTGCAGCATTCAGAATGTCACCGTTAAGAAGATACTGAAAATAGAAATTCTAAAAGGGTAAGTAATAGATGATCTAGAACACATCTGAAAGCAGAAGAGCTCTGTGCTTCAAATTAAAGATAATACTTTATAAAAATAGAGGGCCTAAAAATGATGAACACTTGTAGAAAACTGGTATTAATTTCTCTCC
Organism: Aotus nancymaae; assembly: GCF_030222135.1. Classification (NCBI taxonomy): domain Eukaryota; kingdom Metazoa; phylum Chordata; class Mammalia; order Primates; family Aotidae; genus Aotus; species Aotus nancymaae. Next base: position 41,911,140 of record NW_026988415.1, on the reverse strand, counting down.
ATAAAAAGGTTTTACTTTTATAATTTCATTTACCTTTAAACAAATAAGCATCACTCCTCATCTTTATTTTAGAATAACTATCAATTCTCAGCTTCATTTTTACCAACTAAAATCCCCTTACTAGGCTACTCCTCTTACCTTTCCTTTTCTCCCTGCTCCAAAAAAGAACGAAAGTAAAAAGGAAACAAAAGACACACACACACACACACACACACACACACCATGAATTTTAAATGCCAAGACATGAAGTCTATTGGCAGAAACGACAAGTACTCTATGGTATCCTATTTTTCATGGTCCTCTGTGGGATGACTGGTTTCTCATTACAGCCAGTCGAGTCATGTCAGACTTGGAGTCTGCCTCTTACCATTATTTATGTTAATATCTACTAAAACTCCAAAGATATTCTGTGAAAAATCCACATCTCTGTCTATCTATCTATCTATGTATCTATGTATCTATCTATCTATCTATCTATCTATCTATCTATCTATCTTTCTGTTTATCTATATCTATCTGTCATGTTTTCTATCTAGCTGAAGACTGTAAGAATTGCTTATGTTTTGTGAAATGTATAGGAGGGAAATTTAGTAATCGTTACTGTTGATATAAATCATGTCTAAACTCATTGAAGTTTCTCTTGGGAATTTGAATTAGAGGCAATAACTCACTTGAAAAAAAATTAATGAGCAGAAAGGTTTGTGGCCTAGCTTCTCAGGAATGCCTACCATCAGCATGGACCAGTCACAGATTTACTTCCAGACACCTACCCCAGGATCCTTCTTCCATCTCTGTATGAGCCATGACAGGAATTTTCTTGCTATTTCAGTCTATTTTCTCTCATGTGGTAGTTACAAATAATGTTGCAACAGGCTCAAAATACCCATATCCATTGAGGCCCAGTTTCAAGAGGATCCTGTAGTACAGAGTTTTATGTTTGAATATTAAACTGCTGAGAGCATTTGTTTACATTGTACACAGATGTGACCAAAAAGACTGGGGTTAACTAACAAGATATTTGCCAAGAAGTCCCAAAAGTTTTTAAAAACTAATGCAAGGATTGATCATTAAGGTAAACAAATTTATGTGTGTGTGTGTGTGTGTGTGTGTGTGTGTGTGTGTGTCCATTTAGAGAGAGATTCCATATTCTAATCGGCAAAAAAAGCTCTCAAGTACAAATGAAGGACTTTTGTGGGTCAACATATCAACTCAAGAAAATCTATTTTCCCAGTGGCCTAACATTTTTTATTGGCTGAATAAATTTCAAAACATTTGCTGATTAGAATATGGGATCTAACAATTCATTTTTAAATAAAATATATGAGTTCCTTTGTTTATTCATTTATTCATTCAGCAAATATTCTCTATGCAAGGCACTCTGCTAGGTAAGGGGCACAAGAAGAACAAGATGCAGCCCTTGTCTGGGGATCTCACTATCTATTAATAGTGGAAACCAGAAACATAACTAGAGAAGCTTGATATTCAACAAGGACTATAACAGAGCTAAGCATGAGATGCTATGAGAACACAGTAGAAGCACATCTCACCTATTGAGGGATTGGGTTGAGAGGCAGAGATGTAGACTTTCTTAAAGAAGTAATGGTGGGGAGGATCCAAGATGGCTGAATAGAACCATCTCTGGAGTGCAGTTCCCAGCAAGAAAAATGCAGAGGGTGAGTGCCCACCACATTTCCAAATTTTCACTGCTCACAGACCAGGAGATTCCTGGGCTGAAAATCACCACAAGTTTTCAGCATGGCAGTTTCAGCCGGTGCCGGGTTGGCTCACAGAAACTCGCACAAATCTGGGTGGCCATTTCAACTGTTTCCTGGAACACCTCGGAGACAGAGCTGCCCATTCAACTGAAAGGGATGGGGCAGAGACAGGGAGCCAGGCGATCAGGCTCAGCGGGTACCACCCCCACAAAACAAGCAATCTGAAATGCTCTGGATTGAGAGTTTTGCAAGTGCAGCTGGACCCAGGATGATCCAGCTCAGTGAGGGGAAGGGCGACCACCACTACTGAGGCAGTCCGCCACTACAGAGGCAGTTCACACAGCAGCTGGGCAGAGCCTACAGCAGACTGTGACTAGACTACTCTGTGCAGGGCAGGGCATCTATGAAAAAAGGCAGCAGCATGACAGGAACTTATAAATAAAGCTGACCTTCCTAGGACAGAGCACCTGGGAAAAGAGCCGGTTATGAGTTCTGCTGCAGAAGACTTAAAGTACCTTCCCAGCAGTTCTGCAGGAACAACAGAGCTCCCAGCACAGCACCTGAGCACCTATAAGGGACAGACTATCTCCTCAAGGAGCTTCCCAACCCCTGAATACCCAAAGAGTCATCTCATAAAGGAGAGCTCAGGCTGACATCTGGCAGGTACCCTTCTGGGACAAAGATAACAGAAGAAAAAAACGGCAGCAACTCTTACTGTTCTGCAGCCCCTGTGGGTAATCCCTAGGCAAGCAGGGTCTGGAGGGGACCTCCAGCAGTCCTGCAGCAGAGGGGGCTGGCTGTTAGAAGGAAAACTAAGAAACAGAAAGAAATAACTTCATCATCAACAAAAAGGACATCCACTCAGAGAACCCATCAGAAAGTCACCAACTACAAAGACCACAGGTAGATAAAGCCACTAAGATGGGAAGAAACCAGTGCAAAAAGAATGAAAACACCAAAAACCAGAACACCTCTATTCCTCCAAAGGATCACAACTCATCACCAGCTAGGATCAAATTTGGATGGAGAATGAATCTGATGAATTGACAGAAACAGGCTTCAGAAAGTGAGTAATAACAAACTTCTCAGAGCTAAAAGAACATGTGCTAACCCAATGCAAAAAACTAAGAACCTAGAAAAAAGGTTACATGAAATGCTAACTAGAATAAACAGCTTAGAGAAGAATATAAATGACTTGATTGAGCTGAAAAACACAGCAAGAGAACTTCGCAAAGCATACACAAGTTTCAATAGCCGAATTGACCAAGCAGAAGAAAGGATATCAGATTGAAGATCAACTCAATGAAATAAAACTAGAAGGCAAGACTATAGACAAAAGAGTGAAAAGAAATGAACAAAGCCTCCAAGAAATATGGGATTATGTGAAAAGACCCAATCTACATTTGATAGGTGTACCTGAATGTGACAGAGAGAATGAATCCAAGCTGCAAAACACTCTTCAGGATATTTATTATCCAGGAGAACTTCCCCAACCTAGCAAGCCAGGCCACTATTCAAGTCCAGGAAATACAGAGAACACCACAAAGATATTCCTCAAGAAGAGCAACCCCAAGGCACATAATCATCAGATTCACCAGGGTTGGAATGAAGAAAAAAATGCTAAGTGCAGCCAGAGAGAAAGGTCAGGTTACCCACAAAGGGAAGCCCATCAGACTCACAGCAGATCTCTTGGCAGAAACCCTGCAAGCCAGAAGAGAGTGGGGTCCAATAATCAACAACCTTAAAGAAAATAACTTTCAATCTAGAATTTCATATCCAGCCAAACTAAGCTTCATAAGTGAAGGAGAAAGAAAGTCCTTTATGAACAAGCAATTGCTGAGAGATTTTGTTACCACCAGGCCTGCCTTACAAGAACTCCTAAAAGAAGCACCAAACATAGAAAGGAACAACTAGTACCAGCCACTCCAAAAAGGTACCATATGGTAAAGACCATTGACACAATGAAAGAAATGTGTCAACTGACAGGCAAAACATCCAGCTACTATCAAAATGCCAGGATCAAATTCATACATAACAATATTAACCTTAAATGTAAATGGGTTAAATTCCCCAATCAAAAGACACGGACTGGCAAATTGGATAGTAAGTCAAGACCCATTGGTGTGCTGTATTCAGGAAACCTATCTCATGTGCAAAGACTCACAGGGCTCAAAATAAAGGGATAGAGGAAGATTTATCAAGCAAATGGAGAGCAAAAAAAGCAGGTGTCGCAATCCTAGTCTCTGATAAAATGGACTTTAAACCAACAAAGATCAAAAGAGACAAAGAAGGGCATTACATAATGGTAAAAGGATCAATGCATCAAGAAGAGCTAACCATCCTAAATATATACACATCCAATAAGGAGCACCCAGGTACATAAAGAAAGTTCTTAATGACCTACAAAGAGACTTAGACTCCCACACAATAATAGTGGGAGACTTCAACACTCTACTGTCAATATTAGACAGATCAACAAGACAGAAAATTAACAAGGATATCCCAGACTTGAACTCACATCTGGACCAAATGGACCTAATAGACATCTATAGAAATCTCCACCCCAAATCTACAGAATATACATTCTTCTCAGCACTACATTGCACCTACTCTAAAACTGACCCATAATTGGAAGTAAATCACTCCTCAGCAAATGCAAAAGAATGGAAATCATAACAAACAGTCTCTCAGACCACAGGGCAATCAAATTAGAATGCAGAAATAAGACCCTAACTCAGAACCACACAGCTTCATGGAAACTGAACAACTGGCTCCTGAATGTCGACTGGATAAACAATGAAATGAAGGCAGAAATAAAGATCTTCTTTGAAGCCAACGAGAACAAAGACACAATGTACCAGAATCTCTGGGACACATTTAAAGCAGTGTCTAGAGGGAAATTTATAGCAATAAGTGCCCGCCAGAGAAGCGAGAAAAGATCTAAAATGGGCACCCTGTCATCAAAATTGAAAGAGCTAGGGGAGCAAGATCAAAAAACTCAAAAGCTAGCAGATGACAAGAAATAACTAAGATCAGAGCAGAACTGAAGGAGATAGAGACACAAAAAACCTTTCAACAAATCAATAAATCCAGGAGCTGGTTTTTTGAAAAGATCAACAAAATAGACCATTAGCCAGATTAATAAGAAAAGGGAGAAGAATCAAATAGATGCAATAAAAAATGATGAAGGGGATATCACCACCGATTCCACAGAAATACAAACTACCATCAGAGATTACTATAAACAACTGTATGCACATAAACTGGAAGAAATGGATAAATTCCTGGACACTTGCACCCTCTCAAGCCTAAACCAGGAAGAACTTGAAACCTTGAGTAGACCAATAACAAAGGCTGAAGTTGAGGCAGCGATTAATAGCCTACCAGCCAAAAAAAGTTCAGGCCCAGACGGGTTCACAGCTGAATTCTACCAGACATACAAAGAGGAGCTGGAACCATTCCTTCTGAAACTATTCCAAACAATACAAAAAGAGGGAATCCTTCCCAAATCATTTTTTGAGACCAACATCATCCTGATACCAAAACCCGCCAGAGACTCAACAAAAAAAGAAAACTTCAGGCCAATATCCATGATGAACTTAGATGCAAAAATCTTCAATAAAATCCTGGCAAACCGATTGCAATAGCAAATCAAAAAGCTTATCCATCACTATCAAGTAGGCTTCATTCCAGGGATGCAAGGCTGGTTCAACATACACAAGTCTATAAATGTCATCCACCACATAAACAGAACTAAAGACAAAAACCACATGATTATCTCAATAGATGCAGAGAAAGCCTTCGGTAAAATTCAACAGGCATTTATGCTAAAAACTCTCAATAAACTAGGTATCGAAGGAACATATCTCAAAACAATAAAAGCTCTTTACAACAAACCTACAGCCAATATCATACTGAATGGGCAAAAACTGGAAGCATTCCCTTTGAAATCTGGCACTAGACAAGGATGCCCTCTCTCACCACCCCTATTCAATATAGTATTGGAAGTTCTAGCCAGAGCAATTAGGCAAGAAAAAAAATAAATAAAGGATATTCAATTAAGAAAAGAGGAAGTCAAATTGTCTCTATTTGCAGATGACATGATTGTATATTTAGAAGACCCTATCATCTCAGCCCAAAATCTCCTGAAACTGATAAGCAACTTCAGCAAAGTCTCAGGATACAAAATCCATGTGCAGAAATCACAAGGATTGCTGTACAGCAATAACAGACTAAGAGAGAGCTGAATCATGAGCATACTCCCATTCACAATTGCTACAAAGAGAATAGAATACTTAGAAATACAACTAACAAAGGATGTAAAGGACCTCTTCAAGGAGAACAACAAACCACTGCTCAAGCAAATAAGAGAGGACACAAACAGATGGAGAAACATTCCATGCTCATGGTTAGGAAGAATCAATATCGTGAAAATGGCCATACTGCCCAAAGTAATTTATAAATTCAATGCTATCTCCATAAAGCTACCAATGACCTTCTTCACAGAACTGGAAAAAAACACTTTAAACTTCATATGGAACCAAAGAGAGCCACCATAGCCAAGACAATCCTAAGAAAAAAGAACAAAGCCGGAGGCATCATGCTACCTGATTTCAAACTATACTACGAGGCTACAGTAATCAAAACAGCATGGTACTGGTACCAAAACAGAGATATAGACTAATGGAATAGAACAGAGGCCCTGGAGGCAATGCCACACATCAACAGCCATCTGATCTTTGACAAACCTGACAAAAACAAGCAATGGGGAAAGGATTCCCTGTTCAATAAGTGGTGTTGGGAAAACTGGCTAGCAGTGTGCAGGAAGCAGAAACTGGACCCCTTCCTGACACCTTACACTAAAATTAACTCCAGATGGATTAAAGACTTAAACATAAGACCTAACACCATAAAAACCCTAGAAGAAAACCTAGGCAACACCATTCAGGACATAGGCATAGGCAAGGACTTCATGACTAAAACACCAAAAGCACTGGCAAGAAAAGCAAGAATAGACAAATGGGACCTAATTAAACTCCAGAGCTTCTGCACAGCAAAAGAAAAAATTATTAGAGTGAACCAGCCAATGGAATGGGAAAAAATGTTTGGAATCTACCCACCTGACAAAGGGCTAATATCCAGAATCTACAAAGAGCTAATATAGATTTACAAGAAAAAGCAAACAAACCCATCAAAAAGTGGGCATAGAATATGAACAGACATTTTTCGAAAGAAGACATATATGAGGCCAAGAATCTTATGAAAAAATGCTCACCATCACTGTTTATTAGAGAAATGCAAATCAAAACCACATTGAGATACTACCTCATGCCAGTTAGAATGGCAATCATTAAAAAATCTGGAGACAACAGATGCTGGAGAGGATGTGGAGAAATAGGAACACTTTTAGACTGTTGGTGGGAGTGTAAACTAGTTCAACCATTGTGGAAGACAGTGTGGCGCTTCCTCAAGGACCTAGAAATAGAAATTCCATTTGACCCAGCAATCCCATTACTAGATATATACCCAAAGGATTATAAATCATTCTATTATAAAGACACATGCACACATATGTTCATAGCGGCACTGTTTACAGTAGCAAAGACCTGGAAGCAGCCCAAATGCCCATCGGTGATAGACTGGACAAGGAAAATGTGTCACATATACACAAATACTATGCAGCCATAAAAAATGATGAGTTCGTGTCCTTTGTAGGGACATGGATGAATCTGGAAACCATCATTCTCAGCAAACTGACACAAGAACAGAAAATCAAACACTGCATGTTTTCACTCATAGGCGAGTGTTGAACAGTGAGAACACAGGGACACAGAGAGGGGAGCATCACACACTGGGGTCTGTTGGGGTGGCCAAGGGAGGGACAGCAGGGGGTTGGGGAGGTAGAGGAGGGATAACATGGGGAAAAATGCCAGATGCAGGTGATGGGGGGATGGAGGCAGCAAATCACATTGCCATGTATGTACCTATACAACAATCCTGCATGATCTGCACATGTACCCCAGAACCTAAAGTACAATAAAAAAAAAAATAAAGAAAATAAAAAAAAGAAGTAATGGCAAACCTCAGTCCTAAAGAGTAAGAAGTTAGCTAGCTCAAGGTAGATAATGGATGTAGGAGTCTGCATGTTCAGAGGCAGATGGACATAAATCAGTGTTGCAATTATGGCTAAAGATAAGTAGTTTGATGTAGGTTTGAGTAAGGGAACATGTTGGAAAGTGATAGAAGATAAGAGTAGAGGTCAATCATGCCTTATAAGCCATGTAATGGAGTTTACAGTTTATTCCATAGGCAACCAGAAGTCAATGGTAACATTATTAGAATTACACCTTAGATTATTCTGACAGCATTATGGAGGATCTGACAGCAGATCCTCCATAACATGGGGAAGGGCTGGATACAGGCAGATTTGTTGGAAGGCTGTTTCAGTAATCTAGACAATAAGCAAAGTGGATGTGTACTAAGGTAATGACAGAGAATGGAGAGAGGAGTAACAAATATTTGAATTATTATTTAAAATAAAACAAACCCCTAGAATCTAAGGACTTGATAATAGAGGTGGAGTGAAGAGAAGGAAAGACTCCAGAAGGACTTCTGTTGACTGACTGGGACAGTAAGGTAATTAGAAGATAGTTAAATCAACCAAGATATATACAGAAGGAATATATTTACAGAAATTGTTAATATCTGATTCTTTGTTTATATTTTGGTTTTGAGGGGCTTGGTGGATCACCCATATATGGACATCCAGTATGTAATTGAAAACATGAATGTGGAGCTCAAGAGAAAGGCATGGACCTTGATGTTTGACTGTGATTCTATAACTGATGTTTACAATGCCTGTGCCTCTGCTTTCACTTTTCGTACCTTTTTAACCTTGCAAGGTTTCTTCAATTTCCTTATTCCTTCACAGTATTCACTGACTGCCTAGGGATCCCTACTGAGGAAGAAGAGCAAAACAAAACATATTACCAGATCTCTACTCCTAAATAGCCCCCAATTGTCTGGATCCTTTTTCCCCATTTTGTCTGTACAGCCTCCCACTCCTGCCCTCACCACTGCCTCATCAACATTTACCTATCCTGCATCTCATTCCCTCAGAGCCCTGCTAATCTAAATAAATTAGTTTGTGCTCAGATCTAAGTGACCAATTCTGTGTGTGTGTGTGTGTGTGTGTGTGTGTGTGTGTGTCATACTTCCCAAGTAACATACAGATGCAAAGAATGTAGGAATTGCAAGTGGAATTGTAGAGTATCAGAGAAGGCATAAACAACATCATTAAACGTCATTACACACATATAATTCAGTTATTTCAACCCTACTTTTGGACTTTTAATCAACCTGAAGTCTTTGGTTCAAATGAATTATCCCTCACCAACTGCATTCCCTTCCCTCAGACCAGCAACACTTAATCAACATGTAATTCCTGATCTCTTATTCAGCTTTGTAATTTATTTCTCTTATTTCCCAATAAAACCCTCATTGGTAATCAGGCTTCAGGGCATCCACAAAGAGTAATTTGTACTCTATTCACCTGTAACTACCTGTTAAGCAATCAGTGAATCCTAGAAGATGAGAAATGGAATTAACCTCAGAAGGTTATTTAACCCAATACCTTCTTAGATAAGAAAAACAAAACCCAGAGAGGGGATGGGACTGACCCAAGCTCACACAACTATTCGTAGCTGATTATGGCTGAAACCCAAGTCTCCTGACACCTAAGCCAGTTTTCTTCTTACTGTGTAACCTCTTCTGTGGGCATGCTGCCATCACATGCTCTGCTTAAAATGTAGTCGTCTTTCATACCATAGAGTTAATTGTCTTGACTGACAAAGCTCTGTCATCCATAATTTCCCTTTGAGCCTTTAGAAGCCTCAGCGTGCAACCAAATACAACTTTTGTATTTTTCAAACTGACTTTCCAATGGGTAAATATTCCTCTATGCCAGGTGTCTCATCTCTGTTCTTGGCAAGGATTCTAAATAAGCTGGCATAACTGGTGTGAGTCCTACAGGGCTGAGGTGGGTGGTAGGACTGTCGATTGCCTACAGCTGCAGGTGTTTGTGATGGTGATGGTGCAAATGAAGTAGAAAGTTGAAAATTGTATACAGAGAGCTGAGGTAAATAAACAAGAGAAGTAAGTCTAAACAGACTGTTGAATAAAAAAGGGCCTAAGGCAAGTATTAGAAGCCAGGGTTTAGAACCATGTGAATCTGAGTCAGAAAAGAGATCTAGTTGAAACGGCAAGCAGGAGAGCAAAGACTTGAAGCAGAATTCTGTTCCTGAACCTGGGCTTTTGCATGTTGCCTTTAGCATATTAGAAATGATCTAGATCCATTTAAAGGACCAGTGACAGGGACAGAAACAATACCACAGGCTGATTGAAAACAAGTCAAATGAGTACCCTCCCTGGGTCATGCTTATGGCTCTCTGCTTCTTTGCAAGAATCGGACTCACGCTGATGGTCCCAGAATTTTATCTGCTCAGGCCTAAAATAAGTTTCACAACTGGACAAAGTTTTACACAGTGTCAGCAGCTGGGCAAGCTCCTGTTGACACTGTTCATATGCCACTTTTCATGTCCAGTCAGCCCTTGGCATCTCTGTTGAAACCCCTCAAGAGAGTGTCATGTATGCTGCTGATCTGCTCTCACCCAGTGGGAACACTTTCTGATGATGACTTGGCCGGCTCATATGGACATTGTTGCCTTATGGTTCAGTAGTATATATTCAAGTAAGCTTCTTTTTTTATCACACCTGTTGCTTCAGAAACAAGTTCTTAGATTTGATGTTTGAGTTTTCAGCACTCTTTTTCCAGGCAGCCATGCAGCAAGTCCCATGTCATTTATTCTCATGACATGCTGGCAAATTTCTGTCCTAAACATCCCATCATGCTGTATTTTTTCCCTCTTCGATTGTGTAGTTCAAGGTTGCCACATACTTAGGAGGCTTTGTCTGATGGGCCCAGCCTCCAACCTGCCATAACAATTCCCTCCTCCCAATACACTGTCATTTTGTGATTCCTGGGTTACTTTTGTGTTTGTTTTGAGGGGTTGAGTGTACTTCCTCTAATCAAATGGTAAAATCTGTGGTCCTTGATAGCAGGGACCATGTCTAATCTTAGCTGCAATGTGTTCAGACAATATATGTAAATAAGTAATATGAATAGTCTTGATAGGTATGTAACCAAAATAGTGTAGAGGATAAATGCATCTGGTAGAATTGGGTTCCCATTTGAGTTCTGCCATTTATTAGCTGTGTGACCTTCCTCAAAGTAGTTTATATCTCTGAAGGTTTGGTTGCGTCATCTGAAAATGAGGTATATCTGTTACTACCCCACACAGTTTTATTAAACAAAGTTTTAAAGGTATCCCAAGTAAAGTGCTTTTCACAGTGCCTGGCACATAATGAGTATTCAATACATGGTAGCTAACATTATGGTTGGCATTTATCAGGTTAATTGCCAAAACATCTGAATTATTATGTCTGCAGTGACTGGCATGGGTAATCTGCTGCCTTGGCCTGCCTCATCACTCCCAAAATCATTATTACAGATGTGCTACTATCTCCAGCATATGTTCAGCTTTATTCTCTCTCCTTTTGTGTTCTTTCCCTTTCCCTTCTTTCCTTCAACTTTCCCAGACACCTTGTCTCTCACTCCAGTTTTGTCTTCCTGTCATGCCCATGACATGGACCTGATCCTGTACTCCGTATCCGGAAGCTTTCCTAAGATCTTCTTTTGGCTTCAGTGGTGAACCTGGGGTTGAAGAAAGCTCTTTCGTGTGTTCAGAGCTGCTTAGCACTCCAGAGTAAAGGCAGGATTGTATTATATGAAGCTGAAACTACATCATAGCAATGGGTGGGAGGGCAAGTGTGTGTACATATGTGTGTCTCTGTCTGAATTTGTGTGCATTGATTTGTCAGTGATTTTGCGTAGTTTTGTCTAATAGTTCAAACCCTGAAGCTTTTCATTCTCTGAAGAGGGGCTGGATTAGGAAGGGCAAAGGCTTATAATTACTATTCTTTTTCTTAATGGTTGTAATAGTAATTGGCTGTATTTGCCAGCTTCACTTTTTTAGAGATAGCCGTTTTAGGAGCCATTTAAGGAAATTATCCCATTTTTGCAAAGTGTCTTCAAACCATTTATACTACTTTATGGGAAGACAGACTGCTATTGGTCAAGCCATATTGAGTCAACTTCAATCACTGAATACCTATTTTGTACCTAATCAATCAGGCACTGTGGAAAATATAAAAACAGGTAAGACAAAAGCCCTCCCTTCAAAATAGTTTGGTTCGTACAATGTGGATAAGTGTACTTTCCTAATTAGGTCAAAAGCCTTAAACCTTTAATCTATCCCAGCCTATATCCCCATGGCAGTAATGAAAAATCTGCCTCTCAGTTCTCTTACTGTGAGGAGTGTAACTGACTGACAGCTCCAGCTGCTGACTTCTGAATCTGCCACTGCATTAGAGGCCACACTTCTCACAGGCTGCTCCCAGCCAGTGACTGAGCATCACAAGGACACTAGTACAGGCCGACTTCTGGGAGATGCAGGACTCCTCTGATGGATGGTTTTTATTTTAGGTCTTCCCATTGGCTTCACCAAAACTTTCTAAGGATTGTTCTGCAGTTTAAGAGTCATTAAGTAACCCTCCTTTCTTCCCCCTCTCCTCAATAGTCGCAACAATATCACAATATATTGGCTCTCTCAGGTTTGTCTCCCTCCCCATTTTCCCACACAGGTTCTTCATCCCCCAGTAAATCTCTTGCAGGTCTGATCTTGCTATGGCATCTGCTTGTTAGTGGACTTGAACCAATATACCTACAACTCTGTCCTCTGACTTGCCAATGTTGCTTGGTCACAAGTTAAACCTGATGAGCAGTCCAATGACTCAGTAGCCATAGCATAATGTAAGAAAAAGAACATGCAATTACTTCAGTTTTCCAAGCCTTTGCTATCTCTTGCAGTGTTGTTGGGAAGAATTTTGATAATGTAGGCAAAATCTCCATAAGATATAAACAGTTGATACATGCATTTGTATTAATGAGAAAATAAATTTCCTACTAATGGCAATTCTTATGAAGCAGCTTCTTAAATGAATGACAGCCTTTTCACATTAAGAAAACTGATAGATAATATACAAAAGGGAATCAGATCAGGAATTTTTCTAGTGCCCAGAATTGTATTTTTCTTATTCTTTTGTGGTAGAAATGATGAGCAGTAGAAAATGTTCAATGCTGGGGTCTGGGCTCCTGGAAACTGCCTGTGGCTTAACATGCTAAGAATATGTCTAGTTGTTTCTTGCAGGTTGTCTCAGGCAGAGAGGGAATTAGAATTTTTTAAAACAAAATAAAAACTGAAATAGAGAACAAGAATAAATTTCAAGTTCTAAGATGCAAATAAATAATCAAATGGATATGCTTAACCACCCTCAACAACTTAACCAAGTCTGTGATACTATAAGTAATCAGCAGAGCATTTTGTGAAGTGCTCTGCAAAAAGAAAAAAGGAAAGGAGGACAGATTCTCATTCTTTCAGGGCTGCATCACTATTGCATTGTAAAGTTTGCTATACTAAGGAAGAAGCTGTTAGGAATTTAACGTAGCTGGCACTGAGCTATTGTAGTGTATTTTGTTTTCCAAGGCAACAAAACTGTGATTCTTCCTTTGGCAAAAGGCACAGGCAAGCTGATCACCAATTTCACATACTTGCCTGAGTGTTGGGAATTTCTGTGAAGCCACTGAAAAGGTCAAGGAAGGAATAACAGGGCAAGGTTACCCATACACTCAACCCCAAGTGTCAGTGTGGTCGCAGAGCCCTAGGCTGAAGGCAAAAGAAGACTACAATACACCTAGTGCCAGCTGAGGGTAAGAAGAGTCTGTAGGCTATTTAAAGTTGGGATTAAAGCTTTTCAGATTGCCTAAGTACCATTTTTTGTGTTAGTGGTAGATGATAGTAGGAAGCTACAACTGAAAGTTATTATACATCTAATATGCAATTAAGAGTACTACATCTTTTTTTTAACTGTCTGCTTTGCATATTTTCTAGGTTTCTAGATAAAAAGAAATGTGTCAAGATTTAGACAACAGATTTCCATAGCATGGTCACCTTTATTCTCTTGCTTTAGTCAGCCAATAATATTCACTCAGGGCCCAATTCTGTTTTTCAGAATTTGTTAATTGAACTAATTCCTTTAGCCAGCATCAGTCAAGCAAAAAGAGACAAATAGAGAAAGACTGCTAACAACGACCCAAAGGCAATAAAAGATCCTAATGAGCAATTTAAATTGTCAAGTAAAGATTAAATGATGTTCGCTATAGTTTTAGCATTTAGTATATTTGCTTTCTTTCCAACTCCTTGAAAACAGCACTGTACTTCTCTTCTTAAAGAATCATGACATTTTACCTTGAATTGGTTATGACTTTCTCAACCCTTTACAGTTAGTTTTTGCCTTTACATTTTGGGAAAGTGTTACTTTTTCATTAGAAGGCCTGAGATTTTTCCCTCTATCATTAGCTCTATTTGGGTTACTGAGGAGAACTAGGAAAGGTGGGTTCAGAGTTCAGGAACATAACCTTTGCCTGAGGCTAAGTAAGCTGGTAAAGTTTCCTATATCAGTGACACTTTGAGTAATTTCTCCCTTTATGTAACTGCAATTTACCCAAGAAGACAGAAAAAAAAGGTTGATCTTTGTCCACACCAGAAATAATTCTTCTGCACAGTTCAACTCCTTAGAGAAATACTGTTTTTTAGATTAAATAAGATTTTCCACTGGCATTTGTCATTGAGAAAAGAAAAAGAAGCTAGTTTTTAAAATATTCTTGGCCTTAGGAACCTAGGCGGATATATGCTCCTTTTAAAAAGAGTTGGAGTTTTAATTGTATAACTATTTGGCATGAAAAATAGCAAGATTGTTTTTCTTATTATAAAGCTATCCTAGACAGACATGATAAACAGCAGGAAAATCATACCAAGAAGAAAAAACCAAGGGGAATTAAGATTATTCACCCCATAAAAGAGCTGGCTAAGAGGTGACTTAGTAATGATATTCTAGGACCTGAAAGACAATCATTAGGACCAGATGCTCCCCATCTGCAGAGAGGGTGGAGACACAGGAAATGACACTATAGAAGGAGAAAACTTAAGGAAGAATTTACTGGCAATGAAGGATGTCAAACATCAAGGATACATTACTTTAGAGGTTATAAAATTACCTCTGGGCTGTTTTACATTTTGGTTTCAAACAGGATACACTCTGTCTTGTGTGAGATGGCTGAGGTGAGGTTTTTGCATGAAAATCAAGAGAATGGACAAAATGATATCTCAAGATTCTTCTTAGTTCTATGATTCTGTGAAATCTGTATCTTTACATATTATTTGCACTATGTCCCCTAAGGTGCTCATTTTACAATGTGTTTTTTGCATTATATTTTCACTTAATGGAGTTTCAATTTCTGTTATTCCGAATTATAGAAATTTATTACGTGACTTGTCTACCCTCTTTGATTGCTGAAAACTGTGACTCTGCCTCACTGTTCTTCTTCTCTTTTCCAATACTGTATTTTCTCCTTTGTTAATTCTCTCACTTTTCAGTCATGTGTTTACTCCCCTGTGAAGACCTCCTGAAAGTATGTGCAGGCTTTGCACAGCACTTAGCACATTGATTGTTTTAGGCCAATTTAATAACTAATTATTGTTTTATAATTTCAAAATGTAATGCAATATGAGAAAATGTGATCCCATACAATGATATTTTCAGTATAATCTATAATCTTTTTCACTTGACCTTACCTGAGTATATGCCTTTAGAGCCACATTTGCTGTGTCTATGTCAACATAACCATTTGGTTCAGTAATTTTAAGGCAGGGAATGGGGGCTGGACCTAGAAGGCAAAACTGTCAGTTCACTTAATTGATAATTTTAGATTAAAATTATCATTTGATTGCCTGAATCTTTCCTTGTACTGAGTCGTGTTGGGTGACATGTAGGTATGTTATATTCCTGTCTTGGTAAAAGGACATACAGATCCATTTGATTCTAGCAAGAATCCATCAAATGCGAGAGTCTCCTCACTGCCTACAAAAAATTCTTAGTTCATCAGCCTGACATTGAAGGTTCTTAATCTTTACATAAACCTTCTTCTGCTATTTTGATTCCTCAGAATGTGTCCTCTTTTTTAACTAAACTGTTCCTATCATGCCACACTTATCCTAAAATCCACTGCTTGCTCAGATACTTTCTATTACCTGAAAATTACTATTCTCTCCATCTATCCAATCTTCTTTCTCTTCGTCTTACTGTAATTATTATCATTGTCATCATAGATAGTATTTGTTGGTCGCTTATCATGTTGATACTGTGATAAGCCTTCAAATTCATCATTGCACTTAGTATTTGCAAGGACACTATGTGATAGAGATTATTGTTCAGAATTCATTTCTAATAGATTCTCTTCCAAGAGAACTTTTTTAACCAGTTGAATTCTAGTAGTGCCCCCTTATCTGAATTGATAATACCTATTATCTTTGCCACTTGTTGATCTTCACAGATGCTCTCATAATACTATTTTCATGAGTAAACTGTTAGACTTGAAAGGAAGAACTGTGACTTATACTAATTTTTATAGTCGTATAAATGCAAAATATATAATAAACCCATAATAAACATAGTAGTTTATGGAAGGATAAAGAAAAAGATGGACAAATGCACCTTGTGGCATAAATGGTATGTTATCACTTCATTAACAAATATTTATTGGGCATCTACTGTATACCAATACCGTGCTGTAATCTATCAGGGATAAAAGAGAAGGGGAAAATACAGCCTTTGTTCACAATGTAGATAAGAAGACAAAACAAAAGCCAAACAAACCAAAGGAAACAATACCAACATGGTACTGAACCGAGCAGCATGGTATAGTAATGGAATAGGGAAAGTATATAGCTTTTGAAAGTCCTAGAAAATATCCTCCCTTTTCAGTTTTCTTAGGAAACTTGAATTTCCTCCTTTAACTCTGGGCATAAAAAAATACATCAGAATGTGACACAACAAAATAATAGAAGGAATTGGTGATTCTGAAAATTGGAACCTTGACCCATTGTTTGGCATAGTAATGGCTTCACAGATGTATTATAAAATTGAACGTTTTTGAAACTCAAAGAGTGTATGAATCCAGGTAAAGGAATTTGAACTCTAGCTCATATAACAATGATATTTTATGCATCTGAGGCTATGTAGTCGTTTTTCCTCCTTCCTTCCCTCCTTACTTTCCCTCCCTCGCTCCGTCCTTCCTTCCTTCCTTCTTTCGTTCCTTCTTGCTGAGACTTTTTTCTTTTAGTGAGGTAGACAGTAGTGTTATTTTTTTCTGTAAGTAGAAGAATTTTAAAACCTAGGAGAAAGTTAAAAACATGTTCCCTTCCTCACACTCAAACAAGTATTACCCACATGAAGTTTAAATTGAAGGTATGGCTTTAGAATTTCTCAAGATAAATACTGCTTCCTCTTAGAGATTAAATTGTTTTGACTTAAAAGAACCAGGACCATCCAGTATTTTTTGTGTATATGTGTTTTGGCTTGTGCATATATTTGGCAGGAGGATCAGTCAGGAGGCTGAGTATCAGTCTTCTTTATAAACTGATTTTGAGGTCTCCTTTGTGATTCTCAAAGTATGTATATAAAGTGTGTTTCTGTGTGTGTGCAGGTCCACATGCACACACACACCCCTTATGTTAGCGAATTGAAGTGCTACAAGTAACATACTTCAAAAGTGCCCAACTTGATCTAAGGATGAAAAAGAAGCCACATAAATCTCAAAAGCAAGCCCTGGAGATTCCAGTGGCTTTGCTGTGAATTAGTCATACTTTGACCTTTGAGGTGATGGCTGAAACTGAATGCTTAAATCAAAACTCCAACCTCCAGAAAAACTTTGTGAAATATTGTAAACTCCTGTCAATATTTCTGGAGGCCAGTGGAAGATAGAAAGTAGATCTCCCTCCCCTCTACCAAAATGGAGAAATAAGAGCTACTTTTTCTTTTAGGCCAGTTAGCTGCTCTCTAAGTCAACACTCCATAGGCTCGAATTCTACTTTTCCACTTCCTTTAATCTTTTACCTTAGCCTCTGAAACATGAAAGTTTACATCTGGAGTGATGAGATATTTCTTTGATATTTTGAATAAAGGTCATATTCAGTATTCATTATTAATATGGATTATGGCTATATTAAGAAGTTGATCAGTGGCTTACCTTAGAAACTTTATCAAATATGGTCCTATTTGACTAGTTTGAGTCAGAATGTTTTAAATTAAATATTTTAAAGTCCTCAGCCTTCCTTTCTAGTCCTCCATTGCTTCTTTACCAATATCTATTACCAAACAATCCAAGAACATCTTATTTTATTTGCTTTTCTGCAAATAAGTAAGCACCATTTTATTACTACAACCAAAGTTATGTTTCTGGCATTTATTGACTTCCTATTTTAGAATAATTTCCCTTCTTTGCTTCTCAGGTCACACCACTATGGCTTTCAGAAACACATCAACTTGTTTTCCTGTCATCAGAATTTGGGCTGAAAGAAAATGAATTTGGACAGTCTGTAAGACCTAGGCACAGATCAGTCTCCAGTTTAATTCTCCCTTCCTGCTCTTCCCACTTATCCCATTGACAGACAATCCCTGGAGCAAGGGTAGGCACAAGCCCCAGGGAAGTGTGAATTTTTCAAGAAATTTTAGATTTGGTTGAAATGGTGGAAAATCCTCATGTGGTTCTGAGAGTGAAGCTTCTTCAATATGACCATGCTGGCTGACTTCTTTTCATTTGGCACTTTAAAACATTGCACGTTTCTTTCTGCTGTAAGCCTAACGTAAGTGATATTAGATCATACACTTGATCTGTTCCTAAAAAGAGTCCCAGTATCACATTTCCGTACTGGAAACAAACATGTATTTGGGCTCTAAGTCAGTACCCAGGCACAAAATAGTAATCTTTGGTCTGTGACAGTGCAAACTTATGGGGCACCCCATCTCTCCCACCATACTACATCACATCCCATCTCATCCCAACCCATCTCATTGTGTGTACATATATAATTTCTTTAATTACAAAATAAGTATTTCTCTTCTATTTCTGAAATTGTTTTCTGTATTGCCAATTATTTAGTGACTTTTGGCTTATTAAGCTCTGTAATATCATTGTCCAGGCAATATGTTGCTCTTCTTATGTTCCAATGGACTTATTCAGCTGCAAAAATGTTATAAACAGTCAGCCTATTTTGCAATTATCTATATTACTTCAACATCAGAGTACAAAATAGAACACATTTTTGATGAAGAGAATTCATTTAACATTTTAGCCATAAACCTGGATCTTTTAAAAAGCGAGAATCAGACAGTACAAAGTGTTGCAATGGTATCACTATTCCTTTTTGATTTTTAGTCCTTCTAACAGTGATATCTTGTTGATTAAGGAATTAGACCATTGGCATCAACATGATATATCTGACAGCAATCTTCTTTGATCATTGCAGTTATCAGGTTTTCTTGTCTTTGCTTTTATAATTTTTTAAAAAAAATTTGTGGGCACATAGTAGGTAGATATATTTATGGAGTACATGAGATGTTTTTATACAGGCATGCAATGTGAAATAAGTACATCATGGAAAATGAGGTATCCATCCCCTTATGCACTTACTATTTGAGTTACAAATAATCCAATGACATTCTTTAAGTTATTTTAAAATGTATAGTTAAATTATTATTGACTGTATTCACCCTATAGTGTTATCAAACAGTAGGCCTTATTCATTCTATTTTTGGGAACCCATCAACCATCCCTACCTCCCATCCAACCCCCTACTACCATTCTCAGGCCCTGACAACCATCCTTCTATTCTCTATGCCCATGAGTTCAATTGTTTTAGTTAACAGGTTCTTGTCTTATTGAAATATTGGGAGATTGGCATGTAACTTTAATTTTAATTTTCCATATTTTATTGATGTAGAGGGTAGCAGGTGATAGGAGAAAAGAAAACCAAGTGAGCTCTAGATATGCATATCCCCATTATTTGTATCTTTGCTTTGGAGTAGATAGATAAAAGAAATGAATCACCAATGCATAATAGTGAAGCTTCATATCACAACCTGTTTGGTTATTATTATTTTTTACTACTATTCAACAGAAAAGGCAGAACTATTTATTGAGCACCTATTTTGTAGGAAGTAATATATTAGGTGCTCTAGGATACTCAAAATAACTGAGATATAGACTACATCCCTTCAAAGAACATATTATCCAGTAGTTATATCATTGTTTAGTACACACTTTATCTTTGTTTTATTTTCCTGCCAAGCAGAGACCATAAGACAGAACCAATCACTCATTTGGGTTCCTGTCAAGAAGTGGTATGGTTTCTAAAGGACTTTGTGGTAATATCTTTTGCATGAGAGGTCTTTTTGTTCTCTTCTCTCCTTTCACTGGGTGTGCAGTTGACAAATTCTGCAAAGAATATCACAGATTCCTCTGTCTCTCAAATCAAAAGTCCTGGATTTAACTGCACAAGCAGCACACATTCTCTGTTCTAAAAAAAGCAATAACTCATTGTTCAGAATGTTGTTTATTCTACTTCTGACTTTCTCTACACTCATGGATCACACATAGGTTACATATAACTTTCCATTAATATAGTTGACCATGGCAAACTATTTTAGATTTCTTTTTACCTTTACGAATAGAGTCCGTTTCCTCCTTGTCACATTTATAGGCCCTCCAAAATCTACCATCATGCTACCACTATGACTCTGACTCTGACTACTACTATTACTACTACTACATTTACACACCTATACATGCACTCCCCCACACACACTCATGCTATTCCTGAAAAGAGCATGAAGGTATATAGTGGTAGAATGATGTTATTTGAGATGTCAAAATAAAAAATTGAGAATATCCCTAAACATTTCTAGCCATCCTTATTTTATTATGAATCTGTCATTTAGAAATTTATTCTACATTGTCCTGGAACCTAATTGTACTTGTACTTTCAGCCAGTTCCATCAGTTGGTATATCAAACTCTGTGTGTCTACTACCTACAGTGGGAAGTGTAAGTGTTCTGTTTAATTTTTATAAAATTATTTCTAAGAAAATTTCTCTGTTTAGGATGTCTCAGATAATTTGTGACCAATTTTTTGTTTTCTCATCCATCTCTATATTGATATTGTGAATATCTACATTACTCAGAGCTATATTTTCTTCTTTCTTAGACTTGAGAGGTATGTCTTACATTGCTTCTATTTTCCACTAGAGAGTTCATCATGTAGTGGTGTACTAAAATACTTGAATCAACATAGTCATTATCATCATTTTTTTTTTTTTTTGAGATGGAGTTTCACCCTTATTACCCAGGCTGGAGTCCAATGGTGCAATCCTGGCTCACTGCAACCTCTATCTCCTGGGCTCAAGCAATTCTCATGCCTCCTCTGACCTTAGGTGATCCACCCCACTTGGCCTCCCAAAGTGCTCGGATTACAGGCGTGAGTTCTATCTTTCACTAGAGAGTTCAGCATGTACTGGTGTACTAAAAGACTTGAATCAACATAGTCGTTATCACCATTCTTTTTTTTTTTTTTCCAAGACAAAGTTTTGCCCCTTTTGCCCAGGCTGGAATGCAACGGCACAATCTTGGCTTACTGCAACCTCTGCCTCCCGGGTTCATGTGTTTCTTATGCCTCCTGACCTCAGGTGATTCACCCCCTCGGCCTCCCAAAGTGCGGGGATTACAGGCACTAGCCACCGTGCCTGGCCCATCATTATTCCAGTGGCCTGTTATAGTGGCCATCTGTCATGTTTGGAAGCACCAAGTAAAAAAATTGGCTTTCTAAAATCTACTTAAATAGATCACAGTTATATTAATAAGATTATTATAATATGGCTGGCCAACCAGACGTTAGAGTATAATACTATTAGTGTATGTGAACTATTAAAGTACATTAATAAATAAGACCCATCCTTCTTACAGAAAGCTGCATAGACTAAGAAGTTAGAAAAAAAATCATTAACTCACCCCTCCTCCAGCTACATACAGTTCAGCATGGAGAGAGTGACTCTATTTGTTTGGAGAAAAGTAAGGGAAGAGAACAAGAGCCTCTGCTTGGTAATCCAGGGAAATGCCCAAGACCACCAAAGCAATACCTCCACAAGTCTGCAAAAGCCACAGCATAACTGGGCTTTGGGTGCCCCCTAAAGCAGATATGACTATAGTGACAAAAGTACAAAAGTCTTGCATTGCAACACCCATGCCTTTTGAATACCTGAAAAACCTTCTCAAGAAGGGTGGGTACAAACAAGCTAAGATTTCATATACTAAAACAAATAGCTAACTCTTTAATATCCAGACACTGGCTAACATCCACAAGCATCAATAACACCCAGGGTCTAGGCACAGTGGCTCATGCCTGTATTCCCAGTACTTTGGGAGGCTGAGGCAGGTGGATCACTTAAGGCCAGGAATTTGAAACCAGAATGGCCAACAGGACAAAACCCTGTCTCTACTAAAAATACAAACAAATTGGCCAGGAGTGGTGGCTCACACCTGTAATCCTAGCACTTTTGGAGGCCGAGGCAGGCAGATCATGAGGTCAGGGTTTGAGATCAGCCTGGCCAGCATGGTGAAACCCTGTCTCTACTAAAAATACAAAAAGGTAGCCAGGCTTGGTGGCACACCTTTAGTCCCAGGTACTCGGGAGGCTAAAGCAGGAGAAATGCTTGAACCCGGCAGGGGGAGGTGGCAGTGAGCTGAGGTAGTGCCATTGCACTCCAGCCTGGGCAACAGAGAGAGACTCCATCTCAAAAAAAAAAAAAAATACAAAAAATCAGCTAGGTGTGGTGACACATGCCTGTAGTCCCAGCTACTTGGGAGGCTGGGGCACGAGAATCACTTGAACCTGGGAGTTAGAGGTTGCCATGAGCTGAGATCGCATCATTGCACTCCAGCCTGGGTGGCAGAGTGAGAGTCTGTCAAAAACAAACAAAAAATCACCCAGAAACACATAAACTCAACAAATGCACTAAGTAAGACACCAAAGACCAATCCAGAAGAGACATAGAATCTTTCAGACAGAGAATTCAAAATAATGGTTTTGAGGAAGTTTAACAAAATCCAAGATAACAGAGAGAAGGAATGCAGAGTCCTATCAGATAAACATAACAGAGATTGAAGTAATTAAAAAGAATCAAATAGAAATTCTGGAATTGAAAAATGTAATTGACATACTGAAGAATGCATCAGATTTTCTTAACAGCAGAATTAAGCAGATGAAAGATTTGGTGAGCTTGAAGACAAGCTATTTGAAAATACATACTCAAAGGAGACAAAAGAAAAAGGATAAACAATGAAGCATGCCTGCAAGATGTAGAAAATATACTCAAAGGGTAAATCTAAGGGTTATTGGCCTTAAAGAGGAAAGAGAGAGATGTTTTGGAGTAGAAAGTTTATTCAAAGATTTAATAACAGAGTACTTCCCAAACCTAGAAGAAAATATAAATATTCAATTACAAGAAAGTTATAGAACACCAAGTAGATTGAACCCAAAGAAGACAGCTCAAGGCATTTATTAATCAAATTCCCAAAGGTCAAGGATGAAGAAAGAATCCTAAAAGCATCAAGAGAAAATAAATAACATGTAAAGGAGTCCCAATATGTTTTGGAATCAGATTGTCAATAGAAACCTTACAGGCCAGGAGAGAGTGGTATGATATATTTAAAGTGCTAAAGGAAAAAAACTGTATCCTAGAATAGTGTATCCAGTGCAAAGCTCCTTCAAACATGAAGGTGAAATACTTTCCCAGATAAACAAAAGCTGAAGGATTTTATCACCACCAGACCTATCCTACAAGAAATGCTAAAGAGAGTTTTTTAATCTGAAAGGAAAAGACATTAATAAGCATTATAAAATCATTTGAGGGTATAAAACTCACTGCTAATATTAAGTACCCAGAAAAACACAGAATATTACAACACTGGAATTGTGGTATGTAAACTACTCATGTCTTGAGTGGAAAGAATAAAAGATGAATAAATAGAAAATAATAACTATAACAACTTTCCAAGGCATAGTACAATAAGATATAAATAGAAATTTAAAAAAGTTAAGAAGCACGGGAACAAAAGTGTAGAGTTTTCAGTGATTTTCATTTTGCATGTTTGTTTACACAATCAGTGTTTTATTATCATCAGTTTAACACAACAGGGTATAAGATATCATTTGCTAGACTCATGGTAACCTCAAATCAAAAAACACAAAACAGATATATAAAAAATAAAAAGTAATAAAACATATCACCAAAGAAAATTGCCTTAACTAAAAGGAGGACGAGAAGGAAAGAAAAAAGGAAGAGAAGACCACAAAACAATCAAAAAACAAATAACAAAATGGCAGGAGTAAATCCTTACTTATCAATAATAACATTTAATGTAAATGGACTAAACTCTCCAATCAAAAGATGTTCAGTGGTTGAATAGATTAAAAAACAACAGGATTCATTGATACATTGCCTACAAAAAAATACACTTCTCTTACAACAACACACAATGACTTAATATAAAGGGATGGAAAAAGATATTTTATGCCAATGGAAAACAAAAAAAAGCAGGAGTAGCTATCCTTGTATCAGACAAAATAGATTTCAAGCAAAAATTGTAGGAAGAGAAAAAGGTCATTATATAATGATAAAGGATTCAATTCAGCAAGAGGACATAACAATTATAAATATATGTGAACCCAACACTGGAGTACCCAGATATGCAAAGCAAATATTACTAGAGATAAAGAGAGATACAGCCCAATGCAATAATATCTGGAGATCAACACAACACTTTCAGCATTGGACAGGCCTTCTAGACAGAAAATCAACAAAGAAACATTGAATTTAATCTGTACTATACACCGAATGAGCTTACTAGATATTTACAGAACATTTCATCCAATGGCTGCAGAATGAAATTTATTATCTGCAGCACATAGACCATTCTCGAGGATAGACCATATGTTAAGCCCAAAAACAAGTCTTAAAAAATTCAAAAATTTGAAATTTTATTCAGAATCTTCACTGACCACAATGGGATAATACTAGAAATCAATAACAAGAGGAATTTGGGGAACTATAAAAATACATGGAGGTCGGGCAACGTGGCTCACACCTCTAATCCCAGCACTTTGGGAGGCCAGGGTAGGTGGATCACTTCAGGTCAGGTGTTTGAGACCAGCCTGGCCAACATGATGAAACCCTATTTCTACGAAAAATACAAAAATTAGCTGGGTGTGGTGGTGGGCACATGTAATCCCAGCTACTGGAGAGGCTGAGGCAGGAGAATTGCTGGAACCCAGGAGGCAGAAGTTGTAGTGAGCTGGGGTTGCACCACTGCACCTCCAACCTGGGCGACATAGTGAGACTTCATCTCAAAAAAAAATACATGGAAGTGAAACAATATGTTCCTGAATGACCTGTGGGTCAATGAAGAAATTAAGAAAGAATTTTAAAAATTCTTAAAACAAATGACAATGAAAACAAAACATACCAATACCTATGGGCTACGGCAAAAGCAGTACTAAGAGGAAAGTGTATGACAATTGGTACTTACATCAAAAAAGTAGAAAAAACTTCAAATAGACAACTTAATGATTCATCTTAGAGAACTAGAAAAGCAAGAGCAAACCAAACTCAAAATTTGTAGAAGAAAAGAAATAATAAAGATCAGAGCAGAAATAAATGAAATTGAAGGGGAAAGAAACAATATGAAAGATCAATGAAACAAAAAGTTGGGTTTTTTGAAAAGTTTAACAAAATTGACAAACTTTTAACTAGACTAAGAAATAGAAGATCCAAATAAATAAAATCAGAAACAAAAAAGGATTCATACAGCTGATACTGCACAAATTCAAAAGATCTTTAGAAGCTATTATGAGCAGCTATATACCAATAAGTTGCAAAACCTAGAAATAGGTAAGATCCTAGACACATATAACCTACCAAGATTGAACCTTAACAGACCAATAAGAAAGAATGAGATAGAAGCTGTAATAAAAAGTCTCTGAGCAAAGAAAAGCCCAGGATGGCTTCACTGCTGAATTTTACCAAACATTCAAATAGCAACTAATACCAATCTTACTCAAACTATACTGCAAAACAAAGGATGAGGGACTACTTCCAAACTAATTCTACAAGTTTTATATTATTCTAATACCCTAACCAGATAAAGACACAGCCAAAAAAAAAAAAAAAAAAAAAAAAAAAAATACAGGTCAGTATCCCTGATGAACATTGATGCAAAAATCCTCAGCAAAATACTAACAAATCAAATTCAAAAACACATTAAAAAGATAATTTATCTTGACCAAATGGGACTTATGCCAGGCATACAAAGACAGTTCATCATACGAAGATGGTTCAGCATACACAAATCAAGCAATATATCACAAAGTGGAGGACAAAAATTGTATCAGTTGATGTTGAAAAAGCATTTCATAAAATTCAACTACCCTTCATGATATACACCCTCAAAAAATGGATATAGAAGGAACATACCTCAACATAATAAGACATGTATGACAGATCCACAGCTAGCATCATAATGAATGGGCAATGATATGGTTTGACTTTGTGTTGCCACCCAAAATCTCATCTCAAATTGTAATCCCCACGTGTCAAGGAAGGGACCTTTAATCCCCTCATGTTGAGGGAGGAAGGTGATTGGATCATGGTGATGTTTTCCCCCATGCTGTTCTCATGATAGTAAGTTTTCATGAGATCTTACGGTTTTATAAGTGTTTGACAGTTCCTCCTTCACTCAGTCTCTCTCCTGCCATCTTGTGAAGAAGGAGCCTGCTTCTCCTTCTGCCATGATTGTAAGTTTCCCGAGGCCTCCCCAGCCATGAGGAACTGAGTCAATTAAACCTCTTTCCTTTATAAATTACCCAGTCTCATGGATTTCTTTATAGCAGTGTGAAAATGGACTAATATAGGCAATAACAGAAACCTTTCCTCTAAGATCTGGAACAAAACAAGTATGCCCACTTTCAGCATTGTTATTCAATGTAGTAATAGAAGTTCTAGCTAGAACAATCAGATAAGAAAAAAGTAAAAGGCATCCAAATTGGAAAGGAAGAAGTCATATTAGCAGTGTTTACTGACGAAATGATCTTATACTTGGAAAAACCTAAGCTGATAATCAAATTCAGTAAAGTTTCAGGATATAATATCAACATACAAAAATCAGTAGCATTTGTATATGCCAAGAGTGAACAATGTGAAAAAGAAATGAAAAGTTATCCCATTTACAATACCCAGACATAAAATTAAATGCCTAGAAATTATCTAAACAAAGAAGTAAAAGAGCTCTACAATGAAAACAAAATGCTGATGGAGGAAATTGAAGATTACACCAAAAATGGAAAGATATTCCATGTTCGTGGATTGGAAGAATCAGTATTTTTACAATGTCCATGCTACCCAAAGCAATCTACAGATTTAACATAAACCCTTAGAAAATACTAATGGCATTCTTTACAGAAATAGAAAGAGACAATCCTAAAATATATATGGAACCACAAAAGACCCAGAATAGCCAAAGCTATTCTAAGCAAAAAGGACAAAAACTGGAGGAATCATATTACCTGACTTTAAATTATACTACAGAGCTACAGTAACCAAAAGAGCATGGTATTGGCATAAAAACACAGACACATAAACCAGTAGAATAGAATAGAGAATCCAGAAACAAATCCACACACCTAGAGTAAACTCACTTTTGACAGAAATATCAAGAACATACACTGGAGAAAAGACAGTCTCCTCAATAAATGATGCCAGGAAAACTGGGTATTCATATGCAGAAGAATGAAACTAGACTTGCAACTGTTGCCATAGACAAAAATCAAATCTAAATGGAATAAAGACTTAAATAGAAGACATGAAACTATGAAACTACTACAAGAAGACCTTGGGGAAAATCTCCAGGACATTGGTCTGGGCAAAAATTTCTTGAGCAATACCCTGCAAACATAGTCAACCAAAGCAAAAATGGACAAGTGGGATCACACTAAGTTAAAAAAGCTTCTGCACAGCAAAGAATACCATCAGCAAAGTGAAGAGACAACATATAGAATGGGAGAAAATATTTGTAAACCAACCATATAACAAAGGATTAATAACCAGAATATGTAAGGAGCTCAAATAAATCTATAGGGGAAGAACATTAATAATCTGATCAAAAATGGGCAAAATATTTGAATAGAAATTTCTCAAATGAAGACATATAAATGGCAAACCGGCATATGAAAAGGTACTCAACATCATTGATCATCAGAGAAATGCAAATCTAAATTATAATGAGATATACTCTCAGTCCAGTAAAAATGGCTTATATCAAAAGGACGGGCAATGACAAATGTTGTCGAGGATGTTGAGAAAAAGGAACCCTCCTACACTGTTGGTGGGAATATAAATTAGCACAGTCACTACAGAGAATAGTTTGGAGGTTTCTCCATCAACTAAAAATAGAACTACTGTATGATCCAGCAACCCCACTTCTAGGTATGCACTCAAAAGAAAGGAAATCACTATATCAAAGAGATATCTGCACTCTCATGTTTATTGCAGCATTGTTCGTAATAGCCAGGATTTAGAATCAACCTGTGTTCATCAGCAGACAAATGGATAAATAAAATGTGGTGGCCAGGTGTGGTGGCCTAGCACTTTGGGAGGTTGAGGCAGGTGGATCATGAGGTCAAGACATTGAGACCATCCTGGCCAACATGGTGAAACCCCGTCTCTACTAAAAATACAAAAATTAGCTGGGCATGGTGGTGTGAGCCTGTAGTCCCAGCTACTCAGGAAGCTGAGGCAGGAAAATCAATTGAACCCAGGAGGTAGAGGTTTCAGTGAGCCAAGATTATGCCACTGCACTCCAGCCTGGTGACAGACTGAGACTCTGTCTCAAAAAAAGAAAAAAAGTGGTAATATATACAATGAAATACTATTCACCCATATGAAAACAATGAGATTCAGTCATTGGCATCAATATGGTTGGAACTGAAGGTCTTTATGTTAAATGAAATAAGCTAGGCACAGAAAGACAAATTTCGTGTGTTTTCACTTATTTGTGGGAGCTAAAAAATTAAAACAATTGACCTCATTGAGATAGAGAGTAGAATGATCTTTATCATAGGTTGAGAAGGATAGTGGAGAAGGGTATAAGTGGGCATGGTTAATAGATACAAAAATATAGTTAGATAAAATTAATAAAATATAGTATTTGATAGAACATCAGAGTGACTAAAGTCAACAATAATTTATTGTACACTTAAAAATAACTAAAAGAGTATAATTGTATTGTTTGTAACACAAAGAAAGGATAAATGCTTGGGGTGACAGATACCCCATTCACCCTGATGGGATTATTTCACATTGTATTTCTATATCAAAATATCTTATGTATGCCACAAATATATATACATAGGTACCCATACAAAATTTCTTATAAATCATTTCTGTTCTTATTTACATTGTTTTGAGTCCAGTTTCCCAATGTGATTAATCTGCTGGTGAAATGTTGAGTCCCCAAGTGTGTTGGGGTGTGTGTGGACAATGAAATTGTGACATGTTTCATAATTGTCACATGGAATGAACCAACAAAATGATTCTGGCATATGACTGGCATTCAAGTCTCCATGTCCTAAAAAATGCATTTCTTTTTTTTGATAAGAAAATATGCTTTTATACAAAAACGTCAACCATGTTTTTCCTAAGCCAAGTTCTTTACTTACTCTCAGAGATACAATAGAGTTCTGAGAATCTCAAATATTATAGTTGTCTAATACTTATTAGTTTCTAATTTCTGTCAGCTGATTCATAGAGAAGCTTACTACTTTCAAAAGAGAAAGAGCTAGAAAGGAATTCTTCATTCCTTTTCTACTTCCCAGTTGACACTTGAGTTGCTGCAGAGGCTTCCCTTTAAAAGTAGTTAAAAAGTATTTTATAAAATAAATGCAATACTTTTTATCTTTTTCTTTCTTTTCTTTACCAAAGATATGGACTTACTTTCACAGTCTGTTTTCTTCTTTACTGCAAAGTAGCATTTGGCAATCCTGAGCTAGATCCATTCTATTACAAACTTCAGATAAAATGGCAGCAATAGAAATAGATTATTAAATCATTAGCCAGTTGTCTAATTACACTGTGAAATCTAAAGCATACCTCCTTTATTGTCACTCAGAAACTTTCCCTATCTTAGCAAAATCTTCAATATTTTGATCAGTGTTTATCTCTCATTCCTTTTCTTCTACACTCTTCCTACTTTATCATTTATCTTCTACCAAAGCCAGATTTTTTCACTGCTCTCATGCTTTTTTTCTGTACATCAGAAGCTCTTCCAGTGATATTTACAGAATGCTCATGCTTATGAATGGGAATAGCATCTGAAAAGCTCTGTTAGCATGACATCTCTTTATGAGGTAATTCCACATCTTAGATAGAACTCTCAGAATCTCCATTTGTAAAATTGTAGATTTTTACACTGACCTTTATGTTATATGTCTTAAGTTTTGTGTACCTAATCTCTTATTGGATGTGTGACTAATGTGAGTATTATCAACTGATACAAGGAAAGATGCCCAAAATAAATGAGTTGGCCATGGTGGTGCTTTTGAAAAATATACACACATTATTTGAAAGTCTTGCCCTCAAGAGGCAGAGACTAGTTCCCCTCTGTTAGAGTATGAGCTGACCTTAATGCACTTCTAACAAATAGAGTAAAACAAAGGCAAGTGTGTGTCATCTAGGCAATTCGATCATAAAAGGTACTGTGTGTTCCTCCTCACTGGCTCTCTGTTAGGTTGTTCATGCTAAGAGAAATTTATCACCATGTCATGAGGTCATTCAGGTATCCTGTGAAGAAGCCTACCATGGTGAGAAACTGAGGCTTCCTGCTAACAGCCATGTGAGTTATCTTGAAGTGCACTCTGGAGACCTAGTCAAGATTTCAGAAGACTGCAACCTCCTAAGAGATGCTGAACCAAAACCAGCTAAGCCATACACAAATGTCTGATAAACAGAAACTGTGAAATAATAAATGTTGATTATTTTAAGCCACTAAGTTTTACGGAAATTTGTTACATAGAAATAGGTAGCAACAAAAGCCAAAATAGACAAATGGGACCTAATCAAACTCCACAGCTTTTGCACGGCAAAAGAAACAGTCAATAGAGTGAATTGGCAACCAACACAATGGGAAAAAATCTTTGCAGCCTACCCGTCTGACAAAGGGCTGATATCCAGAATTTACAATGAACTAAAAATGATTTACAAGAAAAAAACAAGCCCATTCAAAAATGGGCGAAGGATATGAACAGATACTTTACAAAAGAAGACATACATGAGGCCAACAAACATATGAAAAAATGCTCATCATCACTGGTCATTAGAGAAATGCAAATCAAAACTACATTGAGATACCACCTCATGCCAGTTAGAATGGTGATCATTAAAAAATCTAGAGACAACAGATGCTGGAGAGGATGTGGAGAAATAGGAACACTTTTACACTGTTGGTGGGAGTGTAAATTAGTTCAACCACTGTGGAAAACGGTGTGGCGATTCCTCAAGGACCTAGAAATAGAAATTCCATTTGACCCAGCAATCCCAATACTGGGCATATATCCAAAGGATTATAAATCGTTCTACTATAAGGACACATGCACACGAATGTTCATTGCAGCACAGTTTACAATAGCAAAGACCTGGAACCAGCCCAAATGCCCATCGATGATAGACTGGACAGGAAAAATGTGGCACATATACACCATGGAATATTATGCAGCCATTAAAAACGAGGAGTTCACATCCTTCGTAGGGACATGGATGAACCTGGAAACCATCATTCTCAGCAAACTGACACAAGAACACAAAATCAAACACCACATATTCTCACTCATAGGCGGGTGTTGAACAAGGAGAACACATGGACACAGGGAGGGGAGCACTATACACGGGGGTCTGTTGGGGGGAGGGGGGATAGTGGGGGGGTGGGGAGTTGGTGAGGGATAGCATGGGGAGAAATGCCAGATATAGGTGAAGGGGAGGGAGGCATCAAATCACACTGCCACGTATGCACCTATGCAACAACCTTGCATGTTTTTCACATGTACCCCAAAACCTAAAATGCAATAAAAAAAAAAATAAAAAAAAGAAATAGGTAACAAGATAGGTTTAAACAATTAGCCTATCACAGCTCTCGAAAATGGCAAAGGGATATTCTATATGATACTTAACCTATACCATTGACCCTTAAACAAAATGTGTTCGAACTCTGTTGGTTCACTTACATATGGGTTTTTCTCCACAAATATATCAGAAAAATTTTGGAGATTTGTTACAATTTGTAAAAACAAGGAGATGAATTGCTTAACCTAGAAATATCAAAACAATAAGAAAAAGATACGTCGTGAGTGCACAAAATATATGTACATCCTAGTCTACTTTATCAATTACACAAATATAAAAAAGTATATTATGAAAAGTTAAAATTAAAGACCCTGTATCAAAAAAGTTAAAATTTTTCAAAACTGATGCAAACACAGACCAGACATGGTGCCATTCCCAGTTGAGAAAAGTATAAACAAATGTAAAGATGTAGTGCCAAATTATAACTGCATACAATTAACTTTAGTGCGTACTATACTACTGTGATAATTTTGTAGCTACTTCCTGTTGTTATTGCAGTGAGCTCAGGTATTACTACTGTCCATTTAAAATGTTATGTGACGCTAATAATCTTCATGTGAGCAATTCCTTTCTCCCATAAATTGAGTATCACAGTAAAAAATGATCTCTTGTGTTAGTCACGTATTTTTAATTTATTTTAATGCAATACCATAAGCTTTGAATAACACTGCAGGAACCCGTATGAATTGCCACGAGTGATGCTGGAAGTGTCCCCAAAAGCAAAGAAAAGTCTTGACATGACAGGAAGAAGCTGAATTGCTTGTTATGTACCATAGATTGAGGTCTTCAGCTGCATTTGCCTGCCATTTCAAGATTAATGATTCCAGCTTAAAGACCATTGTAAAACATTGTAAAAAGAGAGAGAGAGAGAGAGAAAATGCAAATTGTGAAGCCATTGCTGCAGTTAACACCAGCAGGTGCAAAAATGTTGCACTTTTTGAAAAACAGCTTTTTAGTTAGTATTGAAAGTGTGACTTTTAGGTAGGGGCAGGATTACTATAAGAAAGATATATCTATAAAGTCTAACATGATTTGAGCAAAAATTAAGTCATTATATGACAACTTAATCAAAAGGAAGCATATAAAGTTGAATGATCTAATGCCAGCAAAGGATGGCTTGATAATTTTATAAAGAAGTTTGGCTTTAAAAATGCCAAAATAACAGGAGAAGCAGCTTTTGACAACCAAGAGGCAGCAGACAGGTTTCCAGAAGCCATTAAGAAAGTCATTCAGGAGAAAGGATATCTTCCTGAACACATTTTTAATGCCAATTAAAGTGTCATATTCTGGGGGAAAATGCCACAAAGGACATTTTTGTTGGTAAGGAAGAGTGTTGAGCACCAGGATTAATGGCAGGAAAATATAGGCAAATTCTACTGTTTTGTGTACATGCAGTCAGGTTTATGATAGGACTCCTCCTATTTATAAAGTTGGTGACCTCTGAGCCTTGAAAGGAAAAGATAAGCACCAGCTGCCAGTCTGTTGACTGTACAACAAGAAGGCCTGGACAATCAATGAGAACCCTTTTCCTGGATTGGTTCCATTGATGCTGAAGTCAAGAAGTACCTTGCCAGTAAGATACTGCCTTTTTATGTTATTTTGACATTGGACAATGAACCTGACCACCCAGATGCCCCTGTGAGTTCAACACCAAAGGCATCATCGTGGTCTACTTTCCCCAAAACAGAATGTCTCTAATCTAGCCTCTAGATAAGGGGGCCATAACGACCTTTAAGGCTCATTACACACAATACTCCATGGAAAAGATTGTCAATGCTATGGAAGAAAACATTCTTAACAGAGAGAGCATCAGGGAAATCTGGAAGGATCATGCCATTAAAGATGCTGTCTTTGTTATGGATAAAGTCATGAAAACCATCAAGCCCAAAACAATAAACTCCTGCTGGAGAAAACTGAGTCCATATATTGTGCATGACTTCACAGGATTTATGAGAGACCCAATCAAGGAAATCATGAACAAGAGAATATATTATCTGTTTCTTATGATTTTCCTAATAACATTTTCTTTTCTCTAGCTTAAATTATCATAAGAATACAGTATATAATGCATGTAGCATATAAAATGTGTACTAAATGGCTATGTATGCTGTTGATAAGGGACCAATCAACAGTAGGCTATTAGAAGTAAGTTTTGGGGGAATCAAAATTATAGTTGGCTTTCCACCTGTGTGTGTGGAGGTGAGGGGGTGGTTAGTGCCTTTAACCTTTGCATTCTTAACGGGCCAACTGTAGTTGATAAATAATCAGTCAAGCCAAAAAGAATAGTGGATTTTCATACTTTCACCCTTGTCTTGAATAGTTGTAGCCCAAGGAACTCAGCCTTACATAAAAGGAAATTTAATGAGTCTTTTAAATTTGTGTGTGTATGTGTGTACATAATTTTAGCCACCTTAGCAAAGCACTATGTTGTACTGTTTTTGCTACTATCATATGGGAAGATGAAGCCAACCTACAAGAGAAAACCTGTTACATTTTTATGGATGGAATTTTAAAACACTTGACCTTTTGAAAACTATATTCACCATAGTATTATTTAACATTACTTGTTTCTCTGAAAAAGACAAATAACAAGATGTTTTCTTTCATTTTGACAGATTAGAAAAGATTAAATTTCACTGTAAATTGTTTACTGAGTGACTAAATAAAATACTGATTCACTAGCTGAGTATATGTTTATTGAACTGGATTTATTTTTTATGTCCTTTTAATAGTTTTTCAAAATGTTTTTTTTTATTCTTTGAGCAAACATGAAGTACAAAATATAGAAATTTTTACTAACTTTCCCCAACTCAACAACTAATAAAAAATCCACTTAGTTTTATAATCCATTTCAAATCACTTTAAAATTATCTAACATTATTATAATAGCAAGCTGCAACTCATAATTAGTTGATTTTTTTTGTGATCTTTACCATGTTTTCAACAATATTTAACTAAATATAAGATTACTTATTTTTGTGAATTATGTAGATTCCAAAATAAATTAGAGTAAAAAGCAGTGTCGGGGTTTCTTAACCTTGTACAAATAAGCAATAAAATATTTCCCATGTTGATTATTTCTCATTCAGTACTTTTTCCAGGATTCATTGGTTCAAGTTTTCTCTGTCTTCTGCACATGTGCTTATTATCCTCAAAGGATATGAAAGGGGTAAACATTTCGTATTAATTATGTATAGAAAATCCTGGCTTTTCCCACCCACAACTTCACAATGGTACCCCATAGCCAAATACCTAAGATTTCATTTCTTAGAAGATAAACTCAAGCATCACATTGTCCTGGTCTTGCTGCATTCTCTTCTTTTTCCACCCAAAGCAATTTTTCTAATTAATTTTTACATTTTGAGATGACCATTTTACATTCATATGCAGGTATAATAAATAATTCAGAAAGATGCCATATACTCTACTCTGTTTTCCCCAGTGGTAAAATCTTCTAGAACTTAGAACTATAATGTAATCTCACAACCAGGATACTAACATTGATACAGTATAACACAGAACAGTGCTATCCTGACAGAAATCCTTCATGTTATAGCAACACCTATTTCCCTTCCAACACTATCCACATTTAACTCCTGGCAACCATTAAACCACTCACTATTTTTGTAATTAGGTTATTTTGAGAATGTTAAATTTGTTTATTTTTCTAAAACTTTTACAGTGTTACATTTTACATTTAAGTCCTCAACCCATTTCGAATTATTTTTATTATATAACTTGTGTGACTTAGTTCAGGGTTCATTATTTTTTTGCCTATGGATATCCAGTTTTTCTAGTATCATTTGTTGAAAAGCCTATCTTTCCTCCATTGAAGTACTTCTATATTTTTGTAAAAAATCAGCTGAGAATATATGTGTGGTTCTGTTTCTGGGTTTTCTGTTCTCTTCCACTTATCTATATATATCTATCTGTCCATCAGACCACACAGTCTTGAGGACTATAGCTATATAATAAATCTTGAAATCACATGGACTGATTTTCTTTCTTTTTTTTTTTTTTTGCAATATTGTTTTAGCTATTCTAAGTTCTTTGAGTTTTCACATACATTTAGTGTAATCTTGTCTATATCTACAAAAAATCTAACTGCAATTTTGATAGTAATGCATTAAACCTTTATATCAATTTGGAGTAAATTGACATCTTTACTATGTTGAGTCTTGCAATTCACGAACATACTGTGTCTCTCTCTTTATTTAGATACTTTTTGATTCATTTCTTCAGTGTTCCATAGTTTTGGCATATTAAGTCCAGCACACGTTTTGTTAGGTTTACATCTAAGTACTTTATTTTTTGAATGATTGTAAATGATACTATATTTAAAATATTTTTGGTTTATATATATATATATATATATACACACATTTTTTTTTAAATTTTACTTTAGGTTCTGGGGTACATGTTCAGGTCATGCAGGGTTTTTGCATAGGTGCATACATAACCAGGTGGTTTGCTGCCTCTATTCCCACTTTGACTGTATCCAGCATGTCTCTCCATGTTATCCCTCTCCACCCCTCACTGTCCCTCCCCTAGCCCCCCAACTGCCCTCAGTGTGTGATGCTCCTCTCCCTGAGTCTACGTGTTCTCATTGTTCAACACCCGCCTATGAGTGAGAACATGCAGTGTTTGGTTTTCTGTTCTTGTATCAGTTTGCTGAGAATGATGGTTTCCAGATTCATCCAAGTCCCTACAAAGGACACAAACTCATCGTTTTTTATGGCTGCATAATATTCCATGGTGTATATGTGCCACATTTTCTTTGTCTAGTCTATCATTGATGGGCATTTCGGTTGGTTCCAGGTCTTTGCTATTGTACACAGGGCTGCAAGGAACATACGTGTGCATGTGTCTTTACAGTAGAACAATTTATAGTTCTTTGGGTATATCCCCAATAATGGGATTGCTGGGTCAAATGGAATTTCTATTTCTAGATCCCTGAGAAATCAACACACTGTCTTCCACAATGGTTGAACTAATTTACACTCCCACCAACTGTGTAAGAGTGTTCCTATTTCTCCATATCCTCTCCAGCATCTGTTGTCTCCAGATTTTTTAATGATTGCCGTTCTAACTGGCATGAGATGGTATCTCAACGTGGTTTAGATTTGCATTTCTCTAATGACCAGTGATGATGAGCATTTTTTCATGTTTGTTGGCCTCATATATGTCTTCTTTTGTAAAGTGTCTGTTCATATACTTCTCCCACTTTTGAATGGGTTTGTTTTGTTCTGGTAAATCTGTTTTAGTTCTTTGTAGATTCTGGATATTAGTCCTTTGTCAGATGGGTAGGCTGCAAAAATTTTTTCCCATTCTGTTGGTTGCCGGTTCCCTCTAATGATGGTTTCTATTGCTGTACAGAAACTCTGAATTTTAATTAGATCCCATTTGTCTATCTTGGCTTTTGTTGCCATTGCTTTTGGTGTTTCAGTCATGAAGTCCTTTCCTATGCCTATGTCCTGGATGGTTTTGCCTACATTTTCTTCTAGTGTTTTTATGGTGTTAAGTGTTATATTTAAATCTTTAATCCATCTGGAGTTAATTTTAGTGTAAGGTGACAGTAAGGGGTCCAGTTTCTGCTTTCTGCACATTGCTAGCCAGTTTTCCCAACACCATTTATTAAACATGAAGTGTTTTCCCTATTGCTTGTTTTTGTCAGGTTTGTAAAAGATCAGATGGTTGTAGATGTGTGGTGTTGCTTCTGACGCCTCTATTCTGTTCCATTGGTCTATGGCTCTGTTTTGGTACCAGTACCATGCTGTTTTGATTACTGTAGCCTTGTAGTATAGTTTGAAGTCCAGCAGTGTGATGCCTCTGGCTTTGTTCTTTTTGCTTAGGATTGTCTTGGCTATATGGGCTCTCTTGTGATTCCATATGAAGTTTAAAGTGTTTTTTTTTAGAGATCCAAGATGGCTGATGATTAGCAGCTCGGGCACGTACCTCCCAGTGAAAGCACAAAGAATGAGAGGATGCCACACTTTCAGATGAATATTAGTTGCTCACGGACCAGGAGATTCCCAGTGGAGGAGCTCCACGGGTCACCAGGGCAACTCTTGGGGCCGGCGTGGCAGTTTTGCTGGTGCCTTAGCACGCCAGTTCTTGGTGCAGAGTCCGGAGATTCCCGGGCAGAAAAGCACCATCAATCTTAACACCGCTGTTTTGGCCGGCTCAGTGGATTGCTCAGATTTCGGCGCAGGGAATCAACAAGTTGGACGTCAGAGACCCAGTTAGAAAGTCGGTAATTATAAAGACGACAGACGGACAAATATATAATGAAGGGAAGAAACCAGCGTAAAAAGGTAGAGAATACTCAAAATCAGAATACCTCTCCCTCTACAGGGGATTGCAATTCCTCATCAGTAATGGAACAAGGCTTAATAGATTACACGTGTGTTCCAATAACAGAAGCAGGTTTCAAAACGTGGGTGATAAGAAACTTCTGTGAATTAAAAGAACTTGTTCTAACCCAATGCAAAGAAACTAAGAATCTTGAAAAAAGGTTTGACGAAATGTTAATGAGAATGGACAATTTAGAGAAGAATATAAGTGAATTGATGGAGCTGAAAAACACAACACGAGAACTTCGCGAAGCATGCACAAGTTTAAACAGTCGAATTGATCAAGCAGAAGGAAGGATATCAGAAGTCGAGGACCAGCTCAGTGAAATGAAACGAAAAGACAAGAATGCAGAAAAAAGGATGAAAAGGAATGAGCAAAGTCTCCAGGAAATATGGGACTATGTGAAAAGACCTAATTTACGTTTGATAGGTGTACCTGAATGTGATGAAGAGCATGAATCCAAGTTGGAAAATACTCTTCAGGATATCATTCAGGAAAATTTTCCCAACCTGGCAAGGCAGGGTAATATTCAACTCCAGGTAATACAGAGAACACCACAAAGATATTCTTCAAGAAGACCAACCCCAAGGCACATAATCGCCAGATTTATTAGGGTTGAAATGAAGGAGAAAATACTAAGGGCAGCCAGAGAGAAAGGTCAGGTTACCCATAAAGGGAAACCTATCAGACTTACAGCAGATCTCTCAGCAGAAACCCTACAAGCCAGAAAAGAGTGGGGACCAATATTTAACATCCTTAAAGAAAAGAACTTTCAACCCAGAATTTCCCATCCAGCCAAACTAAGCTTTATGAGCGAAGGAAAAATTAAATCTTTTGCGAACAAACAAGTACTTAGAGAGTTCACCACCACCAGGCCTGCTTTACAAGAGCTTCTGAAAGAAGCACTATACATATAAAGGAACAACCAATATCAGCCTTTCCAAAAATATATCAAAAAGCAAAGAACTTTAACACAATAGAAAATTTACATCAACTTATGGGCAAAACAGCCAGCTAGCATCAAACGCCGGTATTAAACTTATATATATTTTAATTGGATAAAAAGCCAAAACCCATCGGTATGCTGCATCCGGGCCCATCTTACATGCAACAATACACAAAGACTCAGAGAGAAGGAGGAAGATTTACCAATCAAACAGAGAGTAAAAATAAACTAATAAACAAAAAGCAGGAGATGCAATTCTCGCCTCTGATAAAGTAGACTTTAAAGCAACAAAGATCAAAAGAGGCCAGGAATGACATTACATAATGGCAAAAGGATCAATGCAACAAGAAGAGATAACGATTCTATAGATCAACGAGATAGAAAATTAACAAGGATATTCAGAACTTGAACTCAGACCCGGAACAAGTAAACTTAATAAACATTTATAGAACTCTCCACTTCAAATACACAAAACATACATTACCACCTCACACCTATTCCAAAGGTGACTATATAATTGGAAGTAAATCACTCCTCAGTAATCGCATAGCATTTCATAGGTTTAAATTAAATATTGGTTGGCTGTTGTTTGTTATCTTCTTCCCTTATTCCTTCCTGACTACATCATTAAGTATAATTATCAGTATACAAGAGGTTTTCAATACCCATTACTAAATTGCATTCTAGCCTGGGCAAGAAAGCAATACTCCCATTCTCTCTCCCTCTTTCTTTTCCTTCTCCCTCCTCCCCATTCTCTCTCTCTCTTTCTCTTCCTTTTTCCTCCTTCCTATTCTCTCTGTCTCTTTCTCTTTAAAAAAAAAAAAAAAAAAAAAAAAAAAAAAAAAAAAGAAGCTGTTCTTCCAATGTAAATGCTGCAACTACACTAGCTGTGTTATACTTAAAATTGGGCAAAGTTCAAAGAATCTCAATCACACCTACTCAAAAACTGAAGGTAAAACTGTAACAATGAATCCATGAAACCAAATGTTGTGGCTTATTGCAGATAACCATCCAAGGACAGCTTTAGGATTTTTACATAGCGCAGCATACAGCAGCTTTCTAGGTGGAAAAGTAGTGTGAGGGAACAGAAAAAAAAATAATAATAAAGTGTTTTTTTCCAGTTCTGTGAAGAAGGTCATTGGTAGCTTTATGGGGATAGCATTGAATCTATAAATTACTTTGGGCAGTATGGTCATTTTCACAATATCGATTCTTTCTAACCATGAGCATGGAATGTTTTTCCATCTGTTTGTGTCCTCTCTTATTTCATTGAGCAGTGGTTTGTAGTTCTCATTGAAGAGGTCCTTTACATCCTTTGTTAGTTGTATTCCTAGATATTTTATTCTCTTTGTAGCAATTGTGAATGGCAGTTTGCTCTTGATTTGGCTCTCTGTTGGTCTATTATTGGTGTATAGGAATGCTTGTGATTTTTGCACATTGATTTTGTATCCTGAGACTTTGCTGAAGTTGCTTATCAGTTTCAGGAGATTTTGGGCTGAGATGATGTGGTCTTCTAAATGTACAATCATGACGTCTGCAAATAGAGACAGTTTGACTTCCTCCTTTCCTATTTGAATACCCTTTATTTCTTTTTCTTGCCTGATTGCTCTGGCTAGAACTTCCAGTACTATATTGAATAGGAGTGGTGAGAGAGGGCATCTTTGTCTAGTGCCAGATTTCAAAGGGAATGCTTCCAGTTTTTGCCCGTTCAGTATGATATTGGCTGTAGGTTTTTCATAAATAGCTTTTATTGTTTTGAGATATGTTCCTTTGATACCTAGTTTATTGAGAGTTTTTAGCATAAAGGGCTGTTGAATTTTGTCTAAGGCTTTCTTTGCATCTATTGAGATAATCATGTGGTTTTTGTCTTTGGTTCCGTTTATGTGATGGATTACGTTTATGGACTTGCATATGTTGAACCAGCCTTGCATTCCCGGTATGAAGCCTACTTGATCATGATGGATAAGCTTTTTGATGTGCTGTTGCATTCGGTTTGCCAGTATTTTTTTGACGATTTTTGCATCGATGTTCATCATGGATATTGACCTGAAGTTTTCTTTTTTAGTTGAGTCTTTCCCTGGTTTTGGTATCAGGATGATATTGGTCTCATAAAATGAGTTAGGGAGATTCTCTTTTTGTATTGTTTGATATAGTTTCAGAAGGAATGGAACCAGCTCCTCTTTGTGTATCTGGTAGAATCTGGCTGTGAACCCATCTGGACCTGGACTTTTTTTGGTTGGTAGGCTATTGATTGCTGCCTCAACTTCAGCCCTTGTTATTGGCCTATTTAGGGTTTCAACTTCCTCCTGATTTAGTCTTAGAGTAAAGTGTCCAGGAATTTATCCATTTCTTCCAGGTTTACTGGTTTATGTGCATAGAGCTGTTTGTAGTAATCTCCGATGGTAGTTTGTATTTCTGTGGGATCAATGGTGATATCCCCTCTATCTTTTTTTTATTGCATCTATTTGATTCTTCTCTCTTTTATTTTTTATTAGTCTGGCTAGTGGTCTATTTTGCTGATCTTTTCAAAAAACCAGCTCCTGGATTTATTGATTTTTGAAGGGTTTTTTTGTGTGTGCCCCTATCTCCTTCAGTTTGGCTGTGATCTTAGTTATTTCCTGTCTTCTGCTAGCTTTTGAGGTTTTTGATCTTCCTCCTGTAGCTCTTTTACTTTTGATGATAGGATGTCAATTTTAGATCTTTCCTTGTTTCTCATGTGGGCATTTATTGCTATAAATTGCCCTCCCAACACTGCTTTAAAGGTGTCCCAGAGATTCTGGTAAGTTGTTCCTTCATTCTGATTGGTTTTGAAGAACATCTTTATTTCTGCCTTCATTTCATTATTTATCCAGTTGACACTCAGAAGCAAGTGGTTGTGCAGATTTGAGTGTGTTTCTTAATCCTGAGTTCTAATCTGATTGTGCTGTGGTCTTATAGACTGTTTGTTGTGATTTCTGTTCTTTTGCATTTGCTGAGGATGGATTTGCTTCCAATTATGTGGTCAATTTTAGAGTAAGTGCAATGCGGTTCTGAGAAAAATGTATATCCTGTGGATTTGGGGTGGAGCGTTCTGTATATATCTATTAGGTCCACTTAGTCCAGCTCTGTATTCAAATCCTGGATGTCCTTGTTAATTTTCTGTCTTGTTGGTCTGTGTAATATTGACAGTGGAGTGTTGAAGTCTCCCACTATTATTGTATGGGAGTCTAAATCTCGTTTTAGGTCATTAAGAACTTGCCTTTATGTATCTGGGTGCTCCTTTGTTGGGTGCATATGTATTCAGAATAGTTAGCTCTTCTTGTTGTATTGATCCTTTTACCATTATGTAATGCCCTTCTTTGTCTCTTTTGATTTTTGTTGGTTTGAAGTCTGTTTTATCAGAGACTAGGATTGCAACCCCTGCTGGTTTTTATATTTTTAATTGATGTCTGTGAATTGATTGCTTAATTTATAGAAATACAATTGATTCTTGTATTCTTATATCCTGAAACACTGCTAAGCTCTCTTATTAGTTCTAGGAGTCTTTTTATATTTATTTTTTATATATTCCCTAGGATTTTCAACATAGGCATTATATGATCTGGAAATAGGGGCAGTTTTATTTCCTTCTTTCCAACATGCATGTATTTTATTTTATTGTCTTGCTTTACTGCACTGGCTAAAATTTCCAGAAATATATTGAATAAGAGCAGTGATTTTCAGCTGTAGATAAGGGGTCATTTTGCTCTGTCTGCTTTTGGAAATTTGTCTTTGTTTTTAGTTTCTAGTTTAAATATAATGTGTCTTGGGATGGATTTCTTTGGTTTATCCTGTTAGAAGTTCACCCAGCTTTTTAAATCTATAGGTTTATATTTACAACATATATGGGATATTTTTAGGCATTATTTCTTTGAGTACCAACATCATTTCTTTTTCTACCCAGGATTCCAATGGCATGAATGTTAAACCTTTCATTATAGTCCACAGGTTCTAGAGTATCTATTAATTTTTTTCTAGTATATTTTCTCTCTACTGTCTACAATGAGTAATTACTATTCTATTTTCAATTCAGTGGTTTATTCAATCTTTCCATTTCATTCTGTTTTTGAACCTATCTATTGAGCTTTCTATTTCAATTATTGTACTTTTCAATTCTGAAATTGTCATTTGGTTCTTTACATTTCTAATACTTTGCTATGTCTTTCTATTACTATACGAAGGCTTCCTATTTTTAAACTTGATTCAAGTATGTTAGTAATTGTTTGCTTTTTTTTATTTTGACTGTCGAACTGTCAGTTAATTTTAACATCTCTGTCATCTTGGTATTGTTATCCATTCTCTTTTCTCATTTATTTTGAGATTTTCCTATTTTGGGTATAACTACTAGCTTCCAATTTAAACTTAAACGTTTCTGTACTATGTTCTTATTTAAACCTTCTATTTTAGCTGGCTTTCTCTAATACTGCTCCATCAGGGGAAAAAGTGAAATTAACTCATTGGTGCTAGGTGAAGGTAGAAGTCCAGGTTCCTTACTCGCTTCCACTGACTCCCAAAGTGAGTATCTCCTAACTACTGGGAGTTCCAGGTTCTTCCATGGTATCCATTAACATCTTGGTGGAGGTGGCTTCATCATTGCTTGGCAATTGTGAAAGGCCTCTGCTGACAGAACCCCTTTGGTGGGTAGAGGGATGTCTCTTTACAGCTGAGTCTGGGTAGAAGTCCAGACATCTCACATGGTGTCTCACATAGATACTGCAAAGAGGCAGAAGGAGTGTGATTCTCATTAACAACAAGCAGGGATTAAAGTCTTAGCTTTTTATTTGGCCATCTCAGATACCATCCCAATGGGGTGCTAGACAACTTGTTACTGCATCCTAAGAGTGAATGTCTAGGCTCCCCAATTATCCTTTGCTGGCATGGGCAGGGATGATACCATATTTTTCTGTGATGTTTGGCTGGACTATAACAATTATTGTCTAAAAGCTTTCTATTTTTCTAGGCTTCCCTTTTCTTAGTCTTTTAGATAGGAAGAGCAGGTCTTTGTTGGGCTTTTGCTGTCTTTGACTGTTGCCATTTGTGGGTTTCTGGCTTGTTCAGCAACAAGTCTGGGGTATATGAGACAGAAAGAAGACCCAGGGAACTAATCACAGTGTCATTTCTTGTGTCACTTTACACAACAGTATAAAAGTGTTCCTGTCTCTCTGCAACCTCGCCAGCATCTGTTGTTTCTTGACTTTTTAATAATGGCCATTCTGACTGGTGTGACATGGTGTCTCATTGTGTTTTGATTTGTACTTCTCTAATGATCAGTGATGTTGAGCTTTCTTTCATACATTTGTTGGCTGCATGAATGTCTTCTTTTGAGAAGTGTCTGTTCATGTCCTTGGC
Source organism: Aotus nancymaae (assembly GCF_030222135.1). NCBI lineage: Eukaryota > Metazoa > Chordata > Mammalia > Primates > Aotidae > Aotus > Aotus nancymaae. The sequence continues at coordinate 41,866,465 of NW_026988415.1, read as the reverse complement.
CAACTTTTTGATGTTTTTTAGTTTTGTTTTTATTTCATAAATTTGTTTGAGTTATTTGTAGATATGGGATATTAGACTTTTGTCAAATAGATAGATTGCAAAAATTTTCTCCCATTCTGTAGGTTGCCTGTTCATTCTAATGATAGTTTCTTTTGCTGTGCAGAAGCTCTTTAATTAGATCCCATTTATCAATTTTTGCTTTTGTTGCAATTGCTTATGATGATTTTATCTTGATACCTTTGCTCATGCCTATGTCTTGAATGCTTTTTCCTAGATTTTCTTCTAGAATTTTTATAGTTTTGGGTTTTACATTTAAGTCTTTAATCCATCTTGAATTAATTTTTGAGTAAGGTATGAGGAAGGGGTCCAGTATCAATTTTGTGCAAATGGATAGCCAGTTCTCCCAGCACCATTTATTAAATGGGGAATTATTTCCCCATTGCTTCTTTTTGTGAAATTTGTCGAAGATCAGATGGTTGTAGATGTGCAATCTTATTTCTGAGTTCTCTATTCTGTTCCATTTGTCTGTGTCTGCTTTTGTATCATTACAATGCTGTTTGGTTATTGTAGCCTTATGGTATAGTTTAGAGTCTGGTAGCGTGATGCCTCCAGCTTGTTCTTTTTGCTTAGGATTGTCATGGATATATGGGCTCTTTTTGGTTCCATAAAAATTTTAAAACAGTTTTTTTTTTTCTAATTCTGTGAAGAATGTCAGCGGTAGTTTAATGAGAATAGCATTGAATCCATAAATTACTAAGGGCAGTATGACTATTTTCACAATATTGATTCTTCCTATCCATGAGCATGGAATATTTTTCATTTATTTTTGTCCTCTCTGGTTTCCTTGAGCAGTGGATTGAAGTTCTCCTTGAAAAGGAACTTCACTTCCCTTGTTATCTGTATTCCTAGGTATTTTATTCTTTTTGTAGCAATTATAAATGGGGGTTCATTTATGACTTGGCTCTCTGCTTGCCTGTTCTTGGTGTACAAGAATGCTTGTGATTTCTGCACATTGATTTTCTATCCTGAGACTTTGTTGAATTTGCTTATCAGCATAAGAAGCTTTTGGGCTGAGACAATGGGGTTTTCTAGATATAGGATCATGTTATCTGCAAACAAAAACATTTTGATTTCCTCCCTTCCTATTTGAATACCCTTTATTTATTTCTCCTGCCTGATTGCCCTGGCCAAAACTTCCAATATTATGTTGAATATGAGTGGTAAGAGAGCACAAGACTTGTCTTGCGCTGGTTTGCTGGTTTTCAAGGGAAGTGCTTCCAGTTTTTGCCCATCCAGTATGATATTGGCTATGGATTTGTCATAAATGGCTCTTATGATTTTGAGGTATGTTCCTTCAATACCTAGTTTATTGAGAGTTTTTAACATGAAAGGATGTTGAATTTTATTGAAGGCCTTTTCTGCATCTATTGAGATAATCATGTGGTTTTTGTTTTTAGATTTATTTATGTGATGAATTACGTTTATTGATTTGCATATGTTGAACCAGGCTTGTATCCCGGGAATGAATCCAACTTGATCGTGGTGGATAAGCTTTTGGATGTGCTTCTGGATTCGGTTTGCCAGTATTTTATTGAGAACTTTTACATCGATGTTCATCAGAGATATTGGCCTGAAGTTTTCTTTTTTTGTTGTATCTCTGCCAGATTTTGGTGTCAGGATGATGCTGGCCTCATAGAATGAGTCAGGGAGGGTTCCTTCCTTTTCAATTATTTGAAATAGTTTCAGAAGAAATGGTATCAACTCCTCTTTGTATTTTTGGTGGAATTCATCTGTAAATCCAACTGGTCCTGGGATTTTTTGGTTAGTGAACTATTTATGAATGTGTCAACTTTGGAACTTGTTATTGGTCTATTCAGGGATTCAAACTCTTCCTGGTTCAGTCTTGGGAAGGTGTATAGTCCAGGAATTTATCAGTCTTGGGAGGGTGTATGTGTCCAGGAATTTGTCCGTTTTCTCTAGATTTTCTACTTTATTTGCATAGGGCTCTTTATAATATTCTTTGATGGTTGTTTATGTTTCTGTGGGATCAGTGGTGATATTGCCTGTATCATTTTTTATTGTGTCTATTTGATTCTTTTCTCTTTTCTTCTTTATTAGTCTAACTAAAAATATGGAACGCTTCATGAATTTTTGTGACTTCCTTGCACAGGGCCATGCTAATCTTCTCTGTATTGTACCAATTTTAGTATATGTGCTATCAAAGGGAGCACAGCATAAGCCTTCTAAAACAATTTTTAAAAATAAATATTGTGTCCACCTGGGTACCTCTTCCACTGGTAAAAAGTAATGAGCTCTTTTAAGATCACTGAAATATCACATGCCAAACTAGAGCTCATTTACAGTAGCTTCCATCTCATGGTAGTTTGACTCAGGCTGTTGGTAATGCTAAATATTTTTTTCCAGGCACCATTTCTCTTTTATTGGTTAGCTGGAAGGCAGGAGAGCTTTTCAGTCTCCCTAGTTGGACTGAGTTGATTATGAAGAGACCACAGAAAACATATCTTTTCCTTGATGGCATCAGACTCAATAGAATCCACTTAGGGTCTATACACAAGCAAGCAAGATGGATCTAACTAAAATAATGTAAGAGAAAGGTATTCCCTTTTACCTGATGATCCCCCTTTGGCAAAAGGGAATCTCTGTCACTTGAACATCTATGTCTCTAAAGGAACCTGCTAAAGGTTACTGCTATAAATATTAGGAAATTTGTTTTACGATTAGATTTTGCTTGATACTACAATTGCAGGGACTGCTGCCCGAGGCACAAAAGTGTTAGATAAATATCTTCTTCAATAATTACATATTAAAAACTGAATGTATAACTACATAACACCTTGTCAAAGTGCAATAATAATTACAAAGTATTTTCATTTTCCTCAACTAGTGCTAGTATGTCAGAGAAACAGTTATACTAAATCATAATGCTTTAGTGACTACATATTTATTTACTAAATCATCAGGTATGACATAAAATTTCTTCTTAAATTATATTTAACAAGATACATAGTAATTTCATTATTTTCTGCTGTTTGCTATGTGTAGTAAACCTCCCATTTTTTAAAGTTGCAAGTGTCACTTGTGGTTGTTATTATTGTTGTTTTTGTTTATTACAAGTCTTTAACACTTGTGTTACATTAAAAAGGCATGTTACTCTTTAATTGGATAATGTAAATAATTTAGTATAGTTTCGCCTTTCTGTTTCCAGCTCTGTATGTTGAAGATTTTTTAAAGTTGATAACTTAGATGACAAGGGAAAATTGTCATTGAACACTGCCAGATCAAAGAAAATGTCACCAGTTCTAACAGTTGCTGAGAAATTGACCCTCTTTGCATGAAATGTAAGCATTGGATCCCCTAGGACAAGTAAAACTTCTCTTACTTGATAGGATGATTTTATTCAATAAGCATTTATATATACTGCACATTCTAAAGCATACACTACTTTGCTCATTCTGTGTTATTAAAACTTTTGTAATTTCCTCTAATCATAATCACTGGACTGTATAGAACAGGCAAAGAGAAATACTTGCATTAAGTTGCAGACAACATGAATAATTTGATTTTACAAAAGACAGAAAGTTATTCTTTCTGGTAATCTTTATTTGAAATGAACCAGTTCAATACCAGGCAAACAGCATTGTTGACACACTAAGCCAAGCTTTTTCAATGTCAGCACTATTGACATTTAGGATCTGAAAGATTTTTTGTTAGAAGAAGGGGCTGTCCTCTGCTGTTTAGTGCTACACCCCTGGCCTTTACCAGCTAAATACCAGTAGCATTTCCCACCAGTTGTGACAACTCAAAATGGCTCTAGACATTACCAAATGTGCCCTAGGGGGCCAAAATTGTCCCCAGTATGTATATTCTATAAAAAGATTAAATGGAAATTTTAAAATAATGTTCTGATGGAGATTTCAGAGTAGTCAAATTCTACCACATATTAGCCTATTAACAAAGCAAAGCTATTCCAGGAGAACATTTCCTGAGAAGAAAGCTGTATCCCCTGCCCATTTGTAGTTAAGTGCCAATAGTGAGTTTATGTCACCTCCAGAAGCTTCAATTATTTGCCTAATATCAAAAGTATGTGTCCATTATCATATGACTACTAACCACAACCAAGAGATGCTGATAAATGTATAGGGAATAGATGTGAACAATAAAAAAAGAGAATAAACACAAATAATACATAAATATTAGTCTGTAAGACTCAGTACTGATATAACATATGAGTAATACATGAGCAATAAACTTTTTAAAAAAATTTGTGAGTTACATAGTAGGCATATATATTATGAGGTAAGTGAGATGTTTTGATACAGGCATGCAATGCGTAATAATCACATCATCAAAAATAGGGTATCCATCCCCTCAAGCATTTTTCCTTTGTGTTACAAACAATCCAGTTATATTCATTTAGTTATTTTTAAATGTACACTAAATTATTTTTTTTGTAATCACTCTGTTGTGTTATCAAATACTAGGCCTTATTTATTCTTTCTTTTTTTTTTTTAACCCATTAACCATCCCCAATCCCCCCAAGCCCCATTACCCTTTCTAGCCTCTGTAAACCACTCTTCTACTCAGATGAACAATAAATTTAAAGGAACTAATAGACACTCACCCTGCATTTTATAGAAGACCTGGAGCTCATAGCTGTTCTTCAGGATATGAAGTCTATTGCCACTGAATTTTTTGTCTTTTCCTGACTTTTGATTAGTCAATACTAGGAGTCAACTGGGTAATAGCCAAAGTTTAAGATAAAATGTCTCTGACATTTGAAACTGCAACCCCATCTAATCCCTGTGGAGAGCCCTAAGGAGATACCAGGTGTTATCAGAGAGTAACAACTCTTTTGTCTTTCTTTGGCAAACTAGAGAGTAACAAAGGCTAATTTATATTGCATATAACTAAGACATATTATAATTTTCTCTAACAATCAGAAATAGTTTTAAACTATGTATGCACAACCGAGAAAACAATGGTGCATAAATAAAATAGGGAAGATATTATTTGGTTGGGGTATGGATTACAGCCTCCAAATATTGCAAGGAATGGATTGCAGAAAAATTCCTCTTTTTTTTTTTTTTACTACCATGTGATAGACAAAGTCGTTTCTTAAATACTCTTCGCAGCTTCTAATCCCCTAGACTTGTTTGCTATATGGAATCATAAAGAAAGATGGATGAACAACAAACTATGACACTATAATGACACTTGAGGCTCTACTTAAGTTATCATCCAAGTTATATGTTGTGAAAGATCAAGCACTTCTTTTGTGAATACTTTTAATTAAATCACAAAATTCCTTAATAGGGTGAACATAACTAGCTCTATGACTAAACTCAGAAATGTAACCAGGAATTAAATTTCCTGTTAAAAGATCATTTGCAGAACAAGGTAAAATCATGACTTTCATACAGACATGAAAATTGATTAAAGATTTATTTGATTCATATGATATGAGGGAATCAGGAAGATATAACTGGTTCAAAATAAAAGTCAAAAGAGCTAAAATTTTTATGGAGTAATGGAATATTGACAAATGGAGACAAAACTGTTTTTTCCAAGGTGAAGTGGAGAGCCAAATGTCTAACAGACAAAGTAGAATTTATATATCAGTTACCTACAACTTACAAGGAGTTGCAAAATAGTTCAGACAATGAACAATGAACAATAAACAGAACAATGATTTTGCTTAAATTAGGCCTAAAGGATACAGTATAGATGATGTGTCATTTTCCACTATCACATGACAATTTTTACTAAAATTCCCCTCCTTCTAGATCAAAAAAGCTTCAAAAATTATCTTGATCAAAAAATAAGACATCTCATCAGAATGGACCTAATTATTTATGAAAGTCTAGGAAGTGTGCTACTTTGCCATATGGACCTTTTTAAGTTTATTTTGATGGATGTTTTCACAAAGAATTTCAGATTGGACTTTTAAAAGCTTCTTATTATTTGTGGACCTGAGGCTAGGAAACAAGGATTTTGCCCATAGTACCTAAAAATGTGGGTGAATTTCTTTCTTTTTAAGGTTCTCAAAATATCCTAAAGTTTCTAGCCTGCCAGGAAATGACCTTCCTTACTCATCTGCAAGACTGAGAACCCTGAAAGGCAGGTACCATGCCAGTTTTCCCAAGTTTACTGTAAGCACTGGCTTTATAAAGTCAGCTTTGATGCCTTAGAAGTATCTGTTCATATCTAATTGAATGAGCATAATTTTCACATATTACATCGTGGGCAAGTCCTTGGTTGTATAACCAATGTTTCCAATTATGTCCAAGTAAAAGGAGAATAAATTCTTACTGCAACTATGCAAGTCACTACATTGCTATGAAAATAAATATATTCAATAAGAGTTTCTGAATTCTGAAGGGGTCTACAAGGAGAATAAACTATCAATTATACATATTTCATTTAAGTTTATAAAAGAATCTACTAAATTATTATGGGTTATACATAGTGTAAAGGTAGAAAAGTGTGATACCTTTCCTCACCAATCATGAGGGTCATAGCCAAGACTCCTATAACAAAAGATAGGTGAACAAGAGACAAGCATGACAAATTTATTTAATCAAAATTTTACATGACATAGGAGGCTTCAGAAATGAGGGCCACCAAACTAGAGGAAACCCTCTATATACTTAGGCTCAGTAAAGAATGGATAGCCATGTAGAAATGTGATTAGACAAAAGGGTATGACCTAATGGTAATAGATTGAATGGGGGTATCCTACAAGGCCTATCTGTTCAGACAACTGGTTGACCTCTGCATAGCATTCCTTCCTCCTTGGTATGAGACAGGACCCCTCTGTAATGAAGGTCTTCAAGGGAAAGGGGAGAAGGGAAAGAGTTACCTTTCTAGGTTTAATGGCTTGCTTTTGGGGAGATGGGTTCTAGTTTTGATGACCTTCTTTGGAGAAGAGGAATTCTGATTTCCATGACTTGCTTTGAGGGAGAAAGAGGAGGGGGAGACAGGAAAATATAAGAAGATCAAAAAGACCTTGTTTCTGAGGCCTTTCTAGTTTCCTTCAGTTCAAAGTATGCAGTATGCCAAGGTGCCATACTTCTGGGTATTATATTCTGAGACCCAACAATATCTTAAACAACAAAGGACTTCCTTATACATCTTGTGAATAGAATATTAAAACATCAGCAATAGTCTTTAAAAATTCACATCATAGGCCAGGCGCGGTGGCTCATGCCTGTAATTCTAGCACTTTGGGAGGCCGAGACGGGAGGACCACCTGAGGTCAGGAGTTCGAGACCAGCCTGCCCAACATGATGAAACCCTGTCTCTACTAAAAATAGAAAAATTAGTCGGGCGTGGTGGCAGGCACCTATAATCCCAGCTACTCAGGAGGCTGAGGAATGAGAATTTCTTGAACCCGGGGATGGAGGTTGCAGTGAGCCAAGATCATGCCACTTCACTCCAGCCTGGGGAAAGAGAGAAACTCTGTTCATAAAGAAAATGCAATATCATTCAGTCTTTTTTTTTTTTTTTTTTTTGTGATGGAGTCTCACTCTGTTGCCCAGGCTAGAGTACAGTGGCGTGATCTCAGCTTACTACAACCTCCGCCTCATAGGTTCAAGCAATTTTCCTGCCTCAGCCTCCTGAGTAGCTGGGATTACAGGTGCACACCACCATACCCAGCTAATTTGTGTATTTTTTGTAGAGACAGGGTTTTACCATGTTGGCCAGGCTGGTCTCAAACTCCTCGGCCTCCCAAAGTGTTGGGATTACAGGTGTGAGCCACTGCACCTGGGCCATTCAATATTTTATAATTATTCTTGCTTTACAAGATCTTGTGTTAGCAGAAGCCTATAGTGAAAACTACCTGGCATAATCCTTTTCCATGCAGCTCTGAGACAGTCATCCTTTGTTAATGACGAAGCACTGAGGACTGTAGTTGATGGTATATGCTTTCAAGAAAGGATCAGAGAGAAACAAAAAAAAATTATCTAGGGTGAAAGACTATGGTTAGCTAGAACTGATAACTTTCAAAAGTGAAAGATCTAATGAACATTTGTTGTAAGAAAAATGCAGCTGACAATAAAATTTGGTTGTTTCTTTGACATGCAAAATAAGATAGTTAAGACAGCTGAAAAACGTTTTAGACAAAATAATTATAAACAGTATTAAACCTATTATTAAATAAGATTGTGAACATTACATCTAATTTATAAAAATGATTAATATATTCTTTTAAAGAAAAAATCTTGAGATATAACATATGATATGTCTGATATAATATGCAATAAATATACTAAGCATATAGTAAGAATATACCAAGAATATGTCAGTATTAAGTACAAAGATTCAGTAAGTATGGAATACACCTTGAAAATCTATATATTAATAAAACTCCAGACTTAACTTATGTGAATTCCTATTTGAAATCTAGTGGCCTAGAAAATGCCATTTGCAATTTAAAGAAGCAATGTTTTAACCAACTTAATATTTTTTAAAATAAATGAAATTATGACTGATAACACTATACTGCTGTCATCTAATATCAGGCAAAATACCACTTGCACTTTGATAGATAAAAATACATATCATGGACAGCAAGGGCTTTGACAAATTTCTTGAAATTTCCCAAACAGTATACCATTTCTGAAATATTTATGCTAATAATATTTTACCCATACAAAATTAACTTAGAGAAGGCTGAGCATCTTTCCTGATTTGAAAGCTGTTCTCATAGAACTCATCAATAGTAGCATATCAATAAACCTTATTATTTTTAGCACCTCTCATTTTACTAGGTGAAAGAACAAATCTTTGTGCCATTGCAGAGAGCCTCAAAAGGTAATTTTAGTTGTAAAAGATAAGATGAAAGCTTTATTGTATTTTTTTATATCCAGTATTAGATTTGAGGAAGGCAAAAATAAAAAATGTCATGGTATTTGGACATTTAAGATACAAATCGGATCATAGGTGCCTGAGAAATAATACTTGGTCATTCATTTTGAAATGACAATAAAACATTAAAAGAAAACATAGAAGATAACATGATCGTAATGAATGTTTGTTTTTGTGAGGAAACTTTGTTTTCTTGAATAACCAAGGACATTATACAGTGAATATAAACCATAGAATCTTATTCTGGTATGATACAAATCTCTGTTATCTAAGCAGATTAACAACAGAAAAGAAAAACAACAATTGCAACAATAAAAAAGTAATCTTTCTTATAGTAGGTGAAGGCAATGAACCAAGGAGACAGGCCTATCAATTTAGGCAAACTGCTAAGATTTTTAACATAATTCATAATTTTTCAAACTCAGTTATTATAAAGCAAGGGAAGTAAAATGTATTTCCAACTTTTGTCTTTTATTACCATCCTTCATATTCTGGAATTAACTGACATCTTACTCTAGGACCCATATCAGGATGTCTACAAGGTCAGAATTAATTTCACAGTATTATTTAGTAACAGTCAATGTGTTCATTGTTTCTGTCTTTGAATTCATTAATAAGTGTGCATTATAAAAATTTCTCAGTTTCAATTTCCACTATAGTAAGTATCAATAGTTAGAACCTACAAAAAATGCTCTATGAGGGCCTCAATAAGCTTTAAGAGCACAGAGATTTGTAAACAAACAAAATAAAAAAAATCCTTTAGGAAGAAACTACTTCTTTCCTTGGAAAATAAAAATACATCATACACAGTTGTAATTCTCTCAAACTATTACTCCTACATAGTCTCATTCACATATATTAATTTTTAACTTTTAGTCAAATCCATTTCTAGGTTTTTTTTTTTCAGAATAAACTTCCTTCCAGTCCATCATTGCAATCCAGCAGAGCTCGTGAATACAACTTTGTACAGTCATACTTTATATGAGTTCTCAAAGTAGCAAAATGAGCATATCCATTAACAGACCCAAATATATCATCTCTCTGTAGCATATACAAATAAGAAGCAAAGTATGTAAGCTTAATATTATGATTAGTAATCAATATTTTGGCATTCTATCCTACTTAGAAATGATCTAGGTATTTAATGACTATTAATTAACTCAAAAGGATGTCAACTTAACATTTTAAGTTATCTAAAGATCTTGGAAATTATCTTCAAGCTGACATACTATATAACATAATTACTGGTTAAATAAAGTTTGCCAGAATGATGATTCAATTTGATTAAACACAAATTTGCATTCTTCATAATCTTAAACATTAAGTAGATGTAATATTAGCTTATTCCCTCAGTGAACCTGTACAACTTTAGAAAGAACATGCACAAGTATAATAGAATAAAATCTACCCTTGTACTTGATAAATCAGAAAACACATAAGTCTTTTGTTAAATCAAAATATTAAACTAGTCTAATTCACTAAACACTTACCTAAATTATGTGAACTTGAATTCTTAAAACGTTTTTGAATTGGTTTCTGAATTCCATGAGAATACTTTTAAAATCTAACATACTGAAAACGTTAGAAATTCAATTTCCTTATTTTCTGGAATTTTAGGAATATTCTAATTACATAAGCATTTATTTATCTCTATAAGCTAATCCTTTAAGATACTTCATATTCTAATTTATTAATATCACACTAATATAGCAAACTATTACATCCTGTCTTAGTTTGCTTAGGCTGTTATAACATCATGCCATAAACTTGGTGCCTTAAACAACAAAATTCTTTTTCTCACAGTTCTGGAGGCTGAGAAGTCCAAGATCAAAGTGCCAGCAAATAGGTTTTACTCTGAAAGTCTCTTCTCTTGACTTGTAGGTAGCTGCCATCTTGCTGTGGGCTCACATGATCTCTTCTTTGGCCACAGTCCTATCAGATCAGGGCCCCACCCTTATGACCTTATTTAATCTTAATTACCTCCAAAAGAGCCTATCTCCAATGTAGTCCCATTGAGGGTTAGGGCTTCAACATATGAATTTTGGTGGGACACAATTCAGTACATAGCATATCCTTACAAAAAAGAAGTAAAGTTCCTTATGAAGTACAGACACTTAGACATCCAGAAACAATAAGGGCTTATGGCATCAATTCTAAAATGTCAGCCAAGAATCAAGAGTAAACACAGAAATATATAACTCACTGTTTCAAATCAATGAGATGGCCTCTTCTCATTCTTCAATTCTTAATTGAACTGGAGCTTAAAATAGGCAAACAAGCAGAAAAGACTAACCAGATTTTCTATTGTCCCTCACCCAACAAAGATCTCTAAAAATCATTAATCCATTTACAGAGATCACTAAATGGTCATACCACAAAACCAAATTCTCATTGGAAAGCAACTTATTGGCCATAAACCAAAACAAAATTAGTAGAGCACAAAATAAATATTACAAAACAGTGTCAGCATAGTTCTATTGCCACTTTGGATTCACCTTCTTAGAGCCAAGCAAAGACATGCTTGGGCTAAACTGTTAAAAGATAATTTTCAGAAAAAGGTAAAATCATGACCCTCATACAGATATAAAAATAAACATGTGCTAAAGATTTTACTCATATGTTATGAAAGAACCCAGGCCTATGTTTTAACTGGTTTTTAAAAAATCACAAATATATATAGAATAAAGTAGTAATGAGATGAAATGTAAATGGAAACAAAACTGATTTTTTTATGAAGAAGTGTGGCAAAAGGTGAAGAAAAGTCAATTCTTTACCCAGTGGCACAGACTTTAAAAATTACAGTTATAAAATAGCTGAAAGAAAATCAACAGATCTAGAATTAAACAGGCCACAAGTTTTCCACTGAAACATAGATTTCTCTGAAACACAGTATTTTTTTCTACAAATAGAAATAATTTGGAACTGTTTTAGAGTGCACTTTATAATTAGTTTTGCTGGGAATATTTAAGATTCCATTCCTAATATGGTTTTGTACAGGTTGATCTTCAACTGAGTTAACATATCCTCATAGATAGTAGAGTTAGCAACTACCACCATTATCATGACCACCACCACAACAATCGTTATAACGATTCTTAGTCTGCATAGCACTTTACATACATTAATTCACTTATTCCCCACAACTTTGAGATGAGCACTAATATTATCTCTATGTTACAGGCAAAGAAACGAAGACACAAATAACTGAAATAATTTGTCCATGGTTACAGACCTAGCAAGTGCTGATAGCTAGGCCGCTGAGATGCCAGCTAGCCATTTGGAGACACTCACCTGGATTTTAATAAGTTGATTAATATGATCTACAAAATGCAAGAAGCTAAACATTCCTGAAATTGTTAACTGAGGAACACTATATCCCAGGTGCTGTGCTAAGTGATTCAAGTACATACGTGAGTGAAGGAACTCCTTGGCTTTGAGGTGACAGTCAAGGGATGGAGATGGACATGTACCCAGACAATTACAAACCAATATATAATAACAAAAGCTAGCATTCAGTGATGCAGGGGCACATATTTCAAATAAATAAATGCTGAATGAAAAAATAGTGGGAAAGATGGGCAGGACTGAAGTTGAGGAGGGCCTTGAATACTGTGCTAAGCAACTTTGACCTTGTCCTGAAGGCCAGAAGGAGCTATTGTAGGGTTTTAAGCAAGGAAGTGATATAATCAGGATCGCATTTTAGATAGATTGATCTAGTAGCAGTTTAGAAAAGGAATTAAACATAAATGGTGTTGGGAAAACTAGCTAGCCACGTGCAGAAAGCAGAAACTGGACCCCTTCCTGAACACCTTACACTAAAATTAACTCCAGATGGATTAAAGACTTAAACATAAGACCTAACAGCATAAAAACCCTAGAAGAAAATCTAGGCAAAACCATTCAGGACATAGGCGTAGGAAAAGACTTCATGACCAAAACACCAAAAGCATTGGCAACAAAAGCCAAAATAGACAAATGGGACCTAATCAAACTCCATAGCTTCTGCATGGCAAAAGAAACAGTCATTAGAGTGATTTGGCAACCAACAGAATGGGAAAAAAATTTTGCAGTTTACCCATCTGACAAAGGACTAATATCCAGAATCTGCAAAGAACTAAAACAGATTTACAAGAAAAAAACAAACAAGCCCATTCAAAAGTTGGCAAAGGACATGAACAGACACTTTACAACAAAAGACATACATGAGGCCAACAAGCATATGAAAAAATGCTCAGCATCACTGGTCATTAGAGAAATGCAAATCAAAACTACATTGAGATACCATCCCATGCCAGTTAGAAAGGCGATAATCAAAAAATCTGGAGACAACAGATGCCGGAGAGGATGTGGAGAACTAGGAACAATTTTACACTGTTGGTGGGAGTGTAAATTAGTTCAACCATTGTGGAAGACAGTGTGGCGATTCCTCAAGGACCTAGAAATATAAATTCCATTTGACCCAGCAATCCCATTACTGGGCATATATCCAAAGGATTATAAATCGTTCTACTATAAGGACACATGCACACGAATGTTCATTGCAGCACACTTTACAATAGCAAAGACCTGGAACCAATCCAAATGCCCATCGATGATAGACTGTACAGGGAAAATGTGGCACATATACACCATGGAATATTATGCAGCCATCAAAAATGATGAGTTTGTGTCCTTTGTAGGGACATGGATGAACCTGGAAACCATCATTCTCAGCAAACTGACACAAGAACACAAAATCAAACACTGCATGTTCTCACTTATAGGCGGGTGTTGAACAATGAGAACACATGGACACCAGGAGGGGAGCACTACACACTGGGGTCTGTTGGGGGGAAATAGGGGAGGGACAGCAGGGGTTGGGAGTGGGGGAGAGATAGCATGGGGAGAAATGCCAGATATAGGTGAAGGAGAGGAAGGCAGCAAATCACACTGCCACGTGTATACCTATGCAACAATCTTGCATGTTCTTCACATGTACCCCAAAACCTAAAATACAATTTAAAAAAAGTTTTTTTATAAAAGGAATTAAACAGGTAGTAAGCCTTTATCTCAAGAGAACAATCAGTTATTTGATAATAAAAATACAAAACCCTTAAAATGTGGTGAACTATTTATTTGTTTAAGATTCTGTGGATTAGCAATTTGGACTGTGCCCAGCTGGGCTACTCCTCTGCTGTTCTCTCCTGGGGCCTCATCTAGAAGTCTGATCATTTGTGCTAGCTCTTTCCCAGGCCTCTCTATCTCCATGGGTTTTCACCTTAAAAGGGTAGCGTATTTTTCTTTACATGATATGGCAAGCAGAATAATGCTCCCCAAAGGTGTTCATGTCCTAATCCCTAGCATTTGATAATATATTGTTTTACATGGTAAAAGAGACATTGCAAATGTGATTAAGATAAGAATCGTGATATGGATTAGATGTTTGTCCCCTCCAAATCTCATGTTGAAATGTGATTGCCAATATTGGAGGTGGGCCTAGTGGCAGATATTTGTGTCATGGGGGCAAATCCCTCATGAAGCACTTGATGCCATCCTCACAGTAATGAGTGAGTCGTTGCTCTATTAGTTCACAAGAGAGCTGGTTGTTTAAAAGAGACTGAAATCTCTCTTGCTCCCTTCTCTCTTGCCCCTTCTCTCACCATGTTCCCTCTTCATCTTCCCCCATGAGTGAAAGCTTCCTGAGGCCCACACCAGAAGCAGATTCTGGTGCCATGCTTGTACAGCTGGCAGAACCATGAACCAAATAAATCTCTTCTTCATAAATGACTCAGACTCAGGTATTTCTTTATAGCAACATAAAACAGACTCACACAGACCTTGAGATGCAGAGATTATTCTAGATTATCTGGGTCGGCCCAGTCTGATCACAAGAGTCCTTATAAGAGGGAGGCGGAAGGATGAGAGTCATAAAAGGAGATGGGATGACAGAAGCAGAGATGAGAGAGTTGAAGAGAGATTCAAATATGCTACAATGCTGGCTTTGAAGCTGGAGGAAGCTAGGCCATGAGCCAAGGAACCGAGGCAGCCTACTGAAGCTGGAAAATGTAAGGAAACATTCTGTCCTAAGAGCTTCCAGAAGGAAAGCAGTCCTGCTGACACTTTGACTAATCCAATGAGAATGGTTTTGGGCTTCTAACTTTTAGAACTATAAGATAAATTTGTGTTATTTTAAGCTACTAAGTTTGTGGCTTTTGTTTGTTAACAGCAATAGGAAACTAACACACATGGCATTCTCAGGGTAACAAGAGAGTAAATAAAAGCAGAAGCTACAAGACTCCTGAGGCCTTGCTCAGCAGTTGCACAGTGTCACTTTTGTCCTATTCTATTGGTCAAAGCAAGTTACAAGGCCAGCCCAGATTCAGAGAGAGGAAAACCAAATTTGTCTCTTGAGTGGAAGACCTATAAAGAAGTTGTTGCCTTTTAAAATGCACTACAACAAGTTAGGAGACAATTAGAGTAACCCGGGTAAGAGTGGAAAAGGACTCTAAGCTGCTATAGGATGGATGGTAAGGAAAGGAGAAGTTCAAAACATACTTAGTAGGTAAAAGCATCAAAATTTGATTAATTGAATGCAGAGGGTGAGGGAGATGAAAAATATTTGATCCTCATATCAAACCTGTGAAGTTAAGTAAACATTATCATCTACCTTTAGCAGAGGAGGCAACTGAAGCCCAGAGAGGTTAAATCATTTGTTTGATGCCCCATAACTTGAACTAGAACATAAGACTCCTGACCCGTGATCTTTTCTTCTGGTTAGACTATGTTGCGTATATATCCTCATATCCCTTCCCCTTCCTCATCCCATCCTGAGATCTCATATTAATGGAAATACGCCCCCACTTACTCTTTCATCTGGAATGGTTATTACCCTTGTTCACTTCTATTCTTGTAATTTTATATAACTGGTATAGCAACATTAACACCTTCCATGTCAGCTAATATATAAAAATCAAAGGATAAGCTAATAATAAAAAGGCAGATCCAAATAAGTCACTTTCTAGTAATCACATCAATAGAAAACTAGATATAAGATGATGAGTTGATTAAGATTTCATTTGGGAGGCTGTGATTTATAAAGGAAAAATGAACTATAAGGTTTTTTTTCCCTTGGAAATTAGATTAGTTTCTCTTTCTTTATCTCCTTGTGAATCATTAGTGAGCTGAGGAAGCAACAAACACCCAGCTTCATTTCTTAAGAGCTATTTTATTATGTAGGTAGTTTCCTTAGCAACTGTGTACCTATCTCCCCACGTGGTATCTTAAAAATTGCAAAGACAAATATGGTAGTTACCACTCTTAAAGTTATCAAAAAACTGCTTCTAAATACTCCTACTTTGAATTTCCATGGAAAAAGCTGTATTCTAGTTTTTGTCTAATCATTGTAGAAAAGTACTTTAACATTTTATAAATCAATGGATACATTAAGTAGTTAAGCAGCACAAAATGTATCATGTTTTCAGAGAAAAATGTGCCAGATCCAAAATAAACTTTCAGATTGGAAATCCTCATGCCACCAAATACAGAGGATCATGTCTTTTAGAGCATGCATATTATTTGCATGAGGCTTACAGCTAGATGGTATTAGTCTATGGACATTTTCCGATGGTAGGAAATGTAGCCAATATAGGATAAGTGGTCAATAAATGCTAGTTGCTATTATTATTATCATTGGAAGTTTATAGAAAACAACCTAAAAATAAAATTGCAACTGCTTCCTTGGTATGTATTATCCACGCATAGAAACTCATGGTGTGTTACAAAACACAAGCTACAAAACAAGTAGCTATAGTAACAACATAAAAAACACCCTTTATGGAGCATTACTATGAGTCAGACATTCTGTTATGCATTTTAACATACTATATCATTTAGTCATCACAAAGCATTGTACAGTAGATACTATTACCTTCACAATCGTATAAAGCAAGAAATTAAGGTGAATAGAATAAGTGTCTTGACCAAATACTCACAACTAGAAAGTAAGAAAGGTGGGATTTGAATCCAGAAATCAAATCCTTTTCTGCCTTACTTCAATGCCATATACTTAATCAAATGCTGTTTCACCTGTGCTGATATGTCTGCATATAATATTCTCTAATGATGTTTCATCTAAGTCCAGGAGGACAATTAGAGGACTGGGGCATAGATTCTCATTTAACTGCCACTTCTCTCCCAATCCTTTTAATTCTCCACCTCATGTATCCCGACTCTGCTCTGGAAAATTTAAACACAGTCTGCTAATATTCATTATGTACTAGGAATGTGGAAAGATGCAAGCACAGGGAATGACTCCCTTCTTGAAAGAATTCATAATCTATCTAGAGACATTAAGAATAACACATTAAATAATGAGAATCATAGATGACTGAATAAAAACGTATCCAAATTGGACTTTTATAAATCTTGAGACATATGGGGCTCTAACCACATAAGTTAATAAAGCAGAAAGGATAGGTCAGGCCAGAACTAGAGAGAGGGAGCCTGGCACAGCTGGAGGGCGTGAATCTATATGATTAGCGATCATCCCAGTGTGTCTTATTTAAAAAGATGTGCTATCTGAAGGGATGTGGTTGATCTGGACTATGGTAAACAGCCAAGGAGCACCAATCTGGTGTTTAGGACTGGTAGCACTTTAAAACAGATGAAATGCTAACAATGTGTTTATTAATGATGAATAAATATATGATACCACATCCACTCCCTAAAAGTAATAAAAGTTGAGGGGCTAGAAAAAAAATTAGAGTTTCATGGTCCTGGCCAAATGGACTGGAGTTCAAATCCATCCATCAGGGAATTTGTAAGTATTGTGTAAACATGGCAGGGAGAAGACTGTGACTTAGGGCACATATGACTATCTAGGGCTTACATTAAGGATACCATAGGCTAGCTCTATTATCTGGTTTATTCTTAAGAGATCAGGAAAAACCTAGCCAGGGTACCCCTGGATATGGGTTTCTGGGAGCCAGCTGTAGGTAAAACAGGATATACTTTAGGTGGCCGTGTTAGTCCATTTTGCATTACTATAAAGGAATACCTGAGACTGGGTAATTTATTAAGAAAATAAGTTTATTTGGCTCTTGTTTCTGCAGGTTGTAAAAGCATGACACCCACATCTACTAGGCTCTTGATGAGGACTTAAGAAGCTTTTATTCATGGAGGAAGGTGAAGGGGAAGTAGGGGAGTAGGTTTGTCATGTGGTGAGAGAGAAAGTGAGAAAAAGAGGAGGAAATACCAGGCTCTCTAAATAACCAGTTCTTACATGAACTAATACA
Organism: Aotus nancymaae; assembly: GCF_030222135.1. Taxonomy (NCBI): domain Eukaryota; kingdom Metazoa; phylum Chordata; class Mammalia; order Primates; family Aotidae; genus Aotus; species Aotus nancymaae. Next base: position 41,848,304 of record NW_026988415.1, on the reverse strand, counting down.
GCTCTCAAGAGCTCATTACGATGACAATGGCACTGAGCCTTTCATGAGGGTTCTGTCCCATGACACAAGCAACTCCCGCTAGGCCCCACTTTCAACCTTGTGGTTCACATTTCAACATGAGATTTAGAGGGGACAAACATCCAAACTATATCAGTGGCCTAAGGCAACATAGCTCAAAAAGAACACCAAAATTTCAGTCAAGGAAGGAAGGCAAAGTTCTCAGTAAAATGCAGTATTAAATGCCAATCCTGAAGTTTGAAGCAGGACTATAAGTGGGAGAAAGAATAATGAGATTAGGTAGCAGAGGAATCAGCAGTTAATTAGACAGTGCTCAGAATAGGTAGGAGCAAGCTATTTAGGGCCGTGATGTATACAGAGATTGATTGATCCTTTTGTTTATATGATGCCAGCTGACTGGTTGGGAACTATAGCGGACATGGTAGCTTAAAGAATATAAGACAGGAAGATGAATTCCAGACCCACCCATGGATAGGATGAACTTTTCTAATGTACTTTCTGCTGAAGTCAGAACTGGCTTAGAAACTGCAAAGGCATATTATGCCATATGCATATAAGCACACCTGAAGATTGAATGAATATTATGTCTTGTTCATATATCCACCACTGGCATGTTTGAGTTGTGTACAAATGTTGTTCTGATGAATAAAATACCAATTTATTTTAAACCATTAGTGAATTAGTAGCTATTTTTTGTCATTATATATTTTTCTTTAAAATTGCGTAGTAAAGAGAAGAGTGGTAATCCAGGAAATTCTTGACATTTTTGGGACCAGATTATAGAGGCACTTTTCTATGGACTCACTACCTAAATTATATAATTATACAAGCCAACAGTTTTCCCTCCGGCTTTCTGAGATTCAGATGAGACAATTAGGATTTGGTTCCTACTAGAGATGTTCAAGGGAGGAGAGTAGACACAGAATCAGACTGACTCTAAGTGCGGCTTCTCCCATAACTTGTCATCTTCTACAAAATTTAAGATCTTTTATGTTACTCAATCATCATCATTGTTATCATTGCCACTATCGTTATCATCATTATTGTTATCTACATTTTTATAACACTCTGCACTTTACAAAGTACTCTTATCTTCAGAGGCTGATTTTCAATGAAGCCTTACAAACCCCCTCCAAACCTCCTAGAGTAGCTTAAGCAATGCTTTTATCTGACTATATGACTTTGTAAAGATTTCTGAAGATATTTTAACTACACTTAATTTAGATGCTTTTTCTCTTGTCTGGTGGCATTGGAGTGACCATGAGAATTTTAGGGATTTAGCTAAGGAGAAGTTGAGCTAGTGAAATAATTAATTTGGGTTTAGTAGGACATATTCAGTGCACAGTTACTTCTGTATATAGTTAAATTATGCTAGCCACCCCAGTATCAAATGACTTCCAAGAAATCATCCTGCCACCCACTGTGCTGACTAACCCAAGGACAAGAGGCTACAGAGCCAGAAGTCATTTCAGGATAATAACATGTCCTAAAGTGTTTGGCAACAGAAGTAGAAGTGAATGCAGGAGAAATAAGCTTTGAAATATATAGAGCTAAAATCAGTCTGTGAAAAAAATCTTTTATATCTAAAAGAAAATTGAGAGAAAACTGATTTTAAAAATAGGTAGGTCTTCCCCAATTTGACAGCAATTGTCAAACTTTACACGACGTTAGCAAAAACAAGTGATAAAGCTGAAGAAAACTCCTAAACTTATTAATAAAAAAAATCAACCATGCTAGAGGAACTGTTGAATTACCTTTCCATTCTGTTTATAGAAAATATTAAATGTTGTCATATGAAGAGGAAACACTTTACATGCAATAAAAATGTAAGTAATAAAAGTTATTATAAAAGTGTGTCAGGCAGTTAATTCATCAAAATATGTAGGTTTTTTTTCTGGATTTTGTGATGTTGTGGCATTTATCTGCTTTTAAAATGTGTTACATATACCACTTTATTTTCTCATTCTAAATATATTCAATTTTATCCTTAATTTTGTATTTGTAATCCTGTATTCTTCTTAAAGACACTCCCCTTGACTTGTAAAACTTTAGACATACAAAACCTGGATTAATCCCAGTACATGCATCGTGTCACCCAACCCTCACAATATTCCTAGACAAATTATACTTTACAGATTAGAGAGATGCACCTCACTCAGTCTTTCAGCAAATGTTTATGAGAACCTACTATGTGTCAATTACTCTTCCAGGCTCTGGTGATGCAGCAATGAACTTCACAGACAAAAATTTCTGCCCTCCTAGATCATACATTCTAGTGACATTATAATAAGTTATATAGATAAGTTGTTATTTATCCTTTGTCATATAATGTAAAATGAGTAAATAATCTTGGACTAGAACCCAGATGTTTTCCTCCAATGAATTTCTCTTTCTTTTATTATCTTAATTTACCATGGCTTCTGCTTCATTTTCGACATTCCTCTGTGGAATGGGATTTGCAATCCATCCTCTTCTAGGCTTGGACAGATCTCTGCTTTCCCTGTGACCTTCTCAAGGGTTCTAGGACAAAGCTAGATGCATTTCTTAGAGAGACTTACTTATTTTTAACATGGCCCAATTTTATCTCTTTTGGATGAAACACACCCTGAACATAAAACTTGCTGTGCCTTTTTGTCATTTTCTCTAGGTCACTGGTTAGATTTTTTTGAGTTTCCAAGCTGTAGTCAGCTCATGTTGCAGAGAACAAATCTTTAGCCATCAGTTTTTGCCTTCTAGGTAAAAGGGAATAGGTTACTCCTTTCAAATGTCTTGGAGCAACTGCTGAATTTTTCTCATGAGTATCTATTGTTTTGTTTTAAATATATTCTGAGGTGTTTTTTCTTTTGTTTGTTTTTGTGTTTTGTTTGTTTTGTGTTTACCAACAGAGATTTTCTGGCTGGCAGTTTCTTCCACTTTTCATTCATTGTGGAAGTGGTTGGTATTAATAAGAAAGGATAAATTCTCCCAAGGATAGAGAACACAGTAAAAGCAGCAGTATGTATTGGTGAGGGCCAAGTTGTTCAATAAGAGTCACTTTTTCTGTATTACTTTTGGCTCCATTACTGCATTCAGAGAAAAGTGAGTGGTGAAATCAATTTCCTATACAAATTAGGCAGAGAACTGAATCTGAAAATCTGAGGCAAATTATTGGAGATAATTTTAGGCTAAAATTATTGGAGATAATTGAGTCATGTAACCTCTTCATTCTCTATGTTTAGACAGAAGCTTAGACATCATCTTATTTTCTTCAAAGATGTGCATTGTAAAAACGATTTCCCTAAATGACTTACCTACTCTTCCAGACTCAGTCCTGTAATTTTATTCCTCTCATTCCAACATAGCTGTCTGTCATTCTCCCAGGCAATAGGGGTTGAAATTCTTGAAAAGCACTTAAGTCTCAGTGGGACTTTATGGTGACATTTTGCTATTGTGCCTTGGTAAACAAAACATCCTGGATTGTAAAACCAAAGCCCACTTCTATGGCTTTGTTTTTGTTTTAAACATGTCATTAAGAAAAAGGATATGTCAGAAAGTTCAAACTTGCTGCTTCAGTATTCCTTTATTACTGGTCTAGAACTTGTTTATTAGACTCTATTTAATGATATTCATTATTTTACCCCTTTATTTAATAGAGAAATATGATAAAGATCTCCTCATGATCGTGTTGATTTGATAAGCAGATGAAAGGCTAAGATTTTTAAGTCTATCTCATACTACTAGCTTGACAAAATTTGAAAACTTTATTATCCAGATGTTCTTTTCAATGCTACCCTCCCTCCTCAAGTGCCCCCCAGTAGTGCTTCAGGTTTACCACCCATAACTCTCCTGCTCCTCTGAACCTCATCAATATTTCCTCCAGGGTCTTATGTCCTATCTCCCTTTGGGACTTCATGTCAGGTACCCTAATGATGATCTACCTTAAAATGAATCGAGGTTTGATTGATGGGAATAACCATCTAGTATTCCTCTTCTCCTGGGAGTTTTAAAATTTTAATAAGGGATAACTGAAAGTAAAATGGATTAACCTGAGAAAGAAATGATAGATGGAATTTAAGGCACTAGGCAGGCCAATTAGGTTTGCAGAAGGAATGAAGGGTATGGAGATGCATGAGTAGAGTTCAAACCTTTACATCATAAAACACATAGATAGTGATCTATAATGCACAAATATGTGCCTACCCTTGAGAAAACCCATAGGGTGATTCTAAGTCCATTCATTTAGACAGACGTTTGCCATCTGTTTAAGAAATGAATTTTCACAATAACAGCTAATGTTCTTTAAACAAACAGGCACAAAGAGTATTTATTTTTTACTATATTGCTACACTGAATTTCTGCAATTCCTCTTACCAGCTACTCAGTTGGTTTAAAATGTGTATGTCATTCCCATCTACTTAGATCTATATCAAGCTGATCACTTCAGTGCAGCTGTAGTTTGATGTCCCAAGTCAGGGAGGAACCAGTCGCTTACCTACCTGCCTGCCTGCCTGCCAAGTAGAGCAATTGTTATTTTTAGCTCTCTCATACTCCATAATCACTATCGACTTTTTACCAATTTATTTGATGATTTTAAGAGTATCTTCATATATTTCAAATGAAAAACGATATCGTTCTTTATTGCATTGACATCATGTGCATTGTTGTGTTGTTGATAGTTGTTTGCTTTTTGTTTTGTTTTGCTGTGTTTTCTTCTTTTCAGAATTTTGTTCTTAGATTGCAAGAGTGACCTCTAGTGTGAAACATCTGTATAGTTATTATCTCAAGCTCCAGGGCCTTTTATCCAGCCTTAATTTCCATAAGTATTAGTGTTATACAAAATATAATTAGTGAGACCTCCACAAATATGGCAAGTTATCATCTAAAAATAAAAATCCCAAGTCAGTTTTTTTCTTATTAGTACTCATATATTTCATTCTTAAACTTTGGCTAACAAAGGACAGCTGCATTCTGGGGATTCTGGGATGGCAAGGACAACACTTCCAAAAATGCCCTTGCAATGACCTAGAAGTAAATGATGACATTACTTATGAGCTGGGTGTATTTGACTACAGAAAAAAAAAAAAAAAAAAAAAAAAAACCGTTTTGCATACCACTCATTGCCCCTGGCATTCCTGTTGTGAATAATTGGTTGGTGCACTCCCCTGTTCTCTTTCTTCTCCAGAAAAGGAAGTGTCTTCCTTACCACCATACTGGGTAGAGGCAAGGCACAAAGAAAACACTGTATTCTTCATGTGAAAAATTAAAGTTGACATAAGCATATATCCTGACCTCACACAAGGCCAGCCAGAAAATTTGCAATATGGTCAATGGCATTGCTTATTCCCTACACGAGGTTAAATAGAAGCTTTACCTGCCTTTCAGGAGCTAGCTCCCCTTGCTATAAAAATAACAACTCCTCACATTGGCATAGCACTTTAAAACTTATAAAGCACTTTTATTCATATAATTTTACTTCATCCTCTGACTACCTTTAGGAAGTAGGCATTATTAGTCCCATTTCAATGATGAAAAATATGAGGCCCATTGGAGTGAAATGACATGTGCAACATTAAACACACTTAGTAAATGGTGGAGTTAGAAGTCTTTGGACTCCAAACATAGTGTACATTTTCTTGCAGATGCTTCAGAGTCTAACAATCAGAATTTCAGAAAGTAATATATAAGATTTCAGAAATAAAAACAGTATACATTCACATTTCCATGAGCCTTGAAAAGAGAAAAGATGATCTGGTTGTAAGGATCAAAGAAGGTTTTTATGGAGGAGGTTACATAGTTCAGTCTTAAACAAATAAGAAAAATGTAGACAGATGAGGAAAACCATTCTAAGTTAAGCAAAATCAGAGCAATGGGAAAGTATAGCACATGTATAAAAAATAGCACTTCAATATATTTTTCTAAGTGTGGGAAGGTTATAGGAAATAAGTCTGGAAAAGAAAGTTAAGATCAGGATCTGAAAATCCTCTAATTCTACAATAGGTTTTCTCAATCTCAGCACTATTGACATTTGGAGATAGATAATTCTTTGTTGTGGGGGATGTCCTATGAACTGTAAGATGGTTAGCAGAATACCTTGCCTATACCACCAGATGCAATAATACCCCGTCCCTCAGTTTTGAGAAGTAAATATGTCCTAGATACTACCAAATGCTCCCTCTGGGGCACAATTTCCCCCTGTTGAGAGCCATTTAAATTGGTAGATTATGAGGACCATTTCATATTTTGAAGCAGAGTTGTGTAATGAATACACCTATGCTTAGGGGAGACAAATATGGCAAAAGTCTACAGAAAAAAAATGGAAAAAGGAAGAAATTGAAAGCAAAGAAAAAGCCCCTCATGAAGATATGATAGTGGTCTTACAGTGTGAGGGCCACAGATAGCTGCTATATTGGAAAAAACATTACATATAGAGGCAGGCACTTGGACTACATTGCAAGTTCTGCCAATAGTCAGTGTATGTTCTTGGACAAGTCATTTAAAACTGCCGTAGGGCCCGGGCACACTGGTGCATGCCTGTAATCCCAGCACTTTGGGAGGCCGAGGCGGGTGGATCATGAGGTCAAAAGATTGAGACTACCCTGTCTCTACTAAATATACAAAAATTAGCTGGGCGTGATGGCGCACATCTGTAGTCTCAGCTAGTCGGTAGGCTAAGGCAGGAGAATCACTTGAACCCGGGAGGCGGATGTTCCAGTGAGCGGAGATTGCACCACTGCACTCCAGCCTGGTGACAGAGTGAGATTCTGTCTATACATAAATACATACATACATACATACATACATACATACATACATACATACATCTGTGCCCTCTATTTCTCATCTAGAGTAAAAACATGAGAGGATGAGACGATTATCTCAAAGTTCCCTTCTAACTCCATTAGAGAAAGACATGCAATGCTATAACTAATTTTATCTGCATCCTTTCTTCTCCATATGTCTTTTGAAAGAATCTTGGTGGGTATCAAATTTGTGTTTGATTTCTCTGTGTAAAGATAAATAATAGCATAACTTCACTGTCTCAGATTAAGTTGGATGCAAAGACAAGTCAGAATTAGTGAAAAATATGAATTATAAAATGCATTTTAGAGACATGTAGTTATATTACTTTCAAGTACACGAAGTATTTAGAACATAGATGTTGAAGTATTGCTTAGGATAGGTCTCTTAGAAGCTAGTTTAGGTCATTAATTTAGCATGTACTGAAAGCACACAAAGTGCAAAACACTGTGCTAGGGTTTGTAGGGGTTACCAAGATGGATTAGTTATGTGACCTGCCAAAGAGCTTACAGTATAGTAAGGGAGGTTAGCAACATACACAATGATAATGCAATGTAGAATGTTATACCTTCCAAGCAAATTGTATGTGCAAGTCTTATATACAACAACAGGCTGAATTTTAGATTGTTCAATCATGTAGAATACAGCTTAAATCCGGTTTAAAAATATCAAATATATATTTAAAACAAGTACACAACATTTTCGAGTGGCTAAAAATATTTGAGTAAGAAAAAAATACAAGCGAAACAATTATCCATCAACTCAATTAAGATATCTGCCATATACATAACTTAATTGTAGTTGTACTATACATAGGCTAACCTCATTTGCAAGTGGAGCCTTCACAATTAGACAAGAATGCTTGGCATCTAGTAAATTGCTTATATTTAAATGGTTATTTTAAAGAACTTGTAATAATTCTCCTTTTTAAAGTACTTAAAATATTAAATATCGTTTTCAAAATCTTGTCTATGCTATTTTGTCACTTGCTTTGGCAATCTTTGTTCTAAAGAAGCAGCAATTTTCTTTTCTTTTAAATTTTATTTTTAGTTCTGGGGTACATGTGCAGGTTTGTTACATAGGTAAACATGTGCCATGGTGGTTTGCTGCAGCTATCAACCCATCACCTAGGTATTAAGCCCAGCATGCATTAGCTATTTTTCCTAATGTTCTCCCTACTCCCACCCCACCCACCAACAGGAAAAGCAGCAATTTTAATGTCAAAATTTTACTATATGCCTTATAACCAAGTGCAAATTATGTAAGAACATTTTTCCTGTTGAGCTGTTTTCTGTGGTATGGTGTTCTTTCTTGCTCTCTCTGCAGGTGATCAGCAGAGCCAAATACATAGCAAATGTACAACTTTGGTCATCAGATTATATTTGAGATGATTTTTGATTTACCTACATACTCATGTGCACACACTATGTAAGAGGGATGTGATAAAGACTGATATAATTAACTTAGGGAGAAAAATGCCATGTCATTCAGAGGGAGTGGTGGGGGGAGTAATAGATAGATGAATAGATAGAGGAATATAGATAGATAGAAAATAAAAATATCTGCACTAGTAGATATATATGTGTGTGTATGTGTGTGTACCTGTATATGTAGGCCAAAGAGAAAAAAATTACAGAAAAATGGTAGCTATTCAGCAATTAGTTATACAGTTTGGATGCTTTATTGTCCTTCCTTTTACCTGCTAAGTTACTGTACCACTTTTCTTTCCTTATTTAGTGAACAGGCAGGGAATGTAATTAACAGTCATGTCAGTTTGGCTCTTTTAGATATCTTTAAGGAAAAAACTATAAGAAGTTCAAACTAATACATAAAACATAGCTTCATATTATTTATACGTTTCAGTCAACTATTTTCCCTATCCCCTATTTGTAGGTAACTGTAAATAATTATATTAAAGTAATTTGGGCCTTAAGAAGACAACATCTGAAATGATGCATGTGTTTCTTGTAATATGTATAGGAAGAATGTGAATAAACAGAAGAAAATCTGAAATATACAGTGTAAAAGAGGCAACTAGAATGTTCTCTCTTATGGAGAGAAAGAAGCTGCTAATTACAACAAGCTACTCTAGTGAGGACCTAGCTCCTGTTTCTAAATACATTCAAGGAAACAATATAAACAAAGGAAAGAAATTATTCACAGAACTTGGGAGAGCTAAAACTAGCCATGTGTAGATAAGAAAAGAAAGAGTTGGGATAAATATAAATAAGGATATAAGAGGAAGTGCAATTGAGAATAGACTACTAAAGGAAAGCTTAGGAGTTGTAGTTCCTTCACAGTCTAAAAAAGTGACGACAGTGAAAATGAAACTATGGTCCAAAACACTATGTCCTAAAGAAAACAAGTATAACTTCATTTTCTGTATGCAATCTTATCTATCATTAAACTAGGAATATTCCAGCCAACAAATTATTCAAGATTTCTGTGTGCCTAACACTGTACTAGTTACTAAAGAGATTGAAGAAAATATCCAACTCTTTCCTTAGAGGCTCAGAATCTGATTGTATTGAGAAAATTACATGCAGAAAACCAAAGTCTTTGTTGTATGGTTATGATAGTTAATACAAGGAATGGAGATAACAAGAGTACTGGGACTTTTGCATCACCTTCTTTACTCCTAGTTGTAGAGGCTATTTGACATTGTCAACTTGAATATTTCTTCAAAAAGATGTGACCCTGTTTCCTCTCTTATGGCTGCTTTCCTAGCTCACATCTAGCTGGCAAAATGAACAACTTTCCATCAGATGGCCATGAAAGTTGGTATGGCAGATGGCCAATCCATGAGTAATAAGTGTAATACACTTTGGGCAGTATCCAGCCCAAGTGCATCCAGAAGGAGGACTTCCTTCATTTTCTGAGTTGAGCGATTAAGGAAACTAAACTATGAGTGTCTTTTTAACTTAAGAGCTTCAGGGGAAGAGGCTGTTTTTTAATCAAAATTTTGACTACAGAAGTAAATAACAGACAGTGTGAGGAATGGACCAAAGTGGAAGAATATTCAGGTCCCTGTTGGCTCCAGTCAAGTAGAGAGGAACTTGTAACAGAACAATTGGTCTTGAGGTATTTTCCCCAACTATGTCACTCCTGGTCTATTTCTTTTACAACCTTCACACTGTGGGAAATATGGAACAGTATAAGGCACAGTTCTGGCCCTAGGAAGTTTATGAAAAAGTTCAGAATATTGAACAAATAACAAGTGATAGGAAAACTACTAATCTAAGAAATTCCATGAAACTATCCTTGATAAATTGTCCTGTATCCTTGATAAATTGTGACACTATAATTCTTGATGGCAGGAACTGGCCATGTATTATTTAACATCTCCCCCAACACCTAGGAAAGGATCTTGCCCATAGTAGATATTTGTTATATGTTTGTTGAAGTGAAGTGGCATGCTTATGGAACAAAATATAAAAGCTTAGAAATATAAAATGGAGAGATCACTGTTTTCAGAAGCCTATATGCAAGATACTTATGAAGAAATTAACAGTGTGACTGGAAGTTTGCAATGAGTGATTTAATTTTATAAGCATTTATTTTATGTTAAAAATTGCAGCTTTATAGAAACTTATAAAGGAAAGAGCAGAGAACAACTCATTGAAGATAGAACTAGATCCAGAGAAGAGGAAGAGGAGGGATGACTGAGGAGACAGGATAATTCCCTGTGAATTTGGAAGAGAATTTTGAAGGAGAGAGAGAAAGGATTGTTGAGCAACTGCTTTGAGGCCTTTGAGTCAACAGATGAGTAGTGAGGAATTTTAGAAATCTCCGCTGTGTTAAGCAATTCCTATTGCTTAACAATTGTCCTGCTATTTGAGAAACTGCTAAAGATGCACATTAATTTTCAAAGAAAAAATGCACATTACATGGTAAAGAGTAGAGAACTTCCTTCTTTAGCTTTATCCCATACTGGAAAATGATTGACCATTATTTGATGAGACTAGCCAATTGTTTTATCAAGGAAGATACAAAGAGTAGTGGAAAGTTACAGTGAGGAAGGGGTGTATAAGCTAGTAGGGCCTACTGAGGTGTAGGGGCAGTCTGGGACACCCATAAGGAAGGCAAGAACAATGATGGAGTTGAGAATCCATTCCTAGTAGGATGGCTGGCTCAGTTTTACAGGAGAAGTAATGTAACGACCCAGAACTGGAGAGTACATGGCTCAAGGAATGGGGATAAAGCCCTGGAGGATACAAGAGAACCTCACCAACTTTCTGAATTATGTTTAGGCTGTTCCTGCGTAAGACTCAGAACCTGGCTTCTGACTTTTCTTGTGAGCAATGATGCATCTTTACTTTTTACTAAATTATCATGCCCTTCAGCAGAGGCAGCAAGAGGAGGTAACTTTTTTATTATGATATTGCTAACTGCAATAATTAGCTTCAATATCCTCTATTTTCTGTCATTTATGTAACCTTCTATCTTCAAAGAACAGAACAAAAATATTTGAAGTTATTAAATAAATGGCATATAACTGGTACATTCTCCCATAATGGATCCATTGAACTCATTCCCTTTTCTCTTTAGGAACTTATGGACATTGGGAAAGAAAGATTACATACAATTTAAGATAAAATCCAAATTTCAAGCAAAAAGAGATGGTGACCATACTAGATTGGTATCACTTGAACACAGCACTCTGACTGATTTGCACAGGCATTTAAACATTGAGGTTCTTTTTTCCCATTTTGTTGTTGACTCTGCTTTGAGAGCACTTTTGAAAAGGCAATTCAGATCAGGTCGGCTCCTCTTCCCTTTTCCTTCTCCCTCTTCCCTCTTTAAAAGAGTTAGCAAATGAAGAGAAAAACTTGAACTTCAAGGCAATTATTTATTATTTGTACCCTGGTTTATTCCAAAATGGATTGGTGAAGACCCGCAAAGATACATTTAATGCTGCAAGAGAAATCTAATTTAAAAATAAGAAAAATTAGGGAACTTGAGCTAATCTTTTGAGACTCAAGCAAGTACTATTGAGCACAACCATGTGCCTTACATCATACTAGTTCCTTTAAGTAAATGAAAGTGAAATATAAGATATGGTTTCCATCCTTAAATACTATAAAATTTATTTCGGAAGAGGAGGCAAACACCTGTGAAAGGCAGTATGGAAGAGTGGTTAGGATCTTTGGCTCTAGAGTCTGGCTGTCTGGTTTTGAGTCTCTCCCACTTAAAATATTCATGGCTTCAAACAACTTAACTTCTTTCTGCTTTTCTTTGCTCACTTGTAAACTGAGGATGATAATACCTTACTCCCTGGGTTTCTGTGATGATTAATTTGGTCAGAATATATTAAGCATTTGGCTTATTTTTGTTGTAGTAATTATATAAAGCAGAGAAGAGCTAAACTTTTAACTCCCTATGACATATAAATATGAGATTCAGAGAAAGGAGAGAAGGCAGTATGCCTTAAGGAAGTCAGGGATGGCTTCATGGTTTTGGTGGCACTTGAGCTATATTTTGATGGATGAGACTTTAAGTGGGTAATAGTAGAGGGTGAAGCCATGCCACTCACGTAGGCTACAAAATAGAGTATAATGAATGACAAGACCGTAGGGATTTGTCGTCAAAGGAAATTAATAGTCTAAAAGAGCCCTTATAATACTTCAGAAAATCAATACTGTGACATGAATCCGATCAGTACTATGTGGACAGCTTTGGGTTTCATTTTCTCAACTAGGCATTAAACCTTGATATTTTCATTTTCTAAAGGATTAAAGGATCCTTGTGGGATTATTTTAAACATCATTTCTGGAGTCACGGTGTGCAGACAGCCAACAAGACTTATCAAAGTGAATGGGACCTATGTTAAAACCACAGCCACATATTATTTATTTATTTATTGAAGATATTTTTACAACTTTCTACAGCTGTGTTTTAAATCTCACTATAATGTCCAGAAAACACATCAGTATTTTCTTCAGTCACCATATAATACCTGGATCAATCTTCACATATACAGTAAGAATTGCCATGTTTGTGTTGATTTATTTTTTCCAAACTTGTACAGCAGGCTTTAACTAGCAAGTCATTCCTAGTACCAAAAGTTGCGATCTTATCAGTAAGGGATTCTCAAGTACTTTTGATGATACAGAAGTTCAGAAAGTGAAAAAGATTTCTGTTTCCAATCAGATGTTCTCAAATGACAAAGGTGACCTCTTTTACAGGAAGTAATGGTTACTCTGTTCTATTTTTAATACTCTCTTGTCTAGCTGCTAGAATAGACCTAACTTTATAAGTTTTAACACTTAATTCCATGTAGTGTAGAACCAAGTCAATAACTTGAAACAAATGAAAATAACAACTTTAAATATGAATTTAATATGAACTTAAACCATTTTTCAATTGATATGATTATATAGGTCAGCTACTCTACAAACCTAGATTTCTAAATCAATATGGGAATTGTTAGTTTTTTCTCTTCACCTAACATAATATAAAGAATCATGTGTATTTAATTTTGAACTATTAATTCGATCCAAATGAATCGTTTTGCAACTATAGGCATATTTGAATACACATGTACAACATATTTGCTTGCTTCAACTCTCCTGACATCTCAATTTGCTGAGTGTAAGTTGGACTTGCTAGTATAGTGAGTTAATATCCAAGGATTTTGTGTTTTTCCATAGGGAGCTTTTAAAAATTCATTTGTCAAGCTGAGATATGAAAAACATTGGGTCAAAGAAAGCAGGGCCATAAGCCAAGATCAGCAGAGCCAACAGAAGCAGCCAGGGTCAGGTTAGGTGGAGAGAACCTAGGGTTCAAGGCAATGTAGGGTACATAGGCAGGAAACCCACTCTGAAGTAAACAAAGGTTAGAGGACACAGAGGAACTGGGATTCCAGCCATAGAAAGCAAGCTGATTCAGACCAAAAAACACATGGCCAAGGGACCTTGAAGCTAAAGCTAAAAGCTACCTGAGGCACAGAGACTTGCATGCTTTTTTTTTTGCAGAAAGAACTAATGACTGGTACTCAAGAGCTAGTAAAAGTGACACAGTTCATCCCACTTGGAAAATTCTAACACTTACTATTCTAGGCCTGCTACAAAATACGAGAACATCAGACCTGAAAGAGTCCTTAGAGTTCCTCCCAATTGACCCTATAATTTTTAGAAGGAGAAACTGTGGCTTATTAGAGGAATGGACTTGTCAAAAAAAAATCAAAGCAATGTAGTAGAAGGGCTGGGGCTATAACTTTGATGTCCTGACACAAGTACTCTTTCCATGAAATGCCTTTGCCTTGCTGACATTTGGTACCCTTAAATGTGAGATATGACTGAGAAAACTAGGATCTTAAGACTCTGAGCTAACCAAAAGTAAGCAAAGTTAATGGGCGGGATATGTAGTAACAATGTGGGTTATTTTCATTCAACCTAGGTAAATTTCAGTAACAAAAACTTCTATTGGGATTGAGACAACTTGGTGACACAGCTAGGTAAGTCCTATAACTCTAAACAATTTCGCATCCAGTGGACTTTGTACTTCTTATCCCATTGCGCCAATTATGCACCAAAATCAAACAAACAAATAAACTCGTTTAACCAAGAAAACAGTGCTCAGTCTCATCTTACTTTGAGGTCTTCTGCTGTGCTACTTCCCTCTAACATAAGCAAATAATTATGCACATATTCCCCACCATCCCCAAGAAACATTTCCTGGCTTCACACATACATTGTGAAACCAGAAACAGTAGAAAGTTTATGGGTCTCAGTCTCTCTTTGTCTATCACTCTTTCTCTCTCCCAAATCATTATTCTAGTCTAAGGGTACTCAGGTATTTTCTCCCAGTCTTCTTCTTCTCAGATTAATTAGCTTTGGTAACCACTGTCTTCTCTCACAGTCACTATTGTCCAGGTAGAAAATCCTACTTTTTTTTTTCAGTTTCCACCATCTGGGCACAACTAACTCATGTCTTTCTGCCTCATCAACTTTTCATCTCCCTTTGTATCTTACTGGAAGATATACATTCTTTCTTTCTTCCTTTAGCTTCATAATAGCTTTCTTTTCAAATGTAATTTAGAATTTACCTCTGTGACTATTTCATTTAATTTAGAAAATGATGGGAAGAGGGCTCTACTTTAGAAAGAAGAATGTAAATGGGCTTTATAAAATCACTCTGAAATATCAAAGCCGCTTTTTTTTTAGTAGATTAAACACTGTACTATATACTGGAAGACATGAATTTCTGATAAACAGCATCAAAGCTGGTTCATAATTTGACCTCAGAAAAGTCAGTTAATTCCTATCTGAGCCTGTTTTTAAATCTCAATAATTCATTCAGTTTATTTGAGATAATAATCTCAGAGAACAAAAGAACCTTGGTATTCTTACCAGTACGACATTGGCTACAAGTGGGTACTTTACATATTGGATGGCTGATAGAAAAGTCCAGTGTGAGGAATGATTAACTACTTTGTGATTAAATTACACTAAGCTATACATAGAAACATATATATATATATATACACAGAAATATGTATATATATATACAGACACACACATATGCATATATAAATATATGTAGATATAATAGGAACTTTATTTTCAAAATGAGAGAATATATGTTTCTCTCCCTCTCAGTCAAGCCACATCCATGGATCACTGGCTTTCAGCTTCTTCCTTCTTAACATATGGAACAGATGACACACACTGTAAGAAAAACTATTAATGGGCCTCTTAGTCAATTTCTGCTGCTATAACAGAATACAACAGAGTGGGCAATATAGAAAAATACTTATTTGGCTCATGGTTCTGGAGACTGAGAAATCTAAGGAATGGCAGCAACATCTAATGAGGGTCATCCTGTAATGGAAGGTATCACATGGCAAGAACATGAGTGTGCAAGTAAGAGAGATGAAATCCAAATGAGTTCATCCTTTTAGTAGGAGTCCACTCTCTCAATAATGGCACTAATCCTGTGATAATGGCATTAATTGATTCATGACAGCAGACTCTCATGACCTAATCACCTCACAAAGATCCTGCCTCTCAACACTGTTACACTGGCAATTAAATTTCAACATGAGCTTTGGAGGGGACATTCAAACCATAGCATTCTGTTCTTTCCCCTTCAAAACGTATATCCTTCTCACAATGCAAAATACATTCCTTCCATCCCAATAGTCCCAAAGTCTTAACTCATTATAATATAAACTCGAAGGTCCAAAGTCAGAAGTCATATCTAAATCAGACATAGATGAGACTTAAGGTATGATTCATCCTGGGGCAAATTCCTCCATCTGTGAGTCTATGAAGTTAAAGAAGTTATCTACTTCCAAAATACAATAGTGGGACAAGCATACAATAGACATTCCCATACCAAAATGGATAACTGGTTTCAAGTAAGTCCAAAACCCAAAATGGAATACAATATTAAATCTTAAACCTGGAGAACAATTTGCTTTGACTCCATGTCCCATATCCTGTGTATGCTGGGGTATGTGGTTGGGCCCCCAAACCCTGGGGCAGCCGTACCCCTATGGCTTTGCTAGGTTCAGTCTACACCACAATTCTCATAGGTTGTAGTCTTATGCCTGTAGCTTTCTGAGGCTAGTGTTATATGCTTGTGGCCCTACAGTTCTGGGGTCTCTGAAGTGGCCCCACTCCTACAGCTTCACTAGGCATCATCCTAGGGGGAACTGTCTGTGGTGGCTCTGGCCCTGTGGCTGGTTTTACCCTAGGGCCCCAGGCTATCAACAGCATCCATGCACATACAACTCTTCCATTTTGCAAGCCTGCAGACATAACACCACCAAGGCTTATAGATTGTACCTTCCATTGTGGCAAGTCTAACTGCATCTGGGCCCTCTTGAGCCATGGCTGGGAGGCTGAGGGGTGTGACACTGGAATTCAGGGAGAAGAGTCCTAAGGTGGCCCTGGGCAATGAGCCTGTATCAGTTCATTCTTACACTGCTATAAGGACACTACCTGAGACTGGGTAATTTATAATGGAAAGAGTTTTAATTGACTCACAGTTCTGCATGGCTGGGGAGGCCTCAGGAAAGTAACAATTATGGTGGAAGGTGAAGGGAAAGCAAGGCACATCTTACATGGTGGCAGAAGAGAGAGAGTGCACAGTTTCAAACCATCAGATCTCATGAACATCCCTCATTATCATGAGAATAGCATGGGGAAAACCACCCCTATGATCCAATCACCTCCCACCTGGTCCCTCCCTCTCAACATGTGGGGATTACAATTTGAAATGAGACTTGGGTGCAGACACAGTGCCAAACCATTCATTCTGCCTCTGGCCCCTCCCAAATCTCGTGTCCTTTTCACATTTCAAAACACAATCGTGCCTTCCCAACAGTGCCCCAAAGTCTTAACTCATTCCAGCATTAACTCAAAAGTTCAAGTCCAAAGTCTCATCTGAGACAAGGCAAGTCCCTTCCACCTATGAACCTGTAAACTCAAAAGCAAGTTAGTTACATCCAAGATAAAGTGTGGGTACAGGCATTGGGTAAATGTTCCCATTCCAAATGGGAGAAATTGGCCAAAACACAGGAGCCACAGGCCCCAGGCAATTATGAAACCTGACTGGGCTGTCACTAAATCTTAAAGCTCCAAAATCTCCTTTGACTCCATGTCTCACATCCAGAGCATGCTGTTGCAAGGGGTGGGCTCTCACAACCTTGGGCAGCTGTGCCACATTCGATCTGAAAGGTACAGCCCCTATGGATGCTTTCATGGGGTGGCATTGAGTGCTGGTGGTCTTTTCAGGTGCATAATGCAAACTGTTAGTGGATCTACCTTTCTGGGGTCTGGAGGATGGTGGTCCTCTTCTCCCAGATCGACTAGGTGGTGTCCCCGTGGGGACTCTGTGTAAGGACTCTAACCCCACATTATCCCTCCACACTGCCCTAGCAGAGGTTCTCCATGAGGGTTCTACTCCTACAGCAGACTTCTGCCTGGACATCCAGGCATTTCCATACATCCTCTGAAATCTAGGTGGAGGTTCCCAAAGCTCAATTCTTGTGTTCTGTACAACTGTAGACCAAACGCCATGTGGAAGCTGCCAAGGTTTGGGGCTTGCACCCTCTGACACAATGGCCTGAACTGTGTCTTGGCCCATTTTAGCTGTGGCTGGAGTGGCTGGGATGCAGGACACCAAGTCCCAAGGCTGCACAGAGCAGTTGGGATCTAGGCCCAGTCCACAAAGCCATTTTTTCCTTCCTAGGACTCTGAGCCTGTAATGAGAGGGACTGCCTTGAAGATCTCTGCAATGCCCTGGAGACATTTTTCCCATTATCTTGACTATTAATATTTGGCTACTCATTACTTATGCAAATTTTTGCAGCTGGCTTGAATTCCTCCTCAGTAAATGGGATTTTCTTTTTTACCACATGGTCAGGCTACAAATTTTCCAAACTTTTATACTCTGCTTCCCCTTTAAACATAAATTCCAATTTCAAACCATCTCATAGTGAGCACAACTGTATGCTTTCAGGATAAGCCTGGTTGTATCTTGAACGCTTTGCTGCTTAAAAATTTCTTCTGCCATATACCCTAGCTCACCTCTTTCAAGTTCGAAGTTCCACAGATTGCTAGGACAGGGGAATAATGTCACCAATCTCTTTGCTAAAGCACAGCATGAGTGACCTTTACTCCAGTTCCCTATAAGTTTCTTGTCTCCCTCTGATATCACTTCAGCCTGGACTTCATTGTCTTTCATTATGAGCATTTTGGTCAAAACAATTCAACTAGTCTCTAGGAAGGTGCAAACTTTCCGACTTCTTTATGTCTTCTTCCAATCCCTCCAAACTATTCCAACCTCAGACTATTATCCAGTTCCAAAGTCACTTCCACATTTTCAGGTTACCTTTATAGCAGTACCCCACTCTGTTGGTAACAATTCATTGTATCAGTTCATTCTCATACTGTTATAAAGATACACCTGAGACTGGGTAATTTATAAGGGAAAAAGATTTAATTGACTCACAGTTCTGCATGGCTGGAGAGGGCTCAGGAAGCTTAAAATCATGGCAGAAAGTGGGGGAAGCAAGGTATGTCTTACATAGCAGCAGGAGAGAAAGAGTGCACGGGGGAAACTGCCACTTTTAAAACCATGAGAACTCCCTCATTGTCATAAGAACAGCATAGGGGAAACTGCCCTCATGAACCAATCATCCCCCACCAGGTGCCTCCCTGGACATATGGGAATTACAGTTTGAGATGATGTTTGGGTGGGACACAGAAGCAAACCATATCAGAGCCCATGGAGGATACCCCAGGCCCGTTCCCCCAAACCATTCTGCCCTGCTAGAACCCCTGAGCTTGTGATGGGAGAGGCTGTCTCAAATATCTTCAAAATGCCTCTGGTGTCTTTTGTCCATTGTCTTGATGGATGGCACCTGGCTTGTTTCTATGCATATTAATTTCTTTCACAAATGGTTGCTTGACAACATCTTTGGTATTCTCTTCTAAAGATGCCTTTGCACTCTTTACCTGGCTAGATTGCAAATTTTCCAAACGTTTCTATTCTGCTTCCCTTTTAATTATTAATTCCATCTTTAAGCCATCTCTTTGCTCTCATATCCCCCTATATACAGTGAAAAGTAGCCATACGGTAGCCTGAATACCTTGCTGCTTTGATATTTCTTGTACCAGGTGTCCTAGTTTATCACTTTTAAGCTCTGCATTCCATAGACCCTGGACAAAGACACAATTTCACCACCTTCTTTGCCACTTTAGAACAAGGATGGCCTTTACTCCAGTTTTCAGTACCTTGTTCCTCATTTCTTCCTGATACCTCATCACAGTTGTATTTACTGTCCATATTCCTACCAACATTCTGGTCATAACCCCTTAAGTAATCTCTAAGAAGATCAGACTTTCCCTATAGCTTTCTTCTTCTTCTGAGCACTCTCCAGAATTCTGTTTATGTTCTGTCCACATAACTACAGGATTTTTCTAGCCTTTTCCTCCAAATTCCTTCAGCCTCTGTTTATTACCCAGTTCCAAAGCCACTCCCTCATCTTCAGGTATTTGTTACAGCAACAACCCCATTCTCAGTACCAATTTTTTCTTAGTCCATTTTCTGCTGCTATAACAGAAAACCACAGATAGTGTAATTTGTAAGGAAAAGAGATTTATTTGGCTCTCAGTTCTAGATTCTGGGAAGTCCAAGAGCATCAGCACCTGTTGGCATTAGGTGAGGGTCATCCCATGGTGGAAGGCATACATATGAGACAGAGAGAGTAAATCCAGCTGAACTGATCTTTTATCAGAAGCCCACTCTCACAAAAACTAACCCAGTCCCACAATAACATTACTCCATTCATAAGGGCAAAGCCCTCATGACCTAATTATCTTCTAAAGGTCTCAATTCTCAACACTGTTACATTGGCAATTGAATTTCAACGTGAGTTTTGGAGGGAATATTCAAACCATAACAATGAGACATTCTGCATATACAAGTTATGACTTTACCCCTTATCTCCCATTCAAAAAGAAGTATACTGGAATGTATATGTGTAAGAGTGACATTAATTTAATGATGACCAGCTGTCCTGTAAATTTTTGAGGAGCTAATTCACAAACTTCATTATTAGCAATAATCTTCTTAAAATATGTCTTACAACTGAAAGTAGCATGTCCCAGTGTTCTATGTGTTCTGACACTGGCCTGCTAGACTGGAGCATGTGGTTCACAGCACTCTCACAAATACAAATAAAAGATTTGTGCCCTAATTGTGGATTCTCTCAAGAAAGAAATAAACCACTTGAAAGGTGAAGCTACAAACTTAAGTACATAAAGCACAGCAGGAAGGTGACTAGTTTTCACATGGGCATCACAACTATCCATTCTTCTTTGTATCTCATTCTGAAAGGTCAAATCAAAGTGTGGACCCAGGGAAGAAAGGATCCATTAACAGTAACAGGAATAGAAACTCTATGTTTAACTCCTTGGTAAGAATGGTGAAATTAAAATTAGCTTGATTATGTAGGACAAAGATACACAATTTATACATTTTTGTGGTAGAATTTCAGGCACCTAGTCAATACTGTAGAAAGAATTGATATGGTAAAGACCACATCTTGTTCTAACTACAGAAAAAATGCTGGTCAAAATAAGGAAAAGAATTACATGCTTAACTCAGCTGGAAAGCAAGTAAGGGAAATTCCCAGGCTTTAGTGATAAATAGGGAGTTCAAAGCTAGAGAAAGGAGTATAAATTGAAATTGAATGGTTCCTGGAGATATCAAAACCAAATGTGGACCTGTGGGATTTAAGGGCTTGAGTTAAAGATCTATGTTAAGTATGGAGTTAGGACAGATCCCAGCAAAAATCTAGAAATTTGAGTGATTTATAAACCCTGAAATCTATGAAATGGGGCCTAGAAAACTCTGCTTATTGATTCAGGAAAGTGTACAGAAAATTCACATTCAGTCCAGGGCCATAGCTGTGAATGGAAGGAGACATTTAATTGAAACTGGAACTCTAAACCTGTACCAAGTATGGGTGTGGACTCTAAATTCATAGGACTTACATATGGCACAAACCCCAAGCAAAGAAATTGACAAAAAAACCTGGTTCCAAACCAGTGAAACTTGTAGGGCCTTGGTAGAGGCAACCTTAGAACTTCTCTAAGGGAATTTCTCTATAACCCTCAGCATCTGGGACTACCACAGAAAACAATCCCTGCTGTAGATGAAAATAGTTATTAAATTATAAACCTCATAAGAAAATTAACCTCCATGATGGTGCTTCCCTTGACACAATGGAAAAAATTGCATACTAAGAAGCAGAGATAATGGGACAATTTAAAGGAGACTTTAAAAGAGGTTGAAAATTGTTTAAAGAGAAAAACAAAGAATGGAGAAAAATTGTCAAGTGAAGGGCAGTGATGAATATCTGTGGCCTTTACAAAATTACACAGCTTATCAAAGGGTGGGGGTGCAGAGTTAGATAAAAGTATTAAAGATCAAATTGTTGCTTTTGAGAAATTTTTAGAAATTCCTGGTGGAAGAAGAGATTAAGATAAGTGGTCAAAATAGAAATAGATTTTATTTTTTCACCCTCACCTCCTACAATTCTTTCACATCAGATAATTTGATCTCAGTTTCTTTTAAAGTGTTTCTAACAGCAATGGTATGGATTTAAAATGCAAATATAATCTGTTATCCAATTCATCAAAAGAAGTCACTCATATAACTGAAGAGTGAGTGAAGTTCTGATATTCATCTGTTGGTTTATTTTCACTTTTCTCATTAATGTTTATGAATATATTGACTAATATGCATATTGGAACTACACTTGTCTTTCATATGCAAACATACCTGCCACAAAAATCAGTGAAGGCACTCTGTGAGAATCAGTTGAGTACATGGAATTTACAACAAAATATTGTGTTTTTATTATTTATGAATTTTATAAATTGTGTGACATCCTTTATGTCCATAAAATTTGTAAACTTATGTATTTGTATACATACTATTTCCAGAAAGTCAGTGTGAAATATTCGCCAGCATACCACTGACGTATATCTTCATTATTTATAAATGGTGGAACTTGTAACATGTGGCTCCTATTCCTCTTCAACTCCCACTTCCTTCTTTAATCCCCAAATCAGCACCCCACACACAGACACACAGAAGCACACAAACTCTACTATCATGACAACCTCATTACATTTTGGTTTACCTTGTAATTTTGTTTTGAAAAGTTTAGCTGCTAAAACCCAGTAAAACTCAGTGGTACATATGTGTTTGAGCTCTTTTCCCCAGAGAGTCTCCTGAACACATTAATAATTTGAGTTTATTCATTTCAAGATGTGTCCAGCAAATACATGGCTGTAAAAATTTAAGCCTGTTGAGGTTCCTAGATTTTTAGGGTCTCTAAGCAGCCTTCTCACAATGCAGGTGTTCATAGAGCTCTCTGATAAAGGAAATTGGGGGAAATAAAGGGCAATGAGAGCCAATCCACTGCATGCATGCCATTTTGCAAGAAGCTTCACTCACCTTATTACATATCACTGATACGCCATGTCACAAAGTTCTCTTTATTTTGATAGCATTCAACATACTTTAGATGCAAATATAGGTTGGCCATCTCTACTAATAGGTCATATACTAACATAGGAATTACTTTGAAAATGCCTGGAGTCAAAACAATACAGTAGCAAACAGATGAAATGTTAGATAAGAGTTTGTGCCTCAGCCAGATTTTAGAAATCCCTTGAAAGGTTATGTTTCAGGTTATTTGCCCAATAAATGCTAAGATCCCTTTCATGCATTTTAGAAGAGGAGGTGTCCATCCCCTGTCACACGTTGAGTCCCACTATCTGGCACAAGAGCTGATCACTTTGGGACTCTCCTCAGAGTATTACATATGATGGTTGGATGGTTTTCCTGTTTCCAGCCATTGATAAGAGGCTTCAGGATATTTATTCAGCATTTGTGGAAACTAGGCTGCTGAAATATCTGTATCTTGTTTTTATTTAACAATAACTTGTTTTATGTGAGAGAAAAGAGCAATCATTTTTGATAGACCACCTCAAGGAGGTCCCGTTTTACACATTGCCTTCATTTTACCTTCTTGTTCTATCCAGGTCCCCAGCTGCTTGGATGCTTCCCACCCACACTGAAGTCCATCTTCCCACTCAGTCACCAAAGTCAAATACCAATCTTTTCTAGAAGCCCCAGACAGACATACCCAGAAATAATGCATTACCAGTTTTCTAGATATTAATATTTCTTAATCCAGTCAATTTGACACTTAAAAATAACCATTATAGTTTATATTGTCTAATTTTCTTGAAACATATAAAAACCAGAATAAACAAATTTCTGTGTAATCTTACTAACAGTGGAGAGTATATTATATGTCTTCTCCACAACCAAAAATTAGCTTATACTTCTGATTAATGTTAGCTTCAAGGGCAAGTTCAAGTTAGCAGTGCTTAATATTCTCACAAATAAAGAAAAAAGATAGTCTTTTTATTTTTTCATATTATTTCATAAGAAGGAGGCACTAAAAATAAACAGTCCTAAAACGTGAGTAACAAACAGCTTTGGCAACATAGGGAGACCTTGTGTGGTCCCAGCTACTTGGGAGGCTGAGGTGAGAGGATCATTTGAGCCAGGGAGGTCAAGGCTGCAGTTAACTGTGATTGCACCGCTGCACTCCAGCCTGGGTGACAGAACCAGACCCTGTCTCAAAAGCAAACAAACAAACAGAAAACTGAGTAACTTTATGTTCTCACTTTTGATTATACTTTGAATTTCAGTTTTTTTCTAGGGGCCCTCATAAGTATTCAAAATTTTTCTCATGTACAGTGATAAGATGACTAGAAAAAGAGTTGAAAATTGGGTCACCTCTGAGTTTTCCTTTGGACATTAAATGGTTGCTTCCTGTCTCCCACTGATAATCAGGAGTCATTTGCTCATTTCTTTTTCTCTCATTCTCAGGTAAGCCTCTGAACATCCCCTGCAAAGCATTCTTTGGATTCAGTGGAGAGTCTGGACCAATGATCTACTGGATGAAAGGGGAAAAGTTTATTGAAGAACTGGCAGGTCACATTAGAGAAGGTGAAATAAGGTACAGCACTTGAGTTGCTCATCTTTCTTTGCTGTCTTTGCAGTTAAGTAATGAAACAACCTAGAAGGGATTCTGCTCAGGATTTTAATTGCAACTTCAAATCATTCCATTCTCTAAAAGCTAATCTTATGGAGAGACCAAGGGTGACTGCCTTAAGAAATGCCAGTGTGTAAGCTTCTAACATAAGAAGGTTTTTCTCAGATTTAAAGATTATGTCACCAGGGTATAATGACCCTCCAAAAGCTGCCTAAGCAAATTCCTTTGAGTTTCTAAAGCTAAAAACCACTGGTACTCCAACAGTCACAGCAAAGGTTCAGTCTTTGAAGGTGACTCCTCAGACCACTGGGCAAATGTTCATTTTCTACCTGGAAACAGACAACCTTCATATGACATAAGTGTAAAGCTCCAGTGACAATGGTAAGCTGGTGCTCAGCCAAAATAACTGTTGACTCTTGTTGAATAGTGTTTATTTCTCCCAACATCTAATGCTCATCCCGAAAACGACTGATCATTCAACTTAGTTCATGTTTAGATTTCTTTTCACTTTCCTATTACACAGATACCTCTCTGGTTTATAGGTATCAATTCTATTGGTTTTTAAATTTTATTTAGTACTTTCTCATTTGTATAAAAAAGATATAAAAATATATAGGTAAGCTTTCCTGCCTCACTCGGTTTGTGAGGTTTCTCTGTGGTTTCAGAGATGGTGATGTGTAGTATATGTTCCTGATTCTGATAGGAATCAGAATTCTTCCCTCTTCACTCCCATTAAGAATCATATATTGGAAATTAATCTAAAGTTTCAGTAAAACTAATGTTAAAATGTATTCTTTCAGTTTTCTTATTGAATATACAGCAGCATAAATGAGACAAGTACACTTTGTATTATTCACTATGCCTAAATAT
The DNA here is from genome assembly GCF_030222135.1 of Aotus nancymaae. Classification (NCBI taxonomy): domain Eukaryota; kingdom Metazoa; phylum Chordata; class Mammalia; order Primates; family Aotidae; genus Aotus; species Aotus nancymaae. The sequence goes on along the minus strand of NW_026988415.1, from coordinate 41,823,043 downwards.
TATTTATAATTACTCTCATGACAATTTCTCTCTATGTGTCCACCCAATAACTCTTCTCTATGGGCTCATAACTTTGCGGGTCTGTGAACTCTCTAAGAGTCTGTGCAAAATATTGACTATAGGAGCATATTTCTAGGCAAAATACACATGAGAAGGTATTTGACATCTTCAGTAATCAAGGAAATGCAAACCAAAACTACATGATACCACTTTACACTCACTAGGATGCACTAGGATGGATATAATTTAAAAAGTCAGATTACAGGCCAAGCACAGTGACTCAAGCCTGTAATCCCAGCACTTTGGGGGGCGAAGGTGAGTGGACCGCTATGGATCAGGAGTTTGAGACTAGCCTGAACAATATGACAAAACCCTGTCTCTCCCCTGACCCCCCAAAAAAAGATATGTACAAAAATTTAGCCAGGCATGTTTGTGTATGCCTGTAGTCCCAGCCACTTGCTGCTTAGGAGGATGAGGTGAGAGGATCACTTGAGCTCAGGATGTTGAGGTTGCAGTGAGTCATGATTGTGCCACTGTAATCCAGCCTGGGTGACAGAGGAGTACATTTTTTCTTTTTGCCTCAAAAAAGAGTCAGACTCTAACAAATGTCGGTAAGGATATGAAGAAATGGGAAACCTCATACACTGCTGGTAGGAATATCCCTCCTAGGGATATAACCAAAATAAATCAAAACATATATCTATTAAAAACTTGTCCATGAATGTTTGTAGCAGCACTGTTCATAATAGACAAAAATGAAAACAACCTAAATGTCTGTCAACTAAGCAATGAATAAATAAAATATGATACATTCATATAGTTGAATATTATTTAACCAAAAAAAATGAAATACTGACATATACCATAACATGAATGAACCTTGAAAATGTTCTCAGTGTAAGAAGCCAGGGACAAAAAAACCCCAAAACTGTATGATTCAGTTTATATAAAATGTCCACAATAAGCAACTTTATAGAAACAGAAAGTAGCTTACTGGGAGCTTAGGGCCCGTGGGGAGGAATGGAATATAGATGTGAAAGCTAAAGTGTATGGGAGTGTTTTTGTGTGTTTGGTAGAATCCAAATAATATAAAATTCACCATTTTAAAATTCACAATTTAATGGCATTCAGTACATTCAGATTTCATACAACCACCACAACTTTCTAGTTCCAGAACATTTTCATCACTCTAAAAGGAAACATTGTACCCATTAAGCAGTCTGGAGCTTCTTTATGAGGTAATGAAAATATTATAAAATTGACCATAGTGATAGTTGCACATATCTGTGAATATTCTAGAAAACAATAAATTGTATACTTTTAATGGATACCTTATATGGTATATAAATTATATTTCAACAAAGCTGTTTTTATTTTTTAAAAAAGCCTTGAAATTAATTGCCTGACACAGAACAGATTTTCAGAAACAAATAATGAATGTATTACCAGTGATTCTAAAGTATTAATTGCCATTTGAACTTTGAGGTTTCTAATTCGTAACACTTTATTAGGCAATTTCAGTTTAATATTTATTTGAAATCAATACAACTGAATTCCTTTTAAATTGTTATATAAGATAAACATTTAGGATTCCTGTCAATGTATCCACGCATAAAAGACCTTACGGGTCACTTTTCATTTTACAGAACAAGAAACTGGCCCCGAAATGGATGTGCGATAGGTACACTACTACATAGTTAGTAGCAGAATTTCCATTACCAAAAAGCTCAGAGATAAGTTTCATGATCAAGGGTAGTAATTATGTGAGCCTAAGATCATCATCTCCCTTTTTGTATGTGTAACTGCATGTAACTTTTAAAATAAACAGCATTATTGGAGTATAATTGACATATAATAAATCACACAATTTAAAGTATAAAATTTGTAAGGACTGATTGATGTATGTATACACCTGTGAAACCATCACCATGATGAAGATAACATATTAATCACCCTCATGTTTCCTGGTGCCCCTTTGAAATCCCTCCCCCCTGCCCTTCTCCAACAACAGGGACATTGGTATCACCATAAATCAGTCTGCCTTGTCTAGAATTTTATACAAGTGGAATCATACAATAGGCGCTTGTTTTTCTCTGGATTATTATTTCATGTAGCACAATTATTTTGAGATTTATCCATCTTGTTATATGTGTCAATAATTCATACCTTTTTTTATTGCCAAATAGTATTCCATTATATAACTATACAAAAATTGCTCTTCTATTCACCTATTGATGGACATTTGGGTTGTTTCCAATTTGGACTATAATGAAGAAATCTGCTAGGAACATTCATATACATATCTTGGTATGTACACATATTTCCTTTTCTCTTGACTGAATAGCTAGACATGGAGTGCTTTGATTATATAGTAGACATATATTTAACATTTTGGTTTATTTTTAAAATAAAATTTAAATTGTTTATTAAAAAATTTATTTTTAGAATAATTTTTGATTTATAGGAAAATCGTAAGAATAATATAGAGTTCCTATATACTCCATACCCAGTTTCCCCAATTATCAACATCTTACATTAATACTGCTCCATGTCTAGGTATTTAGACAAGAGAATAGGAAATATATGTGCATACAAAAACATGTATATGAATGGTCATAGCAGCTTTCTTCATAATAGTCCAAACTGAAAACATTCCAAATGTGCATCAACAGGTGAATAAGTGAGCAAACTGTTATATAGTCATATAATGGAATACTACTTGGCAATAAAAAAGGAATGAACTATTGATACATATAACAGTGTATTAATTCAAAATGAATCAGGCCAGGTACAGTGGCTCATGCCTGTAATCTCAGCAGTTTGGGAGGCCGAAGTGGTTGGATTACTTGAGGTCAGGACTTTGAGACTAGCCTGGACAACATGGTGGAAACCCGTCTCTACTAAAAACACAAAAATTAGCTGGGCATGGTGGCGGGCACCTGTAATCCTAGCTACTTGTGAGGCTGAGACAGGAGAATTGCTTGAACCTGGGAGGCAGAGATTGCAGTGAGCCAAGAACATGCCATTGCACTCCAGCCTGGGTGACAAAAGTGAAACTCCATCTCAAAAAAAAAAAAAAAGAATCAAAATTAATACATTGTTATTAGCTAAAGACATTTCTTTACTCATCTTTCTTTAGTTTTGCCTACTATCCTTCTTCTTCTGCAGGATCATTTAACTTTTTAAGAATCTGCCTAATTGTATTCCAAACTGGTTATACCATTACAAAAGAAAAGTGAGGCACTGCTGTTCTCTCTGGCAGCAAATGATTAGAATTGGTGGGAGACAAAAATCCTGAACAAGCCATCATATTAGGGGCCAAATGAGTCAACCAACTAGGAAGTGCCGTAGGAAGACAACCTTTCAGGACTTGCAAAATGACATTGTTTAACTGATTTTGTTACATCCTCTTTCTCCACCAACTCCCCCAGTAAAATAACTATATTAGCATTAACGGAAAGTTACAGGGATTTTATTTTGAAAATTTCACGAGACCCCACTAGCTAACTAAAATCACCTTCAGAGAAGTGCCAACAAAAAGGCAGAAATTCCCAGCCCTCATAAATATACAGTCACTCATTTTGTAACATAGTCATGGGTTGCCTAATGATTGGGATACATTGTATGCAAAATATCATTAGGTGATTTCATCATTGTGCAAACATCATCAAGTGTACATATACAAACGTAGATTAAAGCCTACTGCATGCCTAGTCTTTATGGTATAGCCCATTGCTCCTAGGCTACAAACCTGTACAGCATATTATTGTATTGAATACTGTAGGTAACTGCAACACAATTGTAAGTGTCTGTGTATCTAAACATATGTAAACAAAGAAAAGGTACAGTAAAAATACAGTATTATAATCTTATGTGGCTACCTTTGTATATGCAGTACATCTTTGACTAAAAGGTCATCATTTCGCTTTTATATGTCTTGTGTGATCTTTCTTCTATTTGGAAGCTTGTGTGGATTCTAGAATTATTTCCATCTATAGCCATTTATGCTAATACAGGAAATAATTAACGAGGTCTTCTAGCCTCCAAAGCCAGTGTCCTTGAAGCAAAGCATACAAGATTTTACACAGCACAGCAAATTGGAACAAATCCAGCATTTTAATAGAAAAAAATTGCTAATCATACTATTTAGGTGAACCAAAAGAAGATTCACATTTTTACATAGCCCACATATTTTCTCCATAAGGAAGACTTCTTATGGCAGAATACTGAGGATTTTTAATTAGGGGATTCCTCTCAAAGTCATTTCTGGAAAAAATATTTACTTCTGGATGCATAGCCCTTATTCAGTGCTGTCTCTATCTGTACAGGATACTGTTTAAAAAATACCTTAGACTAGGTAATTTATAAACAACAGAAATGTATTGATCAAAGTTCTGGAGGCTGGGAAGTCAAAATCAAGATACCAGCAGATCCAGTGTCTGGAAAGGGCCAGTGATGGCTGGGGTAGCCCTGAAAGTCTCCAGAATGCCTTCTTCTCTTGTCTTGATGAATAGTATCTGGCTTCCTTATATCTATTGTAATCTTATGATTAAATGTTTTCTTGGCCACACTCTCGGTGTTCTCTATTTAACACACTTTTTCATTCTTTGCAACATTGCTGGGCAGAGAATATCCAAAATCTTTATATTGTGCTTCCCTTTTGATTATAAATTTCATCTTGAATTCATTTTCTTCTCTCATTTTACTATAAGCAACCAAGAGAAGCCATGCCACACCCTCAATACTTTGCTTAGGGATTTCATTCTCCAAATATCCTATTGCACCACTCACAAGTTCTACCTTCCACAAAGCACTAGGACATGAACACAATTCAGCCAAGTTCTTTGCCACTTACAACAAAGATAGCCTTCACTTCAGTTTCCAAAAACGTGTTTCTTATGTAAGTCTGAGCCCATATCAAAATGGTCTTTACTGTCCATATTTCTACCAATATTGTAATCATGACCACTTAAGTAATCTGTAAAGACATTGAAGCTTTCTCTACAGTTCTCTTCTTTTGAACCCTCACCAGAATTTCTCCTTACAGTTAGTTGATATAGGGTTTTTCTAGCCTGCTCCTCCGAATTCTTCCAGCCTCTGTTCATTACCAAGTTCCAAAGCCATTCCACATTTTTGATACATATTTTTTACCACAGCACCCCACTGTCAGCACCAATTTCTGCCTTAGTCTATTTGGACTTCCATATCTTTTTTTTTTTTTTTTTTTTTTTTGAGATGGAGTCTCAATGTGTTGACAGGCTGGAGTGCAGCAGTGCAATCTCAGCTCACTGCAACCTCTGCTTCTCAAGTTCAAGTAATTCCCCTGCCTCAGCCTCCCAAGTAGCTGGGATTACAGGTGTGTACCACCACACCCAGCTAACTGTTTTGGACTTTTAGGAGAGATGGAGTTTCATCATGTTGGCCAGGATGGTCTCGAACTCCTGACCTCGTGATTCACCTGCCTCAGCCTCCCAAAGTGCTGGGATTGCAGGTGTGAACCACCACACCCAGCCAACAAGATACCTTAAACGGGTAATTTATAAACAACAAAAATGTATTGCCCACAGTTCTGGAGCCTGGGAAGTCCAAGATCAAGGTGCTGGCTGATTAAGTGTCTGGTGAGGGCCTGTTCCTCATAGCTGGAACCTTCTACATGTCCTCACATGACAACAAGGGCATGGGAACTCATTCATGCTTCTTTTATAAGGACACTAATCACATGCATGAGTGGGGAGGCTTCGTGATTCAATCCCTTCTCAAAGGCCCCACCTCTTAATACTATCACATTGGATATTAGGTGACAGCATATGAGTTTTGGGAGATCACAAACATTTATACTATAGCAAGAGCAGTGCTTTGTGACCATTTAAAAATTGAATCATAGCTCTTGTTTTGTGTGCACATTTCAAAATTACATTGTCTAACATAACTAAGCAGTGAGGCTGTAAATAAATCACTCTCGGGCAGTTGACTTCTGGAGAAGCTTCTCCAGAGGCACTGGATCTGGCAGGAGGACTAGCCCCACTGCCTAGGTTCCCATTTTCCTGAGCAGCGGCTTGGGCCTAGAAATATGTGTTACAACTTTTTATTTCTTAGTTTGCCACAGAGGAATAGAGGACTTAAAACAATACCTAATAAAAAAAAAAAGCTTAGATATTTACTGAGAGCTTGATGAGATGAAGTCACTCAGACCTCAATAAGTATAACTCCTGTACTCAGCATTTCCCCTGCAGCTTGACTAGCATTTTAGATCAAATCCTGTCTAGGGTTTTGGAGTTCTCATTTGTTTGCTCTCTGGGTCAGTTTCACCACTGTGGTCCCTAGCCTCTCCTGATTTTCAGCCCATGGCCAAAGCACTTAGACCCCACTTTGGGCATACAGATTCCCCTTTATCTCCCTTTAAGCAGAAATTGGCACAGTTCTCCCATGCCTCTGTTGTTGCTAAGAGACTAAGCCACAAGGAAATCTGAACCCAAATGTGGTAACCATTCACAACTGCTAGTCTGTCCCACACAACTGCATCACAACCCTTTCACAAACTCCAGAAGATGTAATTTATAAAGATGGTAAAAGAATTTTATATGTGCAGTAACTAACATAAGATATAATTGTACACGTTTGGTTATTTATTTCTACCATTTTAAAATCATTCTAACAATCTGCTCTCTGCCAAGCTCTACAATGTTTATTCAGAGAAGCCAAATAATTATTTTGAGGAAACCCAGTAGGAATCACAAGGGGAAGACTTCTTACTTTCTGTTCTGTAAAAGCTTAATGGGAACTGCTGCAAAGGAGGATCAGCGAGTACCCTCAAATTGTCCTTTGGGGATAATGATTCTAGGAAGGTCACCTCAGTCCCATACCACTACAGAACTTCCTTCTTATTAATCTTACAAGAGGCTTGAGAATTTTTTTTTAAAAGAATTTGCTAGTGAGGTATGTATTCTACATAGCTAGTAAAAAAAAGGTCAGAAAATTTGAACCAGTCCTGTGAAACACGAAATAATAGTCTTTTAGATTGCCTACAGGATTACAAATTGCATCTGATTGTCAAAAAAGCCTACATGAATTTCAAGACAATTGCTTTGTCCCAATGGAGAGTAATTTTCAATTATAAATCTCACTTTGTAAATCACCCTATCAATATCTAATGTTTTCTTCCTCAGGCAATACTACGAAACAGTTTACCAAATGTTTTCTAATTCTTGACCTGAAAAACATGTTCAATCTATCTTATGGTTTTCAGAAAAGCTTATTAAAATGGGAATAATTTTATTTACCTTCAGTTTCTGAAAGACTGCGAGCTGAATATGGTCTTTGCTTGTTTGTTTTAGTTTTGGTTTCTTCACTGATAGTTTTTAACACTTTCTGGTCTTCTGTTTCATTCCTTTACCTTAACATCCTCTCCTTGAATGAGTGAAATGCTCTAATAAAGGAAAGAATGTGATATAGGCATGAAAAACTTTCATTCTTAAAATAAGGCAAGTCTATCTTAAAGACCAAAAATAACCTAGTAATGACTCACTCTTTTTAAAAAGCTATATGGAGTTGTGAATATGTTGTTTGTCCCCAAAATACAGAGGAAATAATTGGAGTCCCAGGCAGCCCTGGGAAAATGATGAGATGTGTTTTGGCACGTTCTCACATAATTTTAAATGTCTTAAAGCACCCCACATGTCCTTGGTTTTCCCAAAGTTGAGCTTCAAAGAAGTATTTTCCTTTCTTCCATTTTTGAAGGAATGGTGAATAATATTCATGATTCCTGGCTTGACCTTAGCCTTGATCTATGCATAAAATTCTAAAAGCCTATCTAACACATGTTTGTTGTTTCTCTTCATTTCTTGAGCAGACTTTAGATGCTCAGACTCAACTATGTTGTGTTGGATTGTAAATTACTCAAAACGCTATAATTAGTAAATAAAAATAATAATCCCAGATTCATCCTTTTATAGTACACTGCATATTGCAAAAGCATTTCACGTCTTAAAACATATTGGATACTCATAATAACCATCTGAGATAAATAGTTTTAGCTTTATTATGCAGATAAAGAAAGTGAGGAAGAAATGCTGCCTATTACTGGTTGAGAGTTCCTGTGGGGCTAGACTGATTCATCAAATCTAGCAAGAATCCTCAATTGTCCAGAATGTTTTGTTGTACTTCACACTTAGGCTACAAAAAGTCAAAATCTGTCCAGGACTGAAAGAGTGAAAATCAGTGTGGACTGAGAATAAGCAGCCCTGCTATTAATCAGTTTGGGAGGACAGACAGATAAAGCCAGCTGCAAAGTTAACAGAAAACACTGTTTCTCCCAAGGTCATGCAGCAGTTATAAAATGCCATAACGACCCCTTCCTCCTTTGAATGACTACTGCTTTCTTACCAGTTATGCCCCAAACCTGCTTTGCTGCTTACATTTATTGCCAGGGATACCCAACTGCTAAGCTACCCTTGTCCCATAAGAAAACTCAATCTCTAGTTAGCCCCCATTTCTTCCAATCCTGCCTCAGAAACTCCAACCGATTCAGTATTTACCCCTGCCTCCCTAAAACCTCAGAATCTTTCAGTGGAAATGTAAACATTACAAAATCATGTTCTTTCCTTCAATCAAGGATTAATCCATAGTTCCTCTGGAATGCCCCTCCATCAATGCATTGAGCCAATAAATCTGATTTTTTCAGACTCTGGGCATGATGCTGGACTTTGACTAATAATGGCTTAATAGGGAGAAAAGGAAATAACACCAAGAGAAATCTTGTTTAATTAAACATTTTGATTTTTTTAAACATACCTCAATCCTTCATATTATCAATCATCATTCCTGGACAATGATTACTCATACTCAGAATAATGACCCAGAAACTCTGCAAGATGCTCAACTATCAAAGGAGGACTCAGAATAGTTCAAGGGACCATTTACAATTAATGAAAATTGGACTTAGACATTTTATAATTATTTACCTCAATTAAGAACCCAACAGGACTTTCTATTTAATTTTCAGGTGAACAGAAAATTCAATTAGCCAGAATTTCCATCCCTAAAAAATTCCACTAACCAATATTTTACTAACATTTCATTGCATTTGTGTTTTTTATCTGAATGTTATGTTATCATTCCCTTCAGCGTTGCTTATTTTAGTTTATGATCTTTAGGACAGCAGGGAGCACGTACATGTAAATATTAGTACAATGTCTAGTAGAGCAGATTGCTGCTTACAAATAAGTACTTTTTGATAATGATGACAGCAGAAGTACTAGTAGTGATATTGATGATATGGGTAGATATTGAATAGTATAAACTCTCTGGTGGCAGTTCAACATCTTTATAAAAATTTCAAAGTACCATGTCCCTTGGAAGAAACTGGAAAGTAATTTGGAATCTCCCTGCTAATGAAGTATTTTACTTTTTTACTTTCTCCTTTTGTTGCATTAACTAAATTTATTAGAGGAAGTCAATAATGAGAGATAACGCAAAATAGTTTGAGACAGTATTTATTAATAATTCCCAGCTTACCACAATGCCAGGCACATACAACTTTTAAAACATCTGTTTAATGGCATTGAATTGTATTAAAATGCATTAATATAATGTCTTTCTTGCATTACACACACACACACACACACACACACACACATACACAGAGTAATTTTTGAGCATATTTAAGTTCACAGCAAAATTTAGTGGAAAGTACAGAGTTCCCATATTACCCCCAAGACTCCCCCACTATCAATATCCAGCACCACAGTGGTGCATTTGTTGTAATCCATGGACCTACATTGATAGATCCTGATCACCCAATGTCTGTAGTTTATATTTAGAGTTTGGAGAGTTTACTCCTAGTGTTATACATTCTATGTGTTTTAACAGATGTATGATGAAATGTATCCACCATTACAGTATAATACAGATGAGTTTCACTGCCCTAAAAATTGGTGTTCCACTTTATCCATCTCTCTCACCTTGAAAACTCTTGGCAACTCTTGATCTTTTTACTGTCTCTGAAATGTTGCCTTTTCTGAAATTTCATGTAGTTGAAACCATACAGTATACAGACTTTTCAGAGTGGGTACTTTCACTTAGTAATATGAATTTGAGGCTCCTACATGTATTTTCATGACACATTACTTTTAAAAAATTGCATTCATTTATTCAATGTGCCTTTATTGAGTTTTCTTGATGCTGCTAGCACTGGACTAGTTGCTGATGATACAAAAATTAAGGCTCCCGCACACTCTAATCAAGTAGTTCCAGTATAATACCTTTGAAGAGCAAAGGAGATTTATTGATTTAACAAGCTTTATTTTTCACAATAGTTTTAGGATTGCAAAGAAGTTAACAGATAAAAGGATACATTTTTTAAAAAAAGTTGAGCAGAAAGTACAGAGCACTCTCATATAACCCCTTTGTCCCTCCTCCCAGTTTCCCCTTTTGTTAATGTCTTGCCTTAATGTGGCACATTTATTACAATTAATGAAACACTATACATTATTATTAAAGTCTGTAGTTTACATTCTAGTTCATTCTTTGTGTTATATAGTTCTATAGTTTTTTGTCAAATGTGTAACATCATGTATTCACCATTACTGTATCAAACAATAGTTTCACTGTCCTAAACATCCCAGATATCTGCCTATTCATCTCTCCCTTTCTCTTCTAAAACTTTTAGTAGCCAATCATCTTTTTACTCTCTTTATAGTTTTGCCTTTTCCTAAATGCCGTATGTTTAGAGTCCTACAGTATGTAGCCTTTTCAGACTGACTTGTCTCACCTAGTATATGCATTTAAGGTTTTTCCATGTAGTTCTGTGGCTTGATGGTTAATTTCTATCAATGAATAACACTTTATTGTCTGGATGTACCACAATTGTTTGTCCATTCACCTATTGATTGACATATTGGTTGTTTCCAAGTTTTGGCAATTATAAATGAAGCTGCTATAAGCACTTGTGTGCAAGTCTTTTTTGTAGATATAAAAAGTATGATTAATGCATCATATTGTAAGACAACGTTTAACTTTTTAAGTAACTGCCAAAATATCTTTCAAAGTGGCTGTACCATTTTGCATTCCCACCAGCAGTGGATGAGAATTTCCAGTGCTTCACATCCTTGCCAAAATTTGATGTTGTTGGTAATATTGGATTTCAGTCATTCTAATAGGTGTGTAGCGTATGCCATTGCATACATTTAAAATTCCCTAATGATATATGATGTTGAGCATATACTCAGATGCTTATATGCTATATGCATATCTTCTTTGGTGAGGTGTCTGTTCATAACTTTTGCCTATTTTTAAATTGGGTTGTCAGGTTTTTTTTTTATTGTTGAGTTTTAAGAGGTTTTGTGAATTCCATATAGAAATTCCTTAATGGGTATAGGTTTCGCATATATTTTCTCCCATTTTGTGGCTTGTCTTTTTATTGTTTTAACAGTTCTTCAAAAAAAAAAAGAAGATGTTTTTAATTTTAATAAAGTCCAACTTATCAATTGTTTCTTTCATGGACTACATTTTTGTTGTTGTGTCTAAAATTTTATTACCAATCACACAAATGAGGAAGAGAAAGGACTCAAATATTACCACTACAGAAAACCACAAAACCACAATATAAAAAAATAAGAGATAAAGAAAAGAAGGAAGGATATTCAAAGCAACCACAAATTAATTACAAAATGACAGGAATAAGTCCTTACAGATCAATAATAACCTTGAATGTAAACAAATTAAATCTCCCAATTAAAATATATAGATTGGCTGAATGAATTTCAAAAGTAACCTTAATATATTTTGCCTAAAAGAAACTTCACCTGTAGAGACACATATAGACTAAAAGTTTGTAAAAGGATGGAGAAAAAAATTCCATGAAAAAGGATATGGAAGGTAAGCAAAAGTGGCTATACTTTTATGAGATAAAACAGACTTTAAGTCAAAAACAGGGAAAAGAGGCATTAAAAAGGTCATTGTATAATGATAAAGGGATCAATTATGTAAGGGATAGAGCAATTCCAAACATTTGTGCACCTAACACTGGAGCACCCAGTTATATAAAGCAAGTATTTTTAGATCTAAAAGAAGAGATAGACATCAATACAATAATATTTTGGGACTTCAACATGCCACTCTCAGCAATAAACAAATTATCTAGAGAGAAAACAACAAAGACACATTAGATTTAAATTGCACCTTAGATCTAGTGGATCTAATAGGCAATTGCAGAATGTTTTGTCCAGCAGCTGCAGAATATACATTCTTCTCATCAGCACATGCAACGTTCTCAAGAATAGACCATATGTTAGGACACAAAATAAGGCTCAACAAATTTTTAAAAATTGAAATAATATCAAATATTTTCTCAGAACACGATGGACTAAAATAAAAATTAATAACAAGAGGAGCTTTAAAAACTGTAGATTAGTTCAACCATTGTGGAAGACAGTGTGGCAATTCCTCAAGGATCTAGAAATAGAAATACCAGTTGACCCAGCAATCCCATTACTGGATATATACCCAAAGGATTATAAATCAATCTATTATAAAGACACATGCACACGTATGTTCATTGTGGCATCGTTTACAATAGCAAAGACTTGAAACGAACCCAAATGCTCATCAAAGATAGACTGGATGAAGAAAATGTGGCACGTACACACCATGGAATACTGTACAGTCATAAAAATGGATGAGTTCATGTCCTTGGCAGGGACATGGATGAAGCTGGAAACTATCATTCTCAGCAAACTGACACAAGAACAGAAAACCAAATACCGCATGTTCTCACTCATAAGTGGATGTTGAACAATGAGAACACATGGACACAGGGAGGGGAACATCACACACTGAGGTCTGTTGTGGGGGAATAGGGGAGGTTCGGGGGGGTTAGGGAGTTTGGGGAGGGATAACATGGGGAGAAATGCCAGATATAGGTGACAGGAGGATCGAGGCAGCAAACCACATTGCCATGTAGGTACCTATGCAACAATCCTGCATGTTCTGCACATGTATTCCAGAACTTAAAATACAATTTTATATATATATATATATATAAAAGAAAAAGAAAAAAAGCTCACCATCATTGGTCATAAGAGAAATGCAAATCTAAACCACAGCGAGATACCATCTCATGCCAGTTAGAATGGCAATCATTAAAAAATCAAGAGACAACAGAGGTAGGAGAGGTTGTGCAGAAATAGGAACACTTTTACACTGTTGGTGGGAGTGTAAATTAGTTCAACCATTGTGGAAGACAATGTGGTGATTCCTCAAGGATGTAGAACTAGAAATGCCATTTGATGCAGCAATCGTATTACTGGGTATATACCCACAGCAATATAAATCATTCTATTATAAAGACACATGCACACCTATGTTTATTGCGGCACTGTTCACAATAGCAAAGACTTGGAACCAACTCAAATACCCATCAATGATAGACTGGATAAAGAAAATGTGGCACATATACACCACGGAATACTATTCAGCCATAAAAAAAAGGTTGAGTTCATGTCCCTTGCAGGGACATGGATGAAGCTGGAAACATCATTTTTAGCAAACTAACGCAAGAACAGAAAACCAAACACCACATGTTCTCACTCATAAGTGGGAGCTGAACAATGAGAACACATGAATATAGGGAGGGTAACATCATGCATTGGAGCCTGTCAGGGGGTGGGGGACTAGGGGAGGGATATCATTAAGAGAAATAACTAATGTAGGTGACAGATTGATGGGTGCAGCAAACCACCATGGCACGTGTATACCTTTGTAACAAATCTGCATATTCTGCACATATATTCCAGAACTTAATGTATAATAATAAAATTTTTTAAAAAGATACCATCTCACACCAGTCAGAATGGCTATTATTAAATGTAAGAAAATAGCAGATGCTGGTAGGGTTGCAGAGAAAGGAGAATGCTTGTACACTGCTGGTGGGAGTGTAAATTAGTTCAGTCATTATGGAAAGCAGTTTGGTGATTTCTCAAACAACTTAAAAGAGAATTATCATTCAACTCAGCAATCTCATTATTGGGTATATATCTAAAGGAATATAAATTATTCTACTCTAAAGATACATGCATGGGTATGTTTGCTGCAGCAATATACACAATAGCAAAGACATAGAATCAAGTTAAATGCCCGTCAATGGTAGACTAGATAAATAAAATGCGGTAGATATACACTATGGAATAGTACGTAGCCATAAAAAAGAATGAGATCATGTTCTTTGCAGCAACATGGATGGAGCTGGAAGCCATTATCCTAAATGAACTAACACAGGAACAGAAAACCAAATACTACATGTTCTCACTTATGTGGGAGCTAAACATTGAGTACATTTTAACACAAAGAAGGAAACAACAGACACCAGGCCCTACTTGAGAGTCTTTGAAGGTGGTAGGAGGGTACTATGCTGATTACCTATGTAATAAAATAATCTGTACACCAAAGCCCTGTGACAGGCAATTTATAAAACAAACCTGCATATGTACCCCTGAACCTAAAATTAAAATTAAAAATAATATATTTGCTAGAAAATTATGACTGCTCTGTTGAGTGATTTGTAGTCATAAACAACATTTTGATCTTTAATTCCAAAAAAAAAGCAAGTCACGTAGGTTTTTCAGGAGCTGATAATCAAGACACCTCATATATATTAATAGATGAACCAAGGATCATTTTTCAAACTGCAGCCTGTGAAGAGCTGTTTTTGGAAACTGCATTAGAAATGAAGAAGGAAAGGCTTGGTCGGGAATAACAGGATCAGCTTTCCAACCTGTACCTGGCAAAGGCTATGGTTGCCCTCCACGTGAAGCTTTAAATAAAACTGAATTTGTGGTGCCTCCTCAGCTTCTGGAACTATGGGGGTTTCTTCGACAGCAGTTTACACAGAGCTAAAATAATTTAGTGTGGTGTTATTTACCAATATCAGGGAGAAAAACAGAGAGCGAAAGTCACTATAAACCATGAAAGTAGTAAATTTCCAATTTTTTCTTGGTTAGGTACATGTTGGGAGAGAAGAGAGAAAGAGAAACTATAGCTTTAGTCAGGAAAAATAAAAACAATTTATAGAAAAACTAACCGTAAGATGTGGTCTCCAAAATGCGGGTAAGAAAATTCATATACTTGTCTG
Source organism: Aotus nancymaae (assembly GCF_030222135.1). Lineage (NCBI taxonomy): Eukaryota > Metazoa > Chordata > Mammalia > Primates > Aotidae > Aotus > Aotus nancymaae. The sequence goes on along the minus strand of NW_026988415.1, from coordinate 41,807,919 downwards.
GTTCTGCAATGGTATATAAATGTAAAGGGCTTCCGACTTTAGTATGAGAGACTCAGATTCTAGAAACTCCATTCCACTAACCCAACTTTAAGCCATTCCTGCTCTCAAATGGGAAGTAGAAGAGATTAAGCCAAGCCAATCTTAAATGTCAGTAAATATAAATACAAATATTTTTGGAGTAGCCAAAATACAATCTAACTTCAGATAATGAAATGTTTGTATTTAATAACATACCTTTGCATGTGCATGGTGCTATTTACTTTTTAAACCACTTTAACCCATTTTTTACCCTCACAACAAAGTTAAAATACATATGATAGTTATTTTCCCAGTTTAGATATGAGTTAAATTAAGGCACCATTGAGTTAATGATTTTGAAAAGACCAAGCCTGAGCTTGTAATTGGGAACCCTCTACTTAAAGCCCAGTTTTTTCTGAGCAGTCATGTTTCCAATTTTATTCTGAATGCCAGTAAATCATAGGGACATTCCCTGCATTTATAACCAGGTGTCCAAAAAGAAGATCAGAATTACTTCTGCTTCTCCAATTTTCCATCTAAAATATTTCATGCTTAAAAAATATATGCATTTAAGAACCTACCCCAGAACTGAACTGAACAGTCGTCACCATGTAGACTCATGATTTGCTCTTTCTTTGGCCAAAGGCAGGGGAAACAAAAGAAACGTTGACAGGGTACCCACTTTCATCTCACCCAGAAGGTAGATGGTGGTTATTGAGAATATAACTCTCCAAAGAAACAGGAGATGCACTCTTCAGGAAATAATCCTAGTAATTCAGCCCCTCTGCAAAGAACATCTGTTCCTGGCCATACAAGGTCCTTTGCAACTTAAAAAAAAAAAAAAGCAAAGTTAGGAGAAAATGTTACAGAGGGCTTCTCCTGTGAGGGCAGAAAGTAGAGGGACAGATGGAGAGCAGTGGCTGGAGAAATCAGGGTCATGGCTGTGTTAGCATTATTGGGGGATTAGGGCCCAGAGCACATGACTGCATTGGACAAAAGCCAGAAGAAAAGCAGAGTAGACTTCTCACTGATGTAGTGGGATAGAAGGCCGCCAAAAATCGGTTTACTTCTCATAAGGCAACCACATTCAAGGTCCCCTTCTTTACCCCTTTACCTCACTACTATCAAAACTCTAACCTTTACCACAAAACCCACACTCCTACAGATATTTTCCCTTCATGCCATGATGCAAAAATCTAATTATTTTTCATCATTTTAGTTTAGAACTTGGAACCCAGTGTTTCCTCTTGTTCACCATACAAGCCATGTTGACTTTATTTATCAAAGCCTAGTGGCATGTTAATATTTCTTTTTGCCAAGTGAATAATTCACTTCTTTTCCATCTGATCTTCATGTCAAGAGCCACGTTTTGTGCTTTTTCATTGAAGGTCCCGCCCATACATACACTCAGCCAGGATTCTCCATGCCCATCATCAGAGACCTGTATGAGTTGTGTAACCATCTTTGCATGGCTGCTTTCTGCCCAGATCAAGCCAATTCAGCCAAGAATACTGTCTTTATTTCAGACTTCTCAAAGAGCATCTTGGAGAAAAAGAAGTTGAGTTGGCACTCATCTTTGACTCAGTGGTGGAAGCTGACCTGGCAAATTATACCTGCCATGTTGAAAACCGAAATGGACGGAAACATGCCAGTGTTCTGCTGCGTAAAAAGGGTATTTATTTTAATAACTAAAACTATGGTTTGTTTAGCTATCAACAACTATTGAAGTTAGAGATATTTCCTGGCTTTATTTTATAATGTAGTATTAATTTCTATTAACTATTTTGTCTTTTTAACAAAAGATAGTTCTCTTACTGTGCATATTAGCATAAAATACCTATGATATTCAATACCATTAGGAAGTGGATAAATGAAATGAAGTATTGTTATATGTTATATCCAGTGATGTAAAGTATACCTTAGTTGTAAGTGTTAAAGTTTGATATATATTTGACATTCAATATTTCCTCCATGTTTTGCCTTCTTATATCTAATATTGCTAAATGAAATGTGAGAGATTTTATTATTGGATGAGAAATACAGTTGCTTTTTTATTCCCTGACTAAAAAATTTAAAAAGTATTAATAATCCCATATAATATTCTTACAATTATCATAAAAATTATAAACTATATTTTATGATATGACCTCATATTAACGGGTCTTTATAAAGTACATATATTTCTAAATATTTTGGCATTTATGGAGATCCCTTTCTCAAGTTGGTTCCAGACAGGTGGAAATTATATATAATGAACAAAAAAAATAAACTCTAAATTTACATATAAAGAAGATAAAAACAGATATACGAACAATAGACAATCTCAGCAGCTAGAGTAGCTTCTGAATTGGCTCTTACCTTGCTATGAGTTTTGATTGCTGCAAAAGGTGAAATACTTTTTGTACAGGTACATCTGGCAAAGGTTTTGCAAATGTAGCGGAACAAATGTTCTCAATCAGTGTTCTTGTTGCCTAGGTTTTAGAGCAATAATAGAACAGATTCAATCAGCAAGGTCACTTAGTTGTACTTCCTGACCAGGATGGAATTTATACTTTTCAGACAGCCCTAATGCTTGACAATGACCAGCAGCTCTTGAAGAAGCAAAAAGGAATCATTATTCTGAAAATAATGCATGTATATCTCTAGCACCACTTCTTACTCCATTAGACTTGATTCTGTCTTAAAATAAAGGTGTATTTAAGTATAAATGAGTATAATACAGAAAGTAAAGTCAGGGGACCCAGATTCAGGAGATCCTAGTTCAGTAGGACTGACTTATCTTGTCAGACTCCCTAAATCTTAGTTTTCTTATCTTTAAAATAGGGTTAATAATATCTACCTTGCAGAGTCACTTTGCGGTTCAAATAATAATGATATACAATGGATGTGAAATATGCCATAAACAAACAGTTGTTATTATTATACTAAACTTGGATAATTTATCCTAGGCACCACATGAAAGGCAAGTATTGATCATGCCCAAACACCTTGTGGCAAGTATCACTTTGTTCCTGTTCATTTCAGTCTTATTTCAGGCTTAGAGATCCTCCAACCAGAGCCTGCTGCTATACCTCTGTATCCTCACAGATACCAACTTGAGCAGTGCTAGCTAGTAATAAGCACTTAGAACCCATTCTGGTCAAATAAATGGCTAAAATTTTATTTTATTATTGAAGACGTAGGTGCAGCCAGCACTATGATAGGTGCTGGGGAATAGAAAGCTGAGTAAGATAGACATACGCATGTCTTCCTAGAGCTTATACTCTGGAGGAGTGAGAATGCAAAGAAAGGCAAACATTAAACATTTTTTACAATTCTGCAAAAGATATATAGTGTTATAATTAAAAACCTGCTATTAGGAAAAATAATGGGGGATATCTTATCAATCAGCCCATGTGGACAGAAATAACCTCATTTGAGTTTTAAAATAAATCAATTTCTCTTTAATAAGTAAAGCAACACAGAGCATTTCCTAAAAATTTCTAAAAATGTGACAGTACAAACCAAGACACACTATAATACTCTGCTATCTCCCATGGCTTCTACAAGGAAACCTGTCTAAATCAGAATAACTGACAATATTAATTCTCATCTTCCAAATATTTGAATAATGGAGTTCTCCAGGGTTCAGGGCCTCTCTTCTTACTCATTCAGTAGGTGATTTCATTCTGTCTCCATCTCATGGTTTTGCTTATCACTTATAGGCTAACAACTCCAAAATTTATATCTAGCCTGAACTCCTCACCTGTATATTCAATTGACTACTAAACAGCTCTTCTTAGAGATATAGTAGGCATATCAAATTTAGCTTGTCCCAAACAGGATTCCTAATTTCTCCTGCATATGAACCTGATCCTCCAGTCTCCTTCTCCATCTGCATCACCATTCTTCTAGTTGCTCAGGCCAAAATCCTTGGAGTCATTCTTCCCTTTTTGTTTTCTCTACTCACATCCTATATCTAGTCCACCAGCAAATCCCCTGGCTTAACTTTCAAAGCCTATTCAGACTCTGAACACTTTTCCCACCTTCACTACCCACTTCCTCTTCTGAGCCACCAGCACCAATTACCTGGATCATGACAAAAGCCTAACTGATCTCCCTGCTTCTACCCTTTTCTTCTTACAGTCTATTCGTATCACAACAGTAAAAAAGATTATTTAAAAATGTAAGTAAGTTCATGTCATTCCCCTGATCAGAACTCTCCATTCACAATTCCTTCCCTGTTAAACTAAGAATGAAATTCTAAATCCAATCCTTACCATGTCCTATAAGGCACTACACAATCTGTTCTCACGTCTGATTTCATTTTCTACCAAAATCTTCCTCATATATTATACACACTAGCCTTCTTTCTGTTTCTCATGTTCACCAAACACAGTCCTGCCTCAGGTCCTTTGTACTTGCTATTTCATTTGTCTGGAACACCCTTGCCTCCAGCTGTCTCCATGACTCCCTCCTTCCCTTCATACAGATTTCTACTTTAATATTACCTTCTTGATAGGCCTCTCCTGGCCATCCTACATAAAATGATACTACCTTTCATTTTCTTTTTCCTCTAACTTGTCTCTACTTCTTTTCATTTTGTCTGTTACTATTGGATATTATATTACATATTTATCTGCTTCTTATTTTTTCCCTCACTAAAATATAGACTATATGAGAACAGAAATTTTTCTTGCCTTATTTACTGCTGTATGTCTAGTGCATAAAACATAGTAAGTGCTCAAAGCTATTTTTTGGATGAAAATTCTGCTCATAGAGGACAAGCACAATCAGGCGAGCAATGGATAACAGGGACTGATAAAAAGAAGATTTGATCTGTGATTTTGTCATGACTTACGTATGCCCTGGATTACCTAAATGCATTTTTTCTTTCCAGGTATTGTTTACTTTCCAGGGGTTGCAAACAAAGACCTCAGGTTCCAGGAAAATATTGAATTTTTTTTGAGAAGAGGGCTGGATATTAGAAAAAAATAAAAACACAGACAAGATAAAACATTCCTTGCTTTAAAAGGGCAACAACTACTTTGTTCTATAAGATTACTGCTGTTTTTGCTAGGATGTAAGTCCAGGGATATGAGAGCTTCAGAGTTTTCAAGTGAAGCTGAAAGACTGGATATGAAATCTTTTAATTTTTAAATATTAGTATTCATTTTTTAAACATTGTGTGGTCCAACAAAACCAGTTTTTTGGCCCATAGTATACCAGTTTGAACTCTCTGTTCTATGTAGCAGTTAAATTATTTCATTGTGCTTGACAAAAGTTTTCAGTTAGTCTTCCCTTACTTGGTCTCCTTAGGAGCTTCTGACAATATAGTGGAAGCCCAAGAAAGAGCAAGAATCCTTACGGACCTGTCATATATATATATATATTTTAAGTCAGAACAAGCTCTGACTTGTTTTGAGAAACTTCAGATATTTCCTTTGGAGTTGGACCTTTTAAGCTTTATCATTTCATAGCCTGGCCTCATTAGCAGTAGTGTTCCCACTTGGAGTACTAGTATGGCTTGTTTTATGGAACAATAACTTCTTAATGAGCTGTAAGTCAAATACTTAAAATGTCTTAAGTGATCATTGTGGAGAAGAAACATGATGAATCCTTTCATTAAGTGAAAAGGACTTTTGTAAAATGAAAACTCACATCTAATATATCCAATTAACAGGGTCCAGCTTTGTAAAAAGCAAGATACCCTTTACCTATCCATCTTCTATCTGCACCTACCACTTCCTTATCCCCAGAAGAACAATTTGCCAGTAAGTGCAACTAGCATTTCAGTAAGAAGTTAATCCTAAATTTTTTTATTTGGTGAGCCAAGAATCTGAACTTAGATTCAAGAAATTCTGATAATTATTTCTGCTTCTCTGCACACACTTCCTTTCTCACAAAACAGAGGCATATCATCAAATCTCTCTTCATTATCAGTGCTTCTGCTTCACTCTGTCCCACCACATCTGAATAAGAAATTTTCACAGTCTGCTCAGGATGCTAAAACAAAACACCTTAGACTGGGTAATTTTTAAACATTATAAATTTATTGCTCATAATCCTAGGGGCTGGAATGTCCAAGATCAAGGCACCAGCAGATTCATGACTGGTAGGGGCCTATTCCTCATTTTTGCCTGAGATATCATCAGAATGACCTTTACCATTCATATTTCTACTTGCAATATTTCTACCATTCATATTCATATTTGCAAACATTCTGATCATAACCATTTAGGCAATCTCTAAGATAACTGAAGCATTCTCTACAGCTCACTTCTTCCTAAGCCCGCAGCAGATTTGTTCTTAAGGCTCTTTTCTTGGCAATATATCTCAAATCTCTTCTACCCTTTATCTATTACCCAGTTCCAAAGGGGGTTCCACGTCTTTAGGTATTTGTTACAGCAGCAGCCCACTTCTTAGTACAAATTACTGTCTTAGTCCATTTAGGCTGCTGTAACAAGATACCTTAGACTGGATAGTATACAAACAAAAGAAATTGATTGTTCATAGTTCTGGAGGCTAGGAAGACCAAGATCAAGGTACCAACAGATTTGGTATCTGGTAAGGACCCATTTTGCATAGATGGCACTTTCTTTGTGTACTCACATGGCAGTAGAGGCAAACAGGTTTCCTCAGGCCTTTCTTATAAGAGGCCCCATTCGGCCGGGCATGGTGGCTCACGCCTATAATCCCAGCACTTTGGGAGGCCAAGGTGGGTGGATCACGAGGTCAGGAGATCGAGACCATCCTGGTCAATATGGTTAAACCCCGTCTCTACTAAAAAATACAAAAATTAGCTGGGCCTGGTGGCGCACACCTGTAGTCCCAGCTACTCGGGAGGATGAGGCAGGAGAATTGCTTGAACCCGGGAGGCGGAGGTTGCGGTAAGCCGAGATTGCGCCATTGCACTCCAGCCTGGGTAACAAGGGCGAAACTCCGTCTCAAAAAAAACAAAAGAGGCCCCATTCATGAAAGTTCTGCCCTCATGACCTAATCACCTCTCACATGCTTCCTTTTTAATTTTTTTTTTTTTTTTTTAGAAATAGGGCAGGGTCTCACTCTGTTGCCTAGGCTGGAATGCAGTGGCCCAGTCATAGCTCACTGCAGCTTCAAACTCCTGAGCCCAAGCAATTCTCCCACCTCAGCCTCCAGAGTAGCTGGGACTACAAACACACACCAACATGCCCAACTAATTGTTTAATTTTTTTTAGAGAGATAGTTTCATTTTGTTGCCCAGGTTAGTCACAAAGTCCTGGTTTCAAGTGACCCTCCTACCCTGGCCTCCCAACTGTTGGGATTATAGACTCGAGCCACTGTGCCTAGCCAGGCCTCCCTCTTATACAGTCACCTTGGGGGTTAGATTACAACATATGCATTTTGAACAAACATTCAGACCATGACAGAATCCCCCAGGTGGGATCTCCTAACCTGCTTCCCAACTTATGAGTCAGAGGAGCAAGCTTAAACATTACATGCCTTCCTTCTCTCCAGTCCCTTGTCTTCAGCTGCTGTTTGTCCCATTCTATAATATCTGATCTTTGTGTTCACAGTGAAGAAATAAGTGGGTTCAAACTAAGAAGGTAAAAAGAACTACACATGTACTTTGGATGTCTAGAAAAATTCACAAGCCCATAAATATTTGCTGTTCTTGCTATAGCTATCTTTGTGAAGTATATCCAAGACACAGCCCAAATAAAATGACTTTCAGTTTCTCAGTCAGTAAATATCCCTAGAAGTATAGATCCTGCTGAGACTGAAAATTGCAATTGAAAATAGAAGACAAAAGAAAATCCAAGTGTCATTTGGGTGATGGCAATTCTGCCCTCTGATTTTAGGATTGATGTTTCCCTTTTGATGTGACTGCCTGGGCTGAATCAAAGAATGCTGGTTGAATCTCTGGGCCTAGGTCCACAGTTTTCAACTTAAACAGCCATTATTACATAATATCTTTCAAAGACATTTTTATAAAATGGACCCCAAAATCACAAAGGTACTTTTTTCACCATGGTTTTCTTCCATAAATTTACTGCTGAAAAAATGTCTGCTACTTGAGAGCACAAATTGTTCCTGCTGCTGAAGTTTTCCACCTACCTAATAGCAACTCTACTCTGTAAATAACATAGAAATTTCCGCAAAACTTCCCATCTCATGACTTTTTAAACATTTGAAAGCTCTTCTGACCAGAGAAAGAGAGAGAGACAGACAAAAACCAAAAAATTTATAGCATGAAATTAACATCCTAAAACAGAAAAAACCTTTTGATTCAAGTCAATTAATGGCCCAAGATGAAAGAGAAGTCAGTTTTCAGAGTAACAAAGAAAATTGTATTGTTCTCTCTATTTAAAATTGGCTATAAATTAGGAATGTATAATTGATAGTATATATAAAATTGTGAGAAAACAAGTAAAAATTGTGATTTGCAGCCCACAGAGGACTCATAAGAAAGCCCGATTTATGCTTTATCCCAAACATAGGCAGAGGCAGAGGAAGGTAGTGGTTCCTCAAAAGCCACGTTTTATATAGAGACAGAAAGCATTGCTAATTGTGTGATGAAATATTTTTTTACATGAAATTTTGTGGCTTATTTGTTTTAAAGACCACCTCTTGCAACAGTCACGACAGACACAGATTCCAATTTCCTACCCCTATTCATTGTGTGTCCCTTCACAAGGTTCCTTGGTTGGCATATTTTGTCCTTCACAGCAGCCCCACTCTCTTCCTTTTTCTATCCTTCCCCCTCTCTCCTTACTCAAAAAGACTGACACTTATTTGTGTTTCTTACATTTCCATTATATGACTCTGCTGATTGACTCTTGTGTGTCTGGCCACCATCATCTCTTCTCTCACTCCACTTCCTTTCCAAGACTACATTCCCTCTCTCCTCACAAAACCAAACACTTTTCTTCATATATTGGACTCCAGGGAGCCCCTCCTTCCTCCCTGGCTACAGCTACAGAATTCTGCAAGACCTTACCAATGAAGTGGCTGAGGGCTGCCAAGTTCTTTCATTCTTTCTGGTGAATTGTTGTATTTCTTCTTTCCTTGGCACTGAAAGGGCAGATGGAGCCAAAATTTACTATAGGACATGTGTTGTTAAGAAACACTGCCAACATTCTATAGAAGAACAGGTAGAAGGCTATCTGTTGTCACATTCCAAGCTGCAGTATATAAGGCCATGGTATAATAAAAACAGTCTTGAATTTGAAGTTAAGAGACCTGGGCCCAAGTCCCATTTTTGCCACTTCTTAGGTATATGACCCTGGATAAATGATTTAAACTACTTAATCTCAGATTCTTCATCTATAGGTTTGGACCAATAATTCTTACCCCAAAGGATTATTTAGAGAATAGATAATACACAGGTTGAAAATTTTATCTATAGCATATATTACTTGTATTTACTTGTGTGTGTATATATATACATATATATATATTTATTTTTTATAAAATATAAACTACTAAATGGATCTTAATTGTTATATTGAGCCTGGCTAATTTCTCTTAAGCAATAATCCTGTATAGAGGTAAGGGACATTCCTAGAGAAAGGATGACAACCTGACTTTCAAGAGTAACAGCCTGTCATGGTCAGCAATCTGTCAAAATCAAATTGATCCATCCAGGGAGACTGACTGATGTCAACTAAACTCACAAGGAACTGATGTACAAACTAGATTTTCTCTCTCTTTTCCAGTTTCCAGTTACATGGTAAGGTGAATCAGTAATAAAATAGTCACTTGGTAATTATGGAATTACATTAAAGGGAGGTTAGCTAATCTTGTAGGTAATTTTATTTAATTATGATGAGACCAATTATATCGCTGTGGAAAATATGTCTCTGGTCTGGTATCTCCCAGATTCAGTATTTTTCCTCTGGACATTGCAGAACTCACATTCTAAATTCTCCTCTGACTTCCCATTTCTCTAAATTTCATGATAACATACCCTCTTTGGATGATGCATTCTTTAGACTTATTAATACCACTAATTAAGCTACAGGTTAAGTCACTGTTCTCTGAGCCTGGGAGACATTTTGTCTTCTATTATATTTTGATTTAATTGTTCCAATGCTCAGAGTTCTAGGGATGCCCCACTGGACCAGCCTAAGTCTGCTATCAGGTAGCCTGGTGTTGGCTAAAGAGGCCAAGTGATTAGCCCGAATTTCTCATTCTGTTTTAGCTCCATTGGGCATATTATATCACATATATATTACAGTCATTTATTCAAATAAGTAGGGGAAATGGATAAGCTCATTTTCCTTGCTTACCTTATATTGGATTATGTTCTACTGGGGTTAGATGAAACAGTTAAATCCTGCAAACTTATTAGGTTTTATTTGATTCTGAAAGTAATTTTATTATATTGTTCTCCTGTGAAGGAATAGGGCTTGTGGCCTGAGAAGTACTAGATGATAATCTTGCTAAACCAATAAGATGATTTAACAGAAATAAGAAAATATTGGCTTGGACTCAAAATAAAGTAGCTTTAATAGTTCTGTGAAATACATTTAGAGCAGGAGCATATATGTGACATCTTTGATGCATTCAAAACGAATTGAGAGCAACTATTCCTTTTTGGATAGACTTACCACTTTTAATAGTAAATTAATTAAATTTTAAAGAGTTTATTTCACAAAAATTTGATTCGTACAAATATATCAAGAGCAAAGCTACTGCATTAAGGAAGAATTTTCTGGAAAGAAAAACAGAATGGTAGTACATCTTATATACTTGAAATATGGGAAGATCCCAACTGTTGCTGATTTAATTACCTTTTCCTGTTTATTCTGTTCACTCCAGACTTAATCTACAAAATTGAGCTTGCAGGGGGCTTGGGAGCAATCCTCCTCCTCCTTGTACTGCTGGTGGTCATTTACAAATGCTATAACATTGAACTGATGCTCTTCTACAGGCAGCACTTTGGAGCTGATGAAACTAATGATGGTAAGCTGTCCCCTATTGTTCAAATTCCATTAAAAGGCAAGCATTTGTGATTATGTAAGAGAAAGTCCCTATTTTTAGGAAGTACAAACCTAAATAATTAGGGATAAAGAGCTATGGCAAGTTACTTATTTTTAAATAGTTTGGAAAAACTTACCAAGAAAAAGAGAAAAGAGGAAGATGTATTAACAATAGGTAAATCTGAGTAAATGCTATATGTGTTTTCTGAAATAGTTTTATTTTTATAATAATCCTATACATTTGACCTTATTTCCAAACAAAAAGTTTAACAATGAGACATTAGTTGCTCAGGAGATAAAGCAATTACTGTCAAATCCCTCCCCCTTAGTAAGAAGCAAATTAAGAATCAATTCCAATTTTTTTCAGAAAATGCAAATTTAAGTACAGATCATTTTTAGCCATTGCTGCCATCTAGAAAGCAAGCAATCATGCAAGAAACAGATTGAATGCTATGGAGACACTCCTTTAAAGCTCAAAGTACATGTACCTACATATTTCGAATGCTATAGCACCAGTCTCAAAGGTGACCTGAAAGAATAAAAATTCAGAGTGTTGCTCATAATTTTGTTATATTTGCTGTTTATGAATTTTGAAAATCTTACGAGTGAAATATCAATAAAGCCGTGTACTGAGCCTTGTTTCTTTGAACATTTAAAATGATTTCATTTTTTCAAGAGTACAGACTGCCATGTTTCCAACCAAAATCAATAAGAAATTGTGGCATGTAGCTTCTTATACATAAAGTTCTTATCCCGAAACTGCTGTAAGCCTTGGAAATGTGTATAGAATGCCACAGGTAATCCAAAAATTTTTAGAATGAAGTCCAATTTGTAAAACATTACTTTAAAAAGTCAGACTTAAAACTGAGTTTTCATTGTAGCAAAATAAGTAAGGATAGAGCATTTGTTTATTTTTTTGAGTTCGTGGTGTTACCTCAAAGGAGAGGAATTCACAATTTTGATTTTAATTTTATACTGAGAGATGTAATATCAAATTTTTGAGGAATCTGATTTTGGTCTTATTGTTACTATTATATAAACGATGATATGAATGGGTTTTAATTGACTTTCATATTTTCATAGTAAATTAGAGAAATGCTTTTATTTTTTGAGACAGAGTCTCACTGTCACCCAGGCTGGAGTGCAGTGGTGCAATCCTGGCTCACTGAAGCCTCGAATTCCTGTGTTCAAGCAGTCCTCCTGCCTCAGCCTCCTGAGTAGCTGAGATTACAGATGCATGCCACCATGCCTGGCTAATTTGTTATTATTATTATTCCTTGTAGAGACAGGCTCTCACCTTGTTACCTAGTCCTGTCTCAAACTCTTGCACTCAACTAGTCCTCTGACCTTAGCCTCCAAAATTGCTGCGATTACAGGCATTAGCCACTGCACCTGGTGAGAAATGCTTTTTGATAAGTACATATGTATGCTTATTTGCTCATTTTCAAATCTGCATATTTACTCAACAATTACAGCAGCCCATTTAAATGTATTACAGACTCTTTTTCAGACATATCTCAAAAATGAAAAATTAGGGCCTATTCCAACAATTATTATATATGCTGACAATATTTATGAAAATATGACCAGTTACCCTCAGTTCTACCTATATGCAACAGTTAATATTGAAAAATCCTGACTTCTTATCTGTACACAGAAAAAAACTCGACAGAATGTGTTACTGAGGAAAATGTCCCTGGTTCCCAGGTGCCAGCAAGTGGCTAAAGTATACAATTGTGAAGGTGAAAGATGCATTATCTATGTAAAAGAACATAAAAGGGGCCAGGCACAGTAGCTCAGAAAATCCCAGCACTTTGGAAGACCTAAGCAGGAGGATTACTTGAGCCCAGGAGTTCAAGACCAGCTTGTGCAACATAGGGAGACCTCATCTCTACAAAAATTAGTTTAAAAAATATTAGCTGGGTATGGTGGTGCATGCTTGTGGTACCAGATACTCGTGGGGGTTAAGAGAATTGCTTGAACCCAGGAGTTCAAGGTTGCGGTGAGCTATGATCGCACCACTACCCTCCAGCCTGGGCAACAGAGTGAAAGCCTATCTCTAAAATAAATAAATAAATAAATAAAATGAAAATATGAAAGAGAAGCTTCTGTGATTTATATGTTTTGAGTCCTGATAACATGCAATTTGTTAATCTGTGAGATTATACAATTTATTATGTTAATCTACAATAATTAATTACTTTCATCACTGATACCCAATAACCTAGACTAACTGATCAGTAGTAGTACATATTTGTAAGATAAATTTTATGCTGATATGATAGGATTTTCCAGGAATTAAATATTCCACTTTGCATCTTTATCTACAATGTGGCTCCTGTGTTCAAAGGTGTCCAGTGATATAGAGCATTTTGATTACATAATTGTATATATTGATTCCAAATTCATTATTTGGGGAAAAACGCAATATGGTAGGAGGGTACTTCAAGTGTTTTCATTAGGAAGGATGATTAAAATATTTTATATTCCTACATAAAACCTTGGACTTAAGTATATAACCTTTGTATTAACTTCAATGGAATACTAAAAAGTCAACATGTATGTAGTTAAAACTAATAAATAAATGTTAACCTCCTTTTAGAAATCTACAGTTACAGAACACCAAATATCAGCCACATAATCTATCAAATTTTTCATTTTTCCATTTAAATATTTTGACAAATCATAGACACAACTTAATTTTACCCATATGCTTTTTCTTCATGTTCTCTTTGACTATATCTATAATGGTATTTTCTAAAAGTTCTTATAAAAGTGCCTTATTTTGTATAAAATAAAATTCATCCCACAAATTTTAAGTTCTTAGCCACATTTAAAATTTAATTCATTTCACTTCAACCCACCAAACAATGATTGCTTCATTTATTCAACCTTTCAATTTTCACTAAGTGTCTACTAAGTGACAGGGACTATGCATGATGCATTTACTTATATTCTTCATCTGGATCAACAATACAGTCACACACACATGCACACACACACATACTGTAGTGGGTAGGAGGTATATAATAACAAGATTACACATTCTTTGCTCTGTAGAAACTAGGAGTTTAGCACTGTTTAGCACAGCTGCAGAACAACTGAGTTATAAACACGAATGGCTTCTTGTAGGGAACAGGATTAAAATTAGATTTTAAAACAGAAAAGAACAGGTGTGATAATAGGAAAATTCTTCTACAAAATGTGTTGTTCTCTTCCTTATAACTTAAGAAACAGCATACTTATGGTAACCACTGGGCCAGCCCTCTTCCTTACACTGTTCTGTGTGCATTGTGCTCTATTTTTTGGCTCCTCAGATGAGCTTAGTCAGCATTATTTAACACAGAGGAAGGCTCATTAGCTTTGCCTAGAAAAGTGGTGCTGCTGAACAGCCTTTCGGTTTAGAAACAATTTTCAGGCCTTGCTGTTAACCTTATTTGCATCATGTTGTTGATTTTGCTTTATCTATCTTGCTCCTCTTTGTGAGCAACAGCTGCAGCTATTCATGAGGTTTCCTTGGCTGTCTACATAAGGCTGAAGAGCATTATTTAAACTGTAGCATCTGTGTCACTGCTGGCTTACTAGCTGGCATCCTAGAGCTTCTAGGACATCTGACATGGTGGCTTTGAGAGTTTTCTTCCTGCTCTGGCCAGCCACTATGAGTTCTTCATCTTTAGTTCATCTTAAAGGAACATGAATGAAACCAGAAGCATCAATTTTTCCAATGAATGGTGTGCATCTAGAATGCGAGGTAAAATTTATGATCCAGATATGTTGGGTGTCAACACATATCAAAGAAATCCATGCTCTTTGTCACAACTTGATTTGAAAAATGTAAATACAGAAGTACTTTCTAGGGGTGTTCGTAGCATTGCACTGCAATATCAGAATATAGGTGGAGCCAGTAAGGACAGAACCAAGAATATGTGAGTTTAGCATGTTTGGAAGACAAATAACCATAGTCAGTATAAGCAGTAGGACAGGAGTCTAGAAGGTCTGGTCACATGGGTAAAGAAGTCAAGTAGCCATTGCAGATGCTCAACAAATAATTGTTGAATGAATTAATAAGTGGTTGAATTTAGGGACGTTTGTGAGATAGGAAAGTTATCAAAGTCAGAGAGAGCAACAGAAGTCTAGCCTGACACTATGGAGTTTGAGGCAGCAACACTATCAAGAACAATGAAATATATTCTGATCATATGAATGGAGCTATTGTCCTTTGGCCTATTTTATTCTTCCAGCTGTGTATCATCGGCAGCTCTGAGTCCCAGGTGAGTAATTATAGCTGGCGAAAGTCAAGGGCCTGCAGGTGCATCCTGCACTTGATTGTAACAGGGGCAGAGGTGCTAGGATTACCAGGAGGTTCTTACATTAGCATTGCTTATGAACATTCTCACTTCCAAGCAGAGTTTTATGCACAACAGTGGAATGCGCCCAATTTGTAAGCCAAATGATCTCCTCAACTATTCAGGGCAATCCTTCATGTGCATCTGCTTCTAGGCAATCAAGTAACTCAACCAAGGTTTATGGAAGCCTTTTGCAGCCGGAAAAGATGCTAGAGTATTAACCCTTTCCCCTTATTTCAGGCACCATCTTAATATAAATAACCAGAATTCCCTTTGTTTGGGGGTGGTGAAGGCTCGAATCTTACCAGAATTAGAGCAACAGGATCCTACTTCAGAGGTAGTCAGAAGGTCTCATCTACTCCTAAAAGAGGGTATCTACAGCTTATCATATGTCTATAATTTATTCCTCCTTCAACAGGTAGAATGTAATCATGGTGTGAGTGATGGTGGAAGTAAGTGAGTGGCTGCTTCTACCTTTTGGTCAGGTTTTAGATATATTCTAATTAGGTATGTTTTAATAGAAAATACTGATGTGCTTTAGAAACAAATCCTGAAATGAAATCCTTACTGGTCTCTCAGAGTTATTATTTCTAAGCATCTGGGTTTACTAATAGTTCCACGTGAGTCTGTGCTCACTACATTAACTTATTTTTTTTTAAATAAGGGGATTTTGAAAATCTCACTATAACTTTTTCAATATGGATGTGGCCCATCTAAAACCTTCAGAAACTAATACCTCAAGTAGCTGTGTTCTTCAACATTTTTCAGAAAAATGTATGCATACATGCACCTTTTCTCTCTGGAGAGACTGGCTCTGAGCCAATACAGCAAAAGAGGAAAAAATACATTTGCAAAGCACAGTTAACTCCCCGACTAAATATGTGAAGGGAAAATCTAATTTGGCAATACTGGAAGTATGTATATTTTAAAACAAAGGCTTCTCTTGGAAGCGTGTGTCATGTTAGTTGGCCATGAACTGAACAAGAATAACAGGCAATGCACTTGTTAAAACCCAGCTGCTGTCTCTAATATTTGGTAATTAACTGCTTTTTGTATATGAAGATGACGACACTAACCAACTGGAACTATGGCATGTGCTGTGAACAGTGTCTCCAGGAGCAAGGCTGGATTATTTCAATCTTCCACACTCTAGGACTCAGCCCCTGTTGGATCTTTTGCACATATTTGTGCAAACAAGGTATAGTATAGTCTGTGGCCAAGTAACAGAGCCAAGCCAAATGGAAAATAAAGGGGTTAAATCCATGACTTTTGTCTATTTAGTCCTGCATTCAAACACACTGAGCTAATCATTCGCACATCATTGAGTATCACAAATGCATATAGTTGCTGAAAGTCACAAATAATAATTGTATCTTTTACTCTATTCTGACTATAGGTGGCCCATTGCATAAATTTCAGTTCATATCATGTGACTAGGTTATTTTGAAAGAGATTAGATTTCCTATAACATGGCATGTGACTTATTTTTTTCCAATTAATAAAACGGTCACTAATTATTGTGCTATTCCTGCCTCTTAGTACTTAAAGACAATCTGCTAATAGTTACAACCCTTTTATTGTTCTTTATATTTAAGACAACAAGGAATATGATGCCTATCTCTCTTACACAAAAGTGGACCAAGATACTTTAGATTGTGACAATCCTGAAGAAGAGCAGTTTGCTCTTGAAGTACTGCCAGATGTCCTGGAAAAACACTATGGATATAAACTCTTCATCCCAGAAAGAGACCTGATTCCAAGTGGAAGTAAGTACTTTCAAATTTTGTATTTAAAATGTTCTATTACTTTTAGGATGTTACGTGAAGGCTTCAAACATCAGAGCCAAGTATTTAGACAATTGTTTCTCATAGGAGAGTTTCTTAAATCCAAATTTTCCCCGCATGCCTATGTTCTGACTTTCTAGCATCTGAATATTTTTAAAGGCATTCTCACTAATATTTTGGGTATGATTTCTAAGTTGTGCCATAATGGTCATTTTTATTATATTGCTTTAGTGTCCTGAAAAGCATTCTGATCTTTTAAAAAAATCTGTAAACATCAAAGATTTTTCAATGTGTTTCAGTTTCAAAGCTAGTCTTCTCTCACTGAGCTTCTATTTATACCTACAATTATTGTCACTAATAACTTTGAATCTATGCCTTTCAACCTTCTTATTCATTACACCTTGTCACTTATTTCCAGATTTATGGAAAAATATATTTAAAAAGGTTTATAAGGCCATTGGGTACAGCACTCTCACTGTGTATTTAAATTATTTTCAAGACACTTGAATGCTAGGCTTGAATGCTATTTTTAAGTTATGCTACACATTGAAAGGTATATTGAGGCTTTCAGAATAAATTCAGTTTCAAGTCAAAATATGTACTTTTTTCCCGTTAATGTTCAGAGTGCATACACATACACGTTAAAGTATAAGAACACGGAGAAATCTAAGATATGGTCCCTGCCCTCGAAGAGCTTAAAATGCCATTGAGGAAAATATAAGTGCTAGAATTCATTTGCATATAAGTATTAATATCCTTGAGAGGTGAAGATTGAACTGGTATCTACAAATCAGAACATATTAATTTCAACATGTGATAGTAACAAAATAAAAAGATTGTATTTACAGTGTCTGAAAGGTATTTTCCTTAACAAGGTGAATGTGAAAGATAAAAAAAAGTACTTGAGAGTATATAAAATAAATTCACATACATTACTTCATCTCATGTCTACAGTAACCCTGTGTTGCAAGAGAACAGGTACTTACATCCTCATGCTGAGGAAGCAAAACCCCAAAATCCTCCAAGATCAAACAGTTAGTAAATGGTAGAGCTGGCAGTGGAATCTAGATTCATTTGACTTTGGTTCTCACTCTGCTAGATCATGCTGCTCCTCAATAACATATATTCAGATTATCAACTGTCTACCATGGTCACTAAGCTGACAGGAGACAAATGGAAATAAATGGGTTTTGATTGTTCATCTCTTATCTTAGGGTTTATGTATGTCTGTGTATGTTGCTGTGTGCATGTTAGTATGCACAATTAGATGTTCATGGAAAGGAACAAAGGCTATATTTACTGGTTTATTTTTTCCTGCTCCACAAATGTAATAATTCCCCAAGCTTCTTATCATGGTTCTTCATTCTTTTCTTTCTGCACTTTTCCCCATCTTCATGACTTGAAATACTATTCTATATTTATTGTTTCTCCAAGGAACATCCTGATACCCCATTTTCATGAATTGAAATACTATTCTACATTTGTGGTTTCTCCAAGGAACATCCTGATACCTCAGAGTCATTTTTCATTCTTTTCTGTCTTTCTCCCAAATCCAGAGTCCCTTGCATTTTTTTCATTCTCATTTCTTCCATCCTAATATAAGCCCTAATTACCTAGCTCCTTCAATGTTAATTATCCTTCTACTTTCCTAATCTTTCCTCCCATCCATCCAGCTCCACTAATATCATGTACACCTCCTTGGTCATGTCACTTCTGTGTTCAACAAATGAATCATTCACTATTTACTACAGGATAAAATTTATAACCCTTAGCTAAATACTTCTACAATCTTTTGCCAGCCGAGATTCATCTCCTAAACTTGTCTCCTACCACTTCCTCTACTCATACTTTCCACTCTGGCCTAACTGTGCCTTTGATATACATTTTGCATTTCAAAATGATTTTATCAGCTTTTTGTCTATTTATGTCTTTTCTAGTAATCAAGATTATAAACTCCATGCGAACAGGGACTATATCTCATTACTTTTGTATCCCTATAATCATCTAGCAGAAGACTTGAGCTCATTACATGCTTCTTAGATGTTTATTGATTTTGTTTGAATACTGTTACTGTTCAAGATCTTTTTTAAAAACTCTGTAAAGAAAGAGAAAGTAATGAGATGGCAATAAATAAGTGCTTACATTTTTGTATGACAGTGTCTGAAAGGCATTTTCCTTAAGGTGAATGTGAAAGCTAAAAAAAGATTTCCATTGGAAAAAATTGTGGGTAACTAATAAAAATAATATTGGTCCTTAGAATGAGCTAATAAGCATGTTGCTTTTATGTTTCAGATATTAGAATGAATACCTACAAGAGATTGATCAATCATTGATGAAAAATTAAAAACACTCCTCTACTATTTTTAGCCTCATTCAGTAGAATATTTTAATGTTTTTTGCTAAGAGCATCTTGTTAAATGAAAATTCGGCAAAAATCCATTTTTAGAGTGGCAGTATTCTAAATTGTATTAAGGAAATATCACCAGAGTAGAATCTATATTATATTAAGTCATCTTCAGTAGGACTGTGGTGCCATCCTTTCTGTTATCTTGTATTTCATAATTGTTAGCCCAACATCAGGCAGTATTTGTCAACTCCAACCAGTAACTGAAAAATGTCAGTCTTCATGTCTGAATATTTCAACATATATTATCTTTGTTCTAAACTGGAAAACAGTGTTTTACCATTACACCCATTAGAAAGGGAAATGGATACAACACAGAGTACAGGTAATCCACTTTATCTGAGACTCAGTAGGTGATACTTGCTTATTGTGTCATAAAGCAGATACTGTGTATGGGTGAGAGTGAGACCCAGAGAGCATGGGGATAAGAAAGACACATTCCAAAGCTGTGTACTTTTTGAGCTCCATTTTGATGACTTGACAGATCAATCAAATCAATCCACTGTAGTAATTTAGGCAAACAGGTGGTAGAATATTTTACACCAAATTGAGTCAACTGGTTGTTTGGCTGAAATGAAATCAATTTAGTTCTTTTGTTGCATGATAAATTGTCTGAAAGTCCTCCTTGCTATGGGGTATGAAGCTTGCGCAAACCATAAAATTGCATAAAGGACTGTAACAAAGTATGTAAGAGATGATAGAAGGTAGTTACCTAGTTTACCCTGGTACTTAAAAGAATTCCAACATGAAAACACCCAAGATTATGTCATCAAGATGGATAGAGATTTTATAGTCCATAGAAAATTATTTTAATGTTTTAAAATCAGACTGAGTAGGGTCTTGGATCTTGGGTCCTCAGTGGTGCACAGGAAGACTCCTTTTACAAGTAAGTTATTTGGGACAACTATGCAGTTTTTAGATGCAACCACTGGAGGGTGTTTGATTTTAATCCTTCCTTCCTGAACGAGGAAACTCATGTTCTCTGAATTCCGATTTGCGAGTATAACCTGAAGAGGGTCTTAAAAAGGCCCTTTGACAATTTTTCTTTTTCCATCAACATTTTAGAGCTAGCTGAGCAGTCACCATGTCACGATTAACGAGTTTTTCCTTGGCATTTTTAGCACGCATTCAGGAAGTCAATGAAGTATATGAATAATATACTTGATTTACACATGAATGACAGAGTAGAACATTTTGGACTTGGTGTGTGTGTGTTATTAAAGAAGCTTCTGTGGTCTGTATTTGCAGCCATTGGTACAGATTTAACAGGTTATACTATATAAATATAGACACATTCCTGTGGGGGGGGGGGAACCTAGTTACAGTATTATAAGCCATGTTTGTCCCTCACATCTCATTTAAAACATGTTGACCTAGGACTACTCCTTCCTCTGAAAACTAGCAATGAGGCCTTTGAGGACTATAAAAGTAGATATCATAAAATTATTCTTGATCCACAACGATAATTTTATGTGAATCAAATTAATGACATCTATGTCATTAACCGATTCATGTTTAATGTCTTCACTTTTGATGTATCTTCAGTCTTTTTATACCACTCTCATGGTATTCCACCTCAACATCATCAACACACAAACCTTTCCAACGTACACAGTTTCAAAAGTACATGAAAATCTCTCTCTCTGTCTCTCTCTCTCTCTCTCTCTCATATAACTGAGAATTTTGAGAAATCTTGGATACAAAGATGTCACTTTCCAAGATGAGCTGGAGGTGTCTGTACCCATACCCTATTAGAGATATGTTGTCATTTGGCCATTATTAACCAGCAGAGATGGGGAAATTTGATGCAAATATTTTTCCTAAATGGTGAAGCTGAGTGTTCTGATCTGGATATTATTTTCCTGGCAATGACTACCTTTCCATTCTTGAGCCTGTGGCCAGGATCTTCCTTATGTTTTCTCAGGTTGGGTGCCTAAATATGGCAAGAATTCTTACTTTCCAGTAAAAGTTTGGTCTGTCTTTTCCCAGACTAGAAACATCTGTCCCTGAGAACAGCAAAAGCAACTTTGTTGCCAACAGGCATCTGAATGTCAGAAGTGACAGGCAACCAGAAGAAAGCCAGATAGAAAACACCCTATTTAAACTGCCTAGAGACACAAACTTGAGAAGTAGAGATTTTTCTCACCCATGCAGCTGCTGGTTTTTGTGGTATAAAGTACTCTACACAAAGCACATTGTGTTCATGGAGCCTAGTGGATCCTTGAGGAATGAACAGATGTGCTCTGAAGCTGACATGTGACCAACAGAACCCAGCTGTGCAATTGAGATCCTGAGATTGGGGACATTTTTGGATGTGTACCATTTAGGCTCTTGGGCCTATCTTATCTCAGTGTTTCTGTAGAGATTAAGAAAAAACAAAAATGTAAAGTTATTGAATCAGGCTGAGGGCCACTGGCCAGATGGAGAAAATAGCATTCTAAAACTAAAAGTAGAAACAACCCAATCCTGTACTCTTTGTTTCCCTTTAAAAGTAAGAAAGTAAGGTGCTGAAAGGTGCATATGCAATATTTATTAACAATTATAAATTAAGCCAGTTTTGAATGAAGCTTTAGAAAAAGGTACAGATGTGTAAGTGGACTTTGAAGAGGGAAAAAAAATCCTTGGAAGGCTTTTACCTCAATTTCCCTTTCTATTTATAGAAAGACAGTGAGGATCCATTCAGGCATGATTGCATTCAAGAAATACACTAGAAAACTAAAAATATTTTCTTGCTTATGGTTAATCAACCACATCTATTAAAATTATATTTATGAATTTAGCCTCATGTGTCAAATTATCTTTTCATTTGTTTTTATGCTCAATTTTCCATGAAGGAATCCTAAGACTTTCAGTAATTTAAGGAAAAAAGTATGTCTGATTACATTCTTGCATTTGGTAGACTTTTCTCACTAGTCTAATCTTCAACTCTTTAATGCTTAGTACTACCCATGTGATTGTGGTGACAATGAAATGACAAATGACTGGAGAATACATCTGGTGTCAGATGATCCCTAGTCACTTCTGAAGTGAGGCATGCAAAAAACATTTTTGTACACGGATCTGTAAGTATTCATTGCCAATAGTTACTCTAATAGCTGAACAGATTGGACACCATTTAAGTTGTCTTTGGGGAGTAATAAAATCGTTTTCCAGACAATCTGATGTCTATGACCTAAAAAGTGTGAGGCAGGGGTGACATGCACAACCATGGAAATTTAACATATTGTGTGAAATTTACTCACATGGAATAAAATTAAATGTGTCCACTATCCCCTTCATGTTAGAGTCAAGAGAGAAAAAAACTGTACTTCAATATGTTCAGCAATGTACTGAGGTCAACAGAATAAGGTTTCTCATCAAAGTTTGACGTAGAGGTTAGAGTCGATTATGTAGAATTTCAATCAGGACATCTGCTGTTTGGGTGGCACAAATAACAGGAATCTTAAAAAAAAATAGTATAACACCAGGATAAAATTGTCTTAAGTACTGAAGGAAACACAGAAAAGACTGTAAGTAGTAAGTGGCTTTGTTCCATATTCATTAAGGTTGCACTAATGAGAATTAGTTACACTACAGGCTTTTAGGGCCTCAGAAGGGAGAAAGAAAGAGGAGGAGGGTATTTTGCAGGTTCGCTTTCTTTGCAACTCTCCACTTTATTTTTCCTTCAGTCCTCTCTAAATGTGTCCCATTCCCTACCATTACTCTCTATGAAGAGGTGAAGAGAGAAGAGAAAGAAGACAGACTTGTGGGCAGCATTCAGAGTGGATTCTTCCCACTGTCATGCTTCCCCACTCACCCCTGGGTGAAATGTGAAGTTAAAGGATTCATTACCAGAAATATAGCCTCCAAACTCAGAACTGTAAATAAATACAATTCCCTGTAGTCATCAGTCTCAGCAAATTCATGTTAGCTGTTGAGTCAATGACTAGTCAAAATTAATTAGGACCCTCATACTATAGAGAACAAAACTCTTGCCTAAAAATTTTAGCTTAGCTAACTGTGAATTATCAAGCCAAGAATTTGAAAGGGGAGAGGGCTGGAAAGGTTTTTGTGGGACAAGTAATAACACACACATTTAGAAAGGCTCTCCGACAGGCGCAGTGGCTCACGCCTATAATCCCAGCACTTTGGGAGGCTGAGGTGGGCGGGTCGCCTAAGGTCAGGAGTTCGAGACCAGCTTGGCCAACGTGGTGAAACTCTATCTCTACTAAAAATACAAAAAATTAGCCAGGCGTGGTGGCAGGCGCCTGTAATCCCAGCTACTCAGGAGCTGAAGTAGGAGAATTGCTTGAACCCAGGAGATGAAGTTTGTAGTGAGCCGAGATGGCGCCACTGTACTCCAGCCTGGGTGACAGAGCGAGACGCCCTTTAAAAAAAAAAAAAAGAAAAGAAAAAGAAAGAAAGAAAGAAAGGCTCCCTAAACACATACGCACGGCTAAATTAACATTGTGTAGCCTCAGTCTCCATGGCAAACAACAGATACAGAATCTTACATCTCTGACAGAGACAGAATCAAGACCTAAAAATCTTTAGCAACAGCAGCCAGGTAGAGTCAACATGTATAACTATGCTGATAGGTTAGTATTTAGCATAATTTTATAAAACTCAGTATTTTTAGTGAGACTACATTATAAAGTAACTCACTGTAAGCATCTAGTTATACCAGATGTGTAATATTTTCCCCAAATATGTAATGGTGAATAATATATTTTTCTCTGATACATGGGAAACATAATGTAGGCTTGAGTTTAGGTCTTGATATATTAACCTATAGGTTTTGTAAATATTGTTGATAGCTATAAATTAGCTAATGTTTACCAAAAATTAGTGGATTATTATCTCTTTTAATGCATCCTGTCTCACCCTAATGGTGTGTCTTTTTCTTTTCTTTTTTTTTTGAGACAGAGTTTTGCTCTTGTTGCCCAGGCTGTGCAATTGCACGATCTCAGTTCACTGCAACCTTTGCCTCCAGGTTCAAGCAATTCTCCTACGCCAGCCTCTTGAGTAGCTGAGATTACAGGCTGCATCACTACGCCCGGCTAATTTTGTATTTTTAGTAGAGATGGGGTTTCTCCATGTTGGTCAGGCTGGTCTCGAACTCCTGACCTCAGGTGATCCACCCGCCTCGGCCTCCCAAAGTGCTGGGATTACAGGCATTAGCCGCCATGCCTGACTGTGGTGTGTCTTTTTAAGTAATAATAGTTGCTGTACACAGCTGTGAATTTAAGCATATCAAATTACTATTATATGAATCTGGAAAGTAATATATTATGCTTTTGTTTACAGGCTAATTATTTGTTTTTTGACTTCTTAAAATATATATGCTATATACTGCTGATAATGACCTTGACATCAGTGAAAGTATCAACACAAAAATAATTTATAAGGAGCTAATTGATTAGTTTGAGAAATCAGATGGTTAGTAGGCAGTAGTAAGATCATATAGAAATTCATGAATATAGAGTTTTTTCTCCCATGTCCTTCTTGCCCATATCTGCAGTAGACTCAGTGGCCTGAGAATTAAGAGAGTACTGAGTTCTTTTGGAAAAGTATATGTTTTCCATTAGAAGCAATTTCTTTTGGGGCTGCCAGTCGTCCTGCTTCTATTTCATCTAGTTCCTCCTTTAGTTTGCCTTTTTCCTTTGTTAATGAATGGCATAATTTGCTTTTAAACCACTTTTCTAGATCCAATTCTCTTTCTTTTCTGTATGCACTAGAATATTGTTTTATACAACGGCCCTTGAAAGAGATTTTAAAATTGAATTTTCTTTGTTTTTAATAAGGCTTTAGGTAGCAACTTTCTTTGCTTTTTACAAATACTGGTGCTACTGGAATTTTTTTTTTTTCCTGTAATAAGTACACATCCCAAGGAGAGTCTAGTGGCAAGGCATTTTATTCCAGAATATTTTCCTAACTCTTTGTCAACTCTCAGCAGAGACAAAAGGAAAAATTTTCTTTCATTTGCACTTACAATGTGAAGAAAATGGATTTATATCAATTTACGCACTCTATGAAAACTATGTTCAAGGATTTTTTTCTTTCTCTAATTGTTAAATATTATTAATAGGTTAAATGTACTTGGCTTTGTTTTATGTCTGATAATCTGCTGTGGTTTCATAGACTTGTCTAAAGAAACAGAAGACTATCAGACACAGCCCCTTTTGGTCTTTTCTGTCATCGAAGTTACATCAAACCACAGTTTGCAAAGAAATGACTTCGTGACCTTTTATTTAAGAGATATCTTATATTTTTTATGTAGAAAAAGTCTTTTAAGGGATTCCTGCTACTCAGTTGCTAGATTTGCCGGAACAAGTCAGGGCAAGATTTACTGAGTATTCCTATGTGCTGTGGATTTAGAGACTTTTTTTGAAAAACGTTTCTTTATTATTTCTTCGTGGTAACAAGTTTTTTAAAACATTTTCTGAAGGTTTCTAAAATGTCTCCCACAAAACCACAGCCCTATAAGGGCAAACCCCACTGCCTGTCAGGGACTACTACTAACTATGGACTGTCAATGTCTTAACTTGATACCTGTTTCTGCTTAGTTTATTTGGAACTTTTCCAAACACAACCACCCTCCTTGGTCTTTAATTCAGAAGTGCCAAAACTTCTTTGTAAAAGTCCAGAGAGTAAATATTTTAGGTCTTGTAGATCATATATGATCTCTGTTGCATCATATTCTTCTTATTTTTCTTTTTCACAACTCTTTAAAAATATAAAAATCATTCTTAGATCACAGGCCATACAA
The DNA here is from genome assembly GCF_030222135.1 of Aotus nancymaae. Taxonomy (NCBI): domain Eukaryota; kingdom Metazoa; phylum Chordata; class Mammalia; order Primates; family Aotidae; genus Aotus; species Aotus nancymaae. The sequence continues at coordinate 41,781,676 of NW_026988415.1, read as the reverse complement.
AAACAAGACATGGGCCTAATGAATCAGGCTCCAGACCACAGTCATTGGATGCAGACATACAACCCCGGGGTGAAGGGGAAACTGTGGCACTTGCTTCATAGAAGACAACAACAATTCCCTGGCTAAAGATTAGCAAGTAAAAGATATGAACTCTGCCTATTCGGTCTCTTCCTTATTTACTTATAGTTTTCCATGATCACTAGGCTCTTATATTTTCCCAAAGACAAAAGAAAAAAACTTGACAAAGAAAAAGGAGGCAGAGGGAGATAGGAGAGGAAGAATGGGATAAAAGAAAGAGTGAGAACAAAACAAAGAGGGAAGTAAAAATAAAAGAGGCAGAAAAAAAAGGGATAAAAAAAGAAGCAGAGAGGGAGAAATGGGGGAGAAAAAGAGAAAAACAGAGAGCAAGCCAGAATATGGAAGCTAGGGCACAGTCTGGTCGTCTTTTCCTTAGAGCCAGTCAGCTCTTAGAGGCACCTCCCCAGCTGCTTTCAAACATTGAGGTCGCTGCCCAGCCACTGATCACCATCCCAAGAAGTGAAATGTGGGCTTCACATCTGAAAACTTCCACTTGGTTTTCCACCAAGTGAAATGGAACACGAAATTCAGGGCCCAAGCAAATGGCTCATGTTTTCTTTGGGACACTAGGGCTGTGTCTACCCAGGGAAAATTTTGATGTACTGACTGACTGACTCCAGTGCATATGATTAATGTATATATAGGGCAAACCAGGATAATTCAGAACTTTTTTCTTCTACAGCAGGTTTTCAGCCGGAATTATCTGGATGGTTGCCTCAACTCTCCACTAGGCTTTGCCAGAATAAGCACAGCCAGTGTAGTATGCAAGAGAGAGGGACCACTCCCTCTCTCCAAGATTCCCTTTAAGACCCACACCCTGTGCAGCTCAGTACAGTGGGATCTGTCCTGACAGGCATTCCTTCTGGGGGCAAATTTAAATTCTGTCTAATAAGTCTCTAAGAAGCCCCAAGAACCCTAAATGTTGCATACTGCTTAACTGTCAGATGGCAAAATATAGTAGAGAGATGAAAGGGGAGAACCATACGAATGGAGGGAAAATGTTACCCTGTTCCTTTCCTCATCCCAAAAAGAAGCTAGCAAAGCCAAAGCCCATGAGATCCCAATCAAATGAAATAGTACATGTGCGCACAGTTTCTCTTATGAGTGTGCACACCTGGGTTGTAATTTTTCTCTTTAAGTTGATAGACTTATGTATAGATACAGCTTTAGTTTCTAAAATATAGTTTAAAAGCATATTTAAGTCTGGGGACAGAGGATTGCTTAAGGCCAGGAGTTTGAGACCAGCTTGAGCAACACAGTAAGACCCCATCTCTATTAAAAAAAAATAATAAATTATCTGAGCATGGCGGCTGGCACCTGTAGTCCTAGCTACTCAGGAGGCTGAGGCAGGAAGATTGCTTGAGACCAAGATGTTGAGGTTGCAGTGAGCTGTGTTTGTGCCACTGCATTCCAGCCTAGGCAACACAGCGAAACTCTGTCTCAAAAAATAAGTAAATAAGTAAAAGTACATTTAGACTAAAAAATGACATATAGAAATAGTGTTGTTTCTAGAGGTATACTTTATGTGACAGAGTGCTACTGACAAGGTTCGTATAAGGTTTAATTTTTTTAAATGAAGTTACAAGCTGTAATTAATTAGGGAACAATACTACTCAAAGTAACCCATTGGTAAATTATTTTGTGAAGAATTATTCTATAAAATCAATAATAAGTTAATAATTCACCCAGTAAAACTGTATCTTCATGGACTCCTGCAGTGATATCATGATTTTGGGTTTGGGTTTTGTTCTGTTTTGTTTTGGAGGAAAGGTGAAAAGAATAATGAGAAAAATGCATGATAGTTTATTTTACTATATCTTACAGATCCAACTTCTAATGATGAAGCCTCCCACATAACTTCTTTCTTTTTGGGAGCAGAAAGAAAGGAAGAAAATGAAGAGTCAGAGCTGTTGATACATTGGGATAATATTTTTCCACTCTATTGAAACTTTCTACTTTTCCTTCCCTTCTGTTTTACCAGTTCTCTAAGTGATAATTACAGAGTGATACATTCCCAATTACTACTTGTGTAGTGTTTTTTTGTTGTTGTTGTTTAATTTTGTTTTTGCAGGTTTCACTGCTTATTTTTCCCCTGAATGCATAATATCTAAAATAAAACACTCAAAATTCTTAAATGATTCCCTCTCTGCTTAGAAACTGCCTTATCCCCATAAATACAGTCATTGTAACTACTGCATGAGGAAAATTCTGAAATGTGTCAAGTCAAAACCCAAAGAACAGTAACAACAAATTGTTAAATGGGCAATTCTATGTGTATCTCTTAAAAGTTTCTTGTTTATCTGTAGGGTATATGGAAAGTTTCCTCATTTTCATTTATAAAAGTTTTCTTGCTTCCAAGTAGGGAAAATAAAACCTTAGAAAAGATAGAGCATCTGTAAAATATGCATCTGTAAAATAAGTTTATCTTTTCAAATTGCTTGTACTGAGCTATTTGGTGGCCCCACGATCTGTGCTGAATGTGACTCCTTGAAAGCAGTCTGTAACCTTGGGCAGATTTGTGGTGACAAATGTTGCTATGCTTCTTTCTGTAAGCGCTGCTTCTGCTAGAGGGCACTGTATGTTAGACAAGGCCTTGTGCTCTGCTTCGTAAAGACAGCTTTCTGGTGCAGCATCTGTGTCTAAGTCTCCATTTGTTAACACGTGTGTGTTTTCCTTTTTGGCAGATAAGACTTTGGGAAGCATGATTTCAAAGGGATTGTTTCATGTGATAAATAAATCCAAAGTTAGTCGAGTGTTTTTCTACCATGTAAAAGCCATAGATAACATATTCATCTCACTTTTGGAATTGCTTCACAAAGTAGGGCAAATACTTACTTTTCAGTTGATAGACTCCTTCACTGTTCATTTCACAACAGTACCCCCTCCCCACCTCTGACTCTACTCTTTACTCTCCCTTGGAACAAAAGCAGCTAGTTCCAATTAAACTCTTGGGCATAAACCACTTCCCTACCTCTGGATTTGAAGGGCATAATAGAGAACCTAAGTTTGCAAATGACAGAAATAATCGGAGAAACAAGATATGATTCTAGAAAATATTTTCCACTATCTTTATATCACAATTATCTCTCAAGTAGTTAGTGTACATAGCCCCGTCTTTGTTTAGTAGTTGAAAAATAGGGGCCATACATACAGTTAGTATTTGTTAATTCCAATAAATAATATTAATAAAAAATTTTTAAAAGTGGAGAAAGAAAGCAAACAAAACCCATAAATACAGTAACTATGCATTTATTAAAAGGCTCCATTTCTCTTTTCATCAGCTCCTTGATTAGTTGTTCAGTTAGAGTACTAGCTTGGAAGCCTGACTTGAATTAAATGATTACATAAATACAAATCATACAGACACCTAAGCTCTGAAGAAGTCAGAGTTTGTTAGCCAACAAAACACTGTAAGTAATGATGAGGGGAAAGAAAATAATGATTATAAATAGTTGTGTGTGTGTGTGTTTTTTCTTTTTCAGTTTTAAGGAAGGGAATGTGCAATACAAGAAAAGAAAATGTGATGGACTTTAGTGAGAGACTGGATCTTTGCTATACTAGTGTGCAAGCCTGATACTTTAAAGACTGGCAATGTCTTTGTTTTACTCTTTTTCTCTTTCTGTGATTTGTAGCATACATTGAAGATCTCACAAGATATGTTGAACAAAGCAGAAGACTTATTATCGTGCTAACTCCAGACTATATTCTCAGACGGGGATGGAGTATTTTTGAACTGGAAAGCAGACTCCATAACATGTTAGTCAGTGGAGAAATCAAAGTGATTTTGATTGAATGTACAGAATTAAAAGGGAAAGTGAATTGCCAGGAAGTGGAGTCACTAAAGCGCAGCATCAAACTTCTGTCCTTGATCAAGTGGAAAGGACCCAAAAGCAACAAATTAAATTCCAAGTTTTGGAAGCACTTAGTATATGAAATGCCCATCAAGAAAAAAGAAATGCTATCTCGGTGCCATGTTCTGGACTCTGCAGAACAAGGACTTTTTGGAGAACTCCAGCCTATACCCTCTATTGCCATGACCAGTACTTCGGCCACTCTGGTGTCATCTCCAGCTGATCTCCCTGATTTCCATCACTCAGATTCAATGCAAATGAGGCACTGTTGCAGAGGTTATAAACATGAGATTACAACCACAACTTTGCCAGTACCTTCCTTAGGCAATCACCATACTTATTGTAACCTGCCTCTGACGCTACTCAATGGACAGTTACCCCTTAATAACACCCAGAAAGATACCCAGGAATTTCATAGGAACAGTTCTTTGCTGCCTTTATCCTCCAAAGAGCTTAGCTTCACCAGTGATATTTGGTAGTGAAAAATTTGAATTCCTCTAAACAGCTAGATGAGCATACAGAATTTGCTACACCAAGTATAAAGTACAACTAATAACATTGAGGTGTTGAAAAAGTGTTTGAAGAAGAAGGTACAAAAATGGCTTTTATACTTAAATATTTTTGTTTACATTTCCAGAATAGTGGGGGGAAAGAAGGACCTGCTTTTGTAGTATGGCACCTTATTCCAATGTACAGTTTTGATTTCTTCCTGAAAATAAAAATTTTAAAATCCTGTTGTTTTAGAGTAGGTTTTATGATAGCACATGGACTGCATGCTTAGTAGGTGAGTTGTCTTGCCCATATTTAAAAATATTTCAGTATTCACATGGTATTTGAAATAAAGTAAATTCAAAGACTTTAACTGAATTGGAAAATTCTGAACCAAGTTTAAAGGGAAAAATAACTTCTATAGAGTTCTGAAAACTCAGGAATTATCAAGAAAGAAATGTTGAAGCACTCTAGTTGGAAGATTGTTTGTAGAGGAAGATCAGTTGAGAAAAAAATGTGATTGAAATGCTCAGAGCTTCTTCAACATAATGGACACTTTCTGTAGACTAAATCAACAGCTCTTAATAACAGCTTTTAGTTTTATTAGGGAATCACATCTTCTGTAGGCAAACTGGTAGATAGGCAAACAATGTGGATTTCTTACACAAATGAATAGACAGGCTGTAAGTTCTTTTAGGATGATTTTGAACAGCCCTCATGGCTTTCTAACTAATTCCAAAATTTTACCTCTTTGAAAACACATTCTGAAGTGCACATTTTATTGTTTGCTAACAAATTCACATTTGGATTTTTTCCAAATGACCTCTTGACTTGCTATAAGTACTATATCAAGATGCGGACATCTTCCTGCTTTTTTTCAACATCTTTGACGTTTGAATTTAAATACATATTGACTGCAAGTGTCAGCAATTGAAAAGAAGTACTGCGACAATATTCACAGATGAATTGCTAAATGGTTCGTGTTTGCTAGTGGTAGAGCAGCAATTGCACAGATTCTCACCGGCAATGTAGTTATAAAACAGACAGACCATTCTGTATATATAGTATCTGTTTGACCATGTGTGCAAGGCTCCTGCACAACCATCTCTACTCCAGTGCGTCGAAGAGTATATTTGATAGGCTAAACTTCTCCATCCTCACACAGTGACTGTGACTGTGCCATGCCAGAAAATCCCTGTAAATAATCTACGTATTGCCTATTTGCTGTAAGGAATGTGCTCCTATTCTAGCATTTTTTATGTATTACTACTTTATGTTCTTTCCAATTAATCAAATTAGATGTGCTCTCCATCTAGATGCCTGTCAGGGTTATTTGTTAAGGTCAATTTTGGCATTTTGCAATAGTTCTTAAATCATGTTCTTGGACTAATATAAGACAAGGACAAATGTACACAGTGTGTAAAAATTAATAATTTGCCCGCCCCTTGTAATTGTGAATCCTGAATGTATAAGAGAACATCAGATAATATGCTTTGTTTCTTTCAACCTTTTTCATTATTGATTTTCTGTGATCCATGAGTTTTGCTTGAATTACTTCTCTGTTGCTTTTCTGTATCCAGCCATTTAGAAAATACATTCTGCACCAACAGTAGGTGAAAGCTTAGCAGTCATACATGTTCATTTCACACTGGGACAATTAGTTGCTCTTTTGAAAAGTCCTGTCCAACACATGTCGGTGTTCTATAGATGTACTTTTTCCACTGAGAAAGATAATTTTGTTATGTAAAATCTGTAAGTATCTCAAAATGAAAATTTATCAATTCTGAACTGTTTCCAAGTGTTATAAAGTTGTATTTACTCTGGTTGTTCTTTAATGCTATGTGTAATTACTAAGTTAAAAATCTGCATGAACTCATATACTCATGTACTATAAGTTTAAGTGACCAATTGTATTTTTTATTATATTATTTTTCACAGAAATGTAGATTAATTCAAATAGAATGTTTGGTGGCATTTTTAAACTAATAGTTCTGTATTGAGCATGTCAGTTCTGAAAACATAACATGAGTCTCTCTGCTTCCTCTATTTACAATGATTAAACGTGGGTAGCAATTTGAGATGGCTGGCCACAATGTGTCCTTTCACTACTAGTAGGTACTCAAAAACAGAGCATTCACACTTGTGCTGGGGAACTTAACAAGAAACCTTTTCTACAATTTTCAGGAACCAATGTGTACACTATCTATAAAAATTTATTTCTAGATGGCAATTCAAAATTTAATTTTCATCTGAGATTTTTAAAAGATATAGCCCATAAGGGTATAATAAGTATTTAGTCTAGAACACGAAGTATTTTCCCAGTTGCATTCACAGAGGGAAAAAAAATTCTTCTCAATTTTTCACTGAAATTTATTTTGGAAATCTAGGAAAACACTGGTACAACTGATTATCATATATTGATAACAAGCTTATTGTTATGTTATTGTATGCAAGAATGTATACTTTTAAAAACAGGTTATTCTAAGGTGAAACATTTGGAAAAATATAAGAAATGATGAGACAAATAAGAAATGCACAAAACTATGGATAAATAGGAAATTAAAATTAATGAGAACAAACAATGCTCAAGGATATGGACAATGTGTACATGGGTTTAAATAGGCAAAATATGAAATATGATGGAATTGATAATCTGTGGGCCCCAATAAAACTATGAAAACTCTGAACAATGGCTGGATGGTTCCTGAAAAGAAGATGTCTGTCCTCACTGACTCTAAGCTTTAATTGAATTAGGTCCAAGTCTGGTCCGCTTTCAATCACTCATTCAAAAATATGAGTACAAAGAGTGTTGCAAGTTTCTGGTAAGGCTTGAACTAAAAATAGCATCATATGAGGAGCTATTTTGTCTGAGGATTGATGGTTAATATTGTGGGGCTTTGGAGGGAATAGTGCAATCAGAAGGCAAAACAGAGTTCAGTTATGAAAGAGAAGTGTATAGGAGTGTCCAAGAGGACATGTAAATGAGTAGTATCCTGGGGATAACTTCCATTACAGGTTGGAGAATGGTAAGTGTGAGAAAGAAAAAAATTCTAGCAGGAAAGAGAAGGAGAATCTTTGACACACCTAGTATTTGAAGGGCTTACAAGAGTATGAAACACTGCCATAAAGCATTTACTGCCATTTGACATTTTGTTTTTAAATAAATTGGTTGGTTTTTACCAAGTGTTTTCTAATTGAGTGATGGCCAAGGGAAATATCCTGAAAATTGCAAATATAAATCTTTACACTCCTGATATTCATTTTCTAACTTGAGGTAGTGAACTGATAAAACCAGACTCAAGGCAGAAAATAGTTCCATAGTGACCAGTTACGTTTGAACACTTGCAATTGTTGTTGCTCTGTTCTAGGACAGATTTTGATGTTGAAAATTCTCTGGCTCCAATTTCTCTATTACCCAGGCATTTTTGTTCTACGATGTCTGATAGGAGAGCACAGTGTTGAGCATTAAGGCTTTCTGATGAACGTATGGAGTAGTTTGACAAACAATAATCATTCACTTCAAACTCTTACATTAAACTTGTCTTTGTTTAGAACTAAAATAGGCCACAGGAAGTGTAAGGTTATTCAGCAGTCCATTTAATTACTGTGAGATCAGAACTTGTAAAGTCACCTACACTCATCTAACTTGTCTTCCCGAATGCTCACTGCTGTTTGCTCTACAACATTTTCTCTAGATGGTACTAAAGTAAATCATGAGCATTTATTGAGTGCCTACTGTGTACTGACCACTGCATAAGATATAATAGAAATCCTTTAATAAAATTGAAGTCCCTGTGCTCAAGTAGTTTACACATAATATACATGAACAAATGGGGGGATTTATAAAACACATTTCAGTACAGGAAAATTAATATTGTACATGCAGAACAGATAAGTGAGGTGGGGAAATTCCGTGCTGACTGGGGCGAGATAGAAGTTTGAAATAGACCCAACAGTGGTGAAGAATGGGAATTTCTCAAGTGCAGAGAATAGCACATGAGAAGATTCAACAAATAATAAGTCTGTCTCATTTAGCTAATAACAAGCACGTTTGGTTGGCAAGAGCAGACTCTGTGTGAGAACGTACTAAGAAATAAGAGCCAGATGCAGTGGCTTATACCTGAAATCCCAACACTTTGGGAGGCCGAGGTGGGCAGATCACTTGAGTCCAGGAGTTCAAGAACAGTCTGGACAACATGGCAAAATGCTGTCTCCACCCCCCCAAAAAAAAAATTAGCTGCAAGTGGTGGTGCATGCCTGTAGTCTTAGCCACCCAGGTGGCAGAAGTAGGAGGATTACTTTAGCTTGGGAGGTGGAGGTTACAGGGAGCTGAGCTCATGCCACTGCACTCCAGCCTGGGTGACGAGAGAGAGAGAGAGAGAGATAGAGAGGGAAAGAGAGAGAGAAAGAGAGAGAGAATAAGTATTAAGGCTGGGGAAAGTGCTGAAGCATTCATCTGACAGCAGATGCAGGAAAAAGTAGATGAGGGTAGAGAATGGAGGCAAGGACAACAGCTAAGATGCGGTTGTCATAGTCCAGGTGTGAGGTGATAAATGATGGAGCTAGGGTGGTGACCTGGATACTCTCAGAAAAAGGCAGATTTGAGGAGGTAGAGAAATAGACAGGATTAGGGATTTGATGAACATAGTCTCTGTTACTAAGATGCTGAGCAATTGTTTTCCATAACACCAGAAGATAAAACACAATTTAGGAAGGAAAGTTGTAGGAAAGAGAGCCTTTACTTTCTGAAACAGAAAATGCCAGAATATATGAACAGTTGCTGAAGATCGGTGGTCTCATCTTAATCCTTACTATAGTCCAAGCACCCGTAACTCCTGGTCGCAGAGTAGGTGCTCACATCTCATTTATGGATTGAATGGACAAGTGGATTTGGGAGCACTGTGAAGTTTAAATTCCTACAGTTCTTAAAAAATATGAGAGGTTTTTTTTTTTTTCCATTTGCTTCTTTCAGCAAGCAACTTTTTTATTGTTTGCAACTTTTTAAACAGAAATTTAAAAAGTGTATTAGATTATCTATCTACATCCTGCCTAGGTTTAGCATTTTAGGATTTTAAGTCAATTTGTGGTTGGAGATCAAAGTTTCCTAAGCATTCTGCCAGTCACACAAATCACTCTTCTTCAGAGCATTCAGGCAATTTAGTTCTGTGAGGCCACCTAACATAGTTCATTGCCCCTAACCACATAGTCATTTTTCCTAAATACATATTTTATATGCTGACATTGCCAATAAAAACATTGCCTTTCTTTTTTTTTTTCCAAAAAGTACTTTTATGCCTATCATTATCATATTGGGTCAAAGAATAGGGATTATATTAAACTACTTTACTGGACACTGTAGCAGTTCCACCAGTGAATTCCGGATGCAAGATATCTGAGTTTCTGTCCTCCTCCGATATATTTTCTAAACATCCAATACCTTGAGAGTCCTTAACTTTCTTGATAGAGTGCCAAAATACCTAGAAAACATAAAAATGTCATCTACTTTTATGTGGGGCAAATAGCCTTTCTGTGACTCCATTTTTTCATTTGTAAAATGGGGATAACAATAATACACGTAGGATTGTGAACATTATGGGTTAATGTATGTAAAGTGCTTAGAACAGTGTTGGCACAGAGTAAAAGCTATATAAGAATTATTGTTAAAATTATTATTTTACACAAAAATGGCACTGCTGACCTACTGTCCACAGGAAATACATTTTATTTTACTTTCAAAGTGGTAGAGGTCGGTTATTATGTTTCTTGCCTGACTGCCTGTATGACCAAGGATACTCATTTTCTAAGACAGTTGGCTGAGGTTAGAGGTGCATTTTGTGACCATGGAATAGATCACAGCTCACTGCCCCCATTCAAGAACCAAATCTACAGTAACTTTGACCTCATTAGTAATGTGTTCTGAGCTAGACAAAAACCAGGACTCTCAGAACATGGATTATTCAGATTTGTTGTCCATGTTAATCAAAGTCCCCAGATGATTGCTTGATACTCTGCTTCACTTTAGCTAGGTTTACATAAGACCAAAACATCTGGATGAGAAGTGAAAAAATGCAGATGTTTAAGCCACATGATGGGAAACATCCAGATGTCTCAAATTTGGATTTGTCATTTTGTTCTTTGTTTTAAAGGAAAGAGAAGCCAAAAGAAAAAAAAAATCACCATAGTTTGTCTTTTTCCTTAACCTGGGTAAAATCAAGTTGGTTTCTTGTTATAGAGGTTTAAAATGCCTACAAGTTGATTAGGAAGCTTTTTGATAATATCACTAGATAAGCAGCATTTCAGGTGGAGGTTTTATTTTTTTCTTTTTATTTTTTTTAACTTAAAGAAACATCTAATCTTTGAGTAGCACTTGTGGGAGGCGACTGCTTTTGGAGTGAGACAGTATCTTGGAAGAGTTGATCACAATGAATTATCTGGAAAAGCATGGCTGGGATGATACTAACAGTAAAAGAAAGTTTGCTAAAGAAACTTCTCAGAAATAGATATTTCCTAAAAGGATCTGACTTCAATTAAATGTGTAAGGAGTTAAATCTGAAATAATACATTTAAATCTCTTCTCTGTTTATGAAATACATGCTACCTGCAAACCAACAGAGAGAGTTAACTATAGGAATACACAAAATAGGTAACCTTTTATGGAGCACATTTTGAAGGAAATCAAAATTGATGAGGAAGGCAGTTCCCAAAATGCCTGTCATTAGTGTACTAAAATCATATTAACGAGGATAAATCATGATGTCCCCATAGAGTTGCCACAATCTAGCCTTTATGATTCCCCCATACTACTCTATCAGGAAGGGAAACACATTTTCTTGATAACACATTAATGTGGATATTAACTCATGCAATTTTAGAAATGGATGGAAACTTCAAGACCATCTATTTCAATCCCTTCATTTTACTTTAGGAAACCTGAGGCCCAGAGACAAAGTGACTTAATCAAATACCAGATGGTGCCATGGAGTACAGAAGCCTATAATTATGAAGCAACTCATGGTTACATCTTCATAAAGGTAGAAGGAGATAGAGACAGAAACTAGGAGGGTTTCAAAAATTCATAAACACACTTGGCACATGGGGAATGTTAGGAATATTCTGAGGTTAGGAGCGGAGGTTAGGTAGACAACAAGAAGAGGAGTCATAGGCATCCTAAGTAAGCTTCATCTATGAATAATTTTGTTAATATACTCAACGTTACCTAACACAAATAGCAACCGTTTGTGATTGCCCCATCTTCCACAATGGTTAAAAATAATTGAGTATAATATTCTTTGGGACTTGAATCAGTTCATTAGACAGATAAAAAATATAAAGGTTTAGGGTTTGCCCCAAAGTCTCAAATAAGTCATCAAAGGACTAAGCTCAGGTTTGAGGAGTTGGCTTTGATTATCAGCTAGTACTCAATTGCACAAGCACATGGCAAGCAAAACTACCTTCAGATCAAAGTGAGTCTTTCCAAGTCTCTATCACTGTCTTTGGCAGTAGTGTGTGGAGAAAATACAAATCAACTGTTCTCAAATGCTTCAAAAGGCATGGATAAAAATAAATTAGAAAGATGTTCAGCACACCTGGGTTTCCCCAAATAGAAAAAACAAAGAATAATTTTCTCCTCAGAGTTCTCTGGTCTTCTCAAAAGCACTCCCATGACATAAACAGAAGCCTAAAATAGGATGTATCATCTTTTTTTAACTATTAAGACCGAAATTCATATAATTGTTTGCTGATTACAATTATGAAATGATGAGCATTTTTTTAAACACAGTGGAAATCTACCTGGAAATAAAAGTGTGTTCATTACCCCAAAACTTAAAATACAATTTAAAAAAATGGAAGCCCCCCCAGAAAAAGAGAAATATAGAATATTGCTATAGAAGTCAAAGTTCAGTCATTGCACCATAACCAACCATTTATCATTTCAGTTTAAAAACAGTAATGCTGCCAGTGGAAACAGAAAACAAGTAGTCAGCATTTTTTCTTAAACACGATGGAACCACAAAGCCATAGACCAGGCAGTAAAATTTGTTTAAAAAGCTCAATGTTTCAAGACAAGCCAGATTATTATGAGAGATATACTGTAAACTACTCATCTAATTTATTTTGCACTGATGCCAATTCACATGAAATTAGCTTTCTTGGTTTGAAAAATTTCTCTTTTTCTCTTTCTTTTCCTGTTCTCTAATGTGCACAAACCCAGTTCTGAGTCACATAGTAGAGGATGAGGGTCATTGATCTCCCTCTTTACTTTTCAGTTTCAGCCACAATCCAAAGATAATCAAAACTGGTAAAGCCAAGGCTTGACTTTATTTCTTCATTCATGGAAGATCTTTAAACTTTTTCTCTCCTTCTTCACCACTGGTTTCCTTTACTGTCTTAAAACATGGAATGTTAGATTTGTAAGAGCTCTGAGAGATCATCTAGTCCTCTTAAAGATGGGGAAAGTGAGACTCAGAAATATTAAGTCACTTATGCAAAGCCAAAAAATTACTTAGTGATAGAGCCAAAACTAGAATCCAGGATTCCTGATTGACCATACTCTTTTCACTATCTTAATCATAGACTGGATTCTTTTTTTTTATTTTTATTTTTTGACACGGTCTCCCTCTGTCACCAAAGCTAGAGTGCAATGGCAAGATTACGGCTCACAGGGTCTCCCTTTGGCACCAAAACTAGAGCACAATGGCAAGATTATGGCTCACTGCAGCCTCAACCTCCTGGGCTCAAGTGATCCTCCCACCACAGCCTCCTTAGTAGCTGGGGCTACAGGCACGTGCCATCATGATGCCAGGCTAACTTTTTTTGTATCAGCCTGTATTTTTTTGTAGAGACAAGGTTTCACCACGTTTCCCAGGCTGGTATTGAACTCCTGAGCTCAAGTAATCTGCCTGCTTTCGCCCCGTAAAGTGTTGGAAATTCAGGTGTGAGCCACTGGGCCTAACCAGACTAAATTCTTAAAGTGTTCATACATCCGTCTAACTTTTCTGGAGGAGGGCAGACAATGTCTTGCCAATTTATAAAATGTTAAATCCTTTCAAATATCTTCATGTCACATAGATCTATCTGCGAAGTCCTAAACGCTTAACCAAATACATTACATATGCAAAGGCGGCAGAATCAATTGTGAAACCTCTTCCCCCATAATCATCACCATTAGCAGAAGAGAAGATATATTAGTCTGTAGTATGGGAGCTTAACTCACCCTTAAGTTTGATCTCCTAGCTAAAGCAAGTTGGAGACATTTTTGAATTTTACTATTCTGACTAAGATGAGTGTTTGGATCTGCGAGGTACCATCAGTACCAACTCTACAGCCAGACCTCCTGAATTCAAATTCCACACTTCTATTTACTATCTATTTCACTTCGGGAAAATTACTTAAAGCTCTCAGTGTCTCCATTTTCTCAGTGGTAAAATAGGGATAACGAAGATGATGATAACAGTAGCATCAACTTCATAGGATTATTAAGAAGATTAAGAACATAAAATGCTCAGAAGAGAGCCTTATACATCTACAGAAGAGTAGATGCTGTGAAAGTGTTAGCTATTACTTGTATTTTCTTCTCTGCTGTATAGAGGAAAAAACAATTGGCTCAACAAATTAACACCCAACATTGAGCATTACAGGGACAGTTTTAAGGGATTTTAACCATGAAATGTACACAAGGAAGGGTGCTTCTTATCATGCCTATTCATTATAGCTGGTCAAGCATATTCTTTCCTTGAAAACATCATCACAGTAGTTATTCTAATTAACACTTTTATATTAAAGAACATTCTCTTTCAAATTAGAATGTGATTCAGAGTTTTCACTAATTCAGTAAATAGACCCTCCAACTTCTCAGAATTATTAGTGAGTTGTGACTGTACCTCAGCACGCACCTCTCCCCCAAAATAATAACAACTCTAGATATTTTAGAGAAAGAAGTAGTTTTTCAACCTGCAAAGCTCCCTGAATTTTCCACTCACAAAGAACTAACAGATCTGAAAGGCCAAAATAATAAAGAAGTTTACCAGGTTAACAAGCCATTGCATAGTTGTGGTTCAAAGGCAATTACAAGCTGAAATGAGTCAACAGTGTGATGTAGCTGCTTAGAAAGCAAATGTAGTATTAGAACAGAGAAATGCAAGTACAATGCCCAGTTCAAGAGAGGAACTTGGCACTAGTCAGACCACATCTGTTAGTCTGTGTTCATTTCTAGGCACCCACATTCTAATAGGAACTTTACCAGTCTAGAGAGATTTCAGAAAAAGATGATCCAGATGGTGAAGTTTTGGAAATCATGCCATGGAAGAAATGATTGAATGAATTGAAACTATTTTTCCTGAAAAAGAGAAAATTTAACCAAAATGTGAAGTTAAAGCAAAATTAGACATAATCAGTGTGGCCCCCAAGCGGGAAACTAAGATAGTGGAACTCACAAGAAGGCAAATTTAGGCTTAGGATCAGAAAGTTCTATCTAAGTTCACAAACTACCCATAAATCAAATATGCTGCCTTGCAAAACAGTACACTTTGTCACTGCAAACCATCAGAGACTGACTGGAAGAATGCAGAAAGGATTTTGAGTTTAAGTGTGAGGCTGAAATAGTTGATATTTAAGAATATTTCCAACTCATATATATTATCGTAGCCTCTGACTGCTCAGATTGCTGAAATATCTATCTAGCTGGTTTGCCTTCTAATTCACCCTGATCACTACTGTCAGATCCATCTTTCTACTTGACTTTTATTTCTATCTCTCCCTCTTCCTCTCCCACTTTCTCCTTTCTTCCCCTCCTCCCCTCCCCTCCTCCTCCTTTCCTCTCCTTTCTCCCCACCGAAATCCCCCCACACATTTAATAGTTGAGACATATATCAAGTTTATTGTGTGCCGGGCAGTTTTCTAAGCACTATATGCATTCATACACACTTTATATATGACTCCATATAGTCCAAATATCTTTTCTAGCTTTTTGTACCTCCTACTCCCTGAACTCCTCCTTTTAGGCAATCTTATTTTGCCCACTTCTCTAAAACATGTAAGGTCTGGTTCATCTTTTACCTGACATGTTCTTAGACTATTACAGCCCGTTGTGTTTCTTCTTCCTCTGCATTTGTAAACATAGAATTATCATATGTTCAATATCTAAGTTTGTCTAATTCAGTTTTACAAATGAGGAGATACTAATGCTCCTAAAAAAATGATTTTTACAAGCTAACCCAGCTGATTAATAGCAAAATGAGAAAGGGAACTTAAATTTTTCTATTCTTGGTCTGGGTACTTTAGCATGCAGTTGCTTCGTTATCTGTTCATTTCATCTCAGGTGGATTCTAAACTCATTAATAATAATGACTTCTCCATTTTCAAATTTTTCTTTGTATATTCAGAGAACTTACCACTTTGTTAACCATATAGTTGCTTCTCAGTAAGCTCTTACTTATTGATTGTGTCTACTTGGAAAGTTTTACTGGGAACCCTCTCTACCAGACACTGTTCTAGTTATTGGGGTACTGAAGTGAACAAAACAAATACAAATACATGCCCTATAGAGATTATATTCTAATGTATGGCAAATAAACTCCTAGAAAAGAAGAGCTTGTCATAAGGAGAGTTTATCTGATTTGTCCTTATGTAAAACTTTCTTGCACAGCCCCAAACTGACTTGAATTAAACAACACTGAACTCACCATATGAACAAATTTGGAAACATCATTATTTTCTTTGTCTCTAAATGTACCCATTAGAAGGATCACATGTCATGCTTATGTGAATAAAAGTATGCCCTGGAAGCTTCCAATCTTGTCCAGTCTAACAAGAACCATGTCGACTCTAACTAGATCCAAACTTAGTTGACCACCACTAAGAACACAATGGCCAAATTTGGGTCTCCAAAGCCACGTCTGAACAATGAACTCTTTTCTTTGGATTTATACCTTCAAATGCAAATCCAACCACTCCACCTCTAGGAGTTAGAAGTTTTATATGAAGTCACTAAAAGCCAGAAATCACGAGTTAACATGAAAATTAAAATAATCAGTAGATATTGAGTACATATTATATACTGAGCATTGTATCAGACATGCAAGGGTTCCAAAGAATAAGTCATGGCTCCTGCTTTTAGTAATGCTAGACAAGAAATGAAATGTAGAAGAGCAGAAAGTCTATAAAGTATAGGTGAATGGTGAATGTAGATATAAAAATACCAACTGTGAAACATAAGCACTTCATATGTAACCTCCTCTCATTAAGCCAAACCAACCATATGTATTGTGAACAGTATTGGGAAAGGGGATTACTTAAGGGCAGAAATGAGAGCTCCAAGTTGACAAAACCTGAAAATATCCCAATTCTGATATATGCCTCAAAGGATGAAACCCTGTTTCTGAGAGTTGAGTTCTCAGTCAACCTTGAGAAGCTGAAGGAGCTCTTTTTATCCCCACTCTTCACTTCCCCCACAGACCAATGCAGACTATGGAATGTAAGTCCACAAACCACCACATCTCCACTCTTTACCTTGTGAGGAGGCCAAAAATGTTTAGCTATGTCAGTGGGTCCAATAGCCAAACCTCATATTTTTATGCATAAATAATTGGGAGTATGTGTAACACTCTGTCCTCAGGGTTTTCAGGGACTGGGAGGGTGTAAATCATCTTAGAGTGCTGAATAAATGCAGATTGATAAAGAAACGTACACAGGTTTACACATATAAATTTACAGATATTAATATGCTGGAACATTTTCTCCAACAACCTACAAATAACAACCGGACCTCAAATATTTGAAAAAGATTTATAAGTCCAGCAACAGTTCCTTTGCTGTTTCTCCTTTAGGAGCTACAACTGGTGATTTTTATATGACTTCTAGCAGCTCAGCTAGTGGGCTGTAAGTTCCAGCAGCTTGAATAAGGAGACTCAATCTCAAGGTGTAAGGGTTCAACCCCAAAACCAAATTTTACAATCCAGAAAGTTCTAATCTCACTTGATGAGAATCTCACTCCCTAAACAAAGATCCTGCTCCCTAAACAAAGAGACATCTCCTCTTAAGAGGAAAATTCTTTTTGAGTCACAGACCCTTATGTTATTATCTGAAGAGTTTCGTTAAAGCACATATGCTTAGGTTTGTATATCATAATAATTTTGAACACACTTTTGGACTACTTTCAGAACTGGTAAAACTTATAGATCTTAATCTTCAGAAATAAATGCACTCATATAATAATGTACATAATTTTGCTCAGGTCACAATCTAAAGGGGTTTGCATGTCTTCAGAAGCCGATCTATGGGTACCATTAAAAGTGGTCCCCAAATTAAAAGTATCTCATTTAAAGAATTTGAAAACTGAATGTAGTTAGAGCATGCATAGGAAAAAGGAAGGTACGGGATATAGTTTAACACTGTAAAATGAAAAAATATGAGCAGTCTAGAATTATGGCTGTGATAGCCCCAGCTGCAGTAACAAAGCAAAAAAAAAAAAAGATAGTGTGAGGAGTTGTCATAAAGCTATGAGTTTTTACTCTGCAAAAATAAAAGCAGAATATGCTTAAAGATATTCTTGCAGAATGTAGAAACTGTGACCCTTGGCTGCTATCATTTTTTTTTCTATTTTTCTTGCCAAACAAATGTTATGAAAGAATATCTCTAGGCATTCACTCTACCCTGAGGGTTAAAAACATGTACAGGATGGAAACTGGCAGAGTGCTGAAGTTGGCGGACTCATCTGCCTTGCTAAAGCTTCTAGAGACTTTCAAGGGCTCTAGGGATGAGGGAGTTGTCTTTTTTGGAGAAAATCAGGTTAGAAAAAGTGTCCAAGTCCTCAGAACAATTGAGCCATGGCAGCAGATACGAGTGAAAAAAAAAATTCTTCAGTGTAGATCCCATGATCTCAGAATGCTGTATTTTACATTAAGAGCATCTACAGGAAATACTTTTGCCAGCAAAAGTAATCAGGAACCTTTCTCAAATGGAGAAGCTGGGAACAAAACAGCAGAGACATTGTATCTTGGGAAGAGATAAATGACTGAAGCTTTGAGGCAGGATTCCTTGTGGATAAAAGTCTCAAAAAGAATTCTATGGCAGTCGAAATCACCCTCGGATATCCCCAGGTTTCCAAAGGTCTTTTCATTATTCCCCTGCCTCCAAGAAAGTCAATATTATACTGTCTTTTGTATAATTAAGTGCCTCAACAAACTTTTCTCAGTTCCTCTTATAGGCTCTACACATTTCTAGGCACTAGAAACACAGCCAAGGGTAAAATTGATATGGACCTTATTATTAAGAAACTCAAAGTCTAGTGGGGAAAATAGACATGCAAGCATGTAACTATAATTGTTCTAAGTGCATTAAGAAACAGATGTATAAATTATCAGATAGAACAGAGGAAGGAAGAAGTAAGTCAGCTTGAGGAGATGACAGTGACTTAGGACATAAAAGAGGAGTAGAAGTTTGCTAGATAACCAACAGTAAGAAGGGCATTCCAAGCCAAGAGGACAGAAGATAAAAATGGATCAAAAATGAAATAACATGTATGTCTGAGGAACTACAAATGGGATATTTTTACTGGAGCATAACATGTAACAAGTTAAATGGAAAAAAGTTAGTGTTTCACTTAGACCTACTGATTTTCAATGACCATGATCTATGATTCCCAGAGAGTTATCATAAGGGAGTAGGTTGACCTGGACTACCTTCAAATCTTTTAACTTTGTATAGGGCTGAAAAATGAACAAGACTGCTTTTTAAAAATATATGGCTTAAAGAGGTCTTTTTAAAAAATATATTCTTTCTCTAAACCCTATTTATCTCAGAAATGCAAAATGTAAACCTCACTGCCGAAACACAGATTACCATGAAAACAACATGAATAGTGATTGCTTACTTCCTTTTAATGAAGTCAGTAGACTTCCTTACTAAGCTAATAAGATAGATTTTTTTTACATTTTTAGGTGGAATCCATGTAAAATAAAATTAATTTTAAAGTGTACAACTCAGTGGCATTTTGTACATTCGCAATGTTTTACAACCAACACCTTTAGCCCCAAAATATTTTCATCACACCCAAATAAAACTCTGCACCCATTAAGAATTTACTACTTCTTCCCTCCTTCCCCAAGCTTTTAGAAACCACAAAATCTGCTGTCTATATGAGTTTACCTATTCTGGATAGTTTATATAAATGGAGTCATATAATATGTTACATTTATGACCGGCTTATTTCATTTGCATTACAATTTTAAGGGTCACAATGTGGTAGCATGCATCAACACTTCAATTATTTTTATGGCTGGGTGGTATTTCATTGTATGTACAAAACACATTTTGTTTATCCACTCCTCAGTTAATGGAAATTTGGATAATTTCCACATTTTGTCTATTGAAAATAGTGCTGCTATGCACATTTGTGTACAGGTTTCATTTGAATACTTGTTTTCAATTCTTTTAGACACGTACCTTGGAGCGAAATTGCTGGATCATATGTTAATTCTATGATCAACTTTTTGAGGGACTTCCAAACTGTCTTCCATGTTGGCTGCACCATTTTGCTTTCTTATTAGCAATGTATGAGGGTTCCAAATTCTTCATATCCTTGCCAACACTTGTTATTTTTAGCTTTTAAAAATTTTGATCATCCTAGTGTTTGTGAATAAGGTAGAATTTGCCACAATACAAGAAGAGAAAATCTACTTTAAGATAACTTTTCTGGGCTATCATATCAACTTGGTAAATGTTGATTTGTCTCTTCCTAGATCTTTAAAATCCATGGACAGTTAGCACTATTGGTTAAAACTATGATGATCAATAAGTCACAAATATCATTCTTAAAAAATCTATTTATTAATTTACACACACACACCCACACACACAGAGACACACAGGCACACACACAAACACACACACGTATGTATCCTTAACCCAAATGTTCAAAAGGAGACTAAGTGGTGAAATTGTGCAGCTCAATGATCTAACCACACTATAAGAACAAGAAAAAAGACACGAAACTCTCTTGATGACAAGTTAGAACATCTTTTTCTTCAATGAGAGATGTATTTCTTCATTAACATTAAAGCTTAGAGATGTTATTTGCTCTGTCAGAAGCTCATTTTTATGGAATATCTGAGCTTGCTAAACCCTGGGGCCAGCTCAGAATTTATCATCAATTAGAGCTACAATAATTTTCAAGTGATTTCAATTCTGATCACATCCCTGAGGAAACTAAGCTTCTTGGGTGGGGTGGAGAGCAGAGCCTTGTATGAAAATTCTAGTATTCAGCAGTCTCTGGGAAACCAAAGCAGCTGGGTGAGTAACATAGAAAAATTCATATGAACCTGGGACTGGATTATATAAGTAGCCCTGAGTTCCAGAAAACTAGACCAACAAGCATTTGTCAAAACTAACTATCCCAACAAA
Source organism: Aotus nancymaae (assembly GCF_030222135.1). NCBI lineage: Eukaryota > Metazoa > Chordata > Mammalia > Primates > Aotidae > Aotus > Aotus nancymaae. The sequence goes on along the minus strand of NW_026988415.1, from coordinate 41,760,860 downwards.
CGACCCATATAGCAAAAAGCAGCATAAAATCCACAGGAGAGACCAAAATCTGGGCAACATTTTGTCCTTAAATGTATACTTAGTATAGCTGAAAATGATACCAGCAGTCATCTAGTAAAAAAAACTTCCAGGTATCTAGGCCTTTTTGTGAGTCCAGATGTGCAAATCAAAACCTAAGCGAGAGCTTCTTGGACAGCTAAGAATCACATAATAGAGGACTGAAGAAACTTGTGGTAGGCGGGGAGAGTATTCATCTGTGATGTTATTCAAGAAAAAGAAAGTAATCAACTGTTGTCATTATTGAGCTTGCTATAGATGTAAGAACAAAAGTCACTCCCTTCATGGAGAAGAATGTGAGGGATTCCTGGAAAGGCCCTCCCCTAGACAAAAGAAAATTATCTACCCTCTTAGTCTGCCTTAGTGTCTGAGAATTTCAACTTTAAACTCGTTTTTTTCAGATTCATGCATTGTCTCCAGAGAACTTCAAGCCAACATATTAATAGAACCAAAGAAGGCCAGAATCAACATAAAGTCTTTGCTGTAGAGAAATGTATTAATAATAACATTTCAAAAATATAATTGGAGTCACCATTTATGTAGTAATTACTTATGAAGAGCTATATGTTAAATATTTTCAGTGTATTATCTCATTTAGCCTACACTAGGAGGAGGGTAATACAATTATTCCTCTCTTGCCAATTGGGAGGCTGAGGCTCTAAGGTAGTAAAAGACTTGGGCAAGTTTATACAACTTGCCAGGAACAAAACCAGAACTTATTATATATGTAAATTTCTTACATTAAAAAAATGTGTAAAGCTCCAATTTTCTTACCAATGGATAGAAGTAGGAGTGAAAATTGCCATCACAAAATAAATGTTTCCCATTACCAAAAAGAATTCAGCGTTCTTTAGAAAACTGAATATATTTAACTATTAAGAAGGAGACTGTGCTTGAGATGGACTTTCGTTAAGAAAAATTTAGCTAAACCATTAAAATCATTTTGAAATTAGACAGCATATTCCTGAAAGACAAGAAGTGTGCTACAAGATATTTTGTATTAGCTTTTATTCTTCCATGATGGTGGAGTAGAAAGAAAGCTAGTATTTTAAATATATATATATATATTTATATGGTGTTAACAGTAATATTAGACACAATTGTTAGGTAGGACTAGACTTGTCTTAAGTGACAAAAAAACCCCAAAGGTTTATAGGTAGGCGTAGATGATCCAGAATAGTATTGTACATAATAATCTCAGGAACTCAGGTTACTTTGTTGCTCTGCTCTGTGGTTCAAAATGGCTGCTGGAGTTCCAGCCATTATAGCCTTAATCTAGTTATCAAGAGGAAGGAACAGAAGAAGGGCACACCCTTTCTACTGAAGGACACTTTCAGAAAGTCACATATTCCACTGCTGCATAATAAATTACTCTAAAATTTAGCAGCTTTTGTGTGAGTCAGGAATCTGAGCATGGCTTAGCTGCATCTTCCGTCTCACATTCTCTCACAAGGCTGCAATCAAGGTGTTGCCTGAGGTTGTGGTTTCATGTAAAGGTTTGGCTGGGGATCAATCTGCTTCCAAGCTTACTCACCTAACTGTTGGCAGCATTCAGTTCTTTGCTTGCAGTTGACCCCCAGTTTCTTGCCTTTGCCACCTGATACCCATTGGTCAGAACTTAATTGCATGGCCATACCCAAATGCAAAAGAGTAAGGAAAATAAACTCTTTATTCCAGGCAGCCATGCACCAAGATAAAATTAATCATTTTACTATGGGGAACATTCTGTACTATCTTTATTCCTTAGTAGTAAGGTAAACAATATTACCCCATTATACAAATTAGGATGTTGAGACTCAGTCTGTTAAGTAATATTTTCAGAATTACAAAATCAATTAGATTGGATGGAGAGAAGAAAGGAGATAAGGGATGGAACAACCCTGCTGGAAAAGTGTTAATCACGCTAACCTTCTAACCTGTATGAGGGTCAAGTGCCTCAAGCTTCCATGTAGATGAGTGTGAGATCTTGCATACATGTCAGCTGTTTTGTAAGTATTGTGATTTTGACTTATTATTATGTCCTAACCTAGCCAAAAAAGAACTGAGACACCAAGGGGATTCTACAAGCTGCTAAATGACTGGTAGAATATCACATGGATTATAAATTTGAGAGTAGCGTACATGACTTACTTTTTTATTCCCAAATCTACAGTGATAGTATTCACCCCAATTGCCTTGCGGTGTGATGGGGTTTATTCTCCATAAGCTGATCAGGATATTTGAACAGACATATTGATAGTTTGCACAGACACATTGATAACTTGCACAGACAAATAAAATATAAAGGAAATAAATGTCTAATGATGAAATACTTATGAATTTGATTATCTAAATGGCTGCCCTAATAGACTCAGCAGAGTGGACATCTGGGACAAGAAAATAATGATTTCCATAGGTGGGTCTTGTCCTGTACAATGTTGGAGTCAATTTTGTAACCAAAGAGCAAAATTGGTTATTCTTTTAATCTTTGTGCAAAGCTTAAAATTGGTTTGCACAAAGAAAGTGAAATTACAGTGCTCTAATAAGATCAAATTCCCAGATCCTTCTCTAAACTAACTAACCTCTTGCCACCTAGATGCTTCAAACCACTCTGGCCTCTTAAGGTTCCTGGTTCCAACTTTCATTTCCTTTTGCCGCCCAGATCCCACTGTGACAACCTGCATAGTTCTATCTTGATATTTTCTCCATTCTCTGACTTCTGGTGACAGAAGGAAAAAAATGAAAAAAACCTCACTCATGTCAGTTTTACCCCCATATTAAGTCCATTCAAGCTAAAATATGTCCATTGTTGTATCCAGTGAGCATGGTCTGGGACCTAAATGATTCCTCAGTTCTGGTTAAGCTTGACAGGATCCTTTTTAGAGAATAAATCTCTGTAAATTCATTGGGACATTTTAAAGGGGAAAAAATGTTAAAACCCCCTAATCAATCTGCCTATATACTCCTGCATGTTAAGTTTCCCATCTCTGCTTAGTTGCCTGCAGAAGCCCTCAAATTTATCTTTGAGAGCTGGATGGACTGGATGGACATATAAGTTTGCAACAATTATAAGCATCACAGAAAAAATGTTTGTAATTGGGCTGCAATGTAAGAAGGCTTAGCTTTGCCTATAACTTCTATGATATGTTCTTTACTCTTTGCCCCACATTAATAATAGAACTATGTTTTTAGTAGAACTTTGACAGTCCCTTAATTCTGGCAGAGAGTCTGTGAGGGTCATAAAATACAAGAAATCCTGAGCATATATAGGGTACTTGGAAGATGATAAAACTAAGACATGAAAACCTCACTTCTGAATTATAATTACAGGTGAGGTTGATATCAGTAAATTTTTGTGCCTGTCAAGCATTTTAAAACTAAACCTTGAAAGATAATTAATATATTAAGGCCCACATATGGAAAGCCTCAGGCTTTGTTGTAGCTGGGTCCCACTTTGCTAGGAAATGGCCTATCAGTTGTGCTTAAATGCGTTAAAATATCTAGGGCTATTCAAAGCCAACAGAAATGTCAACATGTTGAGAAAAGCTTATCAGAAGTTCCAATGTATTTTTTTGAAAGCTTTCCATAGGGGTGCACAGTAGTTCCAATAATCTTAACCAAAGAACATGAGTCTTTCTCTGAGAAAGTTCAGCTTCTTCCAACAAGTGGGCAGTTCCACAAGTGATTCACAAGAAAGACTGAGCAATGCTGCAGATTCCAGTGTAAATTTACCTGCCTTTGTAACCATCATTATAACCAAAACGTAAAATCCAGGCAAAGGTAATTAGGAGACCTTGCCATTTGAGAAGATACGATTTGATAAGTAGGAAAAAGTGGATGTTCTACTTGGACAAAGTTTTCTTTGTGCTTTTAATGGTCACCTATAAAGGGACCAGTGTACATTTTATTAAGTAACTACTGTGTTTCAAGCACTGTGCATGTGCTTTTCATATATCATCTTATTTAATTCTCTTAATATTCCTGTTAGGCAGATATTATCTTTGTTTTATGGAAGAAGAAACTAAGGCCCACAGACATTAAGTCACGGGTCCATTGATAATACACAGCTAGAAAATGACAGATTACAGATTCAAATCCAAGACAGCCTGACTACAGAACCAATGCTCATGCTGAGAGATTCTCAGCCAAGAAGAAATAATCACAAAGTTTTTCTCTAGCCTCTTGAGAAAGAGAGAGGAGAGAGAGAGAGACAAAGACAGAGAGAGAGAGAGGAGGAAGACTGATTTACTTTTAGAATAAGATTTGTGTGATTCTTTATTACAAAATGCTTTTACATGTATTCGCTTTTAATTCCCACAATAATCCATGAGTCAAGTGTTATAATTACCAAAAATAAACTCAAAGCTAAATAGAAAATCCTTTAGGAGTTACTTCTAGAATGTCTACATCCATCTCTCTTTCCATTATATTACATCCTATTTCTTGTAAAAAGTACCCCTCCCAGTTAGCACTGTTTTTCAACTTGCTGCTTCCTCTTTTTGACCACTTACTATCATTTATCAACCATCATTAAAAGTCCCACCCAAGAAGCTTTGAAAGGAGACCACCGTGAGCTGAAAGGTGAGAAATTGGAAACTGCAATGTAAGCCTGATTATTGTAAAGTCTATTGATTAGGGGGAGAATGTTAACCTTTGAACAGAGATAGTTAAGGTCCCCTATACCTTTTCAGTTCAGTGATTTAAGAGGCTAGGAGACAGATCAAATTTCTTTTGTTTAAGAGGAAAAGAAAAACTTAAGAATCACCATTAGTCCATGAATGCTTTTAACAATTTCCAAAAGGTAGCTTTCTAAAGCAGAGTAAAATAAGTTCTCTCAGTTTCTATCTGAATGCCTTAACCTATCCATAAACAGTTCTAACCTCATCTTCCTATACAAAGTTAGAAACCGTTTGGGGAGATATAAATGGCCTTCAGGAGAGACTCCAAGAGTTTTTCAAAAAGAGGGAGAAAAAATCTAGCAGTAAAACCCCCCAACATGGTTTTCAAAATGAGAATAGGGGTATACAATTTCAAATAAGAATAGCAACAACAATAATGTTGAAACCATTGAGATGGGCAGTGTTTAATGCAATATCCTTCCAGACATACAGAATTAGCCTATTTGGGTGTGATTTTAGTTAGAATTAATTGACAAAATTGTTAGGATTATCCAACCTGGGTTCCCAGTTTGCTCCCCAAACCTCAAAAATATTCAAAATATTTTACTCCTCCATTTTTTCCTGTTAAAACTTTCTTATCCTATGCTCCATGACTTTAGTAGCCTGTTTTCTATGAGATATAATCTGATAAATTCAGTTAAGCTAGAGAATTGAAGTCTCCAGATGATTTATTAACCCCCAGGTACATTTTAACAAAATGTTTCAACAAAGACTTAATCCAAAGGATTAAAAGATAATCTTTTGGTGGGAGCTTCAGGAACTGGACCAGGCTGACTAGAGAGTCACTGGGGTCAGGGAAGGATTCCACACCTTGTAGTTCACATTATGGAGGCCTATACATGTGCTGTTCCTGCTATGAATTTATACATTGCTGAGAAATAGGGCCATTTTAAAGTTGACAAACTATACAACAAAATAGAGACAATAATACAATAGTATTTAAAGGACTACATTTGGCAAGAACTGATAGGTTCAATAATATTCAGAGTTTGAGATAGAAGAGAGGTATGTCTGTGTGTGTGTGAGAGAGAGAGAGACGGGGGGGCGGGAGAGAGAGAGAGAGAGAGAGAGAGATTTTTCCCAATAACACATTTTTCACCTACTGTCCCTGACAACTCATTTTTTGGCACTTGCAGAGAAAGAGCAGAAGGAGTATCTAGAAGTAGGGAACTGTGAGTGGACAGATTAAAGAGAAAGGCCAATCTGAATGCCATCAAACATAGAAGCACTGCTCCTCCTACTTGACTGTTCTCAACCTATACTTACCCAAACCCTTTCAAGTACTGACCTCTCTATTACTGGGCATAGATAACTGAAAAAATATATATGGCATGAGTGTCTAGTTTAAAATAACAAACAATAATGATAACATTTATTCAAAAGAAGGCCAAGATACTAAATCAAGGATGAATGAATCAGGCTTTAAAAATTAAGGCAACTTCTTTTCCCAAGAGGACCAGGGTATTAACCACAATGGAACAAACACATAGCACCCATTTACATAAAGGTACTTATCCTTAAATGGATATTCTCATTGACAGAGCTGTCTCTTATTTCACTTCCCAAGGCCAGCTAGCTAGCCAAGTGTAAGTATCCAGATACAATAGGGGTTATTAGGACGCATTATTTCCTCATAAAATTGCTGCTATCACACTGCTAACAGCCAAGTGACCAGATAGTTCATATAGAAAGTGACATCAGTGGCAAAACACAGTCAAATAAAAATGAAAAAAAGTTAAAAGCTCTAAATTTAAGATGAAAATAAAAATAAAATAGGGTGACATTATTTTCTATCACAATGTCTTCAGAAAACATTTAGACACCATTGTGATATATTCGATTTATATATTTTAGAGAAAAACAAAGGCATATGATTAAGGAGCACTTTCACTGCAGCTTAGTTTATCTTGATCCCATAGAGTACATATGTTATATAATAATAGACTTGGCTCTACAATGACAGTGAAAGTTCATAATATGAACACTGGAAGACAAACGACTATATATCAAAGTGAAATTGCATTAAATGGACCTGAAAGTTGTTTTTGTCCTTTAGGAATCAACAAAATAGAGTATTTGTGTTACTGAGATTGAGGAGTTTCTTGTCATGGCGAAGTCGTTTGCTTTGAAGACACTTTAAAAATACTTAGGCTAGACATAGGCTCGTACCTGTAATCTTAGCACTTTAGAAGGCTAAGGCCGGCTGAGCACTTGAGGTCAGTAGTTCCAGTACAGCCTGGCCAACATAGTGAAACTCTGTCTCTATGAAAAATAGAAAAATTAGCCGAGTGTGGTGGTAGGTGCCTGTAATCCCAGCTACTCGGGAGGCTGAGGCAGGAGAACCACCTGAACCCGGGAGGCGGGATGTTGCAATGAGCTGCTATCGCATCACTGCACTCCAGCCTAAGCAATGGAATGAGACTCCATCTCTCTCTATCTATATCTATATCTATATCTGTGTCTATATCATCTATATCTATATATACACACATACATATTTATTTAGTTAAATTTTTAATTTGAATTTATAAACTTAAAATATTTAAATACTATTTAAATACTATTTGAAGAATTTTAGCCCAAAACAGAAAAGTTCATTAGTCGAGGTCCTCATTTTCATATTTGAAATTAAATTCCAGGCTGAGGGCATAGATCCAAGGAAGCCAAACTCTAGCACAACAATAAGCCATTTTTTTTTTAAAAAAAAAAAAAAGGAAAAGAAAATAATTTGTTTGCCAGATAATCCTGTGCGAAAAAAATATTGTTGAGAATTTTCCCAAATGGAAATGGCACTGTGTGAGTGTATGTTTGTAAAGGTAATCAGAAAACCTCCAATCATCAGCATTACTTGAGAAATAATGTCATGATGTTATGGGACAGGATTTGAGCATGGAGGCTAATCTGGTGAGGAAACGGTATATATATGTATATATATACATCCTGAGAAACTCAGAAATATTATGAGAAAGGTTACTTTTGTGCAAATGAAAGGGGTTATATTTTTAAACTAAATTAAAACGAAACAAAACAAAAACAAAAACAAAAAAACAAGAAGTCCAATTCCAAATGACTAACAAATTGTGTGAACCTGGAACTCAATCTTGACTAAAGGGATCAAGGAGACAAAGGGTATAATATGATTAATTTATTAAGACCCTCCTCCTCCAACTTCCCTCATCCAATGGGGAATACTGGGAATATTTTTTAATAAAGTACTGGGAAAGGGAGAGATGGAGAACTCCTTGTGAAATTTCTTTTTGGGAGAATCCATTGCTGTCAACTCAGGAATTTGATAGAAACTAGTTGTTAAAATTACCACTACCTAAAGTAAGAGTGTTAAATGGCAACTATATTAGCAATATAGCTTGTTATATGGATCTACTCCATGAATCTACTTCTTTGTCAGTAGATCCATGGAGAAGAAAAAGCAATATTTTTTTTTTGCCTTGTTGATGCAAGATTAATTCAATTTAAGCTCTCAAAATTCAGGCCTGCACCACATAATTCAGAATTAAATACTTCTTTGGGGAAATTCAGACTATTTCATTTTTACTTGAAAACTCATCATGGCACAATGGCAAAGTGAGTAGAATCCACAAAACAAGAAAAAAGTAGATTTGAGTACACTTTTGGATTCTACCACATCATTGAGCAGTGTTAACTCACTTGCAAAGGGTGCTAATAAATCAAAAGTTAGTATCTAGTTGTATGCAGATTTCAACATCTTGGGACATGGCTTAGTAATTCTCTGGGGAACAATATTGGTCTCCTTTTTCCTAAAAGGTAAGATTTAGCAATCGAATCAGCCAGTATTTTTCATGAATAGTATTTAAAAATCACATGTACACGTATTCAGTAATGATATAAACTGACAAACGTTGGGCTTGGAAAAGCTATTCTTTATCATTATTATTAGTGAGTGGAATATGCAGCCTAATTCATGGTGTCTTTACGGCGATATCATGAAGACACCATCTGTCTCCTTCCCACTTACCCATTAACCCCACAAAACCTCCCTCATCCAGCTTGCTGATACCTAAATTTTCCATTTATTACTTTGTCTATTTTTGTCTTATGGCACTATTGTAATTGGTTAAGAATACAGGTTTGTGAGTCAGTGAAATTGTGTTCCAATCATATTTGTACCACTTATCAACTGGGTAGCTTGGGGAAAATTACTGACTCTCCCTTGGCATAGTTTCCTAAATTTATAAAATGAGAGCGATATTATATCTTAGTACATTTTATATTGCTATAACAGAGTATCTGGGACTGGGTAATTTATACAGAAAATAGTTTTTTTTGGTTCACAACACTGGAGGCTAGGAAGTTCAAGAAGCATGGCAGAGAAGCAAAAGGGAAAGTAGACATGTGCAAAGAGACCAAGTCTCACTTTACAACAACTTGCTCTCTCAGAAACTAATCCAGACTCCAGAGAAAGAGATGAATCTATTCTAATGAGCTAATTACCTCTTAAAGGCACTGCCTCCCTCCACCACCACATTGCAGAGCAAGCCTCAACATGAATTGTGGTAGGGAATAACCAAATTCTAATTGTAGCATACTAATAATAATACCACCTTACTGGATTATCAAAATTAAATGAGATAATATAGGTAGCACAGTGCCATTAATAGACTAAGTTCACTATATCATTGACCCTTGAACAATGCAGGGGTGTTATATACCATATTATTGCAATAAAGTGGACTACAGCAAAGAAAACGTTATTAAGGAAATCATAGGGAAGAGAAAATATGTTAATTATTCATTAGGTGGAAGTACATAATCAATAGAGGTCTTCCTCCTCATCATGATCACACTGAGTAGGCAGAGGAGGGGGTTGGTCTTGCTGTCTCAGGGGTTGCAGAGATGGAAAAGGTGGAGGAGGTGGAAGGGTAGGCAGGAGAAGCAGACTCAGTAGATATAATTTTTACTGAAACAAATCCACGTGTAAGTAGACTCATGCAGTTCAAACTAGTGCTTAAGGGTCAATTGCATATGTTAGCTATTAGTGTTATTAAAATTTAATCACACCCATGGATAGTAAGCATATCATATGTAGCCTTATCAGTCATTTTCTGGTGAGTTTAGCAGTTCCTTTCCTCAGGGTAGGTCTTGAGGAGGTAAAAATGCAGTGAAGACCCTACGTTGTTGAGGAGATTATATTTGATGAGGGGAGCACCTCCAGTCTAGGTGAAGGAAGGAGTGCTCAAAGAACAACACAGAACCCAGGATATATCCTTAACCACACATGTTTGCCATGCTAAGGCCCAACCCTTCTCTCTTTTCTCACATATTGGTTTGCTGCTTAGGCAAATCAGGTTTATAAGAATCAGTTAAATGGATGGAACTGCAAAACTTCTGTCCTCATGAGGAAAGTGTTCGAATGTGCATCTAAAAAAGGAAGGAATATATTGAAAGCTATATTTAAAAAAGAAAGGAAGTCAGAGGTGCATTTTACATTTCACAGTAGGTCAAATTAACTCTCTTGCTGAGACACTTAGGTGACCTCTGGCTTCTATGGCACTTTCTTTGGCAAAAGGAAATGCAAGCAGTATTCCATGTCTCACTCCATTTGCTTTGCATTTGAGAGGTGACCTTGTTTTACTGCCTCACTTTGGTCCCAGAGAAGCTAGACTTGGACTGAAGTAATATTAGGATCCAGATGAATGACTAGTATTTCCTTCAAGCTGACTTCAGGACAGAACCACTTTGTAAACATCAGACTGGTCCAATCATAAGCCTAAAACTTGAAAAGCAGATCAACCCCTCAAAATCATCACGTGGAAAATGCGGATATCCATAATTGACTAGTCATGTGAGTTGAGCAAGTTGCTTAAGCTCCCTAGGCTTTAATTTCTTCACATATAAAGTGGGTTAGTAGTTCCTCCAGTAATTGATTAAAGATTAAGTGACACGATGGTCCCAAAGTTGTTATAGTATTTCCTCAATAATGGTAGCAATTAGTATTCTTGATCAGTAGCATCATGGTATAATGACAAGAACATGAATTTTAGAGGCAAAAACTTCAATTTTCAATCACAGTCTCTTATGTTACCTTGAGAAACTTATTTAACCTTCTTGAATTACAGTCTATTCATCCACAAAACAAAAATAATAACACAGAATAAAATAACATGAAATGATATGTGTAAAGGGTTTGGTTCAGAGAAAATGTTGATAAATGCCAGTTTCCTTCCGTTCTGCATTTAACCAGCTGCTCTTTAATGTCTATGGAGGATTCCTTCTTTAATAGAAAAATTACCATTTAGAAAAGCTTCTCTCCTTCCAAATAAAACATTTGGGTTTAGTATCTGGCAAATTGAAGTGCAATTAGCAGATAGCATTCTCAGATAAATGTCTCCTTTTCATTGCGACTTTATATGACTACCTTATATAGGGGCAGTCCCCTTTATTATTATTCTATTTCTCAAAGCCTTTTTATTATTTTTCTGGCACTTTTCAAAAGAAATACTTATTTCGTTTGTATATTTGGTGTATAATTGGTGTTCCATACATATTCCTTGAATAAATGAATCATACTTCTTTCCAAGAAAGTAAAATATCATCTGTGACCTTTTCCTGTTTGTTTTTGTACATCTGTAACTAGAGATATTGCAGAGGGTGACCTTGTTTTGCATGCTGAAATAATAACTTTCCCTCATTCCCCACATACTTTTATTTACCTTTGAAAATGTTTTCCAGGGTGACGGACACTTCTGACCCAACATGACTAGAAAGACACGGGCTTTGAACTTAGTTTAAGGTAGCACTGAGAAGTTTGTATTGAACTATTTACATACACTCTTTTTGCCCATCTTGTGATAAAAGGAATATTTACATCATAGAGTTGATGATGGTTAGTACTGAAGTGTACAATTCTGGAACACAACAAAGCTAAAAGAACCACATGGAAACTACACCCATAATTTTGATCTTACGAACCACCACCCCCTCCATCACACACACATTTATTCAGATAATAGAGTATATAGGGCACAAAGCCAAACCGACAGGTACTGAGAAATAACTTTGCCATTTTCCTTGCCAAAGGGAAACTCTGGCCCAACTCCTAATCTTAAAGAATAGACTAGCTTAAAGAATGTTCCATCCCGTCAACCACCAGAAGGTGTGGAAGGTGAGACAGTACCATTCTTAAGCAGTTTCCTGGCTTCCCAGAGATTCTTCTGACAAAGAAAAAATCTGGAAAACATCTACTGTTTTTCTCTCATCCAAACTTTCAGAAAATCCATGATTTTATAGTATTTTGGTGACCTGTAAACACTTTTGAAAAGACTGATTACCTTATGTTGTGACTCACCAAAATCATCAGGGTCCATGATTTCTGATGATTGTACACATTTACTCCCCTAACCAGAGAGTGCTAATGATTCAGTCATTCAACAGATAAGCACCTACTATGTGTCAGGTACTGTGCTAAGCACTGGTGAGCACCATTTTTGCTGTCATGAATCTCACTGTCACCATATTGGGAGATACGAGGTAAAAATGTAATGTTTAAAGGATCAGGAAAGAAAAATTGGACATGTCTTGGAATGTACTGCAATGTCTAAGAGCTTTTTAGTAATGTCCATTATTGAAATCATTGAAAATAGTATAATCCTTCAATCACTCTTAATATTTAAAAAGTTCCATATTTATTATTTTTGAGAGTTATTAATTGTTGTATAGAAGATGCCCCTAAGCTGTTGGAGGATGAATATATTATAGAACAAATGTTGGCAAAGTGGACAAATGTTTGGCATGGTATGTGAAGTAAAGGAGAGCCAGGTTAAAAAAAATAAAAGAATGTAATAAATACAGGCTTGTTCACTGAATGCTAAAATATTTGAATGGATCCTTAGAAAAGGATTACTTTCTGCCAGATAAAATCAGTACATATATGGGATTGAATAGACAAATAATCTAACAAGGCTCAGATGTGTGCCTGAATAACTGACCCCTACTGAGTTATTAAAGGAAAAGTAGAATGGTTGATGAAGTGCTTCAATTATGTGACTGATAGGCTCTGTACCCTTTGAGATGCCACAGATTAAAGATTGGCAAACTAAGGCCCCACAATACCAAATCTAGCCCATCACCTATTTTCCATATGACCCACAAGCTAAGAATGTTTCTTATATTTTATAGTGGTTGAAAAAACAAAACAAGAAAAAAGTTACATGACACAGAAAAATTCAAATTTCAGTGCAAATAAAGTCTCATTTGTTTACTTACATATTGTCTCCGGTTACCTTTATGCTACAATGGCAGAGTCAGGTAGTTACGACAGAGACTGTATGACTTACAAAGCTGAAAATATGTGCTACCTGGTCATTTACAGAAACTGTTTGCCGACTTCTGCCATAGACTGCAGTAGCTTTGAAGTTTCACAGAATTGGGTTCAAGGCCTCACTCTGCCTTGAGCAAATTACATAACTTCTGTGAGCCTCAATTTTCTTAGAAAAGTGGAGATGTTAATAGTACCCTTATGAGATAATGAATGTAAAACATTAGCATAGTGCCCGTCATGCTTTAAGCATTCAGTAAACCTATTACAAATAATCTCTAGGTTTGAGACATATGCTGGGAAGTATGAACCATGAAAGAATCCTAGCTGGCAGTTCTGATAGTTTTGTTTAGATACATCTGACCAGAAGCTCTACACTGAAATCTAGAAAACTTCATTATTTGCTATTCTTTCTTTTAGCCCAAATTTAGCATCAGGACTATGTTTTTAGGAGGATGCTAATCTTCACAATGATCTCCATAAAATCGTACTACTACAATGATAAATTAATTTGTCAGGGATGATGATTATCATGTTAGTCTGGCTGGATGGTGTGCAAAAATAGCTACTTTTAGTTTTAGTTGACACATTGGCAGTGATCATTGAAAGTCTTCTCATCAGTCTATGAGAGGGCTGAGGTTAAGTTATACACCAAAGAATAAGGTGGAAAAAAGAATCTTACAAAGTTAGGCAAAATGAAATGAATTATAAGCCTCAGTATAATAATACTTAGCTATATTTAAATAATTATTTCCACCATCATCACCCACTCCTATAAACCCATACAATTGAAAGAAAAAGATAAAGCAATTCAAGATCAAGCAAAATGATTTAAACACATGTGGTTGTGTAACTTCACTTTTGGGCTTTATCTTAAAATCAGAAGAAGTAGCCAAACTGATACATTGTAAAATGCTCACCATAATCAGGTAGGCTTACAATTCATGAACCAAGCAGCATGGAAATCCCATTGCAATTAATGGAGGAAGAGGAGGAAGAAGAGGAGACGAGGGATGGGGAGAGGGAGGAGGGGTGGGAGGAGAAAAGAAGAGGAAAGGGAAGAGAGGAGGGAGACAGGAAAGAAGGAAAGAAGAAAGAAGACTGGCAACATTTGTTGGAGCAAAAGTATGGGTATGTGAGTATCCTTGTAAACTGCTGTTGGGAATGTGTTTCCTACCAAACACTTTAGAAAGAATCTATCTTGTAATTGCTACTAAAATTTGAAATGCACACATATCTTTTGATCCAGAAATTGCAGTTTTGGAAATCTGTACTAGCTAATAAAAGCATCAGTACATAGAATATATCTATATGGTATTTTTGAGGGATTATATATAAAAGAATAAAATCTGGAAACTACTTGAAAGTATGATATATTGGTGAATTGTGATGTTTATAGCCTGTGGAATATTAGTTATTTAAAACAATGAGCCAGATCTTTGCATGTTGATCAGGAAAGATGCCTGTGAAAATTGTAAAATGAAAAATAAAGCAGGTTACAAGGTAATACATATAGGAGATCTCATTTTTATATTATAGTTTAAGTTCTGAGATACATGGCAGAACGTGCAGGTTTGTTACATAGGTATACATGTGCCACGGTGGTTTCCTGTACCCATCAACCCATCATCTACATTAGGTATTTCTCCTAATGCTATCCTTCTTCCATTCCCTCACCCCGCGACAGGCCCCAGTGTGTGATGTTCCCCTTCCTGCATCCATGTATTCTCATTGTTCAACTCCCACTTATGAGTGAAAACATGCAGTGTTTGGTTTTCTGTACCTGTGTTAGTTTGCTGATAATGATGTTTTCCAGCTTCATCCATGTCCCTGAAAAAGACCTGAACTCATCTTTTTTATGGCTGCATAGTATTCCATGGTGTATATGTGCCCCATTTTCTTTATCCAGTCTATCATTGATGGGCATTTGGGTTGGTTCCAAGTCTTTACTATTGTGACTAGTACTGCAATAAATGTGTGTGCACATCTTTATGGTAGAATGATTTATATTGCTGTGGGTATATACCCAGTAATGGGATTGTGGGATCAAATGGTATTTCTGATTCTAGATCTTTGAGGAATCACTGTCTTCCAGAGGAAACACTGTCTTCCACAATGGTTGAACTAATTTACAATCCCACCAACAGTGTAAAAGCATTCCTATTTCTCCACATCCTATCCAGCATCTGTTGTTTCCTGACTATTTAAAGATCATCATTCTTACAGGCTTGAGATGATATCTCATGGTGGTTTTGATTTGCATTTCTCTAATGACCGGTGATGATGAGCTTTTTGTTCATGTTTGCTGGCTGCATAAATGTCTTCTTTTGAAAAGTGTCTGCTCACATCCTTTGCCCACTTTTTGATGGGGTTGTTTCTTTTTTTGTAAATTTGTTTAAATTCCTCATAGATTCTAGAATTAACCCTTTCTCAGATGGATATATTGCAAAAATTTTCTCCCATTCTGTAGGTTGCCTGTTCCTTCTGATGATAGTTTCTTTTGTTGTGCAGAAGTTCTTTGGTTTAATTAGATCCCACTTGTCAATTCTGACTTTTGTTGCCATTGCTTTTGGTGTTTTAGTCATGAAGTCTTTGCCCATGCCTATGTCCTAAACGATATGACCTAGGTTTTCTTCTAGAGTTTTTATGGTTTTAGGTCTATGTTTAAGTCCTTAATCCATCTTCATTTAATTTTTGTATAAGGTGTAAGGAAGGGGTCCAGTTTCAGTTTTTGGCATATGGCTAGTCATTTTCCCAAAGCCATTTATTAAATAGGAAATCAATTCCCCATTGCTTGTTTTTGTCAGGTTTGTCAAAGATCAGATGGTTGTAGATGTGTGGCATTATTTCTGAGGCCTCTGTTCTGTTCCAATGGTCTATATATCTGTTTTGATACCAGGACCAAGTTTTAGTATACTTTGAAGCCAGGTAGTGTGATGCCTCCAGTTTCGTTCTTTTTGCTTAGGATTGTCTTGGCTATACAGGCTCTTTTTTGATTTCATATGAAATTTAAAGTAGTTGTTTCTAATTCTGTAAAGAAAGTCAATGGTAACTTGATGGGGATAGTATTGAATCTATAACTTACTTTGGGCAGTATGGCCATTTTCTTGATATTGATTCTTCCTCTCCATGAGCATGGAATGCTTTTCTGTTTGTTTATGTCCTCTCTTATTTCCTTGAGCAGTGGTTTGTAGTTCTCCTTGAAGAGGTCCTTCACATCCCTTGTAAGTTGTATTCGTAGGTATATTATTCTCTCTATAGCAATTGTAAATGGGAGTTCACTCATAATTTGGCTCTGTTTGTCTATTATTGGTGTATAGGAATGCTTGTGATTTTTGCACATTAATTTTCTATTCTGAGACTGCTGAAGTTGCTTAGAAGCTTAAGGAGATTTTGGGCTGAGACGATGGTTTTTGTTTTTGTTTTGTTTTGTTTTGTTTTTTTGAGACAGAGTCTTACTCTGTCACCCAGGCTGGAGTGCAGTGGTGCCATCCCAGCTCACTGTAACCTCTGCCTCCCCAGTTCAAGTAATTCTCCTGTCTCTGCCTGCCGAGTAGGTGGGACTACAGGTGCCTGCTACCACACATGGCTAATTGTTGTATTTTTAGTAGAGATGGGGTTTCACCATATTGGTCAGGCTGGTCTCGAACTCCTGACCTCAGATGATCTGTCGGCCTTGGCCTCCCAAAATGCTGGGATTACAGGTGTGAGCCATGGCACCCAGCCGGGTTTTCTAAATATACAATCGTGTCATCTGCAAACAGAGATAATTTGACTTCCTCTCTTCCTATTTGAATACCTTTTATTTCTTTCTCTTGCCCAATTGCTCTGGCTAGAACTTCCAATACTATATTGAACAGGAGTGGTGAGAGAGGGCATCCTTGTATTGTGCCAGTTTTCAAAGGGCATGCTTCCAGCTTTTGCCCATTCAGCATGATGGGCTTGTCAAAAATAGCTCTTATTATTTTGTGATAAATTCGATGAATACCTAGTTTATTGAGAGATTTTAGTATGAAGGAGTGTTGAATTTTATCAAAGGCCTTTTCTGTCTCTATTGAGTTACTCATGTGGTTTTTGTCATTGGTTCTGTTTATGTGATGGATTATGTTTACTGATTCGTGCATGTTGAATCAGCCTTGCGTCACAGGGATGAAGCTGACTTGATCATGGTGGATAAGTTTTGGATGTGCTGCTGGGTTTGGTTTGTCAGTATTTTATTGAGGATTTTCACATCAAAGTTCATCAGGAATATTGGCCTGAAATATACTTATTTTGTTGTGTCTCTGCCAGGTTTTGGTATCAGGATGATGCTGGCCTCATAAAACGTGTTAGGGAAGAGTCCTTCTTTTCTACTGTTTGGAATGGTTTCAGAAGAAATGGTACCAGCTCCTCTTTGTACCTCTAGTAGAATTTGGCTGTGAATCTGTCTGGTCCCGGGGTTTTTTTTTTTTTTTTGGTTGGTAGACTATTAATTACCGCCTCAATGTCAGAACTTGTTATTGATCTATTCAGGGATTTGACTTCTGGTTTAGTCTTGGGAGGATGTATGTGTCCAGGAATTTATCCATTTCTTCTAGATTTTCTAGTTTACTTGCATAGAGGTGTTTATAGTATTATCTGATGGTAATTTGTGTTTCTGTGGGATTAGTGGTGACATCTTTGTCTTTTTTTATTGTGTCTATTTGATTATTCTCTCCTTTCTTCTTTAGTAGTCTGGCTAGTGGTCTATTTTGTTAATCATTTCAAAAAACCAGCTCCTGGATTCATTGGTTTTTTTGAAGGGTTTTTTTTTTTTTTTTTTGGTCTGTCTCTATTTCCTTCAATTCTGCTCTGATCTTAGTTAACTATTTCTTGTCTTCTGCTAGCTTTTAATTTGCTTGCTCTTGCTTCTCTAGTTCTTTTCAGTGTGATGTTAGGGTGTCAATTTTAGATCTTTCCCGCTTTCTCCTGTGGACATTTAGTGCTATAAATTTCTCTCTAAACACTGCTTTAGCTGTGTCCCAGATATTCTGGTACATTTTGTCTTTGTTCTCATTGGTTTCAAACAAGTTATTAATTTTTGTCTTAATTTCGTTATTTACCCAGTAGTCACTCAGGAGCAGGTTGTTCAGTTTCCATGTAATTGTGCAGTTTTGAGTGAGTTTCTTAATCCTGAATTCTAATTTGATTGCACTGTGTTCTGAGAGACTGTTGGTTATGATTTCCATTCTTTTGCATTTGTTGGGGAGTGTGTTACCTCCAATTATGTGGTTGATTTTAAAATAAGTGTGATGTGGTGCTGAGAAGAATATATGTTCTGTTGATTTAGGGTTGACAGTTCTTTAGATGTCTATGTGATCCACTTGGTCCAGAGCTGAGTTCAAGTCCTTAATATCCTTGGTAATTTTCTGTCTCGTTGATCCAATATTAACAGTGGGGTGTTAAAGTCTCCCAATATTATTGTGTGGGAATCTATGTCTTTTTGTAGGTCTCTAAGAACTTGCTTTATGAATATGGGTACTCCTGTATTGTGTGCATATATATTTAAGATAGTTAGCTCTTCTTGTTGCATTGATCCCTTTACCATTATGGAATGCTCTTTCTTTTTGATCTCTATTGGTTTAAAATCTGTTTTATCAAAGACTAGGATTGCAATCTCTGTTTTTTTTGTTTTGTTTTGTTTTGTTTTTTGTTTTTCTTTCCATTTGCTTGGTAAATATTCCTCTGCCCTTTATTTTGAGCCTATGTAAGTCATTGCACATGAGATGGGTCTCCCAAATACAACACACAGATGGCTCTTGACCTTTTATCCAATTTGCCAGTCTGTGTCTTTGAATTGGGGCATTTAGCCTGTTTACCTTTATTATGTGTGAATTTGATCCTGTCATTATGATGCTAGCTGGTTATTTTGCCTGTTAGTTGATGCAGTTTCTTCACAGTGTCAATGGTCTTTACAATTTGGTATCTTTTTTCAGTGGCTGGTACCAATTTTTCCTTTCCATATTCAGTGCTTCTTTCAGGAGCTCTTGTAAGGCAGGCCTGGTGGTGACAAAATCCCTCAGCATTTGCTTGTCCATAAAGGATTTTATTTCTCCTTTGTTTATGAAGCTTAGTTTGGCTGGATACAAAATTCTGTGTTGAAAATTCTTTAAGAATGTTGAATATTGGCTCCTACTCTCTTCTGGCTTGTAGGGTTTCTGTAGAGAGATCCACTGTTAGTCTGATGGGCTTCCCTTTGCAGTAATCCCACCTTTTTCTCTGGCTGCCCTTAACATTTTTTCCTTCATTTCAACCTTGGTGAATCTGACGATTACGTGTCTTAGAGTTTCTCTTCTTGAGGAGTATCTCTGTGGCATTCTCTGTATTTCCTGAACTTGAATATTGGCTTGTCTTGCTAGGTTGAGGGAGTTCTCCTGGATAATATCCTCAAGAGTGTTTTCCAACTTGGTTCCATTCTCCCTGTCACTTTCAGATACACCAATCAAATGTAGGTTTCATCTTTTCACATAGTCCCATATTTCTTGGAGGCTTTGTTCAATCCTTTTTATTCTCTTTTCTTTAATCTTGTCTTCACGCTTTATTTTATTAAGTTGATCTTCAATCTCTAATAGCCTTTCTTCTGCTTGATTGATTTGGCTATTGATACATGTGTATGCTTCACAAAGTTCTCATGCTGTGTTTTTCAGCTCCATCAGGTCATTTATGTTCTTCTCTAAACTGATTATTCTAGTTAGCAATTAGAACATGCTCCTTTAGCTCAGGAGTTTGATACTACCTGCCTTCTGAAGGCTACTTCTGTCAATTCATCAAACTCATTATCTGTCCAGTTTTGTTCCCTTGCTGGCAAGGAGTTATGATCCTTTGAAGGAAAATCAGTATTCTGGTTTTTGGAATTTTCAGTCATTTTGTGCTAGTTTTTCCTCATCTTCATGGACTTATCTACCTTAGGTCTCTGATATTGGTAACCTTTGGAAGGGGTTTTTGTGTGGATGCCCTTTTTGTTGACGTTGATGCTATTCCTTTCTGTTTGTTAATTTTCCTTCTAACAGTCAGTCCCCTCTGCTGCAGGTCTGCTGGAATTTGCTGGAGGTCCACTCCACACCCTGTTTGTCTGAGTATCACCAGCAGAGGCTGCAGAACAGCAAAGCTTTGTCCAAGAAGGGCACGTGGCATCTGGCCTCTGCTGTATGAGGTGTCCGTCGACCCCTGCTGGGAGGTATCTCCCAGTCATGAGGCACGGAAATCAAGGACCCACTTGAGGAGGCAGTCTATCCCTTAACAGAGCTCAAGAGCTATGCTGGGAGATCTGATGCTCTCTTCAGAGCTGGCAGGCAGAAATGTTTAAGTCTGCTGAAGCTGCGCCCACAGCAGCCCCTCACTCCAGGTGCTATGTCCTAGGGAGATGAGAGTTTTATCTATAAGTCCCTGACTGGGGCTGCTGTCTTTCTTTCAGAGATCATCTGCCCAGAGAGGAGGAATCTAGAGAGGCAGTCTAGCTAGAGGAAGAATCTAGAGAGGTAGTCTGGCTACAGCATCTTTTCAGAGCTGCATTCGGCTCTGCCCAGTTTGAACTTCCCAGAGGCTTTGTTTACCCTGTGAGGGGAAAACCACCTACTCAAGTCTCAGTAATGGCAGATGCCCTTCCCCCCACCAAGCTCCAGCATCCCAGGTTAACTTCAGACTGCTGTGCTGACAGACAGAATTTCAAGCCAGTGGATTTTAGCTTTCTGAGCTCCATGGGGGTGGGATCTGCTGAGCTAAACCACTTGGCTCCCTGGCTTCAGCCCCCTTTCAGGGGAGTGAATGGTTCTTTCTTGCTGGCATTCCAGGCATCACTGGGGTATGAAAAAACAAAACAAAACAAAACAAAACAAAAACAAACAAACAAACAAAACTCCTGCAGCTAGCTCTGTGTCTTCCCAAATAGCTTCTCAAATAGAAACTCAGGGCTGAGGTGGTGTAGTCACCTGGTCACCAGAGGGACTCTCCTGGTCTGTGGGTTGTGAAGACTGGGAAAAGAGTAGTATCTGGGCCAGAATTCAGCATTCCTCAGGGCACAGTCTCTCACAACTTATCTTGGCTATGGGAGGGAGTTCCCTGACTCCTTGCACTTTTCAGGTGAGGCAATGCCACACCCTGCTTTGGGTAACTCTCTGTGGGCTGCACCCACTGTCTAAACAGTCCTAATGAGATGAGCTGGGTACCTCAGTTGGAAATGCAGAAAACAATGCCTTCTGTGTTGATCTCACTGGGAGCTGCAGACTGGAGCTGTTCCTATTTGACCATCTTGCCAGCCTTGCCCAGGAGATCTCTGAAATAACCTTTATTGTGAGTTCATATATGTTTGTAAGATCATAGAAAATTGTGTGGTAGCCAGTAAGTATGATTACCTCACAGGGAATGAGACAGCAGGTGCAAAGGTAAACTAGTAAGTTTTTCTTTATATACCTCTATTTGACTATTACCCTGTTTTTGAAAAGAGGTTTTATTACTTTTGTAACTTTTAATGAAACTTGCTTTTTCTTTGTGTTTGCATTTCCCTGATTACTAGTAAAGTTGAGCAAGTTTTCTTATACTTAATGGCTACTTATGTATCTTATTCTGTAAATTGCCTGATCATTGGTATTGCCCATTTTTCCATTAGATAGTTTCTTTATAAATTTGTAAGTGTTCCTCTGTAGTAGGGATATTAAACATTTGTCGGTCATACATGTTGGAAATACATTTTCATTGATTCATTTTAGTTTCATGTAATCAAATCTGTCAATCTTTGTAGCCCTTAAAACAGTAAGTTACTCCTGTATGTCCTGATGTATAAAATGTATTAAGTAAAATAAGGCAAGTTGCTGAATGATATGTATAGTATTATCCTCTCTTCTTATTTTAAAAAATTGAGGAAAATGTGTTTGTGCATATTTGCATATATTTGTATGAGCAAATATAAAGTTATGTAAAGATAAAAACCCAAACTATTAACATGAACAGTGGGGAGAGATGGGAGGAAGCGATTTATTAACTCTTTCTTTACATATCCTTGTATCCTTGTATCATTTGACTTGTTACAAGTTTTTATAACTATTGTAATTTTAAAAATTCCAGTAAAGGAAAAAAATCTTAAAGAATAACATTGCTGTAATTTCATCATCGTCCTTGGAGGAGAATGTATATCATGCAGGGCAAGAACCACTCTCTCAAAGATTCCCTTTGGAATCACTATAAGAGAAGTAATTGATTGGATATGTCCCATAACTTATGGTTGGGTGAGTAGCACAATCACTCAGATACATTCCTAGAAGTTGAGACACTACCCACCCCTGTCACACACACTATCTAACCTTGAAGACTCTTCTCAATGCTAAATACCACAAAGACAAAAATGAAGGAGACGAAAGTAGATATTCACAGACTGTGGTGAGAGTGTCTTTTGGATGGTAACTCATAGGAGTGGGAGAAGGTTGGAGGAGATGGAAGGAGTGGTAGCAATGTTTGCATTGCTCAGCACTTGTTCCACATATAAAAATAGATAGTTACGGCTTTGTATTCTAACCAAGTGTAGCATTTGTTCTGTGACCTTATATAAAACATAGTTTCCTGGGTGTGACGTAAGAATAGTACATGCCCCTATGTTGGAAACAGAAAAGCAATGCCCTCTGAAAAGAATAGTAGTTGCATAGTTTCTCAGAACTGGAAAGGACTTAGAATTGCTTTAGTTCGATCTATCTTCTAATCCACGAATTTTTAATGCTAATCTGGTGCAGATGATCATCTAGTCTATGCATGAGCTATTTCTAATTAGAACTCTCTCCTTTAGAAAGCAGCTGAGATAATTGTTAGAGTACTCTTCCTTTAATTGCTCTGAACAGTGATAATGGTTAGAAAACTCTTCTTTAATTGGTCTGAATTTTACCTTTTCATAACCTCTATTCATTGATCCTTCTTTCTTGTGACTTCCCATTAAAAATATGTGAAAATAACTACTCTATCTCCTAAGCCATCCTCTCGAAAACTCTTCGTGGTACTAGTTCCCCAAAACTTCCCAAATATGTCATGATTTCTGAATTACTCACCATCCTACTTCTTTCCCTAGTTCGGAAACTATTTAATTGGTTTGAAATGTTATATTCTAAAATAGTTATACCTCTTCAGATGTCTGCCTAGTATAGAGTGCAGTTAAGATGATTGTCCTTGATTTGGATATTTTACTGGTCTCTCTGATATCACTGTAACACTGGATTAACATTACTTTTTAAATTAGGTTTCTCACATCCCATACTATAAAGAATCGATTGCTTGTATTGCAAACTTAGCAGCAGAGTTTCACACTTAATCACTGTAAAATGTCATCTGATTGGTTTAGGCTAACAATTCCAGGCTCTTGCATTACCTGATTCTCTCAGGAATGGACCCGATGCTTTAATGCTTCAGTCCATGCCCAGAGGGAATGTAAAAAGCCATAAGCAAAAACAACTGGAGGAACCAGGCAGCCATACACCAGCATGAATTGGCCTTCATCTATGCTTATTCCTTTATCCATGTCAGTTTGGCCCCTTCCTCCCTTTCCTAACTTCCTGCTCATTCATCATTCTAGCTTCCTGTCAGCTCCAGCCTCATCTCTAGTTTTATCTTCTCAGTTTGTCTGCTTCGCTGCCTCCCAAGCTTATATGCCCAATTTATTGCTTGTCTCCTCTACCCTGCTCCGGCCTTGGGACCCTTTCCTTTGAACTAACCCTAAAAACTACCTTATTTTTCAGCCCAATCACTTCCCTGGCTCTATTCCCTTCTTGCTCTTACCTTGGAGTGCCAAACCCAGGAACAATACTGTCAACATATAAATTAATACTTGTTCCCTATTTGAGTTCATCGACAAAAGTTATATTCATGTCTTTTGTGTTGTCACATAAAACATTGATAAGTAAGTTGAACACAGAGCCAAGGACAGAAATTTGTACCACATTCCTTTTAGAGTATCTGTCCTTGGGTTTTTATTTCTTTTTTCTCTAAAGTTTAATGAATCTGATTTTTTAAATTGTGGAGGGTTGCACTAGCAAATACAATAACCATTAGCCATATGTCTATATAAATTAAAGTTTCCTTTATTAAAACTAAAAATTCAGTTCCTAAGTTGTCATGTTTCAAATAGTCACACAACTCTAGTGGCTATCATAAATATATGATACAGCTATAAAACATTTTCACCACTATAGAAAATTCTATTTGATTATATCTACTTGATTATTGCCTAGCATAACCTTATGTCAGTATTGCAAGTTCTCTTCATTTTGCCATTGATTCATTAGTTAACTCTTTTGTTCAACTAGTCATGACTATACCTATCTTTGCTTTATCTAGCTCACATTTTTCTATCTCGTCCAAAAGGATATCATAAAATCTTTTGCTGAAATAAAAATACATCAACTATAATAATATCCTGATCTAATTGCTGAGAAAACCTTTTAATTTATTTTTTATTTTTATTTTATTTTATTTTTTTGAGACAAGGTCTCACTCCAGTTGCCCAGACTGGAGTACAGTGGTTTGATCTCAGTTCACTGCAGCCTCGACTTCCAGGCCTCAGGCAATCCTCCTACCTCAGCCTCCCAAGTAGCTTGAAGTACAGGTATGTATCACAAGTACCAGCTAGTCTTTTCTTTTGTATTTTTAGTAGAGACAAGATTTTTCCATGTTGCCCAGGATGGTTGAGAAACTCATTTATTAGTTGTTTATTACCTTGTAGCACATCACCCCCAAATTTAATGGCTTAACACAATAATCTTGTCTTATTAGTTGTTTATTACCTTGTAGCATATCATCCCCAAATTTAATGGCTTAACACAATAATCTTGTCTTATCACTCATATTTTCTATGGGTCTGAAATTTCGGAGTGGCTTGACTCAGGGTCTGTCATGAAGTTATAGTCAAATGTTGTCTGGGATTCTTTTTATCTTAAGGTTTCAATGGAGGTGAGAAATCTACTTCCAGAGTGGCTCACTCTTGTGGCTTTCAAGTTGGTGTTAGCTCTTGGCATGGGCCTCAGTTCTTCTCCATGTAGGCCTTAACACAGGGCTACTTTAATGTCCTCAAGGCTTGGCAAGTGATTTCTCCCAAATCAAACTATCTGAAAGATCTAGCCAGAAGTTTCCATTTCTTTTATGACCTAGTCTTATAAGTCCACACTACCACTTCCTCCATATTCTATTGACCACAGAGGGTCAGTCCTGATCCATCATGGAAAGAGACCACACAAGGTGAATAACATGATGACTGGTTCATTGGGGTTACACTGAGGAGGTTACATTGAATTTGCTATCACCACTCAAAATAGGAAATTATAGCCAGGCATGGTGATGGGCACCTGTAATCCCAGCTACTTGGGAGGCTGAAGCAGAAGAATTACTTAAACCCGGGAGGCAGAGGTTGCAGTGAGTCGAGATCGTGCCACTGCACTCCAGCCTGGGCGACAGAGTAAGACTCTGCCTGAAAAAAATGAAAGCAAACAAAAAACAACCAAACAAGAACAAAAAAAAAATCAAAATAGGAAATGAACTAGTTTGCCATGGCTCATTATTAGTGAACCACAACGTGCTCCTCAGAAGCATATTTCAGGAGCCATCTGTATAATATTCTGTTAGAATTTCCCCTAAAAGCAACATCAAGTTTATTGATATATACTGTCTGGAATCTTTTCTTCCTGTTCCAAAATTTGACTATTTTGGTTGAGGGAGTAGTGGTGGTGGTATATGATTGGATGGAGAAGGTGGAGACTATTATTACCTTCTTCTACTGTTGTGATATGTAGTTAAGAAGTATTGTCCATATAGTTCTTGTTATCTGTCTGTAACATACACTCTTAACAATATTACTTCTGTTTCCTCTTTCCATTTTATCCTCAACTGAAAGGATATCTATCCTGCTTAAGTGATATATTCCTTTCTACATAGATGGATAACCTCTTAAAATTCAGTGATATCCTGCCTTTGCTACTCTGGGATGTTTCTCTTTTAAAAGTACATATTCTCTAGTTGCGAATTGCTAGTTGCAACTCCTACTTTGTCAAACCTTAGTGATTTATGGAGATTATACACACACAAACACATAATTCAAGTTTACTGTGTTCTTTAGATGTTGTGCATTCAGGGACAAATTTGAGTTTTGTCGAGTCTGAAGCTTTTATAATTTGAGGAGCCCACATCAAAGTAAGGAATATAAAATTAGCAATACAGAATTGCTAGGGCCACTCTTGGGGCACTGGAAGTGCAAGTGAGAGGCCTTGAAGCTGAACTTCATTAGTGTCACAGTAAATAAATTTCCATGTGCCTCTGTTCCAGGTGAGGAAGGATTGGTAGCCTGAAGTTGCTGGGCTGGAAATTCCTGGAGGAGGATGTTATAGCCTCTAAAGATAGAAAAGACTAAGGAAAAAAAAAAAAAAGGAAGACTTTTTCAAATTTCAGAATTCTATCTGACTTTTTATCTTAATTTCCCTGTTTTAGTTGTCTTTATAAAACAATTGTCTTTTTTTAGAGTAGCATTCCAGTTTTCAACAGCAGGGAGACCCGTGTTCAGCTAGGATCAGGTTTCTGGGACCCCATTTTAGAAACAAGCATAGCTCAAATCATGCTGAGCTTAAGATCATTCCATGACAAGCAACAGAAGTTTTTCAAACTATGGTCAGAAGGCACATTTCATGACCTCTAGCCTGAGAAACATTAGGTAGCTTGTTGCTTTGTCCCCAGAGAAGTGGCTTGTAAGAAAAATCAAAAGTAACGGTGCCAGTAGTGTTATGAACTGTGGTGGAAATCCTACATTTTGTGAAGTTGTCTCCAAAAAGAAGAAAGAAAACCTCAAGAAGGTCCTCTAGCTTAGTGATTCCCAAAAGTTTTCTCCTTCTACTAGGACTTCTTGAGGATCTTTCAGATAGACTACACAGCCCCTCACAAGTGTATTGGGAGATATTGGACCTGAAACATTTGGAATCACAGATGTGGGACTCTTCTTTTCAAAAAGATTGCTATGTAAACTTATGTCACCACTGCCACCCAGGACCCAGTAATGTAGACAGCAAGTTTGTGCAACCAGAAGAACTCATTTTCATATATGAGGTGTCAAAGTAGAGGAAAACCAGCAAATGACAGACCTTTTTTGTATGCTTGAAAATTTTAATTGTTTCATGAGATTTTAAACAAGTTTAAACAAGTTTTTTAATTAAATATCTATTAAGATATATATTGTCAATCTTAAATGTGTCAATGTAAAAAGAAAAAACAACCAAGAATATTTTGAATCTGTATTTTTCATAATACACACATGTCCTTGCAGTGTAATTTCTTCAGATTATGTGATTAGCAACTTATATATCAAAATTAATATGTGGTTCTTTGTATACAAAGATGGAAGTACTGACTTTGGAGTTGTTTTTCCAGTAAAAGGTATGCGGGTTGGCAAGAGGGGAGGTGTTATCAAGGACCAAAGAGCAGAGAGATGCATACTGGTCCTCTAGGGGATCAAACCCATGCCCTTGGCACCATGTCCATGGTACTCTTACCAACTGAGCTACTGTCTGTAACGTTGCCATGTAACATCTCAGTTCTGTTAAGCACGATTGCTCACAAACACAGCCTCCTTCAACTCTTACTGAATAAGATTTGTTCCCAGCCAAAAAAACTCACAAGAAGGAATGCGAATATATTTTAATTTTTTAGCGTGAAAAGTCACTGTTTTACTTTCTGGAAGTTTTTTAGCTTGAAATCCATGATTTTGCGCTCTGAGGTGATCCACTTGGTGATATCTGCTCAAGCAGTCACTAGCTACTCTTAGGCTATGACTGGGTTCCATTTCTTTTTATAAATCCCACGTTATTTCTGTTAGGAGGGCTTGAGGGCTGAAAGGGGAAGGGAGAACTGGATAGCTCAGGGGCCTAGCTAATGCTAATGTCATCTGATCTCTCTTACCCCAAGCTTTTTTGAATTTGGCTCCTCTTCACACAGTCTCAAAATATGCACTGGCCTTTCAACAGTCATTGACAAGTGGGCTCTGGAATCAGACTGCCTGAGTTGGAAGCCAGGCTCTTCCAATTACTAGCTGTGAGACTTTAGGTAAATTGCTTCATCTCTCTGTGCCTCAATTTCCTTGACTAAACACTTGGGGACAAAAATTTGAAACCTAGAATAATTGTCAACAAAATTAAATGAGATAATACATGCAAATCACTTAGTCTGGTGCATACAGTAAGCACTTAATTGATTTTAGCTACCACAATGTATCAATAATTAAAAGTTCCAAAGGGCTAATGGCTTTACGATAACAAAATGAATCAGAGAAGAAAGGGACAGTACAAATATGGGACATGTAATGATGGCAGAGAACTCATTCCTGGGTAAAACACAATCTGAGAAATTCCCAGACCCTGGACAGATTAGGGTCATTTTCACACAGTTTGAAGTCAGGAAAGAAAGAGAGAAATAACAACATGTTGGAAGGAGGCAGGGGAAATGATGGTTAATAGGGTGAAAGGAAAAGAAGTCCTGAAGTTGGAAAACAAGTGCTCTATTTGAAGGTTATGCTCAGGGCACAGCCCCATGCCTAGGGGCCATTTATTTGCCTTCTGTTCTGCTAGAGGAGCTGACCTTCCCCAAGCTGGCCACAAAAATCCCCATAATGCCAGCTTACAAGGTAAACTTTCTATGCTCTTCCACGCCTCATTTTCCCCTTGAAAATAACAATAACTATTAAAATGTGTAAGTTCTCTGTCAAGTTCTGGTCAAACATGTAGTTTTCACTCCGCCACCCAGGGGGGTGGCGTCCCACGATGTGGCTAATCCCTATGGAGTCTCCAAGCGGCAAGTCTCCCACAGACCCTTGCAACTATAAAGCTCAATTATCTAGTCTAGATTGTTTTCCTGGCCTGGACTTGCCCCTTAGACAGGCTAAAACAGTCTTTGCCATTAGGGGCCACGGAGTATTTTTCCCCACACGCCGCGTTCAGCAAATCGCATTGCAAAAAAAAAAAAAAAAAAAAAAAAAAAAAAAGTGACTTGCGAACAGTTCTTCCCTTTAGCAAAGATTCTCTTCAGAGTTCCTTTAAATGTTGTGTTTTTTGACTCCATGTCTTATTTCTAAAAACTAAATGTAAACGTGTAATTTTCTACTAACTAGTTCACCTGCCCTTCTCAGTTAAGAAATGTTAATTTCAGACTCACATTTAGAAAGATTCAGAAGAGTTTTACTGATCATCCAGGAATTCTTAAAGTGTGTTTTAAAGGGATTATTTTGTGTGGTGAAATTGTCAAGATATGAATTATTGGAAAATGTAATTTCTGTGATGGTATGTATCACATTTAAATTATCGAGAAAATTCGATCCAGCACACCTGGGTTTGTTTTGGGGGAGAGGTAGTGGTTGGTTTTCTCTTCACTCGTTAATATAGAATTTTATTTACCGAGACCAGGTTCCTCAGATAGGCTATGGCCATTACACAGCTCACTGAGGCTTGGAAATTAACGAATGTAAAGAGGTCAAACTCTGGCATTGAAACAGACAAGAAATAAACAAAATCCACTAATATGTACAGATAATAATTATAGAAATTAGAAGAATGAGTCAGAAATGGAGAGCTCGAGGTCAGTGAGAAGAATTATTCATATACATCTTGTTCGAAGAGGTAGGTAATTATTAATTAAAAAATAAAGAAAGAAACAGGAAACAAGTCCTCCCACTTCACTTGCCGACCCCGGAGATCAGGTGCACGGAACGCCGTCTGGGAGCTCCAGAGAAAGTAAGCAGTGTCGGGAAATCTACTAAAGTGCTCTCTGCAGAGCACCAGTTTAGAATGCGGTTAGTTTTACGCACCGACTCCCATTCCCATGAATGTTTCAAGGGGCTCCTTTTCAAAGCTGAATCACGTTTGTGAAATTCTTGTAAGCCCTGTGTCAGTCCCCCAGCGCTTTAAAGGAAAACGGAGGAAAACAGCTTTGGCACTTGGAAAAGTTTTGCAATGAATGAGCGAATGAATGAAAGCCGGCAGGCCGGAATGCTGGAGACTGGAAGGAAAGCAGGAATTTTCTCCGCGCGCTGCGACTAAGGCGTCTGCAAACTTAGGAGCCAGGGCAGCCCGGGCTTTGGAGACAGTCAGTCTTACTCAACTGCGCACCTGAGAACAGGTGCGGTTCTCAGTGAGCGGCTGGGACCTGGCACGACCTAGCCTAGGGCCAGAGGAGATAAGGCCTGCTGGGAGGAGAGTTTCCAGCAGCTCTGTCCGTTCTGCTCCTGCCCTAGGCTAATGGCTTCGAAGGCCAACTGTGACAGCCCCAGGGTGTACTCGGTGCCTTCCTCTGCTCGAATCAGGGCTCCCCTAGGACCGATCCCTAAATCGGTGGCAAGTCGTTTCCCTCTGTAACTCGGTGGGTCTTTGCATTAAATGGAGCGATAAAATTAGAGGGACAGAAAGAAAACAGACAACTAAAAAAGTCACAAGAGTTTCTTGGGAAGTCTAGGGCGCGGGTTGTTTGGACTGTGGCAGGGCTGTGGGGCCCAGACTGGGAGCGGCGCGGAGCGGGACCGGTTTTCCGGGGCTGGCAGCTGCCTGGAAAAAGTTTCCTGTGGAACACTCGCCAGCGGGGGCGGGGGCAGGGGCGGCGGGCGCAGCAGTGGACGTGGGTGGGGGCGGGAGGGCGGGGGGAGGCAGCGAAGGGCGTGCTTGCAAACCGTTATAGTCCTTCAGCACCTCCCTCCGCCGGTGGCCCTCCTAGCCTGCCTCCCTGCCGCGCGCTACCCACCTGGCGACGTGACGCTGCACCAATCCCTTTCGAGCTGCTCCCGGGCCCCCTCTCCTTGCACCGCCCCCCTCCCCACCCTGAAAGAGGCGCACCCTGACGGGGCAGACACAGCGCTCTCGCCACGGAGCACCCTTCTAGCTTCTTCGTCTCCAGGACGGACTCTCAGGCTCCTTTCTCGCCTTAGCCAAACTTGGTTTCCCGCCTCTCAAACTTCGGTTTCCCTCCACTCCCAACTCTTTTCAGTCCACTTTCCCCCTCCTCTATCTCCCACGCAAGGATCCCCGATCCCCCAACTCCTTTCTCTCGCCCTGCCCCTTCCCCTCTCCTCCCTTCAACTCTCCATCCGCTGCCACCTCAGATTCTGCGTGCACCCAATTCAGTCGCCCGCTCCCGTTCGGCTCGAAGCCATGGCGGCACCTGGGGGCTGGAGGGACAAGGAAGTCACGGATCTGGGCCACTTGCCGGTGAGTAGAGGACGCCCATCGCCCCCCGAAATGCTCTCTTTTGGCGGGTTCTGAGCACCGGGGAGGGAGTGGAAGCCCTCAAAACGGGCTGGACAAGGACTTCGACGGGTCCCGCGGGCGCAGGAGGGGACCCAGGGAGCCGACGTGAGGAAAAGGCGCCCCCTGGGCACCAGGACCTCACCAATTTCCCAAGAAAGGCAAAGGCACGGGGTCTTGGGAAGGAGAGACAGAGAGAAAACGTGGCAGTGGGGTGCTGCAGACCCTAATCAGTGGGACATTTTAAACTTGTGACCCGCCTTGTCTAGCGGAGCTGCGGTATCTGTCCTAGCCCGCTTGCTCCAACAGAGGCCAAAAAGTGCAAACTCGAGTGGCTTCCTGAGTGTACTCCTCCCTGTTATCTTGCTGCCCCGACGTTTGCTACTTCTTTTGCCATCGGAGATGCCTACTTGCGGGTTGGTGACCTTTACTTTTAGGTGACAGTGACTAGAAAATTAAAACGTTTAAGTCCCACTCTTCTTATTTTCTAATACACTTTCTAAAATCTTATTCTTGCCAGGGCAATGTTCCCGATTTAGTGTTGTGAGAGTGAAAGAACTCGACGCCGTTTGGGGAAGGAGTGAATTCTGCACACTCCATGTTTTGTTTTGTTTTTTAATATTGTGTTCCTTACCTAACCAGATTTAGCTTTTTCTTGTGAGTTTCATTTGTGAGCTCTTCTTTTCCCGGATGCCCAGCTTTCTTCTAGAGTTGTACTTGATTGGTAAGCTATTATCGCCGTCGTGATTAGTAGACTTATTATTTTGGCAGCACAGTTTATTTCATTGGCATCTGGTTTCTGGCTAATATTGGATCCCACTCAACAGTGTTTCAAGTTCCCTTTTTAGATTGGCATTTCACTCGCACCCTGTCTTGAATGCAAAAGGCCCCTGGATTCTCCGAAAGGGAATAAGCAGGCACCGCGCTGGAATGATCACCAGTCAACTGTAGTTCAGGGCAGTGGCCTGCTTGGTTTGAGAAAAGCTAAATATTAACCTTGAGGTTATAGGACTATTCAAAGTTGATTGACTTAATTTTACACATATTTGGCATTTAAAAATATGTTTTCGATGATGACAGAAGCCTACCTCCCTCAAAAATAGAGCATTTCCAAAGCCTTCCCTATACAATTTTACACTAGGTGCTGTATGTGGGGAGGTAAGGTGGTACACATAGGTAACATTTTACCAAATTGTTCTCTACCATTTAAAATGGTCTATGCAATTTACAGATATTAGTGTTGTGATTATGCAGCTTCATAAAATATGTCAAAGAACTTTTAAAATTAAATATTTTCTCATTTTGCATGCACCCAGAATTTCTTCCTTTCAGTGTGCATACACGAGATTTCTGGAACATGGAGGCCTCAATTGGTGGTTTTCTTTCTAAGCACAACTTTCATATTCAGACTAGATTTGCACCAAAGTAAAAGTATAAAAGCGAGGAATAAAAGGTTACCCTTCCTCCAACATTCTTTGCCTATGGTTAGGAAAAGAGAAAAAAAGCAAACTAGAGCAGATATGTGAAACTGATGCAGGCAGGCGGGCAAACTGAAATAAACTCCCTTCTAAATATGACTAAACGGATAAATGGGAAATACCTCATAGAAATAATAGGGCAGGGAATTCAAAACCCAAGGAGAAAAAGAAGGAAAATATTTTATTGCCACAAAAAAAAAAAAA
Organism: Aotus nancymaae; assembly: GCF_030222135.1. Lineage (NCBI taxonomy): Eukaryota > Metazoa > Chordata > Mammalia > Primates > Aotidae > Aotus > Aotus nancymaae. Next base: position 41,727,922 of record NW_026988415.1, on the reverse strand, counting down.
AAATGGGGGGAAATGGCCCAGACTAACTGACCGGGTCACGGTCCTGAGACATAAGAATTTGGTGGAGTCCAGGAGATAAGAGGAAAGCTGCAATCTTTACATTGCAGTTCAGTGGAATATTAGTTTCCTGGAGGTTGGTGGAGTGGGTGTGTGGGAAAAGTAGAAAGATAAGGTTGGTTTTTAATGTAAGGGGAGTAGTGAGAAGATACAAAATCTCAGGGCATTGATGTTTGGCCTCATTTTACAGACTTCATGAAAGTCTCATAAAACCCACAGATTCTAACAATTTCTAAATTTTATACCTGAGCCATTTTGCCTCATGTGTGGCTCTTCACTCTCTTAGCAAATTATGCATAATTCGCCCTCTATCCTCAAACACCCAGATTCAAACCCTAAGAAATCTGGCAGAAGAGCAGTAGCTGCCCTTTAGAAGTTTCTTTACTATCAAATTTTTAGACATGGGAAAGTTATTGTTGCTTTAGTCACTGAGATATTTTTCAGCGATTTTGGGTTTCTTTACATTTGATTTATTTTCTGACTCTTTGAAGAAGTAAAAGCAAATGAAGAGGTAAAGAGACATCTGAATCAGTTCTGTTAAAGTTTGCATTTTGATGCAAAGCAGAGTTGATAAAGCAAGTAAAGAAACCTGCATATGATGGTATCCCTTGCAGTAATTATCCTCCATAGGACATATGTGAAGGTCAGAAAATTGGCATCTGTAAACACCAAGTATACCAGTTTGGCAACAGCCAGACAATGGAGGAAGATTCAAACGTTGGAGTTTGAAACTTAGAAAAAAAATCAGAATGTGGAACAAAAATTAAATACGGCTCTGGTTTAAGATTGATATTTTTTTTTTTTTGTGGGACTAGCCAGCTAAGTGACCATGAGACAAAGACCCTTGAGAGAGGATAGACTTGCTATACAAATTGAGATTTAAAGATAGTGGTAGAAGGTTATTTGGTATTTTTGCTATTATATATTATTTTAAAACCTAAAATAGTAAGTAGGAGTGAAAGCTGGGGAAACAAGAAAGGGTGAGAAAATTATGTAAATTTTAAAATTAAAAAATAACTTTTATACAATGATATAACTTTTTTGGATAATGCTCTAAAGTCAGACACATAAAATAAGAGAGACAATGTAATTACAATAGATCAATATCATTATATTTGTTAATTAATGGGTTACAGTAATTTTCTGATTTTCTATTGAATAAATATTTTCTATAGGTGAAAAAACAAAAAGGAAAGTGCAGAGATTTGTTGTTTGTGCTTCTTTTCTGAAAAGATAAGTACAAAGCTTTATGTCTTTATATATATATATATCTTTGTAATACATGTGTGTATATATGTATATATATATTCACCTTGCCCACCAGCAATACCTAGGGATGTGCATGTACCTCTCTCTCTCTCTCTCTCTCTCTCTCTATATATATATATATATATATATATGCTTGTGTGTATAATATATGTGTGTGTGTATGTATATGTATACACACATATTCACAATAATATGTATATATTATTTCTAGTATGCCTGTGTCCTTGAGACTGGAAACTATTTCTTCCTCTCCAAATTTGTCATGTCTTTCACTATGACTGTCCCCTTTGCCTTCTGTGCCCAGTATGGTAATGACATTCCTTACGGCTGTGGCCTTGGTATTTGACACTGCCATGTGTAGTCCTAATCTATATTGGGGTCAGGATTAGACAGGCCTTGAGGACAGTAGTAGCAGAGGTTATCTGAAATAGCACATGATCCAAAAACTATATTTGAAATACATTAGATTTATATTTAAATATAACTGCCAAGTCTCCCAGTCTTCCACCACCCAGATCAGGCCTGCTGTCCACATTTGGTCATAAGAAATTTCCTACTTTACCAAGTTCCTTAGTCCCCTGTTTAGAAGCAGTTTTACCTTCATTTAAGTCAACAATGATTGAAACATTCAGTATAATCCTCAATCACATGTAAAGCATCTCCTCCACATAACACTGTACATCAGTTTATTTTCTCAGTCGTTTTTCTTCTTCGGTTTCTAGAGCAGTGGTTTTCATATGTTAGTGCAGAAGAACAGTGCACAAAAAATCAAGAATCATTTCAAGATCTTGGGACCCATCATCAGAAATTCTGATTTCATAATTCCATGGTAGGCCCAAGGAATCTGTATTTTTAATAGTATTACTCAGATGATTCACATGTAGTGAGAGTCTACACAGTCTACAGTTTGAGAAACACTGGTCTGGAGGAAGAGATTTTCCCTTTAACGTCTCCGTGTAAATTCTGAAGCCCATTCCTCCAACTATCTCAGCAACTCACTCTGGAACTCATCTTGCCATATCTATCCCTTTCATGTTCTCTCTCAATTTTATTTTCATAAAATTGCTATTTCTAATATTACAAATAAAAGGAGAAAAGCCTCTGCCATCTCCTTTGAGGTACTGTGCAGTCTCCTTTTTGCAGCTTGACTGCTGGAGCATGATTCCTCACTCTCCTTTACTATCCTAAATTTCAAATTTCCTCCTACTCTTGTTGATCATTTTTGGTTCCCTTTTCTCCTTAATCTCTGCCATATTTGGTTCTGCGGATCAGCCTCTGCTTTGAAATTGTCTCCCTTGACCAGTTAACACCGCCTTCTAGTGGCTCTTTTCCTTCCAGTTACTCCCATTCCTGGCTTTTATTAAAATTAGCCATCAAAGTGGTCTTTCTTCCCTGCCCCTGAAATCAGGAAACAGAAACAACTCCCTAAAATTTTGCTATTTCAGTGGGCAGCCAGACTAGGACTTTTAAACTGCAGGAGATAATTTAGATGAATAGAAAGAGATAATGAAAGTACAACATGTTTGTCTAACAGTTTGTGGTTCAAAAATGTTTTAATACTTAGATTTTTAGTAATTTATTGTAAGACAAGCTTTAGAAATTAGTTTATTCTTTACTGATCATTTTATGTACCCAAATGGGACATCAAAACATACCAAAACCCCAAATAATCTCCAAATTGATATAGCAGTCACAGATATGAATATCTGTCCTCTTCTGGTTTTCTTATCTCAAGGTGGCAAGGCAGAGGAAAGGACCAAATGATTATGGAGACCCCTCTGATGTGGACCTTTTAATTTCACAGTGACCAAAAAGAATGTTCCTTTTCAATGCTCCATTCCTTGGAAATCCAGAATAAACTTGCTCTGACTATAAGTGCAAAATATGATATGAGGAATTTGGTGTTGTTAACCTTATATTAGGCATAGTCCTTCCCCTCTTTTTCACAATTTAACATATAGTCTTGAAAGACAGTAGTATGGAGATCAGGAACAAAAACTAGCATATAGAACTAATGAAAACAATGTAGTCTTAGACTATATGAATATGAAGTTGAGCTGCATTTAAGAGGGAATTTTTAAAAATTTTCTTTTATTAAACATGAGTGTGAAAATAATTAAGACCGGTTATTTGCAAGCAGAAAACAAGTTTCCTGACATAGATATGAGGCCTCCATGAATTTCTGCAGTCCTTTAATTACTCTAGTCCATTTCCTTGGTGTCTTTTTTTAGTAATTAGATAACTATATTCAAGTCAATGTAAGGTATTTATGTTATTGAGGACTAGAGAAAGAAATAAAGAAATCTAAGACTGTGCTCAAAGATTCACAAATAAAGGTTGTGCAGATGTTACACTAATTCTCTAATCTGTGGTATCTTTTCCGGCTAAAATGCAGCCTTAAATATAGCAAAGAATAGTTTACCAATAGGAATCAGCTAACATGTTTGATTATTTTGACAGATGGCCAAAGGCTGTTTCTCCAGAATTAACGATGTCTAAAATAAATCCCTCTATGATATCCATTGCTACAGTGATAAAGTCTTCAAGTCAGTCCCTAGTAACTTTTTTGTTGGCTTGTCTCTCATGGATCTTTGAATTAGTTATAACACGAGTGATATACTTAATAATAAGGATAATGTAAAGATCTATTTTTACTTCTTAGATTCTAAAAATTGTCATTTTAGATAAATTACATTTTCATTGGGAGTATATTTCCTGAACTATTTGTTTGAAATGATAACTGTGTGTATTATGATCTTAACTTTGATAAGCATTTTGAAAAACTAAGCTGCTAGGCTGCTGCTTTATCTAACAATAATTTTATCAATTCAGTGGGAACATCTAGATTTTAGAATGATTGATAGACTATGATTTATATCTGTAGAATTTTAGAGCTGGGAGATCACCTATCACAACACTTCTATTTTATATATGTGAAAACTGAATCTCAGAGAGAGTAAATAATTTACCCAGATTCATATAGTTAATGGTAGAGCTGGGGCTAAAATTCAAGTCTTCTGACTCTGTCCAGTTGAATACTTATTGAATGATGTAATCTCAAAGCTGTGTCATTTTCCTGTAACAATTTTGCTAGATTACACAAATATCATGGAAGTTTTAAGAACTTTATAATTTCATTCATCTATGTTGCATATGCTCAATAGTTTTCCTGTTTAGCTTATATTTGTCACAGCAATAAAAATGTTTTCAAACAGGATTAAACAACATTTGTGTATATAAAATAAAATTTCTATAAGGTATGTGAATTTCCAAGAATGTGCCAATGTTCTTACCATTTTATGTATAAATTGGCATCTACTCATGCCTCATATAAGTTTTGCTAAAACAGAAAAAAATAGGCTGCTAGACTAAAAGTTCAGTGATAAAATTCAAGAAACCATGTTTTGTGGTGAGCAATAAAGGAGTACTCATATTTAAAAGTAAGAAAACAATGCTTGAAGATAAATATGGAAGCCTCACAACTCTATCCCAAAACATGGTATGTTTTGTTTTCTATGATGCCACATTTAGGGTTAAGTCACAAACAACGTCACTTTGTGCCATGAAAAGGTATTCAGCAGATGCAAAGCTTAACTTTAAAAAATTTGTCTGGTTTTCTTAAAGTGATGCTCTTTTAATATCATGATCTTGCTTCGTTATTCATATTCAGAAATAGTATTTCTTTCTTAAGAGCTGCTAGATGTTGGTGCAAAAGTAATTGCGGTTTTGCCATTACTTTTAATGCCAAATCCACAATTACTTTTGCATCAACCTATAATTCAAATAAGTAATCTAGACTTTGTATGCAACATCTAGTCATCATTGTTGCATGTTAAATTTTCTGCTTGTCTGGTTATCACTCAAAAGATCAATATTAAAAGAATGCTTCCATTGCAAATAAATGAGCTTATTTCTATTTTATATTTCTAATTACATCTTTAATATGCCTCAGCTTTAGATAATTGTGTGCGTTTGACAGTTTTATGATAAATAATTACATGACTACTTAATGTCCGTATTACTTTTTCTTTTTTATAAATGAATATACTCAGTTCAAGGAGATTGTGACATGTCTATTTTTTGGTAAAGGAAACCTAGGTTCTTCCCATGTAAAATCTAACAGAACAAGGCAGATTGGAAATACTATTTAATGTAGTTGAATGATCGCCTCATTTCCTAAGAAAATTGACAGCTTTTGTTTTACTTTTTTGCAGGATCCCACTGGAATATTCTCACTAGATAAAACCATTGGCCTTGGTACTTATGGCAGAATCTATTTGGTAAGTTGACTTACATTATTTATTCATTCATTTTCTAATGATAACAAAGACTGTGAGTCAGTCATTCACACCACAAATCAAATAAAGCCAAAATATGGCATTTCACTTTGAAATATAAACCAAATTAGATAGCTCAGTGACATCTGTAAGAATTACTGTTTATTATCACAAAAGGAATGGATTGGCTAATCTATACTGAAACATCCAACCAAACATAACATCTAAAAATTAGCAGAAAATAAATAAAGTCACCAATGGAAAATGGAAATAATTCAAATAAGATATACCCAAATAAAATATCACTTGTTTTATAGTATGCATCCATACCATCCTAATTACTCACATTCAGCTGAAAACTGAATGCTATTAAAAGGAATCTTTCCATAACATTCTATATCATACTCTGGTACTTGCGTGTGCACATGTATGATAAAATTTGCTGAAGAATCTAACAAGAAATAATCTGAATTTATTTAATGATTACTTATTAAACACTAAGTATGTGCCAGGTGCTGTGATAGTCTCTGGGAATAAAATGATGAACAAAGCTGACAAGTTCCCTGCTCTTTTGGGGCTTATGGTTGAGAAAGGTATGTGATTAAGTATGTATATGTGATATGTGTGGGGGATGTTGGGGGAGCCACACATTACATAAGTAAGCACACAAATAACTATATACTTCTGTGTCTGTGGGTTCCACATCCATGGATTCAACCAATATTGGATCAAAAATACTAAAAAAAAAAATTGCATCGTGTACAGACTTTTGTTCTTTTCATTATTCCCTAAACAATACAGTGTAACAACTATTTATATAGTATTTACATTGAATTAGATGTTATAAGTAATCTAGTCATCATTTAAAGTATACTGGAGGATATACATAGGTTACATGCAAAAAAAAATTACTATGCTATTGTATATCAGGTATTTGAGCATCCCCTGATTTTGCTATCCACAGGAGGCCCTGAAACCAATCCCCCACAGATACTGAGGGATAACTATAATTGTAACTGTGATATATGATCTGTAAGAAAATTCTTAGTGATATAAAAGCATAAAGCGTGGGGGGTCGCTTAATTTAGACAGAAAGGTCAGTGTTGATCTCCCACTCCCTGGAAAGGGAAAGTGACAGTTAAACTGATATCAGGAGGATAAATACGAGGTAACCAAGAAAAGGTGTGGTTGTGGAGGATGATGTTAATACATTCTAGGTGGAGGTATGGATAGTGTTAAGGGCTGGTTTTGGGATACGGTGCTTTAGTAGCCCTATTGCACTGAACAGGTACCCTTCTACTCTTTAATATGGAGAATTGACATTTTCTCAATCTCGTGTAATATTCTATACAATTGCAGTGCTCCTTTTCCCCAGGCCTGTCACTCAAAAACTAGATTACTGTCCTTAGGCTGATCCTTATAGCCAACTAATCACAGGTCCTCTACACATAGGTTGTGTAAAGGTGTCCTAGCATAAGCCCAGAGAAAGGGGCTTCTTTCTAGTTCTGATAAGGGTGTCTTTTTTCTTGCCAAGTCTTGCAACTTTGGGACTACATCTACCCAGAGGGGCTTCTTTTCTTATGCATCTGCCCAGGTAGGAATGGGGGATGCTTTTTAAATTTTGCATAAAAGCGCCTATAGGGCCTGGCACTGTGGCTCACTCCTGTAATCCCAATATTTGAGAGATGAAGGCAGGAGGATTGCCTGAAGCCAGAGCTTAGAGACCATCCTGGGCAACAAAGCAAGACTCCATCTCTACAAAAAATCAGAAAGAAAAAATTAGCCAGATGCAGTAGTATGAGCCTGCAGTCTTAGCTACTCAGGAGTCTAAGGCAGGAGGATCACTTGAGCCCAGGAGCTTGAGACTGCAGTGAACTATGCTTATACCACTGCCCTCCAGTCCTAGTGACAGAGCAAGACCTATCTCTTTAAAAATAAAAATAATAAAATAACAAATAAAGTACTCATAGCATAGAAACTGAGTAGTAGAAATAGCATGTGGACAGGTCTTAAAAACATAAAAAACCTTGGTGAATATAGGGAATAGAAAGAATGCCAGTATTCATGACCAAACTTTTTCAAACTATTTTGACCATATCTATTAACAGAATCAATAAGCTATAAACAGTGATATGATATAGACTGAAATATTTTGTTTATGCTACCTCAATTGCATTCTGTAGTGAACAATTACTTAACATTTATGTGATCTAGTCAGTTTTGCCACCTTATACATAGATACTTACGTTTTATACATAGAATGTTTATGGTACATTTACAGTCTCCATGGCTCTATGCACATTTTAATTCCTTAGGGTATGTGTGAAATGTGTGTGTCTGTGTATACTTGTTCTGATTCAAATGTATAGAGTCACCAGATGTGAGAAATAAGAACTTCAGAGTCATATAAGGTAAGAAGCAAGGTTAAAATTAGACAACACAGAAAGATGGTTACTCATTATCATTCATGTGATAATGAACTGCGATGCCACCAAAAGAAGAAAAGTAAGAGCATAAAAAGGTACGTTGTGCATGTGAATATCCTTTCTTAAAACTCAGGGTTTATTGGGATATAATATATATTTGGTAAGATTAACTCTTTTAAGTGTACAACTTTATGAGTTTAGACAAATGCATAGTCTTATAAGTGCCACCATAATCGAGATTTTCGATGTACATCTTAAACTAATCACAGACTAGATTCAAGAAGTATTCTACCTGTTCACTGTGTGGTGTCCCAACTGATGTGCTGTGGTTATGGCTGTCGTACATTTTGCTTTTGCATATGCCACAAACTCAAAAAGCTACTGTAGTTTCCCTATACTCACTCTTTTTCCTATTCTCACTACTACAGTTTTTAAAATTTAGCTAATCAATTATCTTTTATAAAAATTAAAAATCAGAAAAAGTCGTTTATGTTTATCTTCATTTTAACCATTTCAGGAATCTTCATTTCTTTCTGTAGATTCAGCTTCCTTTCTGGTACGTAGAACTTTAGCCTGAAAAACTTCCTCTAATATTTCTTTCTTTTTTTTTTTTTTTTTTTTTTTTTGAGACGGAGTTTCTCTCTTGTTACCCAGGCTGGAGTGCAATGGCGCGATCTCGGCTCACCGCAACCTCCGCCTCCTGGGTTCAGGCAATTCTCCTGCCTCAGCCTCCTGAGTAGCTGGGATCACAGGCACGCGCCACCATGCCCAGCTAATTTTTTGCATTTTTAGTAGAGACGGGGTTTCACCATGTTGACTGGGATGGTCTCGATCTCTTGACCTCAGGATCCACCCGCCTCGGCCTCCCAAAGTGCTGGGATTACAGGCGTGAGCCACTGCGCCCGGCCTCTAATATTTCTTATAGTCCAAGGCTTCTGGGTAATGAATTCTCTGCTTTTGTGTGAAAAGACTTTATCCTTCATTTTTGAAAGATATTCACACTGTTTATAGAATTGTGGATTGACAGTTATTATTTTTTCTTTCTCTCAACAGTTTTAACATGCCACTTTGTCTTCAGACTTGCACAGTTTCTAAAGTCTGCTGTAATTCTTACCTTTGCTCCTTTGTATTTTTTCTCTGACTGCCTTCAAGATTTTTCTCTTTGTCTTTGTTTTTCAGCAGTTTAAATATGAAATGTCTGGAGATGTGTGTGTGTGTGTGTGTGTGTGTGCGCGCGTGTGTGTGTGTTGAAAGAATATTTATCTGAGATAAAGATTAGAGATCTTTAGGGTTCTCTTAGCTTCCTAGACATGTGGTTTGACATATTTCATTATTTGGGAGAAACTTTTGGCCTTTGTCTTTTCAAATAATTTTTTCTACCCTGTCTTCTATCTTTTTCTTTTGGAAATACAATTTCGTATGTGTTAGGCCTTTTGATACTATCCCTCAGTTCTTAAATGCTCTGTTTTGGAGTGTATTTGGGTGTGTTTTTTTTTCTTTTTCTGTCTTTGTGTTTCAGTTTGGATCACTTTTTTTCTATTTTCACTTTCACTGATTCCTTTCTCAGCTGTTTCAAGTCTACTGATGAGACTGCCAAAGACATTCTTAAGCTATATTACTGTTTTTCATTTCTAGCATTTCTACTTGACTTTTTAATAGTTAACATTTTTACTGAAATCCCCTATTTATCTATTCATGTTTTCCATATTTTTCACTAAAGCATTTCATGTATTTATCATAGTTACATTAAATTATGTATCTGATGGATTCAACATCTGAGTAATCTCTGAGGTTGGTTATGCTGATTGCTTTGTCTCTTGAGAATTTTTTTTTTTTTTTGCTTTGTTTCACAATTTTTATTTAATTGACATAGTATGTAGAACAGTAGAGATTAAAGTAAACAGTATTTATTTCTTGAAATGGGCACACTTTTACAGCTAGGTTGTTTATATGGAAGGTTCATTCAATCTAATAAGAAGATACAGTACATTTGGGTTATGTTGTTGATATGGTTACTCTCAGTTCACTACCGGCTTCAGATTCCTGTTACCTTGTGCATAGTATGGGGGTTGGCCTTCTGGAGAGTTTTTCTTAATATCCTTGTTTTTTCCTCAACTTTACATCCTCCCTGTGTATCTGTGCCTCAAAGAGGTTCTCTCTCCATCCTATTGTCCTCCTCTAATGGTATACTGCTACTGCTTCTTATTAAATGATCATTGGTTTGGTGGTGTGGGCAGGTAGAATTTCTATGTTTTTCTATTTCAACCTCAGTATTTTAAGATCCTGTGCCTCTGTGTCATGGGAGTGGGACTTTCTTAGTTATCCTTCCCCTCTTCTAGTGGTGGGATACTTCTAATTGTTTGGGCCCACAACTAATTCTTGCTCTTCCCTCAGAAGTGGAGGACACTTTTTACCCTTTCCCATCTGCAGTAGGTCTTCATCGTACCCTGGGGAGAATACACTTTGCTGCCTTTCCCCTAAGGCTTAAGACTTTTATTCATGAAAGGGAAGGGAACTGGACCTGGTTTCCTACCTTGCCCCCTGTAGTGGCTTTTCATCTCCCTCAAATCTGTACCATAAATCTACATGTTTATATAACTTTGTCCTGTGTCTATGGCTTCCAAGGGTTCTATACTCTCATGCTAACCCCCATTTGCTCTTTAGCAATTAGCTAAAAAATTTGCATTTGTACCAAAATAGCTCATAAACACCATAAATATATACACCTACTATGTGCCCACAAAAATTAAAAAACAAACAGAAGAATTTCATTGTATTCTTTATACCTGCTTCTGTGGTGACCTTGTCTTCCCTCTACAGCCACAGGTGAGCTAGTGCTCATGTACCATCTCTTTTTGCAGGTGCTTCTCTTTCTTCAGACCTCAGGCTAGTTGGTTGCCTTGAGACTTCTCTCTAGATTAAAGAAAAGTCATGATTACATAGATTATTAAGCTTTTTCTTGTTGTTAGGGTGGGTGTGGCACTCTTTCCAACTTTCACATTCTCATCAGAAGCAAAAAGTCCATGTTAATTCTTTTTGACTGAATCTTCATGAACAATCTTCCATATGTTAGATCCTCCTGTACACATTTATAAATCCTAAGAATTTCCTGTGTACCTACTCAGATCCAGAGGTAGAGTACATTTTCTAACATCAGACCTTCAAAGTACAAACCTCTGTATTACAGAAGGTAGAGGCTTACAGAAACATGATTTACACCAGAATGATTTCCCTCTGTCACTCATTGGCTACCTGTTTTTTTCTACCTCTAATTACTGTAAAAAGATTTGGAATGATGGTGCTATACACTGATAACACCCTCATGGGAAACTATCTGGAGTATGTAAATGAAGACTTTTTAAAAATGTTTATCTTCTTTATACCATTAATTCAACTTTTGGAAATATATGATAAACATCCCAAACATAGAAAAACATGTGGATATTCATTGCAGAAGAAAGGTTGCATATTGTGGTGAAAAGAGGGCTTGCTTTGAACCAGGCAGACCTGATTCAGTGGTTACTTAGCCATTAATTAGCTATAACATTGAACAAGTCACTTAACCTAAGTTTAAATTTCCTTATTTATAAAATGGGGCTAATAATACCTACCTTGTGAGGTGATATAAAATATAGAAATATACATATGTATAGACATATATGTAATATTTGGAATATGGTAAATTCCTGTTAAATGTCAGTTATTGTCATTATTGTTGCTATTATTTTTTGAAAGTTCATTGACAATAGTTTAAAAAGATGGCAGAAAATTACTTTTTACCCAGTTAATATATTATTGTGCTACAAAGCAATATTTATGAAGTTATTTAGCAGCATAGAGCTATGCTTAAGATATTAAATAAAGTATTCCTAATTATATGTGTTCCCTGTTTACAGCTATGTTAAAAAAATGCAGATAAAAAATGGCGAATTAATGATTAGAATAGTGAGATATTGGATTTTTGTTCTTTTCTAATGTCTGTAATATAATATTATTTAAGTATAGAACATATATATCTGTGTGTATATTTTACATAAATTATATATTGGACAGTACCAAATGTTGTATAAATAACCTATACTTCAAAATAGAGGCATGATACCATTCAAAATTAATGTCAGAGTGACTCATAGAGTCCTTGCTTTTTCAGTGCTGCCAACCACATCCCCTGCTGGAGTTTGTTTTGGTTAAAGTCTCTCCAATGTCTTCCAGCTTGTTTCCAAGGCCTCGTTCTCTGGCAGGTTTCCAGCTGTCTGCTGAGGTCTGTGCACGTTGAAATGAAGGCTGAGTCTTGCACCACTATTGTAGTCCTTTTCCTTTCCTTCTTTTTCCTCTAATTAGATGCCTATCCTTTCACCCTCTCCCACCTCCTGCCAGTACAAACTTCACTTGAAATTGTGGGTTCTATTTTTCTGTCCCTTTTTAGGAGAGAAAATACTGTTCTTCCTTTTTTTGCCTCAGTAGGGTTAGAGAACATACTCTTCTCCTCACCTTCAACTGCTAGTTTCATAGTTTATGAGTTGTCATTTTAATTGGAAGAATGTTTAGTGTTTGACCATGTGAGGCCATATTAGCAAAAAGAAAATAGATTGGAACTCATTTTTAATGGTACTATTAAAAACAAATAATTTCCCAAATAGCAATATACACAGAAAGACCACAGTATTAAGAAAGAGACCAAGACCTTTAGGGTGGCAAAGTTGGAATTGGCAACCTAACTATCCCAGTAACTGACAGTAAATGTGTCTCTTGACTTTTCTGGGCCAATTTCTTCAACAATAAAACAAATGTATTAGACTCAATGATCTCCAGGGTTTCTTCTGCCTCTGAGATAATGCACCTAGCACAGTGCCTGGCACACAGTAAAATGCAACCTATTCTTAACCTTACTATCATCAGCATAATTACAGCAATCCTATCATTGCTTCTCAACCTTGCATATTAGAAGTTGATTATTGGCTATTAGCTGGAGTAGTTTCACATTCTACCAAATAAAATTATTTTTAACATGTTTTCTATTCTTTCCTCTATTTAATCACCTAGTAGTGAGACCTGATTTTTTAACTTAGTAACTAATAAGACACTCAATGTGAAGGTAAAACTGGGTAGCAGGTATATTGGGAAAGCAGGAATGCTTCATTATATGTTATATGTTATCTAACACCATTTTGTTAAGCATAATACTACTGAGGTAAGTCAACGAATTGGATATCCAGAATGAATGAGTTTGCCTTGGCCCTCCATGAGGTCTTGACTATCCCCTAACATCAATCACCTACTCCTACATTACCATTTGCAGGTTGTGAGGACAGCAAAAAGAATGGGAAAAGATTCAAGGCAACCATTTCAAGCAAAGGAAAAATTCACCTGAAATAGAGTAAACCTCTACAGTTGGGCATAGAGCCTAATTGCCACGTATGCTGATGTCTCGTTGAAACTCAGTTAAATGCTGGTGTAAGGAAGGGACCACCCCAAGTCTCTTATTGTTCTAATACCTAAAAACACACCATAGGCATAATTAAGCATCCATCCTTGAGAGATATTACAGGAGTCATCTGTCCCTTGGTGTCAGTAGATCAAGCAAGGTATATGAAAGTCACAGTCAGGAGCAAATTCCTGAATTGTTTGCACTCTGGTGGTATACCATTAAATATGGAAAATACTTTTCAAAACAATGCATCACCCTTAACTTTGGTTTTATAAATCACAGCTTGACACATTGCTTTTTCTTGCAAACCTCACCAGACAGGTGGGATTTAAGTTTATTACTTACATTTTCTGGATTTGAAGTTGGTGCAGGGAATGAGAATGGAAAGCAAGGAAAGGAATGTTGTCCTGAAAGTTGATGAAATACAATTTATGATATTTTAAATTAAGTTTCGGAAACACAGTGCTGACATTTGGGTTACCTAGCCACTAGGCCTATTGGATGGGGGTTTGAGTATTTTTCCTTTTAGGCTGAAATTATACTGTTTATTTGCCTACCAAATGTCTAGCACTGTGAATGCTTTCTTTTTAGGTAGGAAAGTTTCCTCATATCCTTGCCATTTTGCAAATATAGCTTAATTAAGTCAGCCAAAAAATATTGCTTGAGCACCCATAAAGCATACAACACTGTACATTTCATTATACATTGCAAGTCTCTGAAGCAGGAGCTGAAGCTGAAGCTGAATTGAGGCCACAGGCATACTAGGCTATTGTGCCTTTATAGTACAGTGCCACAAGTCCAGAGCCATGTCTTGGTTCCAACTTCATCCTGTGACACCGTGATAATGTGCGTCAAAAGTAGGGATTGGTCTGTCTTAAGGAACTCTCAGGCTGCTCTAGCATAGAAAACATTAAATTTGTCTATTAAATAACATTGCTTCAAATGTGTCAACCATTCTGTAATAAAAATTTTAAAACTACATTTGTTGAATGCACACTATGTCCCAAGTACCATGTTACGTACTAAGTGCTAGTTAGAATGATCAGAAAATATTTTTTTAGGAGCGGTCATTTTTGTTAAGTTAGTTTTAGTAGAGATAAGTAAGGAGGTATTTTCTGTATGATCGTGACCAATGTATTTGAAGAGGGCGTAATGGGTAATGGGAAGGAATGAGAGAGATTGGAAAAACCGAAAAGAGGAAATTGGGACATAGTTGTTTTGTTTTTGTTCCTGGATGTAGAAAGTCTAATGAAGCTTCTAAAGAATGAGACTCCAGGGACAAGTTTTTCTTCAATAAGAGAACAGGTTGAATATTTACAATGGGGGTGAAAAAACAGCATAGAGTAAATAAATTGAGAATCAGGGGACCAAATTAGTGGAAAGTGCTGAGGCTTTTAGGCCTTGGAGAAAAATGGAATATTTCTATCTTGGCTGTGACAACTCTCCAACTGTAGAATAGAACCCAGGCCTCTGAGTTGCAGGCTTGTCTGTTTCTTAATATGTTATACCAAAATTTACTTTTGCTTCCCAATAAATCTTGAGGTAGGACAAAACAGTTAGTAACTGACAGGTATGAAAGGGAAAAGTAAAAGTCACGGGATTTCTGCTCCCAAGAGGCCATATATATTTTTCACAGCTACTCTGATCTATTTACTATATTTACATATATATACTGGGGAGCAATTTGATATATTTGGTGTATTGTGGTAACACAAAGTATATTATCTCATTTCTGCAGATACTTAATCCAGTTGATTATTACAAAGTTGTTCCAGGGCAGAAAAAAATAAATTTAAATGATTGGAGACAAATACATTTGTAAACAGTAGCCAAAACTAATAAATTCTTTATAGCATGGTGGCTTTGGTCAACCAGATAAAATAATCCCAATTATGAAAATCTTTATAAAATTTAAGTATAAATCTCTGTGGGGAAATAATGCAGTTACTTAAAAATAGACATACAAAATTGCCTAATTGATACTTAATGTATATAATGCTGTTTTTAATATATTAGTCTTAGGAAAATTCATGTGTACAATATTTTATAAACCACTTTAAAGAGTGGTGAGGGTAGGTTGGACAGTGTTAAAAGTAATAATGTACTCTTTAATATATCAAAAAGCAAATTTTGTTTTATTTTGCTTTTACATATATAAGTAAGTGTCTATGTATCTATCTCTATAGTTATATAATTATGGTCATATTCTCAGAGTAAATTTTGTTAAGGTGGTTGAAGTATCAAGAGTTTTTGCTTTACTTTATCCTCTAGTAGTTGACCACTAAAGACTAGTTAACTAGGTCCTCACCGCATTTTATGAAACACTCTTTGAAAAATAGCAATTCAGCAGTTGTTACTCTTGAAATAAGAATAGTCCTAACTTGATTTTAGGACCGCCAACATTCTACCGTACTTGTGCCTCTGTGTCTAAGGTAGCTGTGTGAGTGGGGCCAAAATTGCATTTGGAGATTAATATGCTGCAGTAGCTCTGTCAGGGTGTCACAAGAAAAGTGGAAGCTCTTAAAATTTTATGATGCTGAGGCTACTCTGAAGACAGGATCCTAAAAAGAAGCCTATCAGTAAGACTAAATTAAAATATCAAAGAATATAAAAACATATAAACAGATCTTTATCCTGCAGTCTTATTTTTTCCTGCTTACCTATACCCAGGTTGTAGTAAATTCCTCCTCTACCAGAGCATAAAGAGAGGAAAAATGAAATGTGAATTGTATGTTATTTCAGTTGGAGAAATAATGATATGGTGGTAGTTTATGCATAATTTGTGTTAGAAAACTAAGAAAGCTCCTTTTGGGTTTGTCGTTTTTAGGCAGAGTCCCTTTATGAGTAGGAAAAGAAGGTTGGATTGTTCAGGGTCCCCCGAGGGAAAGAAGATTGATTATATTCTGAGCACTGCCAGTAACATTTTGTATAAATCATTAACTAGGAAGAGAAAACCAAACGAAACAAAAATGCCACCATGATCTAAAAGGACAAGTCTAAGAGTCCTCAGAGAAGGGCACCTTTTCTTGACTCTGAGAAAAAAAAATTAAAAATAAATAAAATTATTGAGTGTTCAAATTGGGTGAGAAAAAGATGGAGATTTAAAGATTAGTCACTTTAGAGATAGTGACCTCAATGTCCTAAAAATAGATAACATTTACTGAGTGCTTGCAGCTCATAAGAGCATTATGAGATGGCTACCATTGTTGTCATCATCCTCTCATCTCACAAATGAGGAAACAGGATGTAAGAACTTGAGTTACTGAACAAGTTCACAAAACTTGTATATTGCAAAGTCAGGATTTAAACCAAAATTTGCTTGGCTCCAGGTCTGTACTCTTAATCCTAATACAGTATATGCAGCTCAACAGATATAAGCCAAAGTAAAAAAGCATTCAATTAGATTAGCCAGCTGAAAAAAGCAATCTGCCCAAGTACAAAAGTTTACAGGAAACTGATGAGCTGAGATAGGTAATGAAGATCATTAATGATGTGTCCCTCCACCATATTTGTTTCCTTCATGAAGGACACTAAGACAATCTAGTCTTAGAGTCTTATTTTGGAACCTCATAGATTTCAGAAATAGACGTGGACAAGCAGATAGTCTTTACAGGATACTCAAAGCTCATGACTAAATTACTACTCAGACTCCTGGAAGCCCTGAGAAGGTAGAGAAATACTTAATGTCAACCTCTTCGCTTTCTTGTTATGGGCAGGGGCCCACCTCTGAGGCAAGGATATTTTTCCTGTTATTGCTTCTACTGGGAGCCCTAGAAAAGAGGAAAATAGCAAAGGGTCATTGAAAGTTAGTGCCTCCTTTGTAGATGACTGGTTTTTGATTGGTAGGAATTTTAAAAATTAACAAATTAAAAAATAATGTATTTTCTACTAAATGCATTTCTGAAAACATGAGTGAAGATTAAAATATATGAGACTTAGGGGACCCTCATTTGTTTCCTGCCTAAGAACAGAGGTTCTCCCAGAGTCTGAGCTGAATAAATTAAATGTAGGGCTAAGTGGCTACAGCTTGGAAGGTCAGAGGGTGGCAGATGCAGAGTTGAGCAGGTGGATGGATACATTAGTGGTTTGCAGGTGAAGAGGTAAATACCAGGTATGCTATTTAAGTCTTATTATATTGTTCTCATCAGATGAGCATGCAGGTTTGAACAGAACTTACAGCTTTAAGACTTTCCTGGTGGTTAACCTCTACAAGAGTTTTGCAAGCAGCTGAGTTCCTCCCAACTTTCCACAGAATAAAGTGTTGCAATGACAGTAGAAAACCAGTTACAAAACTGGATGCCTAAGAATTACCTAGTCTTTAGTTCGTGAATTTCTTCAGGGGCAGAAACCTGGACTATTTCCTTTCAAATCTACTCTTAGAATGCCTAGTAAAGTGCATTATAAATATTAGGCACTAGGGCATAAGGGATAAATGGCAAGCAGAAATTTCAATGTAGACTGTGTCATGTATTTTCTGTTGCCCACACTCATATTCTCCTTTTATTAGTAGTATTACTATTTTACAAGTAGATGTTACAAGAAACACTGGCTATGTCCAAAAAATCTATCTTAATCACCTTTGTGTTCTCTTTGGGACTAGCACAATACCTTATACATATGGGTGCTTGACACAATTTCTTCTGGAACTAAAACGATATGTGCAAAAGTGACCCCCCTCCTGAATGACTACTTTTACAGGAGCTCTCTGCAGATGTGCCTCGATGAAAAGGATTGACTAGTGACACTCTGTTAAGCCAATGCTGGAGACAGGTTGGCCTTTCAAAATTATACCACCTAAGTAACTTTCTATTCTGACTATAAAAAAGGTGGCACTGTGTAGAGATAAATATTTCCAAAGGATGGAAATATTAGCCTTACTTTTTATTACTTTCTGCTGAATGAGTCATTTAGGAAGCTTGAAAGAGTATATTTTTTCTCTGGGTACTGTAGTTTGCTGTAGTGTTATTGGCATAGACAAGTATAAGGATAGTTTCAAGAGAGCTTCATACCTTCAGGAAGATGTCTAGAACATGTGTAAATATTTCCTGACTTGGAAGATTTGCAGCTGTTAGAAAGAAAAACACATATAAATAAGAAGCTACAAATGCCCTTGCTTCTCATGGCCTTCTACCCATGCTTGCCAGTTGCTGTAATGGTTTTTTTAACTACCTTAAATTTTAGTAAGTTTCAAAAAAAAAAAAATTAAATGGCTCAAAATGTTAAACTCTAAAAGACTTAGTAATGTTTATTTTGCAGGTCCTGCACTGTGTGTGTGTGTGTGTGTGTGTGTGTGTGTGTGTGTGCTTTTTTTGTCCCATGTCCTAGGAAACCCCTGTCAGTCCGGAACAGTTGGTAATCATGTGTATATGCTTGATTTGTGCCCTTTCATACTTGAACAACATATTATACTCTGTAAGAGGTAGTGGTATCTTCCCCTCTACTGCACTAAGGGCAAGAAGTAACATACATGAGTAGAAAGGTGCCAACTAGTTTAAGAGAAATGTGAACAGAGTGGTGATACTAGTAGGAAGCAGAGTCTGTGTATAACCCAGCCAGTACAATGTGAGAAATAGTTTGACTGATTTCTTCACCACTACCACTACTGCCCCCACCCCAAAATATACAGACAGAATAATTGGTTATTTGATGAAAATTACCAAAATGTCTGTTGGAATCTGGGGCAATAGCCTTACTAAAATGGAAAATGATCTTTTACATTGCGTCCACATGCTTTTAGGGACTTCTCAGGCATATCTGAATGCCTGGATGCAAGGGAGGGAGATTAGTGAAGTATAACTCACTGTCAACCTACCTCTCTGAGGCCCTTCAGATGGAAGGCCTTGGAATGAGTCCATAACTTTCCAGATAAACCTACCCCATTTCCTCCACTTATTTGAATCTGGCAGTGGTATGAGTGATAGGTGAGTTGCATCAGGAGAGGGTTTACAGAAATCCATATGGCTGGCTGTTGTATACAAGATAATTTATTTAAAGAAATAAATAGCAAAGTATTTTCATAATTCCATTGAGGCTGAGTTGTAAAGCCTTCCTCATCCCACAAAACAGGAGAATTTGTAATTTTTAAATAGGCAAAGTATCTGCCTCTCAGTAGCTGGTGTATATAGTAATGTGCTCTCAGCTCCATTGTAAGTGCTCATATCTTTTGAGTTCTGTTGGTGTTGTGAATCATCTTGCCATTTACTGGCATTTTATATATCATTACGCACTTGGTAGAAAACTACAATTCAGTTTGAAGGAATTACAGTAACAGAGATTCAGTGCCTGAGGATGTGTCTCTAGGTTTATATGGAAGTAAAAGCCATTTGAGTTTTTAATGATGCCACTTGCCCTCTATTTGCATTAAAACATGCAGAATGAGATGTGTACCCAGGCAATTTTACTTAGCCTCAGTCAAATGTTTTGTTTTAAAAAAGCTATGAGGGCAGGGACTAGATAATATTCATTGCTTCTTTCATATTCCCTGCAGTATCACTGTGCTGAATCAAACTTTGTTGGTTAATTCTATATTTTGTGAATCTTCTTATTCAAATCTTATATTCCAAGGCCCTGATGACCAAATAGAGGAGTGAAGGAATAGAGCCCGGGAAGTGGGGAAAGAGAGAAATAGGATACAAGAGACCTTAGAACTATGGTTGCCAGATTTGGCAGATAAAAATACAGGATGCCTAGTTAAATCTGATTTTGATGAAGAGCAAATACATTTTTAATGTAAGTATGTCCCAACAGCATATACTTATAATTGAAAAAAATGTTCATTTGAAATTCAAATTTAAATGGGCACATTCTGTACTTTTATCTGCCAACCTTATACAGGACCAACTTTACCCCATACACAGATTTGCCACCTGACAATCTCATGTTAAGAAATAAGAAAGAGGCCGGGTGCGGTGGCTCACGCCTGTAATCCCAGCACTTTGGGAGGCCAAGGTGGGCGGATCACGAGGTCAAGAGATTGAGACCATCCTGGCCACCATGGTGAAACCACATCTCTACTAAAAATACAAAATTAGCCGGGTGTGGTGGCACGCGCCTGTGGTCCCAGCTACTTGGGAGACTGAGGCGGAAGAATTGCTTGAACCCAGGAGGTGGAGGTTGCAGTGAGCCAAGATTGCGCCACTGTACTCCAGCCTGGTGACAGAGCAAGACTCCGTCTAAAATAAATAAATAAGAAAGAGATTGACTCTCCCACCTGCTGTGGTGTGGCAGAGAATGCCAGATCAGCCTATCTAAGAAGCTGCCAAAAGGTGGGGAGGAGGTGGTCTTCTGGTCCTAGAACAGCTGCTACTCCTCCCTGCTTCTTGCAGCAAATGTTTTGTGGTACTTTCAGAGCTTCCTAGGAATGCTGCTTTGCTGGCAGCTGTAGGGATCATTGACTCCAGGTGAGTAATTCTCTCCTTACTGAGGGGCTGGGTCAAGCAAAAAAGGAGAGTTTTCTCCTTGAGATGCCAAGGAGACCATTTGCATGTTCAGTCCCCTTGGCTGCAGAAGAGAATCAAGGTCACTCTGAGTTTATTTTTCCTTAATCCATAAGGGAAATGGCCCCTGGGCTGGTGATTTGAATTGATTAGTCACTCTCCAGTTTTTAGTTTTTTTGTTGTCTCTGTGTGTGTGTGTGTGTGTGTGTGTGTGTGTGTATGTTCTATTTTATCCTATTTTATTTTTATTATTGTACTTTAAGTTCTGAGATACATGTGCAGAACATGCAGATTTGTTATATAAGTATACACGTTCCATGGTGGTTTGCTGCACCCATAAACCCATCATGTACATTAGGTATTTCTACTATTATACTTAGTATAGGCCCAAGCCCGTAGTGTGATTGCAATCAATATCGATCAATGATGTTAATTTTTTTTTGGTGAAAGACCTTATGTTCTTTTTTTTCATAGGCCAGGCTATCACTGGCTTTAATTTATAGATTTCTTACAGAAAGACCATTTGTGTCATTTAGAGCTCCATTGCATGTGGTCCATCTCTGTGAGTTTTAAGTTAAATCACTCATTTTATCTGTGGTACTGGGAAATTTGCCTTAAGGAAGGATATGTAGGACATTAATAGTCAGTGTATGGAGTGAAATTGAGGCAGACTGCCAGCAGAACTGCTTAAATTCAGCTGTCACATCACTCTGCTCTCAATTTTGTCAACATGGCCCAGAGAATATACTGATTTTTTCCATTTTGTAAATAATTTTCCTCAAGGATAACTGACAATCTGCAAAGGAATAACGCTTCTGTAGATCCTAAGAAGATTCCAAAAGAGGCAGCAGTACACTGTAGGTCTCCAGATGATGTGACACTGTTAGTTACGTCCTCTCTTAATTTGCTAAGAGTCTTAGTGGAGAAAGAGATAGAGCCAGAAACAGTGTCACCATCTCTCAGCCCTCAGAACTTCATTTGCTGTATCTTCTACCATCATCAGCTCTCTAGTTCTTCAGGAAAATTACTTTCTCATTAAAAAGTGGGGAAGACTGTTTGCTATAATGTATAGATACAAAATAAGTCAGTCTTGGATTCTAGCCAATAACAATTCAAGGTATCTTTAATTAAGAGCTTACTGTATACCAGATACTATTCTGTATACTTTATAGGCATTAAGTCATTTGACCCTCATAGCAGTCCCATGAGGTAGTTTTTATAAATGTTATTCTCATTTTGTATATGTAACTGAGGTATAGTGAAGTTAAATAACTTGTCTGAAGTCATACACTAAGTGTTTGAGCCAGGTTTGTAATGAGATCTCCCTGGCCTGTAAAGCCCTCATTTTTAACTGTGCCATGTAAACCTACAGGAGAATGGTTAAGTTAAAAAAAAAAAAAAAAAAAAGGAGTACATTTCTACATGATATACTCAAATCAGTGAGGAACTGGGAGGTGGTTCCACCAAACCCCCAAAGAATATTTGTAATGAGGATCCAACGACTACAGCTCTCCCAGTTCCAGTACCATTATTGTTTTTCTCCAGTCTGTGTCAAAGAGCCTTTCTAATGAAAACAGAGAGAATTAATGAATTATCTTTTCAGTCATTTGACAAAGCCAAATTGCATGGTCCATTATATGGGGAACATTAGAAACTACTTAAAAAAATAATTAGCCATTCATGAAACACCTGTTCTGAACAGTAAATATTTAAGAATGATTCAATTACATTTTCTGAAAAAATTTAATTTTTTAGAAAATTTTTAAAATATTTAAAATATTTCAACAGCAGCATGCCTAGTACACAATACAGGTTTTGGAACCAACCAGAACAGGAATAAATTAGACATGCTATTGATATTGTGCTACACAATTTCAAAAGGGAAAGTCCTTCTCTCAAAAAAACTAGACAGAAGCATTTAAAAGACTAATTACTTTGACAAGAGCCCTGACCAGGAAGGTATCAGTTTATGTTCATGGAATACATTCTAAGTCGTCAGCTAAAAATTCATGTAGATACTTATTTTGACAAGTTTAGAGTATGCAGATTCCATCTTTCTATAATCATGTCATCCTAGTCCCCTGCCATGCCACAGTGGGAGCATCTGCTTTAGTGTCACATAGATCTCACTTTAACTCATGGCTCCATGAAGAGAGTGGCCAGGGAGTGAGTTTCCTAACCTCTCTAAGACACAGTTTCAAAAAAATAGTGGGGACAATAAAGCATATTATGCAATGTATCTGTTATTATCCCATGAAAAAACATGCAAAAGTTTTTTATCAATGTGGGAACCAGTATAAACGTGTTATTAGCATTATGAATGGACAAGTTTGTAGATTAATACCTTTAATACAAAGTTTATTTTAATATTCACTACTCTGAAACTGAGGCAGATGAGGAAGAATCAAACTACCACAGGACAGAGCTGGTAGGACTCCATTCAGGTCGTAGGTCTATCCGTTATTTATGGATAACAAAACTCAAGCCCCAAGAGGGGAAGTGACTTCCTTCAGGTCAATAACTAAAGATGTAGAGCATCACTTTGCTATAGAAATACCACGTCCTTCTTCTTCCCTAACTCACTCTCACTCATGCAAGGTTTCCCAGATATTATCTAGTACTCTAATTTCCAGGTGGTCATCCTCTAAGTATCTTATTTCTTTCTAGGAATCTGAAGGTGAAATATCTCATTATTTTTCCCTCTCACATAAGATTGTGAATAATTAAAATAGTGGTAATTCATATTGCTAGTAATAGCTATTCTTATTATATCAGTGAGACTATAGTATTTTTGAAATCAGAGATGATTCAGATGTCCCTCCAGAATCTTATAAATGACAACTATGAGTAAAGAATTTTTTATTCAATTTATGTTAAGGAGGCTTATTGATGTTCATCAAAATACAAGGAGAAAAATATCTCATAAATCAGTCTTAAGTTACTGCAGCTTCCAACAAATGAACCCTCCATGTTCGGTTCACATCAGCCCCACTTCACATCTTTATTTCTTAAGTTATTTCATTTTAATTTTATGTCTTACATCCTCATTCTTTTCTTTAGATACAGACAATTTCAGTGTGGTTGATAAATTGATGTGAATCATAAGTTGATATGAATTGTTCATAAATTGATATGAATCTCTTTAATATTTTTGGACAGAATCTGGAGATATATTAATGACTTATTAGTTGCTTTTCCAGAGTCAGTTTCCACCATTCTTATCTTCATATGCTTTTTATTATTATGTAAAATTTTGGTAATTTGTCCCTGGCATATTAGATAGTGATGAATATTTGAAAACACAGAATCAAATGAAGGCTTAGCCTCCCTGCCTTACCTTAAAATGTCTCTCTGTATTGTGCCTTATTCGGCCCTGTGTAATAGTCTGTTTTCATGCTGATAATAAAGACATATTGGAGACTGGGAAGACAAAGAGGTTTACTTGGACTTATAGTTCTGCATGTCTGGGGAGGCCTCAGAATCATGGTGGGAGGTGAAAGGCACTTCTTGCATGGTGGCAGCAAGAGAAAATGAGGAAGAAGCAAAAGTGGAAACTTGTATAAACCCATCAGTTCTCATGAGACTTATTCACTATCACTAGAATAGCATGGGAGAGAGTGGCCCCTATTATTCAGTTACCTCCCCCTGGGTCTCTCCCACACCACGTGCTGAGAATTCTGGGAGATACAAGTCAAGTTGATATTTGGGTGGAAACACAGCCAAACCATAACATTACTGCCCCTGGCCCATCCAAATCTCATGTCCTCACATAAAACCAATCTTGCCTTCCCAACAACCCCCCAAAGTCTTCACACATTTCAGCATTAACCCAAAAGTCCGGAGTCCAAAGTCTTATCAGAGACAAGGCAAGTCCCCTCTGCCTATAAGTCTGTAAAATCAAAAGCAAGTTAATTACTTCCTAGATTCAAGGAGGGTACAGGTATTGGGTAAATATAGCTGTTCCAAATGGGAGAAATTGGCCAAAAGAAAGGGATTACCAGGCTCATGTAAGTCCAAAATCCAGCAGGGCAGTCAAATTTTAAAGCTCCAAAATGATCTCCTTTGACTCTAAGTCTCACATTCAGGTCACACTGATGCAAGACATGGGTTCCCATGGTCTTGGGCAGCTCTGCCTCTGTGGCTTTGCAGGGTACATACTCCCTCCTGGCTGCTTTCACGGGCTGGCATTGAGTGTCTGCAGCTCTTCCAGGCATGCAGTGCAAGCTGTTGGTGGATCTACCATTCTGGGGTCTGGAGGATGGTGGCCCTCCTCTCACAGCTCCACTAGGTGATGCTCCAGAAGGGACTCTGTGTGGGGGCTCCAACCTCACATTTTCCTTTTGCACTGCCCTAGCAGAGGTTCTCCATGTGGGCCCCACCCCTGAAGCAAACTTTTGCCTAGGCATCCAGGCATTTCCGTACATCTTTGAAATCTAGGTGGAGGTTCCCAAACCTCTCAATTCTTGACTTCAGTGCACCTGCAGGATCAACCCCTTGTGGAAGCTGCAAAGGTTTGGGGCTTCCACCCTCCAAAGCCACAGCCCAAGCTCTACATTGGCCCCTTTCAGCCACATCAGCAGCAGCTGGGACACAGGGCACCAAGTCTCTAGGCTGCACACAGCACGGGGACCCTGGTGCTAGCCCACAAAACCACTTTTTCCTCCTGGGCCTCCAGGCCTGTGATGAGAGGGGCTGCCATGAAGGTCTCTGACATGGCCTGGAGACATTTTCCCCATTGCCTTGGTGATTAACATTTGGCTCCTAGTTACACATGCAAATCTGTATCTGGCTTGAATTTCTTCTCAAAAAATCGGTTTTTCGTTTCTACTGCATTGTCAGGCTGCAAATTTTCCAAACTTTTATGCTGTTTCCCTTTTAAAATGGAATGTTTTTAACAGCACCCAAGTCACCTTTTGAATGTGCTGCTGCTTAGAAATTTCTTCAGCCAGATACCCTAAATCATCTTTCTCAAGTTCAAAGTTCCACAGATCTCTAGGGCAGGGGCAAAATGCTGCCAGTTTCTGTGCCAAATTGTAACAAGAATCACCTTTGCTCCAGTTCCCAATAAGTTCCTCATCTCTATCTGAGACCACCTCAGTCTGGACTTTATTGTCCTTATTGCTATCAGTATTTTGGGCAAAGCCATTCAGCAAGTCTCTAGGAAGTTCCAAACTTTCCAATATTTTCCTGTCTCCTTATGAGCCCTCCAAACTGTTCTAACCTCTGCCTATTACCCAGTTCCAAAGTCACTTCCACTTTTTTTGGGTATCTTTTCAGCAGTACCCCACTCTACTGGTACCAATTTACTGTATTAGTAGTTCATTTCCATGCTGCTAAGACATACCAGAGACTGGGAAGAAAAAGAGGTTTAATTGGACTTACAGTTCCACATGGCTGGGGAGGCCTCAGAATATGGCAGGAGGTGAAAGACACTTCTTACATGGTGGCAACAAGAGAAAATTAGGAAGAAGCAAAAGTGGAAACCCCTGATAAACCCGTCAGATCTCATGAGACGTATTCCCTACCATGAGAATAGCATGGGAAAAACTGGCCCCCATGATTCAATTACCTCCTACTGGGTCCCTCCCACAACACGTGAGAATTCTGGCAGATACAATTCAAGCTGAGATTTGGATAGGGACACAGCCAAACCATATCACCCTGTAACTGGTCAAATAACTGCTAATACTAGACATGCAGTGTGGTAGGAGACAGTGAGGGATAAAAAATGAATGAATAGATCATGGATCTCAATGTCACATTCTTTCCAGGGTAATCCACAATCTGACATGAATTGAAAAGCTGTGTTTCAGCAACATTGTGAGCAGAGGTAGTAAGTAGCAAGCCTGGACTTGCTGGCCTCTGATGAAAAATAAATGCCCTTATTTCTGTATTTCTGTATTTCTGTGGTTCTTAAGTAAGGGTGCACACCAAAATCTTCTGGAGGAATCATTTGAAAATGCAAATACTCACGACCTACCTTAAAAGATTCTCATTGGGAATCACCACTTAGTTGAATTTGAGATTCTATGAATTTAAGAAACTAGAAATATCAGAGAGGGTTTATTACATTTTTCAGATGGTGAAAAAATTACACATATGTATTGGGAAGAAAGAGATTGGACTTAATGTGGTGTGATGTGCAGGAAAGATATATCAGACCAAAAATATGTTCCACAGACCAGCCTTCCACATTTCTCAAAATTCCCATTATTAGAGAGTCAGTCTTTTGGACTTCTTATTAGAAATCAACTGTTCACATCTATATTATAAATTAAGTAATGCATTAAACCACTAATTAATACTTTAGCATAGATAAGAGTAGGTCTCACCTTAATCCCAAGGCAAATGAGGCATATGGCAAGTAAAGTATTTTTGATGACTGTGAGAGAGTTGAGAGGAGAGTTTTGTAACAAGGGTGGTGGTTCCTTAACAAAGCAAAGCCAGATGTAGCACCTCTGTAAAAAGAGAGAACCCTTAGGTCATCATGGGAGAGGAGAGGGTTGAAGGCAAAGCACACTTTTGCCAGAGGTTATCCAATTGCCCTTGATGGAGGAAGCCTGCTTTCCTTTCTCTTACAGGCTCAAGTCTTTCTTGCTTACAATGACCCTCCATTGACCCTGGTTCATTTAAATGCAAAGCAACAAAAGGAGAAAGGCTGGAGGGATTTAATCCTACCATTTAGGTTACACAGTATTAAACAGCTGATTGATTTGGCCCATTCAGTGAAGAGAAAGCACACACCGTACATTCAAAGCAACTGTTTGGGTTTATTTGGGAAAACAGTTAAACCATATTAGATCAGTGGAGAAAAAAACTTTCTCAGTCTTTTTGCAAATGCTATTTTCTGTTTGCTCACCTGAACCTTAGCCAGAGTTATGGAGCCTTATACATCCTCTGGTGGATAGGAGAAGTGACTTCGGTCAAATATTTTCAGAACCTTTCAATATATTGAGAATGTTGAAGTGGTAGCAAGCACAGGATCCTAGTCTGAAGGCAGGCAGGAGAGTGGGGAATAGAGAAAATAGTCATGTAGATTTGGCTGGTTATTTTTTTGTTTTGTTTTGTTTTTTTGAGATGGAGTTTCGCTCTTGTTACCCAGGCTGGAGTGCAATGGTGCGATCTCGGCTCACCGCAACATCCGCCTCCTGGGTTCAAGCAATTCTCCTGCCTCAGCCTCCCGGGTAGCTGGGACTATAGGCGCGCGCCACCATGCCCAGCTAATTATTTTTTGTATTTTTAGTAGAGACAGGGTTTCGCCATGTTGACCAGGATGGTCTCAGTCTCTTGAGCTCGTGATCCACCCACCTCGGCCTCCCAAAGTGCTGGGATTATAGGCGTGAGCCACCGCGCCCGGCCCCAGTTTGGCTGTTTTAAGTCAACTGATAAATAGGGAAATGGTGAAAGTTCTCTGGTTATGGCTATAAAATAAGTTTTGGTGCTTGGAATGTTAGTAACCACAAATTCTACTATTCCTTTTATTTTTCTCGATTTCAGTAAAGCCCATTTGTCCACATGTCCTTAGAGAATCATATAGTTAAGAGACTATGTTCCCTTAAAAATGTGGTTTTGATTAATCTGCCTTTGGATTATCCAGTTGCTCTTTGGTTGGATAACTTGAGCCTTGGCCTTCATTTTTTCTTTTTTGTATTTGGCCATCTAAAAGAGGGATTAAAACACATATCAAATCTAAGCACCAGGATTTGAACAAAGCCAAATGAATGAACTATCTTTCTTACTCCTCCCCCTTTAAAGTTAGCATCCATTCCCTAAAACAGCACCACTGTTTTCAATTAAGGAAGCCAGTTGAAGTGGCATGAGTGTGCACCACTTTTTTAAAGGAAGCCCAGAAGCCAGAACTAAAGTCTTGGCAGATAATATAGTGGAATTAAAATCTAGTCACTATAGATTTACTGGAAATCTGCTAGAACTTCCCCAAACCTCCAAGACCTTAACAGTCTTCATGGCAAAGGAAGATGGAGTGACTTTTTAAAAATTTTTGAATTTCCTATTACACTTTTGTGAACTTCAAATCTGTCAGCCAAGTAATGAAATTAGTTAGGTTTTTTCTGCCTCCTCTGGCTTACCAGTTTCTTCCTGTAAAGTTCAGTGCCATGTCCCTGTCGTCCTTGGAATGACTCATTAATCTTTCTTTTATGACCTTTTGGTATGGTTGATTCACAGATTCTACTTTCACATGTTAATTATCTTAGCATAGTGGTTCTCAAAGTTTGGCATCTGGACTAGCTGTGTTAGTATCACCCAGAAACTTGTTACAAATGCAAATTCTTGGGAACCACTCCAGAAATAGTAAATCAGAAACAAACTCAAGTAGGAGTACTGGTCGGCAGAGCAGGCAATCTGTGTTTTAACAGATTAAGTATTTCTGATGCATGCACCAGGTTGGAGAGTCACTGCCTCAGTTATAGCCCATCCCTTAACATGCTCCTTTGTTTCTTCATTGTGCGTATTATCCTCACTTAGAACCAGGCACTAACAGAAGATCACATTTTCATTGGAGTTTCAAGGTGGTTTGGCAACACTGATTCTTGACACCATCCGCACCAACCATGTGTGCACATGCACACACACACACACACACACACAAATTTAGAGGATAGAAACATTCATCATTACTTGAATATTCCACGAAGGGGACAGTGAACTGAATATTTCTCTACTACTGGGTGAATCCCACGAAAGGGCAAAATTTCCCCATATCAGGCATATATAAGTTTAAATAGATTATCCTCCAGATTAAGTTCTTAGGATATATAGATTTGAGGAAGGTATTTCAGACTCTCCTTCACAATGAAAATATACTATAAACTATGAAAACATGTCTTCAGTAATTAATAAAAGCAAATATCCTGAGTCTTCTACTCCCATACTACAAATCCCTAAAAGTTTAGAAATACATGTAGCCCTAGTTTTGATTATAGAATTAGTTACTTTTTCTTGTTTTGCATATGTATCCTGTTAGTGAATTGGAAACTTAAGCAATTCGTTCCTTATGTCTTACTACACAGTCGAGTAGCATTTTGGGGGCTGCCTTCACAAAGTTCCTTTTGCAAGTTGGTGATGGCAGCTTAGTACAATGGTTTGGAGTAAGCTGCAGTAAATTTCCCAGTGATGATGGCTTAGAATTTGCTAAATGTTTCTGCAGAACTTTCAGATCTAGAAACCTGGGCAAGATTTCTCAGAAAGGACAGACATTAATGGTAGTGATGTAGAAAGTTGTAGGATTCCCTCTCCTGATAGGATTTACATAGTGAGATACGTTGCAGATGATTTGAGGACCTTTGTTAGTTGGCTGCCAAACAGACTAACTGGTCTCTTCTAGTCAACTTGGTCAATTTGACAATAAATAAACCTTGTCAATCCAGTTGTTTGATTAGATTGTAAGTTAACTCTTGGTTAACTTACACTGGCTGGTTATTTCACTGAAGACACATAGCCTCAAGATACAGCCTAACTTTGATATATTCCTAGTAAGAAAGTGAGGAAATATGAACATCTACAAGCCACATGCATACAATTTTATATATTTGGTCAATGGACTTCAGATTAACATAATTATTTGAGTCACAGGAAGCAAACCTTTTGTAGGTTAGTATATTTCACCTACATTTCTTTTAATCTGAGCCCAAGTTGATTGAACCCAGGTTCACTATGTTCCGGTTCATAATATTTCAAGTGGATATGTCAGGTGATAAATGTTCTTCTGTTCTTTCTGAGGCTGGATTTCAGTATTAACAAGGGAATCCTCAGTTGTAATTAGCTCCTTTTATTCTTACTTTAAATAAATAAAGCCCGGATTGCCTTCGGGAGCTGCGTAGTGTATTATCGAAAGCATGAGCTTTGGAATCCCTGAGATCTGGATTTTTACCTTAACTCTGCCACTTTCTGTATGACCTTAGGCAAATTACTTAAACTATCTGAGCCTGAGGTTTTCTCATCTGTAAAATTAAGCACTGTAATGCTGACCTCACGGGACATAGTGCCTGGTACATAAGAAATGCTCAGTAAATGTTAGCTATCCCCTTGCAGGCAAAGGACTTAAATTGTATTTGAGAATCTAATCTTCATTAAGAGGCGTAAACCTGGAGTTGTGCCAGTGACCTGGAGGAAGTATCCTGTTTGCCTAAACCAGGTCAATCATGAGCTGTGGATATGGATAACATATAGGCTGTTGAACAGAGGGGAAGAGAGAGAAAGTGCCTTAGGATGACCTCTCTCTGCTCTGATTTAATAACAAGGACAAAAGGATTTTTTATTCAAAAGAGGAAACAATACTAAATGGTAAGATGAGAGTACAAAATTCAAGGGGAAGAAGTAAAAACTAGAGTTAGGAGGAATAGGAGAAACTTCATAATTGAATTAGAAGAGCATGAAGAAATAATTGTAATACAATATGTACTTAAGGAGTGTTATTAAGGAGCTACAAATGACAGTGGGAATGTGTGAAAGAAAGAAGGAGACACATATTGTAATTATACTGATTGAGAAGATTAGGGATGAGGCAGTTTCTGAAAGCTTTCTCCTCAGGCCCTCTCACCTCCTCTAGCTGGGAGATAAGTCTGCATTTGCAGCATAGGTAATTGATTGTTGCCTCCTGTGATGGTCTCATGAATGATGATCTTTATCTAACTTATAAAACAGAAGAATGAAGTGAAATTATTGACATTAGGGACCTACAGATATTTGGAGACAGGAATATTTTAAATTTTGCTCTGATACTGACAGAAAGAAGATGGGATCCCCTAAACCATTGTAGATACCATACATTTTGTGGAAGATAAAATATGTAAGATATCAACTCATGCTTCACTTTTTAACACCATTCTAAGGTACCTAACATTAAGTGTACAACAAATTTACTAAATAAACTAAGTGTCAGTAGGATAGTTTCTTTATAGTTCTTACAAAATCAACAATAGTTATAGTCTTCCTGTAAGGAAAATAAATTTGCCTAACCAATTTCTTTTCAAGTTTAACATTTATCAACCACACTCAAAAGGAAAATTTTGGATTATAACATTTTTATTGCTTCTATTGATCAATTTCCTGTAATCATTCCTTCTTTGATTAAAGAAATTTCTTTTGACGGTTTTGCTAAAGCCTTTAACTGATATCTTATGAAAATATATTTAAATATGTTATTTAGATACATTAATACTTGCTTACAACAAACTTGACAACCAAGATATTTAAGAGAAAGCTCTGTGAGAAAGTGCCTAGGTACCTAACAAAGAATTCTCATTAGAATCTTTGTTCTTAAAGGAATTCTAATTTTGAGGGCTATGTTTATTCTTTACTTTTGCCACTTGATCTTCAATAGTATGTAAACAGTCTGTAATAAAGTGACACTAATGCTCCTTGAATGCCATGAAATATCTCATTTAAGTTTATTATGTCATAGGGTTAGTGCTCATGTACATAAGATGCTAAACATCTGAATATTTGATAACATTTGAATGGTATAGCATCACATTGATATTGCCAATGTGCATGCTAGTTATTTTAGAATCTTTATGGATACAACAGCAGCAGAAAGCAATATCAATATTTAGTATGCTTGTAGGTCATTCCAATTTCAGTAAAGGAGAAGAACATAATATATCAGGCCAAGGATACCACTGCCACAGGACCACTGACTGTTTAGGAACAGACATAGGGACCTGAGGGCCACTTATAAAATGAAAGGGCCTGATTTTGTTAGGTACAGCAGTATCTAAACTTCTCTATACATATATATGATGATATTTCAAATGATGCTAATCAAATAGATTTGATAAGTGAGTGGGTTTTTGAGGGTCAGTTAAGAAAGTTATTTGATGCAAAATATAGTGAAAGGAAGCATTGTATAATGCTTAAAAGACATGGGAACTGGAGTTAGATTTTCTGGATTTGTATCCTGGCTTTGTCACTTAAATATCTGTGTGATCTTGGACATGTGACCTCTCAATCTTTTCATCTGCAAAGTGGGCGTAATGATACTCCTTAACCTATAGGATAGTTGTAAAAGTTAACTGAGTTTGTTCTAAGAACCTGTTACATAAAGTCTACAGTTTTGTCTTTATATTTATCATTGTTATTAGTTACTTGGGTCTAATGGCCTTTTGTCCTGGAGTAATTTTGAGGTAATACCAGCATATTGAAGAAATTTCAATTGATTCATTTTCTTTCTTAAACAAACATTATCTTTTATTGCTCTGTTCTACTATTAAGAAAATAGTATTACTCTATATCTCTGATTAGAACCACACTCCTCTTAAAATATGGGCTATCAGTTAAGAATCAAAAGGTTAGTATGGATCCATGTTCCACATTACTCTTAACCAGTTACCCAGCAACCAGATGCAAACAACTTATAAATTAAATGCTGCCTTTTGTCAGAATATTTGAGGCAATTTATAAAGTTAATATGCATTGTTGTGATTGAGGTGAGAGATCAAAAACTAATCAGGAGAGGAATAAAGATAATTATCCCAAGAATCTAAGATGCGAAACTGAGTTCAGTTGAATAATAAAGATCAGAATTTCCTGGTGTCTGAGGCCAAATAAATAAATACCCCAAACCTATGATAGTATTTATATTAATTTGCAGATAGCAATAGCACAACTAAAAAAATAATCAAGTTTAAAAAGCTATCCAGGCATTTGCAGATACATGGGCACATATTCAGCAGGGTGTCACAAATCTTCTGTGTCTATAATCAATAATCAAGCCTGATTCTACAAAGTGTATGCATAAACAAGATTTCTTTTTCATCTTTCTTCCCACTTTTTTCCTTCTCTTTCACTCTTTCTCTGTGTGTGTCTTCTTTCACTCTCTCTGCTGTTTGTTTGTTTGCTATTATCCATCCCTTGCATCCCTCCATTGCCCAGGCATGTCACTTGAGGAACCATACCTGATTGACCAAACTGGCTGATATATCTTACTGTTCGCTTCTCTATCTTCTCTATAAGGCAACAAATAACTCTAGCATTTTAGAAAGCTTTTCAGCCAAACTGGGACAAAAAGTGTGTTTTAGATAGTTCTCCGTTAAGCTAAACGTTTAGTCAAACAGAATTTTCCATTAACTGATAAGTCCGTTACCAGCACTGTGAATATAATAAAAATAAAGTGCCATCTGATGGGATTTTCTGGGGTAGTAATTCTATTCTGTATGTTGATTGTGGTGGTGATTATGTGACTGCATGTGTTTGACAAAACTCATAGAAATGTATACTAAAATGGGCAAATTTTACTGATGTAAATTATACCTGAGTAAACCTGACCCCAAAAATGTGCACCACCTCCATTTTTTAATTTACTTTTTGGTATTATAAAGGGAGGGATTTGAAAGATATGTGGATGGATGAATGGATAGATAACCAAAATGCTATAGAGATAGAATTGTGAGGTTATAGAAAAGCATTGAGACTGAGATCCCAGAGGTATAATTTCAGGCTCACTTATACTGCAGGCAATGCCCTCTCCTCCAAGTGACACCAGTAAGGTTATTTTCCCTTTCTGGAGTTTGTTTCTGCCTTTATAAACTGAACACCTTGGACCAGTATCTTATTAAGCTCAGGCAATTCCTGTGTTGAGGTGGCCTGATTTGGGGGGAGGGTAGGAGGGCAAGTAGGCATATTTGCTTGAGTGTCAGAAAGTAAATCATCTACCACAAAAACAGGTGGAATGGATAATGTCATGTGAAATTTGAGAAACATCTGTTCCCCTATAGCAGTGTCTGGGTCAAGATGGAGCCACCTGGGTTGAACTGATGTATCAGGTTGCCAAAATCAGAATCTAGTTGACCCAAGATGTTTTGGCCAGTGTAAAACAAGACTGTTATCAGTTTTATAGTTTTTAGGATTTTTTTTCACTTTCTTTAATTTCTGGGGAATTGTTATTTTTTGAAGCTAGTAGGGGAAGAGGGAAAATTAATAAAGTTATTCACAGTGTAAGAGAATTATACTAACCTTAAAAGAGTAAAGATTGCCTTCTAAGAAAAGTAGGTATTATTATCTAAATATTTTACTCTCTTGCTTTACTGTAATTGCTTGCTCAAATAGATCACTTTCAGTTAGATAAAAGGGAAAAACCTGGATCATTGATGGAATAAATATAGAATAGGGAAGAGTAATTTGTTTAGCAACATTGATATGTGCTATCTAAATAACCTGATTATGTTTGGGAGAGCTGAATTTCTACTTACAAGCACAAAAGACTTATAGAATAGTAAAATTACAAGATGATGATTTTGAAAAAGAAACAATAAGAGCCAAGGTAAACCATGTTCTATGATTGACCTTGGTTGTTTTCAACCTGCAAGGAGCATCAAAAACTGAAATCTGCAAGATAAGGTTCTGCGGTGATAAACTAGACTACTTTTATGCCAATTACTTGCCAAATCTTTGTATATAGCCAGTATCAGCATGATTTTATGATTCATCACCCAAAAAGGGTATGTTTAACATAATTTGCGGCTTGAACCTAGAAATCAGAAGCAACTGAGAAGTCTACATCTCAGAAATACACTGGAATATATTCCTTAACAGAGTGTGTGGAAGCAAGGCTTTTAATGTATCAATACAATGCTTTTGGCAAATATATCACACGTATTCCCAGTGAGAGATGACCACGTTTTAGTGTTCACTTAATAGCCATATATAAGTAGAAATGTTTGCACTCCCTTATGCAATGTCTCCTTAATCACATGTGTGATGGAGGCAGGAGCGAAAGGGGTGCAGAAGCCTTTTGAGGAGGCAGATGGGCAGTTGGGATCCCTTGCCATACAGAAAGCTTGAAAAGAATAATAAAAACGGTCAATGATAATTTTATAATAGCTTAGTTGACCCTGAACCCTTTGAAGGTGAAGTCCTTGACTTAATTTGTTTTTGAAGATCTCACCCAGCACCTTGCCTTGAATGAATTATCTTTGTTTGGTTTTGTATTTTTTATTACTTACTATGTATTGGGCACTGTGCTACTCCTTTTTTGTAGGTTATCTCTTCTAATCTCTAAAACAATCCTGTGAGGGAAGGTATAATTATCCCCCTTTTGCAGTTGAGAGGTCAAGTAACTTGCCTTATAGTCACAGAGTTAGCTAATGGTAAACAGCTGGAATTCAAAGACAAAAGTGCTTTTTCTGCCATACCAGAGCTTGCTTCACTGTCCAGAGATAGATCATGCATTAATTTGTACCTTTAATATGTGAGTAACTATTATTATTAAAATGTAAATTTTCCAAAATTTTTCAAGACTAGAGGAAATTAATATTTAATATATCCACAGTCATTATTTAACTTATTTCATTTAAAAGTAACAGCTTTTTTAAGGTATAATTTATATAACAGTCACCATTTAAAGTATACAGCTCAGTAGCTTTTAGTATATACAAAAAGTGTGCAACCATGATCACTATTTGATTCTAGAACATTTTCGTTATCCACAAAAGAAACCCTCTAATCATTAGCAGTCATTCCCCAGGCCCCCCGCCCCCAGCCACTGGCAACCATTAATTCACTCTATGGCATATTTTGGACATTTCACATAAATGGAATCATACAATGTGTCACTTTTAATGACAGACTACTTTCCCTCAATATATATTAAGTTGATGCAAAAGTAATTGCAGTTTTTGTCAATAAAAACAATGGCAAAAACTGCAATTACTTTTGCACCAACCTAATTGTTTTTGGTTTATTCATGTTGTAGCATGAATCAGGACATTATTTTGTATTATAGCTAAATAATGTTCTACTGTTATTGATATACCACATTTTGGATATCCATTCATCCATCAATTTTGATGGACATTTGGGTTGTTTCAACTTTTTTGGCTATTACTAATAATGTTGACATGACCATGCATATACAAGTTTGTGTGGGGGTGAGTGTTTTCAATCCTATTGGGTATACACCTCCGAACAGGTTTGCTGGGTCATATGGTAACTCTATGTGTGACTTTTTGAGGAACTGCAAGACTGTTTTCCACTATGACTGCACCATTTTCCATTCTTAACAAGGGTGTAAGAAGTTCCAATTTCTGCCCATCCACACCAAAACAATTTTCCAATTTTAAAAATTATTATAGCCATTTTAGTAGATGTGGAGTGGTATGTCACTGTGGTTTTGATTTACATTTCCCTAACAACTAATAATGTTGAATATCTCAGTTGCTTATGGAGCATTTATGTCTTCCTGGGAAAAATCCATTTAAATGATTTGCCAATACAAGTCCCTGACCAGATACATGATTTAAAAATGTTTTCTCCCACTCTGTGGGTTGTCTTTTCACTTTAATTTTGATGAAGTCCAATTTATCTGTTTACTTTGGTTGTTTGGGCCTTTGATATCATATATAATAATCCATTGTCTAGTCCAATGTCACAAAGATTCACTGCTATGTTTTCTTTTAGGAGTTTTATAGCTTTAACTCTTACAGTTATGTAGCTGATCCATTTTTAGTTAATTTCTCTGTGTGGTAGAAGGGAGGCGAACAACTTTAAATTTTCTGCAGGTTGCCCCAGCTCCATTTGTTAAAATACTTAATCCTCCATTGAATTATCTTGACATTCTTGTTAAAGATTAATTCCCCATATATATAAATGTAAGAGTTTATTTAATGTATTTTCATCAAATTATGAAATGTTAGTATTGCTAATTATGCTTGCTGTGAATTTGATGTAAATATTTGAGTTTCACACAAAACCAAAGAAGTGGTAAGATACAAATTGTGCTTAGTTGCTGTAAAACAGTTATTGAAAGCATTTTGTCATCAAGGAAGCAGAAGTGAAAGGTTTCTTCTTTGAAAATAAATATAATTGAGTCTTTATTACAATAAATTGTTATTCTCTGCTACAGCTTAAACTTAACTGCAAACTAGATTACCTAAGAGCTACTTTTTAATAAGGTAATATATAAATATCTTCATTGGCTGCCTTCCATTAAATCCAAGAAATTTTTTACTTGTTAGCCTCTAAAATTTCAAATGAGAAAAGAAAAGCTAGCCAGGCAATTATCTTACACAAACTAAAGCTAATCATAAGACATTCTGAAAAACAAAAACAATAGGAAACTCATCATCCATCTCCAAAATGAAGAAATAAATTTTCAGGTCGCTGAAGTTCTTTCTTCCTCATGATTTTATTTTGGTTGAGATTATCCAGAGATTTCCTTCAAATAATAGCAATGGGCAGCAAAATATTTTGATACTATGATATGGACCATTTGATGTCCAAACTATATAGAGAATATATTGGTTTTTAAACTGATAAGTTTGTGACTTTAACTTTCCAAAGTCAATATTTACCATGGATACAATTAGTGGTTGATGTTAAAACTAGGGTGAAGGGGCTTGTGCTTGTTGTGCCCTTAATGGTCTCAGCAAGTTGATTAAATTTGTTTCCAGTGGGCAATATATTTGAGGCAAGGAGGCCTTACATAGAGTTTGGCAAATTATACTTTAACTGTTCTTAAATCTTCCATATGGTGAGTGGCTGGTTTGAGAATTAAGATTTTAGTCACTAAAAAGTTAGAAAGTAGCAAGAGGGGTTATGTACCATTTATCTTCCAGATAGGCCTGGGAAAAACAAAAACCAATATTGTATAAATGGCGGACAAGGAATAATACTTAAGCTATGGGATAGCATGGTATATGATTTTTATGAAATCTCAGCCCAGGCTTTTGGACCATATTGATTGCATTCTCTGAAAGGCAAGAAAGAAAGTCTCTATTAAGACACTAAGGATGGTTTTAAGAATGCAGAAATTGCAGTTGTATTATTGAATACTGTTACTATGGGGGAATAAGTAGTTTTGTTCTAATACCCTTTATTTAGACTGGCCAAACTTCAAACTTTTAGATTAAATAGTAACACACACACACACACACACACACACAATTTTAAAGTCGCTGTGAAAAGGAAGTTTCACATTCCTATGTGTTATTTTAATTGTCAAGGAATCCTTGCTGATGTTTAGTTAATAATCTTTTCTACTAAAGATTAAATTAAATTAAATTAAAGCCAATTTCCTTTTTATCAGTTTTCTGTAGTCACAGCAGCAGCCAAAAACTTCTGAATATTCGAAGATAATATTCCAAGTTACCATTGAGCCTTCTTTTCTCTCATCTTAATAACACTAATGCCTCCAAAATGTCCTAGAAATATTCATTTTCCATTACTTCAATCATTTATTCTCTGTAGAAGAGTATTCTTCTCTTTTAAAGGTAATAATGGTCAGATTGGCTTAAGTAGTGTTTCTTCAGGAGAGTTTGCACATTTTATACTTTTTATATAAAAGAGGGAGACTGAGAATCTCAGAATTCTAAGAGACTTCCACTTCTTATGCTGACATTTCTCAGACTGTCATTTCCCATCATCTTTCACAGTAATTTATGAAAACTATAAGCAAGGCCTATGCCAAAGCACTTCTCAAAGGCTTTTGCTGTTGGAGTCAATTTGGTCATCAACTCCCGGGAATGACTTGTTTAAGTCACTTTTTGCAAGAAGATAATCTTGCAAGCTTTATCTTATCCAAAGTAATAAAGTGTCATGAAAATAATAAAAAGTTGTAATTCAGGTGGAGACTTAAAATTTTAATTTAAAAGACCTTTTTCTATTGCTAGGACTTTATTTAGAATGTATACTGCACAGATATGCTGAGTTTAATTCATATAATGAGAGGCACAGTATACACTTAAAAATTTTCATAGAAAGGATTTCACAGCTCTTAGTGCTGCGTAGTATCAAAATCCAAATGAGATACCAACAAAACACAGATATTTAGCCTGCGATATTGTATAGTACATGTAGTTACCCTGTAAACATGGGGAGAGATCTTGAGATATCTGTGGGTTACTTCACCATTACAACTTGCCAATTCTGCAAATGGACTTACTTATTCTATTTATTAGGAAAATCCTTCCCTCTTGTTTGAGTTGGAAATTTCTAAATCTTTTAAAATAAAAAAAAAAAAATGAACAAACTCAGAAATAATCAAATACACCAAGTAGAGGAAGAAATCAGAACTTTCCAGAAAATCAGTTTGTTTTAACTGGTAGCAAAGATGGATCAAGTTGTAAAGTTAAATGAATATATACATCTTAAGTGAAACACACACACACACACGGTTCTCAACACTTGAATAATCTTATGATTTAATTTGGTGGTTAAACTTGTTGGGGAGAAAAACAAGTTTCCCTTTGCCTTTCTGTAAGGTAAGACTTGGTCAGGTCAGAGTCAATTTGGGAGAATATAACTAAGTCATTTAGGGTGTCTGAATTTTGCTGAGACACTGGGTAAACTTCATAGAGTTTAGGCAAAAAGGATTAATCGGATGAATTTTCAGGAAAATGAACTTTTCTCTTCTCTCTCCTCTCCCCTCTCTCCTCTTTTCTCCTTGTACCCCATCCCAACAGTTTAGGCAGGAAACATCTTACAGCAAATCAGCACCTTCCTTCCCACTCTTACTGTATCCCAGTGAAAAGTGTACAGATCTATTCTTCTTTTTTTTTTTTTTTTTTTTTTTACTTTTGTAATTTTATTTTATTTATTTATTTTTTTTATTGCATTTTAGGTTTTGCGGTACATGTGAAAAACATGCAAGGTTGTTGCATAGGTACATTTGTGGCAGTGTGATTTGCTGCCTTCCTCCCCTTCACCTATATCTGGCATTTCTCCCCATGCTATCCCTCCCCAACTCCCCACCCCCCTCTATCCCCCCCTCTCCCCCCCAACAGACCCCAGTGTATAGTGCTCCCCTCCCTGTGTCCATGTGTTCTCATTGTTCAACACCCACCTATGAGTGAGAACATGTGATGTTTGATTTTCTGTTCTTGTGTCAGTTTGCTGAGAATGATGGTTTCCAGGTTCATCCATGTCCCTACAAAGGATGCGAACTCATCGTTTTTGATGGCTGCATAATATTCCATGGTGTATATGTGCCACATTTTTCCTGTCCAGTCTATCATCGATGGGCATTTGGGTTGGTTCCAGGTCTTTGCTATTGTAAACTGTGCTGCAATGAACATTCGTGTGCATGTGTCCTTATAGTAGAACGATTTATAATCCTTTGGATATATACCCAGTAATGGGATTGCTGGGTCAAATGGAATTTCTATTTCTAGGTCCTTGAGGAATCGCCACACTGTTTTCCACAATGGTTGAACTAATTTACACTCCCACCAACAGTGTAAAAGTGTTCCTATTTCTCCACATCCTCTCCAGCATCTGTTGTCTCCAGATTTTTTAATGATCGCCATTCTAACTGGCGTGAGATGGTATCTCAACGTAGTTTTGATT
This sequence comes from Aotus nancymaae, assembly GCF_030222135.1. NCBI lineage: Eukaryota > Metazoa > Chordata > Mammalia > Primates > Aotidae > Aotus > Aotus nancymaae. The sequence goes on along the minus strand of NW_026988415.1, from coordinate 41,686,731 downwards.
TGCATTTCCCTAATGACCAGTGATGATGAGCATTTTTTCATATGTTTGTTGCACACAACACTTTATGCTCCCCTTCAGGTTCCTCTTGGGCAATGTATTTCCCCTTCAAGATTGCCTTTGATGTTTATTTTAAACTGTGAATCTTTCCTGCATTTAAATACTTGTTGCATCCCTTAGCAGCTGCTGAAACATATTGCAGAGGTTCCACTCCAACGAGACAATTATAAAACAATCTCACTATCTCCTAAGCCCACACCTGGGGTGGTTGGTTTGGGACAGTCAGGGAGGAAGTAGTGGAGAGTAGCAGTGTATTCCTTAGAAGAAATGCTTAATTTTGACAGGAACAGAATCCTCCTTAAGGAGGCCCCTGAGCTCATTCTTTCAGGTACTTCCCCATGAAGAGTATAGGAACTTTCTGACTTTTCATAGTTCACAAAGGAATAAAGGCATAGTGCATGATAAGTAAGAGCAAGCTCTAAATTACCACAGTGACAGTGACTCATGACCATAGCACCAGAAAAGACCCCTGGGGCCAGAGTACTTTGGTTGCATGAAATCCCAGGTGTGGGCTTAGAGGAATAGATATTTTTTTTGTAGTTGTCTTGCTGAAGTGGAAATCCTGCAATGTTTCAGCAGCTGTTAAGGAGTGCAACAAATATTTAAACCCACACAAGTGGCAAAGTCTGCTGAGCTGCTCTTTATGTAAATATTGTAATTTGGGCCTGACAGGAATTAGATTTTGTATATTAATAAATAAAATTGGGGTAAAGAAAGAAAATAAACCATCTATCTTTACCACCTTTCTTTGCAGGCCTCTAGCTTGATTTCTGTATCTCCCAAAGACTTATTTAGGACAAAGATATTGGTCATACAGTCTTGTAGGCATTGCTATGGCACGATAATTTTTTCCTCATTTAGATTCTGCCAAGACAGCCATATGTCAGTCAATTCAGGGGAAAACCAGTTCAGTCAGTTATTTTATGTTCAAAGTTTAGCCCAAGGAACACTGCTTAACCTCACTCTAGGTGGCATCGCTCTCAATGTAAGTCAGGTGCATAAAATAAAACAAAGCAAAAAAATAAACCATAAAACTCAGTACACTTTTTTCATAAGTAGGTTTTAATATCTGTAATGAATTCTCAAATAAACATTTTTTCTTATCTTAAATTTATTTTTATTAGTAATAGAGGAGGTTGATTTCATAAATGAAATTAAAAATCTATTATTAAAATATTAGAATATCAGAACTTCTGTGCATATGTACCTAAAATATACCCTAAAAATGAATGAAGCTAAATTGATAGAATTACAAAAGATATTGATACATCCATAATCACAGACTGGAAGACTTTAATATCTGTCTCAGAATTTTATAGATCAAGTTGGCAAAAATCTTCATAAGAATGCAATTAGCAAGCTTGGACCCTTAGAAATATATGGAATTCTGAAATCAAGAAAGAGAATAAACTAATGAAATAATCAAGAGTTAGGGAACAAAGTGTCCCTTCTGTGCTGTATTCTTTTCCAGCAAATAAGGGACATTTTGAAAAACTGATTATAAGCATGGCTGTAGAGAAATGCTTAAATACCAAAGAATCTGTATCCTATAGAACATGTTCTTTGACCAGAATTCAATACAATTTATAAAGGAACAATGAAATGGCAACAAAAAAATCCTTAAGCAATTAGAAGTTGAACACATACATATCTGAATGATTTACAGGCAAATGGAAATTTTAATGTAAACTAAAAAATGTATTCACTTTATCGGATATTTATCTAATTCAATAATATTTTCAATTAAAAAGGAAAACAGTTTTTGGGCCTCTCACACATATCAAATGATAATATTAACCCCATAACATAATAATTTATAAACATTTGTGATGGCTTTTTAAAAAGTGTTGTTGAGCAAGTTAATATAATAGACAAAATTATAAAAAGATTATTTAATCTATTTAGGACAATCTTTTTTTTCAAGTTCTTTGATAGCCCTAGATTTTATATCACAAACTTCCTAACAGAACATATTGCAGACAGTTGCAGATAGGCATTCAATGAATTTTTGTTGGAGTGTTTGCAGTAGAGAATAGTGAAAACATATAGCTTGGTATAGTCTTGATGAGTTATTTAAAAATGACTCTTATCAATCAATATAGTAGGTTCTCTAAGGTTCTCTGTTAGGCAGACAGGATCAATATATTGCAGTTGTATCAATTTATATTTTAAATTAATTCAGATTGTCCTTCCTGATAATACTGCTAAATAAACAAAGCATAAAATAATAGGTTAATCTTTTCAAAAAGACAAAGTAAGTTTCAAAGCCACATCCAACAGATATTCTCTGGCCTTGGTCAGATGTGGTTGAAGTATCTTCTCTGGACTCCATAATCTGTCATCTAAGCCACATGGGGATACATAGGTTTTGAAACCTATTAGCCAGGGTGAACTTGCTAAGGTTATAGATAGACCACCTAAATTTATTTCTAATCCCAGACTAAGAATTAGGCCCCAATTCCTGACTTATACAAGCCCAAACTGAAAATACATTTCATCAAATATATTTTTATCTTTTAATAAGTTCCAGCATTGTCTGAGTAACACATAAATGGTTAAAATCATATTTAACTGCCTTTGTGCCTGTCTTTGAATTCACAGAGATATTTATAGGTGAAACTCTTTCTTCCATTTTGGATAAAAATTAAAACATTAAATAATTCAATCAGCTTGTTATACCAGTTATTTTCCTTATATCCCCCAAATATTAGCAGTTTGTTCCACAGGATTTAATCATGGTTCCATCCAGAAGCTTATTATTGTAGCAGTAATTTATGGCATTGAAATAAATTTGAAAACATACAGAACCTATGACCTAACAAAATGTAGTTGTTATGTGTGAATTAAAATATAAACTGAGAATTTGAAAATACTGAAATATACTAAATCTCACTGATTTGGGAGACTGCTGAGCTGGATTTGTGAAACATTTTCAATAGGAAAATATTAAATATCATTATAATACTTTCAAAGACCTTTTAACTTTTCATTTTTACTCTTACTGTGAACATTGCCACATTGTCTCTTGTATTATGATGGTTTGTGTAACTTTATTATCTATACTAAAAGTTTATATAAAATAGGAACTATAATTTTTATAATTCCTTGCTTTCTGCATGACATATAGGTAATATTTAATAAATACTCAAATATGGAGGAAATGTGTAAGGATTAAATAGCATCATAATGAAAAAAGGGTCTTGAGCTTAGTCTGGCCTCTGCTACTACCCCTATGCCAGTGGGAATCGGTGAATTTGGGAAATTAGTGGTCGAGAATTCAGCAGAAAAAATGGTGAAACTATTTGAAGGAGGAAAGTAAATAGTCAAAGTTATGAGCAAGGCAAAGTTGGTTTCTACATGCTCCTATGATCCTTTAGATCTCTTTCCTTCCTTTCCTCCAAAACTGGAAATTGTCATTGCTATACATACACACTGCTCCCTCTACATACTCCTCCTACATGCATGCATACACATATACACACACATTTATTGAAACAACCGATAATTGATATAATGTGTAGTTTTATCTAGATGATTGCCTTAGTATTCTATATTGCCTTGCTTGATTTGACTTGCCTATCTCAGTGAGTTTTCTCTTTGGGGTAACCTTAACCCAAATCCTACTGTAGTTAGTTGGATTCTATTTTCCTGTGCATTCTACTTTTATCATGCTGCATTTTTCTGCTTGGCATTCTTCGAGTTGCTATATCCCACCATACTTTCCCCCATCCACTTTCCCTGCCCCCCACCCCTCTGTTCACCACACAACTGTGAGGGATATATTGAGGGGTTTAACTCTGAGCCTTTCAGTTGATTTCACACTCTTCAGATTTCATTTCTGCAGGCTTGAGGTAAACAGCCTGTCATGGGCAAATCCAGCATTTTAGTAGCCAAAATGTTCTGAAATTCCCACTGCCTTGGTAATTCCTTAGAGTTAAAAACACTCTCAAAAAAGGCATTACATTTAAAAAGTCAAGTTCCTAATAAAAAATAAAATTAAAAACCCAGATAGCGACAATGCACATGTAGTACCATGATGAGAAGAGGTCACTGGATAAGACCTTTGCAATACATTATTAAGAGAAGATAAACTAGTGCTTTGGCTTTGCAAAGGCCAAAGCCAGATGCTGAAGGAATGGGACAGCTGGGTGGAATGTTGAGGAAGGGAACTTCTGGGGCATGGAGTTTTACCCATAATGGTCAATTCAAGGTGACAGACTACATGTAAAAGTAGTTTTCAGACATCTTAGGGGCTACAATGAGGACTCATACCTTTTGAGGTTGACAGGGCCTGAAAGTTAGTAAGTTAGTGGTAAATTGATATTGATAGAACAAGTCCTTTTGCTTTTTTCATGTCTTTTTTTTTTTTTTTTTTTGAGACAGAGTTTCACTCTTGTTGCCCAAGCTGGAGTGCAATGGTGTGATCTTGGTTCACCACAACCTCCACTTCCTGGGTTCAAATAATTCTCCTGTCTCAGTCTCCCGAGTAGCTGGGATTTCAGGAGCCTGTAACAATGCCTGGCTAATTTTGTATTTTTAGTAGAGACAGGGTTTCCTCCATGTTGGTCAGGCTGGTCTCAAACTCCCAACCTCAGTGGATCCACCCTCCTTGGCCTCCAAAAGTGCTGGGATTACAGGCGTGAACCACCACGGCCGACCTCATGTCTATGTTTAGGAGCATTGACTAGACCTAAAAGACTGTTGTTGGTATTTCTTCAACTATCTTAAATGGAAGCTATGCTTTTTTCCTCATCATCTTCTTTCTCTAGTCTTTTTCTGCTCTCTGCTGCTTCTCTCATTTTCCCTTCTACTCCTTCCTTTTCTATTTCCCCTCCTCCTTGACATTTCCCTTATTCTTAGCAGCCATCCCAGTCAACATCAGTGCTTCTAAAGTGCCTTTGAGAACTACTAATTTCTGCTATGGTTTGTTGAGACAATCCAGCTTATAAATACTTTTTTAAAAATGCATCAACACCCTCTTCATGTTAGCTTTATATTAAGGGCTGTTATGTTTGTACCTCTGTGGACGGACCTGGAAAACTAGAGAATTCCATTTTGACTGCGTAGACTTTAAGACAAAGTTGCTTCTTTTGGTTGAAACCCTTTTCTCACTCATCACCCATCTGTCTCTGTGCTTTTCTTTCAACTAGTTGTGCTGTTTGATAGAATTGGAAACACTGCAGCTTACATCTGTTTGAGCAGATGGAATGCATTTTGCATGAGTGTTAACGGATTCATGCATTACATAAAGAAAGCAATCTGTGTTAAAACATTGTGACATTGCAATGAAGCACTATCTGTTGTGTGCTGAAACCTGTTTGCTTGTGAAGGGTTTTGTTGCTCTTGCCCATACCCTCACCCACTGCCCCATGGTTAAGCCCAGACAAACCTTAAAGGAAAAAGGTATACAATCTATGACAGTGGGAGAAAATAGTAACTGAAAGAAAAATAATTCTGGATATATAAGTCATTTCAGTAGCTGAGTTCCCATTTATTTTTGTATTGTATTGTCATTCAGAGGGAAAAAAGAGAATGTCATTGTGGGGAAGCTTCTTACATGGAGAACTAAATACTCATCCTTCACTTGATCATGCTTTCCACATAGTTTGATAAATAATGCTGCTTGGAAGTGTTATCAGAGGGTTTGAAATAGTGTGGGCCCTAGTCTTACGGAGTTCCTATATAGTTTCCTCAGCCTGTGCAGGTATAGCCTGTGACTTTAAATTTAAAAGTTTTGTGATGTCACCCATTTGTAATAGCAAGCTTCAATGGCTTTGTACTTTTGTCCCCTGTAGATCTGACTTGCCACATAGCAGTATATTGAGGTCTTTCTTTAGTTGCCTACTAGTAGCTATTCATTTATTTCCCACAAATGTTATATGTATCCCATAGCCAAGAACATCGAACTTCATTGTCCATTTTGTACAATTCATCATTTGAGTGCTATCGTGTAATAGAGAGCAGCTCCATTTGCAAATGAAGTTACTACATATTTTGACCTATTTTTTCCCTACAGGAGTAATAACAAGGGTAATAAAACTCAGTCAAAGCTGCTGTATAAGCACACATAACTGCCTCAAATTACAGGACACGTTTGAAGCTACGAAGCCACTGAAACCACGAAGGCCCTCTTTCGACTCCTTTCACAGTTCTAATAAGCATGACCATGACTGTCCCAGATTTCTGGAAGAGGAAACACATTATTCTGTTGGATTATTCTGGTGATTCTGTAGCTTTTTAGCTACAAAAATCTGTTTCAGTACAAATCCTTTGACTACATGTAGCAAACATTTGAGTAATTTAGGTGGTATGCTGAGAAAAAAAAAAAATAGAAGTAAAGAACTTGGAGCCCTCACTATCATATGTCCCCGTACTTGACATAACTACAGAGGGTATCAACTGTAAGTATTTAGTGAAGATTTCAGAATAATAGCCACATGTTAGGGGAAGCATGGATGAACATTAGGTAATGTTACCTGACAAACTTGTGCCAATTCGGCAAGAGCCTTGGCATTTCAATTACTTTTGTGAGCTCATGCCCTCTGTCCTTGACTAGCTTCTTCATTGAGGCCTTCTGACTGAATAGAGTTGTTAAAAATTTGGATGACATCATAGTGCAACCCAAGGTCCATGAAAATACCATTTACTTATGGATATATAAGGGCCCTTGAGTTCCTGGAGTACTTAGCCACAGTACTTTCACAGTCTTTGTCAGGGAACTTGTGTATCATGGAGCACATTGGGATTTGAACTCCCTCTCACTCTTCTTCCATATTGTTTGGTATTATCTTTGTACACCCCACCAACACACACACACACACACACACACACACACATCTGCCTATGCATCTCCTTCCCTATTTAGAGCTCCATGTTGCAATTGACTTGGTCAGGTCATCAGATATTTGCTGAGTGCCTATGACGTGCCAGGTACTATGCTAGACCCTAAAGATAGAGAAGAAAGTTACCCTTAGAGAGCTGCCAATCTAGTAGGGGAGATAGATAGGTAAATAGATTCATTAGGCAAAACGGACTTAAGATGGCTCAGAAATACAAAGTGCCTACTGATCATGTAAGTTTCATTTATGTTGCTAAAACAACTTGAATGCAAATTTACCCTCGTGATATATGTGAAGATAGGACATTTCTCCATAGAGGTTTAAAAGTGACAGCAGTGTCATAAACAATATTTATAAAGTCTAATAATAATCTATTTGTTACTATTCTTTTAGGAAGAAGTGATCCTGTTCTTCCTCCTCACTTAACATGCAACGTTTGACTAGAAAGTTGTAGCAGTTTGATTATAGAAGTCTTTGTCTATCTTAAAGTGTCAAGGTTAAAATAGTATTTATTCAACTCCAGGATCCATCTGCTCGTAGCCAGAAATATCTACTCCTGCCTATTCTGAGTTTTCTCAAAAAGGAGAAAATCACACCTAAGAAGAATTTTCCGAATTTGATACACTTGGCTGTATCAAAACTTTGTGATAATGAGATGCTTACACAAGTATCGAATAAGAGACTCTCTTTAGTGTCCCTTGGCTTCTAAATGACTGTCCCTCGGTCTAATGTAATGAGTACAGTCTGTGACCTAGCAGTATATACTAAGCTTTGTGGGAGTTAATAAGTGTGAATCTTAACAATCTTGTCAATTACTAAATAGCACCTGCCAAACATCTAAACAACATTGCGTTTCTTAAACCTTCTGAAAACAAATCTAAAGTTGAAGTCTGTAAAATAACTTTGAGGATCTCAAAAACAGGCTACATCTCCGCTTTTGGCAATTGTTATTATAATAATAAGTAAATCCTCCTGATGGATAAGATGCGAGATGGAGAGTGATTGCTATGTTCTCTTATATGTCCCCAAACCTATCCTCCCACCATTACTACCTATCTGTGCTAGATCCACTCCAATCTCAGCCACACCTCCAAACCCTGAATATTCTGATCCCGTCTGTCCCTTTCGGCTTATTGAGCTTGTCGGCAGTGATGAAGACTAAGAAGAGAGAAACAAAATGAAAACTTTCAAATAACAACCAAATCACCATTACTTCCCATCTCAAGCACTGGTGAAGGAAAGGCCTTGCTTAGAGACATTGATAAGGACTTGTTTGCCTTTGAAAGTCCTTTCTAGTCACATGTCTTTGTTTTTCTGCATGAACCTGATGCTGACAAAACCCGTCTTGTTAGGCATCTTGTCTTGTCCCACCCCAGCACAGCACCAAGTGCTCCCAAATGCTGTTTACAGCTTCACTCTTGGTAGCCTCGAAGGGTCACTTAGTTTGTTTGCTACGAAAAAGCTGGCACCCAAAAAAATGACTAGAAGGACAAAATTCTATGAATGAAAAACAAGGTTACAGAATGGACATGATTGTAGTAAGTGCCTCATGACCTTCCACCACCACAAAACCAATTGAAAAGAAAAAAAGAATGCCCTGGGGGATTATGTGGTTTAGATTTGCCAAAAGAATGCAAAGCAAATAACGTTAAGGACTACGTAGGAACTGCTGAAGGGTCAGCAGACTTTCTACAACAGTTTGTTGAACTGCATGATTAAAAAAAAAATTAGCCTAATCAAGATTAGAAGGCCGTCAAGGACTGTCCTGTATTCTTTCCAGAGAAAAACATGGTAATTAACTGCTGCAGAATGATGGATTTTCCCAACACAGCTGTCACAACTGCTATTTTAAATCATTTGTTATGGTTTAAAATGTGTAATCCCCCAGAAATTGATCATTACTGCAATTCAGTGCTGGTTTTTCAGTGCCTTAACAACCCTGAGCTTTGAATCAGACCATTAACTAACAAAAGCCAGTCATAAAGTGCTAAACTACTAATGGCTCATTTCTCAGTGATGGCTTGTGTCTTCCATTAAACAAGATTTTATTTCAAAAAAAAATTTACACTGAAATTTCTGGCATGACAAAAACAGGTGCACTCATGCATTCTCTCCTTTTCATCTCTCTTCTCTCTATGGCAATTCCCCCTTTTTCGTTTTCTTCCTTCTCTAGTGTCTTTACCTTCCTGCTCAGCATTATCTCATAGCTTTGTTCATAATGTCCCACCCACTGGGCCCAACCTCTGCTTCTGAATCTCTTCAAATGCTATGCCATCTTCTGGGTCCATTTGATATTTTACCTATTCTGTGAAGTTTTGCCAGTTACTCTAGTCATCATTCCTTTAACTAGTAGTCATTAAAAGGGCCTTATGTACCTGCCATGATGCTATGCACTAGAGATACCAAGATAAAATAAATATATTACCAGACTTTAAGGACTTTTATGTTTCACCTGATTTTATTAATAGAGTGACTAAATCTTTGATACAGTGATGTGCTTGATAACTAGGCTTTCATGTTTTACAGTTTTTTTTTTCTGTCATTTTCTGTATTTAATAAATTTGCCCACATACCTTACTCAATACTGTCAATGTGGTCCTGATTTAAGAAGAGTGAGCTCCACCTAGGGCCATCACCTGTTCTCTGATCTACCCTTACCCTTCTCTCTCGTGTCTCCACACACTCCTATATCTATCTCCTAGATCTACTAACAGAAATCATAGTAAGTAACTGGAAGAACCACTTACCTCTATCCGAGCAGGCCCAAAGGCAGAGGACAGACCTATAAAACAAAAGTGGAAATCTTCAAATGCTGTATGCCCCAGAGGAAGTATGGGCTAGGGACTATGATAGACTGTTTGATCAGTTAGAAGTCAGCAAATCTAAGTCTCAAGTGGCCAAGGCACTGACAATTCATAACTCTTCTTTACAATCATTATTTGATTCTGGGTCCCCAGTGTAAAAATTGACCTTGCTTCATTACTTTTGAGATATAAATACAATTTGGGAAATTTGGTGTTTCATGAATGCTAGTGCAAGTCTTCTTGTAAACTAGAAATTTTTTATGACTCTTTATTTGCTTTTTTAGGTATGACAAGATTTTCCTGCATTGGTTTTTGTTAAAAGCAGGCACATATACCTTTTAACAATGTCCTATACGTGATCAGTATCTTAAATTCAGGCATATGCAACATTTTCTGTTGATAGGACTGATTTTAAAATGCTAATATTAATTTTAGAGCCATGAAGAGCAATAGCACCATAATAAACTATGTTTTTCCTGGGGGAAGCAGACTAAATAATGCTGCTTATTTGATTATCTAAGTTAATTAATTAAGAACACAAATCCTTGCCAAATTGAAATCAACACATTAAGGGTTATGTATTCTCTCCTGGATCGTTTGAAATTGTACTGTAAAAAGAATATATGTATGTTCATCTTAATTACTATATTTTGGAATGCAACCCCAGAAAATAGATTTAGCTGTGTCAGCATAAATTAATCAGGGAAGTTTTTTAGGACATTATTTAAGTCCTTCATATGGTGCAATATATTTATTCTCTAGAACTGTTTAAACATACTGTATTTGAGATCCAATAATTTATGTTAATGATGAGTCTTTGCATTTGGTTCTATTCTCTAGTTGTTTCAGGTGTGTACATCTTAAAAACTATAAATTTCTGCAATAAACTGTGAATAGAACAGTTTATCTTTCCAACTCTTCATCCTCCTCCCCTTTTTTAAACTTCCTTCACTTTTTGAAATTCCCTGCTCACTCACTGTTTCCCTGCTCTCAATTCCAGGAACCTGCTACTTTCATTATGGCTGAAGAACAACCCCTTCTGGAACTCCTCAGGCTCCAGCCCTTTCCTAACTCCACCTTCTCATTCCATCAGTACTTAACTGTTCATTGCCCTGTTGTAGTTACCTCATCTGATAGTCTAACTCATGCTAAAATGTTAATGACAAATCAATGTGTCCTCCTCTTAGCTAATACTGAGTTTCATTATCTTAATAACATGGAGGACAGGACTTAATGAATAATTGGTATACCTTGTAGTGGGTTATGGAGTACAGGGGAAGTATTTCGAATAGTTGACCTATTGCCCCCCAAATTGTAACATATTAGCTTTATCAATAACTAAACTTGAATACGTGGAATGAGTTTGACAACAAGACAAATAGTTTCCTTAAGTGAAGATAATAGACTTCTTAATTCCAAATGCCAATAGACTTGAATCTAGAGTCAGTAATGACTACAGAGGATTGTTGCTACCTATTGTCTTCTGTTCCTCAATTATGAAAGAGATTGTGAACTTATACAAAATATTTAAAAGGCAGTTTCTTTTACAATAGGAATGAGAGCTAAGACAAATTTTTTCTCCTAGCTCTATGATGTTTGAAAATTACTTAAAAAGAAAGAAATCCTATCATTTGTGACAAGATGGATGAACCTGAAGGACATTACGTTAAGTGAGATAAGCCAGACATAGAAAGACAAATAACAGGTGATCTCACTTATATCTGGATTCTAAAAAGTTGAACTCATAGAAGCAGAGAGTAGAATGGTGGTTACCAGAGGCTGGTGGCGGTTGGGGACAGGAGATTGGGGAGATATTGGTCAAAAGACACAAAATTGCTGTTAGATAGAAGAATAAATTCAAGAGATCTATCGCACATCCTAGTGATTGTAGTTAATAACAATATATTGCTATAAATATATTTACTAAAGGAGTAAATTTTAAGTGTTTTACCACAGAAAAATGATAAGCACGTGGCATAATGCTTATGTTAATTAGCTTGATTTAGTCATTCCACAATGCATTCTTATATCAAACCATCATTATAAACCATAAATATATGCAATTTTTATTTATCAATTAACAAATGTAAAGGTTATTTTATTTTATTTTATTTTTTATTGCATTTTAGGTTTTGGGGTACATGAAGAACATGCAAGATTATTTTATAGGTACACACATGGCAGTGTGATTTGCTACCTTCCTCCCCATCACCTATATCTGGCATTTCTCCCCATGCTATCTCTCCCCAACTCCCCACCCCCCGCTGTCCCTCCCCTATTTCCCCCCAACAGACCCCAGTGTGTAGTGCTCCCCTCCCCCTGTCCATGTGTTCTCATTGTTCAACACCCACCTATGAGTGAGAACATGTGGTGTTTGATTTTGTGTTCTTGTGTCAGTTTGCTGAGAATGATGGTTTCCAGGTTCATCCATATCCCTACAAAGGACACAAACTCATCATTTTTTATGGCTGTATAGTATTCCATGGTGTATATGTGCCACATTTTTCCTGTCCAGTCTATCATCGATAGGCATTTGGGTTGGTTCCAGGTCTTTGCTACTGTAAACTGTGCTGCAATGAACATTCGTGTGCATGTGTCCTTATAGTAGAACGATTTATAATCCTTTGGCTATATACCCAGTAATGGGATTGCTGAGTCAAGTGGAATTTCTATTTCTATGTACTCAAACTCTAGTTAATGAAGCATTATTAATCTAGTGGAGCTAGTGACTCCATAAGATACTCCAGATATTACTGGTAGGAAAAACAGCCTGAAAAATCCACATTTATACTTTAATACTGTCCTTGTGAATTTCCTGAATAATATTCACTGAGTTGAAGGCAATTGTGAGATTATTTGACACTCAATCTAGAATCGAAAACTAAATTCCTTTCTTAGTGTTCTTTTGTGTGTTTAAAACAAATGATGTTTTAACGTAATTTTCCATAAAACTCACATTGTAATTGTAAAAGGGCACATCCTAAAAACTGGATTTATAGGTCCTAGTTCAGCACCTCATTTGGGGAGACAATCTGTTTATGACAAGACCTTCAGCTAAGATTGCAAAACAGCTTCTGTATAATCAATGAACCACAAGATGGCACCACTGAACAATTAGTTTATCTCAAGATGACTTGTAGGTTCTCTAGATAGGTGCCCAAGAATCGTGTTAACCTCTTCAAAACCAACATCAGTCACTTCTAGTGAATAGAATATGAAAAGGAATAATAGCAACTTTATAGTGGAGAAACCTGACAGGTATTACCTTAACCAAGTGATCAAGTTTAATATCACCATTGATCAGCATGGAGATACCATGTACCCCTGAAATGATGTGATAAAAAGGGTATTTCGCTTCTATAATATTCTTCCCAAAAATTCATAACCTCAATCTAATCATAAGGAAACATCAGCCAAACCCAAGTTGAGGGATATTCTACAAAATATTTGACGAACACTCTTTAAAGTGTCACAGTTATGAAAAACAGGAAAGACTGAGGACTTGTCACAGATTGGAGAAGTCTAAGGAGACATGATAGCTAAATGGAATGTATGATTCAGATTTCGTCCTAGAAAGAGGACATTAGTGAGAAAACTGGGAAGTCAGAAAATATTTTATAATTCAGTTAAGAGTATTTTACCAATATTAATTTCTTCATTTTGACCATGTACCATGGCCATGTAAGATGTTAACATTAGAAGAAACTGGGGAATGAATATGCAGGAACCCTCTGTGCTATCTTGAAACTACTCTACAAGTCTAAAATTACTTCAAAATAAAATTTTCGAAGAGTCAAGATACAGGGGGATCTCTGTGAAATGCTACCTTAACAGCAGCAAATTTCTATGATCTATTGTCTGTATATGCCAGACTTCTATGGAAGCTTGTATAATGGTTTGGCATATTAACTCAATACATGGTTCCAAGTCCTGGAGTTTTTTTTTATTCCTCTGTAGGTTCAGTGAGCACATTTTTCAAACTCAATATTAGGGTACATTGTCTGACAAAATTAGCGCAATTTTCAAGTGCGAATCAATCACAGATGATGAAAGTATAACCGAGTTGATTTTTTTTTTCAGTTCTATGGCCATGGTTAGAATCTTTTAATGACATTCAGGTATCTCACTAATGTGCCATAAGTATGATGCCTATAGATTTTAGACTTTAAAAATTTTGTGTTTTACTGATGGTCAGTTAAATCAGATAATGTATGGCTATATTTTTGATAACCTGCTAAATATTTTGCACAAAATAGTACTTGGCTCATAAATAATCTCTTAGAATCAAGGAAAGAAACATTGTAACTTTCTAAAGGGATGTATGGGAATCAGTTTCCAATATGTTGTATTTGTACATAGAGGTGTGGGAAAAAATGTACTAGGAAGTGTTTGTGTGAATGATTATGAAAACAATGCTTTCTAAGTTACTAGGACTTAATAAATCAAAATATTAATATATAATTTTTTCCAGAGATGTAAATACGTCTGAAGAGTATCCAACATACTCAATAATTTTTATAAACTCAGTTAAAGTTCAGTTGTAAGTATAATCCTGCAAAAGAGAACAGTTTAAAACTGTTTTATTATAACTGTCCAGCAAAAGTAATCTGACTCCATCCAAACAGGCTGACAGAAGATAACACAAGCTCATGTTCTTTTGAAAAATTTAAAAGAGGCTAAAAAGGTTGCAAAAATAATGATTGCTGTCTGATAAGAGAGAAGATTGTTCCTAGAACCTGATAGTATTACTTCATGGATTGATTCTTAGAAACTCTGCCTCATTTCCACTTCTCAAGTAAACCTGATTTTGCCTTTGCATTTGTTTCCCAAGTCTTTAAGTTAAACAGACAGGTCTTGGTGTTGGATTCCTATTTTTCCCTGATCAATCAATAACCTGTAACTTTTTCCTTTCCTTTAAAAACTCTAGTCTTCAGTGGTTGGCATGCTCCACCCTAAATTTCTCACCCGATTCTGGACATTTCCTTGTACCTTGATTACTAGTCTCTGAACCCTTTCCCAAGTTAAACACATTACCTTGCTCAGTTTTCATCTTTTTTGCCTTAGGTACTAGTTTCTTAGGTCTGCTGTAAAATTGCAACAACTGGATGTCTTAAAACAAATGAAATGTATTCCCTCAAAATTTTAGACATAAGAATTCTGAAACTGAGGTGTCTGCTGGGCCATTCTCTCTATGTGAAGTTTCTAGGGTGGAACTGTTCCTTGCCTCTTCTTGGATTCTGGTATTATCAACAATCCTTGGCTTGTAGTTGTATCACTGCAATTTATTCTTATCTTTTACATGGCTATCACCCCTTTGTGTATCTTTGCGTCTCTGTGTTCAAATCTCCCTTCCTCTCCTCTTATAAAGAAACTGGACATTGACCAAACAAATCCATTAGGACCTCATTTTAGCTTGATTGCATCTGCAAAGACCCTGTTTCCAAATAAGGTCACATTTTGAGGTTTCAGGTGAATCTCAATTTTTGGGGGGGACGCTGTTCAACACAGTACAGCCCCCAAATCAAAGTTTCTGCTGCGAACCATCAGATAAGACATTCTGTTGATTACACATAGTAATGCTATACTGATTTTTTTTCTATGAGTACAATTTGGAATATACTAGAAGGTACCAGCCACAAAATAGGAAATCTGATTCCAAACCTATATGTTTGCCTTTAAAAATTACAAATCTGTAGCTTATACTTGCATTTAGGATAAGACTAAGCTCTTATAACTCATCATCTTTTCAATAAGAGAGAATTTTCTAGAAATTATTCGTTTTAAAATATTTTTGGTTCATATGATTCAGGACATATTAATCAGTTTGGAAGCTGTTGAATTAATTATGAATCACTCTTACTAGTTATCATTATGGAGATAATGTATGGCTAATATTTTTGCTAACATACTAAATATTTTATGTGTAAAGAAGAATCCAGTGGAAAGAGGTCTGCATAGTACTACATAATCAATTGAAAAAATGTTTAGTAGAACAACTCCTTTTGCCATCTTCAATAGAAAATTTTCACTTTTAATCTGAATGCTTTGGTGCCATGCAAACCTAGATTAAAAACACTAAGTAAGCAATAACTTTAAATAGGCAATTATGTCCACTAGTTACTACAGACATAAAAAAGCAAACTGTTCCATAACACTACTTGAGTGTTTTGAGTGGAATGGTGATTTCTTTAAAATGTTGATAATTTAATATTTTTGTTTTCTATATAATGCCATATATTTCATCTGTATATATTTTTATATTTCATAACATATAACGTATTCAACTTTAATTTTAATATTTTCTAGTTTGACTGCTTCTTGATAGCTGAATTACCTAGACAGCATTTGATGTTTATCACTATCCTGTATTTCAGGGACTTCATGAGAAGACTGGTGCATTTACAGCTGTTAAAGTGATGAATGCTCGTAAGGTAGTATTATAACTTCCCTGTATTCTCTTCCCTTAGCAGACTGTGTTCTTGGGATAAACAGCTCAGAAAATATTGTATTTGTTTTAAAATCGTTATATTATATAATAATTATATTACTTTGGATTTATTATAGTCATTTTTTAATATTATTTGTATTAATTAGTGTATTATATCAATTGCTTTATTATATATCCACATAAAACAATGCTTCATTCACAGCAGATGTTCCACATATTTTGGTATTCTATAACAGTAAGGAAGATATCTGTATTCCTCTCTGTTTCTAGTTGATTATTTGTTTCCAGGGATAGCAAAAAAGAGATTGCCTCCAATGTTGGGTTAATCCCTCTGTATTCCATCATATTGTTTTCTCTCTCCAATGATTTCCTCTGAGAATTGAGGCCATTCAATTCTCAATGACAGGTAGAAGGAAGAAACCTATCAGAGATGCACATTTTTCATGTATTTTCTGACAAATGAGCAAAAGAGACAGTTTAATTGGCACCATTCCTGATAACATTCATAAAGTTGTGTCACGGTTCATAACATATTATCATAGAATTTGCTAGCACTGCTTTCTGTTCTTTTTCTTTAACATGAATATCACACTTTCTCAAGATGATATTAGTATGAACATAGCAAAGGTCAAAAAAATTTTACTTCACTATACGCTAAAGGGAAATTTATGATTGAAAGGCTATACACAGTCACTGAACTATTATCAATGCCACGAACTGTTCTTTTTCCAATTTGTGCAGGAAGTGAATTGCTGAAGCTATTTAAAGAGTTGTGTACTTTCATGGCACATATATACCTATGTAACAAACCTGCACATTCTGCATATGTACACCAGAACTTAAAGTATAATTAAAAAAAAGAAAAGATAGGTGATTTAAAAAAAAAGTTGTCTGGTTTTTGTTTTGCCAGTAAATATCAAATGTTGCAAACCACTGTGAATTTCAAGGGATTTTGAGATTTTGTAGATTCATTTTGCCCTACAATCCATGGCTTCCAAATAATCAAACTTCTACTTTTTGAGTGAGACTCTCTAAAATATTTATTTTCTTGTTTTAATAAACCTTGACATATATTTAACCTACATTTCAAATACTCTGACTTTTAAAATATTTAAAAATCATGTTCAATCCATGAGTGTTTAGTGTCAATTAACTGGTTTTGCAAGGAGGAAAAAGCCTTTACTGATATAAAATTGTAATTTTCCAATTATTACAGCAATTAAATCTACTATCATGAATTTGTTGCCAAATTTCTGTATATCATAAAAATTTGATTTTTTAAATTGAAACTATTAGTGAAAATTGAAAGAGGAACAATGTTATCTTACTCTTCCATTTAGTGCTAAAGGAGCTTAAAGTAGTTAAGCATAAATCATTTTTAGAGTGTACCAGTATGTCTAATAACATTTCATTCTTGGTTACAGACCCCTTTACCTGAAATAGGAAGGCGAGTGAGAGTGAATAAATATCAGAAATCTGTTGGGTGGAGATACAGCGTGAGTACTAAAAGTTCTCATTAATATCCAAGTAGTCTTTCCTTTCATTTTCAGCTTTTAACTTATCCCTTTGCATTGTGTCATTATCTCTAGAAGACTGCTACTAAAGTGTTCTTTCCTGAAAATGATAACATATTTGTATCTTTTAATATATTCACAATGATTCAATCATCTTATATGAGCACTAGCTTATATCAGAGAGTAGGACATTAGGAGAAAAGGTCCCTTGAGTAGGAATGTATTGACTGTAGGTGAGGAATAAATTTACAGAGCATAGAGCCCTCTGACTGAATAGCAACAAAACTGGAGGTAATGAGACCTGCAACAAATTTTGTCTAAAATTGGCCTTAGCAAGGTCCTTTTCACACATTTATCATGACATTCAATTCCTCACCTACAATGAAAACATCCCTACTCAAGGGATCTTTTCTCCTATGATCTACTCTCTGATATATGCTACTGCTCATATATGATTATTGAATCGCTTTTTCTCCATTATGATTCTAACAACCATTACCATTGTGTTTGAACCAAATGAGGAATATCCCCACTTTTTTTGTAAGAGCAATAGCATGCAGAAAACAAATCGACCACTCAGCTCAAAGTCTTCAGACATCTGGTACCATACTTGAACACATGAAGTAATATGAACATGTTTTCTATGTGCAGCGTTTTGACTTCCCTTCAAAGCAATTTTTCCGACACTAACAATTCTCTGGATCAAGAATAAAACAAGCAAAGATAATTCCTCTTTTTCAGTATCTTTTGGTGATCTATAAAATATTGTATGGGCCCAAAAGTTGAATTTCTGTTCTTATCAATATATTGAATTGATATATTTTTTTCCTACTTTTCTATCCTGCAGTCAGTTCTACATGGGATTCAAATATTTCTAGCATTTTGTGACTTAGTAAATATGTTCTCAGGCACATTAAAAATAACCCTTTCGATTAACGCAATCACATTCAGGAACTTTCTAGTTATATTAGAAAGATATTGGTAAACAGCCTCATGACTCATATATTAAGTACTAGGCTCCTGTTGTGTTCATAATGCATGTTAGGAGACTAAGCATATCCAAAGGACCAGCTAAAACAAATAGTACCATGCTTTTGTAGCTTAGGAAGCCACGAAAGGTAAGGTATGAAAAATATAACTATTTCATTAATTCTGTTTTAATCACACATTTGTGCTAATAAAACTTCTTTAAAGATCTATCCCAAGCCCTCTCTGGCACTCTTGCCTTAGAGAAAAGGATTTTAATTCCAGAATTGGGTGAAATTACAAAGGAAGTTCTGGCATCCTTGAGCTGCCTCTTCTTGACAAAACGCAGGGTATTCAGGCCAGTCTGCGATCAACTGGCCCTAAGCCAGGAAATGTGGTAGCATCCTATTACTGGAAGATGTGTGAGAGTTTTAAGTTACTCACTTGGCCTGATGGATATAATGTACTTATGTGTTTCTCACAAGCTCAGCTTCCTGTTAATTCAGAGTGACAAACACACTAATGCTTTCCAAACATATCTGATCTTCATTTATTTGTTTTGGGGGAGTTTACCTTTATGTGAGAAACCCACTCTTAAAAGGTTTTTCTAGTCAGGGACTTTGAAATCTCTGATTATATATTTTAGTAAGAAAAAATAACGGGAGTTAATCATCCAGTTAGCATCTCTAAATCATCTTGAATCCTTTGGGATAAAAATTATGTGACTTGCACACACATCTCTTAGATGCCAGGGGTTTATGGTAATAGCAATAATATGGAAATCTAGAAACATGAGTTGAAATCCCAAGTCTACAACTAAATAGCCAAAAAGCACTTGGGAAAGTGGTCTTACCTCTCTATTCCTCAGGCTCCTCGTAGAAAAAGAGACATCACAAATGCAACTACATAGCTGCCCAAAGCCCAGGCATCTCTTGTTCTTGCTGGGACACATAAACTTTCTAACCCAAAAAGAAAAGGAATCTCTTTTAACATCAAGCTACCAAGCCAGTGAAAGGATTCAGTCTTGCCCCTGCTTCTCTTTGACTTATTCTTTGTATTCTTAACCTCCTAACATCCTCTCATTCCTATTTATTGCACTACTTATGAATTCATATTTCTCTCAGCAGAACCTTGGCAACTGAATCGAAACTGAGAGTGCCCACGTACATATAGAATAGCTAGTCCTTGTGGTTTGCTAGTCCTATGTGGTGCCAGATATTGTTACCATTTCAAAGGAGGGCCCCATCTCAGGGGAAGCAGAAAGTTTAAGGATCTTACATGACAAGAATGAAAGCCACTGGATTTTTACCTTTCTAGAAAACAGGTTAAGATAATTTGAAGGGAACTTATTAACTGAACTTTGCTGGGAGACTGGTATGAGACTCTAGCCTGAACTTTCATGCAATTCTCATATCGTAAGTTGTCATTCCTTTATTACACAGAAAAATAGAAAGAGGGAACTTGTCATTGAGATTTTCAACAGCACAAATCAGGACTCATCCCTTTCCCCTATAAGACAAATAGGTATCTAGAGATTTATTTTCTAGTAGTTGAATGTTTGTAGGTAAATCCAGTGGAAAATCTTAGGAAAATACTAAAGAATGTTCTGCAATTGCCAGCCATTTCTCTGACATTGCAAACTTTTTTTTTTACAAGGTATATTATAAATACTGGGCATTTAAGGGGAGGAATGATAATTTATAAGTAAAAATTAAATCAACTTAGAGACACTACAAAGCCTAGTGCATTGCTTTATATTTATGTTGTATTTTAAAAGCCTAGCCACATTATACCTAAATATAGAAACTAGTTGCCTATTTTTCCTGCTGAGTCTTAGAGAATTACCTAAGAGAGAAGGTAATAACTGAGTAGATATGTTTAGTTATCTATTCATTTCAGCTAAGAGATTTATTTCCCTAGATCACAAGGTCTTATAAGTCAGGATAGTGTGAGGAAAATGCTGGTGAGAACTAGATAATTGATGATTAATTCCTTAACTGTTTCCCATGTCAGTTGTTCCTTTCCTAGGTCACTGCCCAAAAGAGTTAAAGGTATCTTTTTTCACTCGATTTTAGAACAGGAAATCTTTATATCTAAGTCTTTTTTTTTTTTTTTTCTTTTTGAGACACGGTCTCACTCTGTTGCCCAGGCTGGACTGCAGTGGTGCAATCTTGGCTTTCTGGGTTCAAGTGGTTCTCCTGCTTCAGCCTCCTGAGTAGCTGGGATTACAGGCATCTACCACCATGCTTGGCTAATTTTTCTATTTTTAATAGAAACAGGGTTTCACCATGTTGTCCAGGCTGGTTTCGAACTCCTGACCTCAAGTGATCCACCTGCCTCAGCCTCCCAAAGTATTGGGATTACAGGCGTGAGCCACCGTGCCCGGCCCAAAGTCTTCTTTTCTTTACAGTCTACAGATATATTTCATTTTGGGCAATAACAATACTTCTTAATAGTTTTTATAAATTGAACTATTATAGATAAAATAGGAGAGCATTTTAATTTACAATCAAATAAAATTTAGAGCTACTAGGAATTCAAAGGATCCCAGTAAAGAATCAATTTTTCAAGTGCAGAATTACTTCCTGAGTCATCTCACATCACCTTCAACTTTATTATCCGCTATTTCGTATTCACCGTTGGTTGTGTCATTCATATATGTGAATCTTATTTCCTGATGTGTCATTTCTTTTAAGCTAGTACTATAACACCTAAATGCACAAACCAAATATATTTTCACTGAAAATTTTTAAGAATTTAAGTTGCCTTTTTATAAGTTAATATTTTAAGGTATTTTTCTCAATTGCATTGCATCTGTATACACAAAAGTGTAATTATCCTGTTCAATAAGTGGTGTTGGGAAAACTGGCTAGCCATATACAGAAAGCAGAAACTTGACCCCTTCCTGACACCTTACACTAAAATTGACTCCAGATGGATTAAAGACTTAAACATAAGACCTAACACCATAAAAACCCTAGAAGAAAACCTAGGCAAAACCATTCAGGACATAGGCGTAGGCAAGGACTTTATGACCAAAACACCAAAAGCATTGGCAACAAAAGCCAAAATAGACAAATGGAACCTGATCAAACTCCACAGCTTCTGCACGGCAAAAGAAACAGTCTATAGAGTGAATCGGCAACCAACAGAATGGGAAAAAATTTTTGCAGACTACCCGTCAGACAAAGGGCTGATATCCAGAATTTACAACGAGCTAAAAAAGATTTACAAGAAAAAAACAAACAAGCCCATTCAAAAATGGGCAAAGGATATGAACAGGTACTTTACAAAAGAAGACATA
Organism: Aotus nancymaae; assembly: GCF_030222135.1. Taxonomy (NCBI): domain Eukaryota; kingdom Metazoa; phylum Chordata; class Mammalia; order Primates; family Aotidae; genus Aotus; species Aotus nancymaae. The sequence goes on along the minus strand of NW_026988415.1, from coordinate 41,664,799 downwards.
CATGAGGCCAACAAACATATGAAAAAATGCTCATCATCACTGGTCATTAGGGAAATGCAAATCAAAACTACATTGAGATACCATCTCACGCCAGTTAGAATGGCGATCATTAAAAAATCTGGAGACAACAGATGCTGGAGAGGATGTGGAGAAATAGGAACACTTTTACACTGTTGGTGGGAGTGTAAATTAGTTCAACCATTGTGGAAAACAGTGTGGCGATCCCTCAAGGACCTAGAAATAGAAATTCCATTTGACCCAGCAATCCCATTATTGGGTATATATCCAAAGGATTATAAATCGTTCTACTATAAGGACACATGCACATGAATGTTCATTGCAGCACAGTTTACAATAGCAAAGACCTGGAACCAACCCAAATGCCCATCGATGATAGACTGGACAGGAAAAATGTGGCACATATACACCATGGAATATTATGCAGCCATCAAAAACGATGAGTTCGCGTCCTTTGTAGGGACATGGATGAACCTGGAAACCATCATTCTCAGCAAACTGACACAAGAACAGAAAATCAAACACCACATGTTCTCACTCATAGGTGGGTGTTGAACAATGAGAACACATGGACACAGGGAGGGGAGCACTATACACTGGGGTCTGTTGGGGGTGAGAGGGGGGGATAGAGGGGGTTGGGGAGTTGGGGAGGGATAGCATGGGGAGAAATGCCAGATATAGGTGAAGGGGAGGAAGGCAGCAAATCACACTGCCACGTATGTACCTATGCAACAACCTTGCATGTTTTTCACATGTACCCCAAAACCTAAAATGCAATAAAAAATAATAATAATAATAATTTAGAAGCAAAGAGCTTTTTCTAGATTGACTGAAAAATAAGAGTTACAGAAGGAGTATCAAAACCACTTGGCTATCATGGTACAAGCAGACATCACTGAAACTTAGAGAGAATTGCTTTCTATTTCATTTCACTATAATTAATATGCTGGGAATGAAGGAGGCTGATGTTTGTAGATTAAACAGTGGAGGGAAGTGTATAGTTCTGATTGCACTTGGAGTAAGTCAAAGAAGTAAAGTATCAATGATATTTTATGATAATACATTGCATTTATATAATTATTTTTCCAAAGATATTATCCCATTTGGTTCCACTAATATTCCATGAGGATAGGTAACTGCTGCTATCTTCCATCATTTTTTTTTAAATAAATTGAACTTTAGGAAGATTAAGTGAATTTCCTACTCTGGGCTATCAGTGCTAAACCTCAGTGTCCTAATGCCCAGAGTAGGTTTTCTTTTCTGATTGACATCACACTGTCTTCTGCTAGAGCTGTCTTGAAGCTATGTATTGTATACATCAGTGATCTCATCCAACTAGATGGCTCCAATTATCACTGCATAGATAATTCTCAAAAACAATACTTCTACACCTGACTTGTCCCCTAAGTGCTGGACCCATATCTCCATTCTGTGCACTCTTGTGCAGCCATAAGAAGGATGTGCATTTGTTTATTGATATTGAAAGATGTACTTTATATACTGATTAAAACATGAAAGTTGCAGAATAGTGAAAATAATATGAGCTTATTTTGATTTTTAAATGCCATATATATATATATATTTTAAATGTCATATGTGTGTGTGTGTTGATTATATCATTATCTATTTATCTCTGTCATGGCTCTAGCTACTGATTAACATATACAAATGTCTGAAAGAATGTACACTAAGCCATTGTGGTTGGGGAAAATGTTCAGTGAAAGTAGACCCCTTACATATTTTATTGGTATATTTATCTATATTTTGTTATGCATGTACCAGTGTTGTGATTAAGAAAAAATAAATTATTTTAAACATAGCTTTTAAAAATAAAGATAAATACATAAAATGTGAAAAAATAATAAATGTTTTTTAAAAGATCAGCACAGAACAAACCAATACTTTTAAAATGTAAAGGATTATCAAATAATCAAGATAGTGTGGTACTGGCCATCCACATACAAAATAATGAAATTGGACTTTTACTTTATATAAAAATGAACTCAAAATGGATTGAACACCTAAATATAAACGCTAAAACTATAAAATGCTTAGAAGAAAATAAGGATAAAGCTTTGTGACCTTAGATTTGACAATGGATGTTATATACATGACACCAAAAGTACAAGCAACAAAATAGGAAATTTATAAATTGTACTTCATTAAAATGAAAACTTTTGTGCTTCAAAGGTCACTATTCAAGACAGTGAGAAAACAATATACAGAATCAGAGAAAGTATTTGCAAGTTGTATATCTGATAAGGCACTTGTGTCTAAAATATATGAAGAACTCTGATAATTCACTGATAAAAAGACAATCGAGTTTTTAAAAGGAAAAATGATTTTTTGTTAGACATTTCTCAAAGCACATATATAATGGGCAATAGGCACGTGAAAACATGCTCAACATCATCAGTCATCAGGGAAATGCACATTAAAACCACAATGAGACACCAATTCACACCCACTAGAATGGTTATAATAATAAAACAGAAAATAACCAGTATTGGTGATAGTATAGAGAAAGTGAAACCCCCTCATACATTGCTCTTGGTAATGCAAAATGGTAAAAGTTAATGTGAGAGATAGTTTTTCATTTCATCAAAACATTAAATATAGAGTTACTTGATGTGACTCTTTATAGAAGCATTATTCATAATACCTAAATGGTAGAAATAGCCCAAATGTCCCTCACTTGATGAAAAGCAATTACATATTGTTACATGCTACAATATGGATGAACTTTGAAAAGAGCTTCTCACGAAAGACCATGTGATGTGATTTCATTTATACAGAATGTCCAGAATTGATAAACATATTGAGACATAAAGTAGATTAGTGATTTCTTAGAGTTGGAGTGTGTGTGTGTGGCAGAATTGAGGGATGATAACTAAAGGATATGGGGTTTCCTTTTGGAGTGATAAAAATGTTCAAAAATTGATTATGGTGATAATTGCACAACTTTATAAATATACTAAAACCATTGCATTTGCCTTTAAATGGGTGTATTTTATAGTGTGTGAATTATATCTCAATACAACTGTTGCAAAACAGACAACAATATAATGACTCTACTCAGTGAAAACTTTATACAGTGGCCAGTGCTGCTGGTCCAGGGACCATACCTTGAGAACCACTGAACTAAAAAATTTTCAGTTTATCTTTTTTATTCCCCCAAATTCCAAGTTAACCAGGGATCTTCATTCACTGACAATTTTAGTTGAGAGTTTATTATAAATTGCTGTTGGGCATAATTGGTTACCATAGGATTCTTCTTCCTTGACAGTCATTGATTGCACATAGTCATTGATTGCATAGCCTAGGAGCTTTGCTGTCTATTCTTATTCCATAGGATGAGGAAGAGGATCTCAGGACTGAACTCAACCTTCTGAGGAAGTACTCTTTCCACAAAAATATTGTGTCCTTCTATGGTGCATTTTTCAAGCTGAGTCCCCCTGGTCAGAGACACCAACTTTGGGTATGTTTTTAATCACACTGTTCTTATTCTGTAAGAATGAGTTTTACCCAAGGATGTATGTTTTCATGAGTTGTCACTTTTGTGAATCTACAGGAAAACTTAGCACACAACTGTTAACGTAGGATGGTGTATGAATCTGTTCTCACAATGCTATTAGGTTGGTTCAAAAGTAATCGTGGTTTTTGTCATTAGCATATCTGAGACTGGGTAATTTATAATGGAAAGATAATTTAATTGACTCACAGTTTCACATGACTGAAGAGGCCTCACAATCATGGCAGAAGGCAAAGGAGGAGCAAAGTCATGTCTTGCATGTCAGCAGGCAAGAGAGAATGTTCAGGGAAATGCCCCATTATAAAACTATCAGATCTTGTGAACTTATTCACTGTCATGAGAACAACATGGAAAGACCTGCCCTCAAGATTCAATGACCTCTCACTGGGCCCCTCCCATGACATGTGTGAATTATGGGAGCTACAATTCAAGAGATTTGGGTGGGGACACAGTGCCAAAACATATCATTTCATCCCTGGCCCCTCCCAAATCTCATCTCTTCACATTTCAGAACTAATGATGCCTTCCCAACAGTCCCCCAAAGTGTTAGCTCATTTCAGTATTAACTCAAAAGTCTACAGTCCAAATTCTGATCTAAGACAAGGCAAGTCCCTTCCATCTGAACCTGTAAAATCAAAAGCATGTTAGTTACCCTAGATACAATGGGGGTGTAGGCATTGGGTAAATATGCCTGCTCCAAATGGGAGAAATAGGCCAAAACGAAGGGGCTACAAGCCCCATGCAAGTCTGAAATTCATCAGAGAAATCAAATCTTAAACTCCAAAATGATCCCCTTTGACTCCATATCTCACATCCAGGTCACACAGATATAAAAGGTGGGTTGCCATGGTCTTGGGAAGCTCTGTCCCTGTGACTTTGCAGGGTACAGCCTTCCTCCTGACTGATTTCATGGGCTGACATTGAGTGTCTGTGGCTATTCCAGGCACGTGGTGCAAGCTGTTCATGGATCTACCATTCTGGGTTCTGGAGGATGGTGACCCTCTTCTCTCAACTCCACCAGGCAGTGCCCCAGTGGTGACTCTGTGTGGGGGCTCCAACCCCACATTTCCCTTCTGCACTGCCCCAGCAGAAATTTTTGATGAGGACCCAGCCCCTGCAGCAAACTTCTGCCTGGACATTCAGGAGTTTCCCTACATCTTCTGAAATCTAGGCAGAGGCTCCTAAACCTCAAGTCTTGACTTCGGTGCATCTGTAGGCTTGACACCATGTGGAAGCTGCCAAGCCTTGGGGCCTGCACCCTCTGAAACCATAGCCCGAGCTGTACCTTGGCCCCTTTTAGCCATGGCTGGAGTGGATGGGACACAGGATGCCAATTTCTAGGCTGCACATAGCAAGAGGGCCCAGGACCTGGCCCATGAAACCATTTTTTTTTTCCTCCTAGGCCTCCGAGGCTGTGCTGGCAGGGCCTGCTGTGAAGATCTCTGACATGCTCTGGAGACATTTCCCCATTGTCTTGGTGATTAACATTTGGCTCCTTCTCACTTTTGCAAATTTCTGCATCTGGCTCTAATTTCTCCTCAGAAAATGGGTTTTTCTTTCCTACTGCATCACCAGGCTGCAAATTTTTGAAACTTCTATGCTCTGCTTCCTCTTGAACCCTTTGCCACTTAGCGATTTCTTCTGCCAGATACCCTAAATTATCTCTCTCAAGTTCAAATTTCCACAGATCTCTAGGGCAGGGGCAAAATGCTGTCAACCCCTTTGCTAAAACATAACAAGAATCAACTTTGCTCCAGTTTCCAACAAATTCCTTATCTCCATCTGTGACCACCTCAGCCTGGACCTTATTGTCCATATCACTGTCAGCACTTTGGCCAAAGTCATTCAACAAGTCTCTAGGAAGTTGCAAACTTTTCCACATCTTCCTGTCTTCTTCTGAGCCCTCCAAATTGTTCCAACGTTTGCCTGTTACCCAGTTTCTAAGTTGTTTCTACATTTTCAGGTATCTTTACAGTAGTGCCCCAATTTACTGTACTGATACCAATTTACTGTGTTAGTCTGTTCTCATGCTGCTCATAAAGACACACCAGAGACTGGGCAATTTATAAAGAGAAATGGTTTGACACAATTCCATATGGTTAGGGAGGCCTCACAATCATGGTGGAAAGCAAAGTAGGAGCAAAGTAATGTCTTACATGCGCAGGGGTATTCCCCTTTATAAAACCATTAATCTCAGATCTCATGAGGCTTATTCACTATCACTAGAACAGCAAGGGAAAGACCTGCCCCCATGATTCAATCACCTCCCACCATGTCCCTCCCATGACATATGGGAATTATGGGAGCTACCATTCAAGATGAGATTTGGGTGAGAAACAGCCAATCCATATCATGGGGCAAAACGAACTCTGATTTCTGGAGACAGGAGTAATAAAATATGGGAAAATATCTTATGTGCCTGACAAGAGGTTTACTGGTGGGATGAGGGAGGACTCAAATGAACACTGGAAATATCTAACATGAATATTTTCAAATATTTTATGTAGTTACTATGGTAGCTATTATGGTAATTACCTGATAAACTAATAAGTAATGAGTGGATAAGGATTAATTCTAATTAGCACTTAACATGAGCATATGGGTGCATTTTAAGTTTTTGCAAAGTATATGCACTTATGGATAAACATAACTTCTAAGAAACTATTTTCCAAATGGTAAGTTGACATCCTTTTCTTAGTCATTATGCCTGGAGTGTCACAAATTCTAAATCAATAAGATATAACTTGTAGAAGCTAACTGGAACTTATGCTACCTAAGCTATAGATACCAGAATTTTTGATGCCCCCCACTATGGTAAAAATAGTTAAATCTCAAGCAAATCAGCTTTGGTCAAGGATGTCTTTATTAAAAATAGAATATTTAGAACATAAGGTGGTGTTAGTGTATACTTGAATCTCTATACTTGCCACATTTCCATTTCCAGTCCAAGTTAGTAGTATATTTTTCAAAATAATGACTAAAGTGGTACAGTATCCTCAAGTGACAAGGAAATATTCTATTACATTCTAAATAATGGATTTCAGAAAACAGGACAGTGAACATTATAGAAAGGTTTTCAACAAGGGGTGGAATTGAAACATTGGTTCTCTAACTTTGTCAGGCACCAGAATCTCCTGGAGAGCCTGATAAAACACAGATTGCTGGCATCACTCACAGAATTTCTGATTCAGTAGATCTGGGAGTGTGGGTCCAATACATTGTCCTTTCTAATAAGTTCAATATGTGATGCTACTGCTACTGCTGCTGCTGGGCTGATCACTACACTCTGGGAACCACAAAATTTAAAGACCTTCAGCTTAACTCTGTTATCTCTCAAATATACAGTTAACATGCATCCTCTATTCTCTGACAATTTCAGTCAAGATTTTAGTAAATATGGCTGCATCATTTAGTTACTGAGGAATTTTTTTGGCATACACCATTCGTCTTTTCATCTATTTTCACTTACAAGTTTTTTTCATCTTGACAGTATAGCGAAGTGTGAGAATTTTTGCAGTCTCCTTTTTGGATATGTATTAGTACTCAATTCATTCAGGCATTCAGCATATATCAATTGAAAACTATTTGCCAGGTGTTGTGCTAGATACTGAGGATAAAATAGTAAGCTGAATAGACATGCTCCTGACCCATTGGTGCTTACAATCTATTTGCAAAGACCAGTGTCAATCAAATAATCACACATATAAATGTTTAATTTGTCAGAAGGGAAATATCATGGCTCTCTGTGGGTTAAAAACAAACCTTAGTTAAGTTGGGAAATGAGAAACTCTTCCTTGAGGAATGAAATCTTGAACTGAGAGCTGAAGGGTGAATAAGCATTTAATTGGTAAATTACTTGTGAAGGTAAGAGTTTTCGTGGGACATTTCACAAATTTTTGCCTATATACATCAGACAAACAAGTAGAAAGTAAGTAAATAGCTTAACAATGACCATTAATAAAGAAGTGTATGTACCAGGCATCATGCTTACAAAGTCATGAAAATTATTGAGAATGTCTCACATTCCTTTTATAGTTGAGCTCTTCTGACTGGCATAATATAAGCAAGATCTTCAAGGGTTTACCTAAGTTGAATGGCTTTAATTCTGGTTTGTCATGGTTCAAAATGAGGAGTTATCACATTGTCACAGAGTACATGTTGTGCCCATTGAATGTAGTCAATGCTTAATTCTCCATGTGAAAATCAACTTTTTGTGGCTTATCTGTATTGGTTTTGTTTGGCTGCCTCTTGTTTTTGGTGAAAGTGTACTCATGGGAAAGACATGCAATAATATCAGTGATGAATAACTATAAATTAGGGGAGTAGTTTTCTGAAAAGAAGATCTTAATATTCCATAGGAAGTAAGTTAGACTTTTTGAATCGTCACGATTTGGGATTTATCCTTTTGCTTCCATTCATCTATGGTGATAATTAATTTGCATAAAGTTTTAGAAAAGAGGTATTTTGATCTTTTAATAAAGTATTTTTGACATGGGCAGTAATGCATAAACCTGTACTCAAGGAAAAGATTGCTGGGATAATTACGATAGGTATATTCTCTTCTACATTGGTCTTTCCTCTAACTAATATTACCTAGAAGAAAATCTACTAGTTGGGCCCTCACTTTATATGTGTCAAAAATAAACTTTCTGAGAAATGGAGTTTATTAATACAATAAAATCTTAATGAAATATTATCAAAGATATTAGCTTTAAAATAGGTTTTCCTTAACAGTAATCCAATTTGGAAGAAATTATCCCATAGGAATGCAATTGACAAATTCCCCCTTGGAGTCGTAGCTTGCCAGTATCTTGGGGAAAATAGTTTGAAATTCAAAAATAAAAAACAAAACAACAAAAACCAAACCTAGTTTTAATGTTGAAATGTAAACTCTTTTGAGACCCTCCATATTTTGCTTCTTCACCCCCAATCAAACTGTTTTCTTGACCATTCTTTCATTCCCATTCTAGTCGTCACTTAAGTTTGTTCCCTGCACAAACTTCTTTCTGAAAGCATGTGTTTATTTAGTTTTCCGTAAACGGAATGCTTTTTCTTTTAAGCATATCCAAACACTACCTATCCTTAAAGACATAGCTCAAACTCCAACTCCCAGTTAAATATCTCTAATGAAATACCTGGCTTCTCTCCCTCTACAAAACTTTGGGTTTACTCCAACTCTCTAATTTCGCTAGCTTTTGGAGTCTACCACCAGACAATTGAGGCCGTCTTTGCAGTGCCTTAATCTCTAAACATTACATATAGATACAAGCCATATGGACTAAAACTCTCCAGATATTTTCAGAAAATTGCATACTAATTTTTTATACTTTGCTGGCTTTCCTGCAGATGGTGATGGAGTTCTGTGCAGCAGGCTCAGTCACTGATGTAGTGCGAATGACCAGAAATCAGAGTTTAAAAGAAGATTGGATTGCTTATATCTGCCGAGAAATCCTTCAAGTGAGTCTTAATATAGTCATTCTCTTCTGATATTTTAAGAACCTGGGAGTAATATATATAATGCACCTTATACCTGCTCACATCAGATAGTTTAGGTATTTGAAATATAACCTATGCGTCACGATATCTAAAAAAGCCAAAAAGCTTTTGGGAAAGCAGATTTGCAGCTGATCCCCTTAAATTTTAAAGTAGTCCACAGCTGGGTAACCAGCTCCTTTGAAATCATGGCCTTTTATACCTCTGTCAGATTCTGACTACTACATTCAATGGATCGTAGAAATAACCACTTGGATTATTTATTATGTTATTATTATTTTAGAATTCTATAGATTAAGATGAAGGTGAGACAGAAGAAGTCAGTATTGTATGGAATGGCCTCAAACCATCTGCAGTCTTTTGGCAAACAGACATTTTCTTTGATTACTGCTTCTATTTTAAATGTCTTTATTTTCCACACCCAATTTGATGAGAGCAACAATCTTCTTGATCTATCAGATTCCATCTTTTGTGACTAAAGTTCTCAAAGTCATCCAAGAAGGATATTAACAGAGTTGAACAGTACCATTCATACAATGTTAGAATGTCCTTCCTATCATTTTGGTTGGATTCACTTGTGATGGTAGTGTAAATGGTTGAGAGTTCAAACTCTGGACTGAGCTTACATTTAGTTTACCACGTATAAGTTTTGTAACTTTGAATCAGTTACTTAATTTTTCCAAGGCTCACTTTCCTCATCTATATTATGAGGGTGATTTTAACAACTTCTGCAAAGGGTTTCTGTGAGGAATTAGTAATTCACTCCATGTAAAGCACTTAGTACAACCCTTAGCAAAGAGTAACGGCTCAATAAACGTTAGCAGTTTTACTGTTACTTTATTATGAATCTCCAGTTAGTGGTTGGGGCAATCTCACTACAGCCTAACATTGCATACCATGTCATGGGTTAGCCAGGTCACGGGTAAATTTTAGTGGTGAATGGGCTAGAGCCAAAGTGTTAAGCCAACACAGATTACAAATGGTTTAAAATGAATTTCCACATTACCCTAAATTATCAGCCTACAAGGCTGACTAGAAAATATTTTGGACTAAACAAATGGTTGGATAGGGAATAGAGCAAAACAATAGCTGAGCTATGATATTTAAGATGTCCAGGTCTTTACTCTTAGGTTAGTTGGAAATACAGAGGCTAGAAACGAAGGTAAAGTGGCCCACTGTATACAAACATTTATTTTGATGTTCTTTTTCTTTCGTGGGTGTCCTGATTTATTTTCCTTTCCTTATAGTCAAAAGTCATATTTCTAGGGACGGGTTGTAGTAATTCCAGTCTAAAGAAAGAACTGTGTTTGAAACATCAGAATTAAGCTCTTTCTCTTATCAAAAGTTTTCCCAAAAACACTAGAACTGTACTGGAAAGAGATAAATATATACTGATGTGGCTTTTTAAAAAATATATACAGGGGTTAGCTCACCTTCACGCATACCGAGTAATTCACCGGGACATCAAAGGTCAGAATGTGCTGCTGACTCATAATGCTGAAGTAAAACTGGGTAAGTTTATTCTTATAGTATTTTAAGTTCCAAACATCTTAATGGAAAAAACTCCGTTAAGATAAGATAACTATGCTTTTCCTCATGTTCCTGCCAATATCCTCTACTAATTTGAGCTGGGTTTTCCCTGCTTGCAAAACCAGTCAAAATTTGAAAATTTGTTTGGGAGAGGAGGCAGGGCAAAATAAAGAGAATGCACCTACCTACTTCTTTGAAATCATGTAGATAAAACAACTTTTGAATTTTAATGGGGATTTACTACTTTTTGATCATCGCTTTACCCTGTATTAGAAATAACTACTATATTTATTTAAACAACTGAATTGAGCATTTACCATGTGCAAATTTCGATGTCATGAGCAGAAATTTAAAAAAATAAAAAAATTCTTTCACACGACAGAGCCATAATTTCTCAAGAATATCAAATAATTTTTAATTATATAAGGAGGAATTGCTTTGGATTTTTTCAGATATACCAAGAAATGATATTGATCAGAATTGATGCTCCAACAATATCCAAGTCAAATTCAGAATTATAAATCAAAAAAAGCTGGAAGTACCTAGCTTTCTATTCCTGAGTTCAGAGTGGTATCACTTATTTGAAAATAACCACACATATTTTCTGATTCTTTTGTCATTAAGCACATAGGGGACAATATATTTTATCCTTTAATGTGTAAAATAAATATCAATAGTTTTCAGAATAATACCATAAAAATCATGTCAGTACATTGTAGTGGCAGATAACCCCATTGATACAGAAGGTAAGTCACTTGCATTATTTTTCAACACTTTGTAAACCTGTGTCTGAACATAACCTTAAGATATTTCCCATTTTGTTGCTAAACACTTAGAAGAAGAGTAGAGATTTTGTTTATTCATTGAAAACATTTTTCACTGAACACTTGCGGAAGAAACATGAGGTAGTAATTGTTTATCCTTGAAATAAGTGAAAGTAGTTTTAAGAGAATGTACTACTTCTTTGGTGTCTGTCTAAAAGCTACAAAGCTAGAAACACAATTTTAAAATATATGAGAAGTGGCCAGGTACAGTAGCTCACACTTATAATCCCAGCATTTTGGGAGGCTGAGGCATGAGGATGACTTGAGACCAGGAGTTGAAGACCAGTCTGGGCAACATAGCAAGACCCTGCCTCTAAAAAAAAAATGTTTAATTAGTTGTGCATGGTGGTGTCCACCTGAGGTCCCAGATACTCAAGAGACTGAGGCAGGAGGATCACTTGAGCCTAGGATTTTGAGATTGCAGTAAACTATGATTGTGCCACTGCACTCCAGCCTGGGTAGCAGAGACAGAACTTGTCTCTAAATAATAAATGAATAAATAATAAAAATATAAAAAATACATGAAGAGCATACATATTTCACATTTAAATATGCAGGACAGGTAGTTTATCACAAGGCTAAACACTGTTTGCATATAGAGCAACACTCTCATATACTTGTGTCAAGTTGCTGGCCAAGGCAAACATTTGCGACACAAAAGAGAAATTGTACGTGAAAGAAAAGCCACTGAAATATCTGTTACAATGTCCGTGCACTAAAGTTCATGTCCTTTCTCTGAAGGAGAGAACTTCTACTGCTGGATTAGAGTTTAATAAGACTTACTTTATATGTAATCCCTGTACAATTTGTTTTAGATGACTCAGACTATCATTATTTTTAAGTAACACGTTGTAAAATTTAATCACACATATTTTACACTTAAGTCTTGTACAATTTGTTTTAAATTTTTTAGATTATAGTTGTTTTAAAGCAACATAGTATAAGGAGAAAGTTGCAGAAAACAAACCTAATGACAGCCAAAGCAAGTGATAGAAGGGAAAGAGATGGAAAAATGATTACATTGCAGTTGCAATCGCTCAATAAACTTCATATTCCAGCCTGTAAGGTCATGAAAGAAAGTTTAAATTATGCCATTGTTGAGGTTTCATCTCATCTTGGCTTTTCGTTCTCTTTCTCTCGGTCTTTTTTCTTTTTTCTGTTAATCAGTCTTCTAGTCTTTTCTCCTTTCATTTTGTCCTCTGGATATATGCCATATAGAAACTTATGGCCTTCATAGGTATTTCTTGGCCCCTAATCCCAGCTCACAGGGATAGTGAGAATGCTGAGCTATTATTTAACCTATTTATTTAAAAAAAAATCTAGATAAAAACATTGTACAACACCCAATGATATCTTCACAAATATTGTGGACTTTTTTTTTTTTTTTTGGTGGTGTCGTTCTTGTTAGATCCTTTAAAACTGCCTTGAACTCAGGTTTTTCTTTTTCATTTTTCTTCTCTTTCCCTAAATTCCTGAAGCTGCTTTTAGTCAGTTTTGCTCGACATCCCCTGGATTCCTGGAAACCATTCTAAATTAGAAAATCTACTTCATTTTTCATCCCTGTTTTATTTTTTCTGGAATAAATAACCCCAGTCCACTTTAGCCTTTTTTTTTTCTGTTTCTGAGGATACCATACCAAATATTTTCTTATAATGTATCCCACAGATGAATAGAAGACTGAACTTTTATAATCTAAGCTAAGATATAGATACCACAATAAATACCTGCATCTGATTCAAAAGATCTGTGTAGGAATTTAAACTAAATTCTAGCAGAAACCTCATTTTTCTTTATAAGTGTGATAGAGCCTTCTAATATCATGTGTGAGGCTTCCTGATCAACTGCTAATAGGTTTCAGATTTCTTTGATCTTGCTTATAGTTCTGGTCTTCCTCCAGCTTGGTGCCAGGTCCAAACACTCCATATGTTATCACTTTGGAGGTTCAGAGTGTCCCGACAGAACTTTATCTTTAATATTCATGGTAAACATTCAGCCAAACCTAATGTAGATTTATAATAGCACTGCTGAGTCTCATTCCAACATAAATAGCAGCAAAAGCTTATTCCCAGTATTCCTGGAGTAGACTTCATGGTAAAGTTTGCTAGGCTAGAATGAAAATCTGTTATCCATTGTGGCTTTTGTATCAGCTTTCCAAGTTAAAGAAATAACTTATTGAGCTTTTTCTTTCTGATTGATTATTTTGACATATAATGATTTTGGCAGTTGATTTTGGAGTGAGTGCCCAGGTGAGCAGAACTAACGGAAGAAGGAATAGCTTCATTGGGACACCATACTGGATGGCACCTGAGGTGATTGACTGTGATGAGGACCCCAGACGTTCCTATGATTACAGGGTGAGTATGAGAATTCAGACAGTGGAAATTAAAATTTGGAAAGGATTTTTGATTAACATTTTTGCAATGATAAAACAAAAAATAAAAAGCAGGCAACTCCTCCTTTTACATTACATGCTGGTTGGAAATACTAGCCTTTATTTCAGTAAGTGGTTTGATTATATGCATAAAATAGTATTTTCTAAGAATGTGGACAAAGTATACCATTGAGAATTACCTGTATTTGAGGCAGAATGTGTAGTTTATGTTGCTTGCAACGTATTGGTAAAAATATTATATAATGTGGATTTATATGTATATAAAAATTTAATGTCCAGGGGCAAAAGACATTGTAAACTTAAAAATGAATAAATGTAAAACCAATTATTAATCCCCACAGTAACTTAGCTCCAGAAAAGACAAAAAAAATAATTTGATTACTCAGGGTAATGGAGAAATTCCTTGGCATGTTTCACCTCCAAAACCACAGAAAATCAGTAGAATAGACAAATTAAGTAACAATTCCTGCTATTTATTAAAATTTCCACTGAAACTGCAATTTGGACAATATACATACATGTACACATTTCAAAAAGTTGATGTGGAAAGAAAACTCTCCATTTGCTATAGACTGGAAAAATCTCACTCACTCCCCACATAAGTCATCCAAACAATTAATTGTGGTCTCCCTCAGTGGAACCTAGGACTCAATACTTGAAGTTGATTAATTGAGATTCATCTCTTTTCCCTTTCCTTAAGTGCCCTCTGCGTGATCTGCAAAATGATTATTTACTGAGAGCCTATTATGTTTAGTGCTCTGTTAGGAGCTATGAAGACTATGGAAGCACAAAGTTCTTCAAGTGGCTTTTTATAAAAAATAATGCTTTATAGTTGCATACTTTTTGCAGTCTTCCAAGGACTTTTGCCTGTATTTGTTATTTATTTTTAGTTTTTAGCACCATGTAATTGAAGGAAATCTTAAGCTTAGACTATCACAACTGAAGCTAAAAAATCTATAAACTGGGATTCTAAGAATCCAGTTAACCTACGAGGCCGCAGATCACCTGAGGTCAGGAGTTTGAGGCCAACCTGGCCAACATAGCTAAACCCTGTCTTTACTAAAAATACAAAAAAATTAGCCAGGCCTGGTGATGGGCATCCGTAATCCCAGCAACTCATGAGACTGAGGTAGGAGAATCGCATGAACCCAGGAGACAGAGGTTGCAGTGAGCCCAGATTACGCCACCAAACTGCAGCCTGGGTAACAGAGTGAGACCCTGTCACAAAGAAAAAAAAAGAATTCAGCAAATCTGTTTAGGAGTCATTTAGCCATCCAGTGTATCTCTAGCCCTGTGCCCTTTCCACGCTAAAAAAAAAGTACTAAACTGTTAATTGTAGTCAAGATAATTTTCTAGAAACTCTTTATAGTTCTAGCCTTAGTTTAGTATATTCCAGGAACTGCTGAAATACACACACACACACACACACACACACACACACACCAGTCCTATCTAAATGTTTGCTATTATTATCTCTATTTTACATAGAGTGAGATTAAGGTACAGAGAGTTAAAACATTTGCCCAAGATGATACAACTGGTGAGTCTATGTAATAAAATGTCTTTACGGCAAGTTTCTTTTGGTATTTCAGGTAAGGCAACAATAGCAATGCATCCAAGATGAACTTTCCTTGCATTTGACCCCATTCCCTATCAACCTGTTGTGTAGTGAGGTACTGGCTGGTCACAAGCTCAGATTATGCCTTCTTACAATGTCACTCTATAATGAAGCTTTACTATAGGAAACCCATAAAATGGCTCTGGCATTGGCATCCACATCCCCAACTAAACATTGTTTTGAGATTCTAAATACTACCAATTGCCTATTTTTAAGTGACTTTTGTTTGTCATGTTTTTCTTTGCAGAGTGATGTGTGGTCTGTGGGAATTACTGCTATTGAAATGGCTGAAGGAGCTCCTCGTGAGTAAAAATGTTTGATATTTGTTAAAGATTAGGGAAATATACCATACAAATCGTACAAATCTCTCTCTGTGGAAGAAGATGAGATTGCCACTTGTGCCACTCAGCTTTCACTGCCCACACAGGTGTCATACTATGTGCCAAACTACTAATGGTGACCTTTTCAGTGATTACCAAATGCTTTCTTAAGAATAGCTACATATGGGTATATAAATCAGCTTGTGCTTTTCTTTCTTACAATATCTTATTTTAGATTGACTGAGTGTTGTTTCAATTTATTCTCAGTAGTATTTGGTCCTGACAGTCCTGAGCAACCAGAATAAGGATTCTGGTTGGCATTCCAGTCTGTATTTCCTGGTGGAATATTTAGATTCCAGAACATTTACAGTCACACAATGCTACTGCCTCAGGCTGTAATAGTTAAGAAAATTCTCTAGCATTTCATTGAAATTGAGCTAATCTTCAGAAATTTCAGGAAGTAAACATAGGTTTTTTTTTTCCTTTGGAGTAAATCCAGCTTACCTTTGGTGCCCTTTTTACTGCTTTCAGCTGCCTCAGTGCCCACGTCATCTTGTTTTCTCTACCTCCCCATCATTTAAATGACGTGTTAGCATCCTGTTCTCTCAAGGCACTGTTTTCTGATAGGAAAGTAAAAATGGAATATGAACTTGGGTGTAAATGATGGATAACTATCTAATGTGTGCCTCCAGAGCGTAGTATATTTGCTGTCCTCAGTAACTAAAATCTAAAAGTGTAAATGACAATGCATCTCTGGTATTGCTGAATGAGAAGTGAAAAAAAAAAAATGCCTTGTGGGGTGTGGGGAGGATTACTTTGCTTTCCCCTCTCCAAAGCAGATCCTATAGATTCCCATGTTCTTGTATGCTCTATCTGCAAAATGTGCACCCATCAAGCTTTTTGAGTTTGAAATATCTTAGCATTTAGTTTCATGGCCAATGAGAGGAATTTCAAGAAATAGAAATAATGGTAACATAATTTTTGAGAATTCCTGCTATCCCTTGGAATATCAAAGAGGGGCTGGGATAAAGCTAGGACGCCTGTGGAGATCATGTTACTTCTGCCTCTATTATAGTGCCCCAATTCAGCAAAGTACCTTAGTTGGGTGAATAAAAAATTAATAATAGGAAATATTAAGATGTAAAAAGATTACATATGACACATATATAAAATTGAAATGGTACTGAGGGGATGTGGACTATTCCTCATCATCTCTTGATTATTTCTGTTTGGGAAACATACATAGATTATGTTAAATTGAGCAGCGGCAACTGGTATTTCATATTAGTATTGATGCATGGTTTGGTTAGGATACATGCCTGCATGTATATTTTTCCCATTGTTTCTGAATGCTTCTCAGCATGCCTTTGCAGAAAACCAACTTTCTATGTTTTGCGGTTTATACTTCCTGAGTCACCTTTGTTTGTTTCACTTTTTTTTCATTCCAAAATATTAAGTTATGGGAAAAAAGTATTGGTGAGCAAACTCACAGGAGTGCAGAGAAGGAATTTTGCGCAGTTTACACAAATTGCAAGCTTCTTACAAAAGATAAGTGAGGACCAGGAGATTTGGAATTCACAAAGAGAGAAAAAAGGGCTGGCCTGCCTGGTTCAGTAATTTGAATACTACAACTTTGGTCAAGAGCATCTCTAAATGGCCTCCCTACTAAAACATTTCTCCTTCACTGGTGTTCTTTATTGCCTGGAATATTAATTTTGTGTGGAAATAATTGTCACCTGTTTAACTGCACAAATCCTCCAGGTTATGATCATTATTATCTCAGAAGGGATGGCCTTCCAAAGTGACAATTATCTGATAATATCTTTTGAGGTCCAGATAACAAAATTGTTTTCCTTTGGTGAATCTTTTCCAGAGAAGTAAAGAGAGAGAAAGAATAACTTCTCCCTGATAGGATGCCATAGGGCATGGGCCCCCAACCCCTGGGCCATACCGCAGGAGGTGAGTGGCGAGCAAGTAAGCAAACATTACCACCTGAGCTCTGCCTCCTGTCAGATCAGCAACAGCATTAGATTCTCCTAGGAGTGGGAACCCTATTGTGAACTGAGGATGCAAGGGATCTAGGTGGTACGTTTCTTATCAAAATCTAACTCATGTCTGCTGTACTGAGGTGTAACAGTTTCATCCCCAAACCAACCCCCTAACCCTAGGTCCATGGAAAAACTGTCTTCCACGAAACTGGTCCCTGGTGCCAAAAAGTTTGGGGACCACTGTTGTAGGGTCTCTAGAAGTAGAGAACTGTACTTTTGCAAACCAGGACCTCCTTCAGTCCCTAGGTTCTGGGTAGGAATTCAAACAATATGGGGACCTTTAAACCAAGGCCAGAACATTTCTAGTAACCATCCAAACATCAGAGTATCATAGGCTAATTTTGAATAGATGTGGTTTTTAGTCTCCATCCTTTATAGAAAAGATAATCTGTTCCTGGAGGAGAAGCAGGATAGGATCAACAGTTCACCCTGACTCCCCTTTCTTGGCAAAGCTGTACACCAGTCAACTTGCCTTAAACTGGGCCATGTTTTCCCCTATTTTTGCATTCTCCTTGATATTGTAGATCATTTTAAATATTGTCAATGATGTTTCTTTATAGTCCTACTTCTATTCCTTGTAGTGTCACTCTCTCACACCCCATGTCAACCTTTACCTGAATGCATTGTGGCTCAAATCTACCCCTGTCCCATCGAGAGGCCTATTCCTTCAATATTCAGAAGATTCCCTCAGATCTCAACATATGTTAAGAATAAACCACATTATTTAACCGAATTCAAACTAAGCTCAGTTAAATATGTGTCCTACCCTTCAAAAGATAATGTGATTTTTAAGGAAGGCTTGCTGTTTCAAAGAAATGAGCCTCTAAGGCTGGGCGTGGCGGCTCACACCTGTAATCCAAGCACTTTGGAGGTCAAGGAGGGTGGATCAGCTGAGGTTAGGAGTTCAAGAAATGAGCCTCTAATGATGAACATTTAGATAGTGTTATGAGATATGGGTTGGAGGGGGCAGTTACTGACATTTCTAAAATTAGACTATATAAGAAACCATAAACAGCTTCTGTTGACATAGCTCTTGTACGCACCCTATGCTCCATTCCTTTGTGAACTTTTCCTTTAAAGAAAACTTACCTAGTCTGTGTCCTAGCTCTTGACCCCTGAAGATGTTGTCAGTGGACTTACTGTTGCTCAGACGTTAATAAATGGCCACTGTTTGATATTGTACAAACTCACTTACAATATGTTTAAAGGACAGAACCTGGAGACTGATTGGACACAGTAAAAGAATTAAAAGAGTTAAATATGATCCTGATCTTTTGTTCTTGGAGCTTATTCTGCCTTCAATTATAAAAATGCACCTTCTATTAATTTATATCCGTGTAATTGAAAACAAAGCTTGACCTTTAAACAATTCCCTTTGTATAGCCCTAGTAAAATCACCCTGTGGAGTTCTTGTCTACTACTATGAGAGGCCAGTTTGTCACTTTGAGTTTGCATCTGAGGATGCATTTTGGGAGAGAAAGGATTGCTCTATCAAGAGTCATTAATATCAAGTTATTCTCACAACAATGACACACTTGTAATGTTAGATGAAATTGACACTATGGTTCTCGATTGGGGATGTTTTGCACTGCCAATTTTCTTTAATCACAACACAAGAGGAAATAGGTAAAGTGAGACATATTTAAACACTTATAGAAAAAATCAAAATTCCCAAAGAGGAAATAAGTAAAGTGAGACATATTTAAACACTTATAGAAAAAAACAAAATTCCCAAACCAATGAGGTAATTAATTTATATAGCACATATTGGAATAGGCTTTTCTTTTTATACCTGTGTGTATGAAAGAGAGAATGAAAGGTCCAGTAATTTGGCACAGTCTCAAAGTGCTGTAGGGTTAAAATCTTTATTATAATGTCAATAGCTGATATTTATTTAGCATCTACTACGTGTCAGATACTTTTGGGGGGATTTAAAAAATTATTTAAAAAATCTTTGTGGGTATTTAGTTGGTGTATATATTTATGAGGTAAAGACACTTTTACTTGTAAGTTTCTAATTAATCCTCACAGCAATTCTTTGAAGGGATTCCTCCTGCTACATTTCCTGTTTTTCAGATGAAAAGAACACAAGATACAGATAGGTTAAGTAATTTGCCGAAAGTCACAAAGGTAAAGCTAGATTTGAACCCAAATGATCTTACTCTAGGTGGTGTATTCTTAACAGTTGCACTATACCTATCTTTTTTTCTAGAACTCTCAGCTTCCAAAACAGATTCTTCTCAGCTTTCAAGACTGCTAAACCATTGTTATTTATATATTATTGTACTTAAGTAGTAGTCTGGTTGACTTTTTCAGTCTATAATTACATATCCCAATTTTATAACTAAACACCTGCAATACAAAATTACAGAAGTGTGCTTGTTTCACTTTCAGTTAGCTTTTCTAGATATAAATTATCAACTATACATTTCAAATATGTTTTCTAGTTTATTATTAATTTATACTACCTGGTGATAGTGAAACTTGAGAATCTTATATATTGCAAAATTGTGTTAAAACAAGCTTTTCCTTTTCTTTCTAAATACATTCTTTTGTATTTATTCGTCCCTTTGTGGCTACTAAACATTATATGTGAAAGATTACTGAGAAATCCCTCTGGAATGAGGAGTGTGCTCTTTAATTATCCTTCCCATTTTTGTAAATTTATCTATATCCCTTTGCAGCTCTGTGTAACCTTCAACCCTTGGAAGCTCTCTTCGTTATTTTGCGGGAATCTGCACCCACAGTCAAATCCAGTGGATGGTAAAGATGAATACCTTAATCTCCTAAATACATTGACTTGACATTTTTATGTTAGCAAAGAAGTTTTAACTCATTTGGTCACTCCTGCTCCACCATCCTTGTTGGACAATATTTTCTAAAATCTAATATCTTAACTGAGAGGTTTAAATGACCAGTTTTCATTAAGAAGTAGCTAGCCAAGTATAAATAAGTAATATTCTCTGTAGTATTTTCTGATGCTATTATTCTACTGTCATTAATGGGCGTGTTCAGTTGTTTCCACAGTAATGGAATGAACTAATGCAACTATTTGTGGTGCTTACATAGGCAGTCAGTTATATGCAGCCCTGTTAATTAGTCATTTAAACTAAACATACACAGACCTAGAGCATTAGACTTGTTCTCCCAGGATACTACATGCCAGCTAAACTTGGGAATTCTTCTCTCTAAAGCTTGTTGATCTTGTACCTGAAGCTCTTGTGTATATTAGTTGCTATTGCTTTCCCTGGTAGAAGTGGTGACTGTTATTTGATTGCTAACATTCTGCATTGTAATTCAATTTAATCCTTTCCATGGATTCAGTCTTTATGGCCACATCTATTTTTACGAGTCGTTTTTCAAGATTAGTTAGTCCTGGCACTTTTAACACCCTCTTTTTGGATCATTATATTTATTCTTCTTTAGTTAAAACTGCATATAGTCAAATGAAAAATACAGAGTACGAGTGCTGTGGGATGATGAATCTAGTCTTGCAGACTGCATGTATCACATTATCCATTTAATCATCATATTTGCACTTGAGATTTTACCAGGTACATACAGTTAACTCATTGAAATTTCTACTGTAATTTAGATGGTAGATGCTATTGACTTTTGCTTCTTTTTCTGAGGTCTAAATGGGCTCACTGTATAATGTATGTTGCCAAACTGCAGGATATTTGGCAATTGCAAAGACAATGATACTTAAAGGCAACTCTCTCTAAATGTGATTTTCAGAGAGGCATGTGGGTGGTGGTGGGAAGAGGTCTGGCAGGCCTGAGAACACTTTTTTTTTCTCTTGGACTCATTTCTTTTAGGTCCCGTAAGTTCCAAAATTTCATGGAAAAGTGTATGGTAAAAAATTTTCTGTTTCGTCCTACTTCTGCAAACATGCTTCATCACCCATTTGTTCAGGATATAAAAAATGAACGACATGTCGTTGAGTCATTAACGAGGCATCTTACTGGAATCATTAAAAAAAGACAGAAAAAAGGTAGAATCTATGACGTTTTATTTTACTGAAATGAATATTCAGAGTTTGTTCATGTATTGTTTCCAGGAAAAAATAATATTTGTTTAAAAATTAGATTGAAAGTAAAACTTCTGAGGCCTTCGATATTTAATTTTTCCAAGAATATACCATGTGCTATTATTTAATTCATTAACTCTTGCCTGAGTGTATGTGTGTGTATGTGTGTTTGTGTGCCTTTGTGTATAGTCACTAATTCTTACCAGTTACACCTGGAAAATATTCATATTTATAGAGACCTTGAAAACCTCCAGTAAAATTTTGTGATATGCCAACTTTAAGTAACTAAAATAAATGAAAGATAAAAGGTAACAAACTGTATATGTTACTGTTTTTTTTTTTTTCAGCTGGCATGTTGACAAGAGATAAATGGATTTGTAATTAACCATTTATTGACCACTAATTTTGAAGTAGTATTTGTGTACCATATAAAGCTCATTTTATGTACTAAACTCCAAATATAAGATGTAATTAAAGGAACTAATTTATACAAATAAACATAAACTTCTGTCTATTAATAAAAGTGAACTCCTATTTAAAATGGCAGGATTTTGCAGTGACCCTAGATTATGCCACTGCACTCCAGCCTGGGTGACAGAGAAAGACCCTGCCCCCCAAAAATTAAAATAAAAATGGCAGGATGGATTTTCACCAAGTCCAAAAGGAGCCACTTGGGAAGTTCTAATTTTATATGTTATGTTACATATTTCACATTTGATTTTGGGGACCATAGGCAGAGTTGAGAGTAACAATGGAATGTAGAAGGGAAAACTTGAAAAAGCAGGCATCCTCAGATCAGCTTGGGATTGATTGCAGTGGGGCTTGTTACATCTGTACATGTATCCTGTTTTGAGATAAGGAGTAGCAACAATTAATTTATTTACCTATGGTAATAAAGTTATCAAACCAGTGTCACAGACCACCAGCCAGTTTCGAATGGCTGCAGGAAAACCGCACATCTACTTGGTAATTTGCTGATTTCCAGAGCTGCAAAATTTCCAAAATTTTACCTGCAGGAAAAGTTCCATTTATATGAAAGTTACACTAAATATATAAATATAGTTGCCCTAAACATTTTAATATAGGAAATTCAAAAGAAAACTCTTTTGTTTGTAAGTTTCCATATTTCAGTAGTAATGGCACAGCTGTTAGGAAAGAAGCTGAATTTTTTTCAGTGTGTTTAGTGTAAAACACAGAATTAAGAATTTGCCTTCTCATTGAAAAGATTAAATATCAACTCAAGCCATAAAGTCCTTACATCTAGAGCTCACAGCTGTAAGCGATGCTCACCACTATCTAGAGTTTCTCTTGTCTCATTCTCCCTTTGTCCCATTCTCTCTTCTTTCTCTTTAGAATTGCAGAAATCAGATAGCTAAATTTTCTTTTCTCTGTTCAGAGAAATTAATCTGCATGCAATAGCTATACTGTGCTTTAAAATGGGCCTAGAAATTAGAATATTGTCTATATCACAAACCAAGTGTGTTTGAAGGGCTACCTTCTTGCCCTTGAATTCACTCCATGTCCTGAGAAGTAGAGAGAACAATGTGAATAAAGTGGATAACACGCTTATATGCTGACTGTTTATGCATTATGTTTTTCTGTTTCTTAAAAAAAGGAATACCTTTGATCTTTGAAAGAAAAGAAGCTATTAAGGAACAGTACACCATGAGAAGATTCAGGTGGGTTCCACAAAGTGCATATATAATTTGATGATAGAAATTTATGTAAGGCGGTTGATTCCATACTGTTGCCTTTGATTCAGAAAGAATTCTCTCTGATACAACAAATAACAAATCTCTGTTTTTAAGAGATATTAAGTGAAAATGTAAAGAGAATATTTTATTATTACCCAAAGACTCCTGAATATCTGGCAAGTGAATGATCAAGTAGATATCAGATTTCATTAATAATTGAATACATTAGTAATACAAATGTTACCTTCAGAATATTTCAGATATTAGGGGAATGATTTCAGAAAGATTTACTGAAGGTATCTTCATTGCAGAAAATTTCCATCTTGTAAAGTAAAAACAATGCCCCTGAATGGCTCCATTCCACTAAAAATTCTAATTGTATGCCCATCATTTGTGTGTTTATTTTAGAAGACCCTCTTGCACTCATGAGCTTCTGAGACTGCCAACCAGCAGCAGATGCAGACCACTTAGAGTCCTGCATGGAGAACCCTCTCAGCCAAGGTGGCTACCAGATCGAGAAGAACCACAGGTCCAGGCACTTCAGCAGCTACAGGGAGCAGCCAGGGTATTCATGCCACTGCAGGCTCTGGACAGTGCACCCAGGCCTCTAATGGGGCAGGCTCAGGCATCTCTACGACTACAAAGGGCAGCTCGGGTGTTTATGCCACTACAGGTTCAGGTGAAGTCTAAGGTCTCTAGACCTCTACAAATGCAGATTAAGGCACCTCCACGACTACAGAGGGCAGCCCGGGTGCTCATGCCATTACAGGCACAGGGTAGGACACCTAGGCTTCTACAGGTACAGGCCCAGGTACCCAAAAAGCAGCAGACTCAGACCAAGGCATCAGAACCACAAGATCTGGACCAGGTACCAGAGGAATTTCAGGGGCACGATCAGGTACCTGAACAACAAAGGCAGGGCCAGGCCCCTGAACAACAGCAGAGGCACAACCAGGTACCTGAACAAGAGCTGGAGCAGAACCAGGCACCTGAACAGCCAGAGGTACAGGAACAGGCTGCTGACCCTGCACAGGCAGAGGCTGAGGCAGAGGAACCTGAGTCATTACGAGTACATGCCCAGTTATTCCTGCCCCTGCTATCACAGAATCACCATGTGCTGTTGCCACTACATTTGGATACTCAGGTGCTCATTCCAGTAGAGGGGCAAACTGAAGGATTGCCTCAGGCACAGGCTTGGACACTAGAAACCCCACAGGCAACTGACTCAGTTCAAGCACTGATAGAGGGACTCTCAAGAGACTTGCTTCGAGCACCAAACTCAAATAACTCAAAGCCACTTGGTCCTTTGCAAACCCTGATGGAAAATCTGTCATTAAATAGGTTTTATTCACAACCAGAACAGGCATGGAAGAAAAAATCCAAAGTTTCTAGTCTGAGGCAAGCACTGGCAAAAAAACTATCACCAAAGAGATTCAGGGCAAAGTCATCAAGGAGACCTGAAGAGCTTGAGCTCTCAGATTTAGAAGCCCGCAGGCAAAGGCGCCAGCACAGATGGGAAGATGTCTTTAATCAGCACGAGGAAGAATTGAGACAAGTTGATAAAGTAAGAGTTTTTGATATTTTTACTCTGAGTCAGAAATGAAGAGAAAATGTGATAGCTCATGCTGATGATTTTTTCTCAAAAAAAAAAAACCCAAATGAAATAAATATTCATTATGTTCACGGAAAATATACTAAATAATTTGTACTTCAAATAAATTTTCTTGAAATTCCTAGATACTTGTGGCTAATTATGAGAAAAAATATTTTTCAGTATCTCTACTGAAATATAGCTTTAATCATTAATTTTCTATCTGTTCCTTTAACCAATCAAGGGTCAACAAATGCACATTTAAAATTACTACTTTGGATCTTTAAAAATTACTTTCATAATTTAAAATTTCAAAGATAACTCATTAAAAAATAAGCACAAAACAAAATTTGGTTTTATTACTCTAACCTTTAAGTTATTTTATTATTTTTTCCAATAGAATGCTGAACTATACTATTTGAGTGCATAGTACTACAGGAGGTTTAAATCAAGTTTAAAATGAGAAGGCAAAGCAGTTTCCAAAATATTTTGTATATGGTTACCATATTTATGACTTGTTTCACTAATGTGCTGCCAATTTTACATAATAAATCAACTATGTGGCCTCACAGAGCATGAAACAATTTACAAATTGTTCTCTGTGTTATAAGACCAACAGGTTCATATGTCCACTGCATAGTAACAGACCAATTACACATATAGCAGCGATGCAGCTGAGGAAAAGTTTAATGATCAGCAGGGCATGGACTTAGGAGGTGGGGAGGAGACCCTCAAATCCATCTTTTGGAGCAGTTCTGGGCTGGGGTTTTTAAGAGGATTGTAGAGGGTGAGGTGCTGGATAATTGGAGTTGTTGATTGGTCAGGGCAAGGTTGATGGTCCTTGAAATCATCAGGATGTAGAAACTGCATTTTTTGGTGAGGCAGCTTCTTGTGGGGTCCTTCTGGCCAGTTGACGTCAGTGGGGTCCTTCAGACCAGGTGATTGACAGTAGTTTCACTGGTATGAAAGACCTGAAAAAATATCTCAAAGGGAAAACAGCATTTCATAATGTTCGAGTTGTTATCTACAGAGCAGTTAAGGGGAACGATGATGTTGCAACAAGGTCTACATAATTCTAGGAAAATAGGCCAAAAACACCTATTGAAGAAGGAGGCCAGAGAGCAAGCTGGCCTAAAGGGTAATGCTAAACGTGCTGCAAGCTTGGTATATTTTTGTTTCTCCCTGTCTCTTCTTCTGTGATTAATTTTATAAGTTAATAGTGGTAGTTTCATCTGTACCATTTTGAAATGTGGAATACAGTATGTTAAACTACATTTTATCTAGGAACAGTCACTAAAATGTAATTATTTCAAAAATTCTTTAATATAAAGTGGATATGATTTTACTGGAGTTATTGAATTTAATCTTGTAGATTCCAAACTGATAATGAAGAGTTATGGGCTTCATAACAAATGAATGAGGTTAGATAAGATTAGGGGAGGAGTTGTTTTCTAATAATCCGCCCATATTTGAGTAAAAGGAATCATTGTGATGATACTAACTTAAACCCTGATATCCACATCTATTTCCCTAATAATAATCGATGGAGTAATTACAAATGAATTTTATCTGAGTATCTAGATAAGGAATTCTTTGGGTTTGTGCATATTGAGCCAATTAAACAAATGCTAATTTGTTGACATGTTTAACAGGAGAAAAGGTAGAAGCAGCAAGAGAAGCAAGTCTTAAAAGGGAAAATGGATGTCTAGCTCTGAGAAAAAAAAGGACGAACTATAAAGAGAAAGAAACTAGATGGCAAAGGGAGAGGTTTAAGTCTAGAATTACAACATTTGGTAAAAACTAGCTCGTCTAAAATGCTAGTGATTATTCTCAATGAACCCCAGTAATCAATTAAATCTAATAGGTTTTATATATATGAATAGGTCTTTTATTGATCTCTGTAAGGTTCAGTGTTACCAGCATGGCACACACTTTTTGTCATTTATTGTTTTAAACATGTATGTGGAAAGCCATTCTAAAATTTATAAAAGTCAATAAATAATAGTTACAAATCTCATGACTCTAGGCTCTTGTACAAACATTTATATCTTTATATGTGGTCACTGAAGAAAATATAAAGGCAAAAAAAGTTGTTGATAATATAGTCAAAGTCACAGATCTTTTGAAATACCTGAAATTTTATTAGAGTTGAGAGACATAGGTGACTGCTTCAAGTAATCAGCAGGAAACAAAAAATGCATTTTTATTAATTTTTCAGTTGAAGCGAGAATATTGATTGGATTAAAGGGGAAAACAGTTTCCTAAACTCCTAGAGCTCAATTAGGGAGAAATATTTGCACCACTGTATAACAAATCTTGCATTGCTCAGGAAGACCAAACTTTGAAGTTATAATAGCTTGCTAAATGTGACAGTTAGTTCGGTATTATGAGTTAATCAAGGTTTAAGCCAAAGATTCTTAACCTGGACCCTGTAGATGAACTTCAGGAGGTCAGCAATCCATCAGAAAATATATGTAATATGTTTGTCGATATGCAGTTTTCTGTGGACAATCTATAGCATTTCTCAGATTCTGAAAGGGATCCAGAACTAAACACTATTAAAAACTACTGATTTAAATCATTTTTATTATTTGGATATTATTCTTTTAAATTATGTATTAAGATGATGAAGTTGTTCTATCACTTGCATTTTGACAATTAAAATAGTTACTTTCCTTTTTGTTTCAAAGGACAACGAAGATGAATCATCAGACAATGATGAAGTCTTTCATTCGATTCAGGCTGAAGTTCAAATAGAACCATTGCAGCCATGCATTTCAAATCCTAAAATAATTGAGGTAAATTTTTCAATATGAGTTGCTGTGACATTAGTAAGAACGCAGAACAGTGGTTCTTAAAATTTTGATCTCAATGTCACTTTATACTCTTAAACATTGAGGATCTCAAAAAGCTTAGTTTATTACATGGATTGTGTCATTTGATATTTAACTTATTAAGTTAAAACTGAAAAACATTAAAAATATTAATTCATTTAAAAGTAATGAAACTATTACATGTTAACATAAGAAACAAATTTTTAATGAAAAAAAAAAAAACCTGTACTTTTCCAAAACAAAATTTTAGAGAATGACATTGTTTTACATTTTTGTATGTCTCTTAAATCTTTCTTGCTTAATGAAAAACAGCTGGAGTCTCCACGTCTTCAATCTGTTCCCATATGTTGTTTTGGTTGAAGTATATGAATAAAAGCTGGCTTCTCACATATAGGTAGTTGGAGAGGGAGAATTTTCATAGATTGTTTAGATAATTGAGTAAATTATTTAATAATATACCAAAACTAGAGAAGTGGAATCTGAAACCATATCAATGAAATTTTGTATATTCAGTTAATAATAAAACCCATTGGTCTATCTTATGCTGTGAATAAATGTTTTGCTGATGCATGATTTTTGACTTCATGCATTGGTCAGTTGGAATATATTGGTTCACTTTGTATGTAGATCTTCCCAGACATTTACATGTTTCATTATACAAGATCAAAGAACAGCATTTGTTAATATCACCATCAAGTTCATCATAAAAATTATTGAATATTAAGTTGTCAAGTGCTTTGTGGCAGATATGTTTGAAAATTCTAATTTTCCTTTGCAAGCTCAAATTTTATCATTGCTAAATTATAGCATCAGTTTTTCCCTTTAAATTGACAGGCTTACTTTATTCATTAAAAATAAAATGTGTACCAAATACCCGTAGTCTGAATAATCATAGTTTGTCAGTCTTTCTTTAAGCAAAAATATTGTACATGAAAAATGCTGGTAGTTTCAGTTTGTAACACAATCACACAAATATTTTTCCTTGATTTTCTCTGGTCGGGGATGTAGTTTGTGACAGAGTCTGGGTCATTTAATCTGTGGTTTTTGTTTTGTTTTGTTTTTTGTTTTTACAATTATAAGAATAATTAAGTTAGTCCTAGTGTCCACTTGACTTCTGTTTTCATAACTATATTAATAGAATCCTATTTAGTACATATATTGGAGAGGCCAGAGTTGTAGATTTTCTTGTCTAGACAAGATAACATCATTATCACAGCCAGTGTTCCTAACATTCAGCCATCTAAAACTATGTTTTTGTAGATTTTTTTGAACAATCAAGTAGATTAGATGAGTGCCTGAAGAACTCAAACTCTTGCCTTATTGATGGTAGGTCAGGAGCCTTGTTGCTCCTACTCAGCACAAGATGTTTCACAGGAGTCTACTATGAAGTCTTTTGTAAACAATTCTCCTGTTTAAACACAATCCCCCTAATACTAACAGTCCTCTGAAGTAAATAACAAAGAGTATTGTTTTATAAATACTAACCACTGGCAGAAGGAACATAAGCCAGATTGTATTATTTAATTAAAAGAGGCAATATGTCTTTTTATTTGCCTTATTAAATGACTTTACTCATACTCTCAGGTAATAATTATTACCTTAAGCATGACTTAAGCAGGAAATGTAATGAGCTATGTCTGGTTTGAAATGCATTATTATGTTAGTATATGCTATTCTTACTAATCATTTTCATCTCCCCAGTTTTGAAATTAAATACAGCCAATTTATATTAGGCATTATCTTTTTTATTTTTGGCCATTACCTATTTTGAGTAATTTTGGCCTCCAGTAGTGCCAATAAACTTCTTAAGATCAACTTCGTAAACCAAAAAGCCCAGACTGGGTCATATGATCCCAATTATATGAATTGAAAGTGAAAAAAAAAATCGGCAGATGCTTACCCTTACCTACCTGTCTCTTGTAATGTAGACATAGACTTGATAAGTCACCTCATAAAGAAAAGATACTGTACTAAGGCTACTCTAATTTCTAGAAAGTATAAAATGAGTTTATCAGCATGAATATGCTAGATTTGAAAAGCAACATGTTGAAATGTCCTTTTTAAAGAATCTAGTATGACTGCCTTATTGCATGTCAGAATTGCCTATGTTTTGAGCAGCTAAAACGTCTTTGAGTAGAAGCATGGTGATACAAGACTAAGTGAAGCAAAACAACATTCCCTGGCCCTGTCTACCGATGTTGGCAGAAAGTAAATTTCCCCTATTGATGGAAGCTAGCTTATTATTATTATTATTATTATATTATATTTTATTTTGAGACAGAGTTTTGCTCTTGTTACCCAGGCTGGAGTGCAATGGCACGATCTCAGCTCACTGCAACCTCCGCCTCCTGGGTTCAGGCAATTCTCCTGCCTCAGTCTCTTGAGTAGCTGGGATTACAGGCACGCACCACCATGCCCAGCTAACTTTTTTTATTTTTAGTAGAGACGGTGTTTCACCATGTTGACCAAGATGGTCTCGATCTCTTGACCTCGTGATCCACCCGCCTCGGCCTCCCAAAGTGCTGGGATTACAGGCGTGAGCCACCGCGCCCGGCCGAAGCTAGCTTATTATATGCACCCTTTCTTGAGTATGTGGCTATATTCAATGATTGTATGATTAGTAAAATGCAAATTAATTTTAGAGTTGAAACAGTACTTGGAACACTAATTATGATAGTGCGGTCAAATTGTAAAGCAGAAAAAAATACTTTCTTACTTTCTTAAAGATGGGACAGTTTTGACTCAAGAGATTTTAATGAAATGTATGTGGGTGTGTGTGTGTGACAACTTTCAAAAATCTAGGGTTAACTTAAAAGGATGAGTGTGTAAGAATCTGAACTTAAATTCTGAGTGAGAAGTTTAAACTTGATATAAAAATAAATGTGATAACATGTAAAGAACATTAAATTAGAAGTTGGGAGGCCTACATTCTGATGTTAGATGTTCCTTTGACTTGATATAAAAATCTTAGAAAAGTCAACATTCTCTCTCTGGGCTACAAATTCCTCAACAATAAATTAAGATTTTGATTATATGAGCTCCAGAATCTGTTCCTATACTAAAGATCAAAGATGCCATCAGAAATTATGGTTAAGCAAGTCTAATGTTATAAGTAATTATAAAATAGTATCTATTTATTAAAATCATATGAGTTAGACTGTTAGGAAAATATATATGAAGACAGACATTTTTCCACGCATTAATAGCTCTGAAGAACTTATCGAGAATTCTACTGAAGTATTACATTGTGTCTTTAAGGTTCAAGAGAGATCTCCTTCTGTGCCTAACAACCAGGATCATGCAAATCATGTCAAGTTTTCTTCAGGGTATGTATCTTTGATTTCTATATTAAAATTTCTCAAAATGAATTACAGAATGGAAAATAAAAGTTATTTCATTGATACCACATTTTGTGAAATCAACTAAAATGTCAGTGACAATGTCATCACCATTGACTATTGGCCCACATTTAAAACCTTAACTGCAATGATCCATTACCTATATCTTTCACATTTGGACATACTGCAGTTTCTGGGATACTTAGATTCACAATTTTAAAGTGAAACTAACAACAAACACTTTGACAGCATTCAATTAGTAGTCAATGAAAAGACATGAAATTTCAAGTGAATTTTCACACATGTACTGCATGATAAACCACACGCATAAAATTATTTCTATCAGAAGCTAATGTCACAGAATAAGTAAGCCTAAAAATGTCCTAGAGTCAAAATCAAATCTAAAATTCAATATTATATCAATAAAATGTCATATATAATATTGATATCAATCACTGTATTTTTTTATCTTTGTAATGTTGGTGAGCTTCAATAATTTTCAAAGATCACGCTCCACATTTTAGATATTGTGTGCAATTTGTTATATTTGAAAACCAAATTTTAAGGTAGATTTTTTAAGAAAATCATACCCTGTCGAGCCCCAATTCATAATAGAGAGAACTTAACTTATATTGATTCACTGTCAGCAAATATATATAATACTTATTGAACACTCACTATACTCAAGATATTGGACAGTATGGTCAGATGGCATATAGTTAATATTATGTAGTATATATTTTCCTGCTTCATTTTAAAAACTCCACACAATTATGTCTTCAGATTTAACTGAAGTGTAGAAATTTTGAAAAATTATGAAGCAAGACTGGGAAATTTCTTTTTCTCTGTACTCAATTAATGGGTTGTCATAGTCTATCTGACCTCAAAGGAAAGAAACCATTTTAGTTTTGAGTAGTTGGTTTATGTATAATGGAACATGACTTTAATAAAATCAAATATATAAAAACCACACTTGGTGTTAAACTCAGAGTAGTTGTTCACTTTACAAAAGGATTTTGAATTTATTAATAGCAAATATGTTACCTTTATAGTTAAATTTATAAAATTAAATGAAACTCAAGTGTTTCCTGAAATTTGGGGCCACTGAAAAAGTTTTGTCTGTTCCAGGCCTAAATCAATAAAGTCCTTCCCCTATATAAATGCCACAACAACTATAAAATTTAGCAGAACTAGTCCAAAGCAACTTTCTAAATATTCCTTAAACTTGAATAGTAAGAATGAAAGTGCTCTATTTGTCTGTCAGTGTAGCTATCTAAATCATGAATGGGATGTTAAAAACATGAATTTTAAGCATTTAAAATCTAGATAATAACTAGAATATATGACATAACAGTAACTTATTTTGTTTATTATGTTAAAATACTCACATACATTATAAGATTATGTTTATTGCTGTGTTAGGTAATAATAATGTCTGAATATTAGCTTTAAAAGCTTACAGAAATTTTTAGAAATTAATATATATGTAAAGGAAACATATACTCTATAGAAACACATATTTTTTATTTTGGAAATTGTTACTCTATTCTACACAAAATAGCAAGTTTGGGGGAAAATTGAAATTGGAAATTATTACTTAAGATCTTCTTTTTCAGTTTGATATATATCCATATATTTATACAAAACTTTGTGCTGGACTTCATGTTGAGTTGTACATGCCCTTTATGAATGTTAGGACATGGAACATGCTTTTCTGTCTTTTCATTAGCGTTCCTCAGCCGTGTCTTTTGGAACAAGCTCAGAAGCCCATTGACATCAGACAAAGGAGTTCGCAAAATCGTCAAAATTGGCCGGCAGCGTCAGGTGATTCAAAGCACGAAATTTCAGCAGGCAAAACACAGAGCTATTGTTTAACAATTTATATTTCAGAAGTTAAGAAAGAAGAATTTCAAGAAGGAATGAATAAAAAGTGTCAGGGAGGCCAAGTAGGATTAGGACCAGAAAGCCACTGTATTTGGCAATTGGGTGGTCAGTGGTGGCCTTTGAGAAATGGAAAAAAATTTTTCTGAAGTTTCATCTTTTCATTGGGTAGTAGTTAGGAATGCATCTAAAGGAGGTGGGTAGAGTTAATTTTATGAAGTTTCTATACCACGTATGAAAAATACGGCAAAGGAACTTGAGAGAGGCCTCTCCAACAAGCTAAAATTTATAGGTAGCAATTAGAACATTGTATGGAGGACTTCTGAATGTGTTTCACTTATCAATTGGTTACTTCACCTCTCCAAAATAGGACAATATCTCATAAATGTCCCTAAATGTTACAGAGTGATGGTTTTACTCAAAATACATGAACAATTAATCAATCAAATCATAGAAAATAACTTTCAAAAGTTGTGATATAAATTTCAAACAAGTATTTTATTTTAAGATATGCATTTGAGAGAGTTTAAATCAATTATAAATTTGTCATATATTACTATAAACAAAGCCAAAAGTTGTGCCATGGATCATGCAATCTGGCATTATCCGGTTTTAAGTAATCCAGGTAAGTTAAGCAAGGAAAAATTGGCTGATTGAGTCTCTGAGTCATATGTAAAAATGTAGCATACTGATTTTATTAAAATGTTAACAATAAAAATGATACAGATATACTTCACTTTTTGAAAAGCAAATACTTGAAGATCTAAACTTAAAAACACATATTTTTCTTCTTAAGTGACTCAGATAATGGCAGAATTCTTTTAAATAGTACTGTCCCCTCATACACAAGTACTATGTTGTGAAAATTAGACAAGCCTGAGTGAAGAGTAAACTCTTAAAAATTTTTCCTAACAGTCTTTTCTTTCTGGCTTGACTAGGGCTAATTTTACTAATACTGGGCAAATAACTAAAATTTTGAGGTTTATTCATGCGGCATTTTTGAAATAAGGAAATTCTGGATTAGATCCCAAAGTAGTCATAACATTGATAGAAGGGAGAAGGCATCTGTGCAGATAATAGCTAAACATCTTTTCAGTTCCAAAATTCTGTTATTTTATTCTGTATGCTACATAGACCATTTGATATTCCCATGAGATGACATGTTTGATATTCCCATGAGATTACATGCTTCATCATAGAGGAAGTCTCAGAGCACCTTACTACAAATTTGTCTGAAAATCTCAGTACACTCACTTGAACTTATTTGGTCTACTAACATACCAAAAGACTTAAAAGAAAATGGTTTCCTGCAAAAAAAAAAAAAAAAAAAAAAAAGTCAGCAGAAGTACAATAGTGACAGAAGATGGGAACACAAATTGTAGCATGTGTTCAGTGTAATTTTATCTCAAGACAACAGTTTTTGAAAATATATGTCCTTTGGAACTACAGTATCTATACTTTGGCTTTGTGTACCAAGACTGAAAAGAAGAGGAACAATAGTATTTGTCTTGAAAATCTAAGCACACAAAAACAATAAACAGGGACCTTAATTTTCTCTTAGTGAAACTTTTTCTAAGTACACCCGCCCAGACCTGAATTTTAAGCCTGTTAAATATTCTCACTGGATTTTAATCACAGGAGTTATTTACCATGCCACAACTCAATATTAAAAGCTAATCTCCAAACCAGATACATTTGCATTTTGAATGGAAATATTTACACTATAGAATTGAGCTGTTCAATGTGGTAGCAACTAGCCACATGTAGCTATTAAAATAAAAAAAAACTAAAATAAGAAATAAAATTTAAAAGTTAGCTTCTCAGGCATACTGGCCTCATTTCAAATGCTCTGTAGTCATTTGTGACTAATGACTAGTGTTAATGGACAGTGCAGATACAGAAAATTTCTATCACTGCAGAAAGTTTTGTTGTACATTGCTGCTATAAAAATGTTCCCAGCTTTATAGAGGGTGTTAAGTGTTATCTCTTTTCAGTAGTTCACTCCTCAACTGTATTGAAATACATGTGGATATATCATTGAGAGAGAATTTGTGGGGGTTAAGATTGAAGAATGAACTCTCCTCTTGAGGATTTTGGCTAGTCTATCATCTTCTAATAAATACACTGTCAGTCTTTTTTTCTACTGGTCAGATTATGAGGCCACTGATACTCCCAGCCCTTCCTATTTTTGATGTATTCTTCTTTTTTTAATGCGTCTACCTGGTTATCAGTCGTACAATGTATCTTCTTACATAGATAGAGATATTTGTCAACTGTACACTTAATATTGAAAACAGAGCAGCCATATAGATCTATAGATCGAAGAAAACTTGAACCTGCTAATACCCCCCTGAAAAGAGAATTTACGATCCTGGCCCCATGAGAATGTATCAGGTGATGTTTTCTGAATGGAATCACAAAAAGGACAAGAGAAACAACAAGGGATTTACCTGATACACTATACAAATGAAGGCAATGGCTGTAATCACTATTGTTGCTAATGTGTTTTTGGCATTCCATAGAATCTTCTTCTGATGAAGAGAGTCCTGTGACTGGAAGGAGGTCCCAGTCATCACCACCTTATTCTACTATTGATCAGAAGTTGCTGGTTGACATCCATGTGAGTTTCCATCTTAATACATTAATATCTATTATTTTTGATGTTTCATTTGTTTTGACTTACACATTCTCATCTTCATTTAAGAAGGGATGGTTAGTTTAGTTTTTTAAATTATTATTTTAAAGATAGATTCTCATCGCTTTGTGAATATATAGAACACAAAATCTAAAAATTAAAATTGAAATGGGAAAACACTTAACCAGATATTTTATTTTCACATTCTTGTGTCAGTTAGAACACACCTGGGAGAGTAGTGATAAAGAGCTATTCGTAAAAGCTAATCTCAGATTGAGGTATACAGGTTAGATGTCCAACTTTTAATAGCATTCCTTGAGTGATGAGGCAATGTATACAAATAAAACATTTAGTAAAAAATAGTGTCCTCTGATTTCATAAATAAAAAGTCTTCAGCTCTTTGTGAACATGTTTAAATTGTTGTAATGCAGATTTTAAATTGTCCTAATGCAATGTGGTTTCAGATCATTCTATTTCACTTT
Organism: Aotus nancymaae; assembly: GCF_030222135.1. Classification (NCBI taxonomy): domain Eukaryota; kingdom Metazoa; phylum Chordata; class Mammalia; order Primates; family Aotidae; genus Aotus; species Aotus nancymaae. The sequence continues at coordinate 41,628,539 of NW_026988415.1, read as the reverse complement.
TGTAATTACCTCTATGCTACCATACACATATCCCTTCCAGATTGCCCACAAGTTGTTAAATGATACACATCATACTTAAAAGATGGATTTAGATTAATTTGCCCTTTGGAAGTGTTTGCGATACTTTAAGACAACCTATGACACATAAAACCAGAGCTGGGAAATTAACATATTAATTTCAAGAGCTGTGTGTTAATCCCAACCTCAGGAGATGAAACAAAAGGGAAGAGTTACCATATTTAAAGAGCATCAAATCACCTGTTCTCTCCAGCATCAAAAGTAAATGTCTATTCTTGAGCAGACAAGTATGGGTAATTTTTTTTAAGTGAGTAAAATTGGCCTATGTGCTCCAGAAAGGCTACTAATAATCACAGTCTGGTGTTTGGGTATTGACATCTCATCCTCACTAAAACTTTGGCTCTATATAGTGAGTGAACATCCTTGCTTCAATTTAAAATGTATTTTAAAATATTGTCATATTGGAAACTTTCAAATCTAGAAGAAAATGAAAGGCTGCTAGAGACTACGTTAACCTTTCTTGTGCACACAGGTTCCAGATGGATTTAAAGTAGGAAAAATATCACCCCCTGTATACTTGACAAATGAATGGGTTGGCTATAATGCACTCTCTGAAATCTTCCGGAATGATTGGTTAACTCCTGCACCCATCAGTCAGCCACATGAAGAGGATGGTGATTATGTTGAACTCTATGATGTCGGTGCTGATACTGATGGTGATGATGAGGATGAGTCTAATGATGCTTATGAAGATACCTATGATCATGCCAATGGCAATGATGGCTCGGATAACCAGGTTGATCAGGCTAATAATGTTTATGAAGACCATGATGATGACAACAATAAGTCTGTTGATGATGTAAATGATAATTATCATGAGGCACCTCGTTGTCCAAGGTTGGTCTTTTTGAATTACTTATACTCTCCATGTTTTATAACTTCAGAAATATTTGCATCTTAGATTTATTTTCAAAAATTATCATCAAGAGAGTGACTTAATTTCATTTGCATTTTAGTAAATGGTTTGATTGTCAATAAAGTATTTTAAATTATTCTAATGCAGAACATCTAATTTTGTGTCATCTGTGTATTTTAAAGTAAGCATTCAAGTATTTATTAGTTTCTTTATAACTGGAATCGCCTGAATGTTTCTGTTAAAATTCCTGCCACTGAATCATCCTACTCTATAAAACCATACTGAGTATGAGAAAGGACAACAGAGGAAGTGTGTAACTTAATAAGCATAAGGTGAAGTCAAGGTATTTGCAAACATAGCTATGCATTTCTCAAACTTTTGTGATATCGCCATGTATATAATAAATTTAAGATGATCCTTTTCTGTTTAATTAGTGAAGAAATTACCAAGAGCTTTTTTGATTTTTTTTCCAACTAAAACATTTATCAAGAATTCCATTATGAAATAAATTTACCACAGGCACATATGTTTAATTTTGTTTTCTATGCAAAAAGAGAGCATTGAGACATTTTGTTAAGCTTAGTATTTTTAGTAATTAACTAAATGACTTAGTTCTACAAGATATGAGTTCTGTATTGCTGAACTTCCTTGGTGGAAGCAGTAGACCAATGGAGTTCTGTAGCAAAGCAGTCAGCACACATGTTAGAAAAACAAGGTAAATGTTAAAATGAACACAAACTAGATATATTGTAAGAAGAATTAATCATGTTGTGGCTGAGCTAAAAATACAGGGTTAATCACTCATGTATCTGTGAGGTTGCTAGTGCATGAAATAGTATATATTTAAGAAAAAACTACATATTCTTACTGCTAGCCTAATACATGTACCTAACAAAGTATACTAGTTCTCTTCCCTCTGCCATTCAAATGCATCGGGAAATTGGTGGTGGCTATGGTATTAATTCATTTTGTAAGACTGACAGGACATAGGGACATTTTTCTTGTCTGTATCATACCAGTAGTGTTCACATAGAGCAAAGACAAAACTGGGCATGGTAGATCTAAATAAGACACATCCCAATTCTGCTTTATTTGCTAACTTTCAAATGTCTTTTTATTGCGTGGCTTTCCTTCATTAATTGGAGCTTGTTATCAGGGCAAGCTATGGCAGAGATGGAAGCTGCAAGCCAGATGGTTATGATGAAAGTAATGGAAAAGAAGAGGCCTACGGAGGCTATGGAAGCCATAGAGTCAATAGCAGCCATGAAGCAAGTGCAACCAGTGAGGACAATGCAGCCACTGCAGATCAGGAAGAACATGCAGCCAATATAAGCAGTGAAAGAAGAGACAGTGGGGGTGATGGAGGTAAGGGAGTCATTCGAACCAGTGAAGAGAGTGGAGCCCTTGGACTCAATGGAAAAGAAATTTGCTCAGAGACAGATGGTCCAGTGTTGAAGAGACCTGCATCTCAGAACTTTGAATATCTACAGGAGGTAATGCACCATTTGAAAAGCAGATTGAACTCCTCTCATTGCAAATCTGTTTCTTCATGGGACATATAGCATTTCCAGCCATTCCAAATAGATTTTAATCATATACCCCAAAGCCTTAAACATTTTTAATTATAGGTTCGTAGGTAGATTCTTATTACTACTAATTTGCAGGGTCTATATTTACTTCCAAAGGCAAAGGTCTCTTATTTGTTTGCCTTTATTACTTACATAACATATTTGAGGTAGTGTCTCTTGACACACACTTTAAAAAGTATTTTAAAAATTAATTGACACATAATTGTATATGTTTATAGGGTACAGAGTGATATTTTAATATATCCAATTTGTAGTGATGACATCAAGGTATTTAGCATGCCTATCAACTGAAACATTCATCAGTTTTTGTGTTGGAAACAATCAATATCCTCGCTTCTAGCTATTTAAAAATATATAATAAATTATTGTTAATTATAGTTACCCTACAGTGCTATAGATATTAGAACTTATATCTCCTGTCTAGTCATGAATTTGGATCCTTTAACCAGCCTTTCTATTGCTCTCCCCTACTCCTCTTCCCAGTGTCTAGAAACCACTATTTTACTCTCTACTTATATGAGATCGATTTTTTAGCATTTGCATATGATTAAGAATATGTGTTTTTTATCTTTCTGTTCCTGGTTTATTTCACTTAACATGACATTGAGTACAGGTTCATCCATGTTGCTGCAAATCACAAGATTTCATTCTTTTGATGGCTAAATAACATTTCATTCTGTATATATGTCACATTTTCTTTATCAATTCATCTCTTGATGGATGCTTAGGCTAATTCCTTTTTTGGCTATTGTGATTAGTGCTGCAGTAAACATGGAGGTTCTGATAGCTCTTTGATATACTGATTTCGTCTTTTTTTGAGATATATACCCAGTAGTGAAATTATTGGATCATATGGTAATTCTATTTGTAGTTTTATGAAGAACCACAGTGCTATTGTCCATTATTGGTGTAGTAGTTTACATTCCCACCAATGGTATATAAGAGTTTCCTTTTCTCCACATCTTCACCCACATTTATTGTTTGTCTTTTGATAATAACCATTATAACTAGGATGAGATGATATCTTATTGTGGTTCTGATTTGCATTTCCCAATGATTAATTATGTTGAAAATATTTTCCTAGATTTGTTGATCATTTGTACGTCTTCTTTTGAGAAATGTTTATTCAAATCATTTGCCCATTTTAATTGGATTATTTGCTTTTATTCTGTTGAGTTGTTTGAGTTTCTTACATTCTGGATTTTAATCCCTTGTCAGATGAATAGTTTGCAAATATTTTCTCTCATTCTTCAGGTTGTTTCTTCACTTTGTTGATCATTTCCTTTTCTGTACAGAAGCTTTTTAGTATGATATAATTCTATTTGTCTATTTTTGCTTTTGTTGCCTGTGCTTTTGAGGTCCTAGTCTTAATTTTTTTCCCAAACCGTCTGGAAGCATTTCCTTATATTTTCTAGTAATTTTATAGTTTCAGGTCTTACATTTATGTCTAATCTATTTTGAGTTGGTTTTTGTATAAGGTGAGAAATAGGGGTCTAGTTTTAGTCTTTTGTATATGGATATTTAGTTCTCCCAGCACCATTTATTGAAGACATTGTTCTCTCCCCAGTGAATATTCTTGATGCCTTTATCAAAAATCAACCACAATGAGATAAATAAATATGTGGATTTATTTATTTATGGGTTCTCTATACTGTTCCACTGGTATGTGTGTCTGTTTTTTGATTGCTGTGGTTTTGTAGTATATTTTGAAATCTGATATTGTGATGCCTCCAGTATTACTCTTTTTCCTCAGGATTGCTTTGGCTATTCTGGGTCTTTTTTGGTTCCATGCAAATTTCAGAATTTGTTTTCCTATTTCTGTGAAGAATGTCATTTGTATTTTCATAAAGATTGAGTAGAATTTGTATATTGCTTTGGATAGTAGGGTCATTTCAGCAATGTTAATTATTCTAGTCCATGAGCATAGGGTGCTTCTCCTTTTGTGTGTGTGTGTGTGTGTCCTTTTCAGTTTCCTTCATCAATGTTTTACAGTTTTTCTTATAGAGATATTTAACCTCATTGGTTAAATATATTTCCAAATATTTTATTTTGTAGCCATTGTATATGGGATTGCTTTTGTGATTTTTTTCTTAGCTAGGTTGTTTTTGGTGTTTACAAATGCTACAGATTTTTCTATGCTGATTTTATATCCTGCAAATTTACTAAATTTATTTATCAATTCCAAGAATTTTTTGGTGCTGTTAAAGGTTTTTCTATTTACAAGATCATGTCATATGTAAACAGACACAATCTGACTTCCTCATTTCCAATTTGGATGTCTTCTATTTCCTTCTCTTGCAGAATTGATCTGATTAGGACTTTCAGAATTCAGTTGAATAAGAGTGGTGAAAGTGGGAATTTTTTGTCTTATTCCAGTTCTTAGAGGAAAGACTTCAGCTTTCTCCCAATCGGTGTGGTCTTAGCTGTGGGATTTTCATATATGGTCTTTATTGTTTTGAGGTATGTTACTTCCATACCTAAATTGTCAAGAGTTTTTATCATGAAGGAATGTAAAATTTTATCAAATGCTTTTTTTTTTGCTTTTCTTTTTTTAATTGAGAGAGAGTCTCTTGCTCTGTCACCCAGGCTGGGGTGCAGTGGTACGATTTTGGCTCACAGCAACCTTGGCCTCCTGGGTTCAAGCGATTCTCCTGCCCCAGCCTCCTGAGTAGCTGGGACTACAGGCATGTGCCACCATGCCCAGCTAATTTTTGTATTTTTAGTAGAGATGGAGTTTCACCATGTTGGCCAGGATGGTCTCTATTTATTGACCTTCTGATCCACCCTCCTCAGCCTCCCAAAGTGCTGGGATTACAGATGTGAGCCACTGCTCCTGACCTTTCGAATGTTTTTTTGGTATCTTTTGACATGATCATATAATTTTTGTCTTTGATTCCATTGATGTGGTGTATCATGTTTATTGATTTGCATATGTTGACTCTCCCATGTATCCCTGGATTAAATCCCACTCAATCATGGTGTATAATATTTTTGATGTGGTATTGAATTCAGTTTGCTAGTATTTTGTTCAGTATTTTTGCATCTATCTTCATCAGCGATATTGGCTTGTAGTTTTGTTTTATTTTTATTTATTTATTTTTAAATTACACTTTAGGTTCTGAGGTACATGTGAAGATCATGCAAGGTTGTTGCATGGGTACATACATGGCAAGGTGGTTTGCTGCCTCCATCTGCCTGTCACCTATATCTGGCATTTCTTTTTAAACCATTCTGCTATTCTATAAGTTTGATTACAGAATTTTGTCTGTTTACTGTCAAGTTTATTATTGATAGGTGAACACTTACTCCTGTCACTTTGTTAATTGTTTCTGTTTTGTGTATCCCCTTTTTTTTTTTAACCTATTCTCTTATTGTTAAACTTTGGTTAGGTAATCTTTTGTAATAATAAGGTTTGATTCCTTTCTCTTTCACCTTTCTATACCTGCTTTACCAGTTTTATAATTTCATGTTTTCATGATAGTAGTTATTGTCTTTTTTCTTTCAGATGTAGGACTCCCTTAAGCATTTCTTATAAGACCTGTCTAGTGGTGATGAATTTCCTTACTTTTTACTGGTGTAGAAGAGGCTTTATTTCTTATTTATTTATTTATTTATTTATTTATTTATTTATTTGAGACAGAGTCTCTTGCTCTGTCCCCAGGCTGGAGTGCAGTGGTGTGATCTCGGCTCACTGCAACCTCTGCCTCCTGGGTTCAGGCAATTCTCCTGCTTCAGCCTCCTGAGTAGCTGGGATTACAGGCATGCACCACCATGCCTGGCTAATTTTTGTATTTTTAGTAGAGGCAGGGTTTCACCATGTTAGTCAGGCTGGTCTCGAACTCCTGACCTCATGATCCGCCCACCTCAGCCTCCCAAAGTGCTAGCATTACAGGTGTGAACCACCACGCCTGGCCTAGTTATCCTTTATTTCTGAAGGATTGCTTTTCTGGGGATACTATTTTGTGCTAGCAGGGTTTTTTTTTTTTTTTTTCAGCACTTTGAATATATCATCCTATTCTCTCCTGGCCTGTAAGGTTTCTGTTCAGAAATCTGCTATTAGTCCAATGAGGATTTCCTTATATGTGATGAGACTCTTCTTTTGCTGTTTTAGTATTCTCTCTTTGCCACTGACTTTTGACAGTTTCACTGTAATTTTATTTTGAGAGGACCTTTTTGAGCTGAATGTATTTCATAACTTTTGAGCTTCCTTAATCTGGGTGTTCATATCTCTCCCAAGACTTGAGAAATTTTCAGCTGTTATGTCATTAAATAATTTTCTATATATTTTCATCTTCCTGGAAGCCCCATAATTCAACAATACATCCTCTTAATGTTGTCCCATAAGTTCTATAGGCTCTCTTTATTTATTTATTTTTCTCTCTCCTTTTTTCTTATCTGCCTGGGTCATTTCAAAAGACCTGTCTTCAAGTTCAGAAATTCTTTATTCTGCTTGGTGTAGTCAGCTGTTGAAGCTCTGTGTTGTATTTTTTTTGTTAATTTTACTCATTGGATTCTTTATTTTCAATATTTCTGTTTGGTTCTTTTTAAATGATACCTATTCCTTTATTAAATTTCTCATTCAGATCATGATTTTTTAAAAAAAAATTCATTGATTTGTCTATCTGTATTCTCTTGTATCTTGTTGAGTTTCCTTAATATAATTATTACGAATTCTTTTTCTGGCACTTCACATTTTCTTTTCTGTTGGGTCTGCTACTGGAGACTTATTATGTTCGGTTTGAAGGTATCATGTTTCCTTATTTGTTAATGTTTCTTGCATCCTTGTGTTGTTATCTGTGCATCTGGTGGAACAATCACTTCTTATAATGTTATGGAGTGGCTTTCATAAGGAAAGACTTAGTACTGTAGATGGGTCCTGGGGTGTTGGTTGGGTGGGGCGCATTGACTTTGGCTCTGGGTAGATGCAGCAGCGTGGTCTCTATGCTGTAATCTACATTAGCAATGTTTGCTAGTACCTTGGTGGCCCAGGCTGCAAAAGTTTGTGGCAGAAGTGGCACGTCTTTGACAGAGGTGGGCTTGCCAGGCTGCTTCTCAGGCCAGAGGCACAAGTGTACATGCAGTGGATTGGGTGGCTCAGGAATTTTCTCTCCAGGATTGGGTTACCAGACTACTTCTATGGGCAAGGGTGTGGTCACACAGTTTGGGACAGCTGGCTTGGGGGTCTGGCTTTCTGGGATCAGGGCTGCTGAGCTGTTTGTTTGACCAAGGGTGCAAGTGCACAGCAGTTAAGCCAGCCTAGAGTTGGCTTCACCACTGTGGAGTACTAGAGTTATGGTCGGTCTTTCCTGGGCCCAAGATCTGAGCAGTCAGGGTCACAGCATTTCAGCCATCAATGGGGGCTTGGTGAAATTACAGTGGAGGCACAAGGCTGGAGAGGCACAGTGGTTACTGGCCCCCAGAGCATAGTGCATTTCAGCAATGACTCTAGATTCAAGATGACACCAGGCTGCAGCAGCTTAGGTCATGAGTTGGTGGAAAATACACAACTTTTGCTGCTTGTCTGGAGCAATGCAGCCACAAGAATTTCAGGCACCTTCCCAAACTTAGCTCAGGGCTTGTGAGGACTATGAGATTATCCTGTAGTAAGTACTAGAGTTCTCTGTGGTGACAACTGGGGCTAATGAGAATCTTCTGCTTACCTTTTCTCAATAAGAATTCCTTCCTGGCTCTGAGCTGATCATGGTAGGGGAGATGGGGCAGCAGAAGCAGAGTACCTCACTTCCCTCTCTTTCCTGCCATTTTGATATTCCATGCTGCACAGTGACCTCACCACCCTATCACTGCACTCCAACACTCTCCCTCAGACACACCAGTTGAATTGTAATTGTTTATTCATTCTCTTTGTCCTTTTTTGTGAAGGGGACAAGCACCAGGTGCCACCAATAAACTATCTTACTGACATCACTCCAACCAGAGCCAATTATTTTTTTCTGGGAATATTTTTTTGATTGTGGTAAAATATACATATCATAAAATTTACCACTTTGACCATTTTTAAGTGTACGAATCAGTTGGATTATTACATTCAGAATGTTGTGGGATTGTCATCACTATCCATTTTCAGAACTTTTTTTTTAACATGCCAAACAAATTAAACAATTAAGTCTTGGTTTCCCCCTCCCCCAACCCCTGATAACCTCTATTCTCCTTTTTTCCTTGGTAACTTATATAAGTGGAATCATAAAGTATTTGTCCTTTTGTGTCTGGCTTGTTTCACTTTTTAGGTTTTCAGAGTTTATTCATGTTGCAGCATTTATCAGAATTTCATTCCTTTTCAAGGTTGAATAATATTTTATCTTATGCATATATCATATTTTGTGTATCCATTCATCTGTTGATGAATACTTGGGTTGTTTCCACCTTTTGGTTATTGTGAATAGTGCTCCTGAGAGCATTGATGTACAAGTATCTGTTTGGGTTCCTGCTTTCAGGTTTTTCTCGGGGGGGGAGTATATAGCTAGGAGTGGCATTGCTGCATCATGTAATAAGTCTATGCTTAACTTCTTGAGCAATTGTTAACACTAAATTTTTAATTCAAGTAATATGCTGTGTTTAGACAATGATTTTGTCATTCACAAAACATTTATTGACTTTATAGATAGGTTTAAAATACTCAAGTAGTTCATAGATGCTACATTAGTAGGAATTATTACAGAGAATATTTCCTGGACCATGTGATATTTGAAGTCATTCTTGAGAAATGGGGAGTGTCTGGATATCTGAAAACGCACCTGGAACTCCAGACAGAGGAAAGATTATGCCAGTCTACTCCCCTGGCCTATGTTCCTGTCACACAAACTGGCTTTGGAGACGCCATGCTCTTTCATGAGTTAGTGCTCCTGTGCAAGCTGTTTCCTATGGAAGGCTGCCCTCTCACTTATTTTCTGCTTGATGAATTACTAATCCTTCATGGGCCAAATCAATATAATCCTTGACCTCCCAAAGCAGAATTATATACCCCTTCCTCTATGCTTGCAAACCTTTTGCCCGTAATTCCATTTTAGTACTTATGGTATTGCTATTTTATTTTTTGCTTTCACACTATATTGTGAACTCTTAAAAGGAAAGAATTATATCTAATCCTTCCTTGATTATTTGTCTACCAACTCATCCAACTTCAGTGTGTAACCTAGGACATGACATATGATAAGCATACAGTAATTATGGAATAAATAATAAAGGATGAAAACAAATTAATAAAAAGTAAGTAAGGAAGTTCCCTGAATGGTTTCTAATGGGAAAGCAGTGTCAGTGGGAAAATATCTATGTCTGTTTATTATCTATCTATCTATCTATCTATCTATCTATCTATCTATCTATCATCTATCTATCTATCTATCTATCTATCTATCTATCTATCTATCTGTCTAAATTAAAGACATTAAAACAGGATGTTCCAACATAAGTTTCACAGCACCCCTGGTTATCTCCAGTTACCTTAAGGAATGTTTGGGAAATCTATAGAGGAAGTGGATCTTTCTTTCATTTCAACTTAGAAAGGACATAGTGTCATACCATGTTTTTGTGGTTGAAAAGATCATAAAAATCAGTCTTTTACAGAATAGCACAACTTTCTCAGTGCCAAGAATCATTGTTTAGACACAAGAATGAGCTTATCAACAGAAGGACTTACCAACAATAGTTCACATATTTTCCCACAGGACATGGCGTACCACACAAATTGTCAAATTTTGTGGCTTTTATCCTTGAGTATCTTCTTTGTACGTTAATGGAAGCCAGCTACATGTTCAGTGATGCATGTTTACACTCTTGAATTTGTATTGGTTGATTTTCCTTCATTTTCTTTATCATTTGAAAATTATTTCTGCAAGTGTTTCATTCTTTCAGTTTTGTGAAGTTACCATATAGCAGTGGAACAGACATCCCCACACTGTGCTTTACATTTTGTTAAGAGGCTGTTTGGCATGACACAACTGAATGTATGCTTTGGAATCAAACAGACTTTGTTTTCAAAGTCTACTTCCCCTACTTACTAACACTATGACTGAATAAGTTATTTACCGTCTCTAAATTTTAAATTTGTATAAGTAAATTGGAGATAATTATAGTTACTTGTTGGGATATGGTAAGGATTCACAAAGATATCCAGATATGATGCCTAGCACAGTAGCTGATACATGGTAAAAATTCCACAAATATTAGGTCCCAGATTGTACAGCTGGGAACCTATAGCTCCTTGCATTTCTCCTCTAATATCGGTCATCTCAACAATAGGTTAGTTTTCTCTCTTCTGATAACATTGTTGAGTTTTTCTAGTAAATGTGGATTTTATAAGAATGCAGATGTTATAGATATTGCATTCTGTTTTTCAAATAACCCCTCACTTGGCATATTTCTCCCACTGTTAACCTACTAATAAAGTAAAAATTGTTTTTTGGACTTCTTTTAGGAGCCAGGTGGTGGAAATGAGGCCTCAAATGCCATTGATTCAGGTGCTGCACCATCAGCACCTGAAGATGAGAATGACAATAAAGACATATCAGAATCATCAACACAATCAGATTTTTCTGCCAGTCACTCTTCTCCTTCCAAAGGTTCTGGGAGGTCTACTGATGCTGACTTTGCCAGTGCCATCTGTGAGTGTGTTTAATATAATCTCTAAATGCTGTTATCTGTTCACATATTAAATAGTGTTTAACCAGTGCTTTATGATTTGTTAGGAATCAAATTATTCTGACATTCAGTTTAAATAAATTCAGGTTGATATATGCTTTTAAAACATCTATTCTTCACTGAATCTTTATGGTACTTAAATTTGAGCTACAATTGAGAAATTGAATCCCTTATCTAGATTTGTGTGTGTGTTCTAATTACAATAACTTAAAATATATTCGTGTTCAACAATGTATTTTAGCCATCATGATTTGTCTTAGCTGATGGTTTCAGAGTTACTGAAACTATACTTCCAGTAAAAAATAAAATACAATAAAAAGAAAGAAATTTGTTTTTTATTTTGCAACAAGATCTTGCTCTGTCATTTAGGCTGGATTACAGTGGCATGATCATGGTTCGCTGTAGCCTCAACCTCTGTTTCTTAATGATCCTCCCACCTTGGCCTCCCAAGTGCTTGGATTACAGGGATGAGCCACCACACCTGGCCAAAGAAAATAAATTTGGCTAAGTCATGTCTCATTTGTGGAAACATTGTATCAAATAAGCTGTATAGATGAATAATTTAAAATTTTTTTTCTATAACTCCATCAGGTGCGGGTTTATTTGTTTGTTTGTTTGTTTATTTTTGAGACAGAGTTTTGCTCTTGTTGCCCAGGCTGAAGTGCAATGGCAAAATCTCGATGTCGGCTCACCCCAACTTCCACCTCCTGGGTTCAAGTGATTCTCCTGCCTCAACCTTCTGAGTAGCTGGGATTACAGGCATGCGCCACCATGCCCAGCTAATTTTGTATTTTTAGTAGAGGTGGGGTTTCTCCGTGTTGGTCAGGCTGGTCTCGAACTCCCAACCTCAGGTGATGCCCTGCCTCAGCCTCCCAAAGTGCTAGGATTACAGGTGTGAGCCACCATGCCCAGCCCAGATTTTTCTTTAAGATTTTTTTTTTCTATAACTCTATCAGGCATAGAGCTAGTAATTCCTCTTATTATCTTCCCCTTACATCTTTGCAGTATATGCTGGATTCGTAGAAGTACCTGAGGAATCACCTAAGCAACCCTCTGAAGTCAATGTTAACCCACTCTATGTCTCTCCTGCATGTAAAAAACCACTAATCCACATGTATGAAAAGGAGTTCACTTCTGAGATCTGCTGTGGTTCTTTGTGGGGTGAGTTTGTTTTGTTTTGTTTTCATGTTTCAAACCTGTGAAAATAATAGACATAAAATATTTGTTTACTCTTACCAAACCATTACAATAAATTCATAGTAGTTAATTTGCTCAGAATTGGTTTTGTTGATTTTTTTTTCACTCAGTGTAGTTTGATTTTTGAATTGATGGCCCCCGCCTTTGTATTTTTTTTTAAACCTGAGTTAACTTGGATAAAATATACAGTTGGACTAGGTTGTGATTTTTTGAAAATTTAAGATTCATATTTCTAACATATGATACTTTATGAGATATTTCAAGAAAGATTTCTGCAGGATCTTGTTTGTAAAAAGGCTTGGGAATTTTCAGAGAAGTTCCTTCTATAATGTCTTAACTCTGATAGACTTTTTTAAAACCTTTGATTCAGAAAAATTATAACCACTTCAGAAATGCTGAGACAATATTTTACCTCAAGCCAAACTGAATCATAAATGAAACAGAATAAATGAATGCAAGGAAGGAAGAAATCCGAAGTAAATGCCAACCTCTGTCTCACAATTTCATAAATTTTGCTTCATGTATGATTGAACAAAGGACGGGTTTAAAATAAAAAATAGAAAATCATGGCAAACATTGTAATTATATGGATTAAAGAACTTAGAAAAAAGTCATCTCAAAGTTCTGCTAATTTAGTGTCTCAAACAACAATATAGCATGAACATTTCAGTCTGGCAACTACCCAGACATGTAGATAATGTCTAATAACTCATTTTTATAACCCATAATTTTGTATTTTGAAAAATAAAAGATTATTGTAAAAATTGACTATACTTCTTCCTCCTTCTCTGATTCTCCTGTGAGAAGAAGACGCAGCCCCTAAACATGCTACTGGCCATGAGTTAGAGAGCTGGTTAATGATAGAGTAAGAAAATGAAGGCAAAATTGCTTAAGTTTTCTCCTATGCTGATGGAGCTTAGGTATGCTCCAAGTGCAAGGAGGACTGTGAAATTTTATCTTGCTTTACTACTTAGCTGGTTATTGCCTATGTCATTTTATAGTGAAAAGCTCCCACAGTAGTTTGAAGTACAATTTAACTTTAGTTCTGTCTTCTATTTCAGTCCTCTTATTTGTTTTTTAAACAGTGCTTAAATTTGAACAAATAGAGCCAGTCAACAAATAAAAGAGAGTGTAGAAATTCAGATACATGAAGATAAGAGCTAATTTCACAGGCATTTGGCGATGGTAAATTTTTGATATATGCATGAACACAGAATCATTCAATTTAAAAACAATTATTTACATATAATTATTTTTAAAGCATTCAAACATTCACTTATGTTTTACAAATGAGAAATGTTTACAAATGAGAAATGAGCTGAATTGAACTCTTTGTATGTGGTAGGCTAAGAATGTTTAATGGTAATTTTCAAAAAGGTTGATTGATTTTGATAAAGTTTAGAACACTACTAAAGGGTACTAAGATATCCATAAATTTCCATTTGTGAGATGGCATATCAGACATCAGCCAGTAGAATATTGCCAGAGGAAATTATCTTCTATATTTTTATGTATTTCATTGAAATTTGTTCTGTTGGTAGAGAGTACATAGTTACACAGTATGAGGTCAATATAGCCTAAACTGATAAGTCATCTTTACATAGATCAACACACTGGAATAGCAAAAATAGTAATATTGATGCAATTATGAAAAATAATTTGAATTAATATAGCTCTTTTTATATATGAACAGGAGTCAATTTGCTGTTGGGAACCCGATCTAATCTATGTCTGATGGACAGAAGTGGAAAGGCTGACATTACTAAACTTATAAGGCGAAGACCATTCCGCCAGATTCAAGTCTTAGAGCCACTCAATTTGCTGATTACCATCTCAGGTTTGTTTAAGAACTATAATTAGCTGAGTAATTGTGTCGATTAATTAGGCTGCAAACTAGGTTAAAGACTTTCTCAGTGAAAGTGTTCATAGAAGAACATTTTAAATATAACCTTTAATTGGGACACCAGACTTTCCTACTTGTAATCTCTTATTTATTTACAATTTAAAGTAACTTCCTTTAACTGTAAAGTACCTAGTCTAAGTTACTGATAAGAAAAACCACACCATTTTCATCCTTATATGTTCTCTCCAGTGCAGCCTCCTACAAATTCAGATCTCCAATTTTCATCCACTTATGCACAGGACTGGATCAACATCCACCATGTCCCTTTCTTGTGATGTGTTAGAAGTAGCAAAGAACAAAGTGAACAATAATCAGATATAAAAGAATCTTGTCCTGAGTATAGCTTTATCACAAGGGCCTACAGATACGGAGTTTGTAACAAGAATGGATCCCCTAAAGATCTTTACATCTTTTCCAAATAGTAGTTAAATTTCTTAGTTTTGGTCGGTCAGAGCCTAAACCTTAGAATACAAGAGGACAAGTAAATGAGTGTTAAAAGTGATCGTGATTACTAAACAGCACTTAGTATCAGGAAAGCATCAACATTAAAGCTGACTCTGGGCAAATGATGACTGACCAAAGGAGAGGAAAAGTAAGAAAATATGGTTTGTCTACGGAATAAAATGGTGTTAATCACAGTCACTTATATGAGTTCATATATTTTATTGTATATATAACATGTTTTATGTATAGTTAGTGCACACATTTCCATGTTGTGCATTAATGATTATGTATTATTCCTGAAATGATTAACTTTGCTTTAAGCTTTGATTAGAGGATAAATTCCTTTAGAGGTATGCTCAGACTTCATGATTTTCTAAATTATGTTTTATAGTTTTTATAATCATTTGCTTATAATTTTAAGGTACATAGAAGTAATTTTTTTTAAACATTTGGATGGCTTGTAGACTACATATCTGCGTAACACATTTCTTTACTTTTTATGCAACTTTCTCTAACCAAAATGTGTTCTTCTCTAATGCTTGGGCTTCTCTCAAATGTGGAATATTTTTCCATCAAATAATACTGAGAACATCAGTATAAGAAGATACTGAGTAGTTTAAAGCACAAATTTATTTTACCATTTAAGAAATAGAATAGCCCTAGTGTGTTAGTCCATTCTCATGCTGCTATAAGGACATACATGAGACTGGGTAATTTATAAAGGAAAGGGGTTTAATTGACTCACAGTTCCACATGGCTGGGGAGTCCTCAAGAAACTTACAGTCATGGCAGAAGGGGAAGCAAACATGTCCTTCTTCACATGGCAGAAACAAGGAGAAGTGCAAAGTAAAGTGTGGGAAAGCCCCTTATAAAACCATCAGATGTTGTGAGAACTCACTCACTATCATGAGAAAAGCATGGAGGTAACCACCCCCATGATTGAATTATCTCCCAATGGGTCCTTCTCTGAACACATGGGGATTACAATTTAGATTACAATTCAAGACCATGTCACATAGACATAGATATCTGAATCCTAACACTGCTTCAAAACTGTTACATAAAAACGTGAAAGATTAATCACATAAGTAAGAATCCTATTGTTGGGCCTAGAAATCTTGTAATAATAAACCATAAAAATGACAAAGATAAATGATTATAGTCACTATATGGGGGAAAGCAGTGTGTGATTTTTTTTCATGGCCTGTTTTCTGACCGAATTGTAAGAATTTGATGGGATTTACAATTAGGAAATTAATAAATGATAAATTGAGTTGGGGGAAAATGTAATGAAACTGTTCAACTATTTTATAAGCATGCTAGAATGACAGAATACAAGATACCCATATTGCTGTCCCTTAATATCTTAACAGTCAATATTCAGCCACCCCTCTTACACACACACTACCAGGGACAGCTTCTAGGTGTCTGAACCCTAGAGCAGTCATGATTTAGTGAATAGCCAACGTACAAATGAGTGGATGGTAATTATCCTGCCTGTGTAGTGGAAGGGTTAACCTGTCCCCCCCAAAAATGTTTAGATACACTTCAGAGAGGCACATAGCTAGATACTTTGACTATCTCTTGGAATTGATAGACTAAAATAGTCTGTTACATTTCCAAAACCTGAATGGGAGATTCTGATGCAACGTAGTTTTCTAAAAAGTGCTTTTTATGTTAATAAAAATATTTTTAAAAGGAAAAATACCTTTACATTTTATTCTTCTAATATATGAAAAGAAAGATTGACTTTAAATACTATATCTTTTCTTATATATCAGGCCATAAGAACAGACTTCGGGTGTATCATCTGACCTGGCTGAGGAACAAGATTTTGAATAATGATCCAGAAAGTAAAAGAAGGCAAGAAGAAATGCTGAAGACAGAGGAAGCCTGCAAAGCTATTGATAAGTTAACAGGCTGTGAACACTTCAGTGTCCGTAAGCCACATTTCATATTTACTACAGCTATATTAATTTTGCATCCTTTCATCTGGTGAAGTACATAATTATGAAAGGCAAAGTAGAGAAAGGAAACAATTTGCAGTTTCAAATACAGACAAGATCAGGTGCTTTCAGGGGTGGTATGGCTGTAGACAGAAACTTTAGGCCAAGGAAGAGTAAATTTCACTGACACATCTTCCAGGTCTTCTGTGTTACAATCTTGATTGTTTTTGAGAAAATATTGATTGACTAAAACAGCTATTGATGTTAGGTTTGGTTTATCTCCTCATCTTACTTTCTTTCCCAGTCACTCTGAATATTCCAGATAAACCGATATTATTTTCCTGCCTCTATATAGCTTCAGCTATATAAATGGTCTTGATTTATCTTCACAAACTTGAGGAGACTCATATAATATTCTCTTTCTTTGGAACAACAGGAAGATTGAATCTCTCCTAATATTGACCAGGAAACCTTATGATGAGTCGGAAAGTAAATTCTTCTATATCTGCTGACTCTCACTCCCACTGTTGATATTCATGAGTATAATCACTATTTCGTCTGATTAGAATGTTTTCATATCCCCTGTCCTTTCACAACCATCCACTGTGAAATTGGGTAACAATCCTAAGGGTTTAGAATCCTGCTCTCAGCTATAAAAATCTTTGAGCTAATGTCATCCCATTCTGTTCTATTTCTGAAGCAAATCCCCCTCTACTCTCAGCCTTCTTTTGCTTCTTTCCCTCTTCATTAATTGCCTCTTCAGGCAGAACTGACGGTATAGGTGGGAAATAGTTGAAATCACATTGTATAAACTGCAATGGTATATTTCTATCCTGACTGACCATTATCATTTTGCATATAAAGTGACTTTTTCTCAGCATAGGTTTTTGCATGTATCTGCATATGTACGCATACACCATTAAAGAGGGAACTGAGTACCCAGATAACTTAAGCATTAAATAAATACACTAGTTTCTTCTAGGTTTAGGTATCACTATTTCACTCCAAATCATATTATGCAAATGTGATAGCCCCAGAGGTGAAAGATAGTCCCAGATGTTAACTCAGGAGTTTATATAGCAAAACTACCTCCTACTAACTTGTGAAATATTTGTTCAATAAGAGATAGTCACAAAGGTACTCATCTTGCAAATCTGTGCTCTTTGTAAGGGGTGAACTAGTTAAGTTTAATTTTCCTAGTTGACCCCATTCCAGTCCACTTAAGCTCTCAGAACAGCAAAAAACATTTGTCTCACTGACAGGTGTAATAGTAGCATCTTCATATAGGAAGACAAGAACAGATCATACTTGACTGGCATTTTCATAGCCTTCCAAGATCCACAAGACAGTGAACTGGCACCAATTACTGCCCTATATTAAATGTATAGGAAGTGTTTTCTTAAGAGAGAATACCTTTGATTTTTGGGGTTTAGCCATCATGCTCCTTTGACTTACTTGGGAGCAATGCAAAAGAAAATGCAAGAGTAAAGTAGACCCAGAGAGAGAGAGAGAGAGAGAGGGAGCAAGTATGCCTAGTTTTGGCAGAAGAAATTGCAGCCAAAGAAGAGGGGTTTTAGCACAAAGTATAAATCTATCAGGTAAGACAACATATTCTATAAGAACCAGAAGGCCTAATCAAGAGCAAGCATATACTTATTTGTACTTTTTAAATTTATCTTTTAAAATAGCCCTATTAAAATAATTTACATACTATGAGATACACTTGTTTAAAGTGCACAATTCAATGGGTTTTAGTGGGTCTATAGAGTTGTGTAGATCACCATGATGTAATTTTTATCATCCCCAAAAGAAACTCCATATTCATTAACAGTTACCCCCATTCCATCCTTCTTTACTTCCCCTTCTTCCCCTCACAATCCGAGGTAACCATTGGTAAACTGATAAATGGTTACCCAGGACTTTCTTTCTCTATAGATTTGCCTCTTCTAGACAATTACTACAAATGGAACCATATATTATGTTGTGTTTTGTGACAGACTTTTACTTAGAATAATATTTTCAAGGTTTGGCTATATTATATATATAACATGTACCAGTAATTCCTTTTTAATGCTGAGTAGTATTGCATTGTATGGATATACCACATTTTGCTTATCCATACATAGGTTAATGGACATTCACACTCTTTCCACCTTTTGGCTATTAAAAATACTACTACATGGATAAATCTGGAAACCATCATTCTCAGCAAACTGACACAAGAACAGAAAACCAAACACCACATATTATCACTCATAGGCAGATGTTGAACAATTAGAACACATGGACACAGGGAGGGGAGCATCACACACTGTGGTCAGTTGGTGGGGGCCAGGGGAGGGACAGAGAGGGTTAGGGAGAGTGGGGAGGGATAACGAGGGGAGAAATACCAAATATAGGTGATGGGGGGATGAAGGCAGCAAACCACCTTGCCATGTATGTACCCATGCAACAATCCTGCATGATCTGCACATGTACCCCAGAACCTAAAGTACAATAAAAAAATAATAATGCTACTGTGAACATTTCATACATCTTTGTATGTGGATATGTATGGTTTTTTCTCTTGGATAGTATTGTTACACTATTTTTCAACGTGGTTGCACCATTTCACATTACTATCAGTTAATATACGAGGGCTCTACTTTCGCGGTATCCTTGTGAGCACCTGTACATGTCTATCTTTTGATTCTAGCCATCCCCATGGGTGTAAAGTGGGATGTCGTAAAAGTTTCAATTTGCAGTTCCCTCATGATTAATGTTGTTGAGTACCTTTACATGTTTACTGACCATTTGGAGACATGTCTATTTAAGTCCTTTGCCTGTTTTTTAATTGGTTCTTATGTCCTTCTGCTGTTGAGTTATAAGCATTTTTTAAGTATTCCATATACTAGACTTATTTTAATTTAATTTATTTTATTTTTTGAGACAGAGTCTTACTCTATCACCCAGGCTGGATTGCAGTGGAGCAATCTCAGCTCACTGCAACCTCCTCCTCCTGGGTTTAAGCGATTATCCTGCCTCAGTCTCCCGAGTAGCTGGGATTACAGGTGCTTACCACCACACCCAGCTAATTTTTGTCCATACATATGTATTTTTTTTTAAGTAGAGATGAGATTTCACCATGTTGGCCAGGCTGGTCTCAAACTCCTGACCTCAAGTGATCCACCCACCTTGGCCTCCCAAAATGCTGGGATTACAAGTGAGAGCCACCAACCCCAGCCCATATAGTACTCTCATCAGAATTTGATTTGCAAATATTTTCTCCTATTCCGTAGGTTGTATTTTCACTTTCTTAGTAGTTTCCCTTGGTGCCCTAAAATTTTAATTTTGATGAAGCCTAATTTATCTTTTTTTTATTTTCTTGCTTTATACTTTGGTGTCAAATATAAGAATTCATTGCTATATTCAAGGTCATCAAGACTTATCTCCGTGTTTACTTCCAAGAGTTTTATTGTTTTAGCTTTTACATTTATGTATTTGATCAATTTTGGGGTTAATTTTGTGTATGGTGTGAGATTTGGGCTCCAACTTTAATGTTTTGCATGGGTATATCCAGTTGTCCCAGCACCATTTGTTGAAAAGACTGTTATTTCCTTATTGAATGGTATAACACCACTGACCATAGATGTGAAGGTTTATTTTTCAACTTCCAGTTTTAGTCCGTTGATCTGTATGCCTATCCTTATGCTATTTAGTGCCATACTTCTTTGATTACTGTAACTTGTAGTAAGCTTTGAAATTGGAAAGTGTGAGTTCTCCAACTTTGATTTTCTTTTTCAATATTATTTGGCTATTAGAAGCTTCTTAAGATTCCATGTGAAATTTAGGATTAACTTTTCCATTTCTTCACTAAAAGGCCATTTGGATTTTAATAGGGATTGCATTGAATCTATGGAGATAATTTTGGACAGTATTGCTATTTCAACAATGTTAAATCTACCTATCTATGAACAGGAGAATTTTTCCATTTATTTATATCTTCTTTAATTTCTTGCATCAATGTTTCCAGTGTACAATTTAGAGTGCCCTTGAAGGCAAATATGTATACTCCATAAAACTATACAGTAATCTTGTCATCTTTTTGTGGGCATCAAATTGTAACCAAGTAGCTTCCCCAAAAATATACTGTCTGTGCCCTTAAATTGTGGTTATGGCATTTTTTACGATAAATACAAATACTTAAGTGTTCTTGTTAACTCTGTGGCATTGTTACATTTTTCTGTTTTATCATTGTAGTCCAACATGAAGAAACAACATATATTGCAATTGCTTTAAAATCATCAATTCACCTTTATGCATGGGCACCGAAGTCCTTTGATGAAAGCTCTGCTATTAAAGTGAGTGATCTCCTTTTCCTTTGGATTATATGATTTTTTATTTTGAGAAGAAATTGTGAACAGAATCATGCTTTCAAATACAGATGCAGAAGTATATGCCATTTTTCTGTAGTTAATACAATTTCATTGTTACTTTGCTTGCTTATTTGTTTATTTTTTTAGAGATAGGGTATCATTATGGCCCAGGCTAGAGTGCAGTGGCATGATCATAGCTCACTGCAGCCTTGATCTCTTGGGCTCAAGCCATCCTCCTACCTCAGCCTCCCAAGTAGCTAGACTACCAGCACACACCACACCTGGTTAATTTTTAGTTTTTTTTTTTTGTAGATATGGGGTCTTACTAATGTAACTTCAATATACCATGTCAGGAATTACTGTTAACCCTTTTTTAGGCAATTCACAAGCATCACAGCAAGGGAGAATACGAGGCAAATCCCTGGCCCCTCCCCTTATAGGACCGCCTCATCAGTGCCTCATTCCCAATTCCTGTAGTCAACATGAAGACCTTCTCTTCTAGAGCCCCAAACACAGGCTTTGGGTGCCACCCAAATGTCGTGAAGCTGAGAAAGTCCCTGTTCTCTCTTAGTGGGGGGTGGAGAGCAGAGGGAAGGTAAAGAAAGGTGTGACAATTATAGAGAGGGAACACCCTTCGAAGAAAAAGGAGGGAAAAGAAAGCCTTTGCTCCAGTTACCATGGCCACAGTAGGTGGGGATGGGAAGGAGTTCAATGGGTCTATATTCTTTCCAAGCTGGAACTCTAAACACATTTATCTCTAGAACTATTAATATTGTGAGCCATGGTGATTAGGCTTACCAGTACTCTTTCTACCTTTATTACAGTTTAGCTGAACTTCTATGAATCAGCCACATAAGTTAACAATTTAGTGTCCCAAACAACTAACCTTAAGAATGGGGGATTATTTTTATCTAGAGTAACTTACTTATAATGCTCCAGAATTTTACTTAAATGGAATTATTTTGTATTTATTCCATATGAGGGTTGACTAAAGAACTGGCAGTATTCTATCATGTCCAGTAGCTTCTAATGGATGTACATCAGAATTAGCTGGAACATCTGTTAAAAGTTTAGATCTCAGACCCAACACCAGACTGAATTAGTGGGTCTGGAGCAGGGCCTGGGAACTGATATTTTAGCAGATATCCCAGGTGATTTTTAACTAGTTGATCCATAGACAGGTTTTAACAAAGCACGGTAGCGACCCATCCTGATAGACGCAGCAAGGTATTAATGAAATGCTTTTGTATCTTAAGTCAGGATCCGTTTACGTGGTATATTTTGTAAGGGAACTCATAGCATGTATACAATAAAGATGAGCAAATTCTTATGACTACCTGCCAATGTCTATTTTCAAAATAGCTATGTTCTTCTATAAATAGTGTAGATGACTGTATATACAATCTAAGTCAGCCCTTACACAAATCACATCCCTCATCTGATCTCCCTAAATTGGGCCTTGGGTCAGCTGTCAGTATTTGGATATGAGTTTATTCTTGGGTGTCTGCTGATTGGTCAGAGCTGCCTGGTATGGAGCTGGAAGGCGAAGAGATAAGTACCAACAGTCTGTCTAGCCTGATGCACAATTCTTGTCCAAGTCCTCACTGCAGTTCTTGAATCCAACCTCACAACTACAGTATGGTGAATCCTGTGATGCTCAGTTCTCTACCATGATCTGATCTTGGCAATGAATCCTGTTTGGTCTTTTGTTTTAGATTAGAAACCATAGGAGCCTAGAGTACTACCCAGTGTATAGTAGGTTAATATGTCTGGCCCTTTTCATTCCCTACCAAGTATGCACTGATCAATCAGCAGACTCCGAAGGAGACTACATGTCCTATGAAGCCTATATACGAATACTGGCAAAAATACAGGCAGCTGATCCAGCGAACCGGTTTAAGAGACCAGATGAGCTCCTTCATTTGCTGAAGCTCAAGGCAAGGAACTTGAAGACAGCAAACAGAATGCAGGGCCATACACGGCTCTTATGATCAATGCCAATCTGACCTTTGAAGAGAAACTCAATATTTTGAAGCTATTGAAAATAATTATTTCTTTGTTGTAATAACAGATCTAAGAAAAATTGTAATACACGGGTCTCTAAACACGACATGCCATTTAAAATATCCACCTGGGTTTTGTACACTTATATACCTGACAAAAGAGTGAGGGAATTTTTGCCTTAGTTAGAATGTCATTTTTGGCCTTTTGGCCTTATTTGGTTTTATATTCACAGGTATTTCCAACACTTGGTCATAAGCCAGTGACAGTTGACCTGGCTATTGGTTCTGAAAAAAGACTTAAGATTTTCTTCAGCTCAGCAGATGGATATCACATCATCGATGCAGAATCTGAGGTTATGTCTGATGTGACCCTGCCAAATAATGTAAGATAATACCTTCAAATTCCTAGAAATTATTGCATACCACCATTTGAGTTTTTCCAACTGTCAAAATTCTGAAAGGTTTAAAACTATGATTTGCAATGTCTATACTGGAACTGAGACATAAAAGGTAAGTATAGAGTGCCAGAAAGTGGTCTTCCATAAGCAAAAAACACTGAGATTCCTTAGTTTAGAAAGTTGAGTGTATTATGCAGATAGACATTGCTTGTCTTGCCCAGTGGTGGTTTTTTTTTTTTTTTTTTTTTTGTAATGAGTAACGTTTACCCTTAAAACCTGGACTTCTCTTGATACATCAGAAGACCTGACAGCATCAGTGCCACATGACTATCTAGCCATTATCAATTGGAATTGATTCATGTATGGCTCCTTTTAGATGGGATATATGCTCTGCATTCTCTATCCATTTATGTTTATATATTTATAATAACTGACCCTAAAATGCATTTGATTTTTCAGTACATGCTTTAGATTTTCTGTACTCCACAATGCATTAATAGATTTTTTAAAAATACAACACCAGTATTGCAGCATTATTGTATGTATCCCTATTCTTTATTATATTACTTCAACTGTGACATAACAGCATATTATCATAAAATGTTCTCTTATAAGGTTAATTATAGTTGGAATTTCTGATCAGAAATTCAGCATTTTAAAAGCAGATACTCAACTCTTAAATAATTATATTTTGTGAAAATATAGCACAACATCTAAAATATGGATTGTTGTAAAAATATTATACACATCATTTACATAAAGAGTTTGAACATAATGTAATATCCCTCACACACACCATACAAAATGTAATTCTACTGTGTCTCAAATTTGATGTTGGCAATGATGTTTGTCCTATTGAAATTTTTATTTAAAAGGAAGGCCTAAACCAACAGTTCTCTGGTTCACTTTATTTAAATTCCTAATTTGTAGACAACCAAAATTTTAGCACTTTAGCATTATACAAAAAGTCCAGGAGAAACCTTTGATATACTTTCAAATTACGATTGAGTGATATTTTGAACAGCTCTCAGAATTATCTCATTATATCTCTAACAAATTACATAAACCAACTGCCAGGACATGAGTGGGAACTTTTTTTTTATTATACTTTAAATTCTGGGGTATGTGTGCAGATCATGCAGGATTGTTACATAGGTATACCCATGACATTTTTTTTTAAAGTCTTTTGGTCATATTAAAGATAATCAGCTTATTACTCAGTTGCCCATAATTATATAGAAATCACACTGCTTATAATGCAGAAAATACTGAACCAATTTTAACCAAAGTCACTTAGGCATGAGGTCAGGTTAATTTTGATATAGCTATTCTTGTACTCTTCAGTTGGAGTGTTTCCATAGCTTCCTGCATCTTTTTTTATGTTGTATCACATAGCTCTTACTAAGAAGTTAGTGCAATATTGAACATTGCAGCATTGGTCCACGTTTACACTTATTTGAAAAGTAATTTAGGAATGTTGACCCCTGCATTTCACATGATTAATATGCAAGAAAAGTTATTTTTGAAGCAATTTTCTAGTTACTGTTGAAGCTGGAATGAGAGATGAGTTCTTAAAAATCACTTTCTGACCCAGTTAGGATACCTTGTGTATATTCAAAAATATTTTTAGCTAAATGCTCTAGTGTCTTGACCCATTAAAAGAGAAAGGACTCTAATATCAGGGAGGGGGTGTCTTCTGAGAAAGAATGTACTGAACATAATATTTTTCCAAGAGTGCTAGATTACAAAAGCTGTAATGATACAAGGGAACCATGTGTGCTAAAAAATATCTGGTTACTCCAGGAATCATCTGAGAAGCATCTGAGGCTGTCTGGATTTGCAGCAGTCCAGTTCTTTTCTAAACAGATTTTATTGAGACAATCTTCTTTCCTGCAATTTCTTTTATTCTCTTCCTTTATCTTTTTTCTGATTCAATTACTGATGCAAGTGCCCAGGGAACGCATTAAAATTGCTTTTCGCCTCTGGATCCCCGTTTTAGTTATAAGGATTGTTGTTGCTGAGACACGGCCTCAAGTACCTGGCCTGAGTACGCTGGGTTTGGCAAGTATAGTTTCTGACCTTTTTTTTTTTTTTTTTGGTACTAGTTTGGAGAAACCATTGGGGAACACAATTTTTCATTTGCAGGGAAATACTTTAATGTGACACTATTTGTAGTTTAAGAAAACTTTGTTGCATTGTTTTGTGCATCATGAAATTTAGAAATGCTTAGATATTTCTTAGTATTTCATATTATGTCACCAAATATGTCTTTGAATATCTATGTTAAATACATATTAAATTATATTAATTGAAAAAGAAATTCTAAATTTTTGCAAAGGGGGAAATGACTTAAAGTTATATTTCAAGCTGTGAAGACTATTATAAAGCTGTCCCTTGTAAGCATTTTAAGTTCAAGCTATTTTTTAGACTAGTTTCCTATTTCTAATTTGAATGAGTTAGCTGATAAGCAAGTATTCTATATTTGTTATTTGGTTTATACACTCATTACTAAACTATTTATTAATGTGCTGAAATTAATCTTAAACTCATCTGTAGCAAGAAATGTTTCTTCTATCATGATACACAATATTTTGTGAAACGTCAAAAAAATCTGTGTTGGAAATACATCTTTGCTTTTTTAATATAAGGCTTTCTCCTAAATATCAAGAAAAATATTTAAAAGTTATGGCTTTATGACATAAAGAAAGCAGCTCTTTTCAAATACTGGATGGCATGCTTATTAATTTGGAAACAGAGGTTTCTCTTCCTCCTTGCTCTTTGAACCTCTTTTGGTCTTTATTGCCCAGCCAAGCTGCTTCAATTAAAGTAGTAGTAATAAAATATTGGACATATAAATCTTTATGAAACATAATTCCAGCCCCTGGAAATCATTATACCACAGAATATCATCATTTTACCTGATTGCTTGGGAATTGGCATGATGCTCACCTTCAATGCTGAAGCCCTCTCTGTAGAAGCAAATGAACAACTCTTCAAGAAGATCCTTGAAATATGGAAAGACATACCGTCTTCTATAGGTATGTACACAATTTCCTTCTCCTTCATGACCCCAGAGAAACTTTCCAAGGGTAAAAAAGGTGTCCTAAGAAAATATTTCCTGAATTATTACATTTTCTTAAGACACATAAGATTAATTTGGGGTTCTGCATATTTATTCCCTTAGTAAGGTAATGCCTGTATTTGCTTAATGAATTCATGAGAGTACCACAAAGAGACTCATTTTGGTTATCTGAGTTATTTGTAATATTCTATAATTGAAACAAGAGCAAATTCATTTCCTCAAAATCTGTAATTTTTTTTAACTTCTTTTACTTGCAGACTTCACACAGATACTGAAAATGCTTCTTTTCATCACACTGATTGTGGGGTACATCTTTATCTTAGGAGACTGCCAACTAGTATAAAAGAAGAGCCAAATACTTCTATTTTGTATAGTCAATAGAGCTCTATTTTGTGAGTTATATTTCTGTGAATGATCAAATCATTCAGAAAAGTGATAGATATCACTGACTGGAGTGCCTGTTAGATACCACCCAGGTGGCAACAAAGAAAATTGCCTTTTCGTCTTCATCAAACCAGGACATTTCTTTCTTCCTCACCAAAGCAGGACTGCTGATCTGGGAAATCCAAATAATTTGAGATTCTTGTATATGTTATGAGACTCAGTGACCCCAGACATGATTCTAGATAGGGAACAGAATGCATACGAAAGTAAAAATATTAGAGAGAGTAGAATGATTAGCTGGAGGATAACTATTATAGAAAAGAGAAGTTTAATGGAGCAAATAAAGGAAAAAAGCAGCAGTGTGTGTGTGTGTGTGTGGAGAGAAAGAGAGAGAGAGAGAGACAGAGACAGAGACAGAGACAGAGAGAGAAAGATGGGCTGTCAAATGAGACGCCAGATGCTTCTGTAATCTCTATAACTAAATATGATCCTCATGTGGCTTTAAGGACTAGTTCAAAATAACCGCTTGTTAATGAACATTTTTCTTATGAGATGATGGCACTTTGCATTGCATCTGCAGAATCCTTTCTTTTTGCATATATAGTCAGTGTTAAAGATTGTCTTGAAAACCTGCTCCAATTTCCTCAAACAAGAAAGAACTCACAGAGGGTTTAAAACCACTTTAAGTGACAGAAGGTAAATGCTTACAGTATAATTGACAGATCTGGGGCAAAAGAAAGTAAAAGTAATGACTCATGTTCTATCCTTTACAGTGGTACTTTTGTGATCCATATGCTAATCAGAAATGGGAATAAGGAAATTCAGTTTAAATAGGAAACTGAACAAACTCCTATATTTATGCCAGTAGAGAATCATAAGAGTCAAAGGGATCTTGAGAAGTCATCTGGTACACGTCTTGTCCTAAGGCAGGACAACTTCTGACCTAAAACAAAAAGCTATTTTAAGTTTCTAGAATTTGAAAGACAGCTACATGTAAAATAAATTACAGTGCTATAAGAACATGATATTTTAGTTTTTATATTGAGGATATTTTGAGAGTATACTAGAGACTACCATATAACACTGATATTAAGGAAATCAATTACTGTATTTTTCTGTCTAAAAACAACTGCTTTGTTATTTAAAACTAATCCAGATCCAGATTTCCCCAATTTAAAGTTTACATTGTCTTAAGTTATAATAAATGTGCTCAAATCATTGCTCTCCATTTCCAAACAAATATATACAAGCTTAACAATTGCAGCCGGTATTACTGTGTTCTCACTTCCAAATTACTGTGTCCCATCTCAGAAAGCAAGCTAGCTCAGTAGTTAGGTTAAGTGGCAGATGCAGGTGTTTTGGGACTAAGGTAGAGATTATGTGATGCCATATGAACTATGTACTTGGACTCAACAAATAGCCTGTGCTTTAAGTTTAGAATTTTTAGTCTATGTTGTTGTTGACAAAAATACCATTTTTAATAAAGTAGTCACAAAGGTGAAGAAAATTTAACTTTAGATAGACTAAATCTCTTACTTGTTCCCAACCATTTGGAGACTGATTTTCTTATTTCCTTTATATCTGGAGTGATTTTAATTCCAGTCTGAAATTTGACTTATTAAGTCTTCTTCCAGGATAGTCATTTTTCTTGGTCAAAATATGATTGTAATTTAATTACAAATTTTATGTCAATTTCATACATTAGATATTTTGAATTGCAATGTAGAAGAAAGCAGGAAATAATAAATGATCGGTAAGTTTTAGTTCAGGGATTCAAAATGGCTCACACTATGCCTGTGAAAAGTCACTTCTATAAATGTTTGATAATTCCTTAATAGTCCTTTTATGTATATTTAATGTATACATATATAGGCCAGATAAGTTTTGTGTTAGATAAAGGAATCCTAGAACCTTAAGGAAAGATAAGGAATTAAAAAAATATGTCATGCAATTATAACAATGCAGAATGTATTCCTTTTATAATAGATAAACATAAGACCTAACACCATAAAAACCCTAGAAGAAAATCTAGGCAAAACCATTCAGGACATAGGTGTAGGCAAGGACTTCATGACCAAAACACCAAAAGCATTGGCAACGAAAGCCAAAATAGACAAATGGGACCCAATCGAACTCCATAGCTTCTGCACAGCAAAAGAAACAGTCATTAGAGTGAATCGGCAACCAACAGAATGGGAAAAACATTTTGCAGTTTTCCCATCTGACAAAGGGCTGATATCCAGAATTTACAAAGAACTGAAACAGATTTACAAGAAAAAAACAAACAAGCCCATTCAAAAGTGGACGAAGGATATGAACAGACACTTTACAAAAGAAGACATACATGAGGCCAACAAACATGAGAAAATGCTCATCATCACTGGTCATTAGAGAAATGCAAATCAAAACTACATTGAGATACCATCTCATGCCAGTTAGAATGGTGATCATTAAAAAATCTGGAGACAACAGATGCTGGAGAGGATGTGGAGAAATAGGAACACTTTTACACTGTTGGGGGGAGTATAAATTAGTTCAACTATTGTGGAAGACAGTGTGGAGATTCCTCAAGGACCTAGAAATAGAAATTCCATTTGACCCAGTAATCCCATTACTGGGTATATATCCAAAGGATTATAAATCGTTCTACTATAAGGACACATGCACATGAATGTTCATTGCAGCACAGTTTACAACAGCAAAGACCTGGAACCAACCCAAATGCCCATCGATGATAGACTGGACAGGGAAAATGTGGCACATATACACCATGGAATATTATGCAGCCATCAAAAATGATGAGTTTTTGTCCTTTGTAGGGACATGGATGAACCTGGAAACCATCATTCCCAGCAAACTGACACAAGAACAGAAAATCAAACACTGCATGTTCTCACTCATAGGCAGGTGTTGAATAATGAGAACACACAGACACAGGGAGGGGAGCACTACACACTGGGGTCTGTTGGGGGGAAATAGGGGAGGGACAGTGGGAAGTGAGGAGGTGGGGAGAGATAACATGGGGAGAAATGCCAGATATAGGTGAAGGGGAGGAAGGCAGCAAATCACGCTGCCATGTGTGTACCTATGCAACAACTTTGCATGTTCTGCACATGTACCCCAAAACCTACAATACAATAAAAAAAATCAAAGTACTTAATTGAATTCTGATTTTAATCATGTTAATATGAGATTAAAGATGCCTTATTTTGTTATTTCCTAGACTATTTTAATTTGAATTTAAAATCTTTTTTTTTTTTTTCTTTGAGACGGATATTTGCTCTTGTTACCCAGGCTGGAGTGCAATGGCACAATCTCGGCTCACCACAACCTCTGCCTCCTGGGTTCAAGCAATTCTCCTGCCTCAGCCTCCCAAGTAGCTGGGACTACAGGCGTGTGCCACCATGTCAGGCTTTTTTTTTTTTTTTTTTTTTGTATTTTTAGTAGAGACAGGGTTTCACCATATTGACCAGTATGGTCTCGATCTCTTGACCTCGTGATCCACCCGCCTCAGCCTCCCAAAGTGCTAGGATTACAGGCGTGAGCCACCGCGCCCAGCCTGAATTTAAAATCTTGATATTATTTTAAATGTCAGGATTTGATTTGCTTATGGATTTTTTCCCTGTGAAGTACATAAAGAATGTTAAATTGACAGTTAAAGATGTAATAGTAGTGCTATTCCCTGTGCCAAAAATAGCTTACAGCACCAGTTGACTAACTGTTTACATAATTAGGTTTAGGGCAATTGTTGTCATAGTCTATATTTGTCACAAAGTATTATAAAATAGAATCAAAAAAGATAAAATCTTAATAAATATTTCCTGAGCAGGGAAAAAACGTCAAATTAGCTTTGGTTCTTCTTATAACATGATAATTTATTGAATTGAATTAGAGTTGCTACAGCTATTATTTGAGCAAGTCATTTTTTAACTATTTTAATTTTTAAGAGTCAGGTTTCCATGTATGTCACTGGAGCACAAATGCACACCCTTATTAGGAACGCTGTATCTCACTTAGGCTATAAAATAAGGAATGGCTGTGTAGATTAGAATGCCTACAAGCAGGATAGAATTAGTCTTTAGCTTTTTCTGTCATCTTAGAGGATATGAATACAATTAAATAATTGAGATCTGGCAATTAAATGTTGATTACAAAGGTGCCAGTTTGAACACCACTCTTGAGCAGCAAAATGGTCAAATAACTGACTATAGGAGGGAAAAACAGGATGTGTTTACCTAAACTGTAATAATGAGTCTCTTAATAACCAAACATTGACCGTAGTTATAATTTTCTATGATTGCTGGAAAGATTTTGTGTTTCTCTGATTTTTTTCATTTGTATTGTAGCTTTTGAGTGTACACAGCGAACCACAGGATGGGGTCAAAAGGCCATTGAAGTGCGCTCTTTGCAATCCAAGGTCCTGGAAAGTGAGCTGAAGCGCAGGTCAATTAAGAAGCTGAGATTCCTGTGTACCCGGGGTGACAAGGTATAGCTTACACCCTCCAGTTAAAGCAAAAATAAAGCAACCATTGAAAATGAACTAACTAAATAAATTTCTGTCCTTTTCCTTCTGGCTATAAATATACTTGTGCTATATTTTTCAAATTGGCTTACTATTTATAAAAACAATTTTATATTTTGCAGTAGAAACACTAACTTGGTAAGTGATAAAATTTGGTTTCAAAAGAAGCCCATTTTGAAAAAATAAGAAAAATTTCTAGTTATGTCTTAAACGAAGCTTAGCCGTTACTTTATTTGGTTCAAAATCCTTTATTGTCTTTGATTCATAGTGCCTTTCATGTTCATATTAAAATGGTATTTTAAACAAAATGCTTGAACAAATCTGCCTTTTATAGCTTTCAGCATAATTCAATAACAGAAGGAAAATGTACTTAGATTTGCTGAGCACCTAATTGTATAATAGGCCTTGTGCTAGCTACTTTAACAGCTATCTCAACTTATCTTCACAAGTGGGTGTTACAATGTTTATTTTGCAGAAAAGAAAAATAAAATCAAGATTTGGTAATTATTTATATAATTTGATCAATTTTAACAACTAATTCAAATAGTTTAGATGGAAAATTTTATTGTATAAGATCATTATCATTCCTATCTATTATAGGAAATACTAGTGTAAAGAAATAATACTAATAGGATTAGGAAACATTCATGTTGAGAAGAGATTGCAGAGGATTTTAGTTAATATCAGAACAGCCAGGATAAAGCACTATGCATCAAGCAAAGTTGCTAATTTACAATGTAAAGAGATGCAATGGCAAAATCCTGTGTTTCAGGTCATCAAGACCTAGAATGCAGTCCTGGCTCTAACCGGACTAACTAGGTTAGAGAACCTGAGAAGTTTGATTAATCTTTCTGATCCTTAGTTCCTTCATTTCCAAAATAGAAATATTAATAAATGCTTTGGGAACAATTGTGACAACTAGTGATAATATATAAAGCATCTCACAAATTGTGTGGAACACCAAATATGTTAAGTCAAGGGTGACTAGCATATCTTTTAAAACATTTACAATGATGTCTCTTTATTTTGAGATAACATTTACTTACTATGAAATTTAAAACACTGTTTTCATATATACCTAAAGTCCTGCATCCCCCTCAACTGTAGGGCCACAGTGAAACTCTATAAAGGTTTATGAAGACTTTTATTTAATTAAATATAAAGCAGATCTTAGAAGAGTTAAGCAGGAGCATTTTAAATTTTATTTAACACTGTATAATCACATATTTTTTCTTAAAATATTATTCATTTTCTTGATGAGTATTAACCAAAGTAACTGATTGCTGCCTTTGTCTAATAATATTAAATACTTTTAATATTTAAATTTTAATAATTTCATATATTTTATTTTATCAAGCAACATGTACAGTTACATATGATGTAATTTCACAGTATTACAAATTAGAGACTCCCTGCCTCCCTTTGTCACACCCAGTGTATCTTATCATCATCATTATGTCACAAAGTTTCATAAGTATAGCCACTGTTGATGTCAAAAGCCTTAGTCCTAACAAGGAGGACTTTGTTTGATATTTATCTGCATTTTTTTCTGATTTTCTTTATGGCACAGCCCACATTTACACATGTCCCTCTGTAAGCCACTGGGTTTAATTCATTTTATCAATCTATTGATATCAGTCCATTTTGCTGAAATAGAAAATTGCATGAGTGGATATTATGTACTCTCACCATAAAAATGATAACCATGTGAGGTGATGTATTTGTTAATTAACTAGATTTAACAATTCCACAATGTATACAGAGTTCAAAACATCATTTTGTATGTGATAAAAACATATAATATTATATGTCTGTTAATTTTTTTAATTTTAAAAAATATTAAAAAGAAAAAAAAGAAAATTGCATCAAGTAGACAATTTCAATGTCTTCTTAAATACAAGCAGCAATGGTAAACAACACCGAAATAATTTGTTTCCTTATATTAAAAAAAAAAGCCAACTTGAATATAAGTAGATTATCATTTTAAAAAGCAAATAATTATTCCCCCAAAATAATCAAGAACTTCAGCAAATGAAGGCCACCTACAAAAATATTAATTTTATTTAACCATATAAATTATAACTATGTAGAATATAGTAAGAGGTTGTTTTAAAAACGTATAATTTAGACTCAAAATTAATTTAAACTCTTATTCTTTAATTTGAAAAACAAACTGTTCCACAAAACGGTAAGACTTAATATTTTAATTAGCAGGTGCAGATAATTTAAAATCATAGTTATATCAAATATCTGGTTGCAATGTATTAAATATCTATTGACAGTGTCTTTCTTTCTTTTTCAAGCTGTTCTTTACCTCTACCCTGCGCAATCGCCACAGCCGGGTTTACTTCATGACGCTTGGAAAACTTGAAGAGCTCCAAAGCAATTACAGTGTCTAAAAGTTTCCAGTGATTTATTACATTACAAGCATCATGTATAGGCAGACTGCATCTTCAGATTTCAGAGATCAAATGAGCATTCAGTTTTATTTTTAGTAAAAATTAAATCCAAAACTTAACTTTTAATGTAGCACAGAATAGTTTGAATGAGAAACGCAGCTTTATGTATAAAATTAACTATAGCAAGCTCTATGTACTCCAATGGTGTACAATATCTTTTGCACAAACTTTGTAACTTTTGTTACTGTGAATTCAAACATTACTCTTTGGACAGTTTGGACAGTATCTGTATTCGTATTTCACAACATGGGGTAAAGAAACCTGTTATGAATTAGATTACAAGCAGCCTTCAAAAGAATTGGCCCTGGGATAAGATTTTTTCAGAAAAAGAAAAACATCGACAAACTGTATGTGATTTTTCCAAAGTTATTTAAAGAACCAAAGGTTTGGTCAAGAAACAAAAATCTTAAGGACTGTTATAACCCAGACTAAGGTTGAACAACCTGCATGCCCAGAGAAAACTATGGTGATAAAGGGGAAAATGCCACCACCCTTTTGCTTACTGATTCATAACAATTAAGCCTACAGCTAAAGACCAGTTGTGTTCTTTTCACCCATTTTTAAGTTGTTTTTTTTTCCTGATAAGAAGAAAGAAAGAAAGCCCCTAGATGCTTGTTTTTTCTCAGAACCCCCAAAAGATGTGCAATAGCTGTTGTTACAGACCACCAAATAATACACTTGTGAGCCTGAATACAGGACTAAACTCCTATACACATGTACTGTAGAATGAGGTTTTTTTTTTTTTTTTTAAATACCTTAAGGTAGGTGTCAAATTCTACTCCCCAAAGCAGATAGATTGATTTATAAAAGTTATATGGCCAAAAGTATGACTATCAGACAGCATCAAATATTTGCCCAATCCAAGATTAGACCACACAAAAGCTTCGTTCCAGTATTAAGCAAAAGGAACGAAACATAACAATGAAGAAACTTTGCTAATATCTGTGTTTTTCATGTTTCTATTTATGTTAAATCAGAAATTAATCTAAAAATATTCAGTGATAAGTTCATACATAAAGACTTAAAGGTAAGAAAAAGAAAGATTTCAAAAATACACAACTTTCACCATCTTTGTAAGTCTGCAAATTTAGAGTAGTGAAAGTTATACTAGTCCATCATCCAAATATGTTATAGACGCCATAGACTGGTGATGTTTGGTCACCTATGGTAACTGCTACCTGATGAAGAGTGTAATTTCTGCATATCCATCCTCAATACCATGGTTAGTTCTGTGGCAATAGAAAAGCAACAGAACTGCCACAAAGTATACCTCAATATAATTCCTCTAGTTCTGCTTCTAAAATCTGAGGACAGTGCTAGTGGGATGATAATTTTCAAACTACCTGGTTAACCAAAATTCAAAAGCAGCTGACTATGTGTGATTTCATAATAGCACATTTCTTGGCACTTAGTGCCAGAAATGAAGATTTGGATTTTCCTAACAACTTTATATCAAGAGTGTAGTAGCTCATTATTGAGAATTTAGGAAAGCCTGAATCCATGAACTAAGGAAATAAATGTGACTCACATTTCTTTTACTGTGACACAATAATGTGATCCTAAAACTGGCTTATCCTTGAGTGTTTACAACTCAAACAACTTTTTTCATTCAGTAGATTTTAAAATCAAACTTTCATGTCAATGTTTTTCTAGAAGTAGTCTTCATTATTATAAATTTGTACACCAAAAGGCCATGGGGAACTTTGTGCAAATACCTCATCGCTGAGCAAATGGAGCTTGCTATGTTTTAATTTCAGAAAATTTTCTCATATAAGTAGTGTGTAGAATCAAGTCTTTTAATAATCCATTTTTTTCATAATATTTACTCAAAGTTAAGCTTAAAATTAAGTTTTATCTTAAAATCATATTTTAATACAGTAAGACAAAACTATTTTAGGAAGTCAACTCCCATTGTGCTCTGTGGCAATTATTCCAGTAAAAATAAGCAAAAGTGAACTGAATCTACAAAGATGTCCCAAAGTAACCAAGCAAGAGAGATTGCAAATGATAAACCAAGCTTTAAAGGATAAAATGTTAATAAAGAAAGGAAGCTGGGCACATGTCAAGAAGGGAGATTGAAATGTTAGGTAAGCATGTAGAAAGGACAGCAAATATTTAAAGTGGCTCATAAGTAATGAATATTGCCGATTTAGATGTAAATCCATCTGGAATCTTCACATCCTTTGCCAGCTGAAACAAGAAAGTGAAGAGACAATGGTATTTTGTGGTCAGTTTATTTTGTAAGAGACAGAAGAAATTATATCTATACATTACCTTGTAGCAGCAGCACCTGGAAGCCCCAGCCCATCAAGGATGTGCAGAAGGAAGGTTCCTGACTACATAATTTCCCTAGCCTTGTGGTTTGAACCATTAACATTCTGGCAGGTCATGAGCAGCACTAGGGATAAGGTATGGTTTTATTTTGGTATAATTTAGTTTTTCAACAAAGCCCTTGTCTAAAATAAAAGCCATTATTGGAAATATTTGAAAACTAGAAAATGATGGATTAAAGGGCCGGTAAGAAAATTTCTGAGTGATTGTCAGTAGAAGTAAGGTAAGATCTCCAGAGGAAACAGTAAGAAGGGATAATCATTAAGACAGTAAAACAGGCAAAGCAGAATCACATGCTCCTACACACATATACACATAAACATTGGAATGCATAAGTTTTAATATTTTAGTGCTATCAGTTTCTAGGTGTATTAATTACTAAGTGTTCTCTGTCAAGATTCATTTAGTTGAAATAGTATCCATAAAACTAGGAATAATCCCACAAGCATTCAATGGGATCTTTTAAGTACTCTTCAGTTTATTTTAACAAATTGTCTACTGAAATCATATTAATTTGTTTTCAATGTGTACTCTAAAAAAAATTCAAACAATCTTCAATACTGCTAATTGTTTGCTCAGAAAGTCTACAATGAATCATTGTTTAACCTTGAAAAATAAAATTTTATAAATCATTAGTTGATGTCATTATTGAAATATACTTATCTGATTCCACAGAATTAGGACTTACTCAAATAATATTCTTCTCTTTAAAGTATATAATAATGATCTGATTGGAATCTGTTAGGGGTTCAGCTTGTTGCATTTGGAATTCTGGCAAAAGAGGGATATATTAATCTGATTAAAAAATACTTTCTGGCTATAGTGGTGAAATTGGAAACTGAATAATTTTCCTCTAAATATATAAGACTTTACATATGGGCATAGATTCACATGGTATGGGTGAAACTCAAGCAAGTTCCAATGTTGCCTTCCCTCCCATCCAACCCCAGTATTTTCAAGTCCCGAGGAGAGGAAAGGTGAAGAACTCTATCCAGAGAGTATCTTTCATTTAAGAAGGAGTTTAGTACAGGCTGATGGTGGAATACAGAAGATGGAGTAATCATGGCAAGTTTTCAAAGAAGCTTAGTCCTTTCTTCAGGACCAGAAGAACAGAACTTCCCTCAGCAGGTCTCAGCAGTGGAGTATTAAAAGCATAGTCTCATGCACATCCTGCCATCTCGGGACATTTTGGAGAGGTGTTCATCAGATTTACTCCTTACAGCCTACTGGGTATTGTCCTAATTTGGCATGTGTGGCCAGGTATTCTGGAGCTGGGCTACCTGAACACATCATGCTTGTCCAGGATGTTAAAGGCTGAATTCAAAATGTTTCATTACAATCAAATTGTTTTACTCAACTTTATCATAGGTTACGCTGACTTCAACTTTAAGGGACAGTGTTAGGAGCAAAGGAATAAAAGTATCATCACAAATTGTAATTAGCTCGGACACGGTGAGTCCCTAACGCTGAGAGAGGGCATTATTCTGGGGACTCTTTACCAAAGCATGGGGACAGGATAGGTCTTGACTAGAAGTCGTTAGTTATTCATTATTAGTAAGTTTATCACTCACAACATAAGCAGTGGGGTCTAAGGACTTCCATGCTGCAAATCCATTGACTGAATCCTTTTTTAACACTAATTTTCATCCGATATAATAACATTTTTTGAAAAAAAAAAATAGAGCCCTTACTCCTGATTTAAGAATACTCAGGAGTATAGCTACTTTTTAATTCCAAAAACTGAATGGTGGCAGCTAATGAATTAAAGTCAAACATGTTTTAGAAATCATTGTCACATATCACATTTTATGTTGCTCACAACCATGTCAACTGACCTAAAAATAATAGTTCAAGAAAGAGTAAAAGGGATTCTATATGGATTTACATTTTCAGAAGCTAGCCCACACCCTACTTTGTAAATATATACAAAATAAGACTTGGGATTAACCATTTCTTACAGTTTTGCCACCTCATATGTCCAAGTCTCCTGTTTGGTGCTTAACATACAGAAATTGTTCAATAAAAACATGAGTTGAAGGGCAGAAATGGGCCCTTTTTGTTTTGCCTGGATTGTCTTTGGTGCTATTGTATCTACAACCACTTAAAACTCAGAAATCCATTTGTTGTTTCATGAAAGTATCATCTGTGCTCTGGTCTGGTGACTAAAATGTCAGGACCTATTTTTGGTAATTTCAAAAGATTTTACCCCACAAACCTGAAGTGAAACAAACAAAAGATAGGTCAATACAGACATTTATTCTTACTAAATTTTACTTACCTTTAAAACAACACATAAGGGCCACTATAATCCTTCAGTAATTACACAAGGCTCATAAGTAATGACAAACATTGTTTAGTAAAATAAGAGCACAGAAAGTAAACAAGCCATTTAACTGGCTGTTTTATGCAGACTTTTGGTTCGAATGTGATTCTTTTTCTTAAGATTAACTGTTTATGTTGCATCATCCTGAGATATATTTAAGGGCCTTCAGAGCTTGTAAATATAGTTTTTCATCCAAAATTTTTAATTATGTTCCTATAAACAGTTAGATATCAAGCATTCCCTAAAGGCATGTTTTGTTTTGTTTTGTTTGCAGTTGAAAGAGTCTGTCTGATTTGCAGGTAGGTAGGTACTTCTAAAATGCATACCAAATGGAATAATCTATCCAAAGGTCTAAAAAGTAAGCATGCAACACCATAAAGTTGAGTCTCACAAGTTTAAGTAATTGGAAATGAATGGAATGAAGTTCAAAGTAAATTGAGCTCCAAGAAAAAGGAAAAGCTTTTCTCCACAATATAATGTAAAATTTAAATTCTGTAAAAACGTTGGGAAAGTATGGGCTTCATTTGATCCGTAAATGAATGTGCGGAATCCAAGCAAACAAAAACAGTTATTTTGATTCCAACACCCATCCCACCAGTCTGGGGGAAATTTAATTTTAATCATTCCTCTTTCATTCACTAGGGTTATCAAAAGATCCCAAGTATCTTTTATGAATCAGAAAATTCAGGGGTGCCTTACTGGCATATAGTTTACACTTGTCTCCATTGATACATTTATTGCTCATTTAGTCTTACAGTGGCACTGAGGCCTCTGAGGCATGTGCGGCCATGGAAATATTTGTCAAGACAGGGAGCCCAGACATCTAGGGTTATATTCACTATTGTGCTATTACTTTCATTGGTGCTGAGTGGGCATGGGCTCCTGATGCTTTAAAAACCGTAGTTCCCACTATCCTTTCCCATGCTAGTGAATCTTCTCTACTCTAGGTTCTTGTATTTCTGTACCACTCCATTCAATACAAAATGCATTTACCTCTTTCCCTTATCCTTTAAGAATGGCCTAATGTGCAAAATAAAATCTAGCAGGAGGTTTTCAGAAAATTTTTCTTTAGGTTCTAATATGTAACCTCTCTACCCAACTAAGACAAAGGAACCCTCCATGAATTGGAAGAGTGGAAA
The DNA here is from genome assembly GCF_030222135.1 of Aotus nancymaae. Lineage (NCBI taxonomy): Eukaryota > Metazoa > Chordata > Mammalia > Primates > Aotidae > Aotus > Aotus nancymaae. The sequence goes on along the minus strand of NW_026988415.1, from coordinate 41,588,875 downwards.
TTCAGTGAGAACAAATGAAGACCAAAATTAATTATGCTGTTACCTACACATGAAAAAAAATCAAGAAAAGGTAATCAAATAAATTAAAACTTTAAAAGATGAGACATTATTGCTATTGATGAATTAGGCCAAAAATTTCTTATCATCTCTTACTATCTCCTCTATAATCTCCTTAGTGCCCTCATTCTTTCCTCTGCGTCATTGCAGCTTCCAAACAATTGTCCCTTCTTACATCATTATCCCTCCTTTCTCCCTAGTAGCCCTCCCTTTTGAATCTATTACTATCAGACTATATTATCTATTATGCCTCCTTGTTGCTGTCCTGTATAGACCAACACCATTCCTTCTTCCCTTGGTCCATTTGTCATGCTGTAACAAAATACCTGAGACTGGATAACTTATGAAGAACAGAAATGTATTTCTTATACTTCTGGAAGCTAGCAAGTCCAAGATCAAGGTGCCTGTGGGTTTGGTTGTCCGGTGAAAGCTGCTCTCTGCTTCCAAGATTACACATTGCCGTAACATCTGGAGAGGATGAACACTGTGACTTCACATGGCAGGAAAGACACAAGGGCAAAATAGGGTGGAAAGGATGAACTCACCTTCTCAAGTCCCTTTATAAGGCACTAACACAACTCATGAGGATAGAGCCCTCATGGTCTAATCAATTCCTAAAGGCCTCAACTCTTAATATTGTTGCATTGAGTACTAAGTTTTAACATTAATTTTGGAGGGGACACAAATATTCAAACCATAATACTGTTACAGACCACAGGTTCTTAGACTCTCATGTAATGGAAATTGACACGAGGTCCAGCATGTTTCCCAGTCAAGGCTTTTTTAAAGGTTTTTTTCCTCCAAATACAAGGGAGCCAGCACTGGAGTTAAAGTTATCTGGCTGCCTCCCCAGAGGGAGTACATTGTGGTGCCTTAAGGAGATGATATGCATAATTCATGAGGTAAGTGAGCTTTACAACATGATGGGATGGAATACAGGGTGCACAAGAGTAGTAAGGAGTCATGCTAAACATATATATCACATGATTAGAAAATGGAAGATGAGCACCTCTTTGGGTGGAGAACTGGTATTATAATGAAGCAAAGGGCAAAGATCTGTCATCCTTCTGGTCTTGTGCACATGCAAGTGATAGGGTTAACTTCTTTGAGTGAAACTTATATCTGGAGTTTGTTTAATATAAGTTTGTAAATGAAATAACAAACTTACATCATTTGTTTTAGACTTCCTTAAGGTTCCCCCAATTAGGGATATGGCGCCTTTAAGAAAATTTATAGATTGGAAGGAGCACAGCTTACCTTAGTTTTTAAGGTTTTGAGGTCAACAAGGCTGGGATCCAGAGGAGGCAGGATTGAAAGGTCAGGATTGTTTGGTTGAGGTCCCTACCAGCTTGTAGTAGAGGTTTCGGGGATGCGGGCTGTGCTGGTGCTTCCTTGTTGCAGATTGCAAGTGTGCGCTGAAGCCATCATCTGCCATTGCCCATGACTGTGCCATGCCCAACAGTGCTAGTCCAGCCAGCAGTGGTGGCATGGGACCCCACAGAGCTCTGCACCATGCTTTGTCCAATTCCTGACTTTAAGCTGTATCCCTGCACCCTGGGGGAAGTTTATCAATCTTGTTAATTTCAAAAACAAAAAAAAATTTTGATTTTTTAAATTATTCTTTGATTTTTTTTTTTTTGGACAGAGTTTTGCTCTGTTGCCCAGGCTGGAGTGCAATGGCACAATCTTGGCTCACTATAACCTCCACCTCCTGGTTCAAGTGATTCTCCTGCCTCAGCCTCACGAGTAGCTGGGATTACAGGTGCCCGCCACCATGCCTAGCTAATTTTTGTATTTTTAGTAGGGATGGGGTTTCACCATGTTGGCCAGGCTGGTCTTGACTCCTGACCTCAGGTGATCTGCCTGCCTCGGCCTCCCAAAGTGCTGGGATTACAGGTGTGAGCCACTGGCGCCTGACTGCACATTAGCCATTAAGGTTCAATATGTGAATTGGGAGGTAGGGGACATATTAAGACAATAACATTCTGCCCTGACCCTCAAAATGCATGCCCTTCTTACATGTAAAATACATTCATTCTATCCTAATAATCCCAAAATTCTAGCACAAACTTGTCTAAAATTCATAGTCTCATCTAAATGAGATGGGGTGAGACTCAAGGTATGATTCATACAGAGGCAAATTCCCCTCCAGCTGAGAGACTGTAATATCAAACAAGTTTTGTGCTTTTAATGTACAGTGTTGTGACAGGCATGGGATAAACATTCCAATTCCAAATGAGAGAGATAAGCAAGAAGAAAGAGGTAACAGGTCCCACCTAAGTCCAAAACCCAATAGAGCAAACAAAATTATATCTTAAGGATTGAGAATAAACTTACTTGACTCCATGTTCTGCCTTACAAACATACTAGGGTAGGAGTTGGATTCTCGGGGCTCTGGGGAATTCTGCCTCCATGGCTTTCTTGAGTACAACCCACACCATACTTCTTACAGACTGGTCAGGTGCCTGTGGCTCTCCCAGGTGGGCATTATACCCTGGTGGCTCTAGAGTCTTGGGGTAGGCCTGCCCTCATGGCTTCATTAAGCATTGCCCTAGCATTGGCCCCAAACTCACAGCTCCACTAGGTTTTGCCCTAGAGGGAGCTTTCTACAGTGGCCCTGACACTGAGGCAGTTCTTTGCCTGGATTCTGAAGCTCTCCATTGCATTTTTTTGAAATCTGGGTAAAGGTAACCATGCTTCCATAGCTTATGTACTCTGTATGTGCCTGCACCCTCCAGAGTGGTTGTCCAAGCCATAGCTGGGTCCACCTGAGCCCTAGCTGGGGCACTTGAAGACTTTAGTGCATGAATTCAGGGTGCAGAGATTTGAGATCACCCTGGCAAGTGAGCACTGAGTTTCTACGTGCAACCTAGGCCCCTCCCTAGAAGCTACTCTGATCTCAAGGCCTTGGCACTCTGAGCCTGTGATGAACATGGCAGCCTCCAAGATCTCTGAAATGCCGCTAGGTCATCTTATTGTCTTCATAAATGTCAATATTGTGAAAACGGCCATACTGCCTGAAGTAATTTATAGATTCAATGTTATTTCCATTAAACTACCATTTACATTCTCCACAGAATCAGAAAAAAACTACTTAAAATTTCGTATGGAACCAAAAAGGAGCCTGAATAGACAAGACAATCCTAATAAAAAACAACAATGCTGGAGGCATCACACTACCTGACTTCAAACTACTCTGCAAGGCTATAGTAACCAAAACAGCAAAATACTGAGACAAAAACAGACACGTAGAACACTGAAACAGAATAGATAACTCAGAAGTAAGACCACACACACCTACCAACCATCTGTTCTTCTACAAACATGACAAAAACAAGCAATGGGGAAAGGATTCCCTATTAAATAAATGGTGCTGGGAGAATTGACCAGCCATATGCAGAAAATTAAAACTGTACCCTTTCGTCACACCCTATACAAAAATTAACTCAAGATGGATCAAAGACTTCAATGTAAAACCCAAAACTATAAAAAAGAAACCCTAGAAGAAAATCTAGGCAATACCATTCAGGACATAGGCACAGGCAAAGATTTCATGACAAAAATGCCAAAAGCAATTGCAACAAAAGCAAAAATTTACAAATGGGATAAAAGTAAGCTAAAGAGCTTCTGCATGGAAAAAAGAAAAACTATCATCAGAGTGATCAGACAACATACAGAACGGAAGAAAATTTTTGCAATCTGTCCATCTGACAAAGGTCTAATATGCAGAACCTACAAGCGATTTAAATAAATTCACAAGAAAAAAACAATCCCATTAAAAAGAGGGCAAAGGACATGAATAGGCACCTCTCAAAAGACATTCATATGGCCAACAAATGTCTGAAAAAAGAGCTCAATATCACCAATCATTAGAGAAATGCAAATCAAAACCATAATGGGATATCATCTCATGCCAGTCAGATGGCTATTACTAAAAAGTCACAAAATAACAGATGTTATTTAGTGAGGTTGTGAAGAAAAAGGAACCCTTATACACTGTTGGTAGGAATGTAAGTTAGTTCAACTGTTGTGGAAGACAGTATGGTCAATCCTCAAAGATCTAAAGACAGAAATATTATTTATCCCAGCAATCCCATTACTTCATAGTACCCAAAGGAATTGCTCACCAAATTATATTACCCAAAGTAATTACATTTATATTACCCACTGTATTACCCAAAGGAGTATAAATCATTCTATTATAAATTTATACTATTCTATTATATATTTGATGTATATAGACTATATATTTATATAGTATAAAATATATAGAATATTTTATACTATTCTATTATATATATTATAATATATTATATATATAATATATAAATGTATATATCATACATTTATAATAGAATGTATATATAATATACATTCTATTATAAATTTAAGCATATACATCCATGCGTATGTTCATTGCAGCACTATTCACAATAGCAAAGACATGGAATCAACCCAAATGCCCATCAATGATAAACTGCCTAAAGAAAATTTCGTACACATACACAAGGGAATACTATGCAGCCACAAAAAAAAGAATGAGATCATGTCCTTTGAGGGACATGGATCAGCCTGGAAGTCTATCCTCAGCAAACTAATGTGGGGACATAAAACAAAACACTACCTTTTCTCACTTATAAGTGGGAGCTGAACAATGAGAATGCATAGATGTGGAGGGGAACAACACATACTGGGGCCTGTCGGAGGTAGGGAGAGGGATAGCATCAGGAAGAATAGCTAATGGTAGCTGGGCTTAATATCAAAATTATGGGTTGATCCGTGCAGCCAACAAACCATGGCACACATTTATTTATGTAACAAACCTGCACATACTGCACATGTACCCCAGATCTTAAAATAAAAGATGAAGGAAAAAAAATAGTATCCGGCTTTCTTCTATTCATACTAACCTTGTTATAAAAGGTATCTCAACCACACTCTTGATTTCCTCTCCTAAACACATTTTAAAAAATTATTTACATGGCCAGTTTGGGAATTTTCCAAATTTTTACATTTGGCTTCTCCTTTGTTTAAGATTCCATTTTTTCCATTATCTCTGTTTCTCTCTTTCTCTCTCTCTGTCTCCCTCACCTCTTTTTCTGGAACTCTGATGGCACAAATGTTAGCTTTTTGTTATTCTCCCACAGGGATTTAAATTTGGTTCATTTTTATTTGTCTATTTATCTTTATTATTCAGATTGAATGAATTCTATTGATCTTTCCTCAACTTCACTAATTCTGTGTGTGTCATCTTTACTCTATCCTTGAGCCATTCCAGTATGTTCCCTTTTATTTCTAATATTTTATTTCTATAATTTCCACTTGGTCATTTTTATAACTTTATTTCTTTTCTGAAATTTTCTAATTTTTCATTTATTTCAAGATAATTTATAGTTCATTATTGAAGTATTTTATCACTGCTTTAAAATCTTTGTCAGATGATTACGACATTAATTCATCTTGCTGTTGATATCTATTGATTGTCTTTTCGATTATTGATTTCCCTAGTCCTTGATATAACAGGCTTTTTGTTGTTTCCTAGACATGTTGTTGGTTATGTTTGGTGACTCCTATTTATATCTTTTATGTGAGCAGGCAGTCATCATGCCTAGGTTAATACATAGATGCTAGCCAACTTTTGTGGTCTGTAGTTACATTGACAGTTTACTTTTTACAGACTTTGCAGTATTATTTTGATCTGCTTAGTTTATCTGGTGCTGCTGCAGTTCCCACTGGTACTTGTTGGTGAAGTGGAAGAGGCTTCCCTAGGCCTGGGTGCCTGGTATCACCGGGTCGGGCAAGGGATTTTCAGGCCATGAAGGTAAACAGGTTTCCTTGGAAAGGACGTTGCTGTGGCATTCTTTTCCCTGACTGTGGAAGATGAAGAACACTTCTCTGACTAGGCCCTTGTCATTGTGGTTATTCATTTACTGGTGCACTAGTCTCTCTGGATAGGAAAGGGGAATCTCAGGATTATAGGGGTAAAGAGGCTGTTAGCCTGAATGGTTCTTATGGTTAAATCCCTCTTCCCAGTGCCACACAGACAACCAGTGTCTCTGGATAGGGAAGGGGTGCCTCATGTCCATGGAGAAAAAGAAGCTTCCCAGGCTGGGTTGATTATTGGAGTGGAGCTCCCTTGCTGGTGTTGCTAGGCTGCCCTGATTATCTTCTAGTGCAGGATTCAAGTATCTGTCCTCACAGGGAAAGAGAGTTCTCTTTCCACTTTCTGTCTCACAGCCTTTTCTGATACTGTGGGATGCAACCACAGCCTGAATATATGGCAGATTTAACACTACCTGTGAGTAAAGCTCAATCAGTGGGGTACGGAAACTAACAAGGAAATGTTTTCAGCTTCTGAACTTTCAGGTGGACAATGCTTGGAGACATTATGTACACTTCTCAGGAGGTCCTGGTGGAATTTAGCCTACAGCAGTGATCCACATGATATATCTTTTAACCATCCTTTCTTTCTCTCCGTCTCACTCTACCAACTCTCCAACTCCTGTTTTCTGAAATTACATACCAAATAAACTCTCTTAATCCAAGTTCTTGTAGCAGGCTTTGCTTTCAGTGGAAACGAAAATAAGACAAACCTAATAAAAAGTAGGCTAAAGATAGGAACAGACTTATCATCAAAAGTAATATGAATAACTTAATAACTTAGGAAAACACGTTTGGCCCACTCATAACAAAGTAAATGGGAATGAGAACAAAGGTAGCATTTGCATCTGTCAGATTGGCAAAGGTAACACATTTTGATATCATACCGCTTGTAATGTGCTGTTACATATGCTATGGTTGCAATCCCATTGCAAGGCAAGTTGAAAATATCTTTTAGCACACACATTCCCATTGATCTAGTGATTTTTCTTCCAGAAATAGATACAACAGATATATTCACACAGGTGGACAGGTATGTGCCCAAGAATGTTTGTTGCAACATTGATTGTAATAAAGCACTAGAGTAGGAGAAAAAACACTGAGTTTTCATCAATAAACATTAGTTTTAAAATGTATGGTGAATCCATACAGTAGAATACAATGCCATTAACAAAAACAAAGTATATCTGTGTATATCAATATAGAAACATCACACAGATTTATTAAAGAGATAATGCGAAGTTAAAAAATAAGCACAGCATAATTGTGAATTATATTCTCTATATTATCTATTATATTACATAGTAGCTTTTAACATTAATAAATATTGCCACTAAGGAGAGAAAGCAGTGCCTGAGTGGGTGGAATATCTAATTTTTATTTCGTATTTATTTGTACTCTTAGAAAATTTAGTCATGCACATGTACTAATTTTTGATTATAAAAAAGGGCATTTTTTCTCAATTAGGATTGAAATTAATGTTCAATTTATTTTTCTCTTAGATTTATTTTTATTGACATGCAACACACACTAACTAGATACAAATTTTAATGAATCAGTTATACACAAACATAAATTCATGCATACACACATATGTGTATGTATGTGTAACCATCACTCATATCAATATATTGAACATTCCCAATGCTTCCAATAATTTCTCCCTAGCTTTTATTCCATTTAATACTTACCCTTGGGAGAGAGATCCAAGATGGCTGACCACTAGCAGCTCGGGCACGTAGCTCCCAGTGAAAGCGCAGAGAACGAGAGGACGCCACACTTTCAGACGAATATTTGTAGCTCACGGACCAGGAGATTCCCAGCAGAGGAGCTCCACGGGTCGCCAGAGCGACTCTTGTGGCCAGCGCAGCGGTTTTGCTGGCGCCTTAAAGCGGCAGTTCTTGGTGCAGAGTCCAGAGATTCCTGGGCAGAAAGGCACCATCAATCTTAACACCGCTGTCTTGGCCAGTGCAGTGGATTGCTCAGATTTCGGCGCTGGGAATCAAAAAGTTGGACGTCCGCTCAGAGACCTAGTTAGAAAGTCGGTAATTACAAAGACAACAGACGGATACATATATAATGAAGGGAAGAAACCAGCCTAAAAAGGCAGAGAATACTCAAAATCAGAATGCCTCTCCCTCTACAGATCGCAATTCCTCATCAGTAACGGAACAAGGCTTAATGGAGAATGAGTGTGTTCCAATAACAGAAGCAGGTTTCAAAATGTGGGTGATGAGAAACTTCTGTGAATTAAAAGAACTTGTTCTAACCCAATGCAAAGAAACTAAGAACCTTAAAAAAAGGTTTGACGAAATGCTAACGAGAATGGACAATTTAGAGAGGAATATAAGTGAATTGATGGAGCTGAAAAGCACAACACGAGAACTTCGCGAAGCATGCACAAGCTTAAACAGTCGAATTGATCAAGCAGAAGAAAGGATATCAGAAGTCGAGGACCAGCTCAGTGAAATGAAACGAGAAGACAAGATTGGAGAAAAAAGGATGAAAAGGAATGAGCAAAGTCTCCAGGAAATATGGGACTATGTGAAAAGACCTAATCTACGTTTGATAGGTGTACCTGAATGTGATGAAGAGAATGAATCCAAGTTGGAAAATACTCTTCAGGATATCATTCAGGAAAATTTTCCCAACCTAGCAAGGCAGGGTAATATTCAACTCCAGGTAATACAGAGAACACCACAAAGATATTCTTCAAGAAGACCAACCCCAAGGCACATAATTGCCAGATTTATTAGGGTTGAAATGAAGGAGAAAATACTAAGGGCAGCCAGAGAGAAAGGTCAGGTTACCCACAAAGGGAAATCTATCAGACTCACAGCAGATCTCTCAGCAGAAACCCTACAAGCCAGAAAATAGTGGGGACCAATATTTAACATCCTTAAAGAAAAGAACTTTCAACCCAGAATTTCCTATCCAGCCAAACTAAGCTTTATGAGCGAAGGAAAAATTAAATCTTTTGCGAACAAACAAGTACTTAGAGAGTTCACCACCACCAGGCCTGCTTTACAAGAGCTTCTGAAAGAAGCACTATACATATAAAGGAACAACCAATATCAGCCTTTCCAAAAATATATTAAAAAGCAAAGAACTTTAACACAATAAAAAATTTACATCAACTAATGGGCAAAACAGCCAGCACGCATCAAACGCCAGTATTAAACTTATATATATTTCAATTGGATAAAAAGCCAAAACCCATCGGTATGCTGCATCCAGACCCATCTTACATGCAACAATACACAAAGACTCAAAGAGAAGGAGGAAGATTTACCAACCAGAGAGTAAAAATAAACAAATAAACAAAAAGCAGGAGATGCAATTCTACATAATGGCAAAAGGATCAATGTAACAAGAAGAGCTAACGATTCTATAGATCAACGAGACAGAAAATTAACAAGGACATCCAGGACTTGAACTCAGACCCGGAACAAGTAAACTTGATAAACATTTATAGAACTCTCCACTTCAAATACATAAAACATACATTACCACCTCACATCTATTCCAAAAGTGACTATATAATTGGAAGTAAATCACTCCTCAGTAATCGCATAGCATTTCATAGCTTTAAATGAAATATTGGTTGGCTGTTTGTTTGTTATCTTCTTCCCTTATTCCTTCCTGACTACATCATTAAGTATAATTATCAGTATACAAGAGGTTTTCAATACCCATTACTAAATTGCATTCTAGCCTGGGCAAGAAAGCAATACTCCCATTCTCTCTCCCTCTTTCTCTTCCTTTTTCCTCCTCCCCATTCTCTCTCTCTCTTTCTCTTTAATAAAAATAAAAAATAAAAAAAATAAAAAAAAATACTTACCCTCGTGTTGAGGTAATCACTATTTTGACTTTCAACACCATTGATTGATCTTCAGTTTAATTTTAAATATTGGTTTTAGGTAGAAAATTAGTTTGTTGTATAGAGAATATATACAGAAAAAGGTACACTAAAATGCTAAAAGTGATTATCTACATAGATAAAGGCATACACATTATTTTATTTATACTTTATAGTTGTCTTACTTGTAATGTGGATATATTACTTTAACAATAAAATAATAAAAGCCTCTCCCTTTAAAAAAAAAAAACACCTTCTTATAAACTCTGCATGGAATGTCTGGATGTTTTTCATCCAAAACTTACCTCAAAGCTTCTTTATCCTTTTAAAAATAATCAATTGATTTTTTTTTCCTTTGATTCCTCTACTGTGATCTAATCACATCTATTGGAGTAGAAAGGGCAGGATGGGGAAGAAAAGGAGTTCTCTGGATACTTGAGATTAGGCTTTCAATGCTGTATGTATCAGAGGGAGCTTGATTTTTCCACAAGCATCAGTGAAACTAAAACTGTGTGATATTTGGATTACAGTTCTACTGCACTTGACTATTTTAAGTGTTTTATCAAACTGATAAGATAGAAACAACATTTATTTTTCTACTAGACTTAGGACAACTTAAAACCACTTAAACTTCCTTTGCTTATGAACCATACGAACCACTAAGTGGAGCTATAGGCTCAAGTATGAGAAATGTCTGGCGCGAGTTCAATTATTTTATGGAAATAGATATAATGAGATTCTGAGAGTTCACCAAGAATAATGAAAAATTGCAGGGTTATTTTTTCTCCTAAAATTTTACTTCCTTGTTTAAAGAAGTATTCAGAAGCTGGGATTTTGAAGGGTTGAATGTGGTTATTTAGAAGCCATTCAGTTTCATTATTTCATTTCATACCATGTTATTTACAACAATTGTAGGACTATAGAATATACAACAATTGCAGCATTATAGAATGTTGTACTTTTATTTAAAATCTCAGCTTTCTGAATTTTGTTTGTTATCCCTCTATGCTTCTGTGATCATTGCAAATTTATATCATAACTTTATATATTCAGGGACTGGAAAGAAAAAAATGCCTGAAGTTTATATCATATTTAATACAATTTCATTAAATGGTTTACATCTACAATTGATAAATCTACTATTTAATGTTTTCACATCTTACTGCTTAAAGTAGTGATGAAAATGGAAGGAAATTTGGCCACCCAGGGGAGGTTGGGAAACGTCTGGAGACAATTTTTGTTGTCATGACTGGGTTGGGAGTGGTGCTATTGGCGTCTAGTGGGTAGAGGCTAAAGAGGGGAGTACTTGATCTTAATACCTCAGTACAAAGTAGTAGTACATGGAAAAAGAAAGAAAGAGTGAAAAAAGAAAGAAAAAGAGAGCTAGAGCAAAGGAAGAAGGGAGAGAGGAAGGGAGGAAAGGAAAAGAAGAAAAAGAAAAAAGTAGCAAGTTAATTGCCCAATGACATTTAAGTTAAAACTCTGCTCTCCTGACTTTAAGGTCATTGCAGAAATTGACATTCTCTGAAAAATCATATAAAATATGCCAATATTTTAAACAATTTTAAGTTCAGGAATACATGTGCAGGTTTGTTACATAAGCAAACTGATTGCATGGAGGTTTGTTGTACAAATCAGTTTGTTAACTCAGATATTAAGCCTAGTACCCGTTAGTTATTTTTCCTGATTCTCTCCCTCCTCATACTCTCCCCCGTCAACAGACCCTAGTGTCTGTTATTTCCCTATATGTGTCCATGTATTCTCATCATTTAGCTCCCACTTATAAGTGAGGACGTGTGGTATTTGTCTGTTCCTGCATTTGTTTGCTAGGGATAATGGCCTCCAGTTCCATTCATGTCCCTGCAAAGGACATGATCTTATTCTTTCTTATGGCAGCATAGTATTCCATGGTGTATATGTACCACATTTTTTTTATTCAGTCTATCATTGATGAACATCTAGGTTGATTCCACATCTTTGCTATTGTGAATAGTTCTGCAACGAACATACACATGCATGTGTCTTTATGGGTGGAACAGTTTATATTCCATTAGGCATATACTGAATAATGGTCCTGCTGGGTCGAATAGCAGTCCTGTTTTTAGGTCATTGAGGAATCACCACACTGTTTTCCACATGGTTGAAATAATTTAAACTCACACCCGCAGTGTATAAATGCTCCTTTTTCTCCAGAACCTCACCAGCATTTGTTTTGTTTTGTTTTTAATTTTTAATAATAGCCATTCTGACTCGTGTGAGATGATATCTCATTGTGGTTTTGATTTGTTTTTCTCTAATGATCAGTGATATTGAGCTATTTTTCATATGCTTGCTGGCCACACATGCATGTCGTCTTTTGAAAAGTGTCTGTTCATGTCCTTTCCCCACTTTTATTTTTCATTTTTAAATTTTTATTTATTTATTTATTTTTGAGATGGAGTCTCACCCTGTCGCCCAGCCTGGAGTGGAGTGGTGCGATTTCAGCTCACTGCAACCTCTGCCTCTTGGGTTCAAACAATTCTCCTGCCTCAGACTCCCAAGTAGCTGGGATTACAGGTCTGTGCCACCACACCCAGCTAATTCTTTGCCTGCTTTTTAATGTGATTGTTTGTTTTTCTTCTAGATTGTTTAAGTTCCTTATGGATGCTGAATATTAGACCTGTGTCAGATGCATCGTTTGCAAAAATTTTCTCTCATTTTGTAAGTTGTCTGTTTACTCTGTTGATAATTTCTTTTGCTGTGCAGAAGTTTTTTGTTTAATTAGATCCTATTTGCCTATTTTTGCTTTTGTTGCAATTGCTTTCTATGTCTTCATCATGTAATTTTTGCTCATTCCTTTGTCCAGAATGGTGTTGTCTAGGTTGTCTTCCAGGGTTTTAATCACTTTAGCTGTTACATTGAAGTCTTTGATCCATCTTGGGTTTATTTTTGTATATGGTGAAAAGAAGAGGTCCAGTTTCAGTCCTCTGCATATGGCCAGCCTGTTATCCTAGCACCATTTATTGAATAGGGAATCCTTTCGCCATTACTTGTTTTTGTCAGCTATGTCGCAGATCAGATGTCTGTAGATGTACAGCTTTAATTGGGCTTTCTATTTGGTTCTATTCGTCTATGTGTTTGTTTTTATACCAGTGCCATGCTGCTGTGATTACTGTAGCTGATAGAGCAGGAGCACCATCATCTCAGACGAACACCACTCTTTAAGTTCCAGTTCCCTTTCTAGCCTCATGCATTTCAAGGAAATAACTTATCTTTTAACTATAAGCTGACAGAAACAGCAGACAATAAAACACAGATAAGTACACTCTGGCACAGAGGGAGGTAACGGGAAAGTCTCTTGGGTAACTGCCAAACTTTACAATCTCATACCATGGGCCCCAGTAAAACAGTGGGCCTTAATAAGCACATTCCTTTCCCTTCAGGTGCAGATAGGGAAGCTAAAAGCAGACTTGGGGGATATGCCTGCAGCTGCAGAAAGATGTACGTACAAACACGTAACTCTCCCTCCCAGATAAGCACAACAAAGAGACACAGAAGCAATCCAAGCCTCTGATAAATTCTCCCACTTTGAATCCTTAAAAACCCTTGGTCTAAGAGAGTGGGGCTCTGACCCAGCAGCCTGTCTCAGGTTTTTTTTTTTTTTTTTTTTTTTTTTAAATAAACCTGTTTCTGTTGACTGAAAGCCACCCTTCAGGTTGCTCTCCTCTTTCTTTAATTCTTACATTAGCCTTGTAGTATATTTAAAGTTGAGTAGCATGATGCCACCAGCTTTGTTTTTTACTGCTTGGGATTGCTTTGGCTGCACAAGCTTCTATTTTGTTCCATATGAATTTTAAAATATTTTTGCAGTTCTATGAAGCATATCATTTGTGGTTTCATAGGAACATCATTGTATCTATAAATTGCTTTGGGCAGCATGGCTATTTTAATTATATTGATTCTTCTTACACATGAGCATGGAATGTTTTTCCATTTGTTTGTGTCATCTTTTATATCTTTTAGCAGCGTTTTGTGGTTCTCCTTGTGGAGGTATTTTACCTCCCTGGTTACCTGTATTACTAGGTATCTTATTATTTGTATGACAATTGTGGATGAGATTGCATTCCTGATTTGGCTTTTGGCTTGGCTGTTGTTGGTGTATAGGAATCCTAATATTTTTTATACATTGCTTTTGTATTGTGACACTTCACTGAAGTTGTTGATCAGCTTAAGGAGCTTTTGGGCTGAGACTATGGGGTTTTCTAGATATAGAATCATGTTGTCTGCAAACAGGGAGTTTGACTTTCTCTCTTCCTATTTAGATGAACTTTGTTTCTTTCTCTGGCCTGCTTGTCACGGCCAGGACTTCTAATATTATGTTGAATAGGAGTGGTGAGAGAGAGCATCCTTGTCTTGTGCTCATTTTCAAGGGGAATTCTTCCAGCTTTTACCCATTCAGTACGATGTTGTCTGTGGCTTTCTCAGATGGCTCTTATTATTTTGAGGTATGTTCCTTTAATACCTAGTTGATTGAGAGTTTTTAACATGAAGGGTAATTGGATTTTATTGAATGCCTTTTCTGCCTCTATTGAAACGATCATGTGCTTTTTGTATTTCGTTCTGTTTATGTGATGACTCACATATATTGATTTGCATATGTTTAACCAACTTTGAATCCTAGGGATAAAGACTACATGATCATAGTAGATATGCTTTTTGATATGCTGCTGGATTTGGTTTGATAGTAGTCTGTTGAGGATTTTTGCATTGAGGTTCATCAAGGATATTGGCCTGAAGTTTTTGTGTCTTTGCTAGGTTTTGGTATCAGATAATGCTGGCCTCATAGAATGAGTTAAGGAGGAGTCTCTCTTCCTCAGTTTTTTGGAACAGCTTCAATAGGAATGGCGCCAGCTCTTTTTTCTTTATCTGGTAGACTTCAGCTATGAATATGGCTTTTTTGTTTTGTTTGTTTTTTGTTGTTGCTATTGCTAGGCTATTTATTAGTGCCTTATTGGTCTGTTCAAGAATTTAGTTTCTTCCTGGTTCAGTCTCGAGAGGGTGTAGGATTCCAGGAATTTATCCATTTCTTTCACAGTTTCTAATTTGTGTGCATATATATATATATATATATATATCCAAAACAGGAGCACCCAGATTCATAAAGCAAGTTCTTAGAGATCTTCAAAGAGACTTAGATTCACACAATGATAGTGGGAAACTTCTACACCCCACTGACAGTATCAGACAGATCAATGAGACAGAAAATTAACAAAGACATTCAGGACTTGAACTCAGCACTGGATCAAATGGACCTGATAGACATCTACAGAACTCTCTACCCCAAAACCCCATCATAATATTCTCTAATGGTTATTTGTATGTCTGTGCCATCAGTGATAATAACCCCTTTGTCATTTCTAATTGTGTTTATTTGCATCTTCTTTTCTTTTTTATTAGTCTAGCTAGTGGTCTATTTTATTAATTTTTTTAAAAAAATCTACTCCTGGATTCACTGATCTTTTGAATGTTTTTGTTTCCTATCTTAATCTCTTTTAGCTCACTTCTTATTGCTTACTTTTTGTTTTCTGCTAGCTTTGGGTTTGTTTTGTTCTTGGTTCTCTAGTTCTTCTAGTTGTGATGTTAGGTTGCTTACTTGATATCTTTCTAACGTTTTAATATATGTGTTTAGTGCTATAAATTTCCCTCTTAGCAATGCCCTAGCTGTTTCCCAGAGATTCTGGTATGTTATATTTTTGCTCTTATTACTTTCAAACAACTTCTTGATTTCTGCCTTAATTTCATTATTTGTCCAAAAGTCATTCAGGAGCAGGCTATTCAACGTCCATGTAATTGTATGGTTTTGAGCAATTTTCTTAGTCTTGATTTCTAATTTTATTGTGTTGTGGTCTGAGAGAGTGATTGTTATTATTTCAGTTTTTCTGCATTTGCTAAGGAGCATTTTATGTTCGATTATGTGGTTGATTTTGGAGTATGTCTCATGTGGCTGTGTGAAGAATGTATATCTTGTTGTTTTGGCATGGAGAGTTCTGTAGATGTCTATCAGGTCCATTTCATCCAGTGCTGAGTTCAGGTCCTGAATATCTTTGTCAATTTTCTGTCTCATTGATCTGTCTGATACTGTCAGTGGGTCGTTGAAGTTTCCCGCTATCATTCTTGAAAGTCTAAGTCTCTTTGAAGACCTCTAAGAATTTGCTTTATTAATCTGGGTGGGGTGCTCCAGTTTTGGATTTATACAAATAGTTAGGGCTTCTCATTGAAATGAATTATTGACCATTATATAATGCCTTTTTTTGTCTTTTTTGATCTTTGTTGGTTTAAAGCCTGTTCTGTCTGAAATTAGGATTGCAACCCTTGCTTTTTTCTGTTTTCCATTTGCTTGGTAGATTTTTCTCCATCCTTTTCTTTTGAGCCTGTGGGTGTCACTGCATGTGAGATGGGTCTCTTGAAGAATGCATATCACTAGGTCTTGCATTTTTATCCAGCTTGCTACTTTGTGTCTTTTAACTGGGGCATTTAACATGTTTATATTCAAGGTTAGTATTGATATGTGTGAATTTGATCCTGTTATCATGTTGTCAGCTAGTTAGTATGCAGACTTGTTTGTGTGGTTGCTTTATAGTGTTGCTAGTCTGTGTACTTAAGTGTGTTTTTGTAGTGGCTGGTAACAATATTTTCTTTTCATATTTAGTGCTTCCTTTGGGAGCTCTTTTAAACAGGTCTGGTGGTAAGGTATTCCCTCAGTATTTGCTTGCCTGAACAGGATGTTATTTCTCCTTCACTTATGAAGCTTAGTTTGGCCAGATACGAAATTCTGGACTGAAATTTCTTTCCTTTAAGAATGTTAAATATCGCCCCCAATATCTTCTGGATTTGTAGGATTTTTGCTGAGAGATCTGCTATTAGTCTAATGGGCTTCCCTTTGTAGGTGACCTGACCTTTTTTTCTAGTTGACTTTAACATTGTTTTCTTTCATTTCAACCTTGGAGAATCTGATGATTATGTGTTTTGGATAGGATCTTCTTGTGGGGTATCTTAGTGCAGTTCTGTGCATTTCCTGAATTTGAATATTGGCCTCTCTAGCTAGGTTGGGGAAATTCTTATAAATGACATTCTGAAATATGTTTTCCAAGTTGCTTCCATTCTCTCCATCTCTTTCAGGGACACCAATATATCATAGATTTGGTCTCTTTACATAATCCCGTATTTCTCAGAGGTTTGGATCATTTCTTTTGTTTCTTCTCTCTATTCTTGTCTGACTGTCTTATTTCAGAAAGTAGTCTTCAAACTCTGAGGTTCTTTCTTCAGCTTGGTATTTTCTGCTATTAATTTTTGTGATCATATTATAAAATTCTTAGACCAGGCACAGTGGCTTATACCTGTAATCCCAGTACATTAAGAGGCTGAGGTGAGAGGATCACCTGAGGTCAGGAGTTTGAGACTAGCTTGACCAACATGGAGAAACACCATCTCTACTAAAAATACAAAATTAGCTGGGCATGGTGGTGCATGTCTGTAACCCCAGCTACTTAGGAGGCTGAGGCAGGAGAATCACTTGAGCCTGGGAGGAGGAGGCTGCAGTGAGCTGAGATTGCGCCACTGCACTCCAGCCTGGGCAAGAAGAGTGAAACTCAGTCTGAAAAGAAAAGAAAAGAAAAGAAAAGAAAAGAAATTATTGTATTTTGTTTTTCAACACTATCATGTCAGTTACATTTTGTTCTATATCAGCTATTTTGTCTGTCAGCTCCTGTATCATTTTATTGTGATTCTTAACTTCCTTGAACTGGGTTTCAACATACTCCTACATCTCCATGATGTTAATTTCTATCCATATTCTCAATTCTATTTCTGTCAGTTCAGCCATGTCAACCTGGTTGAGAACCTTTGCTAAAGATGCAGTCATTTGAAGGAAGGGAGGTCCTCTGACTTTTTGAGTTGCCAGAGTTCTTGCACTAGTTCTTTCTCATCTTTGTGGGCTGGTGTGCTTTCAATCTTTGAAGTTGCTGTCCATTGATTTTTAAATTTTATTTTATACTATTTGATGACCTTGAGGTTTGATTGTGGTTTAAGATGGACTCAGTCAAATGACTTAGTTTGTGAAGTTTTTAGGGGGCCCAGGCTCAGCTACCAGCTCCTATACTGTGTGATCTACCTTCCGGGACTAGTATCAGGGCCATCTTTGCTCTCTGGCTCCTCAAGGTTAGGAACCCACTACACTTGAGGGCCAAGATGCTCTCAGAGTGCTGGTCACTACACTCTGATGAGTGGTGCCAGTCAAAACATTTTGTAGGGTGATGGTAGCAGGGTCTCTCCTCATTTGCACGTGCCAGCAGTAGCAGCAGCAAGAGCAGCATGACGGGAGAGCACTAGTAGTTGTGGGGGTGCCTGCCTCCATGCAGACATTCACAGCAGCAATGGAGGCAGCATGGCTCAAGGGGCAGGAGACCAGCTGGTGACTGTGTGCTGGCAATGGTGTTAGCACAGGGGTGGAACCCTGGCAGATGCAGGTCTGTGTGTACCCTCTTTGGCCACTCAGGACAAGGGAGGGTCTGCTGTTCTCTGGGCCTGGCAGTGTTGGGGCAGTGACCTGCAGGTCGCTGGCAGGTCCCGGTTGGCAGGCTCTGTGCCTGTCATGGCTCAGACTGCAATTGTAGTAAGGTGGGGAGATGTGGCAGAGTGCATTCCCACTGTCAGCACAGGCAAGGCAGGGGAAACTTGCACACATGCCCTGGTGAGGCAGGTAAGGCAAAAATTCACCCACACTCACACACATAGGCAAAGTATTGTGGGGGCTGGAGGTGGGCCAAGGGGAAGCTTCAGTGGGGAGAGGAAAAGGATGGACTGGTGTGTGGCCCTGGTCTCCATGCTGCTGTATCTCTCCCCTGTTAGGAACCATTGACCAGTTCAGGAGCTATGATGTGGGCCCCCAAGGCATCTGAGACTGCACTGAAAGCAGGCATGACTAGGCTGGGACTCCAGGAGAGGCTAGCATACCAAGGAGTACTCAGGTGGGATGGGCATCATCCTCTGATGATCAAGACCACCCTGCAGAGTTTAGGTCTGACAGTTCCCGTCTGATTAAGGTCTCCTATGGGAACAAGTGGAGCCTGGGGGGATGGGCATCCCTGGTCATGCTCAGTTATAGATGCTCCCACACCAAGCCCTCTGGGCTCCTCATTGGCTGGTGTGCTGTCCCTACTACTTCTCTGAGCAGCTCTCCCTGCCCATTCAAGTGTCCGTGGTGGTTAAGGGGTCTCTTTCTGCTGGGATTCCAGAGGCCCTTGGAGAAAGTGGGTTGTTTCTGTCAGTTCAACTCACCCTCACCCATTCTCCTGGAGTGGTTGGGGGGCCAAGAAGAAGTCATGGTTTGTGGCAGCACCACACAGCTCCCAGATTCCTCCCTGTTCAGCCCAGCTTCTGTGTCTTCCCTCTATCCACTCTCAGTGCCTTCCCTCTAAAGATCTTCTAGGAGTGTGCCAGTCCTCTCGGTCCCTTGGTGACAGTTGTTCCACCTGGCTGCATCTGGTCAGCCATCTTGCCTGAATCTCTAAAATGTATGCCAACTTTGATTATCTTGTTTGAACAGCTTCCATATGGATATATGGGTAAGTTTTTATGTGAATAATAATACATGTATATAATAAAATACCAATAGATGCTTCTATTTATTGAACTATATGTTAAACAATGTGCTTAAGCAATTTATATACATTATCGAGATGAAAATTGCAGTAACTCCAGGAGTTGGCATTATTATTTCTACTACACAGATGGGAAACTGAGATTTGGGTAGGTGAAATAACTTGCCCAAGGTTACAGAGTTTGTAAGTGGGAGAATTGGCATTTAAATCTGAGGTGTGCTGGCTCAAGACTAAGTTTTAAAACATTTGAAATAGACTTTATTTTTAGGTTAGTTTTAGGTTCACAGAAAATTGAGCAGAATCAAATCCATGCTTTTGGCTATTATCTCATCGGATACCATCCCTCCCATAAGGCTACTAGACACACACACATACATACGCACACATGCACACTGATATTGCCTAACACATATAAATGACTGAAAAGTAGCTTAATTGAGAAAGACTGTGGCAGAGCAGGTTCCATTCTTCGTGTTACTTGCTGTCTTAATTTATTCATGCTGCTATAAGAAATATCAAAGACTGGGTAATTTATAGATAATCAAAATTTATTTCTCACAGTTCTGGAGGCTGGGAAGTTCTAGCTCAAGGCATCAACAGATTTGGCATCTGGTGAGAATTGCTCTTTGCTTCCAAGATGGTGCCTTGTAGCTGCATCCTTTGGAGGGAACAAATACTGTATCATCACATGACAGGAGAGATAGAAGGGCAGCCATTTTTATATGACACTAATCCTATCCATGAGGCTCCTTCATGGCCTAATCATTTAATACTGTCCCACCTCTTAATACTGTCACACTGGAGATTAAGTTTCAACATAAATTTTGGAGAGGACACAGGCATTAAAACCATAGCTCTGGCTCTTAGACTCAATAATCCAAATAATAGTATTTTTACTTAGGAATGTGGCTGCCCAGCATAAAGAATAGATTTTGAACATCTCTATGGATTGTCTGTAATTAAGTTCTAAACAATGAGATAAAAGTAGAAATATCATGTGACGACTTTTGAGAATTTTCCTTAGAAGTTCAGGAGTTTACACTTTGTGTCTTTTTCTTCACCTTTCCTTCTATCCTACTTCCTGGAATGCAGGTAATGCTTCTGATCTGGGAATGAGGGCCACACTCAGCATGGTAGGTAATGAACTGGAGAAGATTAACTTTTTGAGGATTTCATTGATCAGAGCTGCCATGTCACCCCTGAATTGTGAACCTTCAGAGTTTTACATGAAAGAAAAACACAAGTCTAAAGTATTTAAGAAACTGAAATTTTGAATTATTTATTCACTTGCAGCAGATCCTGATCCTATTATAAGAATAAGATGTTTCTTAAATGGATAAATAAAGGTGAGAAATACAGTCACGTCTCAGAGCCTATTGACTATACCAGAACGCTACCTTCCCAGACAGTGCCATCCAGTCTACAAGTGTATAGTGACTTCTTTAAACAATATTTCCTCAGATATAGCTGAAGAGATACCCAGGAATTCATTATTATTTTATACTGCTAAGACACAATCTTCCTGACATAAAAGCATCCTGATTTCATGAAACTAAAGCTGCTTTCACTTTGTCACACAAACACTTTCATAGATGTATCTCACATGATAGCTGGAGGAGACTGTCTGCATTGACTAGACCTCTGCAGTGTCATCCTTTATAAAGGCCCTTGTTATATGCAATTTACCTCCTAGAAAAGAACTTGACTTATCTATACACTAAGACTTTACAGGCTATGCACATCTTTCAAATAATATGAAGAAGGCACAATAGAAATGACTGTAGTGCCCTGCAAATGAATACAACGTGGTAGAACATAGAGTATAGCAACATGAGTCAAACCATGCAGTAGAGACTAAGATTAGAGAAGATTAAGTATTGCTACAGTAAGTGGCATACTAAAAATAATAAGGCATACTCAGCCCACAATCTTCAGTCCACCCTAAACCCAGTCCCAAGAAGCACTTTTTCTTTGTCCTAGGAGATGGAATAGTTGCAGGAATAAAATTAAATGTGTGATATTATAGCACAATAATTCCTTGTATATTTACTATTAGATCCCTCTAAACTAGCATACAGATATGGTTAAAAGGCTTTTCCTAATAGGCCTTTGAAACTTAAGCCTAAGACATGATTATAATGAAAGAAACATCAAGGAGGAGCAGGGAGACATTGTTTAGAGGCACACCATGACAGTAAACTATGAGTTGTCGTCTTTAGTACTGAAGTTGTAGAAATGACCAGTTGCATTCAAACATATAAGAGATCCATAAAGGTGAGCATTGGACAAGTTTGCCCTATATTACGGCAGCAGAAGCTAGGACTTATAGGCAGAGAATGTCAATCAGCAATAGGAATCACCTGACTGCAGTGGCAGTTAGATAAAAATGGTAAAAATGAATGAATTCGGGGACATTATATGTCTAGGTAAGAATAGCCCTGAAAGCAGTCTAGGTGGAGCTCTCTAATAGACCCTGGTTACATAACAGTGATCAAGAGAGACAAAATCCTTTGCCCTTCTGAAGCTTACTTTCTAGGAATGTGAGACACTGAAGAAACCAAATTAATCTACTTAAATTGTACATTATTTTAGATAATATGAAAAATATAAAGCATGCTAAAGAAGAGGAATAATGCTGGAGTAGTTGGTTGCAATTTTAAAGAGGATAGGCAGAGTAAATCACCCTGAGTTTATATTTGAGGAAAGATTTGAAAGAGGTGAGGAAGCAGAAGATCCCATGGAGATGAAAATAGCAAGTACAAAGACCCTGAGATGGGACCATGCCCAGTATATCCAAGAATCAAGGATCTTAGAGGGACTGTAACTGATTGAATTGATGAGTAGTAGAAGAGAAAGTCAGAAAGGCATGGTCCTGTAGACCATTTGAAGCACTTGACTTTTATTCTAAGTGAGATAGATATCATTAGAGGATTTTGTGCAGAAGAAACATGTGAGAGGCTTAGGTGTTAAAAGAATTACTCTGGATTTTTAAGAAAAGTCTGTAGAAGAGTAAGAGCAAAAGCAGCTAAAGACAATTACAATGAACAAATTGAGGGATGATGATGGCTTGGACCAGGGTAGTAGGATTGGAAGGAGTGAGAAGTTTGAAATATCTTATGTAGGTAGGGTCAAAAGTATTTCCAGATTAATATATTTAAAGAGTAAGAGAAAGAGATAAGTGAAGAATTATTTCAAAGTTTGTGTTCTGTGCAACTAGAGGGATTAAATTACCATGAACTGGATGAGCATGATGATTCATACCTATAATCCCAGCACTTTGGGAGGCTGAGGTGGGAGGATTGCTTGAGCCTGGACATTCAAGAGCAGCCTGGGCAACATAATAAGATCCTATCTCTACAAAAAACAAATTTAACAAGTTAGCTGGGTGCAGTGGCATGCACCTGTAGTCCCAGCTACTGAGGAAGCTGAAGTTGAAGGATCACTTTAGCCTGGGAGGTTGATGCTGGTTAGGTATGATTCTGCCACAGCATTCCAGCCTTAGTAACAGAGTGAGACCCTGTCTCAAAAAAAAATTTCTATGAACTACGATGGAGAAAATCAAAGATGCAGCAGGGTACTTATTTGTCTGGTTGTTGTTGCCGTTATTTGTTTGCTTGTTTGCTTTAAGGGTAGATCATTAAGTTGATTTCAAACGTGTTAAATTTAAAATGTCTACCAGACAGCCAAGAGAAAATGTCAGGCAGGCAGTTAATTTACAACTATCTAGTTTGGATTAATATCAACATACTTATATATTTTTAAAAAAGTTTCTATATAGCTGTGTCTCCTGCTTTATAATGTTATTGCCACATGTTGCATCGTTATTTTATACATTGTGTGCCTATTACCATAGATTTATAAATATTGATTTATGCAGTTTTCTTTTAAATCATATAGGAAAACAAGAGTTACAAATCAAAAATACATTAACATTGAATTTTTAATTTTCCTTTGTGATTAACTTTAATGTAGTCCTTAATTTCTTCATGTGGATTTGGGTTACTCCCTGATTCTTTTTTAATTCAACCTGACCTCTTTTCCATTTCTTATATGGGAGGTCTACTAATAACAAACTCCCTCAGGTGTTTTTGTTGTTGTTGTTGTTCCTTTGGCAGTATCTTAATTTTTACTTCACTTTGAAGGATTTTTTTTGGATATAAAATTCTTTGTTAACCTTTTTGTCTTTTGGTGTTTTGAGCATGTCCTCCCATTTCCTCATGCCTCACAAAAATTCTGGCATCCCTTTGTGATATGTGGACAGCAGCTCTCAGTCTTCATGTCTCTAGGGGAAGGGGTTCCTAAAAGGTTGAAGGAGAGCCAGAGTATTGAAAAAGAACTTGATATTGGCATCAAGACAATGTAATAAGTGGGCTTCTATGAATTAAAGGTCATGGTAGGACAGGAACCAACTGAGCCAATGCCAGTAGGAATGAGTAGTGGCCAGCATGGAAAAAATATAGCAGCAGAAGTCAATGTGGACAGAGGCTACCCACCTTGGACAATAAGCCTCTCCCCTGATATCAAGGCAATGCATGAGCATGTCCCCTCCTTCTATGTTACTTAAATCATTGTGAGGGTTGGTAAGTAGGAAAAAGGCGAGAGAAATGCTTGAACATGGTAATGTATCATCCAAAAGAGAAAGGAAGAGTTCATAAGTGACTAACTTTGCCTTGAAGTGACTAGATACATTGATATGCAATTAAAAGGGTTGTGTGGTTAAGAGCAAAATTCAATGCAGTTATAGGAAAATAAAGCAACATTTTTTAAACTTTCAAAAGCTACTTCAGGGAGATGTCCCCAAACCAAGATTGCTCAAGAGAAACATTATATATGGAGCGAGAGAGAGAGAGACACTTAAAGAATTGGCTTATGTGATTGTGAGTTTGGCAAATCTGAAATAAATCAGTAGGTCTGGCAAGGTAGAGACCCAGGAGAGTTCCTCAATCTTTTCTCTTAAGGTCTTCAACTGATTGGATGAGGCCCACTCACATTATGAGGGGTAATATGTTGTACTAAAATTCTACTGATGTAAATGTTAATCACATGTAAATAATAACTTCACAGCAACATCTACACTGGTATTTAACAGTAACAACAAAAAAACTAGTATCAGTGTAATCAAGTTGACAAAAAATTAGCCAATATAGTCACTATAAGAAAGAAGAATTTTAAAGAACTACGTGTGAAAGTTATTTGGCCTTAGAAAATACAATTACATTTGTTTTTGTATGCTATAATCCATCACCTTTCCCAAAGCAGATGCTATATGCAAAGCATGCAGTCAATGATCAGCTGACCTATGATCAGAACGAGACCAGACCTTTCAAGGAAGTAATCCCTTGGAACAAGGAGGGAAGCTGTGACTTAAGATGACCTTCCAGAGGCACATGCTGCTTTCACCAAGTCTGTAGTTGCTAGGGACTTACTTTTGTTCCTTAATTGTCTTATGAAATGGATGAATGTAAGTTAATATTAACAGGAGTACCACAGGTGCTGTTCTAAGATGACAGAAGCCAAACAACTAGATTTATGCCATTCCTTGTAATATGTGTTAGACACAAAAGGTAACAAGGGCAACCCAATTGCTTCTCTTCAGGAATACCTGTGGTTCTTAGCCCTGGCTGCAGCTTAGAATTGCCTAGGAGATTTAAAAGTATTCATGCCTGGACCATACCTCTTGTTATTCTGATTTAATTCTCTTAAATTACTCACCATTTTAAAAATTTTTGAGACAGCGTCTCACTCTGTTGCCCCGGATGGAGTGCAAGAGCATGATCTCAGCTTACTGCAACCTCCTTCTTCTGCCTCAACCTCCCAAATGGCTGGGATACAGGCGTGTGCCACCACGGCCAGCTAATTTTTGTATTTTCAGTAGAGACAGAGTTTCACCATTTGGCCAGGGTGGTCCCAAACTCCTGACCTCAGGTGATCCACTCACCTTGGCCTTCCAAAGTGCTTGGACTGCAGGTGTCAGCCACCGCACTCAGCCTAAATTATTCACCTTATTTTGAGTTAGTTCTTCATGTAACTTTTAATATAGAAGTAGCAACATGTGAGCAAATAGATTATTAAAACAGGCTGTCATTAGTGCTATAACAATAAACGTCAGGTAGGAAAACCTGTGGGTATAGCTAGACAAGAGTTATAGAGTTTTCTTGAGGAATCAGTAATCGCTTCACCAGAAAGGTTATGCTTAAACTGAGTTTTCTTTCTTAAGGCTTAAAAGTTTCAAGCCTGAAGAGAAGTACTGAGAATAATATAACCGCACCCAGATGCCAATCACACAGTACTAAAAAATGTTTATATTTTCTTTTACTCCTTGAGAAATAAATAAAAATGAAATAAACAATTGTAGATGTAGTTGACTTCCTCTTTATTCCTTTACTCAATCGCATCACCACTTGTCTTCCCCTAGAAGTAAGCATTAACGTAAATTTGATGCATATATTTCCAGTTCACATTTTTATACTTTTACTTCATATATGTGTATTCATGACTTATTTAGGTATTGTTTTTGAAAAATATTTTTGAGTTAAAATTGACAAATAAAAATATATATTTATTATACAATGCAATGTTCTGACATATATATATATATATATACACATTGCAAAATGATTACCACAACCAAGCTAATAAATTTATGCATCATTTCACATAGTTATCTTTTTTGTGACAAGAACATTTAAAATTTACTCTTTTAGCAATGTTCCAGTATACAATTCATTATTCTTAACTATAGTCACCACATTTTACAAGAGATCTCCAGAACTAAAGTATTCTTTTGTATGGCGTTCTAAGTGATGTAAATAGTATTATACTTTGTTTTGTTCTTCAATTTGGTCCTTACCAGGTTGTCAGAGGCACTTGAATCAGAGCATCTCCATCTTGAATAGGGGGCTGAGTAAAATGAGGCTGAGATCTGCTGGGCTGCATTCCCAGGAGATTAGGCATTTTCAGTCACAGGATGAGATCAGAAGTAGGCACAATATACAGGTCACAAAGACCTTGATGATAAAATAGCATGTGGTAAAGAAGCTGGCAAAACCCACCAAAACCAAGATGGCAACAAAAGTGACCTCTGGTTGTCCTCACTACTTATTATATGCTAATTATAATACATTAGCATGTGAAGAGACATTCCCACCAGAGTCACTACTGTTTACAGATGCCATGGCAAAGTCAGGAAGTTACCCTAAATGGTCTAAAAAGGGGAGGAACCCTCAGCTTCAAGGAAATTCACCACTCCTTTCCCGAAAAACTCATGAATAATCCACCCTTTGTTCAGCATATAATCAAGAAGTAACAATAAGTCCAGGCCGCTGCTATGTGTATGGAGTAGCCATTATTTGTTCCTTTACTTTCTTAATAAACTTGCTTTTGCTTTGCACTGTAGACTCGCCCCAAATTCTTTCTTGAGTGAGATCCAGTAACATTTTCTTGGGATTTGCATTGGGACCCATTTCTAGGAACAAGGTAGCATTATTTTCTGAGATTTTTGAGATATATTCATATTTAGACACGTAGTTCTAATTTATCAGTTTGGGTGCTCAAACAATATTCCATCATATGAATGTTACTATTATAGAATTTAGTCATCCATTCCTTTATTGATGGATATTTCAGTTGTTTGCAGTTTTTCCCTTATAGCATTGTTGCCATGAACTTCCTGGCATATGTTTCTAAGTATATACTTGCAAATGTTTCTCCAAGACAGTGGTTCTCAGCGGGTTCTACACATTCAAATAATGTTGGAAAATTTTAAAGAACACATAAACATTTCTCATTTCACGTAGATGGAGTAGTTCCTGGTAGGTCAGTGCTTCTATAAAGAACACCTAGAAAAGTCAGATAGATGATTAAAATCTAATTTTAAATGTATCTGAAACATGTAGAAGCAATGAGGACAAAATGGGAAAAGATTCCAGAGAATAAAATATTTCCAAGTTGTATTGAGAATCTGTAATTTGTTATTCCTCCCACTCCCAGGGAGATTTTGCCAGTTCCAGCCAAAGGCAGCATCTGGGAAATCAATAAACAGGTGAGCTTTTGGTGTTCACAGGAAAATGAATGACAAATTTGAAGACATGGGGGGACTCAATCACACAACCAGAACCTTGCTCAAGGCATTTGCTGATTTCCAAAGCTGTACAGGAATGGAGGCCAAATGTAAGTAGAAATGCCTCTGAAAAGCAGAATGGAATTCCATATACTCTATTAAGGCTACTCTGAAGTCTTTACCTCCTGAGACTCCATGGAAACAAATTCCCCAGGGAGTCTTAGGAAACAGACTTCCTCTGTTAGGAGACACAGGCACCTCGAGGAAAGTGGTAAGAACCCAAATGGATAGATATTGAAATTTTGCAAGGTGTGCTGAATTTGCAACAGCTTTCCCAGGGGAATAATGTCAATCAAACAGAATGCACCTAGATGCTAACAATCCAGATTCAGGCAAAGACAGAGGGATGTCTATGGAAGCTGATTATATGCACACCCTATCACTCAGCAATTCCATCCCTTGGTTTACACCCATCAGGAAAGCAAACATTTTTTCACTAGCAGACCTGCTTAATAATGCTTAGAGAGACATTATTTATAAAAGCCCACAAACTAGAGATTGCATAAATATCCATCAACATTAGAAGGGATAGACAAAATGTGTTTGCGTAAAACAAAACACGATATAACAATAAGACTGAAAACTCTAACTATAAGCAATCATCTAGTGTTGAATGGAAAGCAGAAAAACAGCAAAAGAGTATGTTATATAATTTAATTTATGTAAATATTTAAAAACAGGCATAGTAATTTGCGATATTAGGAATCAGGATAATTACACTTGGGAGGTTAATAAGCATAAGGTGGCATGAAAGGGGCTTCTGGGGCATAGATGAGGCTCTCTTTTTTGATCTGGGTGCTGGTTACATGAATATGTTCTCTTTGATAAAATTCATTGAGCTAAATACTTATGACTTGTGTACATTTTGTATGCATCATATACTATAATAGAAAGAAAAAATTAAGATAAAGCAAAGCAGAAAAACCAACCAACTAATAAACACATGTGCATAGGCCCCACCTACAGGGATATGGTTTCAATTAATCTTTGGAAGGTCCAGTTACCAGCATTTTCCATAGGCGTATTGGGCAATATTTTTTCTCCATCAGCACTGGTTTCTCTAATTTTTGCCAATTTTGTCTCTTAGATATGTGCCATTTTCTTATTGCTTTTGTTGGCATTTATTATATCACTAATCATGTGCCTGGTATACTTATTGCAAATATCTTATTCTTGTCTATAATTATATTTTTACTTTGTTTAAGATGCATTTTGTCAATTCTTGAGGTTACATTTTCCAGTATTCTTCTGTATATGTTTTACTTTTGTTATTATTTCAAAAATCCTTCCTTGTTGTTTTATAAGATACACTACGAATATTTTAAAGTTTACCTTTTACATTTGAGTCTCTAATCCATCATGAATTTATTCTAGTATGTGACAAAAGGTAGGGTTCTCATAATTTTTCTCCATGATAAGTGAGTACATTGTTCTACTGCCAGTATAGATGTAATCATCATTTCCCCAAAGATTTGTTACTCCAATTCCATCATACATCAAATTGGCTTACAGTTGGGCAAAATCACGTAATACAAGCCCATTTTATAATAAGGTGTTGGGTGTCTCATGTAAATTATTAAATACTGTACTGAAAGTGAAAAACAGAATTGTTTCACACCATCATACCATTAAAAAATTGTAAATCAGACCATCATAAGTCAGGGACCATCCATAGTAGCACTTGGAATCTGCCGTCATAAAAGAGCATTAGAATGACCTGATGAAGGCTTACATAAAGCACCAGCTCAGAGGTGATACTTTACAAAACTGGATTACTTCTTCCAAGGCACAGTATACTAACTTTAATCAGAGACCACTATATGATGGTGTGCTCCCAGTAGGAAGAATTCATGAGTCAGGAAGCAATTGATGGAAAATGGAGTGAGCACACTCGCATTACTCTAAATGATCCACTGGGGGACCTTGCAACCTGTCTCTACGGCTCTGGGCTTTGTAGCATTGCAAGTCATGATCACCAAAGGAAAAACACTTCTGCCACGAAATTCAGCAAGAGTCCCATTGAAGAATAAGCTATGGATGCTGCCTGAACACTTCAAGATCTTTATGTGCAGGGAATAGCAGACAAGAAGAGGAATTAACATCATCTGCTGTGGCCATCCTACAGACACAGGATGGATTCTCACCCAAAATTTGTGTCAGGTGTCAAGACTGATTACATCACACACACACCAGGAAAGCACAACAGGCCTCCTAAGCTGGTTGAAAAATGGCTTGAGAGAGGTGGGAAAGGAAACAGCCTTGGGCTTTTATGATTTTATGTGTACCCCCAATATTCATATACTGAAGCCCTAATCCCCAGAGTGGCTGTATTGGAGTAAGGTAGTAATTAAGATTACGTGAGTTCATAATCTTATCTAATCTGATAAGATTAGTGTCCTTATAAGAAGAGACACACGAGAGCTCTTATTCTCTCTCTCTCTCTTTCTCACTCTCTTTACATGCACCAAGGAAAGACTATATGAGAACAGAATGAGAAGGTGGCCATCTTCAAGTTAGGAAAAGAGCCCTTGCTAGTAACAGAATTTGTCAGCAACTTGATACACATTTAATAACAACTCTCCATTGCCCCCTTCTTGCAGTATTTAGCAATCAACATTCTATGCCCTGCTTCTATGAGTTTTACTAATTTTGAGACTTCATGTAAGTGGAATAATACACTGTTTGTACTTCTGTGACTGGCTTATTTTATTTAGCTTAATGTCCTTAAGGTTCATCCATGTTGCAAATGGCAGGATTTCCTTCTTTAAAGCTGAATAATATTCCATTGTATGTAGAAACATTTATCCATTCATCTGTCTATGGACATTTAGATTGTTTCCATATCTTGCCTATTGTGAATAATGCTGCAGTGGACATTGGTGTGCAAATATCCATTTGAGATCCTGATTTCAATTAATTTTGATAAATACCCAGAAGTGGGATTGCTATATAATATGGCAGTTCTGTTGTTAACATTTTGTGGAACCTCCATACGGCTTTCCATAATGGGTATATTTACAAAGGGAATTTGTCTGTGTATTGTTGTTGAATTGGCGTTTGTCAAGAAGGTGGGGCAGGAGGATCCAGGGCTTCCTATTCTGTCATCTTGCTGATGTAATTTCAGTATTATTTTAATAATTGTATTTCCATACTATTGGTGGCATTGGCATTGTAATCCTACTTTTTCTTAGCATTTAAAGAATTATTCTTAAAAGATGTACATAGTGTAAGGCTGGTTGCATTGCCGGGAGCTCGGACACACCCCCCTCCCTTGCAGGGAGCTCGGACACACCCCCTTCCCTCGCGGGAGCTCGGACACACCCCCCTCCCTTGCGGGGAGCTCGGACACACCCCCTTCCCTCGTGGGAGCTCATGCTCACACCTCCCTCCCTCCCTCACAGAGAGCTCGGACACACCCCCCTCCCTCGCTGGGAGCTCGGACACAGCACCCCCCCACCCTGGGAGCCCGGGAAAAAAAGCCCCGCCAGGACCTACCTGACAGCATTTTGTCCAATCCAGGCCCCACTCCCCACCATTTTGTCCTATCTGGGCCCCACTTCCTGCGTACCATTTTGTCCTATCTGGGCCCCACTCCCTGCCTACTATTTTGTCCTATCTGGGCACCACTCCCTCCCTGCCATTTTGTTCCATCCAGGCCCCACTCCCCGCCATTTTGCCCCACTCACCTTGGGCACAACCAGTCAAATGCCTCCATTCCCTATAAAACCCCACGTCTGAGAGGAGTCTGTGCAACTTCTCCGGCCCCTCCTGTCAGACCGCAGAACCTCGTCCGGGAGCCTGAATAAAACCCTTCGCATTGGATTTTTCGTGCTGGCCTCAGTTTCTTCATCTTACACTCGGCGAGAACAGACCTTACACATAGGTTTCACAAGACTGCCAAGGAGCTCTTTATCTGCTTGTGGTCAAACTTGATCATAAGTAAATCTACAATCCAACTTAAAGGAGGCAGAAAAAGAGTGTAGGAAGTACCCAAGTATTGTAATGCCCTAGTTGATAGTTGTTGCGTGTCACCTACATTCACATTTCATTGTTGAGAATTTACTTACATGGCTACGCCTAACTGCTAAGGAGGCTAGAACTTGCAGTATATCAGGGAAGCCATGTGTCTATAATTCTATCATATTGTAGAAAGGAAAGCAGAAATGTAAATTCCATGCAATCCATACAACTACTTTCTTGTGGCTGGTTACCCAATAAGTTTTCTGTCTTTTGTTCTAAGAATTTATTAATATATTTTCTTGGTTTTTCTGTGTAGACAGATTTCTCTTCCTTACCACTTTATTCTTTATAATGTTTATTTTTCTTATCTTGCTGCACTAACATCTCCAATATAATGTTTAATAAAAGCAACAATAGAGAATCCTTTTCTTATTCCCAATTTAGTAGAAATTCTGCTACAAATTTTCTCTATTAAGTGAGATACATGTTCTGGTTATTTTATGCGTAACCTTCATGAGGTTAAGGAAGTTATATTCTATTCTTAGTTTGCTTATGGCTGAGACTCATAGAACAAACAGTGGTAGTGCTTCATAATCTGGCTACAGGAAAGAATGATTGAACAAGGTTTAGTCTCTAAGGAGACACACGAAGTATTTGAGGGATGATGCCTTTCTAATCCCTGACTTCCCTCTGAAGATACTGATATTCCTTCTAGGACAAGCTCTGATGGAGCTCATTTGGAGGACAGAGGGTAGGAAGGAGTTGATATTACATTTATTCTGGCCTCTGGAGGTAGAGCCTTAGCTACAGAACAGAAACCTGCAAATCAAGAGACTCATATTACAATCCTGGTTCTGATACCAGCCCACTGTTTGATGTTGATCAACATGACTGAAACAACTAATATTTACAGGGCTTTTTATCAGGTCTCAGGCTTGTGATGAGCATATTACATGTTACATGCTTTATAACATTGAAGGTTCACAAAACCCCAATGATATGGATATTCTTAGTGTTCACATTTTACAGATGAAGAAAATAAGGTACAGGGTTTAAGTGTCTTGTGCAAGATCACCAAACACTAAGCAGCAGAGCCAGGATTGTAATGTAACTTGTTAAACAACTCCATATTAATAATGAATTTTTTGTACCAGAGATCCTGTTCTGAGCTTCGAAAGTTTCTTACACAAAAACAAAATGTGAACTATACCTGGAATAAGCAAACTTCCATGCAAATGGGTCTAATAAGCAAAAGTTAGAATGTTTATCGGGCACATAGTTTTCCAAACATAAATATTTATTTCAATATAGAAGCACAACATCTGCAACAGTACTATTGCTTTTTTTTTTTTTTACTATTTTTCTGTCACTGAAGTGTTTTACCTCAGGGCTAGAATTTCAGATACTACATCATTACCACTCACTGTGCCATTTATACTCAAGCTTTAAATATACACAATGTATACTTAAATGAGATAAAGTCTAGTTTGTTAGGTGGGAATGAGTTGGCATGTAGAGGTAGACAGAAGGTTGTTGAAGGATCCGGGATACAAAACTACCAAGCTTCAGTCAAAGTAGAGCCAAAAAGGAGATTTCTACTTAAACAGGTGGGACAGGGGTGCTATATATGGAAAGAAGTCTGATTAGGATACAGAAAAAGAGGGGCTATGAGATATGATGTGAATGAATTACTTTCTTTCTCCACTCCCAGTTTATAAATTTTCATGGTGGAAGTATAATTTGGTGGAGAAAGGTCGGGTTGGACAGGGGAGTTTACCTCTGTCTTGCTGTATTGTCCCATGCTTGTCCGGTCACAAAAGCTACATCCCTCTCAGTCTGTAACTATTCCCCATAGTGGGAGTACCTTTATTCAATCTATCAATGACAGATCTGGCAAGAACACAGAGAATCCTTCTAATGGGACAGTTGAAGGGGGTTGAGTTCACAAATAAGACAATGCATTTGCATTGCTTTATGGCCATTGAGCTTATTGGAATACTGGGACATGAAGACCTGACCTGCTTTTTAGCTATTCCCCATAAGACAGAGAAGGGAGAATTTTTCAACCCAGTCAAATTCATTAGAGCAAACTAATTGAAGGGGATTCAGACAAAGAGAAATACACTAAAATAGAGCCTTCCTATGCTTTTGATAATGAATTACTCATTGAATTCAGAATGTTCTGCCATAGCATTGGCCTCTTCCACAGCCAACAAAGTTCAGACAGGGTCCAATCTTCATCCCATCACAAGGGAATGCAAGTCCAAGCTCACATCAATCATATCAGGCTATATTAGTTATTTATTTCCCATTGCAATACATATGTGCAATTAGCCAATGGCTTCTTTCCCAACTACACTTCCGTTGGGTTCACAACTTTCCCTAGAAAGAGAATACTCCTGG
This sequence comes from Aotus nancymaae, assembly GCF_030222135.1. Classification (NCBI taxonomy): domain Eukaryota; kingdom Metazoa; phylum Chordata; class Mammalia; order Primates; family Aotidae; genus Aotus; species Aotus nancymaae. Next base: position 41,554,959 of record NW_026988415.1, on the reverse strand, counting down.
TGCTTCTCTCCAAAATCAACAACATGAAAGATCTATCAAGTTGGATAATAGGGTGTAGGAGAGTGTTTTCAGGCTGATCCTAAAGTTCAACTTCAGGGGCAGCTGCAACTTCAGTTCCCTTTTCACCAATGTGCAGCACAGCCTTATGAGCAGCCTGTGTGGAGGGAACAAACCCTGTTGGTCTCTGAAGAAACAGGAACAGTCTTTGGAAAGGTCTATAAGTAAGAAAAAGAAAGGAAAGATGGGGCCACTCCTTTGTTATACTATGTTGATGGTGCTCGAATATGAAGTCTCCTTGGCTAAATGTAGTCAATCAATCTCCAGTGATTTTAGGGCTAGCCGTTGGGGAAGCATCCATTCCATGGCATTCTGCCTCCAGGAGTCATCTCTTAAGCATTCCCTCCCCACACCTCCTCCAGAACTGCATCTTACCAGAGTCACTTCTAATCATTAAGCTGTTCTATCAGAGTAATTTTAGGACATAAACGTCAAGGACGGAAGAAATTGATACAATTACTTATTTGGAGTAATGGGAATGACTCTGGAGTGATTCTAGCTTAGGAGGAGTCACACTGCCTCTGTAGGCATCAGATTGCTAATTGGTAAAGTAAGAAACTTGAATTAATTAACTTCTAATCACCTTTCCAGTTTATACATTTAAGAAGTCTAGTTTATTAACTTACATTGGAAAGTTTCAGACCATTGTCCTCTGTAAGTCCAGAAAAGTCAGCATTTTCAACATAGGCATGCTGAATGCCCATCTTCAAAATTGTGGCTCCAAGATCATATGTGGCAGAAATGGAAAACTTTGGAACAAACTAGTCAGCCCACCTGTGGGGAAAGAGGAAGTGAACACATGGCAATCACCACATCAAGCTCATGATTATCTCCTTCTCTCTCTCATGCTAGTATTATATTGGACTCTTCTTCTCCCCTGAGTATTGACAACCATTACTATATAAATCAATATATGGCACCAAACCTAAAGAAGTTATTCTGAAAGGAATATGCTCAGATTCAGCCAACGTTGAGCTGAAACACTAGGAGTAGAGAGACATAACTCCTTTATAATCAAGAGAAAATATCTCTGGAGCGATAACCAAGTTTGGGGAGCCAGTGGCATGAAGGTTAAGGGGTAGCACCCAGGAGCTTCATGGTTTTCTATCTTGTACTTCCAATCCAGAGTGGCTGCCCAGTCACCTTTCAAAATCAAAATCCAACCTGTTCCTTGAGCTATAGTTTGTCTCCAGGAAGGCACCAATTTACTAGCAGGCTGACTTTGAGAAGCTCATTTTATCTTTCAAGACCTGACTTCCTAATTTGAAAAATGCCAATTATACTGCCTCCTTTGTAGGTTTGTTGATGTGTTTTGATGATATAAAGCGTGTAGAATGCCTTAACTTTAAAATGAATATAGTTCACTAACATCATGATAGTGTTTGGTTTGAGGTCTTGAATTAGACCCACAACACTCCCTTTGGTTTACATCTCCACATGAATGTTAATCTCCTGTTTGGCTGCAGAAACATTGGAGAAGTTGGTAGAAAAGACTTCAGTCTCATAAAGGGTCTTGACATCATCCAAGAACTTTGCCACTGGTTTCAGATGCTTCCCAGTGAAGAGGACATTTCCTATCTGCAATTCCAATTCTTTCTTTGGAAAATTCAGTGAACAGATCAGGTTCTGGAAGCCCTGCTGGATCTCTAACATTGGAGTGTCTGTGAGGTTGAACCCTAAGGTTTCCATAATCTCAGTTTGAGTGCTGGAGCAAGACCCAAAGAAAAGCATAGCCAAAGCTGCAGAAATGCTCACAAGGGAAAAGAAGATGTTCTTATCTGGGGTCAAAAGGGAACCTCCAGTACAGGTTGAATGCAAAGTCAGCATTAATGGATGACATTGTATAGAGAGTGGCATTTTGTTGGGGTGAATGGCAGGTAGTTACTTTGCCTTCAGGTGGTGTACAGTGGACTGCAGCATGAAGCCCAAGTACCAAGAGACATTTTGGAAGGAAGTTAATCTATAAGAGATGAAGTGAGAGAACCATTGTGGGAGCTTAGTTGGATGAAACACTCCCTGAGCCAGAGACACATAATTATCACCCATATTGATTAATAAAAGAATAGTAAATATTTGATGATGTGCTCATCAGGGGCTGAGTGAGGGTTTCTCATCCCTGAAAAACTGGAGATGCATCTAATATGGACAGGGAGTAGAAGAAGTGGCTTGCTGGGACCACAAAAATAATGTTGTGTACTGTCATTCAAATGTTATAGCAGCATAATGAAAATGCTGTGAGTAAATCAAATTTACGAAAATGGAATCACTTATTTGAACTAGAGGCAGCTTTTTGGAGAGAGAGGGTATTCTTAGGTAAAATTGGTACTCCCTCTGCATACATTATTTATTGTAGATTAGAATTTTGGATGTTTTTAATTTGGCATTTTCTTAAGATAAAATCTTTGAGATGAGATGAGAAAACAATTGCATCTTCTTTGGCTAAAAGACAAAGTGAAAATAATTTGTACAATATGTGATTAGTTGGAATGGATGGGTGGTGGTTTATGGAGCCACATACAAGATCATAAGCTGAAATTCATGCATTTTGCAATGCATGGAAGCCACAGAGGTATTGTTAAACAACAGGAAAATGAAAGAATAACTTTCTAAATTTTAGATTTATTTCACCATTTATCTTAGTAGCATCTAAACAGTCATTTCTAAGTTGTAAGACATCTTAACACTATTATTCTTACACTTATGCATGTTACTTTTAATTATTAGAAAGCAAGCCAGAAAGATATGGCATAAGGTTCTCTGATCCTAGAAGAGTACAAAGAAATGGAGTAAAGGAGTCAGGTGTGGAAATCCCATGAAAGTGGGCATGTGTGCTTAGAAGGAAGAGATCTAGGAAGTCAGAAAAAGGATCCTTTCTCCACCCTCCATCTTCTTCCTGAGTGATCTTACCCTAGGCATTTGATGGCTAGAAACTGTACCTCCCTAGGTTATATTGCTCTCCTGAGCTCCTAGCCATTTAATCAGCTGCCGTTTGGATATATCCACCAGGATGGTTCACACAGACCTCAGTCTCAATAAGAAAACCTCAAAGTTGCCAGATGTAAACATATCATCTCCCTACCCCTTAAGCTTGTTCCCTCATCTTCATGCCACATCTCAGTCTATCACATCACTGTCTATGGAGACACCTAAGCCAGAAACCTGGGAATCATCTTAGAGCTCCCTTTATTCTCATTCCCCACATCTAGTGAAGCATGAAGTCTTATGAATACTAACTCATAAATAGCTCTCAAAACTTCTCCCTTCTCTTCATTCCTGCTACCTCTGCCTCTCAGTTTATGGCCTGAACTATTATATCAGCTCCTAACAGGTCAGACTGTCTCCTATATCCTCCATACCAACCCCCTTTCTTCACCACTCTATCAAATCTCCACATTGTTATCATAGTCCTGTTTCTTTAAAAGTCACTGGGGCTGGTAAGAAGGTCAATTATTAGATGACTACACTTAGAACTTCGCCCCTAGAGCCAGAAATTTGGTTTGGGACTCTGACTTACTGACTTGGTTATTTGAGACTCTGACTTGTTGATATAGATGTTCAAAGTTTCCAAAGAGAAAAAAGGTACTTAAAACAAATGCCCAACAATCCACCTGCATCTCTCAGGAAGCAACATCTTTCCATTTTTATAGCATGTCCTGTATTGCAAAACTAGAGCACTCTTAGTTACAAATTAACCCAGCATTAACTCTGGGATGATATTTTCAAAGCTGATGTACAAAGTCAAGGCCACAAGGAACAAAGCAAAAAAAAGTGATAAGGTTTGAACTTTGAGTGATTGCTTTGGCTGCCAGACCCTTCATGTAAAACAAAAGAGAAAGAGGATTGTCAGAGCTTGAGGGGTTTAGGTCCATGCTAGCAAGAGTGTCTTCAGCAGGCAGAATGAGGGTCACAGGCAAAAGCACCAAGGGGCAGCAGGAAAAAATTCTCACTATTGGGCCAAACAGTATAGGGATTGGCAGTTCTTTGAGGGAAAGTTGTACAAAGGCAGAGGCTGGGTGATCCTCTATAATAGGTTCTGTAGAAATTATACACGCATTCACAGAAGAAATGACGTTAAAGGTAGCTTTCAGCCCTAGACTTCAGATGCTGCACACATATATGTCTGCTAAGGTGGAAACCAGCCCTGTCTTCTGGTCACTAAAACTCCCTGTACCCTGCCCTGGTCACAGGACTCCAAAAGAGGATGCAGAAGAAGTCAAGGAGAATGAAATTAAAGATTCCACTGTCTAGTATTAACTGTGTCCTGATTATATATAAAGAAGCAATGGCCACAAAGAGAACTGGGCTCAGCCAGGAGACTTGATTTCAACCTGACTCTCAAAGTTTCTAGCTCCAGAAGTAGTAGTAGTAGTAGTAGCAGCAGCAGAAATGGCAACTCCTGCTTTTGAGTATTTACTATGGGCATGGCATTTTGTGAAGCATCTGATTCCACATACTTCCAGCTTCAGTACTACATTAAGAATGTATGTGTTAATTTGTAGTGGGAGGGGAGGCAGGGAATGAGGGGCTAGTTTTAGCTAAAACTAAATGCAGTCTACGGTAAGACTAGAAGTAGAAGCCAGGATAAATAGTGCCGATTTTACCTTGGGGGCACTGGGAAGCCATTGGAGGGTAGATAGAGGGTGATTCTGTGTGCCATTATTTCTTCTTAACAAAACATAGACTAACCTCCCACTATGTGAAAAGCACCACAGTCAGCACTGAGGTTTCAGAGCTGGATAGTAAATATCAGTCCTAAACCCAAGAGATCTTTCTAACTACCTGACACCCACTGCCCATATTGAAGAGGGCACACCTCACAAATATGGTCACAAGTACATGTGTCCCAAAGAAAGGGAGTGACAATCTCAGGTCTTTAGGCTGTGAGGTTAGTCCATGTAATATAACACATTGTCTGCTCTCTCAGCTACAGCAAGTCCCTACAGAAAAAACAGAAATAGATTATGTAAAAAGAAAATTTCCAAACCTGTGCCCTCTGGTGGCATAGTGAGACAATGCTACAGGTTGTTTTCTCCTGCTTCTGATTCAGCTGAGCTTTGCTAGCAGGACTTATCTCCTATATAAGAGACAGGTACCCCTCCCTTTGCAGACTCCCCTGCCCTGTGCTCTGGCATCACAGGCATTAGACCTGTACTCCTATCATGTCTCTATGTTGTAACTGTGTAATTTGGGACAAGTTACTTAACATTCTTGAACCTCAGTTTTCTCACCTCTAAAGTGGAAATAATAATACTTCCCATGTCATGTGGTTATTGAGAGTATAAAATGAAATTTAGAGGTGATGTCCAGAAGCTCCTGTAGTAGTGCCCTGAATAAAGTGGGGATCCAGAACCAGATAATTCTCTTCCCTTTCTTCTGTTATCTTATACTCCCTCACCTCAACTCTGAGGTTCCATATTCCCTGAGCTTTATCTCTACCCACTACTGTTCATTTTTACTTTCTGCTAATACATTCTCCTTTAGATGCAATTGTTTGAGAAGGTATAAGATCTTCTTGCAAACTTATATTTATCACAGTAATTTCAGTCTTGTGTAAAGCTTCTAGAGTAGCACATTGAATAGACTCTCTAGGAAGTTTTACCATATCAATAAATTCAATCAGATCTAAAATTATATATCTCCTTCTTTAAATGAACACCCTCATAATCATTCCCACACAAGTTTTATTTTGGAAATGTTCAATGTTCCACAGTTCTTTCCGTTTGTAAACACTGTTCTCATTGTTTTGACCTGATATTCGATCCTCCACCCCAGTCTGGAGAGAAACGATGGGATCTTACTCTACTAACAGGTCTGGAGACAATAGGTATGAGATAGTGGCATTAAGAAAATTGGCTTCTTCTTGCAATTTAAGTATCACAGGCCAGAAAATTACTGGGTGTTTAAGCAAAGGAGAAACAGCTGCACTGGACAAAGAGTAGGACTGCTTCTGCTGGCAAGGGAGGCTTAGTTGGCATTTGGAGTTGAGGTTCTTTTAACTCTCTCAACTTTACTACTCTTGAATTTTTACTCTTTGCATTTCAGTGACTGATTTTGACAAAAGTGACATCAAAGCTGACAAATCAACAAATTCTATAATTTGGTAATACACAGGGTCAAATGGTGAGTATAGGATTTAGCTAATAGCCCTCCAAAAATTCTATTTACATATTCCCTGTCTTCCATATATTCCTTGAGCAGTTAAGCAAAGAAATTAGGCTTCTGAGCAATAATTTAGGCTTCTTTTTAAAAGCTTTCTAGTGCCATCATAAGCATCCACTTCACCTCACAATCTATTAACTATTTACATTTTTCAGACTTCTCTGTGGCAGCAATGAGGTCTTCCGAAGCCAGGCCTTCCAAAGGCTTTACATTTCAGAGAACCACTTAATTAAATGATATGCTCTTTCATTTCATGGGCTGCCATATCCCGCTTCTAGAACACAAATGGAGTTTTTAACTGCCTTTAGTCCTACTGGGGCAGATAACTTCAAAATTCTCCAATTTCCTTAAATTTTGTTGCATGAAACCTAATTTCTGTTATCAATGTCTGTATCAGTTATAGTACTTGGCTCCAAACAACAGTAACTGCTGTTGCTAACCTTAACATAAAAGCCACTTATTGAAGGACATATATTTACCCAAAATGAAAAGGAATGCCAGAGAACCTTGCTCATTTTGCATAGAGAAAACCGTGGGGACAGATGTGTGAATTTCCCCACTACATAAACATTGGTTAACAGTTTGGCTGGAAGTCCACTGGAAAGGACATGATTATAAAATAAGTAAGAAACAAATGTGGGGAAGAGGTATATGTGGCTATCTCTGCAAATGAGCATACAATATAAAGATATTTGGGTTTCATGTGAATATTCACCAAAGAACAACCTCAGCAGAGTTTAGTAATCAAGAGGATAAGATGATGCATTCTGTGGATGTCAGTCAGCCTCATTCTCAGACACTTGTCTTTGCTTGAGGGTTCATGAAGAAAGTGGTCATGGCAGCCAGGGTGAAGTTTATGCATGAGCTCAGAATCATGGACTTCCATCCACCAAAGTCAATTTGGCTACAGCTTCAGCAGATACCAAAACTAAGATTCCAATATGACATTATTCCTCAGAAGGACTGGCAAGCTACATGTTTTGAACTTGATTACACTGGACCACTTCCATCATGGAAGGGGCATTGTTTTGTTCTCACAAAAATACACGGTGATTTTAAATGTGACTTTACTATTTCGCCTGCAAAGCTTGTACCAAAACTACCATCTGAGGATTTACTGACTGCCTTATCTACTATCACAGTATTTTATGCAGAATCCCTTCTAATCCAACAACTGATTTCATACCAGAGTGTGGCAATGTGCCAACTCATAAAATTCACTGGCCTTACCATGTTACCTATCACCTGAAGCACCTGGTCAATAGAGAGTGGAATGAATTTGATGACTCAGTTACACGGCCAGCTAGATGACATTTTGCAGGGTTGGCTCCTGTCCTCTGTAATTTGGTATATGCTCTAAGTTCGTGTCCAAAATGTGGTGCTGTTTCCCCAATAGCCAGGAATCCTAGGTTACAGAATCAAGGAATGACAATGGTTTTAAATCTATTCATTATTTCCCTACTGATCCATTAGTAAAATTACTTTTCTCATCCCTGTAACTTAAGTCGTGCTGATTTAGAGGCCTTAATTTGAATGGTTGAATGATTCCACCACAGGTTGCAGCAATGCTTCTATTGAATTTATTGCTGAGATTGACATTTGGTGAACTCGTGCCACTGAATAAATAGCAAAATAAGGGGCTACAGTACTTACTGGTATGGTAGATCTTAAATATCAAGAAGAAATTGCATTGCTACACATAATGAGGATCTGTAATGCAGGTGTTCCCCAGGGATGTCTCTTAGTACTTCCACTTTCTGTTACTAAAGTCAATGGAAAATTACAACAACCCATACAAACAGGACTCATAATGGCTCAGACACTTGAGAAATGAAGACTGGGTCACATCTCCAGTCATGAAAGCTCAACAAGTTGAAGGCAAAGGTAATATAGAATGGATTAATGGAAGAAGGTAGTGAAGGAAGAAAGTTGTTTAAAACATCAATTGTGACCTTCTGGCTGTTGCAAAATCCAGTACTACAATAGTTAGGAGTACTTCCTTATGATGATATCAAGATATCTGTGTGTATATTAATAATTTTGCTTCTACTTTCCCATTCTGCTATTCCTTCCTATTTACATAAGATGTGTTAATTGTAATTAATTTTATATGACAGTATCCAAGTTACTGGATGTCAAAGAAGACTCAAAGGACTAAGAAATGTCAACCAAAGATGGATAAAGGGACTGTATTAGACCATTCAGGCTGCCACAACAAAATACCATAACCTGGTACCTTAAAAAACAACAGAAATTTATTTTTTACAGTTCTAAAGGCTGAGGAGGCCAAGGTCAAGGTGCCAGCAAATTCAGTGTTTGGTGAGAAAATGCTTTCTGGTTCTTAGAAGGTGCTTGTTTTGCTGTGTCCTCACATGGTGGAAAGGATGAGAGATTAATCTTGGACTTCTTTTATAAGAGCACTAATCCCAGTTTTGAAGGCTACGCCCTCATGATCTAATAACCTTTCAAAGTCCCCACCTCCTAATATCTTGCATTTTCTTTATTATAAGACCCTTATTTCAGAGAGAGAGAGCACAAAGGAAGCTCTAAGACAACAAGAGTGTTTTGAGGAGAGCAAAGTGAAAACTGTGCTCCCAATTCAGGGGTCTTCTGTGTTTCTTTTGAAATCCACCTTAAGTTCTCCTTCCTTCTTTCCTGAGAAAAGCCCACCCACTTTGATCCTTCCTGATTGCTTCAGCTATACAATTTTTGTAGTCAATATATTACATGTAAAGATGCTTAAATCATGGACCCATTTCATAGTCAGCATTTCCCACAAGCTTTGATCCTCTTATTTCTAAAGACTGTGGCACCCACTTCTCAGTCTGACCGTGTTTATGATCAAGAGCTGGGTAGGGGGATAGAGACAAGCTGAAATGGTCCTTTCAGAATCTCTCTACTTGGCGGTATTGTCTTCTTCTGTGGCTGGTTAATTAACCTTAAGTTGTCAAGCTGCCCCAGAAGCTGAATAAGAAAAAAGGAATATAGCCTCAAATCCAAATTGGACGTCAGAAAAATCTTAGTTTGAGACTTGACTCCACCACTAACTAGCATGACATTTGGCAAGCCAGTTACCTGTTCTGGGCCTCGGTTTCTCCATTTGGTAAAGAATGGGCGTAGATGCAATCTCTAAGACACATTCCTGCTCTGGTATTCTGGGAAAATCTAAAATTTTTCTCCCATGTGCTGTCCCATTATAGAAAATGCAAAGGATTGCATAGCCACACGTCAGGGATGAGGGAAAGAATTATTCAACAAATAGTGTTGTGCATTAGTTTTTTAAAAAATCATCTGAGATTTCAATCTTATACCACGTGTCAATTTTAATTCCAGATGGATTAAGGTGTTGAATGGAAAAATTCAGAAAACTTCCAAATAAGAAGTAAATATAAAATAAGATATATTTTACCCTAAGAAGTAAATATAAAATAAGATATATTTTACCCTTTGATGAGAGAATTTGGAAGTTTATAAATAAAGGAAATGAACACATTAAAAAACTGTTTATAGATTTTGAAACATAAAAATGAAAAACTGTGTACTTAGATACATTAATCTTTTTAGCATGTAAAAAACAAACTAGGAAAAATGTTTGTTAGGCAAGTGGTGCATAGTCTAAATACAATCCTCTGTCATCCTATCTCAAACCTTGACTAAAGAAAAGGCATAAATTCTTAACACAGTCAGCCAGGGAATAATTGCTTAAACCCCATGTACGTGGGAAAAACTGATTGCTCCAAAGTCAAATTAGAAGATTCATTCTGAAGGCCCAAGAAACTAATCAGTAACTTCTCTCCAATAATTAAAGAATGGGATTGTGAAAGAAAATGAAGTAAGACTAAACCTTTCTAAAAAGGAGTCAAGAAATCCTTTTGAGAGGAATGCACACTCACACCTGCTAAAGGTCAACCACAGAATGTTCCAATAGACTTGGATAAACAACAGAAGTCAGTATCAGGTTTTTGACATCTCTCAGCTGGGAGTACTCTAATTAATTAACTAGTCAAAATGGGTTTATTTAGGACATAGAATTTCTGAGTAGCCAATGAACTAAACCAAAACAAAGTTTTTGTGGAAATCCCTTGTAAAAAAAATCCTCTCCTGTGCTTGCCTTACGCAACACTATTCAGGGCTTCCCTGATTCCATTTATCTGAGTTGCATTTCTTTGTTTCCAAACTAAGTGCTATTTCCTTTGACCTCCATGTCAGTGTGTGTGTGTTTTTTCTTTCTTAAGTTCCTATAGCTGATGTCAGAAGTGAAACTCAAAATGATCTTATGTTACAGTAGATTGGCGTTTTTTGAAAAAGAGCCCCTTGTACTCTCCACTTCCTTGGATTGTAGGCAACCTCTCTCACAGTTCTTCTCAGGCTCCTACTTCCCTCCCTTTGGTTGAGGTCAACACACTTATTTGGGAACTTAGGGATGGTTGTTCCATTTGTGCAAGCAAAATGTGAGTTTTCCTATTGGTTAGTATTATTATCTTAAGGGTGATATTCTTTAATTCTAAATCTCATAATGATTTTCCTTCTTCTGGGACTTCAGCTAGTAATATGTCTAAAACTTATGGGTCTTCCTCTTGTATTTATTTGGAACAGTGGAAATTATATACAAAAGATACCTTAGAACTGCAGTGGCCAAATTGAGGTTCCCTTGATAGATCAAAACTAGGTTTCTGGACATAGGAATGGGCAAGGACTTCATGACTAAAACACCAAAAGCAATGGCAACAAAAGCCAATATAGACAAATGGTATCTAATCAGACTTAAGAACTTCTGTACAGCAAAAGAAACTATCAATACAGTGAACCAGCAACCAACAGAATGGGAAAAAGTATTTGCAATATACCCATCTGACAAAGGGTTAATATCCAGAATTTACAGAAAACATAAACAAATTTACAAGAAAACAAACAACCCCATCAAAAAGTGGGCAAAAAATATGAACAGATACTTTTCAAAAGAAGACATTTATGCAGCCAACAAACATGAAAAAAAGCTCGTCATCATTGGTGATTAGAGAAATGCAAATCAAAACCACAATGAGATACCATCTCATACCAGTTAGAATGGTGATCATTAAAAAATCAGGAGACAACAGATGCTGGAGATGATGTGGCAAAATAGGAATGCTTTTACATTGATGGTGGGAGTGTAAATTAATTCAACCATTGTGGAAAACAATGTGGCAATTCCTCAAGTATCTAGAAATAGAAATTCCATTTGACCCAGCAATCCCATTACTGGGTATATATCCAAAGGATTATAAATCGTTCTACTATAAGAACACATGCACACGAATGTTCATGGCAGCACTGTTCACAAAGCAAAGACTTGAAACCAACCCAAATGCCCATCAATGATAGCCTGGATAAAGAAAATGTGGCACATAGACACCATGGAATACTATGTAGCCATAAAAAAGGATGAGTTCATGTACTCTTCAGGGACATGGATGAATCTAGAAACCATCATTCTCAGCAAACTGACACAACAGAAAACCAAACACTGCATGTTCTCACTCATAAGTGGGTGTTGAACAATGAGAACACACTGACACAGGGAAGGGAAGATGACACACCAGGGTCTGGGGGGTGGGGGGCTAAGGGAGGAATAGCAGGGAGTAGGGGGATTGGGGAGGGATAGCATTAGGAGAAATACCTAATATAGGTGACGGGGTGATGGATGCAGTGAACCACCACCACGGCACGTAGGTACCTATGTAATAAACCTGCATGATCTGCACATGTACCCCAGAACTTAAAGTATAATAAATTTATAAATAAATAAATAAATAAACTAGGTTTTCTCCAAACTAAATTAGAAGATCATGGTTCTAAAACAAAACAACCTGAATGTGGTACATATTTTAATGGGCATTTAGAGGCATCCAATACATTCAGGACTCTAAAATTGCCTGTCTCCTAAACAGTCTCTAAACTCACTAATAAAAAATGGAAAGAGAAAGTCCTTGAGGCTCAAGTTTCTTCCACCAGATCTCATTCCCCCACTCTTTCTGTTCCCCTGTCTTTTTGTCCTCTTATGATCTCAAAGTTTCTCTCAATTTCCCTTTTTCTGCTAAACATGTTCAAAGTTATTCTTTCAAACTCTGCCCAAATAATGAGGGCAGTCTCTTAAACATTTCATATATACTCTGAACAAAAGCCGAATTTAGGGCTATAGTTAAAATTTTCCTCAAGGTTACTGAGGAGTCATAAATTTGCTGAAGATTTTTGAATTCTTATCTAAACTGATGTACCTGATTTCTCTACTATTTGTCAATTAACTCTCACTGGAGAAGGTCAATCACACATTGGATGGCTAAAGCAGGCTGAAACAATCATCTTATGGGCATCCAATTCAATATATTCTCCAATAGGGGGAAAAAGTCCAAGAAAGAGCCAATACTTTATAGTGAGCCATTCCTTTAGCATTCCCCAAACCAGTAGATTGTAACAAGATTCAGGCCTGCACCTAAAAGGAAGGTGAGTCTGTACATGATTATTACAATAGACTTCAAATAATTTTCAAAGAAAACTCTGGACTTGACTCAGATACCAAATCTACCAAAGTGGCTTAATTCTGTATTCATAAATAGCTTAGATGAATATCTTGTAATTCTAGTTAAAGGGGCTAAATTTATTTAGGAAATAATGTTCACCTCTGATTTAGTTAACCTGGGCAACCAATTAACCCAAACAATTTCTAAGACAAAGTAAGAACAAATAAAATAACAAATCTACAATAATTTTCAACACACATAATAAAACATGGCAGTCTAACATTAGGAATCCAAATCTTAAAGGGGTCTTCCACCACTGCAAAAATACCTGGGCAATGATGAAAACATTGTGTACAATTAAAACATGCCAAATTATACCTTAATAAACTGCCTCTATGTCCCTTATGGATTGAGGGTGTTCTGAGAAAACACAGGGGATCTTTCAGATCTTGCCATTTAATCATTTGAGTGAAACTTCCCTAATGATTGTAGAGGAGGGTTTCACTGTCCTTATTGACACTGAAGCAACTCTTTCTGTGGTTAGCCCCACCAGCCTCAAGCAGCCCTTCCTTGGAACAGTGAAACAATGCAAATTGTGGGGGTTTCAAATACATCTTTAACAATTCACAATTATTTACCCTTGATTTTTCAACAGGTCCTCTCCAGGATAGTCATTCTTTTTAAAATAATTTCCCTGGTCCCAGTTCACTTACTTAGAAAAGATTTCTCAGAAAAACATCTGTTCACAATAGCAAAGACTTGGAACCAATCCAAATGCCCATCAATGATAGACTGGATAAAGAAAATGTGGCACATATACACCATGGAATACTATGCAGCCATAAAAAGGATGAGTTCATGTCCTTTGCAGTGACATGGATGAAGCTGGAAACCATCACTCTCAGCAAACTGACACAAGAACAGAAAACCAAACACATCATTTTCTCACTCATAAGTGGGTGTTCAACAATGAGAACGCGTGGACACAGGAAGGGGAATATCACACACAACTCCCTGTTGGGGAGTTGGGGGCTGAGGAGGGATAGCAGGGGTGGGGGGATTGGAGAGGGATAGCAGTAGGAGAAATGCCTAATGTAAATGATGGGGTGATGGGTGCAGCAAACCACCATGGCACATGTATACCTATGTAACAAACCTGCATGTTCTGCACATGTACCCCAGAAGTTAAAGTATAACAAATAAATAAATAATAAAAAAGAAAAATATCATGGTGTCATTTTCTTTCCCAAAAGGGTCAGATAATTCTTGAAATTGACTCAACCCCTGCTTGGAAAGGGATGGTAACTTCTAGGTGTTGCCATAGTAATGATAAACTGACATGGCACACTAGTGGGTGTGTCTCATGGAAATCTGCTTCTGCTCTGTCCCTGTTTCAGCTAGTCCTCAATTTGGTCCGGTGTGTGAGCCCTGTCTCCAGAGTTGAGTCCCACCTCTGGAGTTGGGTTCTATGTCCTACCTCTCTGGGAGCTAAATATTGACTGCATATAGTCACAAAGAAAAGAACAGCAGACCCTAAGGCCTACTTGAGGGTAGAGGGAGGGAAGAGCGTGAGGATCAAAAAACTACCTATTGGATACTACAATGATTACCTGGGTGGTGACATAATTTGTATTCCAATCCCTGGTGACATGCAACTTACCTATATAACAAACCTGCATATGTACCCCTGCACCTAACATAAACATTTTAAAAGGTAGTATATAAACACAATATATTACTGTTCAGCTGTAAAAAATAATAAAATTCTGTCATTTGCAGCAATAGGGATGAACCCGAGGTCAGAATGTTTACTAAAATCAGGCAGAGAAAGACAAATATCACATGATTTGCCTCATATTTGGAATCTAAAAAAGGGTGATCTCATAGAAGCAGAGACAAACGGTAGTTACCAGAGGTTTCAGAGGAAAGGGGGATAGAGAGTGGATGGTCAATGGGAACAAAGTTATGGTTAGATAGGAAGAATAAATTATTGTGTTCTATTACATAATAGAGTGACTAGAGCTAACAACAGTGTATTATTTATTTCAAAATCACTAGAAAAGAGGACATTGAAAATTATCACCATGAAGAAATGTTAAAGGTATGAGGTGAGGGACTTGTCAACTACCCTGATTTGATTACTATACAATGTATACATATATTAAAACATCACAATGTATCCTATAAACATGTACAATTATATCTTAATTATAAACAAACAAGAAAAACTGAAGCCTAGAAATGATAAGTAATATGCCAAGGTCACATCAAGGAGCAAGTGATAAAACCAACTCTAGACTCCAGATTGGAATTCTGACTCAGTTTTGTTGTTTTTATGAAGATATTGACTTACAAATTTTCTACACTTCCTTCATATTTAAAGCAATAATTTATGAGTACGCCATGCTCCCTTCTTTAGGTGGGACCAGTGGCAAAACTAAAAACAATGCAATTTAGTTGGAGTGATGAAAGGGATTTATTGGTATTACTTTTCTGAGATGTAATATTAACTCATTTGTTAAGCTATGCTTTTGCAAAGTGCATTTTCAGAGTTAGAAAACACTTTCCTTTTATGAATAAGCATGAACTAGTATTTGATGCCTCCTGTGAAAGGAAAATAAATCTTGGGGCCCCCAAATCACTAAGCTAAAGGGAAAAGTCAAACTGGGAACTGGTTAGGGCCAAGCTGCCTTCCATTCTTTTCAAAGTCACCCTGCTGTTCACTGAGATAAATGCATATCTGTTTGCCTCCTTTGCAGAGACTCAGAAACTGAGAACAAAACCATTTGTCTCTTATCTACCTATGACCTGGAAGCTTTCTCCCCACTTTGAGTTTTCCCACCTTCAGCTTGAGCTGTCCCACCTTTCCAGACTGAACCAACGTACATATCATACATATCAATTGATATCTCATGTCTCCCTAAAATGTATAAAACCAAGTTGTGCGCCTACCACCTTGGGCACATGTTGTCAAGACCTCCTGAGGACATGTCATGGTTGTGTGTCCTCAACCTTGGAAAATTAAAATTTCTAAATTAACTGAGACCTGTCTCAAATATTTGGGGTTTATATTTTGGTAACCATGAAGGGATTCTGAGTGGAGATGTACCTGACCTTTGGCAAATCTCCTATGGGTGCTTGGTATCAGTATGAGCTAACTTCATGGCTCAAACCAACAGGACAATTTGCTGAGGTCTGGGAGTGCCCCATCCAGAGAATCTCTGATCTCCCAAAATTTGATGAGATCTAAGTTTATTTTGCCTCCCTTCTTTTTGGAGTTTTACATGCTTTCAACAAGGAAGGCAAGATTTCCTGCTTTCATAATGATGGAAGGCAAATAACTCCTTTATGGAGTTTAAGCTTGCTCCCACCAGGGAAGACAAGTACAAATTGTTTTTCCTGCTTCTAGGATGGTAGACAGTAGTCTTCAGCCTGAAACCCATCCATAGGTAAATAGCTGAATTGGGGTTTTATTTGGCTAAAGTTGAACAACCAGCTGGTCTTAATTTCTCCTTCCCATTAGAGCGCTCAGTGATCATATTGTTGGGGTTTCTTTGTTGTTGTTTGTTGCAGTCTTTCTCCCATCAGATTTGAACAACTCTACCTGACTTGATCAAACCAGAGTGAGAATTCCAAATTATGGGTAACAAAACTTCTCTAATTTGGCTAAATTTCCTCACAGCTGCAGAAAAGGAAAAACAAAAACAAAAAACAAAACAAAACAAAATCCTGTCTTTTCCATGTTTGCTTCCTGTCTTAAAAAACAAATGTTCTTTCACTTACTTTTCTTTCACCTGATACCTCCTTTCCCCTTTGCCATCTGCAGTACCAAAAAAATCTAGAGAAGGCTTCTAATGACTTGATTTCCTTTAACGAATTCAAAACAAAGGTGCCACTCACCCTTTCTGAAGTGTTCTGTTTTCTTTGTGGAGTTTCAAGAATCATGGGAAGATTCTTTGGAGGTCTAAAGCTCTGTTTTCCTGTATTGCATGACCTGACCTCTTTGGCTTTGGAGGTACCAGAGGTGACCTTAGACCATGAGAGGATTTGACTTTGGCATGTGTAATGGTGGACAAGAGCTACAAACTAAAGATGGCTGAGTACAGTTTACAGGAAGTGGTTTGGGCTGTTAATTATTATTATTTTTTTCCTAGGAAGCTGTTGTTTAAGGATCCTAATTCTAGTTCAGAGATGCCTTCTAAAGGGTCTTTTATATTGCTTTTTCTCCCAAAATTAATCTCTATTCAACCTGTCTGTGCAGATTTGTGTGAGGAACTGAACTGTTGTTTTTATAGGTAAATGAGAAACTGAGTTTTCTCAGCTCTGAAAAGAAAGGGCATTTTTCTCCTCCCAGCCAAAAGATGCCCCTGGGTGACTGGGAGTCTCCTGGGAGTGTCTGGGGGGCTAACTCCCACAAACTGTAGCAGCCCTACAGGGAAATCTCCAACAAAGATTAATTTTAAAGAAGGCTCATCCAACAAACCCATATAAGGGCTAATTATCCAGTGTTTTGAGCCCTCTCAGAGGTCATAGACCTCTGGAGAAAGTAACTTAGACACGTAATAGGGTGGAAATGATTCAGTGATGAAACACTGTGAAGTCCTGCCCACAAGCAGCACACATCGATCCACCATACAAAAACCCTAGGCCACAGCTCAGTTCCTTCTTTTAGGAAAATAAAAAGTGGAAACCAAATAATCTAAGAATGGGGAGAAAACAAGGACAATGTCTCTTTTGTGAGCACTCAGTAGGTTTTATGGCACCTCTACTTGCCAGAGTTTATATAAAATGGAAGTAATATGGTCTTTGTGCAAATTTACATTAAAGAGAAAGAGTCCTAATGTTGATTTGCAAACTATAGAATTCTTAAGTCATCTTTTTCTCTGTTTTCTTTTCTGACTGCTTTAAATCTGCTGTTATTTTTCCATTAAGATAAAAACTATTGTTTGGATCCAACAGGTTCTTTGTGCAAGCCAGTGAATTTGTATTTATCTCATGGCTAAAGTTCTGAAGTAAAAGCTATAGAATCTTTGTGTTTGTGTATATATATTTAAAAGGCCTTTATAATTTATAAATTTTGTGTTCAATTGGCAATTTAATCCATTTCAATTTCCCTCTAGCACACCAGACATTTTCTCTCCATACCTTATAGTGTAAATATTTCTATCTTATTTTCACTTGAATTGTTTTCTTTTTTTGGAAAGAGAAAAAAGAAAGAGAGAAAAAGAAAGAAAACAAGAAAGAAATAAAGAGAGAAAGAAAGAAAAAAGAATGAAAGAGAAAAAAAGAAGAGAAAGAGAGAGAGAGAACGAGAATCTTGCTCTATTGCCCAGGCTAGAATGCAGTCTAAAAATAGGTATTAAAAATCTCTTTTATGCTAATGATTGTGCCTAACAATGGAGACAGGAGGGAATAAGGGAGGAAAATAACAAACAAGCAGCCAATCAATATTTCATTTAAACCTGTGAAATGCTATGCAATTGCTGAGGAAGGATTTACTTCCAATTACGTGGTCACTTTTAGAGTAGATGTGATGTGATACTGAGAAGAATGTATCTTTTGTGCATTTGGGGTGGAGAGTTCTGTAAATGTTTATTAAGTTTACTTGTTCCAGGTCTGAGTTCAAGTCCTGGATATCCTTGTTAATTTTCTATCTCGTTGATCTGTCTATTATTGACAATGTGGTGTTAAAGTCTCCCACTATTATTGTGTGGGAGTCTAAGTCTCCTTGTAAGTCATTAGGAACTTGCCTTATGTATCTGCGTGCTCCTGTATTGGGATCATATATATTTAGGATCGTTAGCTCTTCTTGTTGCATTGATCCTTTTACCATTATTTAATGTCCTTCTTTGTCTCTTTGGGTCTTTGTTGCTTTAAAGTCTATTTTATCAGAGACGAGAATTGCAACTCCTGCTTTTTTTTTTTTTCTCTCCATTTGGTTGGTAAATCTTCCTTCATCCCTTTGTTTTGAGTCTTTGTGTATCCTTGCATGTGAGATGGGTCTGGATGCAGCATACCGATGGGTTTTGGCTTTTTATCCATTTTGCCTGTCTGTGTCTTTTGATTGGGGCATTTAGTCTGTTTAAATTTAGGATTAATATTGATATATGTGAGTTTAATACTGCCATTTAACGCTAGTTGGCTGTTTTGCCCATTAATTGATGCAGATTCTTCATTATGGTGATGCTCTTTACCTTTTGGTATGTTTTTGGAACGGCTGATACTGGTTGTTCCTTTCTATGTGTAGTGCTTCTTTCAGAAGCTCTTGTAAAGCAGGCCTGATGGTGATGAAATCTCTGAGAACTTGCTTGTTCACAAAAAATTTTATTTTTCCTCCACTTAGGAAACTTAGTTTGGCTGGATATGAAATTCTGGGTTGAAATTTCTTTTCTTTAAGGATGTTGAATATTGGCCCCCACTCTCTTCTGGCTTGTAGGGTTTCTGCTGAGAAATCTGCTGTGAGTCTGATAGGCTTCCCTTTGTGGGTAACCCAACCTCTCTCTCTGACTGTCCTTAGTATTTTCTCCTTCATTTCAACCCTGGTGAATCTAACGATTATGTGCCTTGGGGTTGGTCTTCTTGAGGAATATCTTTGTGGTGTTCTCTGTATTACCTGGAGTTGAGTATTGTCCTGTCTTGCTAGGTTGGGAAAATTTTCCTGGATAATATCCTGAAGAATATTTTCCAGGTTGGATTCATTCTCTTCGTCACATTCAGGTACACCTATCAAACGTAGATTAGGTCTTTTCACATAGTCCCATATTTCTTGGAGACTTTGCTCATTCCTTTTTATCCTTTTTTCTCTAATCTTGACTTCTCGTTTTATTTCATTAAATTGGTCTTCGACCTCTGATATCCTTAGAATTGTTTTCTTTAATATGCAAGTTTAAGGCTATTTAGCTGAAACTGCTTAGAGTAGTAAAACAGGTTATCAGGAATTGGAATGTCTAAGATTAAAAAAAAGGTTTTTATAAATATGTATAATGTATTTGCATTGATATGCCTAATATATCTATGTATTTATGTGTGTATACAATGTTTCACTACTGAAAATATATAAAAGAGCTCTAATTAATTGGCTTAAGAAGATAAAAGCTCTTGAATCAAATATTTTAACAGGACAAAATAAAAGACAAGTTAAATGCTTTTTCAAGTTTACATAACTTAAGTAAAAGTAAAATCTTTAATAAATAAGCTAGCTTTAAAATTATTGATAAAATAATATTAGAAATGTTCTAAGAATTGCCAGCATACACTTCTGTTTGCATTTATTAATCAAGCAATTTCATACTTATCCTTGCCAAATACTATAAGGTGTCAAATTTTGGCATGGGGGTTAAAAAACAACAACTATAAACTCAACCCAAGACATAATAATCTTTGCTTATGTATTTTTTAATAAATAAGACATTGATATTGGTTTAATGAAAATAACTACATCTTGAATTTAGTACTACTATCATAACTTCTTTTTTTTTTTTATTGCATTTTAGGTTTTGGGGTACATGTGAAAAACATGCAAAGTGGTTGCATAGGTGCATTCATGGCAGTGTGATTTGCTGCCTCCCTCCCCCTCACCCATATCTGGCATTTCTCCCCTTGCTATCCCTCCCCAACTCCCCCCCCACTGTCCCCCCCACTCCCCCACAACAGACCCCCGTGTATAGTGCTCCCCTCCCTGTGTCCATGTGTTCTCCTTGTTCAACACCCTCCTATGAGTGAGAACATGTGGTGTTTGGTTTTGTGTTCTTGTGTCAGTTTGCTGAGAATGATGGTTTCCAGGTTCATCCATGTCCCTACAAAGGACGCGAACTCCTCATTTTTAATGGCTGCATAATATTCCATGGTGTATATGTGCCACATTTTTCCTGTCCAGTCTATCATCAATGGGCATTTGGGTTGGTTCCAGGTCTTTGCTATTGTAAACTGTGCTGCAATGAACATTCGTGTGCATGTGTCCTTATAGTAGAGCGATTTATAATCCTTTGGATATATGCCCAGTAATGGGATTGCTGGGTCAAATGGAATTTCTATTTCTAGGTCCTTGAGGAATCGCCACACTGTTTTCCACAGTGGTTGAACTAATTTACACTCCCACCAACAGTGTAAAAGTGTTCCTATTTCTCCACATCCTCTCCAGCATCTATTTTCTCCAGATTTTTTAATGATCGCCATTCTGACTGGCGTGAGATGGTATCTCAATGTAGTTTTGATTTGCATTTCTCTAATGACCAGTGATGATGAGCATTTTTTCATATGTTTGTTGGCCTCGTGTATGTCTTCTTTTGTAAAGTATCTGTTCATATCCTTCGCCCATTTTTGAATGGGCTTGCTTGTTTTTTTCTTGTAAATCTTTTTTAGCTCGATGTAAATTCTGGATATCAGCCCTTTGTCAGATGGGTAGGCTGCAAAAATTTTTTCCCATTCTGTTGGTTGCCGATTCACTCTATTGACTGTTTCTTTTGCCGTGCAGAAGCTGTGGAGTTTGATTAGGTCCCATTTGTCTATTTTGGCTTTTGTTGCCAATGCTTTTGGTGTTTTGGTCATAAAGTCCTTGCCTACGCCTATGTCCTGAATGGTTTTGCCTAGGTTTCCTTCTAGTGTTTTTATGGTGTTAGGCCTTATGTTTAAGTCTTTAATCCATCTGGAGTCAATTTTAGTGTAAGGTGTCAGGAAGGGGTCGAGTTTCTGCTTTCTGCATATGGTTAGCCAGTTTTCCCAACACCACTTATTGAACAGGGAATCCTTTCCCCATTGCTTGTTTTTATCAGGTTTGTCAAAGATCGGGTGGTTGTAGATATGTTGTGTCGCCTCCGACGCCTCTGTTCTGTTCCATTGGTCTATATCTCTGTTTTGGTACCAGTACCATGCTGTTTTGATTACCGTAGCCTTGTAGTAGAGTTTGAAGTCCGGTAGTGTGATGCCTCCTGCTTTGTTCTTTTTGCTTAGAATTGACTTGGCTATGCGGGCTCTCTTTTGGTTCCATATGAAGTTTAAGGTGGTTTTTTCCAGTTCTGTGAAGAAGGTCATTGGTAGCTTGATGGGGATAGCGTTGAATCTGTAAATTACTTTGGGCAGTATGGCCATTTTCACGATATTAATTCTTCCTAACCATGAACATGGAATGTTTCTCCATCTGTTTGTGTCCTCTCTTATTTCGTTGAGCAGTGGTTTGTAGTTCTCCTTGAAGAGGTCCTTTACGTTCCTTGTTAGTTGTATTCCTAGGTATTTTATTCTCTTTGTAGCAATTGTGAATGGCAGTTCGTTCTTGATTTGGCTCTCTTTAAGTCTGTTATTGGTGTATAGGAATGCTTGTGATTTTTGCACATTGATTTTGTATCCTGAGACTTTGCTGAAGTTGCTTATCAGTTTCAGGAGATTTTGGGCTGAGATGATAGGGTCTTCTAGATATACAATCATGTCGTCTGCAAATAGAGACAATTTGACTTCCTCCTTTCCTAATTGAATACCCTTTATTTCTTTTTCTTGTCTGATTGCTCTGGCTAGAACTTCCAGTACTATATTGAACAGGAGTGGTGAGAGAGGGCATCCTTGTCTAGTGCCCGATTTCAAAGGGAATGCTTCCAGTTTTTGCCCATTCAGTATGATATTGGCTGTTGGTTTGTCATAAATAGCTTTTATTATTTTGAGGTACGTTCCATCGATACCTAGTTTATTGAGAGTTTTTAGCATAAAGGGCTGTTGAATTTTGTCGAAGGCCTTCTCTGCATCAATTGAGATAATCATGTGGTTTTTGTCTTTGGTTCTGTTTATGTGGTGAATTACATTTATAGACTTGCGTATATTGAACCAGCCTTGCATCCCCGGGATGAATCCTACTTGATCATGGTGGATAAGCTTTTTGATGTGCTGTTGCAATCGGCTTGCCAGTATTTTATTGAAGATTTTTGCATCTATGTTCATCATGGATATTGGCCTGTAATTTTCTTTTCTTGTTGAGTCTCATAACTTCTAACCTTGTAGCTTTAGGTGGTCTAGTCCACAGGAAGTAAGGTTTGTTTAAGGAAAGGACTGGTATCATCCTTGTTTAAAAGCTAAATTATAAACTAAGTTCCTCCCAAAGTTAGTTTGGCCTATGCCTAGGAATGAACAAGGACAGCTTGGAGGTTAGAAGCAAGATGAAGTCAGTTAGATAAGATCATTTTCAGTCTCAGTTATAATTTTACAATGGCAGTTCCACAACTTTAAATGATGACTATCACAGTTTTCATAAATAATCTAGGTAAACGACTAAAATAAAAAATAATTAGGCAAATGTAATGAGATAAATACTTGTAGATAAACTCATCATATTTTAGAATCTAAAGTTATATTGCATTAAATAATAAATATTTCATTATTTGGATAATTTCCAATAAAAGTGTATTGTAGAAAAACTTAAGTGTGTCCTTTTTAAAAAGGTGAACAATTTTTGTCTAATTCAAAACTTATTTAAAGTTTATGTATAGAACATGTTAAAAGAAACCAGAAAAAAAGAGAGATATAAAGAAAGGCATAAAAATAAAGAGTTTTTTTTGTTGTTAGAAAGCTTGTATGGTAAATTAAGTCCTAGAATAAAGTGGTAAGCTCCTTGCCTCTCACTAGTGGTGAATCAGGAGTGTTCAAATGCATTTATTTTGCATAACTCTATTAACAGTTCATGCCAAGGACTATCAGTGTTCTACATACTACTATAAGCAGAGTTCTTAGCATTTTGGGGTCTAATCATATTAAGCAGCCAACTCCAGAAACTCCAAAACCAACAAAAGAACTCCATCCTTAATATTTTGTTCCTCTAGTACAACTCCTGGTACCAGGGTTCTCTAGAGGGACAGAACTAATGATATATATATATATATATATATATATATGAGTTTATTAAGTATTAACTCACATGATCACAAGTTCCTATAACAGGACATCTGCAAGGCTGAGAAGCAAGGAGAGCCAATCTGAGTCTCAAAACTGAAGAACTTGGAGTCTGATGTTCAAGGGCAGGAAGCATCCAGCATGGAAGAAAGATGTAGGCTTGGAGACTAGACCAGTCTAGTCTTTTCACACTTTTTTTTCTGTCTGCTTTATATTCTAGCTACAATGGCAGCGGATTAGATGGTAACCACCCAGATTAGGGATGGGTCTGCCTTTCCCAGCCCACTGACTCAAATGTTAATCTCTTTTGGCAACACCCTTATAGACACACCCAGGATCAACAGTTTGCATCCTTCAGCCCAATCACGTTGACAGTCATTATTAACCATCACACATGTGATACGGTTTGGCTCTGTTTCCCCACCCAAATCTCACCTTGAATTGTAATAATCCCCATGTGTCAAGGGAGGGACCAGTAGGGACAATTGAACCATGGGGGCAGTTTCCTCCATGCTGTTCTCATGATAGTGAGTGAGTTCTCAGGAGATCTGATGGTTGTATAAGGGGCTTTTCCCTTTGGTTGGCACTCATTATCCCTCTTGCCACCTTGTGAAGAGATGCCTTCCACCATGTTTGTAAGTTTTCTGAGGCCTCCCCAGCTATGCGGAATTGTGAGTGAATTAAATCTATTTTCTTTATAAATTACTCAGTCTTGAGTATTTCTTCATGGCAGTGTGAGAACAGACTAACACACCATATATCCAAAGTTCAAAAACATGCAAAACAATTATGTATTGATTATTAATTCATATATGTAGTAAAAGCTATGCGTAGGAGGGATGTATTCAGATGTAGCATGAGAAAGGCATTTATGAAAATGACAAACATCTTATTGAAGACAGTAGCTGTGTATTCTGGAAGGAAGTCATATAATTAAATTGGAGAAGATTCTCAGCTTTCTATATCTGTCATAACAAAGTTCCACAAACTGGATGATGTAAAGCAACAGAAAAGTTTTCTCTCATAGTTCTGGAGGCCACAAGTCTGAAATCAAGTTGCCAGCACAGCCATGCTCCCTCCATAGATCTAGGAGAAAATCCTTGCTTATTCCATATTCTGGTAGCTCCTGGAAGCCCTTGGTTTGTGGCAACAAAATTCTAATCTCTGTGTTTGTTTTCATATAACCTACTTCCCTGTATCTTTCCCTCTCCTTTCTCTTCTGAGGATACCTGTTATTAGATTTAGAGCTCACCTTAAATCCAGGATAACTTTTTCTTGAGTTTGTTACTTAAATTACATCTGCAAAGACCATACCATCAAATAACATCACATTTATTGTGTGATGGCAACACCCTTATAGACACACCCAGGATCAATATTTTGCATCCTTCAGTACTTTGTAAAAGTACTGATGATCAGAACTTTTGACATTTTATTTTTTGGAAAATGAAATTCAACCCACTATAAGGACACAGGGGACTTCAATTGTACTTATAATATTACATTGCTTAGGTAGTGCGGAGGTACTTGACACATCCTTTATACCTTTGGGTAGGTCTAAAATATTTACTAAGAAAAAATGACAAAAATCAAAAGAGAAGGGAGAAAATGGGCTTAATATCTAGAATCCATTTAAGGAAAATGAAGTCCCAGTTGACCATAATAGACAATCAAAGAAAGAAAAAGGCCAGGGATTTGGTGGTAGAAGACCTTGTTTTTACATTTTTGTAAGGCTGCCTAGGTGCTCTCATATTCTAATTAATATTCAAACTAACAATTTCATTTTAAAATTTGTATATTTACTCCTCCATCCCTTTCAACATCCTATGGGTTGTGAAATTCTGAATAATTGTAACTATAAAATGTTTTATTTATCCTTCCCCAAAGTATAATTCACTGTTTTCTCCTTTTCAGAGGTTCAACCTATTAAATTGAAATAAATGTAATGCCAATAAAACACACTTTTTGTTACCAGTGTTAACATTTTAAAATGTATTATCATCTAGTATGTATTCCTTATGGATAGTACCAAATGGTGAGACAGAAGACACAGGTCCCTTTATTACCATTGTTTAAATGGAAAAGTCAGGCCAAATAGACAACTACCCATGCAGTATGATTAGAAGACTCTCACTTTGCTTCTGATAGGTTAGAGTTAAATACAGTATTTATCTTATATCCTGTCAAGAAAAGCCTTTATTCTGAACTCCATGCTTTAGAGACCCCTTTTGGCCTTCTTCTTTCTATGCCCTTTCTAAAGTGCCAGGAGCCCAGTTTGTGGGTCCAGAAGAATGTATACACACTCAGAGTTCTTGCCCACTGTGGTGCATCCTCAAGATACCTATGGCCCCTGAATTCTTTACCCCAGTGGCCCCAAGTCTGCTTCCACCACCTACATGCTCCTCTACATTGGGTCTGTCATTTTGAGGACTAACAACACTGTTGGTATACATACTCCCAGCTAGCTATGAAGTGGCTAGACATGGGTAACAGTTAAAAGAATGGGTTGGGGTGTACACATGCATGTATAGACAAGTCCTCTCATGGCGAAGGATGAAACGCAGGGTGGAAAGCGGAAAGTACAGGATTATCTGGGCCATGGCCTATAGAGGTGGTAGTAGTTCTTCTCATACTAATGGTGCATGCAGAAGGTAGAGCATTCCAGGGATTCTAAAATAAAACCTGACCTTTCCAGTCATTTTAAAGGTATATTTGTTATGGAAGGAGATGTATAATATTTCATTTAACAGTTATTAGTTGATTAAACTATTCTAAATGGTTAAGAATATGGCATGTAGGCCTACAACTGAAGTCTTGCTTTGAACCCTGCAAACTTTACAAATGTTACAGGCGGGTCATGTTAAATATTTGTTTACTTCTTCCTCCACGACCCTTTGGGCCCTCTCTTGGTGTCTTGTGCTGCTTCATGCTAACCACATGACTAGGTTAGAGAAACCAGATGTGCTCCTTGTTGTGCATATGTCTACTAATCATTGTCCCAATCATATTATTCTCCATCTTGGACTTCCCTCATAAAAAAAATTTCAAATACTTAAGACATATACTTCAAATAATTGGCAGGACCCATTTCTGACACCTGGACTACATGGAGTCTCTGTCTTAATTTTGTGGTTACCACCGGTATCTAACAGGCATTGAAACTTGCTCCAGCTACGAAGTTGCCATTCCTATGTCAATGGCAGAATCTGGCCATGTAATACTGGTTCTTGAATTCAAGCTCTCCCATATTTTTGGGTAATTAGGACATTTACACTCAGACAATGGTATTCTATTTATGATCAAAAACTAACACTATACTACTACACATGGTTTTCGATGACCATTTCATGTTTATTTTCATATTTGTGCTGCTGGCATTTTCAAGAGGTGAAATGACCTTTTAAAAAATTGATAATGAAGATTGTTAGAAGTTTCACTTCTGACATAATAGCATGAGAAGCTCTGTAGATCCTCTCCTCAGTGAAACTGGTAAAAATATATTTTTAAAAAAACTCAACCACTTAAATTTTCTAGAAATGATCCTAAGGGGACACAGCAAGAAAAAAAAAATATTCAGGAAAATCCACAGAAACTTGATAAGAACAGCGAGTCTGTGGTATTTGAACCAAGACCTGCACGTTCTCTGCCCCCTTCTGTTATTAAAATGGGAAACACAGACTGCTACAGCCAAAAAAGCAGGCCCTCCCCCTCACTTCCACTCCAGAGTAATCTTTCCAGAAAAAGTATGTCAATAGCATTTTTTCATCCTGTTTACAGCTACATTTCACTGAGCCTGAGTTCCAGGTGAGTACAGTGGAGAGGTGGGGCCTTTTATTTTCCATGCAGCCTCCATTCATAGGATAGAGCACCTACCTTGGACACAATGCTGTTGAAAACATTGGGCCTTCAATTGGGTAAGCAGTTCAACACAAGGAGAGGCAAGCAAAGAAATCCTGAGACTACTGCCACCCTTCACTGAATGCCCAGCTTCTAAAGCAAGTGTCCAGCCCTCCACTGAATGCCCAGCTCCTAAAGCATTCATTGAGAAGCACACAATTGTTTCCAGATACAAATCCGTAGCTCAGATATTTTGTTCAGGGGAAAAAGCAGACCACAAAACAGAGAGTTCTGCATCTCTTCCCAATGGAAATGAGTCCATTTGCAACAGTGTGAAGAAGCTGAAGCCTATGGCTCTCTCAAAAATAATGGAATTGTAGTTAGAACCAATTAAGAGGAACTTGGTAAAATCATTGGAATAAAAGCTATCTATAGGCAAGCTAGTTTACCAAAAAGAACCAGGGAAAGAAACAAGAGCCCTCCTATAGTCAGAACAAACCTTGGACACAGACTAAAAATCTATCCTTTAAAGGAGCCTGAACTTACTTATTTTTTAACTTTCATTTTAAGTTCATCAGTACATGTGCAGGCTTGGTATATAGGTAAACTTGTGTCAAGGGGGTTTGTTGTACAGATTATTTCATCACCCAGATATTAAACCTAGTACCCATTAGGTATTTTTCCCAATTCTCTCCCGCTTTCAGCTTTCCCACTCTGGTAGGCCCAGTATCTCTCAGTCCCCTCTATATGTCCATGTGTTCTCATTATTTAGCTCACACTTATAAGTGAGAACATGTGTTATTTGTTCTTCTGTTCCTGTGTTAGTTTTCTAAGGATAATCGCCTCCGGCTCCACCCATCTTCCTGCAGGAAATATGATATCGTTATTTTTCATGACTAACATAGTATTCCATGATGAGTATGTCCCATATTTTTTATCCAGTCTATTATTGATGGGCATTTAGGTTCATTCTATTTTTCAGCTATTGTGAATAGTGCTGTGATGAACATAGTGGTGCATGTGTCTTTATGACAGAATTATTTAAATTTCTTTCAGTATATAGCCAGGAATGGAATTGCTGAATTGAATGGCAGTTCTGTTTTACTGTCTATGGGTATTCACCACATTGCTTTACACAATGGTTAAACTAATTTACACTCCTACCAACAGTGTATATAAGTGTTCCCTTTTCTCCACAACTTTTCTAGCATCTGTTATTTTTGACTTTTTACTAATAGCCATTCTGACTGGTGTGAGATGGAATATCATTGTGTTTTTTATTTGCATTTCTCTAATGCTCAGTGATGTTGGGCTTTCTTCATATGCTTGTTGGTGCATTTATGTCTTCTTTTGAGAAGTGTCTGTTCATGTTCTTTGCCCACTTTTTAATGGGCTTCTTTGACTCTTGTAAATTTGTTTAAATTCCTTATAGATGCTGAATATTAGACCTTTGTGAGATACATAGTTTGCAAAAATTTTCTCCAATTTTGTAGTTGTCTGTTTACTCTGTTGATAGTTTCCTTTCCTGTCCAGAAGCTCTTTAGTTTAATTAGGCCTCATTTGTCCATTTTTGCTTCTATACCAATTACTTATGGTGACTTCCTCATGAAATCTTTGCCCATTCCTATATGCAGAATGGTATTGTCTAAGTTGTCTTCCAGATATTTTTTTCATTTTGTGTTTTATACTTGTCTTTAATCCATCTTGAGTTAATTTTTGTATACAGTGTAAGGAAGGAGTCCAGTTTCAATCTTCTGCATATGACTATCCTGTTATGCCAGCACCATTTATTGAATAGGGAGTCCTCTCTACATTGCTTGTTTTTCTCAGTTTTGTTGAAGATCAGATGGTTGTAGGTGAGTAGCTTTTTTTCTGGTGTCTCTATTCTGTTCCACTGGTCAATATGTCTGTTTTTGTATCAGTACCATGATGTTTTGGTTACTGTAGTCCTGGAGCATAGTTGGAAATTGGGAAGCATGATGCCTCCTGCTTTGTTCTTTTTGCTTAGTAGTGCCTTGTCTATTCATTCAGGTCCTTTTCTGTTTCAAATGAATTTTTAAATAGTATTTTCTAGTTTTGTGATGAATATTATTGGTAGTTTTATGGCAATAACATTGAATCTATAAATTGGGCAGCATGTCCATTTTAACAATATTGATTATGCTTATGCATGAGCATGGAATGTTTATCCATTTATTTGTGCCATGTCTGATGTCTTTGAGCAGTGTTTTGTAATTCTCATTGTAGAAATCTTTCATATCCCTGGTTATCTGTATTCCTAGGTGTTTTATTCTTTTTGTGGCAATTGCAAATTAGGTTGCATTCCTGATTTGGCTCTTGGTTTGGCTTCTGTTGGTTTTTAGAAATGCTAGTAATTTTTATATATTGATTTTGTATTATGAGACTTCACCAAAGGTGTTTCTTAGCTTAAAGAGCTAATAGGTAGAGATTATAGAGTTCTATAGATATAGAACCTTGTCATCTGCAAACAGGAAGAGTTTAACTCCTTTTCTTCCTATTTGGATGCCCTATATTCCTTTCCTGATTGCTCTGGCCAGGACTTCCAATACTAGGTTGAATAGAAGTTGTGAGAGAGGGTATCATTTGCTTGCGACAGTTTTCAAGGGGAATGCTTCCAGCTTTTGTCCATTCAGTGTTATATTGGATGTGGGTTTGTCATAAATGGCTCTTACTATTTTGATGTATATTCCTTTAATACGTAGCTGGTTGAGAGTTATCAACATGAAGAAATATTGAATTTTTCTTCAACTTTTAAGTTCTAGGGTACATGTGCAGGATGTACAAGTTTGTTACATAGGTAAACATGTGCCATGGTGGTTTGCTGCACAGATCATCCCATTACCTAGCTATTAAGCCCAGTCTCCATTAGCTATTTTTCTTGATGCTCTACCTCCCCCTGTACCCCACAACCCACCTGGCCTCAGTGTGTGGTGTCCCCCCGCCATGTGTCCCTGTGTTCTCATCATTCAGCTCCCACTTATAAGTGAGAACATACAGTGTTTGCTTGTCTGTTCCTATGTTAGTTTGCTGAGGATAATGGCTTCTGTCTTCACCTATGTCCCTGCAAGGGACATGGTCTCATTCCTTTTAATGGCTGCATAGTATTTCATGGTGTCTATGTACCACATTTTCTTTATCTAGTCTATCATTGATAGGCATTTGGGTTGATTCCACCCTTTGCTATTGTGAGTAGTGCTGCAATGAACATACATATGCATATATCTTTATAATATAATGATTTATAATCCTTTGGGTATATACCCAGTAACGGGATTGCTGGGTCAAATGGCATTTTGGCTTCTAGATCTTTGAGAAATCGCCACATTGTCTTCCACAATGGTTGAACTAATTTACATTCCCATCAACAGTATAAAAAGTGTTCTTTTTTTCTCCATATCCTCACCAGCATCTGTTGTTTCTTGACTTTTTAATAATCACCATTATGATTAACATGAGATGGTATCTCATTGTGGTTTTGATTTGCAATAAATGTTGAATTGTATTGAAAACCTTTCCTGTATCTATTGAGATGATCATGTAGTTTTTGTCTTTAGTTATAGCTATATGATTAATCTTATTTGTGTAGGTTGAAAAAATCTTGCATCCCAGAGATAAAGCCTACTTGATTTTTGTGGGTAAGGTTCTTGATCTGCTGCTGGATTTGTTTTCCCAGTATTTTGTTGAGGATTTTCACATCGATGTTCATCAAGGATATTGGCAAGAAGTTTCATTTCTTTGTATTGTCTCTGCAATGTTTTGGTATTAGAATAATGCTGCACAGAAAAAGTTGCAGAGTCCCTTCTCCTCAAATTTTTGGAATAATTTCAGTAGGAATGGTACCAGTTCTTCTTTGTATATCTAGTAGAATTCAGCTGTGAATCCAACTAGTTCTAGGCTTTTTTCTTTTTTTTTGTTTGGTAGGCTACTTATGAATTCAATTCCAAAACATGTTATTGATATCTTTAGAGATTTAAGTTGTTCGTAGTTCTGTTTTGGGAGGGTGTATTTGTCCAGGAATTTATCCATTTCTTCTAGGTTTTCTAGTTTGCGAGCATAGAGGTGTTCACAATATTCTCTGATGGTTATTTCTATTTATGTGAAGTAAGTGGTGATATCCCTTTTGTCATTTCTAATTGTGTTTATTTGGATCCTTTCTCTTTATCAGTCTAGCTAGTGTTCTATTTTATTTTATTTTATTTTTTTCAGAAAGACAACTCCTGGATTCATTAAACTTTTGAATGGTTGAATATTTGTCTGCTTCATTTCAGCTCTGATTTTGGTTACTTGTCTTCTGCTAGCTTTAGACTTGGTTTGATCTTGGTTCTCTTGTTCTTTTAGTTGTGATGTTAGGTTGTTAAATTGAGATCTTTCTATTTTTTTTTTTTAATGAATTTCACTTGTAGCTCTGATGTAGCTGTGCTCTAAAGATTCTGGTATATGTTCTTTTATTTCAAAGAACATCTTGATTTCTGCCTTAATTTCATTATTTACTTAAAACTCATGCAGAATGAGATGATTTAATTTCCATGTAATCGTATCGTTTTGAGCAATTTTCTTAGTCTTGATTTCTAATTATTTTGTGCTGTGGTTCAAAAGAGTGGCTGTTATTATTTCTTTCAGTTATGCTTTTTTCTTTTTTTTATTAAAAAAATTTTTTTTCTAAGTGTTCATGTCAACTTTATTACAACTAGCTTATTACAAGTAGTACATGTTTTCTTTTTTTTATTGCATTTTAGGTTTTGGGGTACATGTGAAGAACATGCAAGATTGTTGCATAGGTACACACATGGCAGGGTGATTTGCTGCCTTCCTCCCCTTCACCTATATCTGGCATTTCTCCCCATGCTATCTCTCCCCAACTCCCCACCCCCCACTGTCCCTCCCCTATTTCCCCCCAACAGACCCCAGTGTGTGATGCTCCCCTCCCTGTGTCCATATGTTCTCATTGTTCAACACCTGCCTATGAGTGAGAACATGCAGTGTTTGATTTTGTGTTCTTGTGTCAGTTTGCTGAGAATGATGGTTTCCAGGTTCATCCATGTCCCTACAAAGGACACGAACTCATCGTTTTTGATGGCTGCATAAAATTCCATGGTGTATATGTGCCACATTTTCCCTGTCCAGTCTATCATCGATGGGCATTTGGGTTGGTTCCAGGTCTTTTCTATTGTAAACTGTGCTGCAATGAACATTCGTGTGCATGTGTCCTTATAATAGAACGATTTATAATCCTTTGGATATATACCCAGTAATGGGATTGCTGGGCCAAATGGAATTTCTATTTCTAGGTCCTTGAGGAATCGCCACACTGTCTTCCGCAATGGTTGAACTAATTTACACTCCCACCAACAATGTAAAAGTGTTCCTATTTCTCCATATCCTCTCCAGCATCTGTTGCCTCCAGATTTTTTAATGATCGCCATTCTAACTGGCATGAGATGGTTTCAACATACTCCTACATCTCCATAATCTGTTTTCCTGTCCATATTCTGAGTTCTATTTCTGTCATTTTGGCCACCTTAGCCCAGTTCAGAATCCTTGCTGGAGAACTACTGTAGTCCTTCGGAGGAGAGAAGGCATTCTGGCTTTTTGAATTGTCAGAGTTCTGACGCTTGTTCTTTCTCCTCTTTGTGGGCTGGTGTTCCTTCAGTCTGTAACGTGCTGTCTTTTGAATGTTTTTTTTTCCTTTATTCTATTTGATGATTTTGAGGGTTTGATTTTGGTATGAGATGGGTTCAGTCAACTGACTATGTTTCTGGAAGATTTAGGGGGTCAAGGCTCAACTCCCAACTCCTGGACCACATGCCCTAACACTGGAGGACTTGTATCTGGTCACTATTTTGTTCTCTGGATCCTTGATGTTAGGAACCTACAGTACTGGGGTGGGTGAGTGGGGACTAACATGCTCCCAGACTGCTGGTCACTACACTCTTATGGGCAGTAGCAGCCAAAGTGTTTTATAGGGTACTGGCGGGTGGATCCATTCTTGTTCTCATGTGCCAGTGGTAGCAGCAGTGTGGTGGGGTGCATGTTAGTTGGCTTCAGCAGGGTGCCAATGAATGTCAGGTGCCTGCTTTTGCACAGGTGTTTATAGCAGCAGTGGAGGCAGCACAACTCAGGTGTGCTGGGGTCTCTCACTGGTGACTGTGCTTACAATTGCGCTGGTGGTAGTATTAGCACAGGGGCAGGCCGCTGACAGGCAAAGGTCTGTGTGCATTAATATTGGCAGGGTTGACTACTCAGGGTTAGGGGTGGGGATTGTCCACTGTGTCTAGTTTCACTCCGGTGACAGTGTTAATACAAGAATGGGGCAGGGGCAAGGTGCTAGCAGGGTGGGGTTTACCATCTCTGTGCCCACCAAGGTTCCAGCTGCAATGGCTCTACAGCTGGGGAGTGGGTGAAGTGCATTCCTACCAGCAATAGTGGCAGGGCAGGGTGCATGTGTACATGGATGCTGCAGGGTAGGGATGACAAGATCCACCCATGCACACAAGCACTGGCAAAGCAATGTGTGGGGTTTCTGTGGTCCCAGGGGAAGCTGCAGTGTGGGGAGGGTGTGGGCGGGCTGGTATGTGGTCCTGTAGGCCACCCTGCTGGAGCTTGTCACCAGTCAGGTGAAGTCTACCAACATAGGTGCTATGATGGGGGCCCCCAAATCACCTGAGGCTGCACTGCAAGCAGGTGTGGCCAGGCTGGGGCTTCGGGAGAGGCCAGCAGACCAAGGACTGCTCAGGTTACACTGTCTCTGTCTGTTGGGCAAAACCACTCTGCAGAGTTCAGGTTAAACAGTTTCCTTAGGGCTAAAGTATCCTATGGGATCAAGTCAAGCCTATGGGAATGGGCATCCCTGTCTGTGTTCAGCTACAGATGCTCCTGCACCAAACCATCTGGACTCCACACCAGCTGGCATGCTGCACCTACCACTTCTGTAAGAAGCTCTCCTTCCCAACTCAAGCATCTGTGGTGGTTGGGGGGTCACCTCCTGCCCAGATACCAGAGGCCCATGGCAAAAATGGGTTACTTTTTTCCAGTTCAATTCACTCATTTCCTCAGAAACATAGGGGGCCAGGGATGAGTCCCATTGTGCAACAACCCCATGCAAGCTTCCCAGCTTTCTCTTCATTTAGCCCAGCTTCTGTGTCTTCTTTTGTCCACTTTCAGTGCCTTCTCTCTGAAGAACTCTTAGGAGTGCACCAGTCATCTTGGTCCCTGAGCAGCAGCTGTTCCACCTGGCTGCTTCTAGTTGGCCATCTTGCTCTAACTCCAAGGAGCCTAAATTTAATTGGATCAATCTGTTAATCAATTTATGACCTATACAGCAATTAGTGAAGTTTAACAGGTGACTGTGGTCAGGGAACCAGACAAAGGAACTGCAGGGCAAGATGTCAGAGCCTCAGCATCAGGAAGTGGTCAACTTGTTAGTTGCTAAGAAGAATTTACCAACAACAGTATAGGCTTGAAAAAGGAAAGTTTTATTAGAAAGAAAGAACTCTGCAGAAGAGCCTAACAGGGTGCCTCAGCAGGAGAGGACTGAATGTACGGCGGTGGATTTTACTCAGGGGTATTTATGGATCTTAAAGTGGGAGCTGAAGGGTAATGTGCATGATAAAGGATTACTTTTGTATACATTTTGGCGCCTTATTGTCGGCGAGGGTTGCATAATGAGTTTCAGCATGCATACATTCCGGTACGCATGCATTCCAGAGATGTATAGAAATTATAGTTACTTATAAATTTTAAGTTGAAGCCTCGGAACCAGGTGCTTTAGATAATAGGGAAGTCTAATTACTTATAATTACTTCGAAATTCCTCAGATAAAGAGTTTTTGTCTTAGAGGACTGCCTGATCACCAGGTGATCTTTGCTCCCCTCAGGAACCCTAATAATACCACTGTCATCCCAGGGTGACTTTGGGCATACCCAAGCCTTTACTCTCTGAGGAGTAACATCAGGGGTTTCACACTTTGGAGGAGGGGAAGTAGACTTAAGCTAAATAATCCAACCAGTCACTAACACACATCAAAAAGCAAATAACAATAATAGGCCCCAAAGTTGGGGGGAGGAAGAACCAATACCCAGAGTTGCTGCAATATATTGTATAAAATGTACAGTTTCACACACACACAATTATGACACTGCAAAGAAATGGGAAAATCTGATCCTAGTTTTGGTCTATTCCCATTCCCTCTTTTGGTGAAAGAGGGATCCTACACCCTAAATAGTAAGAGATGGCCAAACACACAACCCATGACACTGGACAGATGGAATCAAAGTGAAGTTTATCAATCAAACATATACTTCCGAAGGAGGACATAGTATGCCATTCAGGTCCACATGGGGGTTGCCCTCAGGAATAGAGTAAATAAGCACGGCCTTTGAAAGCAGAGGCTTTATGGTAAAAACAGGCTGAGGTACCTAACTCCAAGTTTTATAGGTAGATGCTATTGCTTTGTATGAATAATCTGCAGCCTGGCAAGGAATGAAGCTCTTTAGGCTGAGGACTGGGTGGAGTATAGCTGTACTGGCTGATAGGGAAACTAGCTTGGTGAAGAGGCTTTCCTTCTGAGGTGGTGGAACATAAGGGCAATAGTAAAAGAAATCCTGGATAGGCTTTTGAGGTCCTATGGGGCTCAAAGATGTCAAGACAAGACATGGAATTTTAGGCCTTGCAATACAAACCCATACACTGGATAAAAAGTGGCCAAAATAAATTGGCCGGCTTTGCATTCAGGTCCCTGTACACACAGTGCAGCAGGGCAGTAGGTAAGACATAAAAGCTGGCAGAGGGAGCTGGTTCTGTTGCTGCTACAGGCTAAGCAGAAATGATACCACACATTGAGCAGTTGGGATCCATCATCAGGGCCTGAGGACACTTCTTTGTTGCCACAGTTGGTTTTATATGAAGCACCCATCAATGATGAGGCTAATAACATACAAAGGTTCTCAGCAATCAAAATCCTATCTAAATGCAATGTAATGACAGAGAAAATATGAAATATTTACAGGTTTACAATACCCTGTCTGCAGGAGGAGAAAAAACACCAAAGAATGAAACTGCCTTGTTGACTTCCCTTTTCTCTCTTCACCTAAAAGAGAGAAAGTAAATCTTTCAAAATAGAGTAGAATTGGACATGATGTAGATAATATTTTGATTACATCAATATCTAGAGCAGGAGAAAAGCCCAACAAATATCCTGAAAGCTGGTAATTATGAAATGATAAATTAACACATGAAACAAAATGTAGAAGTAGAAGATACTCCTTCCTCTGGCAGTTCCACAAGAACTACATTGCTGGGGACTATATTTTCTCCTCTCTTCAACATTTTTTCACTGGGAAATAAAAATGTAAAAGAAAGGAGTTCGTAGTAACACACCCCACACCATGACACTACCATATTAACTTTAGCAATAGTACCTCTGGAGAGGATACAATTAAGTTTCTATGGTCTCTTCAGGGATGCTGGGCAAAACGATCTAGGAGGGTACTGAGAAGAGGGGTTTTTCTTATAACAAAGATATGAAAATGTAGAAGTGGCTTTGGAACTGGGTAATGGGCAGAGGCTGGAAGAGTTTGAAGGAGCAAGCCAGAAAAATCCAGTATTGCCATGAAAGAAGTGTTAAGGGTGATTTTGGTGAGGACTCAGAAGACAAGCTTTGTAGAGAAAGCTGGAACCTGTTAGAGAATATTTAAGTACTTGTGATCAGAATTTTGGTAGCAATATAAGCAGTAAAAGTCATTCTGATGAAGTCTCAGATGGAAGTGAGGAACAAGGCATTGAAATCTGGAGTAAAGGCCATCCTTGTTATATATTTGCCAAGAACTCCAGAAAATTGGATCTGTGTACTGGGACTTTGTGGAATGCAGAATTTAAGAACATACGCTAGATTATCTAGCAGACAAAATATCTAAGGAACAGCATGTTCAAGGTGCTTTATGGCTTATTTTGGTCAGTTACAGTAAAATGAGAACAAAAAGAGAAATGACTTAAAGATGGAATTTATGATTAAAAGAGAAGCAGAATGGAAATATTCTGAAAACTCTCAACCTGCCCATGTAAAGAAAAAAAACATGTTTGGGGGAGAACACTAAGGATATGGCCAAGCAACCCTTTTCTAAAGATATTAATAAGGACAAAAGGAAGCCAGATTCTATTCAACAAGACAATAAGAGAGTGACCCTCAAAGACGTTTCATAGTTCTTTAAGTCAATCTAGAACCTTGAGGTCAAGGTTGCCAGAGAGGTGATTGTGGGATCTTGGCATTCATTACCCTGCATCATGTTGGGACTCTGCTCCCTTAATTCCTATGCAGCACCCCTTGACCTCCTCAGCCATGGCATAAGTGGGTCCAGGTGTGAATTCGTTTTCTGCTCCAAAAGGTACAAGCTGCAAACTCTGGTATTGTTAATGTGGTGCTAATTCTGTAGGTACACATAATGAAAGAGCTGTGTGGCCATAGCAGCCTCCCTAGATTTCAAAGTATGCTGCAGACAGCCTGGTGTCCCAGGCAGATGCTTGTCACAAGTGTGGAGCCACTACAGAGAGCCCCCAGTAGGGCATTGCCCAGGGGAGCTGTAGGTATGAGGCCAATGCAAAGACTCTCCACTAGGGCAATGACTAGTAGACCTATGGGAGTGGGGCAGCCTCTGAGGCCCCAGAACTATAGTGCCACCAATTTGCAACCCTGCAGACATGACTCCAACTAGTGAGAGTTGCTGTGTGGGCTAAGCACAGCAAAATTGTAGGGGCAAAATTGCCTGAGGTCTTGGTGGCTCAACTCTCACCCCAGTATGCTGAGGAAGCAGGACGTAGAGTCAAAGGATGTTGAGGATGCAGGACATAGAATCAAAGGAGATTATTCTGGTGACTTCAGATTTAACATTATTTTATCTCTTTGATTTTGAACTTAGTTGGTGCCAGTTACCTCTTCCCTCACCTACTTCTTTTCTTTTGGAATGGGAATGTTTATCTTATGCCTGACCGACCATTGTATTTTGGAGTAGATAACTTGTTTAATTTCACAGGCTCACAGCTGGAGGGGATTTTGCCTCAGGAATAATTGTGCCTTGAGTCTCACCCATCTCTGATTTAGATAAGACTCTGGACTTGGAACTTTTGAGTTGGTGCTAGAATGAGTCAAGACTTTGGTTCTATTGGAATAGGATGAATGTATTTTGCATGTGAGAAGGACATACATTTGGAGGCCAAGGACAGAATGCTATCATTTGAATGTGTCCCCCAAAATCATGGGTTGAGAACTTAATCCCCAGTACAACAGTGGTGGAAGGTGGTGTCAAATGGAATGTGTTTAGGTCATGAGGGTGGAACCTTCATGAATGGATTAATGCCAATTATAAAGGGGCTTGACACTGCAAGTTTCATCTGTTGCTCTCTTTTGCCATATGATGCCTTGCACTATGCTATGATGCAGCAAGAAGTTTCTCACCAGATGTGGTCCCTTGATGTTAGACTTCCCAGACTTGAGAACTATAAGAAATAAATCTGGCCAGGCATGGTGGCTCACACCTGTAATCCTAGCACTTTGGGAGGCCAAAGAGAGTGGATCGCTTGAGTCACTTGAGGTCAGGAGTTTGAGACCAACCTGGTCAATATGGTGGAACCCCATCTGTACTAAAAATACAAAAATCAGCCAGCTGTGGTGGCAGGGGTCTGTAATCCCATCTACTCAGGGGTGAGGCAGGAGAATTGCTTGAATCCGGGAGGCAGAAGCTGCAGTGAGCAGAGATTGCATCACTGCACTCTAGCCTGCATGACAGACCAAGACTCCATTTCCAAAAAAAAGAAAAAAGGAAAAGAAAGCAATCTCTGTTTTTAATAAATTACCTAGTCTATGGTATTCTGTTATAACAGCAGAAAACAAACTAAGGCAAAGACCATGTGGGATCTTCAGTCTTTTTGCTTTTCCAGAATGGCATTGTGCTTAATTTACTACCTAGTTTACTCTACTACTTGGTTCAGAGCTCAGCTGAGCTGGAGAGAGAGATGAGCTGTCTGCAAACAGAGTAGTTGCTTAAGACAAGCCAAAATGAAAGGGACAGTCAAGGCTTTAATCACCTACTACAATAAGGTAAGCAAAAATCTAACCTGAATGAAGAACTGACTCCATTCTGTTCTATATTTTGTCCATTGAAAAGCACCAGTTGAGGGGAAGATGAATGAGTACAGATATGGAGGTTGTCATACTAACTAAAGTCCCTGAACAAAATTCTCCTGCAGTTTTATGGACTCAAGGTCTGCGGACTGGGAAAGAGAGAAGGGCTAGCAGTGGAAAGGTGCTACATACTTACTGAAATGTAGAAAAATTATCTTCAAGATTCACTCCCTCTCCCTTCAAAAAAGGAGATTTCAGCAAAGGTGCCGGAGGAAGGCCTCTACCAAAGGGACCTGATAAATAAGTCTCTAAATAGAGGCAAAAAATGCATCTATGTTTAAGAGCATTGCTGGCCAGGAGTCCTGGTTCCTTGACAGCAACTCTCCTCAGAGACTGCAATGTATTGATTATATGAGTTTGGTGTGAGAAAAGCAGCTTTCTCTCATGAGGTCTGCCAAGTAAAGCTTTTATAATTGCTTATACTCAGGCCAGAAAAATCACAAATGTTTTTAACCACGAGCCAGACTCCATATATTTTTTGAGAATTTTTGTTTTGTTTTTGTTATTATATATTTTTACTGTTTGCTCTAGGGCTTATCACATACATACTAACTTTTCAGAATCAGTTTCAGATTTATATTTACCACTCCAGTTAGATTTATAAACCTTATTTCTGTGTAGCTTTATTTCCTTTGCCCTATTTTGTGGTATTATTTTTATTCATTTCACGTATATATATATATGTGTGTTTATGAATCAAAAAATACATTGCTATAACTATTATGTTATACAGTTTTAAGTCAAAGAATCTGAGAGAAGAAAAGAAACTACACATTTATAACTTTTGTTATTTTAACCTTCTTATTTGTCATAGCTGCTTTTCTTCATTTATTCCTGTGAATTCAGGTTACCATCTGGAGTCATTTCCTTAGCTCAATACACCTTTGTTCCCACCTATCACCTTTATGCTATTATTAGAAAATATGTTATAGATCAAACAATATATTATATTCATATTGTATTATACAATTGCTTTTTAAATCAGTTAAGAAAATAAATATGCATTTATACAGTCTCTTTTACTGTAATTACATAATTATTGTTACTGGTACGCCTTTTGTTTGTGTGAATTTAAATTGTCATCTGAGGTCACATACT
Organism: Aotus nancymaae; assembly: GCF_030222135.1. NCBI lineage: Eukaryota > Metazoa > Chordata > Mammalia > Primates > Aotidae > Aotus > Aotus nancymaae. The sequence goes on along the minus strand of NW_026988415.1, from coordinate 41,514,246 downwards.
GTCAACCTGAAAAACTTACTTCAGTATTTTTTGTATGGCAAATGAGCTAGCAACACATTCTGCAACTTTTCTAGAATATGTTTATTTCACCTTCACTTTTGAAAGATAGCTTTGCTGGATGTAAAATTCTTGGTTTGATGGGTTTTCTTTGAGAACTTTAAATGTTGTTTAACTGTTTTCTGGCCTTTATTGTTTCTGATGGAAAGTTAGCTTTAATCTTATTTGAATTCCCTGGTAAGTGATAAGTTGTTTTTTATTTGCTGATTTTGAGATTTTCTCCTGAATTTTCAATTTCATCATTTTTACTATGATGTCTGTTTGGCACTTATTTGCACATATACTACTTTGAATAAGTTGAGCTTCATAGATATGTAGATTAAAGATTTTCATCAAATTTAGGAAATTTTCTACTATTATTTCTTCAAATATGTTTTCTTCTCATTTCTACTCCCTCTCTCTTCCTTTTAGCACTCCCGTTACATGCATGTTGTTGCACTTGATATTGTTTCACATTTCTCTGAGACTCTATTTACATTTATTATTTTTATTTCCATTATGAGGATCAATTGCTCTGTAAGTTTGATAATTCTTTCTTCTTACAGTTCTAAACTATTGTTGAGCCCTTCCAATGAATTTTTCATTTCAGTTACTGTATTATCAACTCCAGAGTTTCCTTTTTGTTCTTTTTAAATAATTTCTATCTCTAATAGAAATTTGATTAGGCATTGTTATTATACCTTTCTGTACATCTTAACTGTGGTTTCTTTAGTCCTTAGAGCATACTTATAATGACTCACTTGAAGTCATTGTCTGTTAAATCTGACATCTGGTTGCACTCACAGGCAGTTTCTTTTTAAAAAACATTATGTACACTTTATTTCAAGAAAGACAGAAGATAAAAGTTATCAAAGATGCCCAGATACCATAAAGATAAATGCATTTCAAAGATTATTATCAAAATCAATTTATAGTATTATTTCCTGCAAGCAAAATATATTTTCTGGTGTAAAAAAAAATCAATATTCTGAATTATAGATGCTTTAGTTTTCTTTTTGCAGGAAATCTGTGATTTTTTTAATGAATAAGAATTTTTCATAAAACAAGTTTGGTTTATGTGCTAAAGTTTTAAACATTTCAGTGACACAGTATGTTAACTATATACACTCTATATAATAAAGCAGAAAACACTCAACTTGATGGAATGTTAAATCTTTATTAATACACTGAGAATTAGCATAATTCAAGTCTTTAAAACAAACAATACAAAAGCAAAATATTTTCCTAATATAACTTATTTGAAACATTCATTTGAAAATGAAGCTGCATTTATATGTACAAATAAGCTGTAAAAATGAAACATTAATATACAGAAAAATTAGCTGACATACACCTCAATTATCAATTGTCTCTCTTTAATTTCCAATATTATACTTTGTTCACAAGCATACAAAATATCAAAATACTCTTTAGTATTTTGCATGTATACTACTTTTTAGGGAAAATATGCCTTTCTTTGACATCTTTATACAAAAATAGTTTTATTGTGTTGCAAGTTAATGCAGTTGAGAAGCAAATCATAGTTTTACAAATCATTAAAAAGCCTCCCTAAAGTAGGTTATGTGCAACTATAAAAATTTCAGCTGCTTATGGTAGCTTCAATAGAGCACGAAGTCTTAAAGACTATTTTCATACAACATGAAAAACCACTATGAGTGCACACTAACTGTAATGGTGGCTTGAGAGAGAGTTGTGCCACAGGGTTGTGTATAGGTACTATTAGTTGTGAAGACTATTACACAGAGTTTTAGATTGGCTGTAACCAAAAGAGTGTAGTAAAGGTACTACCAGTTCATGCAAAATAACTAAAAACACAAAGTTATTATGCTAAATACTTCATTCGTAGAGCACAGTAAAGTCTGAAGTGGATATTAATATTTGGAATACATAACATTACAACAGTTTAAATATTGTACGTGAAGTACCAGTATTCTTTCTTTCTTTATTTTTTATTATTGTAAAAAATGTTTGGCCAGGAACAGTGGCTCATGCTTGTAATCTCAGCACTTTGGGAGGCTGAGGCAGGCAGGTCAGTTGAGATCAGGAATTCCAGACCAGCCTAGCCAACATGGTAAAACCTCGTCTCTACTACAAATACAAAAATTAGCCAGGTGTGGTGGCAGGCTCATGTAATCCCAGCTACTCAGGAGGCTGAGGCATGAGAATCGCTTGAACCTAGGAGGCAGAGGTTGCAGTGAGCCAAGATCTGCCACTGAACTCCAGCCTTGGCAATAGAGAGAGACCCAGTCTCAAAAAAGAAAAATGTTTGTAGATATGTATTAGGTGTATATATTAATGGGGTGCATGAGATGTTTTGATACAGGCATGCAATGTGAAATAAGCACATAACAAAGAATAGGGTACTATTCTTCTCAAGCATTTATCCTTTGAGTTACAAACAATCCAATGACACTATTTAAGTTATTTTAAAATGTGCAATTAAGTTATTATTGACTATTGTCACCCTATTGTGCTATGAAGTAGTAGGTCTTATTCATTCTTTCTAATTTTTTGTACCCATTAGCCATCCCCACCTCCCTGTAAATCCTCCACTATCTTTCCCAGTCTCTGGTAATCATTTTTCTACTTTCTATGTCCATGAGTTCAATTGTTTTTATTTTTAGCTCCTACAATTAAGGGAGAACATGCAATTTTTGTATTTCTGTGTCTGGCTTATTTCACTTAACTTATTGTCTTCCAGTTCCATCTATGTTTTTGCAAGTAATTGGATCTCATTCTTTTTATAGGTGAATAGTACTCCATTGTGTATATATACCACATATTCTTTATCCATTCATCTGTTGATGGGCACTTAGGTTGCTTCCAAATCTTAGTTGTAAACAGTGCTGCAACAAAAATGGGATTGCAGATATATCTTTGATACACTGATTTCCTTTCTTTTGGGTATATTCACAGCAATGGGATTGCTGGATCATATGGTAACTCTATTTTTAGTTTTGTGAGGGACCTCTAAACTGTTCTCCATGGTGGTTGTACTAGTTTACACTCCCGCCAACCATGTACCAGGGATTCCTTTTCTCCATGTCTTCACCAGCATTTGTTATAGCCTGTCTTTTGGATAAAGCCATTTCAACTGGGGCGAGATGCTATCTCATTTTAGTTTTGATTTGCTTTTCTTGGATGATCAGTGATGTTGAGCAGCTTTTCATATGCCTATTTGCCATTCGTATGTCTTCTTTTGAGGAATGTCTATTCTGTTCTTCTGCCCATCTTTTGATCAGATTATTAGATTTTTTCCCTATAGAGTTGTACGAGCGCCTTATAAATTCTGGTTGTCAATCCCTTGTCAAATGAATACTTTGCAAATATATTCTCCCATTCTGTGAGTTGTCTTTTCAATTTGTTGCTTGTTTCCTTTGCTGTGCAGATGTTTTTAACTTGATGTGATCCCATTTGTCCACTTTTGCTTTGGTTGCCTGTGCTTGTGGAATAGTACTCAAAAAATTTGCTAACACCGGTGTTCTGTACAGATTCCCCCCAATTTTTTTTTAGTAGTTTCATACTTTGAGGTCTTAGATTTAAGTATTTTATCTATTTTGACTTAAAGAGTCTAGTTTTATTCTTCTGCATATGGATATCCAGTTTACCCAGCACCATTTTGAACAAACTGTCCTTCCCCAATATATGTTTTTGGCACCTTTGTCAAAAATGAGTTCACTAAAGATGTATGGATTTGTTTCTGGGTTCTCTGTTCTGTTCCAATGGTCTTTCTGTCTGTTTATATGGCTGTACTATGCTGTTTTGGTTTCTATTGTTCTGTATAATTTGAAGCCAAGAAACGTGATTTCTTCAGTTTTGTTCTTTTTCCTCAGGATAGCTTGGCTATTCTGGGGCTTTTGTGGTTCCATATAAATTTTATAATTGTTTTTTCTATTTCTATGAATATGTCATTGGTATTTTGATAGGGATTGTATTGAATCTGTAGATTGTTTTGGGTAGTGTGAACATTTTAACAATATTTCCTCTTCCAATTCATGAATATGGGACATATTTCCATTGTGGGGTGTCATCTCTAATTTTTTTATCAGTGTTTAATAGTTTTGCCATAGAAATCTTTCACTTCTTTGGTTAAGTTTATTCCTAGGTATTTAATTTTACTCATGGCTATTGTAAATGGGATTACTTTTTGATTTCTTTTTCAGATTCTTTTGTTGTTGGAATATAGAAATGCTATTAATTTTTGTGTGTTGATTTTGTATCCTGCAGCCAAACTGAATTTGTTTATCAGTTCTAAGGGGTTTTTTTGGCAGTCGGTAGGTTTTTCCAAAAATAAGATTATATGATCTGCAAACAAGGATAATTTTACTTTCCTTTCCAGTTTGGATGCCCTTTACTTTTCTCTGTTGCCTGATGGCTGTAGCCAGGGCTTCCAGCTTCATCCATGTCCCTGCATAAAGAATCAAGCAAAAATAAAACTAATAAAAACTCTAAATGTTAATTTCATCCCCCTGCTTTTTAACTTTCTGTTGCTTCTATTTATATCTTATTGTACTGCCTATGTCTTGAAAAGTTGTTGTAGTTATTATTTTTCATTGGTTCACCTTTTAATCTTTGTACTTAAGATAAAAGTAGTTTACATACCACAATTACAAAGTTATAATATTCTGTGTTTTTATCTGGTACTTACTATTACCTGCATGTTTTGTACCTTCAGACAATTTCTTATTGCTCATTAACATCCTCTTTTTTCTGGTTGAAGAACTCTCTTTAGCATTTCTTGTAGGACAGGTATGACATTGATGCAATCCCTCACCCTTTGTCTGGGAGAGTCTTTATTTCTCCTTCATATTTGAGGGATATTTTCACCAGATACACTATAATAAGGTAAAAGTTTTCTTTTCTTCCTTCAGCATTTTAAATATGTCATGCCACTTTCTCCTGACCTGTAAGGTTTCCACTTAGGGTCTGCTGCCAGACATATTGGAGCTCCATCGTATGTTACTTGTTTCTTTTATCTTGCTTTTAAAGGATCCTTTCTTTATCCTTGACCTTTGAAAGTTTGATTTATTGATTTATTTATTTTTTATTTATTTATTTTTTTTGAGACAGAGTCTTGCTCCGTTGCCAGGCACCAGGCTGGAGTGCAGTGGCATGATCTTAGCTCACTGCAGCCTCTGCCTCCTTGGCTCGAGTGATCCTTCTGGCTCAGCCTCCTGAGTAGCTGGTGCATGCCACCATGCCTGGCTAATTTTTTATTTTTTATTTTTAGTAGAGATAGGATTTCTCCATGTTGGTCAGGCTGGTCTCAAACTCCTGACCTCAGGTGATCCCGCTGGAATACAGACATCAGCCACTGTGCCTGGCCACTTTATTGTTTTTTATTCTTTTTTCTTTTGTCTCATCTGACTGTGTATTTTCAAATAGCTTGTCTTTAAGCTCACTAATTCTTTCTTCTGCTTGATTAGTTCTGCTATTAATAGATTCTGATGCATTCTTCAGCATGCCAGTTGCATTTTTCAATTCCAGAATTTTCATCTAATTCTCTTTTTCAATCTCTTTGTGAAATTTTATCTGATAAAATTCTGAATTCCTTCTACATATAATCTTGAATTTCTTTGACTTTCCTAAGAACAGTTATTTTTTTTTACCTCTATCAGAAAGGTCACATATCTCTGTCTCTCCAGATTTGCTCTTGGTGCCTTATTTAGTTCATTTGGTAAGGTAAAGTTTTCTTGGATGGCCTTGATGCATATGGATATTTGTCAGTATCTACAAATTGAAGAGTTAGGTTTTATTTTAGTTTTTGCATTCTGGGATTGTTTGTACTCATCCTTCCTGAAGGCTTTCCAGGTATTCAAAGGGACTTGGGTGTTGTGATCTAAGCCATATCTTCATTAGGGAAGACCTGTAGCCCAGTAATGCTGTGGTTCTTGCAGACTTATAGAGGTACTACCTTGGTGGTCTTGGATAAGCTCCAAAATAATTATCTGCATTCCCAGGTGGAGTCTCTTGTTCTCTTTTCTCACTTTCTCCCAAACAAATGGAGTCTCTCTCTGTGCTGAATTGCCTGGAGCTGAGGATGGGAGGACATAAGTTCCCCTGTGGCTACCTCAGCTGAGACTGTGCTGGCTCAGACTTGAAGCCAGCACAGCACTAGGTCTTTTTTTTTTTATTGCATTTTAGGTTTTGGGGTGCATGTGAAGAATATGCAAGATTGTTGCATAGGTGCATACGTGGCAGTATGATTTGCTGCCTTCCTCCCCTTCACCTATATCTGGCATTTCTCCCCATGCTATCTCTCCCCAACTCCCCACCCCCTGCTGTCCCTCGCCTATTTCCCCCCAACAGACCCCAGTGTGTAGTACTCCCCTACCTGTGTCCATGTGTTCTCGTTGTTCAACATCCACCTATGAGTGAGAACATGCAGTGTTTGATTTTGTGTTCTTGTGTCAGTTTGCTGAGAATGATGGGTTCCGGGTTCATCCATGTCCCAACAAAGGGCACGAACTCATCGTTTTTGATGGCTGCATAATATTCCATGGTGTATATGTGCCACATTTTCCCTGTCCAGTCTATCATCGATGGGCATTTGGGTTGGTTCCAGGTCTTTGCTATTGTAAACTGTGCTGCAATGAACATTCGTAGCACTAGGTCTTATACACAACCCACTATAATCGCTATCTATCTACTGCTTATATTTGCTCGAGTACCTAGGTCTCTACAGTCACAAGTGGTGAAGCCAGCTAGGCTTCTGTCCTTCCCTTCAAGGAAGTGAGTTCCCCCAGGATCAAGGCAGCTCAAGAGATGCCATCCAGGAGCCAGGGACTAGCATTCAAAAACCTTAGACATCTCCTTGGTCCTCTATTCTGTTGCAGCTAAGCTGGGACTCAAACCATGAGACAAAGTCCTTCCCACGGTTCCCTCTCCTTTCCACAGACAGAGAAGTGTCTCCCCATGGCTACTACCACAGAACTACAGGGGATGCCTGTCGGCTGACACTGATGTTTACTAAAGGCCCAAGGACTCTTCAGTCAGCTTGTGGTGAATGCTGTCAGGTCTGTGACTCACCCTTCAGGGCAAGTCTAAAAATGCCATCCAAGTGGCAAGGCCTAGAATTAGGGACCCCAAGAGCCCACTTTGTACTCTACCCCACTGTGACCAAGCTGGAACCTGAAGCTAGTATGTCTCAGAGTCTCAATTAAGGCCCACAGCTTACAACCTGGTAATTGCTGCTGGTTCTCAGGGCCCAAGGGCTCTTTAGTCAGCAGGTGATGAATCCTCCCAGGAGTGGATCCTTTCCTTCAAAGCAGCATGTTCTTTTCTGGTCCAGCATATATCAAGATATGTCATCTGAAAGCTGGGACCTGAAACAGGTGCCTCACAAATCTGCCCAGTGTCCTATCCTACTATGGATGGGCTGGTATCCAGGATGAAAAACTCCTCTTTACGCGTCCCTTTCCTCTCCTCAAACAGAAGAAAGGATTCACCCTTGCTGTGAACTGTATTGCCTGAGCTTGGGGGAGGGATGGCAGAATCACTACCTTAGCCACCCCGTCTGGTATGCCTGGTATGCCACATCGACTGGGTCTGCACCAAGCACAGGACTAGGACTTACCTAGGAATTGCAGTCCTTGTGGCCTAGACTGCCTTTCAAGTTTATTAGGACCCCAGAGAACTTTAGCCTATGGTGGCAAGGCTTGCCAAAACTCAAGTTCTGACTGAGGGATGGGTGACTCCCCTCTGATTAGGGCCCATCTAGATGATCCCTTCTTGGGCAGGCATTGGCAGAGTTTAGCCTGGTTTTGCTCTCCACTGTGACAGAGCAACATTGAATTCAAATCAGGGTCCCACAATGGCTGTGTTCCCCCTCTCCCAAGTGCAGATTTTCTCCATGCCATGTGGCCACTGCTGGGGTGGATGAGGGAGGCGTGGCTTCAGCAATTCAACATAGTCCTTCCCACTCTCTGCAGTTCTTCTGACAGCAATATGAAGTTAAAACCAGCTACTGTGTTTGCTCACTGATTTTTGGTTCTTATGAAGGTACTTTTTTGTTTGTAGATAGTTGTTAAATTTGTGTGCTGTAGGGGATGATAATTGGTGAAGGCTTCTATTCAGCGATTTTGCTCTGCCCTTGTCTACCAAATTGTTAAACATGATGTTTTTTTCTGGCTATGGTATAAAAATATTTTTCTAGAAAAAATCCTTTTTTCCTCTCGCATACAGTCCTTCTGAAGAAAATGTTCAGATATAAATTTTAAAGTGATTTTTTTAATGTAAAGTTTTGCTTCTGTTTGAGACACCCTGGCAACAGTAGAAGAAAAAACTTAACCCTGGTACCTGGGGAGCTCATTGGGATGGAAAAGGGCATTAATGTCATTTATTTTGCAGAATCACTACTGAAAGCTTTCCCCTTTTCCTGAAAAATAAAAACAAACAAACTAAACACTTTCCTTACTTCCTTTCCAAGCTACTATGAGTGCTTTGGCTTCAGACTAATTACTGTGCATATGATCATACCTGATAGTGTTGACTACAAGAAAACTGTAGCTTCTATAGTTTTAACTAACAAAAGACACCTCCAGATGTTGTCCACACTCATGAGGCTTAGAAACTGACATCACAGACAAACAAAACTTTAAAACTGACTACCCCAGGAAATACCACTAAAAGCAAGAACTAATATAAATTATTTAGACTGGACTGAGGATCTTTGGACAAGACACCCTACAATGTAAGGCTGCATTGAAAGCTCTGTTAACATAATTGTCTCATTAAGGCTTGTCCTACTTAGTATGAACTAACATTGTGAACTTTTTATTTTCAAAGGTACCATGTGTACCCTCTGGTAATTGCTATATTTCTTATGCATATACCATGACTTACATGACACTGCCTCAGCCCTGAAACCATTCAGGTCAGCTTCAATTTAATGACCAGAATTATGCTGTGCCTGAATTGTTACCTCAGCCACGGTTTAAAAAATCTTTTTATAGAAATTTTCAAAATAAACTTCCTGGCTTTCTAACATGGACCTTATTGGGCTGTGGGACATATGTTTTTCTGGCAGGACAACAGTTGAGCCTCATAGTTATGTTACCTCCATATAAGGCTGATCATCCTGCTTAAAGTGATCTTGATCATGGCTTTGGTACTATTGCCTCAGAGCAATTAGCAGGTGATTGTCACAGCCTTTCAGAGTCTACCCTATTCAGGTCTATGATGGGATAGCCCGTGTTTCTTATTCATGTCCTGAAAAATCAAGGAGTGAAGTTGAAGAGTCCAGTTCCTAGTTAAAAACCTACATACAATTTTTCAAGCCTGACCAAAGGTACCACAATGGCTTTACCTGGGCAGATTTATAAGAAAAAGCTGTTTTCCCCACACAGACTTGGAGTATAGCCAATGCACTGCAATCTCAGAAAGGAGTTGCCAGCAATGACTCATGCCTACCTAGCTGGACATGCTTTTATGCATATCTGCATTCCTAGCCCAGCCACCTCCATTTGGGATCCTCTTTACTGGGGGCCTTCTGCAGAGGGCTTCCTTTTGTTTTAAACCAAAAGCTCATTATGAGAGGTGGATAATGGACGAGACTTGAAGTCATTTTCCCCCCTACTCTGGCTCAGTAATCAGTTCTTTTCCACTCTTAGCACTTCTCTCTCTTCTTTTCCATGACCCACACATCCATAACACTGCAGGAACCTTTAGTTCAGAGATCCCTCAACAGTGAGATGACCCTCATGTGTATACTGATGCACCTGATCTTTGACCAGTAACATTCCATTGAGAAAAATGGAACTGGGGAGAAGTTAGCACTTTTCTGGTTTAGCCTCCTGCAGTAAGCAATTAAAGGCTTGACCATTACTTTGAGTTTGACTTGTCTTAATCAACTCTTCTGATACTTGACAATTCCGTACTCTCTCCATCTTACCTGAGCTCCAGATACAAACTTCATTAAAAAATTTTAAAATGTTACATTAGAAAATATTCACTTAATGCAACAGAGGGCAGTGAAGCTGGAATAGAAGAACAAAAATCACATGTGACATACAAAATGAAGGTATATGGTAGATAGAAGTCTAAATATATTAATAAGAACATAGAGTATGAATGCACTAAGCATTCCAATAAAAACATAGTGATTCTTAGACTGGATAAACATATGAGATTAAAGAATCTACAAAGCAAGATAGCTGAATAGGAACAGCTCTGGAGCACAGTCCCCAGTGAGAGTGAGGCAGAGGGCAAGTGATCACCACATTTCCAACCGAGTTACCAGGTGCATCTCAATGGGACTGGTTCGACAGTGGGTGTAGCCCAAGGAGGATGAGCTGAGGCAGGGTGGGGGTGCTGCCTCACCTGGGAAGTGCAGTGGACTGGAGGACACGCCTCATACCCAACAGAGGCCATCTGGGGCTTTTCCGGCCACTCTGGCACTCCAGTTCACATACTGTGCTTCCCCTGTGGTCTTTACAGCCCACAGACCAGGAGATTCCCACCGGCCAACAAGCATCACAGGTTTCCAGCACAAAAACCCACACAAATTTGGGTGGCTGTTTTAACTGGCACCTGGACTGCCTATGAGACAGACCTGCACATTTCTCTGAAAAAGAGGGGCTGAAGGCAGGGAGCCAAGTGATCTGGCTTGGTGGGTCCCACCCCCACAAAGACCAGCAATCTGAAATACACTGGCTTGAGAGTTTCACAGCCAGTGCAGCAGTTTGAGCTCAACCGATGACAGTTAAGCTCCATGGGGGAGGGTCATCCACCATTACCGAGGCAATCCACCATTACTGAGGCAGTCCATTACCGAGACAGTCCACCATTACCTAGGCAGTCTGCCATTACTGAGGCAGTTCTAACCTTACCTGTGTAAATAAAACTGCAAGGACATTTACACAGCAGCTGGACAGAGCTTGTGGCAACTCAGCAACACCTCTGCAGGCAGACTGTGACTAGACTTCCTCCTTGCTGGGCAGGGCATCTCTGAAAAAAGGCAGCAGCACATCAGGGACTTATAAATAAAGCCTCACCTTCCTGGGACAGAGCACCTGGGAAAAGAGGTGGTTGTGAGTTCCGTTGCAGCAGACTTAAATGTCCCTGCCCAGAAGCTCTCAATGGAACAATGGAGTTCCCAGCATAGCACTTGAGCTCTGATAAGGGACAGACTGCTTCCTCAAGTGACTCACTGACCCCCGTATATCCAAAAACGCACCTCATAAAGGAGTGTTCTGGCTGACATCTGGCGGTTACCCTTCTGGGACGAAGATACCAGAACAAGGAACAGGCAGCCACCCTTACTTTTCTGCAGCCCCCACAGGTGATTCCCAGGCAAGCAGGATCTGGAGTGGACCTCCAGCAGTCCTGCAGCAGAGGGGCCTGACTGTTAGAAGGAAAACTAAAAAACAGAAAGAAGTAGCTTCAACATTAACAGAAAGGACGTCCACTTAGAGACCCTATCCGAAAGTCACTAACTTCAAAGACGAAAGGTAGGTAAATCCATGAAGATGGGAGGAAACTAGCGAAAAGAGGATGAAATCACCAAAACCAGAATGCCTCTCCTCCTTGAAGGGATCACAACTCCTCATCAGTAAGGGAACAAAACTGGATGGAGAATGAGTTTGACAAATTGACAGAAGCAGGCTTCAGAAGGTGGGTAATGAGAAACTTCACTGAGCTAAAGGAACGTGTTCTAACCCAATGCAAAGAAACTAAGAACCTTGAATAAAGGTTAGACAAAATGCTAACTAGAACAACCAGCTTAGAGAAGAACATAAACAATTTGATGGAGCTGAAAAACACAGCACAAGAACTTCGTGAAGCATACACAAATTTCAAAAGCAGAATCTATCAAGCAGAAGAAAGGATATCAGAGATTGAAGACCAACTCAATGAAATAAAATGAAAAGGCAAGATTAAAGAAAAAAACTGAAAAGAAATGAACAAAGCTTCCAAGAAATATGGGATTACGTGAAAAGACCTAATCTACATTTGATTGCCACACCTGAATGTGACAGGGAGAATAAATCCAAGCTAGAAAACACTCTTCAGATATTATCCAGGAGAACTTCCCCAACCTAGCAAGGCAGGCCAATATTCAAGTCCAGGGAATGCAGAGAACACCACAAAGATATTCCTCAGGAAGAGCAACCCCAAGGCATATAATCGACAGATTCACCAGGGTTAAATGAAGGAAAAAATGCTAAGGGCAGCCAAAGAGAAAGGTCAGGTTACCCACAAAGGGAAGCCCATCAGACTCACAGTGGATCTCTCAGCAGAAACCCTACAAGCCAGAATAGAGTGGGGGTCAATGTTCAACATCCTTAAGGAAAAGAACTCTCAACCCAGAATTTCATATCCAGCCAAACTAAGCTTCATAAGTGAAGGAAAAATAAAATCCTTTACGGACAAGCAATTGCTGAGGGATTTCATCACCACTAGGCCTGCCTTACAAGAGCTCCTGAGAGAAGCACTACACATAGAAAGGAACAACCAGTACCAGCCACTCCAAAAACATACCAAATGGTAAAAAGCATCAACACAATGAATAATCTGCATCAACTAACGGGCAAAACAACCAGCTAGCATCAAAATGGCAGTATCAAATTTACACATAACAATAGTAACCCTAAACGTAAATGGACTAAATGCCCCAATCAAAAGACACAGACTGGCAAATTGGATAAAAAGCCAAAACCCATCAGTGTGCTGTATCCAGGAAACCCATCTCATGTACAAAGACACATACAGACTCAAAATAAAGGGATGGAGGAAGATTTACCAAGCAAATAGAGAGCAAAAAAAAAAAGCAGGGTTTGCAATCCTAGTCTCTGATAAAACAGACTTTAAACCAACAAAGGTCAAAAGAGACAAAGAAGGGCATTACATAATGGTAAAAGGATCAACACAACAAGAAGAGTTAACTATCCTAAATATATATGCACCTAATACAGGAGCACTCAGATACATAAAGCAAGTCCTTAACAACCTACAGAGAGACTTAGACTCCCACACAATAGTAGTGGGAGACTTTAACACTCTGCTGTCAATATTAGACAGATCAACAAGACAGAAAATTAACAAGGATATCCAGGACTTGAACTCAGATCTGGATCAAGCAAACCTAATAGGCATCTACAGAACTCTCCACCCCAAATCCACAGAATATACATTATTCTCAGCACCACATCGCATGTACTCTAAAATTGACCACATAATTAGAAGTAAATCACTCCTCAGCAAATGCAAAAGAACAGAAATCATAACAACCAGTCTCTCAGACCACAGTGTAATCAAATATTACTCAGGATTAAGAAACTCACTCAAAACTGCACAACAACATGGAAACTGAACAACCTGCTCCTGAATGACTACTGGATAAATAATGAAATGAAGGCAGAAATAAAGATGTTCTTAGAAACCAACAAGAATGGAGACACAGCATACCAGAATCTCTGAGACACATTTAAAGCAGTGTCTAGGGGGAAATTTATAGCACTAAATGCCCTTATGACCAGCAAGGAAAGATCTAAAATCGACATCCTATCATCAAAATTAAAAGAGCTACAGGAGCAAGATCAAACAAATTCAAAAGCTAGCAGAAGACAAGAAATAACTAAGATCAGGCATTACTGAAGGAGACAGAGACACAAAAATCCCTTCAAAAAATTAATAAATCCAGGAGCTGGTTTTTTGAAAAGATCAACAAAATAGATAGACCACTAGCCAGACTAATAAAAAGGAAAAGAGAGAAGAATCGAATAGATACAATAAAATATGATTAAGGGGATATCATCACCAATTCCACAGAAATACAAACTATTATCAGAGATTACTACAAACAATTCTATGCACATAAACCAGTAAATCTAGAAGAAATTGATAAATTCCTGGACACTTACACCCTCCCAAAACTAAACCAGGAAGAAGTTGAATCCCTGAATAGACCAATAACAAGGACTGAAGTAGAAGCAGCAATTAATAGCCTACCAACCATAAAAAGTCCAGGTTCAGACAGTTCACAGCCAAATTCTACCAGACGTATAAAGGGGAACTGGTACTATTCCTCCTGTAATTATTCCAAACAGTACAAAAAGACAGAATCCTCCCTAACTCATTTTATGAGACCAACATCATCCTGATACCAAAACCTGGTAGAGATACAACTAAAAAAGAAAATTTCAGGTCAATATCCATGATGAACATTGATACAAAAATCTTCAGTGAAATACTGGTAAACCGAATGCAAGAGCACATCAAAAAGTTTATCCATCACAATCAAGTAGGCTTCATCCTGGGGAAAAAATGTTGACATCTCACAGAGGGCTAATATCCAGAATCTACAAAGAACTAAAACAAATATATGAGAAAAAAACAACCCCATCAAAAAGTGGGAAAAAGATATGAACAGACACTTTTCAAAAGAAGACATTTATGTGGCTATCAAACATGTAAAAAAATGCTCATCATCACTGGTCATTAGAGAAATGCAAATCAAAACCACATTGTGATACCATTTCACACCAGTTAGAATAGTTTTTGGAGAAAGACTTGCTGGAGAGGCAAAGATTGGGTGTTGGCAGTGGAAAAACTGGATAAGGAAAAAAGCTAGTTCCTGAAGGATACAAACATTATGATATCATGTATATGAGGTTTAAAAACATGTGAAACAATCACCATAAATTGATTGTATGTACATATATGTAGTAAAATTAATGTGTGTGATACATGCATGTGTAACATGCAGAAAGTTGTGTATGAAAATGATACTTCTTCAGAATAGTGGCTATGTCTTTTGGACAAAGAGGAAAGACAATTGGAGAAGGTCACACTGTGAGTGTCAACTGTAATATTATATTGCCTAACTTGAGGGGTGAGTACATGAATGTAATTTTTGTCTATACCTTTATGTAGGTCAGCAATATTTCCTAATAAAATATAAAAAAATAAAAGAGGAAAGGGAGAAAATTGTCCCAATAACTAGAATGTGTTTGAGGAAAAACATGATGTTGTAGAGGTCGAGAGAAGGGTAAAGGATAGAGGTTGAGAGAAGGGTAAAGGACAGAGCTTTGAGGGTAGAAGTCTGCCTACATTATGTAAGGCTTCCTGGGTACTCTAGTTAGACATACTACCTTTTCTCATATTCTCTGATAGCACATCTATTCTGACTTAACTACTATTGTTCACATAAATGTATCAATGTCACTATCCTCTAGATAGTAAGTTTCTGAATGATTCAGACTTTAAAGTGTTTTATTTATCTTTCCTAAAGTACCAAGCACTAGGTTTTCACTGAGTAGGTGCTTGATAAATATCTGTTAGAGTTAGGTTACCTTAATGCATCTACAACTCTTTGGTTACCAGTGTTGCCATTTAAAAATATATTATCAGGTAGTGTTTTATACTTAAGGCAGGCAGAAGATGGAGGGCCACATTGTAAGCCAGAATGCATGTGGCCTTTTGTCACCATTTAATATGAAAGGAGAGTCCAGATAGAAATTTATCCAGGTAATTTCATTTGAAGAGTTTTACGTTGGATCTGATTGGTCAATGGTGGTGGGATTTCTACTAATATAATTTAAAACTAATTTGTGAATCTTCTATAAATCATACTGGGTTTCCCTTCATTATACAAAAGGCACATCCATAAATCTCTTTCAGATAAGCCCTTTTCACCCTGGGCTTCTGCTGAGACTGCTTAGAGATAACAATCTTTCATCTTTTTATAAAGCCTATTGTTTTACAGAGTGTTTCCACATAGAGGTCTTTTGGTAACTTATGCAACAATAGAAAACTAATACACCGGGCTTAGCTGAGGGCAGCTTAGAAAACCTCAGATATCTGGATGTGTATTCTGAGAATCACCCAAGCATTCCTGATATATCCTGTTACTGACAGCTTTATGTTTTCTTTGAGATGGTGTCTTACTCTTGTCACCCAGCCTGGAATGTAGTGGATCTTGGATCATGGCAATCTTTACCTCCTGGGTTCAAGTGATTCTCCTACCTCAGCCTCCTGAGTAGCTGGGATTACAAGTGCCTGCCATTACACCTGGCTAATTTTTTGTATTTTTAGTAGAGACAGGGTTTCATCATGTTGGCCAAGCTGGTCTCAAACTCCTGATCTCAGGTGATCCACCCACCTGAGACTCCCAAATTGCAGGGATTACAGGCGTAAGCCACCATGCTCGGCCAACTTTATGGTTTTAAA
The DNA here is from genome assembly GCF_030222135.1 of Aotus nancymaae. Classification (NCBI taxonomy): domain Eukaryota; kingdom Metazoa; phylum Chordata; class Mammalia; order Primates; family Aotidae; genus Aotus; species Aotus nancymaae. Next base: position 41,498,019 of record NW_026988415.1, on the reverse strand, counting down.
TTTCTTCGATACAGTAAGTAAGAAAAAAAGCAAACTTTAAAATACACCAAGTATTCTAAATTTGATCCGGTTTCAGATTGATAAGGAGGTATATTCGTCATGGTAGGAAAGATTTTTTTATTTAACAGTCGATTAGTTGACTTAAACCTTTCAGATGTTTTTATACATGGCATGTAGACCTCTAGATGAACTCTTGCTGAGAATCCTGCAAATATTACAAAAGTTAAAGGTAGTCCAATTAAATATTTGGTCTCTTACCCCTTCCCTTTCCTAACTCCCTGTCACACTTTGTTACCTAAACATAAAAACAATGCTTCCCCTTGGTTTGGAAATGACCTCTTCAGCTTGATCGCATAGCTCCTCTTTCTGTAGGGCTTGGACCTAGTCTCTGGGTAAGGCTAATGTATAACCACCAACCACCATGTCCCTCTACCCACGCTCAACTGCATCCACTCTCTCTCCCATACATCTTGCTTTCTTCCCATATTTCTTGCACAAATCCTCTTATTCACAACCACTTCGTCATGCAAATGGCCACCCAGGGGCTAACTGCCATCAGCTGGTTCAGGCACACTGTGTGGAGTCCCTTTCTGATCAGTATAATTCTTAAGAATGCTTTGCTTCTCTAACCACCATGCTTATGTCTGAACTTTCACTGTCTTGTTTGATTTTTCTCTCCTGTTACATGAAGACTGAGATGGTATACAAAACAGTTTGTTTTTATAGTTTAGTTTTTCATAGAGCAGAGACCAAGGAAACTACAAAGAAGCTGGAAACCTGTCAGAATGTGCCTCTTGGCATCTAGACAACCTTAACCACTTACTTAGGAAAAAAATCAGTTTATTGCTAACTTTGGAAACAATATTAATGGGGAATTTTCAGAGAGAAAATATATTTGCTTACTCTGAAAAAAAGTAAAGGGGTGGGAGGTATAACAGCTAGCAAGCCACAATTATCTGGGTAAGGGAATCAACCCAAATGAAGCATTTACCATAAGCACTAGAAGGAAATAGAATCAGATCTATCACCTATAGGAGCCTGAACAGTGCTCCATACAGCATCCCAGTGTGCCACAACCACTGCCAGTGCCATTGGGTCTGCTAGGCCTTATGGACAAAGTGGCACAGCAGCTTACATTGTAACCTGGTCCTATTGCAGAGCCCTTTCTTGTTCTGGGCCTCCAGTCAAACCTGGCAGCCTTTTAGGTTACTCAGTAAATGTGTATGCTCTACAAATTTGTATGCTGTGCAAACGTGTATGGTTTATATTCCCAAATAAAGCGTGGGATGACTTTAGAGTAAAAAGCCCACTAAGTATTATGCATGGTAGTAGGGACAAAACGTAGCAAATTGTTTTTTCCCTCGAAAGGGACATTTCAATGTATTCTATGCCTCTGTAGAAAATTCACCAAGGAGGACATTCCCTGAATTCTTGGGTTCATTTTTCACCCTCTGGCATGTATGCATCTTACCAAGGTGTCTAGGGTAGTTGCTACAACCTGTTCATCAGGTCCAATAAGCATGAGATCAGTGGGACATCATACTGTCCTGTGGAATGAAAAGATGATCAAGCTCCCTGAAGACTAGATTTTGACATAATGGTGGAGAGTTGATACAGCTCTGATATAGAACAGTGAAGGTAATTTCCTGGCCCTGCCAGCTGAAATCAAACTACTTTATATGTACTTTACTACCAGATACAGAGGGGCAAAAAGATTTGCCCCTCTGTATCTGGTAGTAAAGGTACATCAGGTACCTTGTGATGGGGTTTTTTTCCTGCAAAAATCACACCTTAAATAGCACATATATTTGGATTAGTCACCTGATTACTTTAAAAATAATCTATTATTTTTGAAAATCCATCTCTTTCCTGAACAAGCCAAATAGGAGAGTTCAGTGAGAATGTAGAGAGAAATCTCCACTGTGAATATTTGAAGTCCTTGATAGTGCTGTTAATCTCTGAACTTCCTCCAGGAATACATTATTGCTTTTGGTTTACATATTGGTAGGTAGAGGCAGTTTTAGTGGTTTCCACTTGTCTTGCGTATCATAATAGCCCATATTCTGTGAGTCAGGAAACCAATGTGGGCATTCTTTCAGTTTTTGAGTATGACTATTACACTTACGTATTCTATAATGGAGGCAACACAGGGAAGCAGGAGATGTGTCACTAATCTAAGTTAAACTCCACAGTGGCATTTTCACTCTCTAGGAATTAGGGTTACATTACTGTCAGTTTCTAGTAATTTTTGAAAAGTCCAATTATTTACATCCATCCCCAATGTACAGTCACCTTGGTAAATGAATAAAAATTCCTTTATAGAAGGCCAGGAAGATTTACAGTATTTATTTTGGCTAGGGAGCAGAGTCTTTTTTCAAGGGAATCTGGCGTTCTCTTAGTTCACAGGGCTTTGGATGAATTGGCTAATATATGGGAATTGATGAGAGGTCATGACCCTTTGTTTCAGTGATTCAAGACAGACTTCTATTCAGTAGACCTGGTGTTATTTAATTTATGAAGATGATGTCAACAAAAAAGTCAAACTCTCTAAAATATTTGAAGAGACTTATTTTGAGTGAGTGACCATAGCCCGTGACACAGCCCTCAGCAGGTCTTGAAAACATGTACCCAAGATGGTCAGGATGCAACTTGGTTTTATACATTTTAGGGAGATGTGAGACTTCAATCAAATACATTTAAGAAATGTATAGGTGTGTTTAAGAAAAGCACAACAACTGGAAGCAGGGATTTCCAGGCTATATTTAGATTTAAATTTTTTCTAGTTGACAATTGCTTGAATTTCTCTAAAGACCTGGGATCAAAAGAAAGGAAATGTCTGGGTTAAGAAAAAGGATTGTGGAGACCAAAGTTCTTATTTCCAGAGGAAGCCTTCAGGTAGTAGGCTCCAGAGAGAATACATTGTAAAATGTTTTTGTTACCAGACTTACAGTCTGTGTTAATGTTAATGCTGGAGAGGTATGATGAGGCCCGTTCAAACCCCACTTCCCATCATGACCTGAACCAATCTTTCAGGCTAAATTTTAAGAGTGCACTGGCCAAGGAGGAAGTCCATTCAGATGGTTGGGGCAGGACCTTAGAATTTTATTTTTGGTTTATATTCTCCCCCTTTTGGCCAAGATTTTCCAGAGGCAACATCAAAGGCCAGCAATTCTTTCTTTTGTCCGATAGCATTGCCAGGGTGTCATGGCTGCCTGCCCCCCATCCATCCTGTCCCTTGGTGGGACTCCCTATGACCAAGGGACTTAGGAGTCAAAAGACTTATAGCCAATTATTTGTTCTAGGTCAGATAGGAATGGATGTGGACAGACATTCATTATCTCTTAAAATTAATATTATTTTAACTAAAAAGCCAACAAACAACAAAAGGCAAAGTTACAAAACTGACAGATTTTTAACTTTTATGTGTTGAGCTACTGTAAACTTGGTTATAGTTCCAAACTTATATCAATTAGCTATTGCATTGGTATAAGTTTGGAACTATAACCAAGTTTGTATAAGCATTGTATAAAATTAATATATGTGTGTGTGTGTGTGTGTGTGTGTGTGTGTGTGTCTGTCTATATCTTTGCAGCTTATAAGTGGGAGTATTATATTATACCCACAAGGCTTTGTCACAAAGTATCCTGTCAGTAAATATTTTCTTTTAATTCTATGTGAGGCAGAAAATCATCTGTAGTTGTCGTAGATACAAAAGTAACACATAATAGCTTAGAAGGCTTGTTTGAGCAGCTGTTTAGGCATCTTTGTATCCCTCCTTGATTTGGAGAGCCTGACCTTGACCTAATTCTATTTCTTAAAGCTGGCCCTTACAATATCACATGCCCACCTCTTCTGTGACAGTCCCTGAGCCTAGAGGAGGGTACTTGTACAGTTTTAGCAGCAGGGCATTTGCAGTGGAAAACAGATTGGGGCCTAGTGGGATTCCAAATGAGGGAGATTCGCATCTCTGGTCTTCAGATACTATGACTTGGGTTTCCTTGGAAGTAAAACAAGAAAAGATAAATAACATTTATATTTTGACAATCAAAAGTGTATTTGTGTGTTAGAACAGCAAAAGGAACCTATTCTATTAGGGTACCAACTAAAACTACGAAGAAAATTTATAATCTTGTGTCTCTAGAAGATTATTGTAGCCAAGAAATAATGATTCAATTTTTACTCAGAAAAGGGCTGAAATCTAGTGTTAAGTGTTACACTTTGCCTTTGAAAAACTTTCTATTTCTCTAGTTCTCCTTTTCTATCAAAGAAAAATTATAGTAAGACCAATTTGTGTGCAAGATAAGTTTCAGGCTTATTATACTTGGACTAATTATTTGTATAAAATGCAACAAGAATTGAATGACCACATAGGCTCCTTTTAAGTTGGCTTTGCTGGAACTTTACCTAAAAATTTACTATTTTAGTTAAAATTTTGGTAAAATAACCAGTGTCTCTAATTGTTCTGTTTTAAAAGACTCTTGTTGAACTTACACAAATAACTATATTGTCACAAAATCACAATGCAGATTTTGAAGAACTCATATAAAGAGGTAAATTTACTTACCAAAAACATACTTCATCCATGTAACTCAAAATTAAAAGATTTTCTTGTCTCTTCTTTAACTAGAGCAGCGGTTTTGAAACAAGATGTTTGTTCACTTTGGAAAGGCCATTCACAAACCAAACAGCTCATGAGAGTTGTCTATCAGGCACTAGAGAATCTAACAGCTTCTCACATAGTTAGAATTAGTCCTAAGGACAAAAAGAGCCTCCCAGATTATAAGTATCTCCTCCTTGTATCCCCAGGTAGCAAGATCCTATGTAAAGCAGTTTTATTTTATCATGGAACTCTTTTGGGCATCATTATTTCCATTAGCATAGGGGTAGTTTTAGCTAACATTCCACAGTAAGACCCTAAATGGCCCTCAGGTGGAAATTCTCTAGTCCAGTAGTTGTCATTGGGAAGTACTTACAGTCTTTTGTCATCAGTACCAATAAATACTCCACAAAGGGCTATGAAGTGGAGGATTTGTCCTCACTAGCATGCCAGCTTCTACTCTATACTCTGTAGGCTCAGACAATTTTACTAGGTCCCATTTAGCATGTCCAATTAACATATCTCAAAGAGAAGGTTTACCTGCCTTCAGTTTTATCATACTAGACGGGGAAAAGTCCTTAAGTTAGACACAATACCCATTTTTATACTACATTTAGGTAAAAGGGTTACAACTAACTTTCATAAAGCCTGTTTAAACATATTACATTTTATAATTCTATTAACCTGTACTTTTTTATGTTCTATCCATGGACCACTTTACCTTTCCTGGTGAAAAAGGGTTTGGGTTTCCAGCAGGGAGTTGCATCTAAAGACCCATGAGGGATAGCAAATTTGATAAGGCTTCTCAGACAGTCGCATGATTTTGTGGGAGGGGCATTCATGTAAAAGGGCCCTCTTAGCATCCAAATTTACCATGACCTAGGTAATAGACATATTCTGTGGGAGGATATCCTAGTCATCATAAAGCCATTCCTACATAGCTCATGTATGAAGCATATTAACTACTTCATCTATGGTGCTCCATTTGGTATTTTACATGGAGAGCTGGATAGTCCTTTTTACAGGACAAACAGGCCTTACAGTGGTGTTTATCTGGTCCACTAGGCTTATTACCCTCTCAGGAATAACCTCCTGTGCATTTGGATTACATATACTCATCAGTAATTGTTCAATACTGAGTTGTGGGTCCTGCATCAATCCAAACAAGCTCTTAAATTTTGTAGCATTTAAAATTAAGGATTTTATCTTTAAAGTGGTTATGTTTATAATCCACTATAGTAAAAAGTTTTTAGGAAGCTGATGATACCAATCTACAAAATTCATTTACATTATACCTTCTAGTTTTAATAGTTACTTGGTTTTGCCTTCATTGACTATCTTCTTGGTAGCCACAGGTCTTGGAGTTAACTTTTGTTGCCCTGGTTTAATTGTGCTTTTTAAAAACTATTTAGTTTCATTTGTATAATTTTTCTTCATTTTAAAGCAAATCTTAAATTGTTTCCTAACTAGAAAAAAACTACATTTTCTGTTTTTCAAGCAAAATTGACATCCTTGTGTTTTATCAACTTTACCAAAAACCGAAATATTTTATGCACCTACTATTTTAACTCTTAAGAAGCCAAATTCCCAGTGGAAAAAAAAAACAAGGTTTTAACGTAACATGATTTTATTAGTTTAAACTACTAAAGAGAATTTTGAGATTAAATTTGCCAAATTAATTTTACCAAAGATTCCTGAGGTTATGTGAATTAAAAGGCATCTGAGATAGTTTCTATGAATCCGATAACCACTTACTTTTTATAAGTCAATTGATTAGCTCTTTCATGTCATTTGGTAGTGAAATATTGCTTCCACATGACACGTATAAAGATAAAGATATAACAGCCATGCCGAATAAAAAGGGAGGTTCAAAAGATGTTTCATTTCCCTGTTTTTTTTCATCCATCTCTTACTTTAGATAATTTATAAAAGTTACAGGAGCCAACAAAAGGTAAAGGAGAGAACTATCATCCAAGGCCTTTTCAAGAGAGAAAGTTAAACTTTTTAGGTATTAGTCTGAAGAACTTCAAAGAGACAGATTATATTTAAAAATTAAAAACTTCTTGCATTAAAACTAAGTCAATCTTTTAATAGAATCATGTTTTAACAAATTATTTAGGTTTGTATTAGTGTATTTTTAAATATCAAAGTCCCGTCTCTAGAAAGACCATTATGATTTCTTCTTAATCTTAGCCAACTGAATTACACAACCCTTTTAAAAAAAAAGAGTTCCTTTTTTCTAACCTTATTACTTCTTACATAGATCATTCACAACATTCTTGGACTGTCTGTTTTGTCCTAAACATCCCTCTTTCTTGAACAACAATTAGGTTATCTTATTTTAGCACAAAAATTTACCATGTAAGATTCCTTCTTATATAAAATTACTTTCCTTTTTACTTTCTTCCCCAAAATACTTATTTATATTCATAACTTTCTTATGTATCTTATTTCCTGGTTCCTTTTACTTTGTTTTATATATAACCTTTAAATAAGCTTTGAATTATATGAAGATACTTACCTTTTAATAAGAACATTTAAAAATGTTTTCCTATAATTTTTAAATTGGAAATGACCCAAATATTTAATATATATTAATAACCTTAGGTCCTACATTATAAGACAAGTTTGTTTACAAGCATTTATTCCATTACATTTATCTAATTAATTTATTAATAGTTTACCTAGATTATTCACAAAAACTATGGTAGTCATTTTTAAAGTTATTTCCCTGTTAACCATTTCTATAGCTGTGAATTTCAGGTGTTAAGTAAGAACCTTAAGGTTAATTAAAAGGGCATTTTCCCAATAACTCAGTATTTAGCTATATTCATTAAGCCAACAATATTTCATGTCTTATTTATCCAAAATTACAGATTCAAAGATCATTCTATCTTGGAAAGGGTTTTATAGTTTTATAACCCTTATGGCAAATCTTATACTATTCTGCATGAATAAGCATGAAACTACTTGATTAACAAATGCAGACAAAAATTCTAATAATTCTTAAGACATTTCTAATATTATTTTACCAATAATTTCCAAGCCAACTTATTTATTAAAGATTTTACTTAAGTCATGTGAACTTGAAAAAGTATTTGATTAGTCTTTTCTTTCTGATAAACTTTTTTATTTAAGCACTTTTATTTTTCTTTAAGCCACTTAATTAGAGCTCTTTTATATATTTTTAGTAGTGAGACATGTACACAATATATGAATATAGACATATTAGGCATGCTAATAGAAGTACATCTTATAGATTTATAAGACCACATTTTTTCCTATCTTACACTTTCAAATTGTTGATAACCTGTTTCATTACCCTGGGCAGCTGTCAGCCAAATAGCCATAAATTTGCATATTAAAGAAATCAACTCTAATAGCAAAATTTACATCTTAAAGTACAGAGAGAAAGTTTGATGTGTTAGAGGAAAATTAAAATGGATATAATTGCCAATTAAACATAAAATTATAGAAATCTATCATAAAGACCTGTTAAATACACACACACGCGCGCGCACACACACACACACAGAGATCCCATAACTTTTACTTCAGAACTTTTACTTCAGTAGCCATGAGATATTAAAACAAATTTACTGGCTTGCAAAAAGAATATTTGAATCCAATCAGCGGTTTTTATTGTAGTAGAAAAGTAATAGTAGATTTAAAGCAGGTAGAAAAGAAAATAGTGAAAAAAAGAACGTAAGAACTCTATAGTTTGCAGGTCGACCCTAGGGCTCTTTTTCCTTGACGTACATGTGCATAAAAAGTCTATAATATTTCCAGTTTACACAAACACTGACAAGTAGAGGTGCCATAAATCCAACAGAGTGCCTGAAAGTGGGCCATTCTCCTTGTTTTCTAATTCTTATTTGTTTCCACCTTTTTTCTTAAACAGAGAAACTGAGCTGTGGTCTTGGGTTTTGTGGAGATGGTTGAAGTGTGCTGCTATTGAGAAGACTCCATAGTGTGTCAGCACTGAGTTGTTATCACATTCTCTTATGTATCTCAGTTTCTCTCTCCAGAGATCTAGCACCTCCAGGAGGACTCAAAGCATAGAGTGACCAGCTCCCATATGCACTTCCTGGAAAAGCCTTCTTTAAACTAATTTTGTTGGGGGTTCCCTGCGGGGCTGCTGCATGTGACGGGAGGGGGACAACCACCCTGACACTCCCACAATGCCCACACTCACCCATGGGTGCCTTTCAGCTGGGAGGAACAGTTTCTCTTCACAGCTGAGGAAACTCAGTCTCTCTTTACCTATGAAAACAACAGTTCAGTTCCTCACACATGTACACAGGCAAGTCAAATCAAGATTAATTTGGGGAGAAAAGCAATGGAGAAGACCCTTTAGAAATAATCTCCAAATTAGAAGTAGGATCCTCAAAAACAACTTCCTAGGGTTGGGAACACCAAATATCTGAGACAGTCCTCAGTCAGTTTATGATAGTTTATTTTGTCAAAGTTAAGGACTCGCACCTGCGACACAGCTTGAACAGGTCCTCACAACATGTGTCCAAAGTGGTTGTAGAACAACGTGGTTTTATATATTTTAGGGAGACATGAGACATCAGTATATATATATATATATGATGTATGATGTGCATTGGTTTCATCCAGAAAGGCAAGAAAACTCGAAGTGAGAAGGGGGATTTCAGGTCATGGGTAGTTAAGAGACAAATGGTTGCACTCTTCTGAGTTTCTGATTAGCCTTTTCAAAGGAGGTAATCATATATGCATTTATCTCAGTGAGCAGAGGGATGATTTTGAGTTCTGTGTGTCTTTTGTCCACACGGAAATTCCTTGTGATGGAGGTATGCAACGTCTTTTTTTTTTTAATCTTAGTAGCTATCTTTTTTATTATTATTACTATATTTTTAATTCTGGGGTACATGTGCAGATCATGCAGATTTGTTACACAGGTATACACATGCCATGGTGGTGGTTTGCTGCACCCATCGCCCTGTCATCTACATTAGATATTTCTCCTAATGCTGTCCTTCCCCAATCCCCCCCATCCCGTGATATTCCTCCCTCACCGCCCCAGCCCCCAGGCCCCAGTGTGTGATATTCCCCTCCCTGTGTCCTTGTGTTCTCATTGTTCAACACCCACTTATGAATGAGAACATATGGTGTCCATTTTGCTGAGAATGATGGTTTCCAGTTTCATCAATGTCCCTGCAAAGCACATGAACTCATCCTTTTTATGGCTGCGTAGTATTCCGAGGTGTATATACGCCACATTTTTTTTTATCCAATCTATCATTGATGGACATTTGGATTGGTTCCAAGTCTTTGCTATTGTAAACAGTGCCACAATAAACATAGGTGTGCATGTGTCTTTATAATAGAATGATTTAGAATCCTTTGGGTATATACCCAGTAATGGGATTGCTGGGTCAAACGGTATTTCGATTTCTAGATCCTTAAGGAATTGCCACACTGTCTTCCACAATGGTTGAATTAACTTACAGTCCCACCACCAGTGTATAAGCATTCCTATAACACCACATCCTCTCCAGCATCTGTTGTCTCCTGATTTTTTAATGATCGCCATTCTAACTGGCATGAGGTGGTATCTCAATGTGGTTTTGATTTGCATTTCTCTAATGACCAGTGATGATGAGCTTTTTTTCATGTTTGTTAGCTGCATAAATGTCTTCTTTTGAAAAGTGTCTGTTGCTTTGCCCTCTTTTTGATGGGGTTATTTTTTTCTTGTAAATTTGTTTAAGTTCTCCATAGATTCTGGATAGCAGCCCTTTGTCAGATGGGTAGATTGCAAAAATTTTTTCCCATTCTATTGGTTGCCGATTCACTCTATTGATAGTTTCTTTTGATGTACAGAAGCTCTTAAGTTTAATTAGATCCCATTTGTCCATTTTGGCTTTTGTTGCCATTGCTTTTGGTATTTTAGTCATGAAATCCTTGCCCATGCCTATGTCCTGAATGGTATTGCCTAGGTTTTCATCTAGAGATTTTATGGCGTTGTGCCTCATGTTTAAATCTTTGACCCATCTAGAGTTAATTTTTGTATAGGATGTAAGGCAGAGATCCAGTTTCAGCTTTCTGCATATGGCTAGCCAGTTTTCCCAACACCATTTGTTAAATAAGGAATGCTTTTCCCATTGCTTGTTTTTGCCAGCTTTGTCAAAGATAAGATGGTTGTAGTTGTGTGGCATTCTTTCTGAGGCCTCTGTTCTATTCCATTGGTCTATATCTCTTTTGGTACCAGTACCATGCTGTTTTGATTACTGTAGCCTTTTAATATAGTTTGAAGTCAGGTAGGGAGATGCCTCCAGCTTGTTTTTTGTTTGTTTGTTTGTTTTTGCTTAGGATTGTCTTGGCTATGCGGGCTCTTGTTTGGTTCCATGTTGTAGCTTGATGGGGATAGCACTGAATATATAAATTACTTTGGGCAGTATGGCCATTTTCATGATATTGATTCTTCCTAACCATGAGAATGTAATGTTTTTCCATTTGTTTGTGTCCTCTCTTATTTCCTTGAGCAGTGGTTTGTAGTTCTCCTTGAAGAGGTCCTTCACATCCCTTGTTAGTTGTATTCCTAGGTATTTTATTCTCTTTGTAGCAATTGTGAATGGAAGTTCACTCTGTTTGTCTATTATTGATGTATAGGAATGCTTGTGATTTTTGCACATTGATTTTGTATCCTGAGACTTTGCTGAAGTTGCTTATCAGCTTAAGGAAATTTGGGGCTGAGACAATGGGGTTTTCTAAATATACAATCATGTTATCTGCAAACAGGGACAATTTAACATCCTCTCTTCCTATGTGAATGCCCTTTATTTATTTATCTTGCCTGATGGCCCTAGCCAGAACTTCCAATATTATATTGAATAGGAATGGTGAGGCAGGGCATCCTTGTCTTATGCCAGTTTTCAAAGGGAATGCTTTTGCCAATTAAATATGATATAGAATGGGAGGCAGTTTTGCTCCAAGCCATTCCCAGCTTGACTTTTCCCTTTGGCTTAGTAATTTTGGGGTCCCAAGATTTATTTTCCTTTCGCAAGAGAAAGAAAAGTAGCTTAGAATAAATCAGGGACCATCAACCAAAGGGAGATCCAGGCTCAGGAGGACTTAACAATTCTACCAGAGAAGAAGCTCAAAGTTAGGAAGGTTTCAATGGGCCCATGATTGCACCTTAGCTTCAAGTTTGGGGAACTCCTTCGGAGTTTTGAGTCTTCTTGGAGGCCCCAAGCATTGGAACATCAAATTATTGCCAACAAAAGGAATCAAACTAAAAAATTTGAATAAATTTATTCTGAGTCAAATATGAGTAACCATGGCCTGTGACACAGCCCTCAGGAGGTCCTGAGAACATGTGCCCAAAGTGGCTGAGGTGCAGCTTGGTTTTATGCATTTTAGGGAGACATGAGATTTCAATCAAATACATTTACGAAATGCATTGTTCTGGATCAGAAAGGTGGGACAACTGGAAGTGGGGACTTCCAGGCTACAGGTAGATTTAGAAATTTTCTGGTTGACAATTAGTTGAGTTTATCTAAAGACCTGGGATTGTCCAGGCACGGTGGCTCCTGTCTGTCATCCCAGCACTTTGGGAGACCATGGTGGTCAGATCACTTGAGGTCAGGAGTTTGAGACCAGCGTGGCCAACATGGTGAAACCCCATCTCTACTAAAAATATAAAAATTAACCAGGTATGGCAGTATGCACCTGTGATCCCAGCTACTTGGGAGGTCAAGGCAGGAGAATCACTTGAACTCAGGAGGCAGAGGTTGCAGTGATCCAAGATGGTCCCACTGCACTACAGCCTGGGCGATAGAATGAGGCTCCGTCTCAAAAATAAATAAATACATAATTAATTAAAGACAGGATTAATAGAAAGGAAATGTCTGGGTTAAGATAAAGGATTGTGGAGACCAAAGTTCTTATTTGTAGGAGAAGCCTTCAGGTAGTAGGCTTCAGAGAGAATATGTTGTAAAATGTTTCCTATCAGACTTGAAGTCTGTGTTTGTTAATGCCAGAGAGGTACAATGAAGCATGTCCAACCCCCACTTCCCATCATGGCCTGAAGCAATCTTTTAGGTTAAATTTTAAGGGTTCCCTGGCTGAGGAGGAAGTCCATTCAGATTGTTGGGTGGGACATTAGAATTTTATTTCTGGTTTATCATGAAGTAAAATTTAGTAGGTTGTCCATCTATTTTTAGTTCCAGTGACACCATGATCAACTTGTCAATGGCAAAGATAACTGTAAGTCAGACAATTCTTATTACTCTTTAAGCTCTACCACTTAGTAGGGTAACCATACCCACTTTGTGACAAATACTTGTTGCCACTTAACTCCTTTCACACTAGGAACACAATATCCCCTTTCAAGTCAGGAAGCCCAATTTGATGGTGGTAGTTCCCTCTCTCATTTATAGCCTTACAGGGATTATGCATCACAGAGCACTTCAGTGATGCTGGTGCTCCCCTTGTGAATGTGTTTCTGACAGCTTTGGTAAAGATGGTAGATTTTTCTGGAGGTTTTTTTTTGAGAAAAAATTTTGAAAAAAAATTTCTCTAGATTTTTCTGGAGATCATAGTGGTGGTGGGAGAAGACACTATGTGATAAATACACTCTATCATTTCAAACTCTGTAAATCTCCATCACCAGTAATGTAAGGAAGTTTTGGCATTTTAACTTCATTTAGTGTAGGATACCTCTGGGTCTGGATTTCAGTCAACCAACAAAGCAAACTTTTAGGGTCACTCAAGTTAGTCAAGCTGACATATTTAATGTGGAATATCTGCTTAGTGAGATCATATCAATACATTTGGCCCAATCAACATATTTACTGTCATCTTGATCTGACAACTTCAGGATCTATTTCCACACATATTCCCCAGGTTTCCATTAATCTATATTGGCAAAATCATGCAATTATTTTTATGTGCATCACACCTTCTCATAGGCTACACTTTTTCTACTGGGACCTGAGTCTGGTTGTAGGTCTAAAAGCAATGATGCTTGGTGTGCTTTAGGTCCTGAGGAGGAACAGTAGTCCCCTGCAAGCCAACTGACCCAGATAAGGCCATTACAGGTTTTTCTTGCTAGGGAAGATCATAAAGGATGCTACTAATGGCAAAGGTCGATAATTGGGATTTAGGGTGTCGAGGATCTCAGCTTCATCATGATCTTCCCATATGCTTCTGTCTAAATTTTCATTGCTCAATTCTTTCCCGATCAATGTTATACCTTTTAACAAAACAGAAGCATTGGGAAATTAATTTGCATTGCATTTCTGTCCTCCACAAAATTATATTTTAGGTTTGCTATTAGAAATCTCAGCTCCATGACTATGTAAACCAAAAAGAAAATTCTAAGGCCCGCAGCCATCTCAATGGACTTCCTCCTTGGCATCTAAAATGTAACCTGAAAGACTGGTTGAGGCCATGATGGGAAATGGGAGGTCTAAAAACAATGATACTTGGTGTGCTTTTTATGGGCTCAAAATAGGGGAGTACATGCTGATTGGCTTGTGAGTATGCAAAAAGATTAAAGCAAAGGCACCACTTAAAGGTTGGCATGACAGTATAAAAAAACAATTAGAGAAAGGTAGGTATATGTAAAATAGGTGAAGGGCGGGGATCAATCAGAGGAAAGTGCACTAAACGGGAAGACAGGTTCTCTTGGCATCCAGTCCAAATATTACTTGGGGCTGTCTTTGGTTTGAAGATGGGGTTTCACCAGGGATCTGCCCCTAACTACCTAGGCAGCTACTGAACATACTTTGGACCACATGTTTATATTTTGAAGACACTTGTATTTTACCAATAATCTTTAAAACTTTTTATTTCTCAGACATTAAAGTCACATGAACTAAAAGGTGTTACAGATTTTATTTTTCCTTTAAAATACTTGATCTAAGCACTGATTTTCTTTAAGCCAAATAATTAAAACTTTTTATATAAACATCATACATGTAGCATATATATGACTATACAGAAAGACAGAAGATCCAGTAGTTGTAACATTTTTCATTTGCCAATCTAATTAGATTACTGGCCTCAGGTTAGAGCCTTTCAAGAAGCAGGGCTAGGAAAGCATGCAGTTTCTAGGGCCTATTAAACATGTATAGCTGGAAGACAAAAACAGATTTTGAGATGAATTTATTCATTTTTAATTCATGGGATTCCATGAGGAAAACAGAGTTTTTTCCCCAAAATGGCATCAATGGTACCTCCTCTGTTTTTCCCAAGGAGTCCCATGCTTTCAGACGTTATCTTAGGGCCTCTCGTGTGTGCACTAAGAGTGGCTAGACAAAATAGAGAAAAAATAATTCAATCAACTGAGAAGAAAAAGCCTTTTTTTTATCCAGCAAAACAAGATCCAAGAAGAGAAAATACATAAAGCTCTTTTAGAATACCTATAGCTTGGATATCCACTTTTAATTAGGCTGACATTTAGCCATAGCACTCTTTAAAAAAATCCTTTTAAAATTTTTATTACCTGATTTTAGCCATGCCAAGCAGCCAATATTTCTGGCTTTTAAACTTTACCAAAAGTAACCTCACAGGTGAAACCAACAAGCCTCAACTAAGATTATGAGACTTCACTGTGTGTATACGAGGTATTTTCAAAGAGGTGGTGAGCAGTTTTTACAAAATCTAGAATCTTTAAAGGTAGCTCAGAGAAAGGAAGATTTAAGAAAGGAAGCTTGAAGTTGTTCATGGAGAGGAAAATAATTGGCAAATGGTAAAAGTCACACAGATATTAACCAGAAATTATTCATTCCCTCAGCCAGGATTGAACCTGTCTGCCATTATAAAATGGCACCAATTGAAAGAAAGTGCTGTCATGTGGTTACAAGGTCAAGCTACCAAGGATGTAAAACAAAATGGAGACCTCATTCAGTTTTTTTTTTTTTTCTTCAGAAACCTGTAGCAAAGTTTGTTACTGACCAGTCTGCTGGGCTGGCTTGGTCAATGAGCTTATGGGTCCTATGCCCACTATTCTTTCCTAAGGTACCCCTTTTTCTGATAGAAAGATAAAAAAAGAAATTCTTAGCACAAAGTACAACAGATTTGCTACAGATTAAGACTAGCCTCACAAATCCTTTTTTCCATTAACCAAAATTTATAGAAAATGTAAACAGATTTTTATCATTCATTTTACCAGTTTGCATAGAGAGAGAGAGGCCAGAAGTTAAACTGATAAGAACTTTTACCCTTTTGCCGGCATGTCAGTCTTCTGGGTTCCCTTCCCCCAAACTCAATTTTAAGCCAAGCAGTTTAAAGTTTGGGGAAATTGAACTTTTCCCAGTTTGGGGGATGCATCAGAGGGGAGTGTCCTTTGGTATGGACAGTAGCAGAAGAGGGTTGCTTACCCATTTGGAAAGAGGGGAAAAAGGCGTTCCTTAGTTCCTTTCTCTTCCCAGTGAATACCCAGGGTGTATGAGGGAGATAAAGAAAAGGTGTCCTCTTTCTTTCTTCCATCTTTATATTCCCAAGTCCTGGTGACCTCATCAGGGTGCTGCTCATGGGTGCCAATGCAACTTTCATCTATGTAACAAGGAGGCCTTGAAAGTAGGAAATATCTGCACTGACCTACACGCTGGCCTATCCTTCCTGCTATTGGTAACCTCATGTATTGGTAAACTCATGTATGCCCCCTACTCCAGGCATTATTAATTCACAGGGTATAGGTTTTAGCATTGCTTGAGAAATATAATTTTCCAAATATGAAAGTCTCAATTTATCTCCCTGTGGTCACTAGAATATAAGACCTTTTGTTGGAATTTGTCTCTCTTCCCTGGAAACTTTATTTTTTCTCCATCATAATCACAAATATTTGTCCAATGATTATCTAGACACTTTGGTCCTGGAATTGGGGCTCATCCTCATTAAATTCTCACCTCCTAATTGGATTCATCATGATGGTTGTAATTGGGAAATTTTCACTCTCTCTATGGACCTCTGTCAACTAAAAAAGGCATTCATATGTTGATATGGTTTGACTCTGTGTCTCCACCCAAATCTGATATTGAATTGTAATTTCTATGAGGGAGGGAAGTGATTACAGTATGGGGGCAGTTTCCCCCGTGCTGTTCTCATTATAGTGAGTGAGTTCTCACAAGATCTGATGGTTTCATAAATGGTAGTTTTTCCTGCACCCTCACTCACTTCTTTCCTGCTGCCTTGTGAAGAAGGTTCCTGATACTTTGAGCAGTATACCAAAGAGATATCTGCACTCCCTTGTTTGTTGCAGTACTGTTCACAATAGACAAGATTTGAAAGCAACCCAAATGTTCATCAACAGATGGATACAGACAATGTGGTACATACATATAATGGAATACTATTCAGCCATAAAAAGAATGAGATTCAGTCATTTGTAACAACATGCATAGTACTGGATATTATGTTAAGAGAAATAAGCCAGGCACAGAAAGACAAACATCACATGTTCTCACTTATTTGTAGGATCTAAAAATCTAAACAATTGAATTCATGGTCATAGATAGTAGAAGCGTGGTTACCAGAGGCTGGGAAGGGTAGTGGAGGGTGTTGGGAAGATGGGCATAGTCAATAGGTACAAAAAATAGTTAGAAAAAATAAGTAAGCCCTACTACTTCACAGCACAATGGGATGACTAGGGTTAATGATGACTTAATTAAACATTTTAAAATAAGTAAAAGAATATAATTGGATTGTTTGTAACACAAAGGATAAATGCTTGAGGGGATGGATACCCTATTCTCCATTGCAAGATTATTATGCATTGATTGCATGCCTGTATCAAAACATCTCATATACCCCACAAATGCATATACCTAGTATGTACCCACAAAAATAAAAACAAAAAAAGATTAAATAGAATAGATATTTTCATACTATGTTACGAAAAATGTTCAAAATCCAACTGAAAATCATTCAAATTATGTCAAGAACCAGAATAAAACACAAAATGAATGATAATAGACCATAAAAAGATGCTGACACTGAGATGAATCAAATGTTGAAATGATCTGACAAGGATTTTAGCATAGTTATCATTAAAATGCTTCAATAAGTAACTAAGATTATCTTGAAACAAAAGAAAGATAATCTCAGTAAATAAATAAAGTTATATACTAAGACAAAATAGAAATTTTTGAAATAAAAAATGCAATAATTGAAATAAAAATCTAACTGGATGGGCTGAATAGTAGAGGCAAGAAAATAGAGGGTAGAATCAGTGAATTTACAGATCGTTCAATAGAATTTACACCATCTTAACAACAGAGGAAAATAGCCTGAAAAAAAAGCCAATCTAGTGACCTGTGGAAACACAACAAAGTATCTGACATTCATATCACTAGACTTCAAGAAGAGGAAAGTGGGACTGTAAAAGTATTCAAGGATATAATAGCTGGAAACTACCCAAATTTAGTGAAATATGTAAATCCATAATTTCAAGAAGCTGAAACACTTCCAAATAGGATAAACTTTGGGAAATCTATACTAGGACACATCATAATTATACTTTTGAAAACTGGAAAGAAAAAAATTAAAAGCAGCCAAAGAGAATACAATTGAAATGACAGAGAATTTTTCATCTGAAAACATGGAGGCCAAAAAGATGTGGGAAATATTTTCCACACACTGAAAGAAAATAATTGTCAGCTGCAAATTCTATATCTGAGGAAAACAGTCTTTATGAATCAAGGAAAAATAAGGGCGTTCTCACATGAAGGAAAATGAAAACAATGTGTTGCTAAGAAGCCTATCCTTATAAAATGGCTGAAGCATTATGCAATATACCCGTGTAAGAAACCTGGGTATGCATCCCGTGAATCTAAGATTATAAAACATGGCTGAAGAAAGTTATCTAAACATAAATGAAATTATAACACAAAACTATTTGGAATTTTAGCAAGGAAATAACATTTTAGTAGTTAAAAAGGGCTAAAATTATGGTTATTTAATATTTGATAGTTGAAGCACAAATTATAACTCCATCTAATGTGTTACTTACTATATGTAGAAGAAATACTTAAGCAAATTGTATTTAAAAAGTGCATAGGGTAAGGAGACCTAAATGAAAGTAAGGTTTTGTCACTTTACTTAAAGTGGTAAAATGTTGATACCAGTAAAATATAATAAGCTATGTATGCATAGTGTACTTAAGAGTGTCCACCAAGAACACTATGCAAAGCATTATACACTAAAACACTATAAATCAAGATAGAATCCCAAAAAATGTTCAAACTAACTCACAGGAAGGTAAGAAAGGAGACGCAGAGAAACAAGAAACAAAGAAAACAAAAAGAAAATAACAACATGGCAGGCTTAAGCCAAAACAAAACAGTAATTGCCTTAAATGTAAAGGGCCTAAATATACACATTAAAATAAAGATATTGGCACATGGATTTTTAAATATAACCCAAAACTTTGCTGTCAAGAAAAAACTCATTTCAAATGCAATAACAATGGTAGATTGGTATGGAAAGGTAAAAGTATGGAAAAGATATACCATGCTGTCAATTAAAAAAAACAGACATAACTGTGTAAATATTAGATATAGTATACTTCAGAGCAAAGAAAATTACTAATGACAAAGAAAGACTTTAGATGATGATAAAAGAATTATTACCTGGAAGATACAATTCTAAATGAGTACACACCAAATAATATACCCCCATAATACATGAAGCAAAAACTGACAGAGCTGAAAGGACAAATAGACAAATAGACAAATATTCAATTATACTTGGGGACTTCAATACTCTACTCTCAGCTATTAATCGAAAAACTAAGCAGAAAATCAGCAAGCACATAGAAAAGAACAACACAACACCAACAGGATCAAATTAACATTTATAGAGCACTCCACCCAGCAATAGCAGAATACATATTTTTTTTCAAGTGTTTATAGAACAGTCACCAAGATAGATCATGTCCTGGGCCATAAAACAAATTTCAACAAATTTAAAAGAATTATAGGCCAGTCATGGTGGCTCATGCCTATAATCCAAGCCCTTTGGGAAGCAGAGGTAGAAGAATCACTTAAGGCCAGGAGTTAGAGACCAGCCTGGGCAACATAACAAGATCCCATCTCTTAAAAAAACATATTAGCTGGGAGTGGTGGTGCACACCTGTAATCCCAGTTACTAAGGAGGCTGAGGTGAGAGGATAGTTTGAGCCCAGAAGTTAGATGCTGCATGAGCTATGATCATGCCACTGCAATCCAAACTGGGCAACAACAAGATGCTATCTTTAAAACCAAAAAAGAACTATATGTTCTCTGAACATAATGGAATCAAACTAAACATTAATAACAGAAAGACAATGGGAAATCTGCAAATCTTTTGATATTGAGCAAAAAATATACCTTAGTAACCCACTGGATCTAATAAGAAGTCTCGAAGGAAATAAAAAGATAAAACTAAATGAAAATTAAAATAGAATGTATAAAATATGTTATCCACAGCTAAGGCAAAGCTAAGGTGGATTTCAAAGCACTAAAATGCTTTCAGTAAAAATGAGGAAAATTCTCAAATGAATAATCTAATTTTTACCTTCGTAAACTTCAAAAAAGAACAAAAAACCTAAAAGAGCAGAGGGAAAAAAATAATAAAAATAAGAGCAGGAATCAATGAAATAAAAAATAGGCAAACGAGAGAAAATCGGTAAAACAAAAATCAGATTCCTTTAATACAATTTATAATCCCCTAGCAAGACTGACAACAATTGAAAAGGGAGAAGACACAAATCAGCAATATCAGGAACAAAATTTGGGATATCAATACAGATCCTGTAGCCATTTAAGGAAGAATAAAGGAATCAACCCAAATGTCCATCGAAGATAGACTGGACAGGGAAAATGTGGCACATAAACACCATGGAATATTATGCAGCCATCAAAAACGATGAGTTCGTATCCTTTGTAGGGATATGGATGAACCTGGAAACCATCATTCTCAGCAAACTGACACAAGAACACAAAATCAAACACCGCATGTTCTCACTCATAGGCGGGTGTTGAACAATGAGAACACATGGACACAGGGAGGAGAGCATCACACACTGGGGTCTGTTGGGGGGAAATAGGGGAGGGACAGCGGTGGGTGGGGAGTTGGGGAGAGATAGCATGGGGAGAAATGCCAGATATAGGTGAAGGGGAGGAAGGCAGCAAATCACACTGCCACATATGCACCTATGAAACAATCTTGCATGTTTTTCACATGTACCCCAAAACCTAAAATGCAATTAAAAAAAAAAAACTAATAGAAGAGTACAGAGATAAAAAAAAGGAATACTATGAAACATTTTATGCTCACAAATTTGACTACTTATAAGAAACAGACCACTTCCTCAAAACACACAAAATAACAAAACTCAATTAAGATGAAGTATGCACTCACAATAGCCCCACCACGATTAAATAAACTGTATCTAAAATTAAAAGGCAAGGTTCTGGCACCACCCTAATGAATCTGAGTGGCTCTATGTTGGCCAAACCTAGTGGCTCTATGTTGACCAAACCTAGTATATGCAGTTAGCTGCTGGAGGCCAGCCTTGCCAGCCAAGCGGGTCATTCCTGCCTTCTAGGTTTGCTGGGACGACCCACCCTCCAGCTACATTCTTCACCATATGTCCTGAGAATCTTTTGATATTTATCCCCATAGTACATTAAATTGTTCCACACTACTATAAATGCTGTTTATTTAAGAAAACTTTGAGGAGATAAAAAGTAAAAAATAGGAGCTGGGTGAGGCCAACCAGACACAACCAAATGGAACAGCTGCCACTGAGGAGCCAGAATGACTAGGGCACTTCCAACAGATCTTCAGAGGGAAAGCACTGAGAGTGGACAGAGGGGAAGACACAGAAGCTAGGCTGAATGGGGAGGAAGCTGAGAACCCTACAGGGCTCCCACTAAGACTCATTCCTGGCCCCCAGTGGCTCTGGGGGAACAAGTGAGTTGAACTGGCAAGGAGCAACCAAATCTCATCATGAGCCTCTGAAATTCTGGCACGGGCTGGGTGCAGTGGCTCACATCTGTAATCCCAACACTTTGGGAGGCCAAGACAGGCGGATCACCTGAGGCCAGGGGTTTGAGACCAGCCTAGCCAACATAGTGAAATCCTGTCTCTACTAAAAATACAAAAATTAGCTGGGCATGGTGGTGCATGCCTGTAGTCCCAGCTACTCAGGAGGCTGAGGCAGGAGAATCACCTGAACCTGGGAGGCGGACGTTGCAGTGAGCCAAGATCGCGCCATTGCAAACCAGCATGGGAAACAAGAGTGAAACTCCATCTCAAAAAACAGAAAAAAGGAAAGAAATTCCACAGGAGGAGACCCCCTGACCACCACGGACACTTGAGTTGGAAGGGAGACCTGCTTAGAGAAGTGGTAGGGGCAACACTTCAGTTGGTGTGGATCACAGAGGGTTTGATGCAGGAGCATTTGTACTGGATCATAACCAGGGATGCCCATCCCTTTTATACTCGACTTGCTCCCGTAGTACACTTTAACCCTAGAGAAACTGTTGGACCTGAACTCTGAAAGGTGGTCTTGCCCATCAGACAAGGCCAGTCCAACCTGAGCAAACCTCAGTCTGCAGGCCTCTCCAGGCACCGCAGCCTGGTTGTGCCTGCTTGTAGTGCAGCCTCTGGTGACCTGGGGGCCCACATCACAACTCCTGCACTGGCAGACCACACCTGACTGGCAGAGGACCCCAGAAGAACAGTCCTTGCAGGCAAGCACCAGCCTGCCCATTCCCTCCCCAGAGTGCCGTTTCACTGGGCCCATGGTCACCCCCTACTACCCCCTGTACCTGTATTGCCTTACAAGTGGGTGTATGTGTAGGCAGATCTTGTATTCCATGCCCAACCAGTGTGTGTGTGTGTGCATGCACTCTGCCTTGCCACTGCTGCTGGCCTGAGTCTGAGTGTACTCTGCCTCCCTTCCTCACCCCCCACCATACCATCATTGCAGTCAGAACCTTGGTGGGCACAGAGTCCACCAGCCCTGCCCATGCCAGTGCCTTACCCCTTTGCCAACACTGCCACTGGAGTGAAACTAGACATAGAGAAAAGAGGATCCTCCCTCACCCTGAGTGGTCACCCCTGCCTGTGTGAACATTGACAGAGGGTGCACGCAGACCTGCGCCTGCCAGCTCTCAGCCCCTATGCTAACACCACCACCACCACCAGTGCATCTGTGCACACAGTCACCAGTGGGAGCTCCCTTGTCCCCTGAGCATCCTGCATTCAGTATTGTGAATGCCTGCATGGAGACCAGCACCTACTAGCACCCTGCCACAGCCAACAAGCATGCACCCAGCAGCACTGTTATAGCCACTGCTGCTGGCATGTGTGAGTGAGGATGGATTCTCCTGCCGTTGCCCTATGAAACACTTTGGTTGGCACCACACATTGCAGTATTGTAACAAGTGGTCCAGGAGCACTCAGCCCCCAACCATCGCAGTGGGTTCCTAACTTTAAGGAGCCAGACAACAGAGTTGGGGCCTGATACAAGTCCCCCAGAGTTAGGGGATGCAGTCCAGTAATTGGGAGATGAGCCTTGGCCCCCTAAAATCTTCCAGCAACAAAGCCAGTAAATGTCTGAACCCACCTTATACCACAATCAAACCCTCAAGGTCATTAAATAGGATAAAAAAAATACCTATCCAAATGACAGCAACTTCAAAGACTAAAGGAACTTCAACCCACAAAGCTGAGAAAGAATCACTGCAAGAATTCTGATAACTCAAAAAGCTAGAATGCCTTCTTTCCTCCACATGGCCACCCTAGTTCTCCAGCAAGCATTCTGAATTAGGCTGAGATGACTGAAATGAAAGAAACAGAATTAAGAATATAAACAGGAATGAAAATCATTGAGATGCAAGAGTACATTGAAACCTGTGCCAAGGGAGTTTAGAATCACAGTAAAATAATATGGGAACAGACAGACAAAATAGCCAATATAGAAAAGAATGTAACTGACCTGACAGAGCTGAAGAACACACTACCATAATTTTATAATGCAATCTTAAGTACTAATAGCAGAATAGACTAAGCTGAGGAATGAATCTTAGAGCTTGTAGACTGGCTCTCTCAAATAAGGTAGACAAGAATAGAGAAAAAAGAATAAAAGGGAATGAACAAAGCCTCTGGGACATATGGGATTATGTAAAGAGACCAAATCTGTGACTCATTGGTGTTCCTGAAGGAAATGGGGAGGATGGAAACAACTTGGAAAACATATTTCAGGATATCATCCATGAGAATTTCCCCCAACCTACCTAGAGAGGCAAACATTCAATTTCAAGAGATGCAGAGAACTCTGGTAAGATACTTCACAAGATGGTGAACCCCAAGTTATATGATTATCAAATATTCCAAGGTCTATATGACAGAAAAAATGTTAAAGGAAGCTAAAGAGAAAGGAAAGGACACCTACAAAAGGAAGCCCATCAGACTAAGAGCGGACCTCTCAGCAGAAAACTTACAAGCAAGAAGAAATTGGGGGACTGTATTCAACATTTTTAAAGAAAAGAAATTCTAAACAAGAATTTAATATCTGGCCAAACTAAGCTTCATAAGCAAAGGAGAAATAAGATCCTTTTCAGACAAACAAATGCTGAGGAACTGCAGACCCACCTTATAAGAACTGCTAAGGGAAGCACTAAATATGGAAAGGAACAATCATTACCAGACACTTGAAAAACACACATAGGCATACAGACCAGTAACACTATAAAGCAAACACACAAACAGGTCTGCAGAACAATCAGCTAACAATCAGCTAACATCATTACAGGATCAAATCCACACATATCAATACTAACCTTGAATGTAAATGGGCTAAATGCCCCCAACTGAAAGGCACGCAGTGGCAAGCTGGATAAAGAAGCAAGACCCAATGTCATGCTGTCTTCAAAAGACACTCCTCACATACAATGACACACATAGGCTCAAAATAAGGAGATGGAGAAAAATCTATTGAGCAAAGGGAAAACATAAAAAAAAACAGGAGTTGCAATAATAACTTCAGGCAAAACTACTTTAAAGCGACAAAAATCAAAAAAGATAAAGAAGAGCATTACATAATGGTAAAGGGTTCAATTGAACAAGAAGATCTAACTATCCTAAATATGTATGTACCCCACACAGGAGCACCCAGATTCATAAAACAAATCCCTAGAGACCTTCAAAGAAACTTAGACACTACACAATCATAATGGGAGACTTCAACACCCCACTAACAGTATTAGACAGATCATAGAGGCAAATATTAACAAAGATATTCAGAACCTGAACTCAGCACTGGGTAAAATGGACCTGATAGACATCTACAGAACTCTTCACCCCCAAACAACAGGATATACATTCTTCACACAGCCACATGGCACATACTCTAAAACTGACCACACAATTAGACAGAAAACATTCCTCAGCAAATGCAAAAGAACTGAAATCATAACAACCACTCTCTTAGACCACAGAACAATAAAATTAGAAATAAAGACTAAGAAAATCACTCAAAAACCATACAACTTAGTGGAAATTAAACAATGAGTTCCTGAATGGCTTTTGGGCAAATCATGAAATTAAGGCAGAAATCAAGAAGTTGTTTGAAAGTAATAAAAACAAAGATACAATGTACCAGAATCTCTGGGACACAGCTAAGGCAGTGTTAAGAGGAAATTTATAGCTCTAAGCACCCACATCAAAAAGTTAGAAAGATCTCAATTTAACATCCTAACATTACAACTAAACAAACTATAGAACCAGGAGCAAACCAACCTCAAAGCTAACAGAAGACAAGAAATAACCAAAATCAGAGCTGTAATGAAGAATATTGAGACATTAAAAAAACAATAAAAGGATCAATGCATCCAGCAGTTGTCTTTTTCAAAAAAATAATAAAATAGGTCACTAGCTACACTAATAAAGAAAAGAGAAAAGATCCAAATAAACACAATTAAAAAGGGCAAAGGGGATGTTGCAACTAACTCCACAGAAATATAGATAACCATGAGAGGATATTATTAACACCTCTATGCACACAAACTAGAAAACCTAGAAGAAATGGATAAATTCCTGGACAAGACTTGGCAGGGTGTATGTGTCCAGGAATTTATCCATTTCTTCTAGGTTTTCTAGTTTGTGTGCATAGAGGTGTTAATAATATTCTCTAATGGTTATGTGTCCAAGAAAGAAATTGAACCCCTGAACAGATCAATTACTAGCTCTGTAATTGAATCAGTAATAAGTAGCCAACAAATAAAAAAAAAAAAAGCCCAGGACTGGATGGATTCACAGCTGATTTCTACCAGATGTACAAAGAAGAGCTGGTACCATTCCTACTAAAACTTTTTTTAAAATAGAAGAGGAAGGACTCCTCCCCAATTCATTCTATGAAGCCAGCCTCATCCTAATACCAAAACCTGGCAGAGACACAGCAAAAAAAGAAAACCATGCCAATATCTTTGATGAACATCAATGGAAAAATCCTCAACAAAATACTGGCAAACTGAATGCAGCAGCACATCAAAAAGCTAATCCACCATGATCAAGTAGGCTTCACCCCTGGGATGCAAGGTTGTTGCAACATGGCCTCATTAATAAATGTGATTAATCACATAAACAGAACTAAAGAGAAAAGCCACATGATTATCTCAATGTATACAGAAAAGGCTCTTCTTAAATTCAGCACTCCCTTAATGTTAAAAACTCTCATTAAAGTAGGTGTAGAAGGAATCTACCTCAAAATAATAAAGATCTATGATAAACCCACAACCAACATCATATTGAATGGGCAAAAGCTAGAAGGATTACTCTTGAAAACTGGCACAAAAAAAGGACACCCTCTCTCATCAATCCTATTTAACATAGTATTGGAAGACATGGCCAGAATAATCAGTCATGAGAAAGAAAGAAAACCCATACAAATAGGAAGAGAAGAAATCAAACTATCCCTGTTTTCAAACAACATGATTCTGTATCTTGGCCCAAAAGCTCATTAGCTGATAAACAACTTCAGAAACGTCTCAGGATTCAAAATCAGCATACAAAAATCACTAGCATTCCTACAAATCAACAAAAGTCAAGCCAAGAGCCAAATCAGGAATGCAATCCCATTCACAATTGCCACAAAAAGAATAAAATCCCCAGAAACACAGCTAATAAAGGAGGTGAAACATCTCTAAAATGAGAACTACAAAACACTGCTCAAGGAAATCAGAGATGACACAAATAAATGAAAAAACATTCTATTCTTATGGACAGGAAGGATCAATAGTGTTAAAATGGCCATACTGCCC
Organism: Aotus nancymaae; assembly: GCF_030222135.1. Lineage (NCBI taxonomy): Eukaryota > Metazoa > Chordata > Mammalia > Primates > Aotidae > Aotus > Aotus nancymaae. Next base: position 41,471,142 of record NW_026988415.1, on the reverse strand, counting down.
AAAGCAGTTTATAGATTCAATGCTATTCCTATTATACTACTAATGACATTCTTCACAGAACTATAGAAACTATTTTAAAATTCATACAGAAGCAAAAAAAAGTCTGAATAGCCAAGGCAATCCTAAGCAGAAAGAACAAATTTGGAGGCATCACATTACTCAATTTCCAACCATATTACAGGGCTACAGTAACTGAAGCAGCATGGTACTGGTACAAAAACAGACATATAGACCAATGAAACAAAATAGAGAGACCAGAAATAAGGCCTCACACCTACAACCATCGGATCTTTGACAAAGCTGACAAAAGCAAGCAATGGGAAATGGACTCTTCATTCAATAAATGGTACTGTGATAACTGACTGGCCATACGCAGAAGATAGAAACTGAACCTTTTCCTTTCACCATATACAAAAATCAACTCAAGATAAATCAAAGCCTTAAATGTAAAACCCAAAACTATAAAAACCCTGGAAGATGACTTAGTCAATGCCATCCTGGACATAGGAACAGGTAAATATTTCATGAAGAAGACAAAAAAAGCAATTGCAACATAAGCAAAAATTGATGAATGACACCTAATTAAACTAAAGAGCTTCTGCACAATAAAGCAAACTACCAATAGAGTGAACAGACAACCTACAGAATGGGAGAACATTTTTGAAACTATGCATCTGACAAAGGTCTAATATTCAATATCTATAAGGAACTTAAACAAATTTACAAGAAAAAAACCCCATTAAAAAGTAGACAAAGGGCACGAATAGACAGTTTTCAAAAGAAAACATACAGGTGGCCAACAAACAAGCGTTTTAAAAAAAGTTCAACATCTTCTTTTGTAAAGTATCTGTTCATATCCTTTGCCCATTTTTGAATGGGCTTGTTTGTTTTTTTCTTGTAAATCTTTTTTAGCTCGTTGTAAATTCTGGATATCAGCCCTTTGTCTGACGGGTAGGCTGCAAAAATTTTTTCCCATTCTGTTGGTTGCCGATTCACTCATGAGGCCAACAAACATATGAAAAAATGCTCATCATCACTGGTCATTAGGGAAATGCAAATCAAAACTACGTTGAGATACCATCTCACGCCAATTAGAATGGCGATCATTAAAAAATCTGGAGACAACAGATGCGGGAGAGGATGTGGAGAAATAGGAACACTTTTACACTGTTGGTGGGAGTGTAAATTAGTTCAACCATTGTGGAAAACAGTGTGGCGATTCCTCAAGGACCTAGAAATAGAAATTCCATTTGACCCAGCAATCCCATTACTGGGTATATATCCAAAGGATTATAAATCGTTCTACTATAAGGACACATGCACACGAATGTTCATTGCAGCACAGTTTACAATAGCAAAGACCTGGAACCAACCCAAATGCCCATCGATGATAGACTGGACAGGAAAAATGTGGCACATATACACCATGGAATATTATGCAGCCATCAAAAACGATGAGTTCGCGTCCTTTGTAGGGACATGGATGAACCTGGAAACCATCATTCTCAGCAAACTGACAGAAGAACAGAAAATCAAACACCACATGTTCTCACTCATAGGTGGGTGTTGAACAATGAGAACACGTGGACACAGGGAGGGGAGCACTATACACTGGGGTCTGTTGGGGGGGAGAGGGGGGGATAGAGGGGGGTGGGGAGTTGGGGAGGGATAGCATGGGGAGAAATGCCAGATATAGGTGAAGGGGAGGAAGGCAGCAAATCACACTGCCACATATGTACCTATGCAACAACCTTGCATGTTTTTCACATGTACCTCAAAACCTAAAATGCAATAAAAAAAATAAAATAAAATTAAATTAAAAAAAAAAAAAAGTTCAACATCACTGATCATTAGAGCAATGCAAATCAAAACCACAATGAGATACCATCTGACACCAGTCAGAATGGCTATTACTAAAAAGTCAAAAAATAACAGATGCTGCTGTGGTTAGAGAGAAAGGAATACTTATACATTGTTGATGGGAATGTAATTTATTCCAACCATTGTGGAAAACAGTGTGGCAATTCCTCAAAGAGCTAAAAACAGAACTGCCATTCGACCCAGTAATCTCATTACTGTATTGACATGGTTTGGCTGTGTCTACACCCAAATCTCATCTTGAATTGTAGCTCTCATAATTCCCAAGTGTTGTGGGAGGGACCCAGTGGGAGATAATTGAATCACGGGGGCCATTTTCCCCATACTGTTCTCGTGGTAGTGAATAAGTCTCATGAGATCTGATGGTTTTATAAACGGAAACTGCTTTCACATGATTCTTATTCTCTCTTGCCTGCACCATGTAAGATGTGCCTTTTGCCTTCTGCAATGGTTGTGAGGCTTCCCCAGCCATGTGGAACTTTGAGTCCATTAAACCTCTTTTTCTCTATAAATTACCCAGTCTTGGGTATGCCTTTATCAGCAGCATGAAAACAGACTAATACATGGGTATATAACCAAAGGAATATAAATCATTCTATCATAAAGACATATACACATGTATGTCCATTGCAGGACCATAAATAGTAGTAGAGACTTAGAATCCACCTAAATGTCCATTAATTCTTTATCCTTTAGACTGGATAAAGAAAATGAGGTACATACACACAATGGAATACTATGCAGATATTAAAAAGATTGAGATCATACCCTTTGCAAGAACACTGATGGAACTGGAAGCCATTATTCTTAGGAAACTAACATAGGAACAGAAAACCAAATACCACATGTTCTCACTTATAAGTGTGAGCTAAATGATGAGAACACATGGACACATAGAGGGGAACAACAGACACTGGGGCCTATTGGAAGAGGGAGGGTGGGAGGAAGGAGAGATTCAAGAAAAATAACTAATGGGTACTAGGCTTATTGAAAAGAATTAGTTAGCTTGCCTTAGGTAGATAACAAGGGAAGGGTCCCTGGAGATCCCCCAGCCCATGGGTCAGTGCTTCATCCCCACAAAACGTAAAAAGCAGCCTGGGAAAAAAATTCAAGCTGCAGGCACTGATAGTGGAACTAGCAGAGGGTGTTGTGCCTGGAGACATGCCCACAGCTGCACAGATAGAAAAACCTCTGGCCCATTTGGATAAAAACTTGCATAAGCCTTCAGCTCACTCAGATAAGGGAACAAGGTCTGACATAAAAATGTCTTTGTCTTTTGTACGGTCAGTGGGCTCCCAGGAAAAATGTTTCTTTTTTTGTGGGCATGGACATGGTGGGCTCCAGTGCATTCCAGCTTCTATGAATCATCACTTCAGCCCCTGATTAGTCCTGGGCCAAGGTCCCAGGTCAAGCTTTCACTTCAGTTTCTGATAGATCCTGGGCCAAGCTAAGCAGTATCTATGAATCATCATTTCAGTTCCTGATTGGTTCTGGGCCAAGGCTGTGTGCCAAGCTGAGTTACACGTTCTCCAAGACAGTCTGCAGACTAAGCACATTCCTTCCCCTTCCCAGTCCATAACAATCCTGGACCCCAGCTTCACAGGAGGGACCACATTCAGGCCCCCTCTCTGCTGGCAGAAGTTTTCTTCTTTCACTTATTAAACTTTTACTCCAACCTCACCTCTGTGTCCACACTCCTTAATTTTCTTGGAGGTAGGACAAAGAACTCCAGGCATTACCTCACACAAGAGACTGCTATATCCTGCTTCATTGCTGAGACTACAACATTACCTGGGTGATGAAGTAATCTGTACAACAAACCCCTATGACACAAGTTTACCTATATAACAAACCAGTACATGTATCCCTGAACTTAAAATAAAAATTAAAACAATAATAAAACAAATTCATAAGCAAATGGAAATAGACTAACATTTATTGAGGACCCTGTAAATACCAGAAATTTTATATCCATTATTTTATTTGAACCTAAACATAACATTGGAAGCTTAATATCACATTCATTTTGCAGAGGAGAAAACTGAAGGCTGAGAGTTTTAGGAAATCTTCCAAGTTTATAAATGAATAAATGTTAGCACTTGCATTCAAACTCAGGTGGGACTGACTTCACAGTCATGGCTTTCCCCACAGGACTCTGCTACCTTAAGATCATTTATGTTTTATATTCTTGATTGTATATGAAAACAAAACATTAATTTTTTATTTACGAAATATTTAGTTGGTAAGTAAGATGAGACCAGCAAAAAAACCTAAACAAATTTACAAGCATAAACCAAACAACCCCATTAAAAAGGGGGTAAAAGACCAGAAGACTTTCAAAAGGAGACATACATGCAGCCAACAAGCATATGAAGAAAAGCTCAACATCACTGGTCACTAAAGAAATGCAAATCAAAACCGTGAGATACCATCTCATATCAGTCAGAATGGCTATTATTAAAAAGTCAAAAAATAACAGATGCTGGCACAGTGTGGAGAAAAATAAATTATACACTGCTGATGGGAGTGTAAATTAGTTCAATCATTGTGGAAAGCAGTGTAATTATTCCTCAAGGGGCTAAAAGCAGAATTGCCATTCAACCCAGTGATCTCATTCTTGGGTATGTAACCAAAGGAATATAAATCATTCTGTCATAAAGACACATGCACGTGTATGTTCACTGCAGCACTATTCATACTAGCAAAGACATAGAATCAATCTAAATGTCCATTAATGGTAGACTGGGTAAAGAAAATGTGGTACATATGCACCATGAAATACTATGTAGACATCAAAAATATTGAGATCATATCCTTTACAGGAACATGGATGGAGATGGAGGACAATTACTAAGGATAATGGAGGTTATTATCCTTAGTAAATTAATGCAGGAACAGAAAATCAAATACCACATGTTGTCACCTCTAAGTGGGAGCTAAATGATGAAATCCCATGGACACATAGAGGGAAACAACACACTGGAACCTACCAGAAGGTGGAGGTGGAGGGAGGGAGAAAATCAAGAAAAATGACTGTTAGATACTAGGCTTAATACCTGGGTGATGAAATAATCTGTACAACAAACCCCTATGACACAGGTTTTCCTATATAACAAACCTACACATGTATCTCTAAACTTACAAGTTAAAAAAATTAGTAAAATAGAAAGTATTTTACATTTTCAGAATGTATTTTAAACCAATTATTACAGAATATTTTCCCAAAAAAGAAAAAGGGGAAAATATGTTCTAGTTGGTTTGACATAACTAGTATTACTCTACTATAAAAGCCAAACACAGTGGAGACAGAAAACGCAAACCAATATTGCTCATGAACTTAGGTGCAAAAATTCTCAACACAATATTAGAAAACGGAACCCAACAAGGTGTAAAAAGCTTCATAAAAACCCTAGAAGAAAACCTAGGCAACACCATTCAGGACATAGGCACAGGCAAGGACTTCATGACTAAAACACCAAAAACAACGGCAACAAAAGCCAAAATAGACAAATGGGATCTAATTAAACTTAAGAGCTTCTGTACAGCAAAAGAAACAATCATTAGAGTAAACCGACAACCAACAGAATGGGAAAAATTGTTTGCAATATACCCATCTGACAAAGGGCTAATATCCAGAACCCACAAAGAACTAAAGCAGATTTACAAGAAAAAAACAAACAACCCCATTCAAAAGTGGGCAAAGGATATGAACAGACACTTCTCAAAAGAAGACATTTATGTGGCCAACAAACATATGAAAAAATGTTCATCGTCATTGGTCATTAGAGAAATGCAAATCAAAACCACATTTAGATACCATCTCATGCCAGTTAGAATGGCGATCATTAAAAAATCTGGAGACAACAGATGCTGGAGAGGATGTGGAGAAATAGGACCATTTTTACACTGTTGGTGGGAGTGTAAATTAGTTCAACCATTATGGAAGACAGTGTGGCAATTCCTCAAGAACCTACAAATAGAAATTCCATTTGACCCAGCAATCCCATTACTGGGTATATACCCAAAGGATTATAAATCATTCTATTATAAAGACACATGCACATGTATGTTCGCTGCAGCACTGTTTACAATAGCAGCCATCAAAAACAATGAGTTCTTGTCCTTTGTAGGGACATGGATGAACCTGGAAACCATCATTCTCAGCAAACTGACACAAGAACAGAAAATCCAACACTGCATGTTCTCACTCATAGGCGGGTGTTGAAGAGTGAGAACACATGGACACAGGGAGGGGAGCACCACACGTTAGGGTCTGTTGGGGGCAATTAAGGGAGGGACAGCAGGTGGTGGGGAGTTGGGGAGAAATAGCATGGGGAGAAATGTCAGATATAGGTGAAGGGGAGGAAGGCAGCAAATCACACTGCCACGTGTGTACCTAAAACTATCTTGCATGTTCTTCACATGTACCCCAAAACCTAAAATGCAATAAAAAAATAGCAAAGACCTAGAACCAACCCAAATGCCCATCAATGATAGACTGGACAAAGAAAATGTGGCACATATACACCATGGAATACTATGCAACCATAACAATCAATGAGTTTGTGTCCTTTGTAGAGACATGGATGAATCTAGAAACCATCATTCTCAGCAAACTGACAGAAGAACAGAAAACCAAACACTGCATGTTTTCACTCATAGGCAGGTGATGAACAATGAGAACACTTGGGCACAGAGAGGGGAGCATCACACACTGAGCTAGGTGAGGAGGTGGAGGGAAGGGCAGGGAAAGGACAGCCTGGGGCGGGGAGGATGAGGAGGGATAACACCAGGAGAAATGACTGATATAGGTGACGGAGGAGGTGGGGATGGAGACAGCAAACCACCATGGCATGTATGTACCTATGCAACAATCCTGCAGGACGCAGGATGTGCACATGTACCCCAGAGTCCAAAGTACAATAAAAAAAATGATCAAGTGGATTTTATTCAAATTATATAGGGCTCATTCAACATTTGAAAATTAATTACCATATCAATAAACAAAACAAAAATCATATGATCACACTAATTGATGCATAATGCATCTGATAAAACCCATCATCCAATCATAAAAAACCATTTAGCTAATTGGAATACAAGGAAATTACTCTAACTTGATAAAGAGATCTATTAAAAAACATATAACTAACATCATATCTTGTGGTGAAAGACAATGCTTTTGCTCTAAGATTAGGAACAAGGCAAGGATTTCTGCTCTCACCATTCTTATTCAATATAGTACTGGAAATTCTAGCCACTGCAATTAGGCAAGGAAAAGATACAAAAGACATACATATTGTAAAGGAAGAAATAAAACTGTCCTCGTTTGCAGGTGACATAATTATCTAGTAGTAATTTCCAATGAGTCCACTAAAACTTCTAGAACTAATCAGTGAGTTTGGCAATGTTTCAAGATGAAAGATCAACATGAAAAAAGTAATCATATTTCTACATGCTAACAACAAGCATGCAGAGACCAAAAATTTAAAAAGCCAGTATCATTTGCAATCCCTTCAAAGTAAATGAAATACATAGGTATATATTTAACAGAACATGTGTAGATTCTGTATGCTGAGGATTACAAAATGCTGCTTAAAGGAATCAAAGAAGACCTGAATGCTTGGAAAGTACTGGAAACTGTGTTCATTGATTGAAAGTCTCAATAAAGATATCCGTTATCCCCAAATGGATCTGTAGATTTAATTGATTTCACAATCCCAGCATGTTTTTGCAGGAATAGACAGGCTTATTTTCAAATTTGTACAGAAAGGCAAGGGCACTAAAATAGCTGAATCACTCTACTGACATTAGTACTTAATATATAACACAGTAATCAAAACAATAAAAATAGGGTATTTGCAATGAGATAGACACAAAGATCAATGGGACAGAATGGAGAACCCCGAAATAGACCCAAACACTATGCTCAATCAAGTTTTGACAAGCAAACGCAATTGAAGTGGAGAAGGATAATCTTTTTCAACAAAGGGTCCTGGAGCTATTGGACATCCATAGGCAAAGAAGAAAAATCCACCCTAAACTTCACACATTATATAAAAATTAACTCCAAATGGGTCATGAACTTAAATGTGACATGTAAATCTACACAAGTTTTCAAGAAAATCTTCAATATTTGGGGCTAAGCAGCTGTTAGACTTGAAACAAATGCCACTATCTATAAAAACAAAATAAAAAAATTCAAACTTGTCAAAATTAAACACTTTGGTTCTGACAAAGACATGTTAAGAGAATGAAAGAATAAACTATACACTACATGAATATACTTGTACAAGAATATATTTGCATGCACCCATAGGATAATGGACTAATATTTAGAATACACGAAGGACTCTCAAAACTTAATAGTAACAAACAAGCAATCCAGTTAGAAAATAAGCAGGTATTTCTCTAAGTAGGATTTGATATGGCAAATAAGCACATGAAAAGACCGATCACTGGAGACATGCAAATTAAAACCACAATGTGATATAATTATACACAATGTGTATATCAGAATGGCTAATTTTTTAAGTGATAATACCAAATGCTGTTGAGGATGCAGAGAAACTGGATACATTGCTACCAGGAATGTAAAATGGTATAGCCACTATGGAAAAGTTTGGCAGTTTTTATAACACTAAATATTTAACTATCATAACCCATCAATTATACTCTTGGGAATTTGTCCCAGAGAAAACATATTAACAAAATCATCTGTATATGGTTTACAGCGTCTTTATTTAACAAATTAACATACCAAATATATAACATACCAAAAATTGAAAATAACCCAGATATCCATCAATGGGCAAATAATTAACAAATGTAGCATACCCCACCATGAAATATTGCTCTTCAATAAAAAAGAAATAACTATTGATATACACAAAATGTTGGATGAAATCTCCAGGGAATTGTACTGACTGAAAAAAGGCCAATCCTAAAATATTATAAACTGTATAATTCCTCTATGTAACATTCTTGAAATGACAAAATTACAAAAAATTGAGAACAATTTAGTGACTGCCTATGGTCAGGGAGTCAGGAATGGAGTGGGAGAGCGAGTTGGGCATGGCTATAAAAGGGACATCATGAGGGATCTTTGTACTGATGGAATTGTTTTCTATTTTGGTGGTATCAAACGTCAATATTATAATTGTAATATTATACTATATTTTTGCAAGATTTGGAAAACTGGTACCTCCTGAAACACCTATAGAACCAGAAAAAAATATGAATAAATGCTTTTTAGGACATTGGCTGTTGGATGAAAAAAGATATCAATCCTTGAGATACAGGAAATAAATTATGTGAGCACTAAGATTACTCCAACTTACTGTTTGGAAAGTTTTCAGGCCTTTATGGCAGGCACGTACCCAAGTAGATCTTAGTAATCTCCCCGAGTTAAGAATACAGAATCAGAAGTGAAAGGCTAGAGTTGGGAGAGCAGAGTTTTGGAGAAGAGCTAATTGCAAAGAGTCAACTCCACATATCTGCCATAGTCTTACTATAGTCTTCAGCTGAGTAATGATCGGCAAGTGTGGGTGAGCACGTTCCCCCTGGCAGAGGAAAGAATCACATGAAATGATTGGAGGGGGTTTGTGCTTCGCGCCTTCCTGCTTCCGTGCTTTCTCAGCCACCTGGCACCACACTTTCTCTGGACCTAGCATGTAGCTGCTGGGCGGCCGCCATGAACTCCGGAGCCATGAGGATCCACAGTAAAGGATCTTTCCAGGCAGGTAGAATACAAATAAGAAATGATAGAAGCAGACCATCTTTGAAATCTCTGAAAACTGATAACAGATCAGAAACAATCAAAATATAAACCACTTCGGGGAAAAGTATTTTACCTTGACTTACCTTCTGTCACCATATCTGAAAAAGTGCAAAAGGACATTAAGGATCTGGGAGAGAGTTGAAGAATTTCTCAGCAAAGATATCAGTTATTTTATTTCAAATAAGGAAGCTAAATTTGCACAAACCTTGGGTAGAATTTCTCCTGTACAAAGTCCAGAATCTGCATATACTGCAGAAACCACATCACCTCATCCCAGCCATGCTGGAAGTTCATTTAGGTCACCAGACACAGTCTTTTTATAGGTGTGTTTAAGCAGAGGAAAATTATTAGTTGAAAGGGCTATCAAGGACCATGATTTTATTCCTTCAAACAGTGTATTAACAAATGCCGTATCATAGGGAGTAAAAAATTCTTCATGTTGATTACATTGGATGCTACATTGAACGAAAGAAAACAAAAGTTGTATTTTCTCAAGAAATCAAGTACTTCAGTAAGTAAGGGATGGGGGGAAAAGAGTTGGTACTGGTGCATAAAAAAACCAAGAACAGGAAGACTCAAAAAGCCTTTTGTAAAGGTAGAAGATATAAGCCAACTTTGTAGGCCATTTTATCTTCAGCTGATCAATATGCCTTTTGTAAATTATTCTATACAGAAGCCCTGCAGTCCATTTGATGTAGAAAAGCCACTGAGTAGGCGAAAGCAAACTCAGATTAAACTAAGAATCCAAACGGATGGTGATAAATATGGTGGAACCTCAATTCAACTCTAGTTGAAAGAGAAGAAAAAAGGATATTGTGAATGTTGCTTGCAGAAATATGAAGATATAGAAACTGTTGGTCCTGAAGTTTTACTTTGCTGGTATAGCAACAAAATAATCTGGAATAGATGCTTAATTTGGTGCTCAGAAAATTTCGAGGCTGAAAAATGGAAAATATGTTCATTGGTTGCCACAAAGAAGGAAAATTAATGAAAGCAGATGTTGGGATTTAAGCACCTTCTAAGTAAGCAACACAGAAACCTTGCACAGAGTAACCAGTATCAAGTTGTTGATGATATTGTATCTAAGTTAGTTTTTGACTTTGTGGAATGTGAAAAGGACACACCTAAAAAGAAAAGAATAAAATATAATGTTGAATCTCTTTCTCCTGTTTCTGCAAATACCCTGAAAAAGACAGAACAGAAAGAAAAAGTGGAATTGCAATATATTTCTCAGAAAGATTGCCGGAAAGATGATATACGGGCAATGGAGCAGAATTTCCTGTATAAAGACACCCAGGAAACTGAAAAAAAGCTTGTGTGTATTTCAGAGCCCAAACCCACCCTTCAAATAAATTGAGAGGACTTAATGAGAAAACAACTAATAAATGTTCCATGTTAAATACAGCTGAAAATGACATAAGACAGAATTTTATACACCTACCTCTACATAAAAACAAACAGGAATGCATTCTTGACATTTCTGAACACACATTAAATGAAAATGACTTAGAATTACTAAGGGTAGATCACCATTGTTGTAACATACAGGCATCTGTACATGTTTTTGATTTCAATACAGATAATAGTGAATCTCAACCAAAACAAAAGTCAGATACTGTGCGTTTTCCAGTAAAGGATCTCAAGGAAAAGGACCTTCATTCAGTATTTGCTCATGATTCTGGTCTGATAACAATAAACAGTTCACAAGGGCACCTAACTGTTCAGGCAAAGGCTCCATCCCATACTTCTGAGTAACCCAATGAATGTGACATCGAGAATATGAATAGTTTACCTTCCGGTAAAATACATTGAAAAGTGAAAATATTACTTTGATGAAATAGAAAAGAAAATCTGGAACCAAATGTGAATTTGATAAAACAACTGAATTTATTACACAAGAAGAAAACAGAATTTGTAGTTCACCGGTACAGTTTTTACTAGACTTGTTTCAGACTAGTGGAGAAATCAGAATTGGGTTTCACAAGCTACACTGAAAACAGTGGTATATGCAATGTTTTAGACATTTGGGAAGAGGAAAATTCAAATAATCTGTCGACAATGTTTTTCTCTTCCCCTTCAACTTCTACATTTACTGGCTTTTAGACTTTAAAAAATGCATAATTTTCAGAAGTGATAAGGATCATATTCTTGAAATTTGTATAAGTATATATAGAAATTCTTGGGAATTTTTTTTACCAATTTTGTTTACAGAACTAAATGTAAATATTAAAAATATATGTAATGTTTGCAGTTTTCTACAGAAAAAAAAGAATGAAATGATTGCAGGGAGCCAGGCACAGTGGCTCATGCCTGTAATCCCAGCACTTTGGGAGGCTGAGGTGGGCAGATTGCTTGAGATCAGCCTGGGTGAAACTCTGCCTCTACCAAAAAAAAAAAGTACAAAACGATTAGCTAGCTTTGGTGGTGTCTGCCTATAGTTTCAGCTATTCTGGAGGCTGAGGTGAGGGGATCACTTGAGCCCGGGAAGTTGAGGCTACAGTGAGCCATGATCTCGTGACTGCACTCCAGCCTGGAAAACAGAGTGAGACAAAAATAGAAGGAAGGAAGGAAGAGAGGGAGGGAAGGAAGGAAGGAAGGGAGGGAGAGAGGGAGGGCAGGAAGGGAGGGAGGGAGGAAGGAAGGAAGGAAGGAAAAGATCTGTTCCCACAGCTCAAACAGGACAAGGAATGTTTTCTGTTCCCATAAATTAGAGTGAGAAACTTCATAATTTACAGGCATCAAGTAAGAATACACAGAAAGTTTTACCTGTGTAGGGCAAGTTAGTTCTAGACTAAAGGCTGCTTTGATTCCAATTTTAAAGAAGAGTTTAAAAAAAGGATCTGAGAGGATCAAACTCTTTTCAAAAATTGTAACCACATTTCAGAACAAGCCACAAAAATATGTATAGCAATTTAAATACCGAGAACCTAAAGAGGTCAATTTAAGAAGAGAAAAACCTAGCTACCCTGTTAGCATGCTTAGTATGTGATGCTCTGTACCACCTTGGGACTGTGAAGAGTTCCTACCAGCAAGAAAGCTTTTGCCAGATGCAGCCTCTCAATGATGTACTTCTCAGCCTCTAGAACTGCAGGAAATAAATTCCTTTCTTTATAAATTTTAAGTTTCAAGTATTCTAAGTGCTGGAAAATGGATTGAGATGCGCCAAAAACTAGACAAACAATTGGATCTGTCAAGGAGACCCATGAATGATATAAAAAGGTCCAAATCCAACTTCAATATATGAAAACTACAGTTTATGGGATTGAAAATGCATTGGACGGGATTAATAGCAGATTACACAATAAAGATGAAATGATTAGTGAGCTTGACAACAGAGCAGTAGAACTATCTATCCAAAATGAACAAAGAGACAAAAAAAAGGAGGAAAAGGATGGCTAATGGATTGAGGGATAATTTAGCAAGTTATGTCATAATCAAATTGCTCAAAACTAGTGATGGAGTACATTTTAAAAGCAAGAAAAAAAGCACATTGTGTGCAGAGTACCAAGGAAATGATGATCTTCAATTTCTCATTGGAAACAATGCAAGTTAGATGACAGTGTAACTACATCTTTAAATTAATTAAGAAAAAATTAACCTGAATATCTAACTCATTGAAAACAGCTTTCAAAATGAAATGAGAAATACATAGGTTTTCAGACGTACAAAGCTATAAGTGGTTGTCACCAGCACAATTCTACTACAAGATATGCCACAGGAAGTCCTTCAGGGAAATGGAATATGATTTCAGATAAAATTTGGCTACACAAAGTAATATAAGTGTACTGGAGATGGTAACCACATAAATAAATCAAACAGATATTCTCCTATTATTTAATTGTCTTCAAATTTAACTATTGAAATGATGTGAAGATACTGTGGATTTTAAAATGTATGTATGAGTAAAATGTATGACAACAATAGCACAAAGTTTGGGGATGGAGAAATAAAAGTATACTGTGGAAAGATTCTTTTTAATTTTTTTACAATAGGAATAAGTGAAAGTTGTTTTTATTGTTCATATATTATCAAACAGGCATCTGATGACCTATGGAATTAGAAGTAGCCAGCAGACATTTCCAGGGGGTCACAGGTCAACAGATCTAAACTACAGTGATCTTCCCTTAGATTCTTTTCTACTGAGGTGAATAGCTCAAAAGACAAGGATGCCTTTAGTCCAGGCTAACCCCTGTAGCCTCTATGCAATTAGCATGGGAAGAAAGGCCCTCCTCCCTTCCACCACTGGGGCTCAACAGTGTACTGCGTGTTTTGGTAGTGTATATTTTCAATCTTGATAGAGCAAAACCAGGCTTCTGCTTTGATGACTAAGGTAAAGGGACATGAGTGGTCCAAGGTTCTGAAAACACTGATGTTCTGTTTTTGTTTTTTCCAGACTTCTATACTATTGTCTGCTCCAGGCCGTGGGGAATGCTGGTTAGTTTGCTGAACAGACACTCTGTTCAGCAGCATTTATGGTATTTCAAATCCCAAGTCTCAGCCAAAGCTTTGCAGTCCACCCTGACTCCAGGGAACAGGGCCTCCTTTCGAGGTGAGGCACTTGGGTTCTTGCCCTTGCTTCTTCCCAATGAGGACTGTTTCCTCCTACTTCTACAAGTATTGCACTGCCAGTTGAGAGCACTGACAGGTGGAGCATCCTTATCGAGCAAGCAGGGGGCATTCAGCATGCTCTCTGGTTCTGACCCAGACAGAGGGGACTAGAAACAAACCCTCTTTTGCTCTGTGGCTGGTTCACTGACTCAGCGTGAGTGCTTGGCTTGGCAATGCCTCATGACAGTGGGGAAGAGAGAGGCTCTCTGGGCCAGAGATGTTTCTGGGAGGGTTTGCCAGCCTTGTCTTGAGCCATCAGTGTGGCAGTGGAGCACAGGGTATAGGTGGAGACACACCGGAGGTTATGTGAAATTGGTAGCTAGCTCTACTTTCAAAAGAGAAGCAGTGGTTCAGCGACCCTGAGCATTCTGTTGGCAGGATGAAGCTGCCTGGACAGCAAGTCATCACCGCCTCTGAATATACACACAGGAGGCTGCCTATCCAGGGAAAGAAGAAAACGTTCAGGGAAGAGAAAGATCTGCTATGAGAAAAGGGACAGACAGGGTAGAGCCAGGAATCTAGAATCAGGGTAGTGAAGAGATTGCTAACCTTGCCCCCCAGGCAGTTCTATACATTAGCGTAGATGTTAACAGAGCCAAAAAAAAAAAAAAATGAATGAAGGGGCACAACAATATGGGGAGAAGCTTTCTAGTTTTTACTCATTTCAAGGAGAAACTGGAACTAATTAATGAATGGACCTAACATCTAACTTATTTTATTAAGACTCCCAATGACTCACTCAGTAACCTTCTCAAGCCCCTGGCAATGTGTCCTCAGATCCCTTCCTATGTGAAGTTCGCTCTTAGAAGCTGCCTACAGATCCTGTCCCTCAGCCTCTCCATCTCATGTCCAGCAGTGGAGAGGAAATTGGCAACCCAACTAATTCCTTCTCTCCTTCAGAGTTCTTTCAAACATCCCTCTTTGGGAGGGAAGTACTCTAAGTGAAATAGTTTAATGTTCTAAACAATGTGTATATGTATATATATTTTATGTTTGACCCTACTCCACCTCCTAAAATTCTTTCTTTTCTTGGATGTTTGGAAATGCCACAGACATCTTACTACTATGAGGGGAGCAACCAATAATATCCTGAAGATGACAGAGCAGAAAGAGTAAATAATTTTGATGAGCAGCTCATGGAATCGTCAAAATTCTATGAGTCGCTGTATTTACCAATTCTGGAAACACCCAACTTCAAGGCTTCTTGATACATGAACTAAGAAATCTCCTTGTTATTAAAGAAAAAAAAATCCCTTCCCCAGCAGAGACCACTTTTACTACAAACTTAAAATCTTTCTTCTTTATCTTCAGTCTAAACTATATGTTATGACATGGAGATTAGCATTGCCAAACTCCACAGCCACTTCTTATCCCAAGCCAGGAGAGAAAGGAAGCATGCTGTGTGGTGGGGCTTGAAGTCCTCATTAGGTAGGCAGCTGCGTGTCTGATCATGGCAAGAGCTTCCTCTTGCTTCATTTCCCTCATCCTTACATCCATACATGTTAACTCTCTCCCCTGACAATTTACCTGATTTAAAAGCTTTGTGTCAAATGAAGTTACTTTTCCATTCCATCTAGCAAAAGCCTCGGCTGAAGATGATTAACAGGGGACTGCCCAGAAGGTTCTGTTTTATCTCTAGCTTGAGCCACCTGCCTCAAAGCTCACAACAGCTCAAGGAAAGAGAGTTATCTGGAGCAAAGACAATTAGTTTTAGGCTACAGAAAGGTTGTCTAGGCTTTGAATGCTGGGCACTGAACAATGACTGACCAGCTACTTGCCTGGGAGGCAATGAGAAGAGAATGGAAGGTGATAGCAACAAAACGAAAAGGAGGATGATGGGCTTAAAAGAGAGATAAGACAAAAACTAATATCAGCTTAGCATCATAAAGGCAGAGTTCTTGGTTTTCAATACTTTTGCATTTTAAAACAATACTGTACTGGAATGGGTTAACATCATTATCTTTAGCATCCTGGTAGCATTATTCAGTAGTTAATAAAAATCAAGGCATGAAATTGTATAATATAACTTGAAGATACACTGTCATAAGTTAAAGACATTTAAAATGGAATCATGAAACATACCCAATTAATTCAAAAGAAGGCAGAACAAGAGGAAAAGAGGAACAAAGAGAAGATGAGACAAATAGAAAACAATGAGCAAAATATAGAATCATGTCATCTGCAAACAGAGACAATTTGAATTCCTCTCTTACTATTTGAATACCCTTTATTTCTTTCTTTTGCCTGATTACCCTGGCCAGAACTTACAATACTGTTTTGAATAGGAGTGGTGAGAGAAGGCATCCTTTAGTCTCAGCCCAAAAATTCCTTAAGCTAATAAACAACTTCAGGAAAGTCTCAGGATACAAAGTCAACGTGCAAAAATCGCAAGCATTCCTATACACCAACAATAAACAAGCAGAGAGCCAAATCATGAGTGGACTCCTATTCATAATTGCTACAAAGAGAATTCAAAGAGAATTAAATACCTAGGACTGCAACTTACAAAGGATGTGAAGGACCTCTTCAAGAACTACAAACCACTGCTCAAGGAAATAAGAGAGGACACAAACAAATGGAAAAACATTCTATGCTCATGGATAGGAAGACTCAGTATCATGAAAATGTCTATAATGCCCAAAGTAATTTATAGATTCGGTGTTATTCCCATCAAGCTACTAGTGACTTTCTTCACAGAATTAGAAAAAACTACGTTAAATTTCATGTAACCAAAAAGGAGCCCATATAGCTGAGACAATTCTAAGCAAAAAAGAACAAAGCTGGAGGCACAATGCTACCTGACTTCAAACTATACTACAAGGTTACAGTAACCAAAACAGCATGGTATTGGTACCAAAACATATATATAGACCAATGGAACAGAACAGAGACCTCAGAAATAACATCACACATTTACAACCATCTGATATTCAACAAACCAGACAAAAACAAGCAATGCAGAAAGGATTCCCTATTTAATAAATGGTGCTGGGAAAACTGGCTAGCCATATGAAGAAAACAGAAACTGGACCTATTCCTTACACCTTATGCAAAAATTAACTCAAGATGGATTAAAGACTTAAATGTAAAACCCAGAATCATAACAACCCTAGAGAAAACCTAGGCAATACCATTCAGGACATAGGTATGGGCAAAGACTTCATGACTAAAACACCAAAAGCAATTGCAACAAAGGCCAAAATTGACAAATTGGGTCTAATAAAATTAAAGAGCTTCTGCACAGCAAAAGAAATTATCATCAGGGTGAACAGGCAACCTAAAAAATGGGAGAAAATTTTTGCAAGCTACCCATTTGACAAAGGTCTAATATCCAGAATCTACAAGGAATTTAAACAAATTTACAAGGAAAAAAACCAACCCCATTTAAAAGGGGGCAAAGGATATGAGTAGACACTTCTCAAAAGAAGACATTTATGTGGCCAAAAAACATATGAAAAAAATCTCATCATCACTGGTCATTAGAGAAATGCAAGTAAAACCACAATGATATACTACCTCATGCCAGTCAGAATGGCAATTATTAAAAAGTCAGGAAACAACAGATGCTGACAAGGCTGTGGAGAACTATGAATACTTTTACACTGTTGGTGGGAGTATAAAGTAGTTCAACTATTGTGGAAGACAGTTTGGTGATTCCTCAAGGATCTAGAACCAGAAATATCGTTTGACCCAGCAATCCCATTACTGGGTATATATGCAAAGGATTATAAATCATTCTACTATAAAGACACATGCACACATATGTTTATTACAGCACTGTTCACAATAGCAAAGACTTGGAACCAACCCAAATGTCCATCAATGATAGACTGGGTAAAGAAAATGTGGCACATATACACCATAGAATACTATGCAACCATAAAAAAGAATGAGTTTATGTTCTTTGCAGGGACATGGATAAAGCTGGATGCCATCATTCTCAGCAAGCTAACATAGGAACAGAAAAGCAAACACCACATGTTTTCACTCATAAGTGGGAGTTGAACAATGAGGACACATGAACGCAGGAAGAGGAACATCACACACTGGGGCCTGTCAGGGAGTGGGGGCCAAGGGGAGGGAGAACATTAGGACAAATACCTAATGCATGTGTGGCTTAAAAACCTAGATGACAGGTTTATAGGTGCACCAAACCACCATGGCACATGTATATCTATGTAACCTTCACGTTCTGCACATGTATCCCAGAACTTAAAATAATTTATTTAAAAAAATTAGCAAGATGGTAGGTTTAAACCCAATCATATCAACAACCATATTTAATGTAAATGGTCTAAACAACCCAAAACCAGAGACTGTAAGGTTGGGTTAAAAAGCAAGACTAAACTATAGGCTGCTTGCAAGAAACCCACTGTAGTTATTAAGACACACCAAAAAGTAAAGTGAAAGGATGGAAACAATATACCATGACAACACTAATCAAAAGGAAGCTCAAATGACTATATCAATATACAACAATATAGATTTTAGAGACATAATATTCATGGATTGGGCACTCAATTGTTAGGGTCTCAATTCCACTTAAATTGATCAATAGAATCACTACAATTCCAATCAATATCCTAGCAGTCTTTTTTGTAGAAATTAACTAGGAGATTCTAAAATTCAAATGAAAACGCAAAGAAGATTGAACAGCCAAAACAACTTTGATAAAGAACAAAGTTGGAGGACATGCTTCCTGACTTCTTTCAAAGGTAGGTTAATCAAGATAATGTAGTGCTATTGTAAAAATAAACAAATAGAGCAATGAAATAGAAGAGAGATGTCAGAAATACATTACACATATACGGACATTTGATATTTTACAAAGATGCAAAGGCAATTCAGAGGAAGAAACATATTCTTTTCAACAAGTGACACAGGAACAATTGAATATACATGTAAAAATTCACATTTTGTTCAAAAAATTAAAAATAAATCATAGAACTAAATGTGAAATCTAAAACCATAAAATATTGAAAACATATAGAAGAAAACCTTTATGGCTTTCAGTTTAGGCACAGATTTCTTATATGCGACGGCATATCATAATCCTTAAGGGAATGAAATAATAAGCCAGACTTCATCAAAATGTAAAAATTGTGCTGTTTGAAGAGTTATGAGGATGAAAAAACTTCATAAACTGCAAGAAAAATTTTAAAAGAATATATCTGATGAAGGACTTCTATACAGAATGTATACAGAATCCTTAAAATTAAATAACAAGGAAAAAATGACCCAATAAAAATAGAGAAGATATTTGAATCAACATTTCACTAGGAAGATATACAAATGGCAAATAATCACATGAAGGATGTTCAACATCATAATTAATAAGGAAGAACTGCACACTTAATAGAGCAGTTAAAAATTGTGTACATCAAGTGTTGGTGAAAATGTGGAGAACTGAACTCTCATATATTTTTGATGGGAATGTAAAATGATGCTTTGGAAAAGTTTGGCAGTTTCTTAAAATGTTAAGCATACATCTATATGATCCAGTCATTCCACCATTAGGTATTTATGCAAAAGAAAAAAATATGACTACACAAAGGTTTTACATAAATTTTGTAGCAGCTTTATTTGTAACAGCCCCAAACTGGAAGTAATAAAAATGCCCATTAATAGGTGAGTGGCTAAACAAACTGTTGTATGTAAATTCAGTGGAATACTAATCAGCAATAAAAAGGAGTAAACTATTGATACATATAACAAGAAGAATGAATCTCAAAATAATTCTTCTTAGTAAAAGAAGCTGATAAAGAAGGTGGCTCACTATACAAGTGTATGCATATAAAATTCTAGAAAAACAAATAAATCTATAGTGACAGAAAGCAGATAAGTGATTGACTAGGGATAGGGACTGAGTGGGGGGTGATTAAAAAGTGGTGCAAGGAAAAGCTGCTATGATGATTGTGGTGATAGTTTAACAGTTTATACATATATCAAAACATATTAAGTTATGTACTTTAAATACATGTGGTTTATTTTAGGTCAATTATACCTCAATAAAGCAGTTTAAAGAAAAAGCAGGTTATTAAACAGTAAGTAAGGTGTCTTAGTCCTTTCCCGCTGCTATAGCAGAAACTCCTTAGACTGTGTAATTTATAAATAATATAAATATAAATATTTCTCACAGTTCTGGAAGTCCAAGATCAAGATGCCAGCGGACTCAGTGTCTGAAGAGGGCTTGCACCTTCTTGCTGCATCTTCACATGGCAGAAGGGGCAAAAGGGAGAAACAGTGTCCTCACATGGAAGAAGATATGGAAGGGCCAGGCAGTTCACC
Organism: Aotus nancymaae; assembly: GCF_030222135.1. NCBI lineage: Eukaryota > Metazoa > Chordata > Mammalia > Primates > Aotidae > Aotus > Aotus nancymaae. The sequence goes on along the minus strand of NW_026988415.1, from coordinate 41,450,588 downwards.
GAAGCCTCTTTTTTAAGGGCATCAATCCCATTCACAAGGGCAGAGCACTTCCAACTTAATCACTTCACTGAAAACCCCACCTCTTAACACCATCACCTTAGGGTTTAGGTTCCAACATATGAATTCTGGAGGAACATACTTTCAAACCATAGTAGACAGCCTATCCATAAGATTTTACAATATGTTGCTTCTAAAAACAATGAAGTTGCTATATATGTAGTGATATGGAAACATCATGTTATGTTTTTTAAAAGGCAAAATGCAGAACAGAATGCATCATATGGCCCCTTTTTCGAAGCAGAATACATATGTTTGAACAATATGCAAAAAAATATAAAAAATATCTGCCAATAATTAATAGAGTATATCTGGATAAGCAGGTAGGGACTGGGGTTGATGGAGATATAGGATTATATCAACATCTATATTATAACATTCTCCTGGTTCAATTTTTCTTTAAAAATTTACATTCGTTTTGCTACCAGAAAAATTAGATATTTTAGAAACATAAAGAATGTCTTGTTCAAAATAATCTTTTAAATGATGAAAAAATACTTTTGATTTAAAAATATTTAAATATGGTGTTGAATTTAAAAACCATAGTATCCAATAATATTGAGATATATATGTGTGAAAATTTATGAAGGATGAAAATCACAAATATTAACTGTAAGCATCTCTGGCGTGTTACACTATCTTCCTTATATATCTTGTATTTTTGCATTTTCTATGAGCATTTATAATTATTTTACAGAGAAATATTGACAATAAAGACATTATAATCCTATTGTATCTGATTCTCTCAGTTCTTTTTCCATTCTCCTGTATAAGTAATGGAAGCCCATAGACTACTTCGCCCAGACTCCCTTGCCACCTTGATATCTATTAGATTATGTCAATGGGAGAAACTGGTAGGAGATTGGAAGGTGGGATTAAGAGAGATGCCATTGTTTCTCTCTCTCTCTCTCTCTCTCTCTCTCTCTCTCTCTCTCTCTCTCTCTTTCTCTCTCTCTTTCTCTCTTTGTCTGTCTCTCTGTCTCTCTCTCTCCTCCCCCCCACCCTTTTTGGCAATATAAGTTTCCAATAACTGTAGCAGTAGGAGTGGGGTGGTAGACTCCTCAGTAGGAGTGTGGGTTTCCCAGTAGAAATGTAGTCTCCTGGGTTTCTGCTCAGGCAGAATGGTCCTGGCTGTGGTATCACAGATGCTCTGGCAGCCTAGGCAGCAGTGTCCTTCTGGCTCTGGCTCTGACAGAGGCAGTGGGAGTTCTAGGAGGCTTGGAAACACAGCATTTACATACTTTGATCTTTATAGCTTCAGGTCACTCATGGGCTTTGGCTCCAAAGACAAAAGTGGCAGGTGACTTTGAGCATGTGGGCTTCTGTAACATCAGTGTTGCTGTCACACACATTAGTACAAATATACTCACAACTTAAAATGAGTGAAAAATAATGAGAATATATTGGTTTTAGGGTGTTATGATAGTACTCTTATAGTTCTTTTTTAAGCATATATTCCATGTATGAGATCTCCTCTGTACAATCCCCACTCTTTTTGTTCTCATATCTCTACCGCATCTTCATTGACAAGATTATTTTCCTGATGTGGGACTTTTTTCTTTTCTGATTTTCCTTTTCTTCTTGTACTTAATCCAGTATCTTCAAGTATCACCTACTCAAAACAAGTGTGTAAACCCCTTTGGAGTTTTAGGAGGAAAAGATGTGGGGACCAAAGGTGATATCAATTAGTAGTCCTAAAACAAAAGAGCCGTATTAAAAGCCACACATTAGTAGAGAACCAAGAATTTAAAACATGCCAATTTCCCAAGGATTTTTCCAGTATGTAAATAATTTATGTTAGAATTCTAGTCTATATTTACGTAAAGTCATGCACTGAATAATGGTGGTTTGGTCGACAACAAACAGCATATGCAACAGTGGTCTCATAGATTATAATGGAGCTAAAAAGTTCCCATGACCTAGTGAAGTCCATCATAGCTGTTGCAACATCTAGAGCAGTACATTATTCATCCACTTCTGCAAACAAACCTACTGCACTGCCAGTTGTATAAAAGCACAATTTAACACATACAATTATGTGCAGTACATATTTGATAATAATTAATGACTGTTACTCATTTATGGATTTACTGTACTATACATTATCTTGTTATTTTGGAGTGTATTTCTTCTACTTATTTTTAAAAACTTAACTGTAAAACATCCTCAGGCAGTTCCTTCAGGAGGTATTCCAGAATAAGGCTTGTTATCATAGGAGACGACAGCTCCATGCCTGTTATCGCCCCTGAAGACTTTCCAGTGAAACAAGACGTGGAGGTGGAAGACAGTAATATTGATGATCTTGACCCTGCACAGGGCCTAGGATAATGTGTGTGTGTTTTCATTTTGTTTTTAAGTTTTAAAGTTAAAAAAAAGTTAAAGGTTTTAAAAATAGGGAAGAGCTTATAGAATGAGAATATAAAAGAAGAAAATATTTTTGTACAACTATACAATGTGTGTTTTAAGCTAAATGTTATAATCAGAAGTTAAAAAATTAAAGTTTGTAAAGTAGAACAACTATAGTAAGCTAAGGTTAATTTGTTACTGAGGAAAAATAATTTTAATTAATTTAGTGTAGTTTAGGTGTCCGTGTTTATAAAATCTACAGTAGTGTACAATAATGTCCTAGGCCTTCACAGTCCTTTACCACTCACTTACTGACTCACCCAGAACGACTTCCAGTCCCGAAAGCTCCATTCACTGTATATACCCTATATAGGTATACCATATTTTATCTTTTATACTGTATTTAAAAGTACCTTTTATATGTTTAGATATGTTTACATACACAAATACCTACCATTGTGTTACAACTGCCTATATTATACGGTAACATGTTGTACAGGTTTATAGCATAGGATTTTAGTAGGCCATACCATCTAAGTTTGTGTAAGTACACTTTATGATATTCACACAACTAAGAAATTGCCTAATGATGCATTTCTCAGGATGCATTCTTGTCATTGAGCAATGCATGACTATACATTAACAGACCATGTGTATCTTCAGATGATCCATGATTCACTTGGATTTCTTTTTCCCTTTCTCCCATTCTCACTATGTCTTCATTAGCTGCTTGCTCCATGCGTAGGTCGGTTAGTGGTGTTAAACACTTTTAATTATTATAATTTCACTTATATGACTTTATGTATGGCAGTGTTAGTTTTCCCTACTTACACTTATTCTCAAAAGTTTCCTGGAAATTCCCATGTGTTTTTATTTCAGGTGAACTACAGTATTGTTTTGATTACTTCTGTCAACTCTAGAGTTAGACACTAAAATTACTCACATTTTATAGATGAGGAAATTGAGGTACATAGAAATTAAGAAACTCAAGATGACATGATGAGTGGTAGAGCTGGGAAATAAATTTGTATCTATCAGACTGCCTGTAATACTGAGAAATAAAAAATGTAACCATCTGGGTAAATGCATCCCTGACAATTTATTAAGGCTAAACGGCTCACCTTGTGAACAGTCTCCAAATATTCTCACTAGAAAATGATAATGACCTTCACACAGAGTAGATACAGAAATAATTCTGGTCCAGGCTGGCCCTTCTTTTATAGATCCCCTAGGTAATAAGATGACTCTTTCTTGCTTTAGAATCCCCAAGACTAATCGCAGAAAGTCCTGCTCTTTGCTTGTCAATCCCAAGAAGAGTTGTGTCTCACTGAAGTTCTGTCTCTCTAACATGTGATTTCAGAATGTGGCAAGAGTTAGAATTTTTTGTTTGTTGGTTTGTTTGTTATTATGTGTACACCATGATGATGCAGTTGTCAGATCTTCAGAAACCTTAGCATTTTATTTTAAAATCTTAGTATAACATTAACCTAAGCTGTCTAACCCGTATCATTATTAGCCATCGGGAATGCGCAGGTTTTACATATTGACTCAAACACAAAAATTCCTAAATATGGCAAACTCAAACTTATATTCCTGTGGGCCGTGTGTCAGCAGATTCTTTGTGGGAGCTCATCTCTCTAGGAAGCACTTTTTCCCTCTCCACCCTGTTCCTACACAGTTGCCCAGAGGTTTCTCAGGCTCCTTTGGCCCTAGCAATGATTGACTAGTTTGCCTTTCTCAGTATCTAGCAGCTCAACTCCAGTAAATTTTCTTGCTCTTATGCTTAAGGTGGCCTGATATTCAGCCAGTAGGAATTCTTACATATTGTTTGTCCATAGCCAGTGTTAGATACTGGTCAAGGTTTAAGCCTTCAGAGTTGTTACATACTTTGGATATCATACTGATATAAATTTGCTTTAGTCAAATTTATCTCTACCATGTGTCAAATTTTGTTAACTTATCAGCAAGGCAACCAGCAAAACAACAGAAACATTTAAAAGAGAGTGTGCCAGCTGAGAATAGGTGTTGAAATGAAATGATTAAAAATTTCGGAACTAAGAATGCCTACATAAACAAGTAGGTTTTCATCATAATGAAGAAAGTGTCCTATCATAAAGTCTTAAGACATAATGTCCTTTCCAGTTGTTACAAAGGAAGCTTGTGGCAGTACAGTACATGCTGACCATCAGTTGGAAGATAAAAAGCACCTTCAGTACATGCTATCAGTCAGAAAACAAAACAAAAAAATCTTGTATTTTAGCAGCAAATGTTCAGAATTTATCTGCTTGAGATTAAAAGCTTTCATCCTCCAGCAACAGTGTGTAATAGGGACATCTAACAAGGAGGCATAAAATCAAATCAATAGAGATAGGAAGCAGAGCACCAAAAAGCAAATTATTGCCAGTGATTTTCTTTCAATCTGAAAATAAATATGTAGAATATATAGTTTGCCCATTTCTGAGTTTGGCAATATTTTTTTCCTTTTGACTATCTCTTTTTTTTTGGTCTCCTCTCCCAAAAGGCAATAATCATTCACATTTTAACATATTGTTTGAGATTGTTTACTATAATATTTTAATATAGTGAAACTTAGACATAGGCTTACTTTACACACTGTTATTAGAACCATGATTATCAGCAAGGAATGTACTTATTTATATGAATCGTTTAACTCGGTTTCCAACATCTAGGAGCAATTTCTAAATAAAATAACCAAGTAAATCAATCTTAATGGTAACAAATCAATTTCGTCCATTCATCTGGGCTTTTAGACTATTTGGTTTACATATCTTGATATATTTACATAAGTGCATTGAGTGTTACTGAACACACCCACACCTCCTTATTATATTGTTGCCAACCCTTTCATGGTGAAAAACTACCAAGCCCTGATAACTGTTTGTCTGAAGATTGTGAAAAAATCCAAACCTCTATTTTAAAAAGTCCCTTTTACTCCAAAAATGTTCTTTACCAATTTTATGAACTTACTTCCTCCAAAGTTAGAGAATAAAGACCAGGAAATTTACCTTAAAGAGTGAGATATTTCTGGTATGCTGTGATTTGGAGATTTAAAATATAAAAAGAAGAGGAAGAGAAGGAGAAAGAGAAGGAAAAGGAGAGGGATAAAGAGAAAAACACTATGGCATAAGACTGTCAGAATAGAGAACACCTATAAACACAATGTCTAAAACATCCCCATGCAAATAATCATAATTAGATTTTTTTTCCTCCTTACATTCAGCCCTCTCTTAGTCTCATGTAGCAAATCCTTGTTTCATTTGTTTTGGAATCGCTGTCTACCTCCTGAAGTCTCCTGCTTCTGGGCTGACATAGTCTGCGAAATTTTGAATCGTGAATCCTTTCTACAATACATTTCATTATGACTCTAAGGCTAACTTTATTGGACCTGTCTTTCATAATACCTGATCTTTCACCTATAGTTTGTGATACATGCCCTTCTGACAGTGAAGGAGATGCAAGACTGACAGATTTGGGTTAATTTATTAGAGTGATTGAATATATCAGATGGAGAAGCATGGATTTCCCTATTGGGTATAATACATATATGGACCTAACCATGACCTTTTCTTAAGAACTTAGGTGATAATTACCATAAGTAAGTGTAAGTCGGTCAGTCTATGTTTTATGTACTGCGACTGACAAATCTCTAGGGCTCTGTAAACCTTCCTATAAAGTGTACACCAACCACAATTATCACTAAACAGGAAGGAATAAGAACCTAGGAATGAAATCTTGTAATGTACATCAATTTGTAAAATGTTATTGCATAAGCATGTACACATGAATAAGATCATGCTTATATCTATCTGAAAAAGATACAGTCAGTGAAACTTTTATATCAATAGCCCTTTACCTATACAAAATTAATCTAGCAGAGGCTGATTTTCTTTTTCTGATTTGGCAGTTTTTCCAAAATATGTGTCTAGAAAAAGAGTAGTTCTTCTAATACTGTGAATCTACTTATAAAATAGGATGCCAAGTATACCTAAGTATATTTTCATCCCTTCTTTTACTAGGTGAGGGAGTATGCCTTTTGTATTATTTTCTAGCCATCTGAAAACTGTCAAAGTTGACTTGGGTGTATAACACAATGGGACAGTTTTATTATTCTAAATTTAGGGTTAGCTCAGGTGTAGTAGCTCATGCCTCTAATCCCAGCTCTTTGGGAGGCTGAGGAGGGAGGATTGCCTGAGGCCAGGAGTCTGAGACCAGCCTGGCTGACAGTGAGACACCATCTCTACAAAAAATATGTTTATAATTAATTAGTTAATTATTTTAGGGTCCAATTTAGGGGAAGATAATAATAAAAGAGGCTACTAGAGGAAATCAGCTGCTTAGTTAAAATTAGAAAATAGATACCTAAGAGCAAAATAAACATAAGAGCAAACCTAAGAGCAAAATAAGCATAACAGAAAGAAGCACAACAATAAATATAAATTTAGCTCTTCCTGAAATGGACAGTCTGTGAGCACAAGAGGTAGCACAAAAGGATACGAATAACCTTGTGTGGATTGAAAATGTAGATGAAAGTGAGGCATATTAAATCTTTTGCTATCATGATAGGATATATGAAATATAAATAATAAGTTTAGGATGGGCGTGGTGGCTCAAGTCTGTCATCCCCGTACTTTGGGAGGCCAAGGCAGGTGGATCACTAGAGGTCAGGACTTATAGACCAGCTGGGACAACATGGCAAAACCCCGTCTCTACTGAAAATACAAACATTAGCTGGGCATGATGGTGCATGCCTGTAATCCCAGCTACTCAGGAGGCTGACACACAAGAATCACTTGAGCCATGGAAGCAGAGGTTGCAGTGCGCTGAGATGGCTCCATTGCACTCCATCCTGGGAGACAGAGGGAAATTCTGTCTCAATAAATAAATTAATTAAATAATAAGTTCATATAATCCCATTATGAGGTCAAATTACATATTCTAAGATCATTTTTCATTGTAGTTATTTAATCCTCTCTATTGTTCTGAAACTACTCTTATTTAAATTAGTGTACAATTATATGTGTATATCTCAACACAGACCCAAATATGCACACATAAATACATATCATAGAAAGGTGTAAATTGAGCTTTAAAATATAATTAACCTCTCAACATATTAGTAGATGATACATATACAATATTGATTTTACTATTTTATTTTGAGCTTTATAAAAAAAGCTTTATAAAAATACTTTCATATATAAGTAAGAATCTAAAAATTGTTGCATTGGAATTTGGTATGTTTGATGCTTTGTTTATGAATTCTGATTTTCTTAGGAATTGTCCAGATATCCAAAAAAAAAAAAAAATCACTCATTATTTTCAAGGTCTGAAAACCAACTAGAGAGCTTAGAAATTAAATTTAGGTTGACATTAAAGAAAAATACAATCACTGGTCGTATTAGAATTTTGGTTTTATGCAAACTGGGCTTAATATCTAGATGATGGGTTGACAGGTGTAGCAAACAACCATGGTACACGTTTACTTATGTAACAAACCAGCATATCCTGCACATGTAACCCTGAACTTAAAATAAAATAAAACAAAGAATTTTGCCTTTATAATATTACAGTGAAAACACTAACATAGTCCAAATAGAATTACTGTATACCCACATATTTTGTGGTTTTATCTGAAGTTTGCAAGAACCAATCATTTTGCAAAAACATGACTTATTATAATCCAGTTTCTCATTATTATCTTAAACATTCAATGAAAGTAACGTTAGCTTACCTGAGCAATGAAATCAGTGTATAGGAAATTTAGCAAGTTCAGATTAATGAGTCTTTTTATGAGAAAGTAATCCCAAACCATGCAAATGGCTTGGGAAAGGACAAGTGGGAGGGCTATGTGGGGTGAGAGTGCCATAAAGCAGAGATTTCCGAATATATTTTTATCACCACTGTAAAAAAAAAAAATTGACACCTCCTAATTATTCGAAATTTTTGTAAAATATATAATACATTATAGTATTTATTGTGTGAATTTAACATATTTACAAGTAGAAGCTTATAAAATCAATCAAAATGGAAGAAATTGAATTTTAAGCATTTACTTTCTATGTCCCAGTGGATCATCTGGGTATGCATAGGTTTCTGTGGAGACCATTTCTATATTACCAATTTAGACATTCCAGTCTGCTACTTAAAACACTAAATAGTTCTCTCTTAACCTCTATAATGTTCAGCTTTAGGCAAATAGTGCCAAAACAGGTCACAAAATGTGAGTTCCAATTTACATTTCTGTAAAGAGTTTACGAACCTTCCAATTGCTCCTCATTCTCACCAATATTTGGTGTTTTCAATATTTTATATTTTGGTATGTTTATGTTCTACAACCACTGGTTTTTAAGAGTACTTTTTAATACTAAAGAAAATAAAACTAATGTCAACAATAATGAAAAACCAATCCTTTATAGTAGAGTCTTTTCATTCTGAATAGCAATGTTTCTCAAGGTCTTGTGACTTTAAAGAACACAGTTTATCAGTTCTCTGTTCTTGATGTTGTTATATTTCAATGAACAATTATTCTTGGTATTATGTCCTTGTTACATATTAACAGAACTTGTCTCACAATTTTGGAGAATTTTTCATGAACAGAAGCAGTTTTTAAAGAGTTGCAATACTGAGAAGCTTTGAGCTTCGAAATTATATCAGTGCTCTTGAGATAACTTGCTATTAGAAATCATGTGAATAAACAAGTGGGACTACATCAAACTAAAAAGTTTCTGCACAACAAAGGAAATACTCAACAGAATGAAAAGGCAACCTATGGAATGGGAGAAAATATTTGCAAACCATGCATCCAATTAGGAGTTAATACCCAAAATATATAAGAAACTTATAAAATTCAATGTCAAGAAAAAACTAACAAGTAACCTGATTTTAAAAACAAGCAAAGGACCTGGGTAGTTATTTTTCCAAAAAAAAAAAAACATACAAATGGTCAAAAGGTACATGAAAAGTTGATGGTAGTTAATAATATGTAGTGTATATTTGAAATTTGCCAAGAAATAGATCTAAAGCATTTTCATCTCATACAAACTATGTGAGGTGATGGATATGTTAATTGACTTGATTGTGGTAATCATTTCACAGAGTACACATACATTAAATCATTACTTCTGTAAGAGCTAATCAAATTTTTCTTACTTGCCCAATAATATATTTCTACCCATTTTTGCATTATTATACATTTTGAGGTAATTTCAAGGGTACAAAAAGTTTACAATTGTCCTATCTTAAAAATAATGAAGAAATTGTGGTAAAAAGAAATTGAATAGCTGATGAAACCAAAATTGTCAGCTTTATTAGGAGGGGAAGATAAATTGCAGGACTTTTGAGAGTGAAATGAGACTAACAGAACTCCAGACTTAAGGAAAACTATCCATCAGCCTAAAAGTGTATTTCTCCAGTCTAGAAGACACAGAGAGCCCTCAAGTTACACTGCTTTAAGCTTTCTTCACAGGGAAGTAAATATCAGAAGTAGGGAAGAATGTTGTGAATTCTCTGCTTGTGTCATTTGCCCCTTTCTCTATTTTGCTGTTCATTTCTTTCTTATTGAAATATAAGAACCAGCTTAGGTATATTTTTGTTTATAGAATCATATGGATAAATAAAACACTTGAAGAGCACTCCTAAGTTTGTGGCTGATCTTTTGTCTATGGTGACTTTACTATTAACACATTTTTTTTTTCAATTTCGGTATAATCAGATTTTGTTTGAGGATTTTTCTTTGGAAATGACCTAAGGAAAGAAGTGTAAGAAATTTGAATAAAAGGAGAGATATATTATGTCCCAGGTTCAGACTCAAAATTGTAAATAATTAATTCTACCTAAAATAAAGTATTAATTCACTATAATCCAAATCAAAATACTTAGCCTATGTTTTTCTTGTGAAACTTAGCCAGTAGGTCTTAAATTTGCCAGAAATAAAGTACAAAAGAAGGTCAGAAGAAATATATGTAAGGAACATCTTAACCACATCTTTTATTACGTGAAAAAGAGATTTGCTGCTGCTGCTTCATTTCCATGAAATCACCTATCCTAGAGGGTTAAATGGAAATTGAACAAACATACGTTACCATTACACTTTAAAGTTCTCTAAGAGGAACATTTCTTCTCTTTAGCTATATTTCGGTTTAACTTGGTCATTTTTCTCCTAATGAAGAGCCTCGTGCTTTCCCCATCACGGAGAGGGGGCGGAGCATCTTTAAGGAGCTTGGAATCAAGCTGCGCCTAGCCAGTCTTCGGGGAGGAGCTGCGCTACACACAGGCTTCCAAGGCTTCCTCGGAGAAGCCTGGAGGTAATGGCTGTCGTAAATGCTAGTTATTTTCAAGGAGTTCTCGAAGATTTGGAATAAAGGTGAGAAAAGAAGAGAGTGCTGCTTAGGAATTACGGGAAAGGAGTGTCGTTTTCTGAGAGTCGTTTCTGTGAGGGAATTAATATTTGGGTTTTGTGTTCTGTTAGATTATGTTAAAAGTGCACAGTCGGGGAGGTGGTAATGAACATTACACCTGCGAAAAAATATTCTTCAAGAGGTAGCAAAAGCTAACTTTTTAAGAGAGCATTTTGTGTTTCCAGCAAAAGGCAGTGGTGGCTGAGATAAATGATGAAACAGAAGTTGGGAGATTGATCTTCCTTATTTTGAAAAAGGTTATGATAATCTTAAATGAAAAATTAAGTTGTTAGTTGGGGATGTTGGTTTTTTTATATTACTTTGAATGTGTTGATTGTGTTTCTAACAAATCTTCCTGTTTTGGTGGAGTATGTTAGTAATCTAAAGTAATGCATAACTGCAAATTCTAGTATCTCTGAGAATTAGCAGTCTGGTTATTTGTCAAGGGATACATAATGACTTAATATAATAGCTTTTTAAATAATGTGCAAAATATGATCTTTGTATTTCTGTCAAGAGAATTGTATATTTCTATTTGTACTGCAATAGAAAAAAATCTAAAGATCATAACAATAACAAGCATATCTTAATATAATAAAACACAACAAACAATATGCCTAGTAATGAAGGATGCCTGATAAAAAAGGATGTCAGGGGAAAAAGGAGGAAACTTTCCATTTCTTTCTTCTACATGTTACTTAGCATGTAGTTCCTATGTCAGCATAAAAACTGAGATGAGAACTTAAAATCATGGGGGAAAAGCTACTTTCCCCAAAATAGTGAAAACTTATATAAACATGGAAAGGTGTTCAAATATGTGGCTAAATAAATGTAATTTCAAATAGCATATTCAAACATATATGTGATGAGGAAAACATCAAAAATGTAAGCCGTGAACAACTCAGGGTTTGAGTACTGATGACGTGTATTTTCATCTTTAGATTTTATGTACTTTTGATTCTTTTGGAAATGAAAATGGAGCTGAAAAGGGAATAATCAATTATGTTACAGACACTTGAGCAAATAGCCACACACACATTCCATTGTCTTTTGCTGCTGTAGGATTTTTCTGTGGGTCTAAGAAGGCTCATTACCTGATTGCTTGTGCTTTTCTTGCAGTTCAACTATTGAGGCTATAGTCCAGACTATGGTTTAGGCAGAACATATTTATCTTTATACTCATGAGGAATAATTCATAAAATATTTTAAACATATTATGACATAGTTGTATAGGATAGTACATCCATAGTGTTGAGTACTACGCAGCTGTAAAAGGAATGAGCTAACACTAAATGCAACGGTTATAAAAAAAGTCCAAGGTAGATTCTACAAATAAGCAAACTGATGACCTGTATCATGTAATCCTATTTGTTTACCAAAAAGAATGTGCATGCATTAGTACAATGTATGCAATAAAATTCTGGAAATACAGATGCTACTTTATTAATTGGAGAAATCTGGAAATATACATGCTACTTTATTAATTGGAGATATAAGTGTTCTTATATCTCCACACATATCTTCAATTAATTAAGATAATATTTTAACCTATATATTACATTTCTCCATTTAAAAAATTTCATTTTGAAAACAGCAAGCCTGAAGTATATTCATCATAAGAAAAACATAACATTTTAGAAATGTGGAAAAAATTTTGTAAAGCAATTCACAAAAAGATGATATGGAAAATAATTATTAATATGGAAATATGTTCAAATATATTACTGGAAAAAATAAAGGGTCTAGTTTCAAAAATCATCCACTTTGGTAAGTATCTATAGAAAAATATATAGAAATATATAGAGCAAACCATTACATTTTGACCATTGTGGTGTGGATTTGCTTTCTTCCGTGGAAATCCAAAAGAGAAAAAAAGGTATACAACATTCATGAGAGATATTATAATGAAAAGAATTTAAATGAGAACATTATAATCCCATTTTTGTATAACACATGCACAGAAACTCTTAAATTGAGAATGAAAATTTCTAGAAGCCTGAGTGTCTGCAGTTCTGTTTCTGGTCACAAGATGGTGCTTGCCAGGTTGCCTAAGCTTCGTCCAGGCAAACGTTTTTATGAAGTGGAGAAAGCAATGAAATATGTTTTGTATTAACTGACTATGAGACAGCATGTAGAGTGTGATTGAAATTCCATTTAAAATATTGTAAATATCTAGAAGAAAAATCCCCACCAATAACTGATATGAGGACTCAAACAGAAATCATAAAAAGTGCTGCTACATAGAGTCTAGCCCATAGTAGACACAAGTCAATTGTCCTTTCCCTTCTCTCTTTTCTCCACCTCATAATTTTCCTGAAGGATGATTTTAGCATGAACGAAATAACATAACTGACACAGAGAACATTTCATATTATAAGAACATGAAGTAAAATAGATGACATCTATATCATGGATGAGATTTTGCCTTATTCCTGTGTTTTGGAATGACATGCCTGTCAGAGTTTGGGTAGGGAAATTTATTTACACCTTTTCCATTTCATTGGTTTGATTTCCTGCCAGCCAAGCCCCATGAAAGACAGTGAAACCACAGAAGTGAAGAGCGGGATAGAGACCCTGCTGGACAAGCAGTTGGAGTGAGAATCAAGACAGCTGGACCACAGGACCAGACCCACCAGGATCCACCTGACAGTGGGTAAGACTCTTCCCATTTCACAAAACATTTCACGGCAAAAACGTGTTGAGAACTTGGAGAATAATGTATTTTGCTTCCTGCTTTTTAGCCCTCATAGCATTTCATGTTAGGTTGAGGATTTGGGGTATAATTCATTTTGCTTCCTGTTCTACAGCTATGTTTGTAATTAAAAGTCATAACTTCTAGTTTTGGGAAAGAATCTTATGTATTATACCACTATGAAGAAATCATGCAAGAGGCTATTCAGGTGTCTACCTGACTCTCTAGTCCTTGACAACTATGATAGGTTGTCATACCATATACTAGATAACATAGTTACAAAGGTTTCTTAGGACCTGCTTAAGGTCTTACGACCTTCTTGAATCACCTGTATAGTATTGCATGGCTTAACAACGGAGACATATTCTGATAAATGCTTCATTAGGCGATTTTATCTGAGAACATCATAGAGTGTACTTGCACAAACTTAGATGGCATAGCCTACTACACACTTGGGCTATATGGTATAGCCTATTGCTCCTATACCACAAACCTGTATACCATGTTACTGTACTGAATACTGTAGGCAGTTGCAAAACAATAGTAAATATTCATATATCCAAACATATCTAAACATAGAAAAGTTATGGTAAAAATATGACATGAAAGACAAAAAATGGTAAACCTGCATAGGGCGGTTACTATGAATGGAGCTCGCAGGACTGGAAGTTACTTTGGGTGAGTCAGTGAGTGAGTGGTGAGTAAATGTGAAGGCCTAGAACATTATGTACACTAATGTAGACTTGAATACTTAAGTGACATTAAATTTATTAAAAATTTTTTTCTTTCCTTAATGATAAATTAACCTTAGCTTCTGGTAATTTTTTACTTTATAAATGTTTAATTTTTTACATCTTTTAACATTTTTGTAATAATACCATAAAACACAAACACATTGTACAGCAGTACAAAAATAACTTCTTTATATCCTTCTTCTATAAGCTTATTTTCTATTTTTAAAAATTTTTATCTTTTTTCTTTTCAAACGTTTTTTGGTAATCACCAACACACACATTAGCCTACGCAGGGTCGGGATCATCAATATCACTGTCTTCCATTTACACATCTCGTCGCACTGGAAGATCTTCAGGCGCAGTACCACTCATGGTGCTGTTGTCTCCTAAAATAACAATGCCCTTTTCTAGAATACGTCCTGAAAGACCTGCTCTGTGGCTGTTTTATGGTTAATTTCTTTTAATAAGTAGAAGAAATACACTAAAATAAGATTAAAAAGTATAGTATAGGAAGTATATAATCTACTGTCATTTATTATCAATTATTAGGCATTGTACATAATTGTATGTGCTATACTTTTATGCCACTATCTGTGTAGTAACTTGTTTATGCCCGCATCACCACAAACACATGAGTGATGAGTTGTGCTTCAGTGTTACGATGGCTGTCACCAACATCACTAGGCAACAGGAATTTTGCAGCTTTATTATAATCTTACAGGAACACCGTCATATATGCAGTTTGTCATTGACTGAAATGTCATTATGCACCACATGACTGTATTCTCTTAAATAATATTTTGTAGTGGTTTAACAAACTTAATTCTTTCCCAGCAACTATCACAAATCTGTGACTCATAACCTTGGGCTCTCAGTGAGATTGTTGATGCTGAGCCTTAACAATCTCATTGTGTCCGTGAGCTCTCCTTTGATTGCCTTAAGTGGCAGCTTAGAAAAGATTAGAACCCAGCGTTCACTTACGATAACTCAGAGGGTTGCAAAAGCCCAAATTATCCAAGAACAAAAACAATGTTCCCGATACTGCCAAAGCTCCTCCCACACAATTCCCTTTTTATTATACAACAGAGAAAATAAAGATGGAATATTGGGTTTGTGTTATAATGCTTCTCTTTTCTGTACCCCCACAAATATATTCCACATCTCTAACCCCATCTGTCTGATACCCACTACTCATTTTTCTGACTTGTATCTTGTCTATATTCTCATCGTTTACCTTCTTCCTACTTAGGAAACTAAATTTTTTATGGGATCCCTTTTCTTCTTTGCCATGTTTTTTAATGTAATCTTATTATCACCCATTGATAATACTTTATTCAAGCTAGTTTGTGAAGGTTCAGGGGGATAAAAGAGGCTACAACAGGCCAGAACCATTTACTATCCCTAGGGCAATAGAATCAGACTTCTTAAAAAACAGACAAACAATAGAATGAGGCGTCTTAAAAAACAAACAAACAAAAAATGACTTTTCCAGATAATTAGGTAGCTAAAACTCTTATTATTATTGTATTGCTAAATATATTAATCTTTAATATTTGGACAACCTAGATTAATATAAAGATACAGGTGACCCATGCATCCTTGTTGACTATGCTATCTAGGATATAAGAGATGACAACCTAGCATTGTTGTCAAGGATTGGAAAGTTTTCTCTCCACTGAGCTAATAAAGGTTTCAAACCCACATTGTCTGAATTTTTGGCTGGCTGTCTGAAAACTTCAGAAACATAACCCTGTCATAATGCCTTGGTGACAAACTAGTAAAGGCTAAACATAGGATCTTGCCAACAGAAATCCATATCTCATCAAAGAACTCTTTATGTCATTTTAAATGTGGTTACCAGGAAAATTTTGACCCAGGCTGACTCTTCTGTTATGAGTATCTGGAAGAATGATGGCTTCTTTCTTTAGAGTTCCCAGTGCAGATAGTTTTCTTTCTTTCCATTTGATCATTACAGGAAGAGCTGTGTCATATGCAGCTCTGTGTCTCTAACCTGAATAGCAAGAATGTAGCAGGAGATGTGTTTACCTGCTCACTGTGATAATGAATGGGGTTGTGAGGGCCTCACTAACTTTACCTAATTTTACAATTTTTGTTTTTATACATAGCATAACATTATCATAAGACACCTAAACCTCAGAATCATTATCCACTGGCAATGTGTAGGTTTTAATGCTTCCTGGGAAATAACACCTGACGTTAAAGGCAATAAAAATCTAAATTTAAATCTTAATTTCATGAATATTTTGTGAATAAAAAAGCTCAGCAAAAGAGTATAAAAATACAACTTTCCTGTACTGAATTGGCAGTTGCAAACCACAAAGCACAGGAGCAAGGAATTGTCAACTGTTAATGAGGGTAAAATGAAAATGACATTTCTCTATATAATGAATGATTATCAGCCCCTGAAAGGGAAGTTGCTTCCAGGCCCCTACAATGCAAAAGGGACTTCTCATAACTGCTCTAAAGCCAAATGAATGCTGTCATGCAGAATGGTCAGTGCAAAAGCATAGTGCAGGCTGGAACCCATGGCTCACGCCTTGTAATCCTAGCATTTTAGGAAGCCAAGGCAGACAGATCACCTGAAGTCAGGAGTTTGAGACCAGCGTGGCCAGCATGGCAAAACTCCGTCTTTATTAAAAATACAAAAATGAGTTTGGTGTTGTGGCACATGCTTGTAATCCCAGGTACTCAGGAGGCTGAGCCAGGAGAATCACTTGAACCCAGGAGGCAGAGGTTGCAGTGAGCCAAGATCGTGCCACTGCACTCCAGCCCGAGCGACAGAGCAAGATTCTGTAAAAAAAAAAAAAAAAAAAAAAAAAAGCATAGTACATGAAAATATTTTTTAATTTGTGTGGGAATGTAGATGGATGTTAGAAATGGAAAGAGATCAGGATAAAAAGTATGGTTGTTGCTGAAGATGGTTGTAGTTCACCAATATGTTCACCAACAGAGACATGAGACTAAGCAACACTCACTCACCAATTTCCTCACAGTTCGAAAGTGAACAATATCATCTTTGTTTCTACCAAAGAGACAGGATTCCAAGCCCTGGAGGCAGTGAATACTCATGGATAGAGGGCATACCTCCTGTTTTGGGGTCAGACTTTGGCTCTGACTTTGTCTCACCCTCTTCCTAGCTTTTTGACCATGGGCATTAGCAAGAGTGCTCATTTTTCTGTTTCCTGCATCTCCACCAATTATATCATTTATTTGCCTCTTTGTCAGTCAATTTAGGTAGAAAAATGACATGTTATTGTTGTTTTATATTTGCATCTCTTTGATTATTAGGGAAGGTGAATATCTTTTAAGTATTAGTTTTAATTTCTATTTTGAATGTTTGAGTTTTGAGGAGCCCCAATAAATAGCACCTCCCTTTCTTCAGTGAACAAATTAGATAAATTGATATAAAACAAATGGAGTTGCAGATGGAAGCCAAAATGTCAACATTGGTACAAGGGGAAGAGGAAGTTGCAGGGCATTGATTATTGTGAGAATCAAATAGGCTCGTTTATTTATTTCTTATTTTATTTTATTTTATTTTATTTTGAGATAGAGTCTTACTCTGTCACCCAGGCTAGAGTGCAGTATTATTCTACACAAAAATAATAGAAAAATGTAAACATATAAAGGGAATGACACATAGGACACAAATATAAATGTAAGGCCTTCTGAACAAAAAAATGTATTTTGTTGCCAATTTCAGGATATTCAGATACATACATATCTCTTTAAGGATACAGTGGCGAAGTCTCGGCTCATTGTAACCTCTGCCTTTTGGATTCAAGCAATTCTCCCACCTCAGCCCCCCAACTAGCTGGGAT